>NC_046224.1:4465421-5665421 GCF_009819885.2 Catharus ustulatus | reverse complement strand
GCTGTTCCTTCCCAGGTGCAGGATTTTGTACTTGAACTCCACGAGGTTTCTGTCATCTCATTTCTCCAGCCTTCGAGGTCCCTCTGGATGGCAGCACATTCATTCCTCTGGCATTGCAGCATCTCCTCCTGGTTCTCATCACTGCAGACTTGCTGAGGGGATGCTCTCTGGTCCAAATCAGTCATGAGAATGTTAAGCAGGACTGGACCCTCCAGCTTGACTTTTTGCCACTGATCCCCCTTCCCTGGACCTGCCTTTCAGGCAGTTTTAAACCCACCTCACTGCTCATCCAGCCACACATCAACAACTTAGAAACACAGAATAGTTTAGACTGGAAAACACCTTCAAAATCTTTGTGCATGTATAAATGGGGAGTTCTAGTATCAAGATAGGGAAAAGGAGATTAAAATAAAATGCCTTTTATCAGAAATATTGACTTTGGGAAACAATCAAATATGCATTGCCATCCTCTCTGGTTGTCTGTGAATGGTATGGAACTTCCTTGTTTGCATATTTCATGTGATGAATTTCTAAATGATTAGCTGGAGACACAGATATGTAATGAACAGATGTGTAAGAGGATGCTAGGATTCCATGAGCATAACATAATTACAGAAAACCTCTCAACCCTCTTAAAAATAATCATTGTATAAGTGCTTTCCTCTTAAAATCAAATGTTTTGAGAATATGTACATGTAGTAGATGATTATATATATGCATATATATATAATGTGTGTATATATATATATATGAAAAAATAAAAGGATACCTAAGCTATTCTCTACCCAGAGTCTCAACTTCAATTTCAAATTTTTCCTTGCTAAAGTGTTCACTTTGTGCTTTGCTAGTAGCTGAATGTCAGTTTGAGTTGGTCCAATAGCAGGTGCAAAACAGGAAGGAAATTGTTTCAGGAAGGCTGGTCTTGAATCCTGCTCTCTTCTGAGCTTCCCATTCCCCTGAGTCTGGAAGCAGGGTGCTTCCTGCACTGGATGGCACAGCACCAGGCTTAAGCCTTACACAGGGAGCTTGAACAGTGATCTGTAAGCAAATCAAAATCTTGACACACTCATTTTGACAGCACTGTGGCAAAAATGGTACAAGCAAGGAAGGTTCATTCCATGACTTAAATACAAGAGCTTTCAAAATATTTCTTCTATAAAAGTAAATTATTGTTTTAATATTATGCTGGTGTGCCAAATGCAAATTATCATTGGCTTCTTCAAACCGTTTTAACACTTGTAGAACAACTCAGGATGTTTCCAGGATGATGCTCAGTTTGAGAATTATGTTTTCAAAGTTCAAGTCCTCCTTGCCCCTTCAGTGGGCAGCTGTTATTATATGCTGAACTCATGTTGCCTCCAGTTTTGTGCTCAGGAAGCTCTAAGTGCACTGAGAAGGAATTTCTGTTCTAATAGGAAAAATTCAGAAGAGCAAGAAGGCAAAGCAACCATGTGGCAACTTTTAACACCACCTGTTTAGCACAATTAAAACACAACTGTGCTTTGGGAAGACCAAGCATTTGTTTCTGGACGGAAAGGAATGATTTTCCCTGAATCAGTAAATTAAAAAGTAACCATCAATGATTCCATCAGTTAAAAGCTGCACACAGAAAAAATCCAGTCTAAAACCATATCAAAGGCTCCTTTTATGAGCAACAATAAAACATTCAATTTTCACCAAAGAAAATCTTATGGGCTCTTTGAGGAACAGCCTTCCTGATCTCAGCCTCCCCAGATGGACTGGACTAGCAGAATTAAATCACTTTGTGGCTGTGCATGATGGATCATGTCTGGGTTACACGTCTGCTTGCACCCCGTTGGGCATCAGATGTTACACTCATAAATGTCTGAGGCAAAGCAGAAAGGGAAAAGCTGGCTCTTGGCTTTGTTCTGGCTCCAAACAGGACCTCAAGGGGGAAAGTTGGGCTCTTCAAGGAAAATAAGAGTTTGGAAGATGGAGGGAAAGGCTTACTAATACAAGGAGAAGGCACAGACAGAGAGGCTGTTTGAGTGCTGCCTACCTGGAGAAAGATGATGCCACACCATCACATCAAGGCTTTTGTAGGGAAGGGAGAAAAGAATTCTTGGGGACCCAGAAGGGTCAGGCTGGGATCTGCTGCAGCTCATCTGCTAAAGAGCCTGAAACCAAGAACCTCTTCCACAGGGAGAGTTTTCTTTGCAGGGGAAAGAAAAGAAATCATGCAGCTTAGTTTGTGTTGTAAGAAAAACTTGTTTCAGAGCTTACAGAGCCTTCTGGTGCTTGTGGGAAAGCACTCTTAAGGAAAGAGTCAAGACTCAAACCTCTGTCTGAATCAATGCCCTGGCACAGTGAAGATTCTTTGCCACTTTTATGCCTTAGTACTTCCATTTGCAGGAAGGGAATTTATCAGCTGCACAAGACTGCTGCAAATATAATTAATTGATGTTTGTACAGTGTTTTGCAAGGGCAGCATTTTATTGTTGCTTATTTGTTTATCCATCAACCCATGTTACTCTTTCATCTCAATAATAATACTCTGCAAATAGTGGATTTCTTCAAACAGGATAAAATCAGGGCATTTTAGCATAAAAACACACTACTTACATGTATTGACCATGGGGGGAATGCTTCCAGACATTTCCATAAAAAATGTTAGGGAAAAGAAAAAAAAGAAAAAAACATTCTGAAACACAGTTTGGATCTTAAACAAAAAAGTAATTTTGACATCTTTTTATTTTCACTTAAATTCGTCCTCATTAAAAAATATGAAAAAAAAAGTTAATACAGATCAAAATTATGGGAAACAGCAGAGTAGTGACTTCCTTGAAGGAAAAGGAAATTGCACTGGTCATTGCCAATGGGGTTTATTTCTCCTAACTATGCTGTCTGCAGGTCAGAACCCAACCTCCATTAACTGTCTACACCAATGGAAGTGACAGTGAGCCCATTTCCTTTAGACATGCTTTGTTTTGGGAGGTCCTTGAGACAGAGCTTTGGATCACGAGGATAAATATTTCCTGAATAGTAATAAAATTACATTTGAGCCACACAGATCTGAATCTGTAGGCAAACTCAAAGGGGAAATGTTGCTCCCTCTCCCAGTGTTGTGTTGGAGTGGCTGCAGCAGTGTCCCAAGGTTCTGGGAGTCATGGATTGTCCTGCAATCACACAGCAACAGGCAGTGTTTGTAAACAACTTGGATTCAACCCAAATTGCCAACATGTTTAATAACACATATAATTCTTTCTCAGGAGCACAGCAGCCCTCAGCCAGCTCAAAAGCCATGCAGGAGTCAATACAGGAATTCAATTTCTCATTATTTTCCTCATACTTTCTCTATACCTTTAAGTTTTTTAAAAAACTTCTACAATTTTAAAGGGTTTTTGTTGCTGTTTGTTTGCCTGCTTGGTTTTGGTTTTGTTTTGTTTTGGGGTCTTTTTCTGTGTGGTTTCTAGAACTGATCAGTGTGTTCCAATGGAATTTACAACTGTTCAATAAAAGTAATGCCTCTCCATACATGTTCTCTATTTCATAGAGGCAATAATCCATGGGCTGTACTAATATTTGACTACAATAACACAACCAGGGTTTCTACATAGACAAAAGTTTGCTGTGCTTCCAGCTTCCTGTTACTGAATTCAATAGTAGTGTAGAAGCTTTCTAGTCTTTGTCACACATCTGTGTCCTTGTTGCCTGCACTGTTTGCTTCTGACCAACCAATCAAGCAATCAAGGTCGCTTTGTTTTCTGTGTACCCCTGCCCAACCATTAAATGGCTTGCAATTCAATTATTGTGTATTAAAACTTGTAATGTATTGTATTAATAACTGTAATACAATTACAGTTCTGAGTCAAAGTTGATTAATGCCTGTGTGACTGACAGTGGTACTCCTGCACCATGAGTGTAAGAATTGAGATCTGATCCTTAAAGGGTCTGGTAAAAAGGACATGCCTTTTATGAGTTTATATCTGTTTATTTTTGCTGCTTATGGCAGCCCTCTGGTGCCTAAAATGGGCTTACAAGAAGGCTGGAGAGGGACGTTTTGCAGGATCATGTAGTGACAGGACAAGCAAATGGCTTTAAACTCAAAGAAAGTAGACTAATTTTAGGTATTAGGAATAAATTCTTTACAGTGCGGGTGGTGAGGCATTGGTACAGGTTGCCCCGAGAAGTTGTGGATGCCCCAGCCCTGTAATGGTTCACCAGATTGGATGGGACTTGGAGCAAACTGTTCTAGTGGAAGTTGTCCCTGCCCATGGAAGGAGGTTGGAAGTAGCTGATCTTTAAAAACTCTTCCAACCCAAACCATTCTGTGCCTCTGTGGTCAATGGGATTAAGACTGTTGAATATAACCCTGATGACTCATGGGAACTTACAAACACTACCAGTTTCTAAGTCACAGTGGGAAAAAGGTTGCTGTTAGATTGTGGATCTCTTTATTTTTATTATTTCTAATCATCAGCATGGCATTTAACCTGTGTCACTATCAAACTATACTTCTTTCCAGTGATGCCAGATGCTTGTCTCACAATCCACAGTTGCAGAAGCACCAGAAGCTGGGCATCATTCTTTTCCCTCAGAAATAGCTGAAAAAATTGGCAGTAGATTCAGAACCTGTGCTTTGTTCTTCACTGATAATACAGGATCAAAATCAACAATGTCACCTGTAACTTTTAAAATTGACTTCACACAAAGTACTTACACTTGAAAACCAACATTTCTGCTTCCTTGCTCTTGTGCTGAGGATTCCTCCTGAAACACCAAACTCTTTTTGGAAGATAAAGCCACAAGATCTGACAGAAACACTACTGAGGACACTATAGTGGCTCTTGTTCTTTTAGATTTGATCTTAGGAAAACAATGCACATTACAACAATGCAAAAATATAATTCTTCTGAGAGCATTATTGATTTTTTTTCCTGAAAATGCAGAAGTGTACCAGAAATCTCTGGGTTTTCACATTTCAGCATACAGGTCATAATGTATACAGTAAAGATAAAAATTGCAGGAAGAAATCAATTCTGTTATCATTTTAAACGTATGGTTCACTACAAGTAAACATATGTTTCTCTTTCTCCTTTTTTGTGCACTGTAATGAAGTTTTAGGTAATAAAATGTGTTGCCTGAAGATAAGAAGTACTATCTAAAACACAATTTTGTCAATTAAATTGTCTTCTATTACTTCCATTGAAGCACTAGCGGACTTCTGATTTGACTGATTTTTAAGAATACTGAAGAACACAAGTAATTTGAATTGGAATGCTCATTGCTAATTTATGGTGTTTAACCATAACAGAGATAGAGCATAATACTTGGGAAATTGCTTTTTATTATGAATGAGTCCTTAGCATTTAACTTTTGCTTCTTTATAAAGCTCAATCTGCCAGAGAACCTTCCATTTTTAACTTGTACTGTTTGTCTTCTTATTTAGTGTTTTGTCCCAGTAATTAGCTATAAAATTTGCAATGAAATAAGGCTGAGGAACTATCCTCCCATACATTCAACTCCCTTTAATGACCTCATTGAGATAATCCAATACTTAAATGCCAATGAGGTTGAGATTCTTTAAAGGGTACAATGAACTAGCACTTATTTCAATGCATACTGTGGTGTGCAAGTGTCCTTGCAAATGTGTAGCTCATATAATGTTTTTTCCCATAAGAGAAGTAGCCTATGAAAATTAAGTGCCATGGACATTTAACATCATGCCATGTGAACATTCCCAGTGCAAGTAAGGCAAACAAATCTTTCCTCTAGATTTAAATTCTCCTCTGTTCCCTTTCAATAACTCTGAAGCCTCAAAGGATTTGTTGTGTCTTTACATTGGTGTGTTAGAGGAAGGAGTGATTTCAGTCTTTGGCTCTCTGAGTGCTGCTCTGGAGAGCACATGAAAACCTTCACATCCCAAAACCTGAAAGTGATAGTGTAGGTGAATGGCTGTCTGGCAAAGAGGACTAATTTTTGGAGGTGCTCACATGATTTCTAATTGTGTGACATAGTTGGTAAAACCCAGAACAATCTCACTATCTTTTAGCTTTCTGGAAGTTACACAATTCACCTCTTCTAACTGTATAATCTGTTAAAAGAGTCTAGATATAAGGTAATCATTGCCATCAGTGAACTGAAATACTTCCAATATTTCAGTATTTCTTTATCTGAGAGTCTGTGGACTCCCCATCCCTGGAAGAGCTCAAGGCCAGGTTGGAGGGGACTCTGAGTAACCTGGTCTAGAACAAGGTGTCCTTGCACATGGCAGGAGATTTGAACTGGATGAGCTTCAAGGTCCCTTCTAACCCAAGACATTTTATGGCTCTGTGATCTACATGAGGATGACAGGAATCAAAAGTTCCAGATCTTTCTATTGGCTTATATAAAGGAAATCTGCACAGTCACCTCAGGTAAGGACACCTGCATTGGAGCTGTGTGTTTCCTCAGGCAAAGTCCATCCTTAGTGCCTACTCCAAATTGGAGCCTGAGCTCTTTTTATATCAGACAGGAGAATTAATTTTACACAGGATTGTTTGGGGATTAATACCAATTGTAGTGTAGGATGAATCACCTTTGGAACTGCCTTTTTTGTAATCATCTAAAGGAGGAGCATAGATAGCTGCCTTAGATAACTATAGACTTTTTAGATAGCTATAATTAAATGAAATGTATCTCAGCCTAGAGGACATCACCTACAGACTCAGAATACAATATGCATTTCATGTTTCTGTTGGTGGCAGCAAGTCGCCTAAAGATCAGAAAGATACAATCCCTTCCCTGCCCTGATTTTGCCTGTTACACTAAAAAAATGGGCAGAGGAGGAAGGAAGAGAGGTGGTGGCAGGCGGGGGAATAAGCAGTAAAGATATAAAATTGCTCAGGTCTACTGTGACCACCCTCAGTTGCAGTACAATTGCAGCCTGAGGACTGCAACAAAAGCTGTGAATAGCTGCTCTGTCTCTGTGGTAGCAGATGGTGGGAATTGTGGTTCTCTCAAGTGCTGATGGCTTCCCTTGAGCAACACCTTTTAAATTATTTTTTATGTTACAGATATCAGAAATTTATTTAAAGTGTGCAAAAATGTAACCTTCCTTTCAGCTTCGAAGGAAAGGGGCAGTGGGATCACCTCATTATCTTCTGTGAATATGACTGGAGGAGATATTTGCTAAATATATAAATAAATAAATATATATATCTATATATATATGTAACAAGTGAGCACTAGCTCATATATTCTTTCTCCCTTCTGCTCCCCCTCATTATTCTCCCTATGCTTTAAAAATAAAGAAGAATACAGAAAGATAATTTCTCATGTGTTACTCAGGGTCTCATCAAAGATGCACAGAAAAAAAGTGAAATTAAGTTTATTTGAGATGTGATATTAAAATTGAAGTCTTTACAAATCCTTATGATACATATAGAAGAAGTGTGATTTTTTTAAAAGCCTTATTAAAAACTAGAATATTGCATACTTAGATATTATCCATCTCCAAATAAACAGACATCTTAGAGATGTCTAGTTTTCAGAAGACAGAGGGCTGTCTGTTTTTCATTGGAAAATGAGACTGCTTAAGGCATCTCAATTTAACCCCCTTAGGGTTTCTCTATTTGTATAAGTAAAAAGAAAAACATTGGAACTCACCAGGAAAATCAGGAATGTCTAGAGAAAATGTTAATATTAGAGATTCAACTAATCTAAAATGTTAACAGCCCACAGGATGTGATAGCTTATGTAAACTGGGAGTCTTTCCTTTAATCTTTGTGAAACCAACACTTTGAAGGCAGTTTAATCAAGATGTTGCAAGAGCACTGTTTCAAGAGTGAGTATAAATTAAATTTTTTCTGAAAATTTGAAAATAACTTAGAAAAGTTTGGATTGTAGACAACTATTAAAAACAATCACTCAAACTATAAAAGTTTATTTTTTAGAAGTCATTAACTGAAGAGAAGTAACATTGAATTTTAAAAAATCGCTGAAGGCAACACGAAGGAATAAAATAGGATGCAAAAAAGAAAATTTTTTGTTTCCTTTGCCACTGACAGTTATATAACAGATGACACAGCATTATTTAACTTCCACAAGTTTATACACTCTTCCCTATGAACTACACCAACAGGACTGAGAGATGATGAAACATCGAGACTGGCATTATGTGATCAGATCTGCTTCCACTTCTCACCCCTCTATATCTTTTTCCTTCCCTTTTTTCCCCCTGAAATCCACAAGGAGCTTGTTGCAGAGGCATGGTCTCTAGATATAATGGTCTTGCCATAGTTGATGACTCTTTTTAGCTAAAAAAAAAAGCAACCTGCTTGACTCCTCCATTGCAGACCCCCATCTACTCACTGAGAGCAGTGAGAGCTCAAGGAGTGAGCGATGTTGGGGCATCCAAACTGATGGTGATTTCAGGCTCTTCCTCTCTCTTCAATGCTGTAGCTGAAAGGAGAGCTTGAGCAAATGTGGCAAGGAATTAGAAAAACTGCTAGGTTAGTCTCCCAAGGACTGAAAAAAGTGTGGCAGGAAGAGCGGACCTTGAGTTTGGGGGTGGAGCTGTGACTCCTGCAATATTCAAGCTTTTTTTCAATTCACAGGGGACTGTGGTCTAGAATTCTGCAGGATACAAAGCTTGGGATCCCAACTTTCTAGAATAAATTGTGGGAGAGGGATATTTTTACAGCAAGCTACTAAATGAACATTTCTGGAGAAAAGTTGGTATCAACATTCATGAGTAGGAATAAGGAAAGAAGCAATGGAGGACCACTGGAGGGTGCAGTTGTTTAGAACACTCCTTGAGCCCTTCTTGGAGCTCAAAAGGTTTTCACGCACTTTTGCCCTAAAAGTTTGAATTCTACAATGTGTGTGGAATAACGTTCTCACTGTTATTAGGTTAGCTGCACCAAAAATGATGGCAGATGTATGCTAACAAGTAGCATAAAGGCCAGACAGGCTTCAGTCACCCTTTCTTTGTGTACATACAATATTTACTGTTTCCTTCTGAGATTTTAAGTCTTCAGAAAATCTGAAACTATCTTCCTACTCCTTCCCTCAAGTACTCAATGAGTTTTCACTTGCCTAGACTGCATTACCATTCTGAGATGCTTTTTATCTCTTCCTTGCTCTGTGTTACTCTGTTTACTCTTGGTGCTCTGAGCTGCTTTTAATTAATTATATTGAATCCAGAACTGATCATACAGTATGGTGAAAATGCAATCATAAAACATTCTCATTGTACTTGTTCTATTTTATTCAGAATTTAGTCAATAAATAACCATGTGCCCTTTAGGTCCCAAAGTTATATACAATCAGGGTACTTTACTCTCAGAGTTTCTACAGCTCACAACAGACTCCAAATTCTTAATTTAAAACAAAATCATGCTTACATAGCTTGGGGAAATATCCTTTCTAACAGTGAAAATTGAGGTTATTAAAATATTGATTCGATTATAGCTCAGAGATATATATTGCATAAACTTTCCAAAGGGTGTCTGTGTAGAAACTGGAACATCAGTCATCACTGTAAACTCAGGATGTCAAGCTCATCTCAGTGTGTGTAGCTACCCAGCTGAGCATATGCACCTGAACTTCTTCTACAATCATAGAGAGAACTGGTACTTAAAATACATGTTTCATCTGTTTTATTATGGATGGCTACCTCAGGATGAGCTGAGTACCCATTTCTCTCCCAGGTCTATGAGAGTCAAAAAAACCCACCTAGTTCAGGTACAGACAATTACTTTGTAGACAGATAAAATTAGGTGAGTGAAAACCTGCCTGAGGTGTCTAAAAGCATGAATGAATTGTTCTTTATAGCCTCTATTCTTCAGGAGAAAAATATTATCTCTGGTGTGGAATAATGCTAAGTTTCATGCATGGGGAACACAGATATAAAGAATTAAATGTTCAGTTCCAGAGGTACTGAGGTTCTGATACTCTAGTTTCTGTGAAGGAAAATCACATGGGAAAGTGCTTCAAGAGATCTCTGGGATATCTAAGGTCTGAATACCCAAACACAGATAACAACTGAACAAAGCCTTGCCTTGACCTCAGTACATTTCAGCAATATGATGTACAAGCTGTGATGATCAGCAGGGAACTAAAACTGTGTATAAGCAAATGTTAAAGGAAAACATGAAAAACTATTCTTAATTTCTTCCTATTTTGCTAAAGTTAGTTTTTGCCATTGAGGAATGTGATCTTGAAATTACAATGAATAGTTGTGTGAAAAAAATAGTGGTTAATGATAATCAAGAAGTTAATTGCAAAAGTAATTAAGAATTATTAGGAAGAAAATTTTAAAAGCAATAAAAAAGCAATAAAATAAAATCCCACCATGAAGCACAGTGGAGTCACCCTTCATACAACATGCAGTAAATGGTTTCACTGTGTGTGTTCGATTCATAAATTTGAAATGGTTCACAAATTTTGATTGGATACCTCAGGGACAGAGTATTCTTTCTTTCTTTGATGGAAAAAGCTTAAAGGATGAAGATTTCCACATGAAAATGCATGATGTTATGTGGAAAATTAATTTGCATATCAATGTAATCTAAAAATGCTTGCTAGTCCTACTCTAAATTTCTCCTGGAACATCAAGACAATAATGGTGAAGATAATAATTATTATCAGCAGACACTACTCAGTGTTGCATTTAACCAAGATCTTGAGAACCTTTCACTAGCATGTGTATTAATACTGGGTATAAATTATCAAGTCTTTCAGTATTAAGGTATGTAATTCTCTTTTCTTTAAGTATATATATTTTTTTATTTTTGATTATTCTAAGGAAAGGGTGCAAGATATTCAGGTATTGTAAATTTATACAGCTTTGCAGTATTTATTTGTCATGTGACTACTGACACTACTGAGAATCTGGTTAGACATTTATATTAATTTTTCTCATTTTTTCAAACTTTTTTTTTAATCCTTGCATGTAAACGAGACATTCTTGCAAAGAAAAGGTTCTAAGTTTGTTCCTTGTCCAGTTTCAAAAGACTGTTTTATCTTACAGTGCTATTTTACTAAGATGAGAGAATCATGTACCAGATCACAGGAATCCCCTATGTAGCTTTTAAGCCAACCACAGCTGTAGCTTTACTGCACTGCTATTTGGGTGCCCCAAAAAAGAACAAAGAACACAGTCCCCAAAATCAATAAAAGAGGAGCAATCACTTCTGGTTACTGATACTTTAAAACCCATGAATTCTCTGCTGGACTCCAAAGATTTTTTCTCAGCTGTGAATGAGATAACAGATCTAGACACTGCTTTGGTGTGTCTTCTCCTTTATGCACGCTGAAGATATTTCAGATGTTTTTCAATTTTGAGCCTCCTTGCTGTTGGTCTGTGCTTTCCTGGCCCCAGGGCCATGCGAGACTGTGGGGTTTCCTCCAAAGCAGATGCACAGCTGGGCTTCCTCCAGCAACAGCCAGGCTGAAGGGCAGGATGGAAACTGAAATATGTGCTAAAATATACTCACATGGAGTCTGCTGTGAACCCAAATTTTAGTTACTGCCGTGATGCATGTTCTCATCTGAACAAAGATCTCCTGTGGCCAGGTTGTGCCTAATACATGAAACTGTGGAGTACTCACTGCACTCGTGTGGAATAGCACAGCACTGAATCCTTTTATTTCTATTAAATGTTCAGAGTTAAACCTAATAATTCTGGTACCATTTCATTTTTTTGCAGCAGCTATAAAAATTTCATCATTTCATACTTACGTGCTAATGGTTGGTAATACTGCATATAGCTGTAAAAATAAAATGAAATAACACCTAATCCACAAATTGGATGAACGATAATCACATTTTAATATTACAAAATACCTCAGTAAGGGGAAGATGTTAGGTATTTGTCCAGCTTTAAGTAGGTTTTTAAAATACATTAAAAATATACAGATGTATGAATGAATTAGAGAGATCAGAATAAAAAAAAAAAGACATAAAAATCTATATTTATTTTAAAAGCTACAATGAATAAGTGAAACTCAAATATAAAGCTAAATGTGAGTTTAAGTGCTTTGCTGAGCTGCATTTTAATAATTCTTTCTTCTTGGTGTTCTCACTGTAGGTATGGACAGGATGCTGTTACCTCCTCCTGAAGCTGTTTCTTCTCCAGGCCAAACAAGCTCAGCTCCTGCAGCATCTTCTGAAGGTCAATTACCCCAGTTCCTGCTCTTCCCTACTCAGTGGTGACCTACCACTGAATTCATGCCAATTTTGACCAATGCCTTTCTTTTTTTGGTGTCCCAGGACTAGATTCACAGAATTCACAGAATCACTAGGTTGGAAGAGACCTTCAAGATCTTCCAGTCCAACCCATGCCCCAACACCTCAACTAAACCATGGTACCAAGTGCCACATGCAGTCCTTTTTTAAACACAGCCAGGGATGGTGACTCTACCACCTCCCCAGGCAGATAATTCCAGTACTTTATCACTCTTTCCATGAAAAACTTTTTCCTAATATCCAACCTATATCTCTGCTGCCACAGCTTGAGACTGTGTCCTCTGGTTCTGTCAGTTGCTGTCTGGAGAAAGAGACCAAACCCCCCTGACTACAAACACCTTTCAGGGAGCTGTAGGGAGCGATAAGGTCACCCCTGAGTCTCCTTTTCTCCAGGCTGTACAACCCCAGCTCCCTCAGCCCTTCTTCACAGGGTTGTGTTCCAAGCCCCTCACCAGCCTCACTGCCTCCTCTGGACACACTCAAGGTCCTTCCTAAATTGAGGGGCCCAGAACTGGACACAGCACTTGAGGTGTGGCCTCACCAGTGCCAAGTACAGGGGAAGGAAGAATGACTGCCCTGGTGCTGCTGGTTCCTGATCCAGGCCAGGGGCCATTGGCCCTCTTGGCCACCAGGGCACACTGCTGGCTCATGTCCAGCTGCTGTCCATCAGTATCCCCAGGTCCCTTTCTGCCTGGCCACTGTCCAGCCACACCATCCTCAGCCTATAGCATTGCAGGGGTTATTGTGGCCAAAATGCAGAGCTTGGCACTTGGATTTATTAAACTCCATCCTATTGGACTCTGCCCATCCATCCAATTGTTCCAGATCTCTCTGCAGAGCCCTCCTACCTTCCAACAGAACAACACAACCTCCAGCTTAGTGTCATCTGCAAATTTACTAATGAAAGACTCAGTATCCTCATCCATGCCATCAATAAAAATATTGAACAGAACTGGCCCCAGCACAGATCCCTGAGGGACACCACTGGTGACTGGTCACCAGTTGCACAATCATATCTGGGGGCTAGTGACTGCTAATTAGGGAGGAATATAATTTTTCTCCGAATTCTAGCGGTTCTCCTGCACCAGCAATCCAGAACACTTTGCTGGCAGGGTATGCTGATGTTTATTTCAAATTTAGATTTTTGCCCACCAGCACCTCCAAGTCCTTTCCAACAGTGCTGCTCCTCATCCAGTGATGATTCATATAACATGCTGAATTTTGCATTTTTCTCCCTGTTAAATTTCATGAAGTTCCTGTTGGCCCTGTCCTACAACCTCTCTAGATCCCTCTGAGTGGCACCATTGCCCTTGAGCCCAGTGCCTGGTCCCCAGTGATGCCTTAGAACATTTGTGAAATTGACTGAACAAAAATAAAATAGCAACATAGCATTTCACATCTTTCCACACAAAAAAGCTTATTTTTACCACAGTAAAATGTTCTTGGGTAAGATGTTATAGATTCCCTGGGTTTGAGAAATTTTGCATTTTGGTTCAAGCCCTCTCAGCTCACTAGTTGAGCTTGCCACAAAAGCAGTATGTAGTGACTCAATGTAACTCAAGAAATATTTCTTTAACTGCACCAAAAAAGGAAAAAAAGTTCCAGGAAAAAAACACTTGGATCCTTTCCTGCAGCCACTGCTGAAGCGAACAGTGAATAAAAGAGAAGAAAACAAAGCATCACAAAGAAAAAATCAGCTTCTCTTATGTCTTCATCATAGCTGACTAAAGTTGGATTTCAAAGTACTTTTCAAGCTGTTTGGATACACATCAACTTGTAAGGGTAAAGGGAAGAAAAAAGGAAGGGAAAGAAGCTCACTAGCTTTTCAGCCCTGAGCACCAATGAATTATATTTTTCCCCATGTTTCCTTGCAAGTCTGCTCTCTCTTTTTTGTGCAGTTTTATTTATGTGGCAAAGCATTAGCTCAGCAGTAAGCTAACAGCCACATGGAGTTATGAGAGGACACATTTGACTTTTCTGCTGAAACACGATATTCTCCATGAAACAATAGTTTGTACAGACGAAATAATGGTTCCTGGGAGACCAAATGTCTCAGGGGGCTGGAATGTGCAATTGGGCTTTCATTTTCTACCTCAGCACTTTGCATGTCAACCTGATTAGTAATGACCTGAAATTCCCATCTCACACAGTAGCAGTTCCTCTTGCTTTGCCATTTTTAAGGGAGCACTGGGAATGGGCTGTTGCTTCTCATTTAGGGAACAGAAGGAGAAATCAAACCATTTTCCCTCTTATATAACACAACATCATAGAATCATAAAATCATAAAATCATTGCTAACAGAGAAGTCCTCTGAGATAATTGAGTCCACCACTCCTTGGACTTGGCCATCCAACCATTTTTTTTACCCTGTGAAGAGTGCACTCATCCAAGGAATTCTGCTACAACAAAAATAAAAACTTTGCTTAAACTCTTAGTTTAAACCCTTGAGTCCCTGAGGAGAATCTCTGAATGCTCCCATGAGGTCATTTGGGCTCTTGTGCAGAACATGTCCTGACCATGGCATAATCAGATGCTTCACCCACCAGCTTCCTAATTTCCTGCCACGTGCTAGACCATGAAATAACAGTATGAAAAAGCAAGCCTAAGGTCATTCAGTACAGCTAAAAGCTGAACATGATGTCTTATATCACCAGAGTTGGCTTAAATGAAAACTCTTGAGTCCTGCAAAGAGCTTTTACTAAAATTCCTGTATAAACTTAAGAGCAATTGAACAATTCAAAACCATCCATCTGTCTGGACTGTCCATGAGTGGCTTGTGGTGGTTTGAGCTGTTTTACAGGGCATATAAAGAACAATGCTTTTAAAAAATGTTGATAGGTAACCTGTGTGTAACCTCCCTGTCAGGTGGCCTGTTTACCAGCTGTACTACAGAAAGGGATTTTAGGCTTAGTCTCGCAGTGTTCTTGTTATATTTAGCTGCAACAGAAGCTTACATTTAGTTATCCAGTGGGGAAACATTTGGTCTAAGCTCCTTTTGTAATCCTTGGAGAGACAGAGAGGTATTCCAGAGCATGTGTCTCAATCTAAAATAAGTGTTCACTATGAGAAGGTTCAATTGCCCTTTGGAAGCAGTTATTCCTTTCCATTTTATAAAGAAAGACTGCAGGCAACTGGCACAGACAAAACAAAAAATGTTTTAGTTAGTTTATATAGGATGAAATTACAGTAGTTTCACGAATACAAGCCGCACGGATTATAAGCCGCACTTCCGGTGCCTCGACAATGTTGCTGTCTTTGTCAATAGATAAGCCGCACCCCGAATATTAGCCGCACTTTCGTTCGTCGCGAGAATCCGTGCGCAGCTTTCACAAATTGGCCAATTAGTAAGAGGATCGCGGCATAGCGGGCTTTACTGGCTCGGGGCGGGGCCAGGAAGGCTCGGCCCGCTCATGGTTGCTGACAGGGCCGGCCAGGTGGTGCTGCAGCCGCCGCCGGGCTCACTGGCCCCCCTCTCCTGTCAGCACCGCCCCGCCGCTGCGTTTAGTCGCCCTGCCGGCGGGCCAGCCACTGCCGCCGCTGGCAGGCATGCCGGCCGCCTCGCCGCTGCGTTTACGTACTCACCCTACCGGCGGGCCAGCCGCTGCCGCCGCTGGCAGGCTCGCCGGCCGCCCCCTCCCGTCTGCACCGCCGCCGCGTTTCCTCGCCCTGGCCGGCACTGCAGGCCCCCACACCGCCGGGCTCCCCCACGCTGCTGGCCCCGATTCTGCTGGGTTTCTCCCGCTGCCAGGCAGCCCCACCCACTGGCCTTCCTGCTTCTGCCATGCTCCCCTGCACTGCTAGCCCCAGTTCTCCCGGGCTCCCCCGCCCTGCTGGCCCGGGCTCTGCCGCCCCCCCTGCCCCGCCCTGCTGGCTCAGGCTCTGCCGCCCGCCCCCCGCACTGCTGGCCCCGCCTCTGCCAGGCTTTCCCACCTCTGCCGGGGCCGGCCGGGCTCCAGCTTGGCTTGGGGCTGCCGCGGGCTCTCACTTCCGTGTTGGCAGCTTTTAGAATTTTGTTAATGTATTAGCCACCCTGGAATATTGGCCGCACTTCCGGGTTTCCACCAAAATTTTGGTCAAATTGGTGCGGCTTGTATTCGTGAAATTACTGTAGATGAAACTCACTCATAGCTTCTCAAAACTTGCATTTTGTTCTTGAGGTCCCTTGTGCTTTACAGAACCATCTCAAAGAGAATTCAAGGCAAACTGGTGTTTCACAGACAATGTTAACCTCTCTCAATGGTAGCATCTTTGCATCACTCTAATGAAAAGGAAATCCATTAAACAAATGGAATTTATAGGGCAAAAAAAATAGTGATCAAAAGTTTTCATAGCAGGATGGAATAATTTAAGGGAGGGTCATGGAACCTAAGGTGGTTTTCAGTACCTTTGAATATCCAGAATTCATTGCCACAGCATTGATTTTTTCAGTGAAAGATCACCTATCTCCCTACACATCTTTTTGCATAGCAGCCTGTTCCTCCAAGACCTGTGTGCCTAAGTCACAGAATAGGCAGTTGTATTTTTGGTTGAGGAATCCAAGCCTTACTGAGTGTGTCTTGAGTTTCCCAAATTTTAGGAATGAAACAACACCAGCAACAGTGTGACATTGTGGAATATCCCTACAGTAGTTGGCAGCCTGGAGATGATTATTCCCTTGTGCTGCGGGAAAAACACAGTCTCTGTGAAGGTAAGGTGGCCCCATCTAAAAATGTTTCAGTTAATCTTGCTGAGGAAAAATCAAACTTTCTGATAGCCTCCTCAAGGTCCTTCTAAACTTTTTTCTTCTATTTTCATGCCATACACTTCTTTCTCTAGCCTCGGTGTAGATTTTTCTCAATATAAAACTTATCTGTTCGATACAGAGGATACATTTCAGAACAGGATTTTGAAATGGGGGAGAAGAAGAGCTATAAGATTTTATGCTCTTCCCACCTCTCAGTACCTTTTCCTGTGATACCTTTCAGAGAGAACCACCCCTCACCTGATGGAGAAATGTCTCCTTAGCATCCAGATGATGTCTCCTGTTTGATAAACAGTCAGGGAGTTGGATAAGAGAGCAGCTTAAAGCAAGCACGGCAGAAATAGCAGCAGACAGATCCAATTTCTCCGAGAATGCTTGAATACCTGGTTATAATAGAGCTAAATTTTATCTGTTGTAGTGCCCTGATGTGTGTATTGACTTGTTTTCCTTTGTGCCAAAAACTTTCATGGTGTCTTCATTATCAGAGCTTGTGGAACAGGGCAACAGTTGTTTGAACTCAATCTGTGTCTTTGAATTTGTCAGGCACAAGAGGACAATTGCATGATGCTGCTCTTCAATTTGAAGTGACAGTAGGTACGTTCAGACAGTCTGTGTGATCTGGATCAGAACCAAGGCTTTGTGATTTTCTGTCCAAAGTTGTCACTACATTTAGAGAAATCTAAATGTGCCGCAAAGACTTTCAAAGTGATTAACAATACCCACAAGTAAGTGATAAAAGTCATTACACTCGGGCTTCCTATCTGCTCCTGAGGTAATAGCTGCAGGAGCAGGCTGCTGACTGAGTTGAAAAGGCAGTAGATTCTCAGTTTTTTCTGGCAGAGAGGCAGAAGGAACAAAATTCCTCACTGTCTCCTTGTTCCTCGATTTTCTACCATTATAAAGAGTCATTTTCAGCAGGATCACAGAGTCCTCCTTCCTGATGGTGTCCCACATCCTGTTGTGGTCTTTTTGATGTGGGAAATAAGAGCTTTTCACCCTCTAGGTGGACACATATATATATACCTTCCAATTTTTGATTATTTACCTTTGCCGGGGACACAGGTCTCATTTTGTCTACTGTTTTCTTCCTCACCAAGATTCAGGTCTGCTTTTTTGGTACTTTTCCTTAGAAAGTATGAATCCAACCTGCATCCCAGCTGGATGCAAAACCCTGATTAGTCAATACACCAATAAAGAGGAAGAGATTTAACCTAGATGGTTTGAATGGTCCTTTAGCAATTCTTGCCTTCCTGAGGCAATCCCTGGAGGTAGATATTTGACATAATCAATCCTGTGGCCACCTGCTTCTCTTCATAGACCATCCATAGAACATCCATAGATCTGAGAAATAAGGTCTTGCACTGCTGCCTTCAGGACTGTGCACCTAAATTCCCACTACTTGTCAATTCCAGGTAGTTGGTAGTACAAATATTAGATCTTACTTTATGACATATCCTACAGCCCTAGATTTTGAGGCTGGAGGGACACCCATGAAATTCATTCCAAACCAACAGGAACCTTGTTATAATAATCCACAGTTCCTCAGGTTGTACATTGATAACTTTTCTCTTTCAAAAAGCTGTAATTTCATTTTTTCCTGTAAAAAAGAGGGCACTGGAGGTTTTTCAGCATTTAAGATTCCCCTGCCTCCCCAGTTTGTCTTGTCATTGTTAAATCTTATCTCCACTTCTTTGTTTCCACTATTCTTTTTAAAGAATCATAATTGGTACGATTATCCTTGCTATGAGAATAATTAGCTAAAGCTTTTTGACACATTAAATGGGGAACATTGCATTTTAAGCAGCAGGCACTGAAACACTAAACAATACTGCTTTGAATAGGACCATAGAGGAGAGACTCAGGTGAAACAATTGCTAATTTTAGCAACTTGAACTTTGTACCTTTATAGAGGAAAATTAATCTCACTGTAGTTTTTGGCTGTGAATAGACAAAGCACTTTTGCCTCCTTTTAAAATAAACCTTTGATATTTTTGGTGATGGGAGATGGTTGCAGAGTGAATCGTCTCCTGATGTGTCTCCTTGCTCTTACAAGAGGAGGGTGTTGGATCCCTGTCCTGTGTGGCTGGGCAGGCTGGATAAATCATATACCACCTAATGCAAATAGACAAATAGCATTTTCCAGCAACACTTGCATTTTAGATATGAATCTCTCAACAGACAACTGGACAAAGTAACATCTCAAACAAAAAAACAGCAACAAATAACAATAACAACAAAACCAAAACAAAACCAAAAACCAAATAAAACCAAACAAACAAAAAAACTCCAAAGAACAACAACAAAAAAAGAAACCAAACCAAACAACAAAAAGAGGTGATTGATTGAATTTTAATTGTTCCAGCATTGAAACTGGATTATCATTGGCAAAACTGATTGTAAGGAACAGGCACATAACACCTTTATGACATTTGAGTGGTGGCTGGTAAGCTGTGGTACCTGCTTAAACATCCCTTCCCTACTGAATGCTGTAAGAATTTGCATTACCTTTGGCAAGACTGTTTTGAGACAGTCCCTTGTTCACCTTCCTGAGGTATTTCAGTTTTCCAGAAAGGCTGCCAGAAAATCTGTAGGCCTAAGAATGTTGATTGAGATAAGTGGATTACGGTGGTGAATTGGCTTAGAAATCATCCTGTTAAAAACATGGCTGTGATGAACCTGTTTTCTTAGAGAAAAAAGAGAATGAAAATGTGATAATTCTATTTTAAAAGGAGGTTTTAACTGTTTGCTAGAACTGATTTTGGTCAGCAGTGAGTTATATTGTTATATAACTCCGTGTTCAGCCATAGTAAGTAAATGATGATGCAAGTTTGATGGAGCTAATTGCTATTGACTTACATAACTGTCACCTTAATAAGTTGGAAAATAACATAATTAAATTATTTTAAAATCAGCATTGTTACATCAAAAAAATAAAATAGTGACTTAATTAATGGAGTTATTACCTTTCAGGTTTTCCTAGATTTTTATTTCTTCCAGGAAATATTAAGCTTGAGAAAACAGAAAAATAACTTTGGTTTTAGCAATAAAGAACACTGAGTTAATTTTTAATTAAATAATTCTCTGACTTCTATACTGACATGTGAAACAAACTAAGTAAAGCTAAGAGGTGTTATTAAGACCCTCATTAAACTGAAAGCTAATATGGGCTTACATATAACCGTGGGATTTGAATTCCCAAAATGTGCTTAAAACAACTTCAGCCATGGTTTACGACTCAAAAAATCTGAATTCACTGCTTGCCATCCTGGTTTATTCAGCTATGCATTGTGGTACCTCAGCAGTCCAGGTAGGAAACATCTCCTTGGGGAATAAGCATCTCAGGGCTGCTTTTTTCATCTAAATGTTTAGCAGAAAAGAAATCCAGCTTCTTGCCCTGAACTATTCCCATAGTTATTAAAAGAAGAAATGGGAAATGTCAGTCGGTTTGAAGTGCATTATAGGACTGAGGAATATTTGATCAGTTCCTGGAATTGCTGCATCTGTTCTGCAAACTTGAGAGATTATTTGATTCTTTGTGTCTTAATGACTGTAAGTGTAACTGGGGGCAAATCTTGTTTTAGTCGCAAGTAAGATTACATATCCCCAAAGCAAGTCTTCAATTCTTCGCTCATCACAGTTAATTGTGCTGCAAATTCAGTAGTGCAAGGATTAATTATTATTATGTGCTTTTCATCTGGCATGTTGGGCCATAACTGTGCTACCAGAGTATAAACAAAGTACAGCAAAATCACAGATGCTTTAGATCCCCAGAAGAAGACTAAAATTTTACCAAATGTTCTTAGTTCTTGATTCTTAATTTTACTTCACTCTGCCAGATGCTTAATTCTGTTTTGTTCTACCAGAATATTTGCTACTTCCATAACTCTCTTCAATTTTGCAGAAATTATATTGTTGTTAATTGTCTCAGATACTTTGCACCCACTGATGATTTGTCCACAAAGAAATGTGCAGCCCAGTTGATTGCCCTTCTAAACTAGAGATTACCAGGACCTGTGCTGTATCATTAAGAGGACACTCAGTTTCAGAATACGACTGAACTGCCTTGCCTTTTTCTTTCTTTGGAAGGTGTGTTCAGGGTTCTCCCCAGTTAGAGATGCTTTTCAACTTCTGTCACTATTTTGACATTTTGATGCATCGCTGGGGAATGCTGAAATAGTTGGTTTGACACTGGTGTCACAACCTTCCATCTTTGCGTGAAAGCATCTATTACTGTATTTCCACATCTAACCACAATCTAGACACTCATGACAAACCACAATAGTCATGTTAGCCCAAGTGAAGGAGAGAAAAAGAAAACCTTCACAGCTCACTGGAAAATCACCTTCACTCTGCTAAAGCAAGATGTGAGTGCTGGTGTTTCACAGAGTCCCTTGGAACAAAAGCAACTCTCCATGATAAAGGACAGGGGCACATGATGTGGAAAAGAAAAAAAACAGTGCCAATTTTGGATACAAGGGGAAAATAATTGCAGAAAGAATGGTTGTGCACTAGGAAAGGTTGGATGGGTTTATGGAATCTCCACTCTTGGAAATGTTCATAACTCCTCTAGAAAGTATTTCAGTGAACTTTATCTAGACTCAAAACTAACACTCCATCGGGCAAGGGGGTTGGACTAGATGAGGCACAGTCTGTCTAAAGTACTGTATGATTTCAGGATTTGTTCTGCCTGCCTCTCTTTTGGAGGATAGAGGGCTCTTCCATGATGGCTTTGACTGAGTGTCTAACTTAGATGATTAGACTACGTGAGGTAAATCACATTCTAAGGCTGAGAGAACTTGGAAGAATGTAAGGGATATATGAGAATTAATAATAGAAAACAGACACAGTTCAACTATCATGACAGGAACCTACATGCTCACATATGGCAGAGGCCACCAGGAAAGAAAAAATTCAGCAATTATATGTGGAGAATATGCACTGTGATCTTTGGCACCATTAGAACTGGAATTAAGTAACAGGAAAAAGTGTGATGAAAAATTATTGTCCTTGGTACCAGCAGGCTTGTATCAAAGCCAGCTTCTACAGTAGGTGAGATGCAAGCCACCCTCTTGGCAGAACTGAGTCTTCCTGGTGAAAAAAATGATTTATTCCTATCTTAAGGACTGGATGTTTCTTTGAAGCCAGTTCAGTTTATTTGCTCCCTATAAAAGCAGCAGAGAGATAAAACCATTTCAACAGCACAGTACAGTCCATTTCACATCTGCCTCTCCTTCTGGACATGCTTCTTTCTACCCATTCAGCACACAGGGGAATTAAGCCAGCCATGATTCCAATTTATTTCCCTTTGGAGCATAAAGGGAGATGTACAAAGGCCACTGACTGCACTGAGAATTGGGGCAGAGCAGCTACTTCGATGTAACTTCATATCCTTAGTGAGAACTGCTTTCTCTTTGTAGGTCCCCCCTGGGCTTTCCATGTTTCAACAATTTGTGGATAGCCTTGTGTGTTATCTTGAAGAGAAATTAATTGCATTTACCAGATGAAATGTAAAGGGAAGCAGCTAAAAATGTGGTATACCGCTATTACCTTAAATTACTCCTTAATTTTTAAATCATCTAAAAAATTCAGATTTTTTTTTTTTCTCCTCAGTAGTTATTTATGGACTTTTATTTGACTGTTTTACACCCAGCAATGTTTCTATGGTTTCCTTCTGGTAGGTTTTTTTGGAATATATTTTGAAAACTTGGCAGCCATACAGCATTTCTTTATATTGTGCATGCAAACTATCAGATTTTTAATGAGATAGCTATGAAAATCTCAGAACCAAAGACATAGAAAAACTGCACAGAATTCTGCCTCTTCTCATAAATAGCAAAAAGAGGACCCATCCTGCACATCACTCATTTATAAGCTCAGACTGGAAAATAACAGCAAATTTTTAAGTGTGAAGCTCAGCCCTTTCTTTCTCTACTACTGTAACTTGCTGTCACACATTACATCACCCATAAAATTACAAGGCAAGATCCTTGGGCCACTAATTATTTATTTGTTCTGCAAAAAAACAGGTAAATGGAATAATAGTGTTAATAATAATAATAATAATAATGTGAGATAGTGGGTGGCTTTGATAGAACCAGATTGCTCTCAGAGGGAATTGTTTGAAAAACACACTTAGATTTAACATAACATTATGGACTACCTTACTGCCCCACTTTTCAGAAAGGTGGGAGATAAATTTGTGATATTGAACACTATTTTATATATGGATGTTTTTCCAGCTCTTAAAAATCATTTTTTATTTAGGATGTTCTTAAGCAAGCATTTTAACTGGTAACCTCCACTTCAGATATAGACAGCAACAGGAGAGTCTGATTATTCTACCTATAGGCATATCTGCTCTAGTTTTAATTCAGAAAAACAGAACTCTCTGTACTACAGTTATTCCTTCATTTTTCTATCAAGGAATAAAAATAGATGCAGAAGTAGAATGTGTGTGGTTTATCGTTTTTAGATCTGGTTGCAATCCACCACTGGAGGTTCATCCTCATTACTGATTTTTCTGAATTCAGGGCTGAGGTTTCTTTAAAATTTGCCATATTTTAGTCAATATATTGTAAGATCCTACCTCTTTTGCCATGCCACAGTAGTGTTTACTATTACCTGTTTCATCTAACTGTGACTCCAATCAGGCATCAGTGCAAAAGTGGGAAAGATTTTGATTAATATCCTTCAAAAATAACTTACATTTTGAATTTTCTTTACCTGGTTCTTCTGCAATAACCTTTCCTAGTGGAATTCACAAGAATATGAGGTTTCTTGGGTACTAGTTTAGTTGGCATTTAACTGCAGTGATTCTGTATTCAGATGCACAGACTTGCAATTATAGTCATTGTAGGAGATAAAATATTGATCTTTCTGCATGTTAGTGTACATGCTGGTACTTGATTTTGGAAATATGTTAACGTGAAAGATCTCAAAATGATGCAGTCAATTGCAGAGGTAACCATTGGGGCCTTCAGTTTCCTAATTTTGTATTTCTTTGTGAATAGTCTCTGATTACAAAGGAAGATATCAATCCTTTCCTTTCAGATGTAACTCTGTATGTTGCTTAAAACAGTTGTCAATATTAAAAAGAAATGGTTAATGTATTCCTTGCTGTGCATTTCAATATCTACTCACCATTAAATTCCTACTGGTCAAATTTCCCTTTGGTGTATTGGCTAAAACATTTGTTAGACTGACAGATATGGATATAATTTATAGATTTCTAAGTAAGAAAACAAGGGACATGCATAAATATAGATCTTTACAGTAAGAATCAGGAGTGTGAGCCAATGAATGGATGCACTTGGATGTACGCTGCTGCAAAGTTCTGGTGTCTTAGCCACAATTATTTGATGAAGGTTTTAGCTTTTTAAACTGATATTTCTCGTTGACTGTGAAACCAACAGCAGTTTGGGAAAGGAAGGCAAAGTAATAAACAGCACCTGTTTTACAGAACAATTTGCTGGAATTAAACTCTTGTTAATGTATAAAACAATCAACTAAAAATTTATCCAACAATAACAACAAAAAAAGAGTTCAAATATTATTAATCTTAGAAGTCTGTTGTGCTAGCATTGGATCTCAAGGGAAAAAAAGCTTCATATTGACATTTGACAGAGCTAATTTTAGTAACTGATAATTGATGGATGTTTTTCTAGTCTAATCTGGTTGCTTGATCTCTTGATCTCTGCTCTGTCTCCAAATAAGGTCCATTTATTTAATTTTACCCAGCAGTCTGATTATGCATCATAAGCGTATTTACATTAATTAAAATTTGAAATGTCTGATGCTTTCTGTGTCCTTTTCTAGAGATATAAATGCAAAAGAATTATAGAGAGGCACAGTACCAAAAGGTTTACAAAACCACACAGAAATGCAGAGATAATGTAAGGCACCCGAATTCTCCCATTGACTAGAACGCTCTAGGTGGAACCTCTACAGCTGAGTGCAGTAATTTCACGATTATAAGCCGCACCTGATTATAAGCTGCACTTCAGGTTTGGAACAAAATTTTAGTCAAAATAGTGCGGCTTATAATCGTGAAATTACTGCAGTGGACTGGTGAACAGGCCTGAACCCTGCAGTACCAGGAGATCTGCAGTATAAACCCAGAGAAGGTTTTTTTCAAATGAAAGAGGGAAGAATTAGCAGACAGTGAAACTGGGAGAATGGGGACCAGGCAATGAAACATGTAAAATACATGTAGGTGTGACACATAGGAATATGGTTCAGTGGTAGCCTTGGCAGTGCTGAGCTTATGGTTTGATTTAATAATTTTAAAGGTCTTTTCCAAAATATTCACTCTAGATCCTCCTTACTGTTACCTGCCCCAACCCTTGGCAGTCAGAGCCTTTAGGAGCTCTACAGGCACCAGCAGATTTCAGGTTTTCAAGTTCTCAGCGAGGCAGTTTTTGGACAGGAGCACTCTGAGATTTGGATCAAAAAGGAATCATTCCTCCCCTGCCCACCGTTTCCTTGGACCCTGCTTGGTTCTGTCACACAAGCAAACCACAAGTTTTGCACTTCAGCCTCCCTGGTGGGAGATGTACATCATGTCCCGATCTTCCTGTGAAGTTATCAAAAAGCTTTATGCAGGAGCTCACTTGAGTCTATGAAAGCAGAGAGATTTTCTTTAATCAGAGTTAAGTACCCCTTTTTTTCTGCTGGTTTGAAGTGGGAGCTCTTTGGAAGATGATTTTTACTGTGTTGCTATCATTGCCTAAGTACGGGCACAGTCATTAGTAATATAAAAGTAAACACTATTAAAAGGGGGGTGGGAGGGTAGCCACTGTAAACAGGCCGACCTTCAAGCAGCAATTTTAATGAAAAAAATGTGAATAATAATGGACTAAGAATATGAACCCATAGAAAGAATAGAAAATATTTGCAATGACGGATAAGGAATTTTAATGTTTGAGAAAAACATTCTGCTAACATCAAACTAGAGCTGGTTGATATTTTTCCATTGACAGGGAAATTAAATGGACAAAATTTGTTTACTGCAGGGGCTACATAATTTTTTAGTTTCCACTGAAACTCTATATTTTCTTTCCCCTACATACTATGGAAAAATGACATTTTGAATGAAATCTTGTGATATGACTCAAGGATTGCTTCAGAGTTCTGTTAATGTGTGTTAATGAATTGCCCCCACAGCATTGATGAGGTAAAAACCCCAAACATATTGGGATTTGCAATGTTGGGATATCTCAAAATCTGTTTTACTTGGGTCTGGTCATGATCCTGGTCCCACACAGGTAAAATAGCATTACCTGAATTCCTGTGTCCCAGCCAGGGGCCTCAGTGTTTTAGCCAATGTTTAGAGGTAGTCAAGTTTTTAATTACAGTGAAAATATTGGAAATAAAAGTCTGGTTGTAACCAAAAATTATTTTAAAAACCCCCCAAAAAACCCCCCAAAAAACCCCAAAAAAACAATATCAAAATAAATTCAATTTTCTGAATACGATTAGTCTTAAACGTTTTTTCACATTCCTTTTAATCTTTATTTTCCCCTTCTTTGTCTGTCTTTCCACCTCTTTTGTGTTATTTCCTCTGTGGAGAGAACAAAAATTCTAAAAAAAGACTTCTTTAAAATTCTTTGACTTTTACAAGGATCTCCAGTAAGAAAAGAATTGGCAAAACAGAAATAAATGGGAGAAAATTGCATCCATAATCTAAAAATTCCAGGCAGCTAAAATATTGCTGTTTCAGCTTTAAGCACAATGACACTTGTGACAGTGTTGAAATTTTTCAGTTCCAACCCAGAATAAACTAACATTTGTACTGGGAACATTAATTTCAATTTGAAGTGATTTTTTTTTACTAAAACATTGGATTTTTATTGAGATGTCATCATATACTTATTTTTTAAATGGAAACTGGAATAAAAAATAGTAACTGAATTATTTGATTTATTTTTCAGAGCACAACAGCTTCTTTTTATTTTTATAATTGAGTTGGTGTTGAGTTTTGAGATATTTTTCTGAATCTATCATTTTACTCTTAAAAAGACATTGAGAAAATTAATAAAGACATTTTACAGAAACTGAGTAATATACATGTAACGAAATTATTTTTGTTTTAGAAAACATGCAAAAAATTAACCACTTGAATGTTAAAGAAAATCTTATAAGGGTCAACATTTGAGGTGGTTTGGTTGCTAGGAAACCATCACTAAAGGTGGTCAGGATAGCAAATTTTTTATTTCAAACAAGATCATTAATTAGTGTGCAGGTACCATAAAATATATCAGGTATCTGTGGATGTAAGAGTAGATATCGAAAAGACCAGGACTCAGTTAAATTTTTTTTAGTGGAAATCAAATAGCCTCAACAGGTACAGGGAGTTCTCCTCATTGGTTGAAATGTATCTATAAATGCAAAAAAATATATATATTAATAAGGAATCAAACCCTAATAAAAAATGCATTTTGCTTGTTGTTACATTCATTAATTGTGTTGCATAAAGAACACAAAACAAAAGACTTCATAAAAAACACAGCTGCAGACTTTGCCATGAGTGTGAAGACTAGAACAGTTCAAAATGACTTTGGAAATGAAAGAAAATTTATCATTAGAAAAAAAATTAAAGGATGAATTCTTACATAGGGTGTCTGCACAGTGAGAGAAATTTGGGCAGATAAAAACTGAGCAGGGTTACAAAAGTACTCCAGGGTTTGGAATTCTTTGTGGGTTGAGAGCTAAAGAGCTAAGAGCGCAGTTTCTCCTTTGTCAAAACACAAAAGCTCACCAGAATCCCAGCACAGCCTCGTTCCTCAGTCGTGCACAGCCCCAGCACCTGCAGAGGGAAATTAGGATGTCACCAAAGGCTGGGGAGGGATGCACATCCCAGGAGTGGCACCCCGGGGTGATGGGGCTCACACCCAGCCTCTGCTGCTCACTCAGGGGCTGGGGGAGGTGACACCTGGAGCACATCTCATGTTCCACTTGGGAGAGGAGGCAGAACGGGGAGCTGAGGAATCCAAGAGCACATCTCTCAAACCTGACACTGATGAATGATTTACTCCCTACTTGTCCTTCAAAAATTAAATGCTCATGGTGAATTTTTTAAAGTGCTTCCTGCCAAATCGGAGTAGGGTCTATGGCTTCTAGCAGCAGTCATAAATGACATTCAAGCTTTGCTCAATTATAATATTTCCATGTTTATTTACTAGGTATAATGTTGCATGCTCATTGTAAAATTCAGGAAAAAAAAGTAATTTATAAATGTTTTCTGGGGCAGAATTGTTTAATATTTAATCCTTATTGCTGACAATACCCTTTCCAGGGTATGAAATATACTGTTTACAAATCTCAACACAAATCTAGCAAACTAGTTAAAAAAACAAAAAACAAAAACCAAACACAAATCTGCACTGTTTAAAGCATTCCATTTTAATAAATATGCTTTATAAAAGATTCCCCTGTTTTCTTCCAAATTCTGAAGACTGTGAGCTTTATTAAAACCTTCTTAAGGCTTTAAAAATCTGCATAGAATTTAATCGTGCAAATGAATGGAAGTTTGCAATATTTGTATCACAAAGATTTCTGTCAAAAACCCACAGTTGGAAATAACATGCTGTTTGTCGTGTAATTGTTACTATTCACTAAAGCAGAAAAAGCAAGTGCAGAGAGCTAAAGAACTGACAGCCTAGTCATTTAAAACTACAGGTTGTCTCCTGGATGACAATAGTTTTCCAAGTAGAGCCTAACCCATGCCGAGAAGTTGCTTGCTGGAAGTATATGTAGGATAATATTTTAACACTTTAGTTGAACAGAGATTTTTTGCTCTAAAAATAAGGAAATGTTACTCAGAAAATGTGGAGAAGGCAAGAATGGAATATCACCTCCTTTGTCTTTTACTTCACAATGTCTGTTTATGCTCAGGTTCTAAATACTATAGAAATTGTGGGAGTTTCTTTAAACCCAAGCTGTGAAGCAGTATAGAGGAATTTAAGAGAGATGAGTTTTCTGTACTGGAAAACCTCTGTAATTTAAGCTTTCTGAGCAATAATCCCTCACCTATAAAATGAAGATAATTCCTGCTTGTCTCTTAGGTAAAATTGGAATTGAGGAAAAAAATATAATTTTTATAAGGTTGTTGAAATGGGTAAATGGCAGATAAAGTGAGTATTTTTTAAATATAGGTGAGAAGAAATGTGTGTATGTTTTCATTAAAATGCTGAGCAGATGGTCCTTATTTTTTCATTTGATAATATTGAAATAACAATACTCTGTAAAATCAGATACTTTGGCAAGCAATATTATGACCTATGGCTTTTTATTAGCATAAGCATACCCTCCAACTGAATTTACAGGCAAGTGTTCTTGCCTGATTCACAGTGATTCTATTAAAATTGTTAAGGATTAGATCTAGTTGATCAGCAGTGACTGAGTGGAATTAACATTTTCTATTGTAATTGGATAATTAATGGTTGAAGCCGGGATCAACACAAAGACAGGCGGAGCCCCCACTGAAACCCAAACAAAGAAAGGACCCTCAAGGGTGACTTCGTGTAGCTCAAAAAGAGTTTGAAGAGGTTTAATAAAACCTCAAACAATAGACCAGAGCTTTGGAAAATGCTATTCCTAGCATTGCAATGAAATTTTAAAAAAACCCCCAAAACCAACAAACCACCTCCTTTGAATAGATGGGTTTTCTTTGCTTTGTACTAACAAAGCACTTTGCATTAACAAATCCCTGGAGATGCTGTAGTAACTCCAGCTCGATTTGAAGGTAAGAAATAAAGCACATTAGGTTCCAAGAGGATTTGCAAAGCCCTCAGCAGTTTTGTCCCAGCTGCTACTACTATTTATTTTGTGTATTTGCTCTTCCTGGTTCATCCCATCTAGCTCTACCTAAATGAAACTCCTGGTCATGAGGCAGGTTCTTGTCTCAGGAGCATTCAGTTGTCCTCCAAAGTTGCTGATCTTCTTCTGTTGACCAGAGAGAAAGGTGGAGCTCCTACCTCAGGTGTGTCATTTTAGGATTGGACAGATCTGATCTTTAGTGGCTTGCTCATGGTTATGCAGGTCATAGGTTCTCAGAGAACCTCTGTTTTATTCATACATCACCTGTTTATATTTTTCATTAGGTGTTGCTGTAAATGTAATTCTTGCTTCAAGTTCTGTTGGTGTCATCTGTATCAATTTCAGTATTTTATGTGTCTTTGAATTTGGATCTCTGAAATTAATAGGTATTTTTGCACTGACTTTGAGGGTAGCAGGGTAAGAACCTATCCATCCTTTGAGCTTTCAAGCCCTTTAAAAATTAAACAAATAATTAACAGCATAAGAATAATGGATATTTTTTTTTCTGACCATGAGCAAGAGATTTTAATAAAGCTGGATTTGATGATAACTACATTCTCTTATCTGCATTTGTGCAAACACTGCTATACTAGACACAGAATTTGGAGGGTACACGAGCAGTTATGGCTTTGGGTCTGCTTGGGAGGTGCCCAAGGATGCTCTTATCCTTCTTGGCCAGGTGTTAGTTACAGACATAAATTTGGATTTAATCAGTAAATAAATTAAATCTCCATAATGTAGCCCTGTGCTATGTGAATAGTGCAAACAGAATATGGTTTGTCACTTAGTTATGAAATATTTCAAATAGCAAAGGCTGTTTTTAAAAGCTCTTTAAGGCCCTACAGGTGTATGTCTAACTGACCAAAGAATAGAGTAACTGGCCAGCAAATAATTTTTTCTGTATGACATCAGACCTTACAGCAAAGTAAAAAAAAATATTACTGGCACGTCTTCACTTATTACAAGTACAGAGAAAGTATTTCTATATAATTAATTCTGAAAGTAAGGTTTATATGTGTTACTAAAGACAAGACATTCATTCCCTGCTTTATTCTATATATTTCTTTGCTTTCAGCTAGTAATCTTTCTTTGAAATACCATGGAAACAAGCAAATATGCCTCATTAAATTTTCCTTGCAGGGAAGAAGAGGGGGAAAAAAAAACCAAAACAGAAAAAGCAGAGAATTTTTGAATCATGAAGTAGGAAAAAATAACACAGAAAGGGTGATTAGATTGTTCCTCTTAATTCTTTCAGGCATAGTAGGATAATTTGCTAGGGGAAAAAACTCTGCAACAACTTATTTCTTGAATCCCCTCACTTGTAGTTGGACTGTTTTCCAGCTGAATACTGCAGTATTACTTCACATTTTAGTCTTGCTCACCACTGCGAGATATGAATCACAGCTGATAACCAACAGTCCCTTGTTACAGCTAAAATAATGCTTTTAAAATTACTTGTAAAGGATTTTTAAAATATTCCTAAAAATAATATTTTAATATGCAAACTTTGTGTAAATTAACGTCTATCTGACATTTTATACACAGGTTTAGAACTTGCTATCAAAACCAGGGCCAGATTTCCAATGAGACACCACTAAATTCAGTAAAGCTATGCTGATATACTGCAGTTGAAGACTCAGATAAGGAAAAGTTACTAAGCCAGAATTTGCAAGTATACTCTTTAATAAGAGATTTAAAACTGATTTGTACTTAGAAGCAATTTTAATTTTTAGCAATATACCTTTCTCTGCCTTCAGATGACATTGAGATCCCAATGAATTGGCTGTGGAAGAACCACCCATCACTGTTAGAACCTCCTTCCCTGCTTACCCAAAACTTGTCCTGTAGCTTTAACTAAGGTGATGTCAGAGGAACATATCTTGACATTAAACTCCAGTCTTCAGAATATCCCCACAATCTTAAAGTCAGCTTGGTAGTGGAAGGGATATTGATTTAGCTGAGTTAGTATTTTGCACCCTGAAATCTACTTTAACAGAAGAAAGATCAATAAATTACTTTCTCAGATCAGTCTGTGTTTTTATTTAGCTGGTGGGAGTTGTAATTCATTTCCCAATGTGTTAATTTCTGACAGTGCAAAGAAAAAGGCCCTCAAGACCCCTTTGCACTGAGACAACTCAAAGCTACAAAAGGAGAAAAAATGCCAGGTGAGAAAAAATGCCAAGCAGAGTGAGCCTGGAGACTGCCAGAGAACATCCAGAGCCAGAGAATGCCCCAACACCATCAGGGCTGTGGGAATCAGCACGCATACTGCTCCTTGAACTCTTGTATCTGGGCTGTGTCCCCACAGCTGGTTTCACCACCCCTTGGTGAAAAGCTGGGAAGGCCTAAGTTGGTGAATTAGCTGAGTGAGGAAGAGCCAGACTTCATCCATGCATGGCCTTCACCTTCCCACATCCAGGGAACTCTGCTCAAAAACCATCCAAAGAGTTTTTCCCACTGAATGCCCCAATTTCTATCTATCTGAAGCAGATTTATGCAAGCAGCTCTGTGGTCCAATTCCTGTATTAATCCCAAGCCATTTTCAGAGGAATACAATGTTTGAGGGCTAGGTAACAGATTAAGCAAAAATGTACTGATGATTAAATCTAGAAATTGATTTCCAATGAAAGGCTTACAAAAAACCTCAAAAAAATTCCCTCCAGAGGATCAGAAATGTAACAGCATTAATCCTGTGCCAAGAAAAGTGATAGATCTATTCAAACAAAGAAATAAGTCATGTCAAAAAAATATCCACATTTTGAAAATAATTTGGTAAAGCATCTCAAGCTGTTCAGCTCTGCTGCAGCCACATTGCTAAAGGGTGGTAAAGGCAATAATTGTCTTGGGTTTCCTGCCATGTCACTGCCTTTTTGCTGATCCACTAAATACAAAATACCATTGTCTCCAGGAGGGAAACAAGTGGTATAAGAACGTTCTCAAGTGCCTGTAGACAGGAGAACACTGTGGGTACACTACAGCCCAACAGGTATTGAAATAATCGGTCAAAAAATATTGTGTGGGATTTTTTTATTCAGAAAATTATTCAGGTTTTATAATTCTATTCTGATGACTGAAAATTACAGTTCTCAGAGGCAGAAAGAAAACTCATCTGTACCTTAAATGAAGGTTGTTCTTTTTGAAAGGCAAAGGTGTTAGTCTGAATATTTTAATGGTAAAATGTGTTACTCTGGTTATCTTACTTCCAACATGACAAATATCCCTTTATAACCCATGAATTTAAACTTGATATTTTTGGTTGAACTAGAGCACATCCTAGTGCTAAGGAGAGATTAGTGGAGAGACCTTCATTCTTGGTGGCAAAATTTAAAGTGATGCAAATGGAGAGAGGGTGAGAGGACTTCAGCTGGAAAGAGAAGGTTTAGAGGAATCTTACCCATGTGTACAAATACCTGATATGGGAGTAGGGAAGACAGAGCTGGACCTTTCTCAGTGGTGCTCAGGGCAACAGGCAGAGAGCACAAATTCAAATAGAAAAAACTCCATCTAAATTTAGGAATATCAGGTTTCTTGTAGGGGCGGTCAAGTGCCAAACAGATTGCCCATGTTGCAAGTCCCTGTCCTTGGGGATATTCAAGTCCCATCTGGATTTCACCCTGAACAGCTGCTGGAAAAGACTGTTTTTTGAGCAGGGGTGTTGGACAAGATGCTCTCCAGAGGCTCTTTCCAACTCCAACAGTCTTGTATTCCTGTAGCAAACACTTCTTCCTGTAATCTAATAACCAACAGCAAATAACAGCTAATTACCCTCCAGAATAAAAATCAGCATTTATTTCCTATTTAATTTTATCTTCAATTTCTAGCTGTTGGATCTTGGCTCGTGTCTGGCCACTTGATTAAAGAGCTCTCTTCTAGCCGCTCTTTTGGTACTCTCAGATCAAGCCACCTGTTAACCTTCTTTCTGATAAGCCAAAGGGTATTTTCACAAATAAATACTCCATGTTCTTGGTTAAAATGGAAATTGAGCCCTTAATCTAGTCAATTTGCAGGAACAGGTACTTTACTGTCCAAGTGCAATCTGAACAGATTCTGACTGTTGAACTCACATCCCTGACTGTCTCTTCCAACCTGTAAAGAGTCAAGATAATAACAGGCAAAAAAAAAAAAAATCCCTAAAGCCACAAAACCACCTAAAAATTATCCTTACTGCCAAAGCCAGCAAGAGATAATAAGCATTATATTAGGTGTATTAGAATCTTTTTAAGATTCTGACATGCTGTACAGATGGCCTGGAAAAGAGTCAGCCCTGAAAAAGGTCAGTTTTAGGGGTTAAGTTGCAGAATCTACCAGTCCCATCTTTGGATTTTATTTTTTCTGATTTTTGACAAGAAACATATTTTCATTATTATTGGCTGTCTAAAATACAGACAGTTATGATTAAAGTGTACCCAGTTTGAGGGGTAAGGAAGAATATGCAACTTAGGCATGTTGCATAGGCAAATTGGTTTGCCATTTTACACTTGAAACACACTTCAGTAAAACTACTGAAATCAGTGGTGCTATGCAGCTTAAATAGTTGAAAAAAATCACCAATACATCAAGCCTAGTAGACAACTACAACAAACATCCAGAAAGAGGGAAATTCCTCTAGGCTGTATACTGAGTTTTTCTCCTTATTTCCATCAGATATATTCTTTTGTTTTAAGGGCTCTAGGTGCTATAGACAGAAAAAAAAGTGATTGGAAAATATATTTCATTTTAGCTGTAAATTGTGTTCAATTAGTGTTCATAGCCATGGTCTTTGTGGTAAATCTTGAGTGTGCTGTTGATTGATGTCAGCTTGAGATGGTGCAGGAGCCTCTCTCTGAGTTCATTCCCAAATTTCACAGTCTCATAACTCATAGTCCATCTTAAATTTGGATGGAAATTTGAGGACTCCTTCCGTGAACAATACATAGTACTTACCAAAACAACATTTAATCACTTTATTCCATCAAATATTTTATATTGATTCTATTCCCCTTTTTATTTCTTCTGCTTTTACTTAACCTTCACATAATCTCTACATAACAAGAGCAATGAATAATTCAATGGTTAATCACAGCCTTGCTCCCTGTGCCAGGATCAGTGGGATTTTTGTTACTCTTTATCATTCCAATATGGTGGAGGAGAGTTTTGTTTATGTGTTTACTGTTGTTCTGTTGTTCCTGCACCTGTCTACTCCTCTCTGAAAATGCAGTTTATTGTTTTCTTAGTTTCTTTGTGTAAAAATCCCAGTTCAATTAGATTACCTTTTTAGAAAGGATGGAAGATACAACAGTACAGCTGCTTAAGCAATTAGCAGAGCAGCATGATGTGAGCAAGCCTAGAGCTATTGGAAACTCACCTGGCTTCAGATGCCATTGTAAACTCAGAGTTTGGTTCGGGTCACTGGAAGGGACAGGACATGTTGGAGCAGAATCAAATTTGCTGGTGAGCTCCTCTCTATGACAGGAGCTATTTTTAAGCCCTTCATACTTGAAATCCGTCTATTCCAACATTTGGGGTGAAATCCATCTCCAGGTTAATGCAAGTATCTGCATGTTGCTCTCCAAGTGTTGCTAAGGTGGGTCTGTTTGCATCAATTTTGGTGCAGATCAAACCAATATGACAGCCTAGAAAACTAAATGTTCACCTGATCTGCCTTCGTGTGTCTAGTTTTAGGTGAGCTGAACTACACAGTGTGTTTAGGAGGTGACAGCTGGAGACTAAACTGGATCACCCCAGGGCATCTTAAATGGCATCAGACCTCCATACTGGGGGAGCTGAACACCCTTTTTGTTTGTGTTTCCTGAAACCAGTCTTTCTCTGTTCCACTTATATGGAACCTTTCTACATATTTGGAATTAGCCTTAATCCAAATTTAAGTTGCACATCAGCAAGATCAGAATTATTCAATGCTGAGAATCATGGATAATACAAATTTTGCCATAGTAGATTTCCAAAGCCTCCTCCAGTTAAACAAGCAAATTCACATGATTTAGATTATGGTCTTCCCCAGCTAGCTTGTTTCCTTTACTAGGGACTTTAACTTGCCTACCTAATTCCAGGATAGATAACAAGCATTGTCCACAAATCTCATCATAAATCAATAAAGAAACTTTTGGGAGAAAAGACAGTCCCCAGTTTTTGTTTTACAGAGATCAAAAAAGGACTGAGTACAATTAATGAGCAGGGACACTTTAGATTTCCAGTTAGCCAGAAACTCAATTGAGTCCCTGGAAATCTGTTTTCCTGCCTCAGCCACCAGCCCATACACTTCCTCAGACCTCTGCTCAGTTTCTCAGCAATGACAAAAATTTAAAAAAGCAAAGAAAACACTTAATTAATCTCCATAGAATTTTTTGTTGTTCAGTAGGATATGGGAGAGAAAAAATGAGAAAAGAGCAAGTAGAAGTGGAGGAAGAAAAAACACAGTAGCTGAGAGTTTCAGGCAGTGGTCTAAGCCCTGGGGAACAGAGGTTAAGTCACTGCTTGGCATAATTTGCAGTAACTTGAGGTGAAAAACTCTTCAGGCAAAGTGAATATCCATGAATCTGACCTCCTCTGCTTTTAGGATAGACAGATTGTATTTAGGGATAATCTCCTGCAAAAATGTGGTTAGTGCAGAGCAAAAAAAAAAAAAAAAAAGAGGTGACAGGGGACTTAAAATAGCTTCTATAACATGAAATTGGTGTCCTCCATTCTCATCATCAGTGCTGAGCTCCACTTCCAGAGAAAGGATGAGTTTGCAGCAGCTCCCACATGTATTTGTTCTGAAGCTGTACTAGGTCATCTGCTGCTCTCAGCTACAGATATATTTTGTACTGGCAGCCAAATAAAGGTCATTTGTCAGAGCACAGTGAGAGTGGGGTGATTACTGGGCCTTGATTACTACTGTAATACAAATAAAGAATATTAATAAGCTAAATTACAGTCTGAGTCCTTTTACTGTAGCTTTGCAAGAAGGAAAAAAAAGTTGACTAGATTGTGAAGGCATTTCACTAATGGTTAATGAATATTTATTACTTTTGAAGAAGAAGACTGTGTCAGGGTGCTGCATAGCCCTCTGTATCAATGCTTTATCCTTGCATTTTTCTTCCCATCAACTGCCTTCAGCAAGGTCTGAAGGAAATAGTCTTTTTACTTCAGGCTGCACATATATACACATTCTGTTAGAAAAGTCCTGGGAGAAAGCACAGAATTTCCCAACTCTGTGATAAAACTGTGAAAAATCTCAAAGGTTCCAGACTCTGTTTGGACCATTAGAGACTGAGGACACTGGAAGGGAAGGTGACATTCCCAGTGTTTCATTGGATCTAGGGATAAGTGAGGGCTCTACTGGTTTTGGGTGATGTAGCATTAATTTTCTTCACAGAAGCCATTCTGGAGCTGTGCTTTGGATTTGTGCTGAAATGGTGTGATAATAGAGTGGTGGTTTCATTATTGCTGGGCAGAGCTTACCCAGAGTCATGGCCTTTCCTGCTCCTCACCCCACCCCAGCAGCGAGGTGGAATGTAAAGTATCCCCAACTTCAGGAGATGGGAGGGGACACAGCTGGAACAGCTGACCCCAACTCACCCCAGGGATATCCCACACCGTACGGGGTCATGAGCACTTCATAAATCTCAGGAGAAAATAAAGAAAGGGGCAGGGAGGAAGAGGGACAGGAGAGGCATTTTAACAGATGGCATTTGCCTTCCCAAGTCACTGTTACATTTGATGGAGCCTCATTTTCCTGGGGGGGGTGAAACACCCACTGCCCACAGGAAATTGTGGTCGGGGGTGTCTCTGGAGCCTGAGCCAACCACCTGTGATGTTTTAGAGTCTCTGTGTTCCAGCCCGAGCACCAGAGAGAGTCAGGAGACTCTTCTGTTGTTTCCAGAGTTGTTTATTTTATCTAATCTAAAAGTTCTTTCCCTGACTACCCATGGTCCTTTCAGCAGGTCAGCCCCAGGCATACTACCTACCCCTGGGGTGGGATTATCTTTTTATACTATAAACTACGTAAACATTATTTACAATTATCTTCCAATACCTATCACCTATCTTGTACAGTCTAGTTCTACCAATCCAAAAATGCCAACATCACCCAAAAGATGGATCCCAAGAAGAAGGAGGAAGAAGGACAGAACACGCCCAGATTCCTCCATCTTGACCCCAGACCCTTATTTTAAGCAATCTTAAAACCCTACTTTTTCACCTTATAATAACTAACTTATACTCTACTTATTTTTTGTGATTTGCAATTCTTCATGCAAAGGTGGTAATTTTTGCCAGGGGCTAAAATCAAAGGTACAAGGGCTTTGGGCACTGTGCCAAAGCTCCTGAGCCCCCTGCCAGGGTCTCAAACCATCCAGGGAAGTCAGAGGGATGTCCTGGGTTCCCACAGGAAATGGGCAATGAATTCCTTATTTTACTTTGCTTGTGCACAGCTTTTGCTTTATCTATTAAACTGTCTGTACCTCAAACCATGGCTTTTCTCATTTTTACCCTTGAGATTCTCTCCCCCCCGTCAGTGTTGAGGGACTTGAGTGAGCAGCTTTGTGGGGCTGGGCTGGCTGGGGTTAAACCCCAACAGGGCAAAAAGGTCCTTTGCCACAGGCACCTGCAGGAATAATCCAAAAATTTATCATGTGAGCACATCTCTCCAGAACTCTCTCTGATAAATATTTTAACAGAACAGGAAGAGTTGGTGACCCTTGCTACCTTTTCATGGAACTAATAAACTGTCAAAAGGCTTTTTTCCCCCCACTTTCAGTAGGAATTAGATTTCCAACTTCCAGCGACTCAGTCCTTCCGCAGAGCAATCTTTTCTTACTGCTTCTGGATTGTCTCCAATCATTTTGAGGGAAAAAAGTAAGAAAAATACCAATTAAAAGAAGGGGCTGCAGTGATGAAAGAAGCACTTTTTAAGTTCCATTTTCAGGTTTAGAAAGAACTAGCTTGGAGTCAGATGCTTTGCTTTAATTTTCCATGGCCTAAGTGGAAGGCAAATACAGCCCATAATATCTTTTTTCATGCTTGTGTACTCATTAATGTGCCTTTGTGTTAAAGGCAGAAGCGATGCAAGACTCACAGAAGACCCTTTTTTTATTGATCACATATTTTTTAATCTTTCCCTTTTTTAAGATTTCATAAAAGGTTAGTGTTTCTTTTTCCCAGTTTACTTTAATGTTGTCTGTAGAAAAGTTTGATTTTTTTTTTTTTTTTTTCCTGCTTGGGATTTCCAGGGAAAGATTGAGATTTCTTTAATTAAAATACTAAGGGAATGAAACAGAATTAAATTTCTTGAGTTTTAACTTTAATAACCACCAGTTTATTAGATACTTCAAAACGACCCCTCTTTTATGTCTTTTTCAACATTTTACTTTTCTGCCTGTCTGGTGCATTTGTGTCTAAACAGCAGCAATTTCCCTTCTCACATAATGTTTTGTATAAATGAGATCACTCAACATTATAAACCCAAGCCATGAAAAAATCAAGGTTAAAAGCCCAAAGAACTTAAATTCCTGCAGTGAATAAACCAAGTGACCACTGGAATATCATAAAAAGATGAAAATCTGGATCTGCACTATGCACAAGTTACAGGGAAGGTTGGAAGTTCTCTTCAGCAGAAGTGAAACAGTAGAAACACAAGTCAAGCATCAGTATTTTCCACTGGCTGGCCCATCTGAGCGCCTGTTTCTGCTGTGTTGGACAGTCAGAATGGACATCCAAACCACCCAGGGACTGAGTGTACCCAACTCCCACTCTGGTGGTGCAGTCTTGGGGATCTGCAGTTTTGGCCCTGACACCTACTCTGTAATAATTATGCATCCATATTCCTGATTTTTCTACATAGAGATACATGGCCAGGTAAGTGCTGGCTGAAAAAAATAAACAACTATGACAGCTCAGATCACAACAAAAGAGATTTTAGGGATTATGCCTTTACTATCTAGTTAGATGGTTTTTAAGGCACTTAAAGGAATTTTATTTACAAATATGCTTAAGTTGCACTGTACATAACAACATCCCACTGCTAGTGTTCTGCTACACAATTACCCTGTCAGGCCCACTTCCAAAAGTTTACTCAGGCTGATAGTTTGTATTCTGCACTCTAAGATCCCTGGGCATGTTTTATGGACACAGAACCAAGCATCAGTTCCAGAACACTCCTGTGGTTATTTTTTAAGAGAAATAGGTCTTATATAAAAATAAGATATCTCTGCAGTTTAGAAACTTTCCTACTGGCCCACTTATATCTGTGACCTTCTCAGGTTTTTTTGAACGCTGTAAGAAACTCTCTAATTTTTAATTAAAAGTTTTTATGATACTGTATCAACTTCAATTATACTTCTGGCCTTCATCCTTCCTTCCCAAAACTGCCAAACAAATGCTCTCTTCCCACGACAGCTGGATATTGAGGGCATTTGTTGAGAGTGTGTCTAAAGCCTCTCTGTAGTCCATGGAACTTTAGCCCATGTTTAACTGCTGTACTAAATTGCATTGTACGGGTCTGATCCAAAGCCTATTGATGTCAAAGGAAGAAAAGCTCCCATCGACTTCAGTTAGATTTCGATTGGGCTTTTTTTAAGGGAAAATGATTATGCACTTTTACTTTTAAACATTTATGATGAAAAGCGTCAGCAAATAAAAATTTATGAATAGGCTCCCACAAAACAAAAGTGTCAGGAGCTGAAATACTGGGGCAGATGGGCTTTCAAGATCTGTCACTCCACCAGCATTGTACAGTTTAAAGGCACTGCATGCACTCAGTTTTCTGAGGGTGCGTGGACAAGAAACTGTTCTCATTCATCGCATTTTTAGTGAGAGAGATTTGATCTTGGAGCCAGATGATGACTAGGACCTTTTGCACAATGTTTTGTGTTCATCATTCATTGCATTGATATAATCCTGATAAACTTTTTGAAAGAAGATTTTAGGCCTTTAATGTGCCATGCATTTCTGTTTAAAACCAAGCAATTCCTATTTAGGATTCCACCACATTGGAAGTTTGAAATAACACACTTACTAATAATATATCTTTCTCATATACGGCTTTAGGATTTCTACTTTATTAAATAAATTTAAAGGAGTTTTAAGACAGAGATCCTCATTTGTATGAATGACATAGAACTGTAATGGCATGAAGCTGTGTCAGAAGAGAGGTAGTTTAGATATTAGTAAAGGTTTTTCACCCAGAGGATAGTTGGGTACTGGAAAAGGCTCTCTAGGGCAGTGGTCACAGCACCAGCCCTGACAGAGTTCAAGAAGTGTTTGGACAACACTCCCAGGCACAAGGTGTGACTCCTGGGGTGTGCTGCACAGACCAAGAGCTGGATCAATGATCCTTGTGGGTCCCTTCCAATTCAGGACACTCTGTGGTTCTGTTTTTCCAATTCAGGAGATAAGACTAGCCAGTAGAAGAATTGGGAAAGGAAGATTCTTATCTTGAGCTTCAGGCCCCAACTTCCTGAGAGGAGAGCTTCCTTTCTGTACTTAGCACATTAGTGCCTGCCTGCTTCTCATCTGCTTTTGAATAGAACTGAAATGCCCAGTTTTGGAATGTAGCCACTTAAGGTTGTTCCCGTGGGCAGCTCATTCATCCTTGGTTCTTTTTCTCCTCTGACCTATATAAATATGATTGCACCCTTGGGGCATTAACTAAACACTGAAAAGCACATAGGATGTATATGGAGCAAAGTATTTGCAGCATGCACTTTTAGGATAAGAATTCCTGGAAGTAAAAAAGGATCACTTGCACCATTACCAACAAATCAAGCAAAAAAGGGTCTGGGGAGGGACAAAACCCATAGGCTGGGAAGCCAATTTCACTGATGGAAAACATCTATAGCTGTGGAGCAAGTGAGAAACTTCTAAACATTTCCAATTGCGCCAGATAAATAATTTTATTTGACTTGTATTTCCATGGAAATAAACATTTTTATACACCTAAAATGTGCACTAGCTTTTAACCTTGCAAAAAAATCTAGACTTGTAAAGAGTTTATTACCTATGCATTATACTGTATTAACTTTGGCTTATTTTTCTATGTTTTTTTTGGAAACTTTCTTTTTAGAATAATTTTAGACTCAAATGATGTAAGAAATTAAATATGATACAGGATAGTCTTATTTTTATGGAGTAGAAATATCCAAATAGGTGCATCTTAATGATAAATGTATTAATTCAATTCCTATGCAACGTGTTAATTCAATAGGCAGTATTAGAGCTGTATATGCCCTGTAAGAATTTATCAAAATGATGGCATTTATAGCCACAACTATTGCAGACAAAGTTGAAAAAAATTCATGCTTGAGAACAATATTTAAGTATTTTAAGTAATTTTACATACCTGATACTTGGTAAACCATGTTGATCAGAGTTAATATTTCAATAAAATTTTTGACACTCATCTGCAATTAGTAGTAGAGGCTATATGAACTATTATAATATCTTCATCTGCTCATTATTCTGATGGTTTTTTATCAAATTTATTTAAGCTAACTTTATATTGATATTCTTTCCCCTAATTGTCTGTGCCATGGTATTTAATTTATCATTCTTTAGATTAACCAAAGGAGCTGTTTCTATCTAAATACACATATATAAGCATCACTTCTCACTCTAAAAGACAAAGTAAGTTTTTAAATTCACTACAACACAAAATGTTATTTTCACTACATATTATAAACCACTCCCTGGAATATAATATAATCTTGAATTCCCTTTAGCAGTTTATAACTTCCACATCAATCTTGTATCAGAGAAAATATGACAGAATCAATATTGTGATGATAAACTGCAAAAAATTGCTTTTGTCTGGATTCAGTAGAAATCACAAGTGGTCTGATTCAGCATGGGAACATTGGAAGCAACTTCTTAAAATGAACAGTCTGTTGCAAGATAAAACTAAGTTTGTGTTAGGCAGAAGTGAGTTTATTTCATTCTTTGTTATTAGCCAACATTTTTATTCTCTTTCCCTTACACAGTCTCCCTTACTGGTTAAAGATTTTTTTTCTCTGGTAAGTGGGTTAATTTGGGATTGTAATTGATATACTGCAGCTAATCTCCTTCATAACACAAAATATCGTAGCAGTATTCCATATGCAAATCCCCTGTATGGGCTTTGGGACATGTTCTGACAAATATTGACGTCTACTGTGGCTAAAATACAAGTGTGGGGTTCTCTTCTCTAAAACTAAAAGTAACCACTTGATTTGGGATATGTTGATCTATTGGTAAATTGTTACTAACAAAGATTACCTGTTATCCGTACAGAAAAGAGACAAAACAAAAGCAGTTTCAGGAAATTCCCCAGCTTTGTTGCCCTTCTCTGGAGAGGCTCCAGCCCCTCAATGTCTCCTTTGATATGAAGGGCCCAGATCTGACCCTGGGATGGGAGGTACAACAGTGTTCAAGGTGCTGGGCTATCATACATGGTGTCAGATGGATTAACCAGAACAGATTCAAGGCAGAAGATGAATTTTGTGCTTAGATATTTACCTTTTGCTGATTTGAGCACCTCACATTAAAAATGTTTTTTCCTACCATGGAATCAATCAAAAATTTTGGTTGCAAAAGTGAAAATGCAGTATCCACAGCTCAATGTAAGGAAAGGTAAAGCTGAGAAATGATATTGCTGAGCAGAGCTGTGTTCTGGTGTCTCCAGATGGCTCTTGGACAGTACTGAAGTGGCCTTGATCCCAGCTCTGAGCTGAGCTGTCAGGACAATGTGCAGAATTAGGGCTGCTCTAACGATCCAGTCCCTTGCACTTGCAGGGGAACCTGGGCCTTTTTCTCACTGTGCTGTCCACATGCTCTTAAAAGTGTCAGTCAGTGATATAGATCTAGCCAGACTACACACTGCCTGACAGCACAAGCCTGATTTGGGGAAAAAATAAATCCACAGAGCAAACAGATAGGGTAGAATTAATCTCTTTTACTTCTAGCTTTCAAAAAGTGATCTGTCTAGTGTAAACTAGTCCTCTAATTGCCTTCTAAAGTTAATGGAGAGAGAAAACATATTGACATTTCCTATGTGACTCGGGATACATTATGCAATATGAGCTTGTTGAAAATGCTAGTTCAGGCATTTTCTGTTCAAATGACATGAGGTTATCTCCATTCACACAGAGATGATATGTAGCAAAGCCTTCTGTTTATTCTCTGAATGATTTACAAGACTTGATTTGTGCTGCTCCTGTTTTGCTTCTAAGTTATTTAAGGTGAATTAATCTTCCCTAATTTAGATGCCTCATACCTACAACTGAACTAGAAACCCAGACTTCGTTTAATATTCACACACAAATCTGCACTTTTGGAACATGTTTATATGGATTATTGCAACACGTTTTAGAAATAAAATAAACTTCTGAAAACCAGCAGTTTCTCCTCACTCGTTAGAAATGAGAATAAATACATAGCTCAGGCTGATATAAGTGTCTGAAATAAGGAGAGATTAAACCTTCCCCTTAAGTTTGCCCTTTGCCATGGTCTAACTATTGCACTTCATGAGCTGCTGACTTGGTTCATAAGTTGTGTGACCAGCAAAAAGTGGAAAAGAAGGGAAAATGAGAACGTCACTGAAGTCACTAAAGGATGACAGAAGAAAATTATATTACTTGCTTTTTAATAAAGAGTGACATGACGTGCTGACTCTTACCAGCTCCTTTTTAGGAATCAGTTCAGCATAATTTTCTCCTCTCTTCTTTCATATCACAGTTAACCTATGTGCAAATAGGGAATAATCTAAAAGTCTACAGAGACCCTGTGGTTATTTCACTGCTTGCATAGTCATGACAGCTCGTGCTCTGGGACTTGTGTATTAGCAAGGTTAAGACAGTCTTTTCTTCCAAGGGTAAATGTGGATGCCAGCAGCGTGGAATCTCAGAAGATTCAAAAGAAATCTGCAGTGATGACAAAATGAAGGCACCTTGTACTACTATATTCCGGACCATTAACACTGTTTAGAGACCTGAGGAAATGACTTTATTGTGCTGATCTTAGATGGGCCAGTGGAGCTACAAATCTTGGAAAGGTTAGAGGAGGCTTGAGAACTTGGTTAAAATGTGAACAGGGAGTATTTAATCTACAATTCTGAGTTAAGTTTGCTATGAAATGTAAATAGACATGAGAAAATCCCTCTAGAGGTACAAAAAAATATTTTCCCATACCCAAGAAGTTACTTAAATTAGAATCATAGAATACCATGAATTGGAAGAGATCCACAAGGGTCAGGGAAGTCCAGCTCCTGGCCCTGCACAGGGCAGGCCACAAATGAGATTAGATTAATAGATTAAATTACTGTAGAAGGATTCTAGATAATTAAATGTGATGCTAAACTCTTAGAAGGATATATCTGAAAATTCAGTAACACCCTTGCTTTTGATGAAGATATATGACAAGGTTTTATGAGTAATTCTTGGAGCCCACAGTAGCTAAATAGACACAACTCAATGGAAATTCATGTTCTGCCACGGGGTTATTGACCTTCACAGTCCCACACACAGCCTTAGGTTTACACTCTAGGAGCTACCAGGAAACCAAATGTGCTAATCCATTTGGGAAATCTTCACAATGCAGGCAAACACCTAGAGAAATCTTTATAAACAGGTCAGGATTTGGAGCTGTGATTTGTTATTCATGTGCATAGTGTGCCTCGGGTGATCCATGACAGGTGACAGTTTTTATTCAGCCAAGAGAATATGTGGTCCCTGCTTCCTTTTATGTTAAGTGGATCCCATAGATCCCATATCAATCTCCCACTTGTGTTTAGCTGCCTGAGACAGAGCTACATCCCACTGAGCTCTCCCTATGGATTTGAGATGCAGCACTGGGGAAGAAAGACTAATGAGCCAACAAGGAGGTAAAAAAGAACATTTCCTGTGGAAATGTACAGCTCCTCCAACAGGGCATGCACACATCTCTGTGCTCAGTAATCTAAAAAGTACAAGCTCAGTTTTATGGAAGTGTTGAGGTGACTTCAATTTGCTTTTGGGTGTGAAAGAACGGATTAATTCCACAAGGTTTATGTACTGCACCAGTTAATGAAATAGTTTTTTCAAACACGGATGGTCAGTAAAGAAAAAGCTTGTAAAAAAAAAAAAAAATCCTTTCAAATCCAGAGAGCATGAAAAATAAAGACTCGTGACAAAAGCAGAAAAACATAAAGTTTATCTGTAAGTGAAATACATGCAGGCTCTACTGCAAAGGAATTTAAATGCTTATATAACGAGCAGCTACACATGCACAAAAGTAGCTGTCACACACTATATAGTATGCATAAAAGCTCCAACAAGTTGCAGAGTGTGAGGAGTGGCTGCTTCTGGATCAGCGCACAGCCATTTAGCGGTTCTATCGAGCTGACAGCGAGCGTACCGGGCCCGACACACATGACTGCCCAAGAAGAGTGTCTCTGGATGTCAGCCTGGTGTACGTCAATGAAACAAGAGTAGAGCAGAATCAAAACAAGTTAACAAACCAGCAGCCAGCTTGTTTCTGCCGCAATAACAGAACCATGGGCTAACCGGGGCTTTCTTTATAAAACTTGTAAGGTGATGTCAGTGACCTCGGAACCGCTGACCCGCAGATGCTGGATACAGTGAGGATGAAAGGGCTGGTTTTCTTTATCTAAATTCTTTTTTTTTTTTTTTGTTCCTTGTGAATTTCTAGGTGTCTTGCACTCTGTTCTGAGGTGACTGAAATGCTGGCTATTGTTCTCCCTCAACCTTCATGATAAATCCTCCTTTGTTTGCTTATGTTGGTTAAACACCATTTGAGATCTGGGCTAACAAGCATTGTTGGGTAGTCACTTCTGATCATTCTAATGACCTTTTGAAGGCTTGGATTTATTTTATGGTTTTAATATTCTGCATCTATCACAAGATCAATTGTCTGCAATGACCTGGTTGTTTAGTGTGCAGCAGGTGCTATCACTGCAACCTGAAATCTTGACTGGACCATTTTCATGGACAGTCTGGAGAGTGAGGATATAGTTTAGTTTGATTAACAGATAAAATTCTTTCAGGAAAGGAGTAAGAACAGATCACTTCAGGGAAAATGAGTTATGAGTTTCTTTTTTTTTACTATTCTTCTTTTTATAATATTTTTTTTTTTTTTTACTACGCACATCCTACTAACACAGCAAGTAGGGATCAAAGCTGGAACCTGGTAGGGCTATTTGGCTGGAAGGAACTTTCCTTCACAAATTGATATTTTGTAATTTATTTTTTCCTATATTATTTTTTAAACAATCTAATTTTCAGGGTGGACAACTGTAATTATGCCTGGAGTAAAGGGACCTGAACCAGCTCTAAATTAAAACTATTTTAATATCAAGTTCAGCATGGACTAACAGACTGGACTTCATAGGAATTGCAGCCAGCCCATGAGGAGTTCTCCAACAACAGAACTGCTGTAAACATCAGTTTGGCTGATTCAGAGCTTTGTCAAGGAATAAATTGCAGTGTCATGGTGACCTCTAATTCAACTGATATGTATTTCTATTATTTTCTTCTCTTGAGAATGTGCATTTCCTCTTCTGACTGCCAAAAATGCTCCCTGGTCTTCCAGAAGCCAAAATTGTTCAAATCAGGCCCCGTTTTTGAATTTGAATTACTTAAATGTTTGGAAACTTACAGTGAATAGTCCCCAAGACCCAAAGTTTTAACAATACAGTCAGTGGAGCATGCTGTCATATCCAGCTTCAATGAATTTTAGAAGGGACAAACTAATTAAAAAATAATGTGCTGTGCACGTATAATTTTAATGTTGAAAGCAGAAAATGCACAGGGCACCTTGATCATATGGGAAGCACTTTGTTTTAAGGTCTATTAAAGAGTTTAAGATTAAAAGGATTCTTATAACTGGTAGACACAATCACAAATACATCTCCACATCTGCTCCATTTTCACAACTGAATTAAGGAACATTTTCCCCCCAATGAGTTTAATTAACTTTAAGAACAAGCTAAATTAGTTTAAAAGGCAATTAAAATGCAAGCGTATAAATTGTAATTAAAACTGCATGCTGTTTATAGATATTTTTTTCTAAATATTTAAAGAAGATATTTTCCAAATGAAAAAACAGAAGTTCCACAGTCAGTAAATAATTCAGTTTAGAAAAATAATAATAATAAAAAAATTCTTATGCATGTAGATCTTAAAAAAATCTAATTTGTTAGAAATTAATATTGCAATATTGTATCAGCATCCCACTGGAAAATAATGAGCATTTTCTTTTCAGATGTGTGTTTTTGTTATGGTGAGATGAGATTGGTTCACCATTTTATTGGGTTTGGGAATGTCAGATTTATTAGGATGTGTTAAGTATATCTGAATCAGTTTTGCCTGAACTTTACCTCTGGATCTGCTGGGTTAATGTTTGGACTTCATGATCTTAGAGGCCTTTTATCACCCCAATAATTCTCTGATTCTTCTTGCGTTTGAGGTGCTCAGTGTTTCCCACTGGGCTCTGCTCTTTTTCCTTCACATCTTCTTTCCCTCAAACTGGAGAAGAGCCCCTTATTGGTGTCCTCAAAACTGTATAAGCCAACAAAATTTCAGAAGGTTTTTTTTCTCTCTTCCAGTGCCTTTGAGCAATGCAGCTGATGAGAAAGGAATACACACTGGCCCTGTCCTCCAAAAGGGGCATCAGGGCACCCTTACCAATTATTACCACACACCCCATGCCCACAGGGGATTCTCTGGGTTCATCTTCTCTGCTGGGCAAACATATTTTGGTGAACTGGAAACTACCTCTCAATTTGGGGCATTCCTGGGAAAATCAGGTCTGGGCTCAGTCAGTCACATCAGGTGCTGCAGACAGAAATTACTACAAGTGGCAAAAATATCGTGAGTGAGAATACATCTGACAGGACATGAATAATTGCATGAATATCCATTATAAAAATATGACACTCTGGGGATTTCTAAACATTTTCCTCAGACATCACATAACCTGGGGGGTTGTCTTTGAGTGAGTAATGGTGATCACACACTGCTGCAAACTGAAACACTGTGTTATTTGTTCCCTTGCAGCTCAGTGTTGTCAGAAGGAAAATTCCTACTGAATGTATGGCAGACAGGATTCAAACACCACAGGAAAGGGTTCACAAGTTATTGATCTTCAACTAGAACTAAAAAGTAAACTACATGTTTAATAACAAGTATATAAAAATCTCTGTTGGAATGTCGATGATTGATGAATAACTGAATCTTAGGTTTGGTTTTAATTTTGTTGTCATGATTCAAAATTAAAAATCTGATTAAGCATCTCAACTACATTTTTTGAAACTACTGAGATAAATTTCTGAAAACAATAAACTATATTCAGCCAAAACCATTTTCATCTGAGAATAAGGACTTTTATTGAAAATCAGAAATTCAGGTAGCAATAGTACACTTAAAATATCTATCACAGTTTTCAATTTTTACAGCTTAGAGTGACTGAAGTTCTTGAAAGTGTGGGAGTTCTAAAGGATTTGAGACAGTTTAAGAATCTGTCATTTGTTGGCTTTCTAAAAGAAAGATACATGAATATAAAGAATAAGATAACAGCACAAAAGGGCTTTGTAACTGCCAATGAAACAAACCTGCATATTTCACTAGAGATATAAATGTTACAGTTTTAAATAAAAAATGGATAGAAAATGAATGACTGTTGTTTCACTCCTCAAATTGGTGGATTTGAAGGGGTTAGTCTTGTTTCTAAATCCAGAGAATTTTTCTTGTTTGTCTTATATGATCAAAAAAAAGATAGGAGCATTCAGGTGGAAAGATGTCTACTGTGTATAATAGGAATAGTTTGATTTTTCAGCACAACCCTTATTCATAGCAGGGATACTTCATAAGAAGCTTATGAATTTCTATTTTAATCCACCAGCCAATTTCCATTTTCAACTGTTTGTGAAACAACACGAGAATTTCACTTGAGAGCTGGTTCAAAAAGACCCCTAAATATACCAAACTAATTGTGTCTGGGTTCTGATTTGAACTGACCTGCATTTTGTGGCACTTGTCTCCAGGAAGAATGTTAAATTTGGTCCATCTTTGAATAAAACAAATCACTCAGGGCACGCACAAGGACCACCAGGAAGGAAAATTCCTAATTGTATCAGCTTGTTGACAAGTTACAGGACACATAAAGAGAATCAAGCATGTCTCAGTTGCTGTGCCCCAGGGAAAACCCAATGTAGATTCAAGAAATAATGAAACAGTACCAATAATATCATTTATGCCACCACAAAGGAGGAAAGAGGTCTCATGCTTTTATGTACTATAGGGACAGAATAATAGTCCTGCTTTATATTCCAATTTGTTTTTGTTACCTGGATATTTGGACAGAAGTATTATTGATGACATAATTGACATTTTGTGAAGCATCAGATATTGTGTATTGTCCAGCATAACTAAACTGATAGCCTGAATCACTTGTAACATTTTTCCTATCAGCAATGCATCTTAGAGTATTAATTACTGCAATTAAATTAACAATAACACACTGCTTTTGTTTGCCATTATATCTCAGATAGAATGGATATATCAGATGTAAATGGTCTTGGGCAAGGCTTTTGGAATATCTCCAAAATCTCATATCAGAAACTTTGCTACCACTGAAATGTTGTTTCCCTGTGTGGTTTATTGAAATAGGTATTTTTTGTTTTAAAATCAAGTTGTGAAATCTAGGGAATAAAAGACAAAAGGAAAACCAGTAAGAGAATTTTTTCAGAAAATTTTTGATCTGCAATTAAATGCAAAAAAACTGGCAATTTTTTTTTTTCAGCTACAACCTTATTTTTTTCTTTTTTCCTATTACTCTCGTGTATCCTGGGATATCTTCATCATTTTTTTTAAGAGCTATTAGGAAACTAAGGGTGGAGTAAGGGCTCCATATTTCCAAGAGGGTGAAAATGTCAAATGTTCTAAAGTTGTCTCCTCTAGTTGCTGGAATATCTTTGCTTGGGGATTGGATTTTTTAGTAGGAACCTTTTTTTTCACAGTGAGCTTGTAATTGTGAAAATAAGAGTGTCCCCTCGACCTTCATCTGACAAAGGGAAAGTTTTGACAAAGACCTCAGAAAAGTGACATGAGAACACCTCTATAATAGTAAGCATGTATCCATTCATAATTGAGAGAAAACCTTCATTTATTCAGAGCCTTATTTAGAATCTCATTATCTTCTTCTAGCCTTTGATAATAGGGTCATGGGTTGCTAGAATACACTTTGAGTTTTAAAGTAAAATGCAAATTAACAGTGTGCTTTCTTTCACCATCTATGCGAACTTTATTCCTACAAGCTCACCACAGCTTCCTAATGACTGCTGCTCAATGCCCACAGAAGTTTTCATCCTCTGTGAGTGTAGAGAATTGCACCAAAAGGCCTAAATGAAAGTCATTTAGTGGAAACAATCCCATTGATTCCCTCCAACTTCAGGAGTGTGATCTTAAATCATCACATTTATGTACAGAATTTGCTGAGTACACACTGGAAAGAGACTCCTGGTAATAGAAGACAAATTGGCTCACTATTGTGGTGCTTTTTGTAGAATTAAAACCTTAGAGTGCCAATTATGTGTAAGAAGTGCTTCTTCCCTTGCAAAGCTTTAATTTGTCAAGTTAAATGGTTTTTCAAAAATGAAAATAAATTTGCTTTTCGTAGAGAAGCTTTGAACTCAGTGAGACCTAAAGAAGAGCTTATGTGCCCAGAAACCTGTCTATTTTTTTCCAGCTGTGTCATTTGGGGTGATAAGAAATATTATCTCTCAAGAATTATTTGAAGAGCAACCACAATGTCATATAGTGGGAAACTAGGAATCTCCATCTCTCCAGTTCTTTGAAGAGTAGATTATTTGCACTCTTCATGCACAGAGAGAAGATATTTTTTACAGTAAATAACTCACTAATCTAGCATGTCAGGATCCACTAGCTGGGAGCTGAAACTAGACAGATTCAGATTGGAAATAAGACATCCATTTTTAACAGTTAGGAAAAATTGCATCAGCTTCCAGCATGAGATAGGTGTTTAAGATAGGAGATGAATCATGCTCTCATGATGTGTCTCTCTCCTTTGGTTTGAGAGACCCCAGATAACCAGGGCAGATGTCTAACTTTCAGATGGATAAAGCTAGGTGAGAAAAATCTGAGTTTCCTAAATTGAGATAATTTTCTGTGTGTTTCCTGGTTATGTAACAGCCAGAGCAAACAACAGTTTAGCTTTAGAACTTTGGAAAATTGCACTGGAATATTGCCGTGGTTTTAATAACTGGGGTAAGTTTAGGAAGAATTAAACATCCCAAAGTATTTGACTACATCTGTGTAATGAAATGCATTCAGTTAGAAATGAGGATTACAGTCCTTATGATTTTTAAATCACTCTTCAGCTTACCTCTAGAACAGAACAGATCAGATTTGCTAAATCAAATCATCTGAATGGTATCTGCATGACTGGTTTCTAAAAGCATTAAATTGACAGAGAAGGGAGCATGAGTTATGCATTTAATACAGATTTGCTAATGATAATCATGGTCACACGACTTTCAGATTATGTACCACAGAGATTGTTCATGATCTCACCATACTGTGGTTTTTTTTTCCTTTTCCTTTCAATGTTTGTTTTTCAGGGCATGAAGATGGAGAATGTCACTGAGGCTCAGCAAATATATGATTATGAATCATTGTGTAAGACAGAAGGAAAATTCTCTGTGTTTGGAGGACTTCTGGCAAGGAATTTGGAGTGAGACCTAAGAAGTTCCCTGTTTGTTTCCTAAAACAGGAGGAAAATGCATACACTTACTTCTACTTTATGATTGTTTTCTGCATGAGGAGCCTAAACCACACAGGTACAAGAACATTTTAATCTCAGTCTTATATGAAAGTGGGAAAGTCTTCCACATGAGAAGATTCTTGGTTATAACAGAGAAATTATTTCATTATCAAGGGGTAAAATTGAGTTCACGCTCTCCCAGAAGATATTTCCTAACAACCACGTTAAAAAAATCAGGCTCCACACTATGTGCTGACTTCATGATTTTTGTTTCTTTAGGCACCTGTATCCCAAATTCATGACCTTGTGGTCAGAAAAGTGCCTTAGGAAATTGAAAAAGTGTGTAGGAGATTGTCTAAGTCTAGGAGAATTGAAACTCCCAATTTTGGCAGGTAACAAGCTGGGATGCATATATTTAAGGCCACTGAGAAAATAACTCCCCCTTTCTATTTTGCCATGTGTAAAACTCCAGAAAGGAATGGGAAGTCAGGTAAATATGCAATTTAATGACTGCAAACATCCTTTTCTCTAGGCTTATCTGGCTTCTTGTAGACAGCAAATTTTCTGTATTTATTGTATCAGGTCACCTTGGATGATTGCACAAACTACAATTTTATTCACACATAAATATTACTATATATGAATTATCTATGTACTATTTATTTATTTACTTATTTAATGACAAAGCTTTTGATATTCTCTACTTTTTTTCTCCTGAAATCACCTTTTGTGTCTGGATCCCTGACACTATAAGCTGCAAACCCAAGGCAGACTCTGAGCTTTCCCTTGTCTCCATTCTACAGTCATGGAATAAAAGTATAATGTAGTCAATTGGGGTTAGGTATTCTTCTAACAAATTGTTTTGAAATATGTCTCTTAGGTGGTTTTGGTTGCAGTTGTCTATAATGCAATTAATAGAGGAGATTGTTTTAAAATTATCATTTGCATTCTCTAAACAAAGATGTTTGAAAAGAACATATCCTGCTTTTGGAGCACAGGACTTCACAGCCATCTAAAAAGGGCAACACCTAAAATCAAGTCTGCTTTTAATATTTAGGTTTGCATTACCAAAAAACCCCCAAAACCTTTATGAACAATAATGTTTTCTAAAATAAATGTTCAAAGCCTGCTAAGATACTCAGAATGCTTCATCCTTCAGCCACTTAATTGCTGCAGCCAAAGCCACAGCTGTCAGATGGTGCAAGATTTGGAAGAGTTTATTTCTGCATGAATTTGCAAACAGGACTTACACTGACATCTTTGCAAGATGGGGAAGGATCCTTGTAGGAGACTTTTACTGTCTCTGTGGTGAGGACCTGGGATGGATCTGGAGATGCTTCCAGAGTCAGTCACTTCTTGAAGTAAGTATCAGGATTGGATTGGTTACAGCTTCTCTCTGATGGAACTGCTCTTTGGAGCATCCTTTATGTATCTAAATAATATTTTTAATATATAAGAAAACAGTACCCCCACAGTGCCACATGGAAAAAAACCACATTTATTTTCCTAACAAAATAAAAATGTTATGGAAGTGTATTAAAATTGACTTTCAATGGGCTGAACAAGGTACAAATCACAGAGAACATCAGGATGTAATTACACACTTATAGAGAAGTCTACCATGAAAAGGAGAGGTTTTGTTGTAGTTTTCCCCCCTGAAAAATGAAAATGACAAGCTCAAATTATGACATCTACTGTGCACAATCAAGTGTGAGGAAGTATCAGTTTAGGAATCATTAACAACCCCAGTTTCATGAACAGAGCATTTTCAGCTCTGTGAGTCTGAACAAAGCAATTGTCAGCTGCCACCCTCTCTCAACTAGACAATTAAAAATTTCATATAGTGCAAAGTGAAAAAGTGAGATTAAACTCAGCAATGCTCTTGCCCAGCAGGTGCAGAAAGGTCTGTCACCCTGCCCCAGTGCAGCCCCTTCCAGGGGACATGCAGGAAAATCAGCATTTACATTCAGGGGATGGGCTGAGCAGAGACCTGAGCATGGCCATGAGGACGCCTGGGTGCTCTCCAGGGGCTGCAGGAAGGTTATTCTGGGCAAGCCCTGCCCTGCTGGGGTGGTGAGGGTGAAATAGTGGAGCAGAGGCAGCATCTGCCTTGAACTCACGCCAGCTTGGAGAACATGGAAGTGTTTGAGGCAGATGGGACTCATTTCACTGCTGTTTGAAAAAACAGTAAGCAGCTTGTTGGGAAAATATTCATTGGTATCCTTGTTACCTGTGCAGCTCAGCAGAGAAGAGGAGCCCTCCAGCTGCTGAGCCACACTCTTCCATGTGCAGGTTGTGTGTGTAAATGCATTTGCAGTTGCACTCCTATTTTATTTCCTTGTAAGCCTTTCAGTTTTCCTGCTAGGGAAGACTCACTGTGCTGCTTAATCCCCTAAAATATCAAAGCACAGCACCAAATAGGATCTAGGCCTTACCTTACTGCGTTCAAGTTTATCCATCTGTGAAATTAGTATAATAGCATTGTTCTGCCTCACAGGGATATTGTGCGTCTGCTTGTTTCTAAAGTGATGCTCCAGGCATGTTTTGAAATGCTTGCAGTTTCCAAAGTGCTTCATTGGCCTTGGACAATAAGGAGAATGTGTTAACTTTGATTGTCAGAGACAATAGATTCCTGCACAGGGCTGTGAGTCAAGGGCTGAGCAGGACCTGGGAAAGCTTTTGGCTGCTGCAGGGAGCCACTGACATAGAATCAAAGAATGCTTTGGATTGAAAGAGACCTTAGAGATCATCCAGGTCCACCCCACCTACATGGACAGGGACACCTCCACTATCCCAGGTTGCTCCAAGCCCCATCCAACCTGGCCTTGGACATTTCCAGGGATGGGGAATCCACAGCTGCTTTGGACAAACTGCTGCAATGCTTCATCACCCTCACAAATAATTTCTTGCTAGTATCTAATTTAACCTTGCCCTATGGCATTTTAAAGCCATTGCAGCCCCACCACTGTTCCCATCTCACATTTTGTTCAGCAGCACAGGCTTTGCAGCAGAACTCACAGGGGTTTGTAGACCTTCCCTTCTCCTAAGCAAAAACACTTTGAAGGCCCTTAGGAAACAGGATCATTAAGCTGAATGCTGAATGGAGAATTGCAAGTATTTTGGCAGCCATCACTGCAGGAGGGTGTGTTAAGAAACAACCAGCCTCTGAGAGACCCCATGATCAACACAAAGAACTTTTTTTTTTTTTGTTTTCAACTGAAAAAAATAGGTTGGAACCCACCTGTCACACAGTGAGTTGAATCTGTGAGTCAGCCTCATTTCCTGAGAAGTGTTTTATGTTGCTAACATTCAATTACACTGGAAGTTATTCAGGGCAGAATAGATGTTTATGCCTGTGAAAGTTTAGTGCAGCGAGACATTTGTTCTGAAGCTACTGGAAGATGAATAATGGTGCTAATAACAATAACATATTTAAATCAGAAAGTGCATTTGTTCATTTGTATTCTTAGGTCTCCGATCATCGCTTCTCAAGATCTTCTTGCTCTGTATTTTTGCCTAATGGAACTGTATTCTTCAGACAAGCTGCTCTGAAGGCTGTTTACTTAATAAGTGAGTTGCCTGACTGAGTCAGAGCTGGGAGAGAAAAGGAGAGAGAAAACACCAGCCAGCTGAAAAGCCAGGAGAAAGCAGCAGAGAAAGATGGTTTTGTAACCCATAGCTCCCTTTGGGCTATTCATGCAAAATTGTTTATTTCACTTCTGCAAAACTGGGTCTCCCTTTTTTGGAATGACATTTCTGCTGATTTCAAGGTATTTATAGCATGCAGACATTCTGTTTGATTCACTCTGTATTCCTTATTGACACAATAATGCTGATCCCCTTGGTATTCAATGTAAGAACAACCTGTGGGTTTCTCTTTGAGCATTGGGGAGCTCAGTATCAATAACCTCAATTTTTGATAAGTGATTAGTCTCTTCCCTTCTTGAAAGATAAGGTCCAGTGTAAAAAAAAATAATCAGATTTTCAGAACTACAGAACTAATTCTATTTGTTTTCCATCTTGCTTTAAGTATTGTTTTGCATTTTCATAGGTTTTTTTTTTGTGGATGGCAAGAAACAAGCTAATCTTTTACTAAAGAAAAATTGATTCTTGCATAACAGGACTCCTGGAGCTAGGCGTGTTGGAATAAAAAGAAAAGCAAATTTTGAGCCTCAAGAGCAACAGTAGCATCATATCATTAAATTCATGTCAGCTGAGAGTTTGAAGTAATTTTTCAAAGGAACTGAAAGTTTCTAAGAGATCAAGTTCTATTAATGAAAGCAATTAGATATTTATGTATCATTTGTGTCTAGGAGAAAATTAGGGACACAAGCAATTTCCTCAGAGATACGAGCTGTGGGGATTTTAAAGATTTTAGCTAAGAGTATTGTGCTCCTGTAGCCATGTAGCCACCTCTGCAAACTCATGTCATTTTAAAATGGGAGTTTAATGGTTTTTATTATTTATTTTTCAAACCTATGATTCTCAGCTTGATCATAATTTTATATTTAATTCTAGTCTGTTCCAAAGACTGCAAGTGAACCCTCATCCTACAGACTCAGTCCCACCAATTAATACCCACTGAGTACCCAGCACTTAATTGGTTAAAATAATTTTTGGAGTGACTTGCACCTGTTTTTCACTATATACTTTTGGGGGTGTTTTTTGGTACCAAGCTAAACAAAGAAACATTAGAATTTTAAATTGTGCTTTCAGCTTGAAATTCAGTCCCTTCATTTGGAGTGTCTTATTAAATTTGGGATTTAGATATAAATACAATTCACAGCAAATATTCCATGCAGCACATATCTAACACTCTGTACAGGGAGTAAAAGAAAGATGTGGTATGAGTAGTCAGAGCAAATTTAACTATTCAAATGACTAATAATTGCCCTTTTGTTGCAGGGTCATGTGAATTTTCAGTTCTTCACTTTAGGCTTCACTGACACTACATCTGTTTTGTGTGAATTTTTCCATATTCTGTTTTATCCTCAAATCTGATGACAACTGTCTTAGACTGTAGATTAATCATTTAATATATTGCTTTTATTTTACCTGGATTAGTGGTAAAGCCATATTTGCTGAAATGAAGTGTATTAATCAGATCTCAGAGAACATTTTTTTCTGCCTGTAGGATCTGCATATTTAAATTTCATTTGCTCTCTGAGAAACCTGTCAAAGTCTTTTATTATATCTTTAACATCCTTTCACTCAAATTAAATATATTCCATTATATCTTCAGTGAAGTAGAAATACTCTGAGACTTTCACAAGTTTTAATTGAACATTTTTAAAAGTATATCTAATGCCAAAAAATGGTTTAAGTAACAGATTTTTTATCTTTTAGTAATAAAAATAACTACTGGAATGATAAAGTCTTGATTGTCCAATAGGTTTAATTTAAAAGTTTCCTTCTCATGGTGCATGAGTCCTAGATCTCTAAAAATAATTTCTAGCTTATATCCCAAATTCATAAACATTTGGACAGGGCAGCAGATGATGAAAATTAAAACTCTGATGTTTAAATTAGGTTGTAAATATGCTATTATTGCATTTAAAAATTAGCATCTGGAGAATGCACCAGGATTTCTTTTATTGCTGACATCTTTCAGTTTTTGTAATCTGATACGTGTCTCTCACAGATGATCATAAGTGTTAAGGATCATCAAAAAAAGGATTTTTAAAAAGCTGAAAAAACTCTGCTCTTCTCTATCTTGTCTCTTTTGTGAAATTCTTTAATTAAAATATTTACCAGTAAAGCTACCAAAATCAATATAAAACTATAAATATTTCATACACTCCACACAGACTTTCAAAAATGTTCTTTTCCTTAATATACTGGGAATATTCATTAGGTCTGAGATAAATATTAATTTCACATGAAATTCCTAGTGTAAGAAAGATTATCCAGATAACTGCCATATTTCCTATGTAAAGAAAACAACCATCTCAAGAGATGGGTTTGTTTCAGCACTATAATTGTCCTTTGGTGCCCAGAGGCAATGGGTACAAAACCACAACACAGGATGTTCCCTCTGGACATGGAGGAAATACTTTTTAGCTGACCAAGCACTGGCAGAGGTTGCCCAGAGAGGTCATGGAATCTCCTACCCTGGAGATACCCAAAAGTCATCTGGACATGGTCCTGGGCACTGGCTCTAGGTGGCCCTGCTTGGGCAGGGGGTTGGACCCCTTGTCCTCCCAAGGTCCCTTCCAAATGGAGCCACTCTGAGATTCCTTTGGTATGGGATTACATTAAAAAGTCATATTTTGTACCTCCATTTAAATAATGCAAAGCAAAATGATCAGAAGTGTCCATAGATCCTGGATGCAATCAGAGATGAGAAAACTGAAGAATCATAGAAGGGTCTGGGTTGGAAGGGACTTTAAAAATTATCTAGTTCTAAGAAATTGCCATGGGCAGGGATGCCACCCACTGCCCAGGTTACTCCAAACCCCATCCAATCTGGCCTTGAGAATTTTGGGGATGGAATGGGCAACCTGTGCCAGAATCTCACTACCCTCACAGTAAAGATTTCTTACTAATTTCTCATGGATATCCAATCTAAACATATTGTCTTTCCATTCCAAGCCAAAACCTCTTGGAAGCTTTCTCTGTGTATTTGGTGTTAAAGAGGATAAATAAAAATTGCATTAAATGAAGGTTCTGGTCTTGTTTATGCTCTACAAGCAAAGAGTTCCTGATTTTCCCGAGAGTTTTCTTTGCCCTCTGAAGACCACACAGATATTTTGTGGCAGATCCCACTCAAACATAGAAAGATCTGTTTCAGAATTCACCATATGCCTAAATTGCACTTTATTGTGGTGATTTTGTAATGCTGTTGTTCCAACTTTGCTTTGTCCTTCAATGGAACTCCTGCGAATTTTACACTGTGTCTTTTTATTTATGGCCTCTGCCTTCCTACTTTCTTATGTTGCTTCAAGCAGCTTCCATGTGTTAATCCTTACAGTGAAATGAGACAGTCCTGCCCCAAGAACACGGGCACAGGGATGCTGTGGGCTGGAGACACGGTGATGTCTCCTGAGCTGCCGAAATGATGAGATTTTAGGGACCTCTCTGCTTTGCATGGAGAGGTGTGTCCAAGAGACACGCTCACAGTATCAGTGTGTTATCCACCTTCCTGAGGCAGGCAGGAGAAAAAAATCCAGGACAGTTGTAATGTGAAACTTCAGCCCAGCTGGTCTCTAGACCTTTGTCAATTAACTGTCTGGCAGGAAGGAATTCGTGGGGATTTTGTATTTCATGAGTGGGATTCATCTCACCTAACTTTAGGCGTGGAAGTGTGAGTTATCAAAACCTGTTAGTCACTCAGGAGTAACAGGGTGAGTTTTTTCTTAAAATAAAGAAATAAAAGGCAATTCCAGAAGGCAATTTAGACAAGTGCTCGGGAAAGCTGGAATGAATCACAGGCTGGAAATGCCCATTTCTCTGCATTCACAAGAGCAGGCAGCTGAATGACTGCTTCAGAAGTCTCCACGTGAGCTGGGCACCCTTGACTCCCTTCAAAGACAATGGAGCAAAATAAACTCTTTTAAATGCAATTCATCCAGCCAAATGCATGCAGATGATTCACAGCCTCCACTGGCTTTTCCTCAATGACTGTTCAGGAGCCTGGGGAGACTCCTCAAAGATTTCTGCGCTGCAATGTTTCATCCACTTAATGAATCCCACCAGGACTCTTGCCATGATTTGGGCCCAGAGTTATTCTTTTTTTTGCCTTCTTTTTCCAGTCTCATAGGAAGATTGTGGTTCATCTAAACATGATATCCAGAGTTCCTGGGTCCTAAAGGAGCATCTCAACACATTCTGTGTTGTCTTCACTTCGCTTTGCTCTCCCTCAAGGGCTGCTGCTGCCATCTGACAGGATTCATTCTTTCCTACCCTGTGACTTTAGGAATAACATATTGCAGCAGCCATACCCATTTCCTCCCTAATCCTGTCATCCTAATCCTGTCATCATCCTAATCCTGTCATCCTGCACATCCTGACTCTCAGCTCCATTATTCAACCACTCCATATCTCACTGATTTACATTCACTCAGATTTTCTGGTCTATCCCACTTTGACTCTGCTGCTGGTTTAGGTAAATTCTTATTGTGTTTCTCTCCTCTTGCACCAGTTGCCATTAAATCACTACCCATATCTCAGAGCTCATAATCTAGAAATACTGTGTGGATACAGGAGGTTGAGACTACCCTTGCTTTTATGTGGCATGCACCACCCAAATCAGAAGTGTCTTTATCTTGGATCACAGAACACCCAAATTTTGGCTTCAGTTAGGACAGGAGAGTAGAACTACCGGAATAAGTCACAAAATGTATACAATTAAATAAATTAATAAACCATAAATATGCTGAAAATTGGCTTATTTCCTCCAGAAACAAGATATTGTAGTTGATTTTGCCTCAGACATATCATATATATGTCTGGAAATATTTGAATTACAACGGTCACATTTTTTTCTTCTGTTATGCACAGAAGAATAATTTGCAGTTCTACATTTTCACTCATAGGTGGCGTTAGAAAATTGATATATTATTTACCATGCTTTTGCTTAAAGATGCTCCACAGAGACCAGAGAAAGCATAATGAACTTTTCCAGACATTTAAAGTGATGGATTTTTCTTGTTTTGTGGACTAGGACATTTGTAGAAGGTCATTTTAAATTCTCTCTGCACATCAAATATACCATATGTACCTCTCCAGACAAATATATAGGAGGAAGTCAGCCTTTATCTCCTTAGCTTGCTCTTTCTTTCTTTCTTTATTTCTTTCTTTCTTTCTTCTTTCTTTCTCTTTCTTTCTTTCTTTCTTTCTTTCTTTCTTTCTTTCTTTCTTTCTTTCTTTCTTTCTTTCTTTCTTTCTTTCTTTCTTTCTTTCTTTCTTTCTTTCTTTCTTTCTTTCTTTCTCTCTCTTTCTTTCTTTCTTTATTTCTTTCTTTCTTTCTTTCTTTCTTTCTTTCTTTCTTTCTCTTTCTTTCTTTCTTTTTTTTTCTCTTTTCTTGTCTTTTTTTCTTTCCTCTTGCTTTCTAGCTTTCTTGCTTCCTCTTTCATTTTACTTTTTTTGTTCCATTTTTTCCCCACTTTTTTCATTTTCTTTGCTTTTGTTTTTATACAAATTTACCTATTTGTCTCTCCTTTCTGCATACACACCTGCCAGCTTGCCTTCGTCCTTCCTTTCCTCCCTCTCTCTCTCACCATGCATTTCTCCTTATTTTCTTCTCCAAACTTTGTTCCCTCCCTCTTTTCCCTATTAGAAAAAGAATCAGCAGTTGTTTTAACTGTTTTGTCCCTCTTGAATTCCAAATGAAATGGATCCAAGGGGTCCAGGTCCTCTGTGTGTGCTCACAGATGCTGGTACCTTTCTCTTTCCCTCCTGTACCTGAAGATGTAAATGGTAGTTCCCAGTGACAATACCAATATGTTCACTTTCCTATTCACAGTTGTCAGAATGATGCAATAAAAAAACACCCTGAACTTTATGGTAAATGCCTCAGGGTAAATGTAGCTCACATATGCCATTACAGTATCTCTTTGTTTTGTTCCTTGGAATATAAATGCCTTCATCTTGAAATACCTTCAGATTATCTCAGAAAAGAAAAGGTAAAAAATATCCTTTAAAACAAAATACCTTAAATCTGTGTGCTCTACCTAACAGGTGATCACACTGGAAGGTATTCACAGTGCTTAAATCAAAACATTTCACCCAGGCTGGAAACGACACCATGAACTTCCTTATGGTCAGAATCCTGTTTGGTGACTGAGCTTGGCCTCTGGAATACTCATGGGGCCCACTGGGAAAACTCTGCCTATCACATCGATGAAATTAAAATTACTTATGTGGGTATGTACATACATACATATATATATATATATACACATACACCTCCATCGTTTCAGAATATGAGTTAGAATATTATGAACACAGATCTCTTGGCACTTAATTAAGGCATAAAAGTTAGGACAATAGTTGTGCAAATCTCCATTTTACAGATGATGGATAAAGATTTTAAGAGATCAAGTCAGACTTGAGCTGGGCTAACTCAAGTTTCCAGCTGATCCAGCAATTACATATGTCCAAATAAAGCAAAAATACATCAAGATTTACATTTCACAAGCATAAACTTGTAATAGGCAAAGCATCTTTTTGCCATTTCCCCTGTTCTACTTCCTACATTAATTTTAAGATTCAATCTTCCTGTTGCTAAACCAGAACAAATCTGACAGATGAGTTACTTTGGAATCACGTTTCCTACTGTGAACAGCACTGGAAGTTTTATAATGAAGAAGCCCTAATAGACTCAATCAAAACCTTGAAGAAAATTTTCTTCCTGACTTGGCACTGGAGGCTGAGTTGATCTTATTAATTTTGTCCTCAAATGTACACTAAAACCCTTTTGTGGAAGGTTTTGTTGTGGTTTTGTTTCTTTCTTCCTGTATAAAATATTGTGTGATTCAATTTTCAGAGCATGAACGAGATGATAAGAAAATATTCCTAGGGTGGACTTTCCTCTCCTGTGTCTCCTGGAAACAAACAATCCCAGGCTCCAGTAAGGGAGCTCTCTCAGCCCTTGGTGGCCACCTCTTGCCCACTCCAGCTGTTCTTTGCTCCTCAACCAGTTCTCAGACCAATTTTAGGGCAGTCTAGTAATTTTGTGACTGTTTTGATGTGTTCTGCAATCACCCTTTTTTTCAAGAGCTCATGGGAAGTCTATTTACATGTATCTTGGTGTGGAGTATCAACTCCAAGACAAAACAACACTCTGCTGGAGAAGCAGACAATACACAAATGCCTACCTACAAAAAAATGTGCATAAACTCTGCTCTCACTGGAGCTCATCAGCACAGTCCAGCTGCTTCTTGTTTACAGTGAGGGCAACGTTTTCCCTTACTGGAATAAATATGGACAATCTTTTGTAACAAACATGAGGGCTCCCAAGAGCTCTTTCAACAAATATTTAGAAAGTTATGGCATGATGAGAAGTAAAGCTAGAATGAAGGAATGAATCTGAGCTGGGGTTTCAGCTCCACTCTTAAGTCCAAGGCTGATATTTTGGTTTCTGGGTTTAGTGCATCTCTAGGAAAAGCTGTGCTGTTCTGGTGATCGAGCTGAGACCATAATTAGCAATATTTTTTGCTCAGTTATCATATTCCTCTTTCAAGCTTATGAATGTACAGATAATGAAAGTCTTAAGTGAGCTCATTATTCACTTATTAATATTAATGTATTTCTTCAGCAAACAACTTTTATCAGTGTTTTGTCAAAATAAGGAATGGTGAGTAATAATACAATATAAATGATCTATAATTTGGGCCACACTACTTTCCAGCTATGAGTAGAAGGAGAAAAAGTCTGAAAAGGGGAGGACAAAGATAAAATTAAATGGATTCAGTATAGAAATTATGAAATTTTAAGCACCGTTTTCTAATTCCTCCCCCATTTCCAATCCTTTGTTCGTTCTCTTTTATGTTTCCTCAACTCTAGCTTAGAATTAGAAAAATCAGGATTAAAAAAAAGTTCACTTTTCTCAGAAGTTTTATAACTTTTCCTAAATTTTTAGGAAAAGCAACATTTTTTTAGCAACAAGTAAAAATAAACTGTCCTCAAAGAATGTAAATCCTTGACTTCAAAATATCACTCTGCAAAGAAATTTTGGTTTCCTTTCACACTCATGAGCTTCAGATCACTGGAATATCTGAGTAAAACAAATGTATAACAGATATGAAGGTCTATAAATGTAAATTTTCATTCATATATTAGAATTGAGGAAGCAATTTGGCTGCCTTTCAACTTTTTATTTAGTTCTGAAGATACCACTTATTTTTGTTAAATTACACATTTTCTTCAAAATCTCCTTCACTGCAATATTTTTCTTTTTTAAACTATAGTTTTAAAGGAACAGCATGAATGTCACCTTTCAAGATGTGCAGAAATTTCAACGGAAGTGAAAGAATCATATTTGTAAGCTTCTTTCAGGTTTTTTTTTTTTTGGTGACGCTGTCTTCTCTCAGAGATCTTCAGTCCTTGTTCTGAGATGAAGAAGATGAGATCACTCCTCTGCACAGCTTTGATCACAAAGGTCCAGATCACAATATTGTCATATCTCGAGATTTCATCCTCAGTGCCATAATGTTATTCTGTTTTGTCTGGGATTTTTTGTTCGTTTGGGTTGTTTTAGTGGGGTTTTTTTGGTGGTTTGTTTGTTTTGTTTTGTTGGTTTTTTTCTGTGGTGATTTTTGGTTGCTTTTTTGTGTTGCTGTTTGTTGTTTTGGGTTTTTTTGTTTGGTTGGGTTTTTTGTTTGTTTTTGGTTTTGTTTTAATTTTTGTTTTTGCTTTTTTCTTTTTTAACATAAGCTTCTGGTCCTCAGTTTTCATTTCACGGAAACTAAGTTTCTTGGCTCTTTGAAATACTGTTTCCTCTTGGAAAATATGAGTTATTGGAGTCTCAACATGCTAAAAATGAGCTAAAATGTCCCTCACAAGTTATTTTTAATCTTTAGGCAATCTTTCAGTGATCCTGAGCATCTGACCTTCCTTTAGCTGTGAACAGGTGCTCAAGGAGGTTACATTATTAATATCAATAAGTCCAACATTTTTCTTCAATAAAAACCTTTCAATAGAATTTTGATAATGTGAATAACCTTCTGTTAAGATAAGAGGAGAAAAATAAAGAACTAGCCCAAAGATCTGTTTATCTCATGTTCAATTAGAAAATGTCTTTTCAAGCAAGGATTTTCTTACCTCAGCTGTAAAATAGGCCCAGATTTACCACTAGGAAAGAACCCTTTAGGGATTTGCTTTACTTCATTTTCACCCTGCAAATCGCTTTCAGATTTTTTCTTCGCTTTGAAAGGATGTATGTCCAAAAATCTACACACTTAAAAATGTGGACTGTAAGGGAAATTAAAAAAAAAAAAAAGAAAAAAAAGCCAAATAAAAAAACCCAACAACTCATGGAACTACTTGAATTTTAGGTAAGCTTCCTGGCTGTGTGGAAAACTAGATAACAAAATGACAATATGTTTAAATGATTCCTGAGTTGCTAAAGAATCAGCTCTTAATTGGGTGTCAGTGCCTTGATGTTTTTGTAAATTTGAACCCACAGCAGCTTATTCTGGCTTTTAGAATCCCTGCCAGGATTCACTGTTTAATGGAATTTGATGGGAGCCAATGGAAAAGCCATAGGAGGAGTTTTGAAGCGAAACATGGGTACCTTTACCCTGCTCAAAGGGTGGTGGGTTTGTCAAGCACTGATTGTGTCCCACTCACATTGTAAAGTGACCCTTACTCACCTGAAAAGAAATCTCAAGCTCTGCCTGCTCCTGAAGACAGAGATTCCCTGCTTCTGCTTTAGGAATTGGTCAATGATTTAATTTATCATGAAGCATTAGAGGAAGGGCTCCTGTAATAAAAGACAGAAATTAAGCAGCAATCTCAAGGTCTGCATCTTGGTTTTTTCCCTTGGTAACACATTTTTTGAAACACAAAACTCTGCAGGGTGGAGAGTGCACTTTTGGAAATGCGCTGGCCTTTCCAAATTGAGTAAAAGTGTGCAAAATTTAGAAGTGATGAAGCACCTGCAATAACCACTAAAACCAAAGGAACCTGTGGGTGTTCAACATTTGTTTTAAAACTTCACTTCCATTTAAGTTTCGAAGGTGTAAGAGCTATTTGAGGCACCAAGAAGGAGACTTTTAAATGCACCTTTACTATGTGTAGGAACAGAACACCACCAGAGAAGCTGGTGTGATCTGTGTTTCAAAATCTCTGGCTAGATTACACTAAAACTTTAAAAAAGCCTCAGTCAAAACCAATCCCTCAAAACACCTGCAAGTTTTACTTACACTAATCAAAGAAAGGTGGCGATTAGATGCAGAAAAAACAGAGGATGAGGGGGCTGCTAAACAGATTATGGCAATAACACAGAAAAAAGAGAAGATTTGGTGTCTTCAGCAGGAAGTCACTGCACCATTTTGCTAAAGGGGCAGAGGGACAAAGGGAGCTGAAAGTGTGACCAGCATGAGGAAAAAAGAAACTGGAGCCCTTCATAAAAGATCAACAAATGTAAATGATAAGTTTGTTTCTGGGTTGCAGCAGAGATTTCACCTGATTGTGTTCAGTGCTGTCCCCAGTCCTGTGTATGTCTAATTAAAAGACATTAATTTAAATACATGATAGTTGGTTTGCACCAGATAGGGTCAATCACAGCTGCTAAAACTTTTTTTTTTACAATTTAGCCTTCAGCAAAATGTTAGAATTCATGCCCCCAGCATTCCTGCAGTCAGGGATATCTTGGGTTGCTATTATGTCAACATGATGAAAGTCTTACAGATTTGTCTTTAATATTACAAAGTAGTTCTAAAAAGACAATGATTTAACTGGAGGGGGTACATTCATGTTGGCAGTACAGTGACAAAATGGTTAAGAAACAAGAAATGCAATGGAAAGAGCAAACATTGCATTTTCTTAAAGAAAACAATAATATTTTTTTAAAAATCCAAGCTCTGGAGTCTAGTCAAGCTGAATTAGGGTCAATAGAGCTTTCTTTGCTAACAAAGGGAAATGTAAGAAAGCAGAAATTGTGACAATATTTTTAAGAATAAATGTTTTTAGCTGGAGGTAGAAAAGTTGAAAAGTAGTTGAAAAGCTGCTCTGAGGAATGGAGTTGAGTATGAAATGGTGCCAAAGACACTGGAAAGACACCACTAGAAACCAGTGCAGGGTAATACCAGCAGACAATAGCTATGACCCAGATTGTTAAAATGAGAAGGGAATTAGGCACTGATATTCTGCTGGAATTCAATTTCATCTGAGTTTACCTTCTTTTCATTTGGGGTCTGCTAGTTATTGCTTTTTCTGTTTACCTCTTTTCAGAAAAACCCACAATGTTTGAGTTGATCTGAACTGAGATACTTTTTTTCCCTTGTTAAAAGTCAAATAAAGGTTTGCCTCATCTAGAAACACAGCATTTTCCTTTTAAAATAAAGTCCTGAGTCAGAAATGTGAGAGTATTTGAGTCTTGTCTTTTACTTGCAAGTACAGAGTATTGGATGCTAAAATTCACTTTTCTCCTTCCCTAGTCTGGATCATCCTGTCCATCCTGTTGGGGCAGGTCCATCTGGGCAGCTGAGCGTGCTGAAATCACCTCTTCAGTGCTTGTGCTTTCCTCCACTTGCATGAATGGCATTTTCAATGGGCTACAGAAAAAAAAAAAAAGGAGACTTCCATCATGCTACTGATTGGACTGTCCAAGAGAAATTCAAACCTATGTCCCACATCTCATACTAATTCATGTTTAACTACTCTGTACAGAGAAAATCAATATCAGTGCTGATATTGATATCAGTATTGAAATATCAGCCCTCCCCTGGTCAAAGTAAGTGGTCATTCCAAGAAATCTTATTAATATATGAGGAGGATTTCAGAGTCCCTGATTCTCTGGGTCAGTATCTTCCATCAAGATGAGGTGAGACTGCACCCTCCACTGTGCAATTTTCTAAGGTAACTAATTTTGGGATTTACAAAAAGCAGAGAATAAGGAAGTAGAAATGAAAAGAGCAGTCTTAGCCACCTCAGAAGAAAGTAGGAGATCATCTGAATTGTGGGAATTTGATTTGAAGACTTGTGGATCCAAAACTTGTGGATCGTAAGCTGTTCCAGGAAAGGTTTAAGCTGCACATCAGGAAGAATTTCTTCACAGAAAGGGTGATTAGGTATTGGAATGGGCTGCCCAGGGAGGTGGTTGAGTCACCATCCCTGGATTTGTTTAAAGAAATCCTGGATGTGGCACTGTCCCTGGGTGACAAGGTGATGATCAATCATAGGCTGGGCTCCAGGATCTCAGAGGCCTTTTCCAACCTAACTGATTCTGTGTGGGAAAAAACCACTTCTTATTGCCTACCTGATCCTAAGGCACATCAGATGGAGGATTCTGAGCAATCTCATATATTGATATGATGAAACATCAAAGTCCTAAATAGTTTTCCTGCAGGTGTTCACACATCTAGGCTCTTGGTATAGTCAAAGAACATGTATTGAAAATTCAATGGATTCTAGAATTTAGTTAATTTGCCTAAATGAATGTGCCAATTGCCATTTGAGGTTCCTTTATGGACCTCACTTGGCTTTCCCCTCATAGGGTTTATATCTCCTATAAGGACTGTGTCATGTTTATTCAAGCTATGTACAGGTGACAAATCCTCTAGGATGTCTCCATGACTGGAAACAGTGATATTTGTGCTGCTCAGATTATCAGCTCACCCTGAAGCAGTTATCTGGGACAGCATCCAGTTGCCTAAACTCAATCTTGTATAATTTTAGATTCCGAAATGTATCTTGCTTGGCCTCTAGCTTCTGCTTCACAGTGATGCCACCTCCCATGAATCCTATTTTATATTTGCCAGTCCAGTAGGAATGCCTTAGGCACAATGCCCCAGATATTTAAGTTTCAGAAAGCTTAAATAGTTGAATTCTATTCTTCATGAAGAGTTTTCTGGATACAGTGATTGTCAGCTGCACTTATACTCAGGTATATACCTATACCTATGTTAAATACTCAGTTCACATATGGATACTTATATATATGTTATTTAATCTTAAATGGGATCCCACTCTAGGAATCGCTCATGGATCATAAGAATTCTATAGGTCAACCTTAAGCATGCTGGCTACCAGAAAAAAGTCACAAAGCTCTCAAAGTCACAAAGCTCTTGTTATAGATATCTTGTTTTCAGTGGAGAATGCAGAAATTGAATACTTGACTGAAACTGAATTGAATAGGTTTATACAGACCATGGTTAATTTTGTAGTCACAGAACTGGGTGTATATTGCAGACCAAGAGAAAATTGTAGATGAAGTTTCACTGAAGCTCACCCCTGGAGATGGGAAACCAATCTTTGGTAGCAAAATGTTCATCAGGACTGCATGTTTGCCACTTATCTTAGTGCAAAGCTTCTTGTAAATAACATATAAATAAATTAAAACATTCTTTAAGGAGAAAATGTGCACTTTCTGTGGAATGTCAGATAGTGGGATTTTTCTCATCACTCTTTTTTGATGGGAAACCCCTTTGCCTTCTTCAATTTCCATTACATTTAGATTGTTAGAAATGTTCAGTTAAAGCAGTGGACTTGATCGCTCCTGAGCTAGTACCACTGACATTTAAAATGTCCAGTGCATCTTTCTCAGGTGGATGTTTTCCTTCTCTGTTCAATATACTCAGCAAAAAAAGGAAGAAAATAGTTTTGAATCCATTGGTGGTTCTATCCAGCCATTCATCAGTGTCAAATGCCCCACTACAATTTGAGCTGATGGAGAAACTAGCCAAAATCTACTTAAAAACTGTAAATCAAAGCCATCATTCTGAGGTCAGGTCAGGTCATTGCACTGGAAGCACTGACCAGCTCAGGTACTTGTGTCCTCCTCCTTTGTTAGAGAACTAAGGGCAAACAACTGTACTCCTCATTCAAAAATTTTAAACTTGAGACAATATCACATGAAGGATCAGGGCCAACAACTTTACATTGATTTTTTTGGCCTAAAGACTATTGTTAGAGTCAATCTAAAATTAGATCCTAGTCACTCAAAGAACAGGACATCTTTCTTTAAAAGAACCTTTTAAAATCAGATATTTTACATCTAAAAGCAGGAGCAAAACTGGAAAAATGAAACATTTCTCTGCATATTCTTTCTTTTCTCTATAGGAGATAAGAAGACAAAAGCACCCTGATTCTAAAAAAAAGAAAATCAGATGTAGACTTGGATGGAATAAAATATATTCTATTTGGACTTGGATTGAAACAGGCAAGAGAGTTTGAATATGAAGGAGAGATGTGGTCTTGGAACAAATTAAGAAAGAGGATGTTATTGGAAGAAAGATGTAAGTATCTTTCAAAGGGAGCTTTGTAATATTTGGAAGAATAAAAGAATCATTCAATACTTAACTAAAATGGATTGAGATTCCAGTCCTTTTGGGGCTTGTCTATCTCTAGCCTTAGTTACCGTGAAATTCCTTGACAACAGTAATAAAGCATTTACACTGCGAGTCTTGACTTTTGCCCACCTGAAACATTCTTCTTCTATTGACTTAGAAAGCTTTGGGGGCAAAAATTGTGTGAAGCAATGAGGCCATTCAATATTAGACAAAGGGATAAAGCATACAATACTGGAGACATATTTTCCCTTTCCCTATGAAATGTTTCACATGAAAACTGCTTCTTTCAACACGGCAGACCTTGTGGGAAATGACCTGTACACTGGATAAGTTGACAGGCACAGTAGGGGATTTCATTACACCTCAGGATTTGACTGGCACAACCAGCTCTCTCTGGCTCTCTGTAACCCCTGGCAAGTGCTTGGAATTGAATCTGTAAATGTTAATCAATATTTCAGGCCTATTAAATAAAGAAAGGCATTGTGGAAATCAAAGCGCTAACGGCTAGCATGGTGCCCTACACTGACTTCCAGGCCATCAAAAACCTTGTAGGGAGCAAAAGAGCAAATATTTTAATAAAACAATTACCTCTACAATTTCAAACCTGCAGAAGAAAGTTCCATCTCCAATCCCATCGCACTAACTTAATTTTCATTTCAAACAGTTCAGTGAACAGGAGCAACTCAGTACAGATATTTAATGAGCCTTTAAGGTGCTGTCCTAAGTCTTGGGATAGTAAAAGCCCACCATGTGTTTAAAATATCTGCAAGCACATCCATTTCTTCTCAAAGATGAAATGGGGCAGAACTGTACCCAAAGCCTCAGGGAGTTTCACCATGGATTTCAGTGGATGGAGGCCCTGAGTGAAATTCATGGGTGGGACTGATTTAAAACAGCTGGGGTTGTGCTGGTCACCTGAGGCTCACTTGGGAGAGAAATGAGAACTTCTGGAGTGCAATTTATTTCATGCTAAAGCCAGTGTTTGAAATAGGTCAAATGAATTGTGCCTTAAAGCCCTCTGGTCTCTGAAGTGATTACAGAGGGAGCCACAGGTAGCCAAAGCAACTAAGCAGTAGGATCCAAAGTCAGAGGAGATGAATCATCACATTCCTGTGTATTTTATGGTGCATGGACAAAACCAGACTGCAAAAGGCAAGTGAAACTGTGCTACCTTCAGGTAAGTGTGTAAAAGGGTAACAAGGAAAAAAAAAGTTAAATAATGTCAGGATTTGAAAGTGCGTCCCTGTGGTGAACTTTGAAATGGGTCAATAGAAGTATATGTACTTAACAGAAAAACCCGCTGAGGGAAAAATTATCTCTAATATCTTATTCCCTCCACAAAATAAAACAAAAATTCAGGCACAAAGTGGTAACTTGCTGCAGAATGAAGTAGCAAGACTCGTTTCTTCCAGAGTCCTGGTAGATGTGTGAGCTGAACACTGATATGGACAAGACTAATGCTTGTCAAAATTGTAATCATATCCTGCCTCTGAGTTGGGAAGCAGCTTCCAGTGTATTTCCTTTGCCTTCAAGAATTTCAGGAGAATCAGGTGCTATGACCAATTAGCAAGGCCAGATATAACTAATAACAAGTTTCCAGTTGTTACTGAACAAGTGTATGCAAAAACATATTCTCACTTCTTGGCAAGGCAATCACCTTGCAGTGTTAAAAAACATGTGGAGAAATTTTCAAATTCTTTCAGATTTAGCCTGAAATTTGAAAAAATGCCACTGGCAAATTTAAGATGATGATGTATCCATCTCATTCTGGCCAGTGAAGACAAGAGAACATTGACATTCTTTTACTACTGTTTTATTAAAAGGAAATATGAAGAAAAAAAAATCAAAACCAAAAAACATGAAACCCCCTGCTACTCATTTATTAAGATGCCATGAGACAAGTAAAGAAACTGGTGATGGATGGACAACTTGTGCAATTGTTGGATACCTGTGCTGTGTCTGTAAGCAATTCCTTTGTAAACTGGATAAGGATTTTATTGGTTCATTACATAGAGCTAAAATCCTTATAGGCAGATCCTACTTTTCAAAAAACAAATTTTTAAATTGAATTTGATGGTAGATTGTGCTCTGTTCCTGAGAGTGGTATAACTAGTTATTTTGGTGAATGAGTTTTGTGGATGCTTTTTGAAGGTGAAGAAGAAATATCAGGAGTTCCTCAGAAGAGTCACAAAGACTTTACATCTCTGGAAAACTTAATTCCTTGCAAGGATGGGCAGAACTCTGCAGGGTGGCTGGTGTTCACAGGAGACCTTTGAGCTCCTGCCCACGAGCCTGCAGATCTCCAAAGGCACAGAAAGAGGCAGAACACCATTCCTCCCTCTCATAGCCTCAGCCTCTGACACTCCTGGTGAAACTACAGCCCTAATAATTATTTTTTTTCGTTTCATTTTCATGTTCTCTCTCCCTTGTTAAATAAAGCACCTGTTATTTAGAGCTCTCATCAGCCTGCTCCCAATCTAATGAGACTGGAGAAAGTTTGCCTGCAAACTCCCACTCCTTCTGTCAACTTGATTGTCTGGGGATGCCTTGTGAAGCTGTTCATGCTCTATCACCACCTCCTGCTTCCTCACCTTCTTTCCCCTCTCCTTAGCTGAGGCATGTGCTTGCCTGTCATCTCTCCTCATGTCATTCCTGCTGGGTTGTGTAAGATACAGAAGCTACAAAAGTACATTTAATTTACTAGTGTTGTAACATGGGCCTTCCTCCACAGTGCCTCAGCTATCCCCACTGTAATTTGAGGATCTGTCATATTTTCACAATGACAGAGCAAGTTGTCCCAGAGGTGCTCTGGTTTTCTTTTCTCTTCAGGTCTGGCTGAAAAATAGGAAGTCTGGAAAAGGTAGCTTTAAACCCCAATAAACAAGGAAGGGTTTTGAGGCTGTGCAATCAGGGTATATCACAGTTTAGAGAATTAAGAGAATATTCCTTCAAGAGGACTGAGCCACTGATGGTGCCATATGTGAAACTGCTTCATGGGGATCAACATAAAATGTTCTCTCAGGAAAGCTGTTGCTGAAGGTGCTATGAGAATGGTTACTGAAAAGTTATCTCTGTGAAAGCTGACTGATGCCTTGACAAGCATGTAGCAACTCACAGAATCACAGGATGATTTGGGTTGGAAGGAACCCTAAAGATCATCTCATTGCAAGCCCCTCCCATTGGCAGCGAAACCTTCCACTAGACCAGGCTGCTCAGAGCTCTCTCCAAGCTGGATTTGAGCATTTTCAGGAATGGGGCATCCACAATGTCTCAGGGCAACATGTACAGTGTCATGGATCTTGGGGACCAGGCTTAGAGCCTGGAGATGGTCTCTGTGAATTGCCAGGGACATCCTGTGAGGGGAGTCCAGCACTGACATCCTGGCTATGGTGAAGATCCTACTTATTGACTTCCCTCAAATCCACAGGCCCTCAACCTCCCTCTAACCCACAATCCCACAAACACTCCCATTGGTACATTGTTCCCCATGGAATTTGGAAAGATCTGCCATGTGAATGCAAGCACCATTATAAATGACAGGAGGCAGCCAAGTTTTCAGGGATCTGAAATACCTGAGATGAACATTTTTAGAGAAAACTTAGTAAACGATTGGTAATGTTGGCATCAAAGTGGTAAGGCTCAAAGGACCCTCTTTTTGAGCCATAATCACCATATTTAACTCATGTTATTAAGCCATCAGATGCTGTTGCAGCTCAACAATGCCTTTCTTTCAGCATGCTGTATACAGCAACAATATTCCTCTATAAACCATTCCCAGCTCTGATCACTCAGCTCTCTCTTGCCTCCCAAGAATCCAGTTCCTGCTTTCTTCCACCTATCTCTTCTTGCACCTAGGTCTTCTTGCTTGTCCCAGGCTTGCCTCCAACTTGTTTCCTGACCTAAATTAAGACACTGGCATCCAAATCTGTCTTTCTTCTTTCTCCTCTTGCTGTCTAATGCAAAACTGAGAATGTGTAAATTTGGTATTTTATTTCTCTTAAACTGTAAGTTGGCAAATCTCTATTTTGAGTTACTGGGGGAGGTCTGACACGGTCTGAGTACTCCTACAGGAGCAGAATTGTCTGGCCAAGTGAGGTGGAAGTACCTAATCTAAGGCTCATGTGCTGCAGAGCAGACTGGATGGAGAGCTGCTCTTTACAGAATGTAGGTTTCACTCTTTTTGGATCATTTGTCAAGCACACAGAAAGATAAGCAGAGTTGTAAAGTGGATGAAGTGGTAAATAGTGCAGAAATGCTGCCAAATTCCATGGGATATACTGGACCTGGCAGTCTCCATTTCTCCTGAGATTCATTTGTGCACAAGGAGAACATCCTCCTCTCTTCATGACTCAGAACTGTTCAAAGAAGAACTTTGTGATACAGAAACCACACTTGTTGGTGCCAGGGATGGTTTGGGACACAAATCATTGATTGTAAGATTAAAATGTGCATGCAGCATTTAACTGGAGGTCTGTTTATACAAGCATTTGATTTTAAATTCTGATAAGGAATAAGACCCCTAAGGTGAGAGTAACAGCCAAGAGACACTGAGATGAGTTTAGGTAAAGAGCAGGTTTGTGTGAAGGCTGGGGTTATGCCTGAAAAAAATCTGAATTTTTTTGTAGCTGTGGAATGTTTGTACAATGCAAAGTTTATGGAGAAGCTCTGATGCTCTGTCCATTCCTGATTTCTCCATAACTCCATTGTATTTGGTCTTTGGATGGATCTTGGTACCAAGTTGATGTCCAATAAGGTGATGGTATAAAAGGCTTCCTCTATAGAATTTATGAAACCTTCTGCTGTTTTCAGAAGGACACTCTATAAAAATGAAGGCAGGAAGAAAGAGGGAGGCAAATTAGACAGCACTGTTCATGTTTCAGCAAGAAATATAGAGAGATGGTAAGAGGAACTCTCTGAATCGTTTTCACATGACAAATTCCAAAAATATTTCTAAGGATTAAGTGGTCGTATTTGTCCTCTACTTGATTCTACATTGGCATATATGACTCTAAAGGATAGCCCTTTTTGCATTTATATATCTAGTATCATTTGGGTTTGTTGATCAATTATTCTTTTCTTGACTTCTCCTCATAGGTCTTGCACAGAACCCAGTAAAAACAAACAAACAAAAAAATCTGCCTATATTTTTTAGCAGTTTGAATCCTACCGTTTTCAGATCGACTAAATCATATGTTGGTGACCAAAATTTCAGCAGGAAATGAATCATCTAATGGATACTCAGAGTTCCTCCTTTTCCCAGACTCTCCAAAAATTGCTCCAAGGTTTGTTCTTGGCTATCCCCATTGCCTTTCTCTGTTATTTGGCTTGGTCAAAAAAACTATAAAAATAATTTGGGACAGATCCCCATCCCATTGATACCCACTGGGAGGCAATGAGATTTAAAGTTCAAGTAATTAATTGTAACTTATTTCCCTATTTGTAATTTAATACAAATATAAGGGAGAATGCATAACCAGTAAATACAATCCTATTGCTATAAAAGATCAGTTTAAAAAATAGTATCAGAAATATGCAAGTCAGAATAGTTACATGTAATCCACTTTAAAATGCTGAATATTGGGACATGAACTAGGACTTTATGGATTAGAGCAGGCCATCAAGAAGTTATTTCATCATTAAAGCCATAGTCTTCCTTTCCTTAGGAAAACAGATTAATTTTTGTTTCAGAAGGCTGCTGAGTGAAACTCATATAATGACACCAACTGTCAAACTTATCATGTATCAATTATATTAACACCTTCTTTTGAAGTTTTGAACATGTAAAATGCATTTTACCATGAAAGATTTCAACACCTACTGAAAAGAATTCAAGAGCAGAGAAATGCTGCATTTCAGCATGAGCTTTAGAGAGTTCAGGCAGTTTCTCTGCTCCTGCTTAGAAAACTTGTATGCTGGGGAAATTGGAAGTATTCTTTGAGATTAATAACAGAAAAGTGAGGGAAAATATCTGCTTATTCAAAAGGTTTGGAAATGTTCAAATGTAACATGGATGATGATCTGAGAGATCAGCAAAGCAGGTCATTTAGCAGAAACCCAGCCTCAAATAGAATTTAGAAAAACCCCCTTATTTATGTGTGGTTCTAATTCAATTCCACTGTATGCATTATGATCCTTCTCTTCTTTTTCTCCCTCTAAACACCAAAAAAAAATTCTGCTGAAATGAAATGGAAATATGTCTTTGCAAAACCTGCAAAAACCCTGCAAAACATGCTGGGGAGAACAGAATTGAATGTTTTCTCCTGGTTTTTGAAAGTAAAACCCTTTTGAATAGTTTTTCTCTCTATCTGGAGCTATTGTGTGAAGTCTTATAAACACAAAAAAATCCCCATTTCAACTATGATGATGCTATATTGTTGAACATCATAATTGAATGGGTTACACTCATGGGATGTCTGGTTGCCCCATCCTTGGAAGTGTTCAAGACCAGGTTGGATGAGTCTTGGAATAACCTGGTCTGTTGTTTGGGACTAGACAGTCTTTAAGGTCTCTTCCAGTCCAAACCCTATGATGCTATGTAGTTATGTGGTTATAGCTTATTCAGATATCTGGAAAAAAGCTGTATCAGTTTTTATCAGGATTTTAATTTCATATCAATATCAAACGCAGTCATAGCAGTGTCATCATAAACAGGGCAACATTTCTGATTTCTGTGTCTCAATAGTTAGGGCCTTATCTGAAATCAACTTCTGAGCACAAAATCAATAGCGATAATAGGTCAAAAATTGTTACTTGGATAGTTCACATTATACTTAACAAGATTTCTTTTCTTTACTTCCATTGTATTTCAAAAGCTTAAATTATCCCACATGAATATGCTTCTCCATCTGCAGCTGCCACTCATTTTCTCTTAGGCAAAAATTTTTTGTTCTTCCATTTCTAGATGGTTGACAGGGATGTCTGGTTTTCAGGGAGCTGGAAATGCTTAGTATTATAAGGGCTCCTTTCAGATTAATTCCACGTGGGACACCTAAAAACCCTCAAAGGTATTCAAATCCCAGAGCAATTTTGGAAATCTTAGCAATGTACTTTCAACAACAAATGGCACGAATCTTGTTTTAGAGAGCCTTCTTCCAATTGCTTCTACCTGGAAGTCATGATTCTGAAGTGAAAGCTCTTTGAAAGCTATTCTTCTCCTCCCCAGGTACAAATGAGCTATTTATTTATGACTGAAGAAGTGTTTTCCTGTTCAGCTATCTTTTTTCTTTCTTATTTTTATAGTTAAGTTATAAATGACTATTGTAACAAAGCCTTAGGCTTCTGAGCTCCAGATAAGGCTGAATGCACTTTATGAGAAGCAGAACATCTTTGGACAAAATGCCTAGAATGGGAACAACAAAGACAAGTGGATTATGTAATGTGAACACAAACAAACCTCTTCCCCCCTTCAAATCACTGTCCATTGAATTCTGCACCACGCACAGAGCACAGCGTGCATTCAAATGAAGCTCTAATGTGTCATTGTCACTACCCTGTGCTGCATTATTTACTACTGCTATGGAAGATTTCTGTGGGGAGAATTTCACAGCTGAGCAAGATCTTGCTTTATTGTGAGCAAATGTAAAGTAATTTTTGTTTCCAAAGACCGAGGAGAAAAAAAAAAAATATCAAGAGACAAACATTTTCCTGTCTAATTATGCTTGTGTTTTCCCCACATACACCCTTTTCCACAGCTCTTCAAATGAGGAGATCAAGATTAAGACTGCTGAGCTGATAAAGGTAAAGTCTGACTTTATGTAAAGCCATGATTTTACACTTCTAAAAAAACATCCAGTTCTTTATAAATATTAGATAAACCTGAGCTCTCAATATAATCCTATGGGCTGGGGACTTGAAGTAATTAATACTGAAAAACAAATCAACCCCCCCCCCACCCCACTTTGTCCCCCTCCCCCTCCCTTTAAAACCTTTTATTGTAAATGTGTTTCTATGGATTGGAAGAGTTTCTCTAAATAACAAATTCTAACCATATTTCTGTATATTTGCCTCCAAGTTTATCAAATAAGTGTGTATTTAGGCATTCAATAAATGATAAACCCTTTCAGAAGTTGCATGAGCACCCTGGCTGGTAGGAAGAAGCATGAAACAGTATTTGTTACTTTGAAATCAGCAGAAAAAGATAAATTATTTTGCTTTTGTTTTCTCTGAGCCTTGACACACAGAGTTTTAGATAACTGATGAAATAAACAGTAACAAGAGCTTTTGCCACCTCAGATGACCACATAACTTGGGGAATGCAATAGACACAGTTATCATTGTGAATGGATGGCAATCAGGAAAGTCAGGAATTAATGTCATTTCTCATACAGACTTTCTCTGTTATGATCCCTCCTAGCTTTGTTGCCTCTCCTAATCTGCATTGCAGTGGTATTTTCGTTGGAAAACACCTTTTTCTCTATATTACTATGCCTGATTTTTGGCATCCATAAAATTTCAATAGAAAATGCATAGTGAATTTAGAGGCATGCAGTTCTGGGAAGGAGATATGATGAATCTGGTTTACAGGCAGAAAAATTCCTATTTAATATCATTACAGGGGGCTTAATCCTTTCCTGTAGACATGTGCCATTTAGTCTGTATGGAAAATTAGTAATTTATACAGATTAAGACTTTGGAGAACATGAATACCTTTAACAACAGTTTTAATGCACCTGGTGACCCCCCAAGTGTCTGCAATGTGTGGCTGAGTCATTCAGAGCTCAGGACAGGGCCCATTTAGCAGCATGGTCAGAGCTGAGAGAAGTATATTACCAACTCCAGCTACCAGCAGGATGCTCTGGGATGTGATCCAGGCACAATTATAACTTCTAGGAGGGAAAGTAAGATCTGTCAGATATGTACCTTTGGCTCAAAAGTTCAATAACTTGTTCATTACTTTCCATGCTTTGGGGCTGGCTTTGCACTGGCTGCTGAGCCCTGTATTGTTGCACTTTTGCTGAACCTGAGCTGGCTAAAAATGACAAAAATCTCTTTAACCTAAAATCACAAGAGCAATAACCTGTATTGATATGGTAATGTTATGACAATTACACTTTTTAAAAGGTTGTAGTCTCAGGTGAGTCAATCTCTGGCTTTTCTTTTTCCCATCTAGGGTGGTTTGTAGGGCATCCGCGATTGTGTTTTCTAGGCTTTTTCACCAGGGAAATAAAAGACAGAATTCTGACAGCACATAGTCAAAGTACTGTGCAGACATTAATTAACGAGCCAGAGATGATGAGCAAGTGGTGAAAAGTTTCAATGCTTCTGTCTCGCCTTGAAAACCTGAGCAGAGTGGCCCAAGCTTCTATGGAGTAGCCAACTATAAATGCCAACCAGGAACAGCATGACAGTGCTCAGACTCAAAGTCTGCAGTCAAACTGTCAGTGGCATCTAATTAGCAGAGTTCTAGATCAAGAATAAAATGTGTTTGACTCTTTATAAATATGATGTGTAAAAATGTTACATAATGACATGCTGCTGCTCTACATCCCCCTTAATGTTTTGACAAGGGGCGTCAAGTAGTGAAAAACTGCAAAGTGCCAAAGTATTTCAGCTACTGCATGTTAGCAGCTGAATTCTCCATTTCAATTTCTTATGTGCCAGGGTCCAGAAATGGGCCAGGCTCTGGGGATAAGTGAAGGTTGTTCAGTTTAATGAGCTGTTAGATTTTTTTATTTTTTTAACAGAAATTGGAATATGTATAACGTGTTAGAGAGTAGACTTCAACTGACAGAGGCAGTAAAAATGTATCTGTGGGGGACCCAAGCCCAGAGCTACTTCTGCAGAATGCCTTCTATATTCCTAGGCACATTGTTTAAACCAAAATTCCTACTGTTGGCTATTAAATGTGTGTTTCATGCTTTGTGGATGCTTGGCATAGGATCTGCAGGTCCTCTGCTTTGAAGAAATCCAAAATCCCACAAGCAAGATTGATTATCAGAATCATCCCTTCAAGAAAACAATAAAGTTAAGGAAACAGATGCACTTTATAAGCGGCCTTTTTTCTTATTCCCAGGAGAAATTAAGCCTTGCATAACTCACTGGTAAACAGGACCTTCAAACTACCCCAATCTGCAGTGAATTTTTGGAACTATGAGAGTTAGAATCACAGTTCTGTTCTGCTCCTTTAGTAGCTGAAACAGAGGCACCCAGTTAAAATCTGTGCTGCTCTTCAAAGATCTTTCTTCTTTTAACTAACAATAGATCGAATCTGAAATTAGTAAACTGTTGACTTAGGCACCAAAGTTATGCAACTAGAATAAGTGAGGTAAAACCAGGTCAACCACTGCCTCCCCTTCTCCTTCTCTAAGTGCTGTAATCTCTTTGTCTAACAGAAATGCTATGCACAAAAATTCAATAATCCTTGTGAAACCCATGGATGCTACAAAGAAGAAGCAGTGTGGAAATGCTGGAAAGAAATCAATCATTCTGTCTTCAGAGCAAAGTCTGAATATTGTACAGTGAATAAAGCTTGAGAAAATTGAATGAAATCAAAAACCCAAAGTATTGTCTTGCTGTTCATCAGTAACTGAATTTCCAGTGTGTTCTCTAAACAAACCTGGGACCTTGTAGAAAAACAGTCATGCAGTTAAAATAAAAGCAACAGGAGGGGCAAGTAGATGTTTTGAGGTTTTCTTCCTAAGGTTTAAAGAATTGCGTTTTTAAATGTGAATTTAGTTTAAATATCTTTTTTTTTCAGCTATTCAATACATGCAATATATAAAGGTATTTTTCCTATTATTATATTTATTCATCATGAAATACTTTCTGGTGAATTGCTGGAAAATGTAACTGATGCAAGAATGTTAATACATTAGTAATTTAGGCATTGAAGAGGCTGAGATGCAGGTGGCTATGTCTATGGAATATAAATGCCAGCTAATGCAGCACAAAAGTGCAGAGTGACTAACTAAAATTACCTAACTGTTACAAACTGGTCTCCACAGCTATAAAGCAAAGATCTGGATCTTTGCTCATTTGTGTGAGTTTTATGCTTTGGGAGCTGCTAATTTACACAGATGTCAGAGAAAAGAGAATCAGCCCAATTATAGTCTGAATTTATTGTGCCATCACATTAGCCAATTTAGCTATTTCAGTGATGACCACATCATTAACATCTTTTCAGGACAGCAATAACGGAGTCATTTTTATTGCAGTAATTAATATTGATGGGAGTGAAACAAGCAATATAGGTACTTGACTCATATATATTGCAGAAAAGTATTGCAAATGTAAGTAACTTCCTGGTAATTTTTTCTTGTTATTGTTAGTTATACAAGCTCATACTTGTCAAAGTTATTTCAGGTAATTCCACATAATTTATACTGAAATATAAAAAAAAAAAATATCTCAAAATAAATTTCAGCCGTAGCACAAAAATCTTTCATGAGTCACAGAGAAGTAACCCTGTCATCTGTCTTAGATAAAACATCTAACTATTAGAGTTTCAGGGTTCCCTAAGGAAACTTATGATAGAATAATAAAAATATGAAGAAGGAAAAATATCCCAAACATTCATTTTGGGGTAATCCCCAAAGAAAAAAAGTCCTTCACCTGCAAAATATTATCTAGCAGGAAAACAGTGAGTGAAGGTTATGTTTTTATATTACTCTCAAAAAATAAAGGAAGTAGGGAAAAGACTGTGGTCATAATTTACTTTTATAACATAGAATCATAGATCATCTCTACCTTACTACTTCTGTCTCTCAGAGAAAAAGAGAGAGAGATGTTTTAGTATTAATTTTAAATTCTGTAATTTCTGTCATAAATTAGAAGCAAATTTTCAGTTACCTGGTTTAAAATATGATAGGAAATTCCATGATTTAGAAACCAATAGATTTTTTTTTAATAGGCTCACTCTGTATTTCCATGACACTGAAAAATTGCCCAATGCAGGCTATAAGACTGACTTTCTCCAAGTCAGAATTAGGAAGCCCAAATTCTAACTTGCCAACACATGTGCATTCACAGAAATATAGAAATTCTCAGTTTTTAACCCATTCAAACTGCTTTCCACTTGGATCCTGTCCTTAATACAATTGCTATTTCTTTCCCTCTAAGAGCTTCTTTCAGGTCCTTGGATTGGTAACTGGCATCTGTTTCCCATGGGAAAATATTGTCAAAAAATTCAGAGAACATATTTAAAGATATTTTTTTAAATGGGCCTGATCCACAGCTGCTGGTGTTCATGGCTACATGGAAATACAGCTTGTTCCACCATTTTATATCACTCAAGGCTCGGAAACTAAACCCGAGTTTTTGCAAGAGGCTTTGAGAGAGGAAGATCTTTTCAACCATAAAGGGCCATGGTCTAACTTGTTGAAACAGAAGAATCAATTTTTATGGGGAAATAACTCCCCTATAAATCCTGAAAGCTGCTTATAAGACAGTTTTCTTGTATGTGTTTATTTCCCTTTTCAGATACAGTGGCAACTGGTTATTTTAATGTGGAAATTCAAGTATTTTGAAAAGAAAATTTGCAAATCCCTCTGCGTTTTCTGCTGCACTTTCCTTTTGAATAAACACTAAGTGAAAAAAGTAAAAATATTTGGAATTGCAATTCTCTAGGAAAAGAGCAGACATTATCAATGATTTAACCAGCTCTGAGCTATTAAATTGGATTTTATAAGGAAAGAAGAAAATCCACCATCCTTATTTACAGGAAAATTCTAGGACAAATGTGTTTTACACTTAAAAATAATTTCTGTATTTTTCAGACTTACTATCCTGGACCAACTTTTGCAACAGAGGACAATTTATTCACATAATATCCAGTGGAACAGAAACCATCACAGTATGATTTAAAATTTGTTAGGATGCCCACAAAGTGGATAGGAATTGCAATTCCAGTTTAATGCAAAAAACTTTTCCTTGATTTGGACTGAATTAGATGTTTTGCTCTTAGATGATCTATGCTGTCTAAAAATCTTTCCTTGCTTTTTTTTTTTTAATTTTTTTTTAAATTTTTCCCCCATTTCTTATCAGCTTTGTTTTCTTCTTCAGTTTTAAATTGAGACAAATACAACTGATAGAGAAAGAATCAGCTAGAACAAGGTCTTATTACATGGTAAATGACAAAATCAGCATCAAAACTAAACTGGAGTAATGCAGATAATACCAGAGAGATTATTAAAATTGGTAAAAAAAATCAATTTAAAAAGGCTAAAATGATATTAAAGTTTTAGGTGCCAAGTTTCAGAATTCATGTATTTTTCAGAAAAGATTATTCTTACTGCTTTCTTTATTTCCATCCTACAAGACTGTCTCCCCAAGTGGTTCAAAATGGCAAAATGCTTTAAAATGTACATAATGTTTTATCTATATATGATTTAAATAAAATTATGACCATTACAAATGATCCAGCAGCTATAACTGGGTTTTATGTTTGTCATAAATTTTTAACGCATAAGAAAATGAATCAAAATGTATTTCTCCAATTGTCATTAAATAATAAGTCTGCATTGCCTATCATACTTAGGTATCCTATTTTAAAACCTTGTGAAGAAAAAGGATGTAATTAGGCTGATGGATATTTTTGATAAGGGAATAGTAATGTCTTTTTCAATGATAATGCAAAATGGTGAAATTCCATCTAGTCATTCAGCTGACTTTTATTACTCAGGCATTACACAAATGCAATTTGGAGAAATGAACTGAAGGAGACTCAAGTGAATATTTGGAGAAAATTAGGTGATCAATGTGGTGACAAGAGGTAAAGACATGCTTGATGCCTCAAATGCTCTCCCATGCTGAGGTGAAGACAATGCAAACAGAGCCTGAAAAAACGGGATGGAGGAATATATGGCCTCTTTCTTTCCTCACTAACCTCACTGAAGGCCTATTTATAATTGTAATAAATTATTTGGGTGCAGTATGAGTTTCATGGCTTTCTTACTATCTTTTAAGTTCAACAAAAATCCCTGGAACAAGGTGAAATTCATTAAGCTGATGTTGACACCTGCAGGTTTCAGTGGTTTGGGTGGACACAGTCCAATAGGTGTCTTTGAAGACCTTTGCAATTTCCATGGCTCTTAAATCCAACCTTAAAAAAAACAAAAATAAATCTTTACTTATATTAGAATAACTTCACAGCTGCCTCTGTGTTGCTAAACGCTGGCATTGTGAGGCCTCACCTGAAAATGCACCTTGGCTTTTGGTGCTTCAGGGCTGAATAAAGTGAGGCCAGTGCAGTGCCACTAGCTTTAGAGACTGTGGATTTTCCAAAATATTTGGGGTGGAACATCCTCATCTGACAAAAGTAAAAAATAATACACAGATTTATAGAATCAATGAATGGTTTGATTTAGAAAGGACAATAAAAAGATCTCCTCCAACCCCTCTACCATGGGCAGGGACACTTTTTCACCTTTCATTAAATCAGGTTGCTCAAAGACCCAGACAGTCTGACCTTGATCAATGAGGAATAATCCACAACTGAGCAACTTGTTCCATTGTTTTATTACCCTTATTGTGAAGAATTCCTCCCTTGTTTTCCATTTAAATAGTCCTTCTTTCATTTTAATGCATTCATACTGTTAGAGAGCATTTTATACACGGGCTCAGTTACAAAAATGACAGCTCAGTTTGCTGAGAAATGGAGGATCCAGCCAGGTAAGTGTTCACTGAGTTCTGGTAATACCTAAGCTCTTGCTCAGGCTTGTTTTCATCTGTACAAGTTGGAATGAACAATTGAGTCAAAAAACAAACAGTGGGTTTTACAATGTTTTTATGCTCTAAGTAACTCAATTAGTTTTCACAAATTGTTCCAAATTAAATAGAAAGAAAAAAAACCCACATCAGTTGTGTGCAGACAATTGCATAAATTGCTTGGTTTCAAAAATAATCTTGTCCTGACATTTCTCTGCTGAATTTAGCAGGAGAATTTCTGCCTCCACCATTGTGAAGTCAGCCAGAACGTTGAAAATTCCCACAGTGAAAGCTGGAGAAGCTGGGGCAGGGAGGTAATTTTTTAAATGCATGGCTAGGAGATGAGACATAGGAGTGATCTAGTGTTTAAAAGAATGAGTTCTCTTGGCAGTCAGTGGAGAGGAACAGGCATTCAAGAGACATTTCAGCCTAAACCAGGTAACCCAGGTCAGATGAATCACCCTTGGAAGCATCTTTTTCTTTAATTGACTACGAATGAACATCCTGCCCACGCTGGGTAGTTCAGAAGTCAGAGTCTAATTTTTAAATGCCTAAAATTTAGTGCAATGAATTCCACCCTCATAGCCAAAGTTTGATTAAAAAAAACTCAACCAAAAACTCTTAATGTCTTCTTATTGTAGCTATATATCTTTGCAAATGGAACAAAGATGGATTCGAAAATTGCTCTTGGTTTCTCAGAACCAAAATATCTGAAAAGATTCACTCAAACCTATCAGTCTTTTTTTGGTGCTTTATTCATTTAGATAACAGGAGAAATTATTCTAAAGAGACATCAAATGAAATTTAAGAAGATAATGTCCCAAAATGCAATGAGGCTCTGGGAAAATTTTAACTCTCAGAGACAGAAAAAGGTAAAATAGGAAAATCTGTATCTTCAATAAACACATATGAAGCCAGTGGATACCCTGAAATTATTAAATTAAGAGATATATGATGGAATGAAATAGAGGATATCAAACCTTATAGAAGTATTACTATTCTAGCTTTGAAAAACAAGGTTAATTTATATTTTGTAGAGTTGTAAAGGTCAGGTTGTTTGTTATACAAATCAAGGAGTTGTTTTGCAAGGATTCTTCATTGTAGTTTAACAAAGTGTCAAAGAAAAATTTTAACACATTTGAAAGTCTTGTAAAAATTACTAGAAAATAATACCAAAATTATGTCTATAGTGGTTTCTGATGAGAAAAATTTTAATACTCAATACTTACAATTTTTTTCTCAGAAAAACCTTAGAACTTCTTAGTAGCCATACAGAGACTTTTTCTTCAAAATTGACTTTTCTAAATTTGAAATATTTTCTGTGATTCTCAAAGAATGAGTGGTTGGTTGATGATGAAGGATGGGACAGTGGCATCCAGGGACAGTAGCAAGAGCTGTCCTTGTTTGGAGGGGGGGTGGAGGACTTGGGGTCCATTGGCACTTTGGTGGAACCACAGGAATGAATGACAGTGCAATGGCTCCACACCAGGATCTGGAATGGAGAAGTGCAGCAAGGCAGGACCTCAAATTGCAGGGAAGCTGCTCTCATTAGTCCCCCTCATGCAGAGAACAGCAGGTTTTACATCCAGAGTTATTAGGAAAAGACCTTGGGCTTTGTAGTGTGGGGTTATTAACAGTGGACTAACATGTAGGACCAATTTTATTTTCATTTCCACCCATGTGCTTAGAGTGCTTCTAATTTGCATCAGAATAGCTAATATTTGACTCTGGGCTTCTTTGAGATCATGAAAAGGACAGTAACTTTTTCCCTGCATTTTCCTTATTCGATAGATCCTAATTATAACTTTTGACTACCTTGTAAAGAAGTCCATGCAATTCTGTGGAGCAAACCCATCAGTGGGTAGAGCTTTAATTTGTGTATACTTTCTTTGAGATGTAGTGTTACTTTGGGATTCTTTTACTCTCTCCTATTAAGTCTTTATACATAAAACTTACATTAAAAAATTGAATACCTTTTAGAATTCATGCTTTTAATGACAAAGAGATGAAAATGAGGTAAACTATAATGATGTGCTTTGGATACATTTCTGACACTGGTTTTTGACAACATTTTCTCTGGTTTTAATATCTCAAATAGGAATAGTGGGGACACATAAGAAGACATTTTCCCATTGAAGTATTGTATTTTAAAAAAAGGAAGCTGATATCAGAACTGCTCTTTCTCTCATTACCCCTCTTTCAGTGTAAATTTCAAGAAAATTTAAAATATTTCCTCTATATCAAAAGGATGTTGAAAATCAAGCAGATAAATATAATATTTTTTATCATTTAATGAAGTAATTTTTTATTTATTTGTTCAAGATGTAGTTGGTCGCTTTGACTATTTTTTAGAATTTTAACTGATTTCCCTTTACTTGGGGATCCCAAATGTTCTTCTCTGCTTTCAGCTGCACTCTCCCTGACTCTGTGTCTGACAATAGAGGGACGGCTATAACCAGTGCCTCAGAAACATTTTTATTCCCAACATCCAATGAAACAAATTAGAATGAAACTGAAAATGAGCACCAATGGAAAGAACACACACTCATGATGAGCATCGGTCTGATTCCTCACGTGCATTTTTTTATTAGACATGTGTCAAGTTAAAAGAGTGGAGACTTGCAATTTGGCAATGCAAGTGCAAGCCTGAAGTCCCACTTGATCTGTGAAAGTACCTGTGATTAAGCACTAAATTGGATGCTCAGAATACCCAGGTGTGACTCCAGGTCATTAGTTCTCAGTCATTCACTGGATCACTTTGTTCTCAGGTCACCAGCATGGAATAAGTAAGTCTATAAATATTTAGATTTTTAAAATCTGCTCGCGCCTGTGTCTCCACTAAATAATTCCCAGCATGCCTGGCAGTCTCTGAGCTGTCTCCAAAGCTGCCACCACTTTGGCAGGGCTCAATGTTTGACTGCCAGGTCTGCCCAGGACACATCAGCAAAGCTTTCCTCCATCCTGCATCTCTTGGGGGGGCAGTGTGATGAGCACACTCAGAATGAGAACACTGATTTTTTTTTTCAAGTGCAGAGCTGATGATAGGCATTTTTTCTGCAAAATATCAGGAGAAAGAGGGGGAAGAGGAGGAGGTGACACCTACATTTATAGAGGGTGCAGAAAGATGTGCAAGACTTTTGAAAGCAGAAGGCTGGGGTGAGTCAGAATCTCTGGGGGTACCATCCTGGAGCTGGGATCCCTGTCCTTCTTCAGGGGCTGTTTATGCAATTTATCCAGTGCTTACTGTAAAATGAATAAACAGGGAAATTACAGAATCATAGAACATGCTGAGCTGGAAGGGGCCCATTGGGATCATTGGCTCCAACTCTGCACAGGACACCCCGCGGGTCACACCCTGTGCCTGAAGGTGTTGTCCAAATTCTCCTTGAGCTCTGTCCTGCTTAGTGCTGTGACCACTTCCCTGGGGAACTGTTCCAGTGCCCAACCAAAATCTTTTCTTGATATTCAACCTAAATCTCCCCTGATTCAGTTTCAGGCCATTCCCTTGTGTCCTGTCACTGGTCACAAGAGTTCAGAGATTTCCAGAGATCCTGTAAGACATCACTGTGCTGAAGGCACCAGGACAACCAGGAGCATTATGAGACATTTTGCTCTTGCATCTGTGGGTCTGTGATGGGATTTACATTTGGTTTAACTGTGCTTTACCTTTATGTAGCAGTTTTATATAAGTTGAGGAGATCTGAAATTACAGAAAGTTTTTCTCCATGGAGGAAAAATTTTCAGTATCCTGCCATCATTATCTAAAATAATTAAGAGGAGAAAAAAAACTTGTCTTACTCCTGCTTCACAACAACTTTGATGCTAAAGGAGGGATTTCTTGAGAATACCTAATTAAAAAAAGCAGAAAAGGGCAATGAATGAATTATCCCTCTAGTTTTATGAAGTCAAAAAATAACCAGTGCCAAATTAAGAAGTTATATTTTGTATAATTTTATAATTATAGGGGAGATTTCACCAGCCTGCCCCTGGCATCAACTTTGTCTGCTATTTAATCACTTAGACTTTAACACTCTCTTTTCCTTTCTATGCTAAACAGTCAGGGATATTTCTCATTTTGGAAGACAATCAACAAAGCTGGTAAGAGGGCAGCTGCAAATTTTTCAGAAATAATGAGTAGAGAATTTATGCATTGTCTAGGCCCTATGGTGCATGAATGAAGTTTTCAAGCTCCCTGCTTTTGCATGATATTTTTTGTTTGGTTTTACTAAACAACTCAACCCAAATGACAAAGGTTGCTCCAGAGGAGATCTCATGCTCTGCTGCATATGCAAGCACATGAACCCACACAAAAAGCATGTGTGTGAGATGTTAAATCTTCTTTTCTCACCTCTGGCCATCTTTAGACTCTTTTTAATGGATATCTCATCCTGATATCTTCTGGCCATAGGCTCCAGCATTTGGACTCCAAACACACCTTCCACTCACCTCTCTGTTCACACTCACTGCAGGAACTGCTGCTTTCCTCCATCACCAGTGCCAAGCTCATCACACCTGGGATTTGCTTCTGCATCTGGAACAGGAAGCCTAAATTTTGACTCTGTCTGGGCTGTTGTGAGCAGTGCTGGCTGCACAAGAGAGATCTGGTGCTAAAAACAGAGAAAAATCAGAGCTGGTGTTTTGGTGCTCACTGCACAGAGGTTTAACATGAGATGAAGGAAGGAATTTGCTACAGAAAGCTTGGAGTTATTTTCTGCATTACACTTAAGTGTTTTATACACCATTGGTCTTTAGTTGGAAATTTTTTACTTATATCCAATTAATTTATGAGCTCTCATTAACACGCAGAGCCAAATAGCTCAAACAAAACCATTATGGAAAAATCAAACATTTAACTTCTTGTCAGTTTATCAAGATTTTGTGCATTAAACTCTAGACATGCCTTTTGGAAAGGTACAGCTGGGTGTGTTGCCAGTATTAGTATCTCAAATATTTTTATGGATCTCTTGAATTTTTACAGTCCTATGGCAAAACATTGAACCACACTGCCTTGGCCACACCAGGCTGTGCCTCTGAAGCACTCTATAAATATTTTGGAAGCTAGCACCAGACACATTAGTCCAACTTCAAAACAATTCCGTTCTGTAAATGAAGCTCACTTTTTATTATTAGGTGACCACAAAATGGATTGAAATCAGCAGCTGAAAGCAATTCAGGAGACAGCTCTCATTTTCAAAATGTGCTTACCAAATGAGATGCTTTGCCCATACACAAAACCAGGTTAAGCAGGGGCAAAGATAGATGAGATTAATGTTATTTGAATTTTTGAGTCTTCATGAATCTTGGAGTTCCTTTGAGATCAAGACCCCCTTCTGTGCATAACAAGACATTCTCCACACTGGAGAATTTAAAAATTAAGCAGAGAAGACTCCAAAAAAAAAAAAGGAAAAAGAGAAAATTTTTTGGACCTGGGAAAATAGCTGGAACCATATCTGAAGGGCTCACAGTTGTCTGGCAGGAGAACTTGGAAGTCAATTCCAATGCTCCTAAATTTCCAAACCACTGTCCTGTCATCCAGAACATAAATATTAATATTATTACCATACCAGTCATGAACCTCTGCCATTTGTTGGCTGCAGTGCACACACATGGTGACATAGAAATTAATGGAGTGGAATTTTTGTGCCAGAGTTTAAAAGTCTGTGTCTGCCTGACCCCCATGGCTCCTTCACCAGCTTTTCTCCATAGATGTTACATGAGTAGATGGAAAGAGAGTAAATTGGTTTATCAACAACTCAAATAATTTCACAGCCTGCCAATCCAAATGATAAGAAGTTCCTAATTAGGTATCTTGGTTTTAAAATTGCTAGATCTGGCATTTCGAATTGTTTGGGGTTTTTTTTGGGTTTTTTTTGGTTTTCGTTTTTTTTTTTTTTTTTTTTTTTGGTTTGGTTTTGTTTTCTTGTTTTCATTGATTGGCTTGGTTTGCTTGGTCTGTTTTTGTTTTTGGGTTTGTTTTTTGTTTGTTTGTTTGGGTTTTGTTGTTGGATTTTTTGTTTAGTTTTTTTTTTTTTTTTTTTTTTTTTTTTTTTTGTTGGTTGGGGTTTTTTGCATGTTTGGTTGGTTTGGGGATTTTTGTGTTTTGTTTGTTTCTTATGTTTGTTTGTTTTGGTTCTATTTGTTAATTTTTGGTTCTTTGGGGTTCTTCTCTTTCTTTTTCTGGACATATCTTAATTCTTTTAGTTTTATTCTGATGTGCATGCTTGGCAAAGAATTTTTTGTGTTTTCATACTTTTCACCCTTCAAGCTCAGAAAAGAATTATAACAACAGAAACTAAACTCAGATTCAAGAAACTGAGGATTAATAAAATATAAGAAATTATTCCTGATAATACCATGTAATTGGGGGAAAAATATGATAAAGCACTGGAACTGGTTGCCCAGAGAAGTTGTGCATGTTTCATCCCTGGAAGTGTTCAAGTCCAGGTTGGATGGGGCTCTGAGCAACCTGAAATAGTGGAAGGTGTCTCTGTCCATGCCAGAGGACTGGAACTACCCTCTGTTGATTGATTGGGGTGGAGTTAATTTCTAGATTTCATCCAATGTATTGGCTAGACCTCTGTTAGAGTAGAGGGTGAGACTCCTAGCAAATACATATACATATCAATATATGAACACATAAATATATAATTCTCACTTTCACAAAAATAAAAAATCATAAACAGATGACAATGGTTAATTGAGGTTTTCAGAGGCGAGCCTGAATCCTTTGCAACACCAAATCACAAGCAGATTCTCCCTGTAAGTAACAACTGGTTCCTCTTCTGAGGGATGACTGCACCAGTGAAGGATGTGTTGTGTTCAGTCTGCTTTGAGCTTTATCTACAGTAGGCTTAATTAAGATCTGGTGACAGAACCTCTCACTGGAGGCAATGCAGCAGTCAGGGTGAACACAGTCTGGCACTCCTGAATGGATGTGTCAATCTGGCATCTCCCTGTGCATAACACACACACATTTATCCTAGACATAACTCAGTGGTAATAAAAATTGATCCCAATAAGCTTCTAAGGTTATTTTCCATAGTGAAAATGTATTTGTTTTAGTCGTATTTGTAAAGAATTGTGAAAGATCTGCAAAGATGATTCAAAAGATATGCAAAAATGTATGTGCAATTTTCTGTGGATTAATGATTAATTTTGAACTTCTTGGCTCTTCTCTGTCAAGCGTCACTTTAAACATGCATTTAGGTGATTAATTAATTACCATAATCTCATCATTCGTGCATCATTTGGATATGCAGTGATCTGATCAATTTTATGCTATGAAGTAAATTACACCTGTTCCTAAGTAACACTTTTAAAACATATTAAGACCAAGGAGCTGACACAATTTTAGTTTTTAGTTCTAGGCACTAATTAAATTTGTTCAGCTCAAACTTAAACATCTGTGTCTGACTAGAAGATTCTTTCTTTCCAGGTAATTTTTAATAGGGGAGGAGTTGGCGTGGGAAAGAAAGGGAAGTTGTGGAAAGGAAATCTGATGATTAAAAGTAACAAAATTTACCACGTTTTTTTCTTCAGGGCGTGTCACAGTGGACTGGAATAGCTGAACTGGTGTGATTTATTCCTGTGTGGTGCAGGAGGGAAGGAAGGTTTGATCTGGTGCTGCTGTGGAGATAGAAGGAGCAGCACCAGCACAGAGTAATGACACCAGGATGAATTCAATAAGCAGAGAAAATGTGTCTGCTTATGAGTGACAGGGCAGACACAGCTCCTTCCTCACAGTTAATATTGCTGTTACCCAGCACTTCCATCTCTGCAGCTGACTGAGCAGAGATGTGGCTGAATTTCCTTCCCAGTACTTTCCCCACAAGCTGTGTGTGTGAATATCCTGAGAAACTCTGGCTCTGCCAGGCTGGCTGGTGCTCTCTGCTGGCAGAGGGTCCCGAGGCTGCCTCTGACCCCTTTTATTTCTGCAGCCTTTCCTATTTATTATTCCCAGCATTCCCAGGACTGAGCCTCCAACAGAGTTTTAAACTCAGAGCAGTAGAAAGATTTCTGAATACAGGTGGAAAAAAGACAAAAAACACAGGTCAGTCTTGACCCTACATGTGATGTCAGGATCATCCTGAAGCACGGGAGACTTGGAGACTGTGTCTCTGCCAGGGAACTAAAATAGTGGCTGATTTTATATGGGTTACAGCTCCAGCACTGCTCTCCTATAAATAACTCACAGATGTCATTTGAATTACAGTCTTCTGCAAATAAGGGGGCTGCAGGCATACCCAGGAGCCTGTTAACAAGGAGATGACAAGCTTCAGGCATCTAATTGCTTTAGCTCATCACCAGTAAGACACTTGCAGTCCTACAGCTAATCTGACCAGCAATTGACTGAAAATTGAATCTAGACCAGGAGAGTTATTTCACTGACTTCAAAGGCCTGCCCACTTTCAAAAAGAAACCCCAACCCTCTATCTGTTCAGCCAGCTGCTATGCAAGAGAGCCAAAAGCTTTTGTGAATTTTCTTAGCACTTCTTCCTTAGCACCTGATGTCTGCACAGAACAGTCCAAATATATGAAGCTAATTGCATTTCCAAATGCTATGCAGACAGATTACTAAAATATCTTCCAAAAAACCAAAGCAAACCACCACCAGACCTTGTCCTCCTCCACTTTTGAGAAGGAGAATAAGGGGACAGAACCAAACATGTATAATCTAACATTATATTATAGTGACTCTGGCAACTTGCACTGACATGGGATCCTTAACTGTATCAAGCAGAATTGACATTTCAGGAGTGTGTGATCTTTTTCTCTGGAAAATAGCACTAAAAGATTATCCTGAAACCATGAATCTTAAGAACCAAGTGAATCTTTCTTCTTGCACAGATGTGATGGGGATGCTTTGAAGCCAAAGCCATGTAGATATGGGGCAGTGGAAAAGGGAAAAAAGCTTCCTATTTCCATAGAGTACTGGAAAAAGCTCAAGTCTGTAAATTCAGCCATGTCCTATTACCACTGATCTCATGGGATTTTCTCCCCATCAGTGGGATCACTCAGGGAAGAGGAAACAACCCAACTCTTTCCCTGTATTTTAAAATAATAACAAACTCACAAAATCTGCTGCTGAAAATACTGTATGTTTTGAAACTTTTTAGGATAAATGTAGCAATTTAGTTTTCCCCCACAAGAGTAGGAATTTCCTGCAGTGTAATCCCTTTGTCCTGGGAATTGCTTCTCTTCATGATAATCAAATGCATTCCTCATTCCCACTGCCAGCACCAGGGTGGGAATGCCAGCCCAGCAGAATGCCAAGAATGCCCAGCAGAATGCCAATGCATCCAATTTAAACACATCAGAGGTCCAAGTGAAGTGAATTGGACTTTTCAGACTCCTCATGCTTATGTGTTAAGAGAATAAGAACCACATACAAGTACAAGCATTTGCAGCATCCTTCTCTTAGTCCACATCTTCCTAACTCCAGCTTTGTCACAAAAAGCAGCTCATTGCATGTGCTCTTTTCCTATGGCTGCCTTACTCTTGAGGAAATTATGCTACAAACTCATTGAAATCCTTTGTTGCTTTCAGTGACCATGTAACCCCTTGTTGGCTATTCACAGTGAGGAGCTAGAATGGTAAACATTCTGCCTCAAAGAAATTAAGATATGTAAAAACATTCATTCCCCACCAACATACTTAGCCTGTGAACCCAGAGAATATTTCTATATCCATAGAATGACACAATTGTGTGCTTTCCTTTCCAGCAGTGCAAACTTAGGTTCTCTCATTGTCATCATTCTCAAATACACACAGATATTCAGTACAATGCCTTTGGTACACTGTGCTGCTCTGAGCCTCATTGTCACCTTCCACATTGAGCAGCTGATGCTCTTTAGAAAAAGGAAAGGACACAGAAGAAGCCGTAAAATGTTTATAAAGAATGGGTATGGTCTAAACCCTTTGATATAAAAAAATAAACCATTATATTTAGCAAATGTTTCACTTGCTGGTAAAAAAGTCTCTCTCAGGGCAAGAAGAAAGCAAGAGCCTTTCTCTCTTTCTTGTAGACTTCAATGGGAAAAAAAGGAAAGAAAGCTTCCTTCAGGTTTTTAAAGCTCCTAATAAGAAGTGTTTGAATGTCTATTGTAATTTGAACAAATGTCTTATTGTCTAAATAAAACAGACTCCACAAGAAACACTTCCTCTTTTATGGATTTTTCAAACACTGAAGGTGATTTTTCCCCCCTCTTGGCTGTATCTGTTGTTCTTCCTTCAATATTAATACTGACACTTCTCTATTAACTCATTAAGTGCTTGTGACACTGGATACAAAGACTCCATAATTACTATCCCTGCAATTCCACTTGAAGATTTCCACCAAGGCTGAGGTGTCTTGTTTTAGACGCTGTACAAAGGGAAAAACAGTCCTTGTCCCAGAGAGCATTGTATTCCAAAGGACAAAGCTGACAAAGCCAGCAAAGACAACAAAGGAAAAAAAAAACCTTAAATAGATTTATCCAAGATCATACAACAGGGTTGGGTTTTGTTTTGTTTTGGGGTTTTTTTGTTGTTTTGTTTTGGGGTTTTTTTGTTGTTTTTTTTTAATGGATATTTTTTTCTTGTTTTGTTTCTTTGTCGATTTTTCTTTTCAGAACAGAGGTCAAACCCAGTTCTGTTGACTTTCCATTAGTTTCTCATCTACCTCTTCATAATCCCATATAATTAATCTCCATCTATTTCAGAGTGTTTGCACTCTCAGGTCACATTCTTCCAAATGATTTCTAATGGTCAGGTGATACCCTACGGAATTGTGACCTGCAAGGGCTGGAAAAAACCTATGGAAGAAAAACTAATTCAAGGAAGTAATGAACTATGGCAATGTCCAGCCCAAACTAGTACACTGTTGTCTTGTTATTTTACAGGAAAGAAAGAATCCATCTCTTAAAGAATAGAAAATCCTAAACTTGTGTATATTTAACAGAATGTTCTGCTGCTGTGCTGCTCATCAGTTTCACACTGCATTGCCTTGGGCAGGGGCACGTGGGGAGCTCCATCCTTCAAGGATGTGAGGTCAGCCCCAAAAAAATGTGGAGGTTTTTGAACTGGTATATTAGTAAATAGTATGTCAGAACTGGGAGTTTGCTTTTGTTCAGCTATGTGTTAAATACAAATTTAAATATGAATTTCTGCTGCCCACTGTTTCCAGATGAGCTGCAGGTGGTAGGTGGGTTTGTGGGGATCTCTGTATTTCTGACTCTTTATCCACCATCATTTGTCAAAGAAACTCAGGAAAACACTTGACAAGCAAACACCTCTCTGAGATTGGGCAATTAACATTCTTCCCCTACAGTCAGGATCTTGCAGCTTGAGATGCTCCTGACCTCACTTTCTCCCAGTCTGTGAGGTGAGAGGTACCTGAAAAGTGCAGTCAAGCCCTGGGGAATGGCTGGCCATGAGGAAAAGAGGAAAACACAAAATGTTTACATTGCACCAGAGCATTCCCTATGTAATTGCAAAATAAGAAAAACCAAACAGAAGTAATAAATTGTTGTTATTATTATTCTTCATTGCCATTATCATAAACATTTCTTTACAATACCAGTTCTATTTCAGCATCAAAGGCTGAGGTCTGAGGTCTGTGCCCTTGATCTGACAAGGTTTTTGAGCACAAGTTCTTCATCAGCATTTCAGAAAGCCACAAGCTGATGTGACTTTCTCAGTGGGAGTGCCCAACACCTGAAAGTACTGAGCTGGTTGTCTCTTGGGCCTTTCTCTTTGAACTAATTCTACTCTTTTGACTCTTTTTTTACCAATATTAGCTCTCCCTGAACTTTACCATGATTCAAAGAACAAAACTGGCGGGGAAAAAAAAAAAAAAAAGAATTGAATTAATGGGGCTGGTTGGTTTCCACTTGTTTCCCAAAAGAAGGGAAAGAAAAAAGTATGATTTTGTCTTGGCATCCTTCTTTCCTATTTTCTTGAGGCTTTTGCTACAAAACAATACTGTTGCATATGTTACCATCTGGGGAACGGTAAATCACTGCTTGATAAGGTCCAAAAGTGTTATTATTCAATTTTAGAAAATAGAATTATAAAATAAAATAAAAATCCTTCCCAAGCAAAAAAAGCACAGGAATAATTTCTAGAACTCAGTGTAAGTAATACAAGACTTCATTTTGATACACAGGGAAGGGATATTTATAACAGCCTGGCCAGATTGCAAACAGATGTTGGTAGAAACTCAATCTATTATTAAATTAATTTGCCTTTTCACCCCCAAGAGACTGCAGAACACAAAACAGATATATTTAATAAAAATAAAGTTTTCCAAAAAGGTTCAGCACTGGAGCACATGCAATATGACAGTGCCAGAACCATCTTCTTCTCACAGCTCTGGACATAATTGATTAAATTTCCCAGCTCTAAGAGATTCAAGTCACGGATGGTTTCAGGGGCAAGTGATTGCTCAGGGTGGAGTTATGGGAACTTTGTAAGGAGAAAGCAGATGAACCAGCAAAGCTGAATTTCCCTATCCTTGTCAATGTCCCAGCTGATGGACAGGTGCAATGACTAGCCAGTATGGGCTGTGATATCCAGGATTAAAAAAGAGGTTTTAAAGGGGTGACTTTCCTGTTGGCACAAGAAAAGATTTGTCTTTGAACATGGAGCGGGAATGGTGCACAACACTGTTGAGCATTTCTGGGTGTTTGTGAAGAAATCGCTTCTGGTGAGGAATTATGCTGCAATTTGTCACTTTTACTGTTCTTTAGGATAAAGTGGAAAAAATCAGGGAAAATTCAAAGGTGCTTAGGGATTGATTTTATGTCTACCAGAATGTGATTGTCAGGTTATAGCAGCATTCTTATTGCAGGTGTTCAAGCAAAGCTGAAAGAAAATGTAAATGTAATGTTTAGTGAACACCCAGCTTATAGAGTTAGACAAGAAACTAGCAAATAATGGTACATAAGCCTGTTTGCTCAGCTGGCACCAGCCTGGTGTGAGCTGGGCAGCAGAATAAAGCAGAGAATATAGGATCATTTAGGTTGGAAAAGACCTATAAGATCATCAAAATGAACCATAAAAGAGACCTTTAACTTAGCAGTAGGGACAGAAATATCTGCTACTGTGTTAGAGATACAGGTGCCCTGCCTGGGTCATTATGCAACTTAATAAAAAACCCACTAAGGTAGAGGTTTCCTTGAACACTTTTTTTTTTACATTCTAGGGCAGCCAGTATAGAGTGGGGTTCATGCTTTGGGCTCTGCTTGAAGTCCACATAAATTTAAAAGACTGGGTGCCGGGTGCCCACCAAGCCTCTCTATCACTCCAGCCCCCTTCTGAGCTGAAGAGGGCAGAGAAAATAAGATGGGAGACAATTTGTAGATTGAGATATGTTTACTAGAATTGAGATAAATTTACTAAAGCAAAAATGAAAGATGCATGCACAGGAAAAGGGGGGGAAGCACCAGCAAGTGATATCTGGCCCCTGGGAAGCAGGGAGAGGGTGCTCCAAAAGGCAAACATGGTAAATAATGAATGCTCCCCTTCCTCCTTTCCTTAGCTTTTACATCAGAGCAGATGTCATATGGAATGTCCCTTTGGACAGTTTGGGTCAGGCTGTGTCCCCTGACAGGATCCTGTCCCCCCCAGGCTGCTGGTGAAGGGGGAATGTTGGAGAGGCATCCCTGATGCTGTTCCAGCTCTGCCCAGCAGTTCCCAAACTCTGGGGCATCACCAGCACCTTGCTGGGCACCAGGGCACTGGGAGGGCAGCTCTGGGGAAATGAGCTCCAAGCTCAGCCAGGCTCACAGCAGGTCTGATAAGCAAAACTCAGCTTGGACTGATTCTTGCTTTTGGGAGTGCTGCTTCCTAAGCAGTTCCCTATCAGGAGTGTGTGCTTAACCCCAAATGCCAGTGGGATGGGAACTAATTTACAGTTTTACCTAGTAAAACTCTTATTGATCCCTGGAATTGGGCTAGCTTACAAAGAATCATGAATATAAATAGCATAATTGGGGTACCTATGCTTCCCTCTGTGTTTTTGTATTTGTAATCTCTTTTGCCAGGAGTCCCTTTAAGATCTGGAGATTTAATTTGAACCAAATTCTTGAAAAGTGATGCAAAGTTTCTGAAGGGCTGTATATGGCAATGCTGCAGGGATGAAAAAAATAAATAAATAGTTTAAAATGTTCTTGGCTAGGAATAGGACAAAAGTGTATTCTGACAAGTAATAAGATTTTAAAGATAACATTTGGTCTGTCAGGAAGGGTTTTTATTTTAATGAAGTGATGACTGGGGGCCAAGCTCATTATTTCTGTCTTTCTTACAACTCTGAAAAAAATCCTTAAGGAAGATATAAGTGGGAAACTCTCTCCCCTCTTTTCTTTCTGACAAACATGGAAGGATGAGAACTGAGCCTTGAACCAGCTCTCTCCAGCCTCTGAGTCCTCTCCAAGAGCTCAGGCCATCAGCATTATGGAAACCTGTTACCTGGAAGCACCTCTGGAACTAAAACATGGTGCTCCCCTATCCTCCTGCCTAGCCAGAGCACAGAGAGCTTGGATCCCTGTGGAAGCAGCTTTTCCCAGAGAGCCACCATGTCCTAGCTTGGAGGACAGGTGTCTGCTGAGAAAGGCAGGAGCCTCTCTTTGAAATGGAGAATGTAAACCCCCTCCCTCCAAATTATTGTAATTTTGAAATCAAGGGGCTCTCAGGTAAAGATATGGGAATTAGGAATAACAGTTCTTTAATAGGGAAATTAAAATAGAAATACAGTACTACAAAGAAACAAACTCCAAACCCTGACACAGTCAGAGTACAACCTGACACCCGTCAGGCAGGGTGTTGGCAGCAGTCCCATTCCATGGTGGCTGCATCCTCCTGCAGTGACAGATGTGGCTCAGTTGGAGCAGTGCTCCTGTACAAGGTGCAGTTTCCCTCTGGAGGTCCAGTGGTGATGTGGAGAAATCTGGTTTTCTTCTGAAGTCCAGTGGAAAAAGGACTCCCTTGGTGTCCCAAAATGTCAGTTTTTATCTTGGTAGGAGAGGCTTGGCTCTGCCCCCTGGCTGGAGCAACTCCCAATGGGATGCAGTAATTTTATCAGTGCCACAGTGGGACTCAATGGCCATGAGCAGAAAATGACTGGCTGGAGGAAGGATGGGTTGTGAAAAGATCAAGAACAATGCCCTGCCTGGTTTCAATGGATGCCCATTAGCAGAATATCTCCCACAGAGATCAGGATCACTGCCCCACCCTCAACAGATGGTGATAGAATAGATACTTTCGGTCACATCCTGCATTGCAACCCAAGACACACCACCATCCATGGTCTATTTAGACTGGATTAATGTCACATCAGCCCCCTGGTGCTGCTTACACCTCTCTCTCTGTCCCAGCATCTTCCCAGTAGTTATCTTTGAGCTGCTGATGTCTCTGTCCTTATTTATTTATTTACTTTTAAACTCCTGTGTGCCTGAACTCAGTGAACAAACTTGTGCCTTCCAGCACTGACTGGGTTCAGGCATTTTTCGTTGCAGCCTGATGCTCCCAGGGCTGGTGAGCAGAGCCTGTGGGAAGTTGCAGTTTGACTTGTACTCATCTGGAGCGAGCTGCTGCTGCTGCCTGGGAGCTGCTTCTTGCACAGATGCCATCCTGGCAGCCCAGAAACACTTCAGACAGTACTGGCTATGATAATGAGGAGTAACAATGGGCAGTTCACAGGACTGGGAATGGTCTCTGTTTTGGAAATGCAAATTTTTTCTCTCTGCCATTGATTAGTGCTGTTTGTCAGCTCACTAAGACCTAAAATCTGAATAATCCTGACACAATTTTAGAAGAGGAAACACTAATAAAAGCTTCCTGTTTTCTTCAGAATTGTGGGGTTTTATTTTAATAATGTAATGAGCCCAGAAAGACTTGTGTCCCTATTAGAATATAAAATAAACGAAATGGAACCATTTGTAATCAGGATTTTATCTGAGAGATGTTCTGTCTGTATCACCCACTGCCTGTAAGATTGTGTTCCATTATATTGCCGCAGTAATAGGAAAAAAACTAAACTATTTGCATCAACAATAATGCAACCAATTTTCAAGACTTGCATGTCAAAAATCCATTATTCCAGACATGATTACCTGGAACTGCCGATAACAATTGGCACCAATTACGCTTTTCTACAGTGTAGCAAGATTTTCATTTCTCTTTTCCAACCCCATCTCTTCTTTCTCTTTTTTTTTTTCTTTTTTTTTTTTTTTTTTTTGTCTCCATCACTTAGATTAGAACATCACATTTAGTACAAGAAGCAGATGTTAATATGGAAAGACAGAACATCTCAATTTTCGCACTGTTAATTCAGCTTACTGAGCCAATTTCACAATTCTCACATTCCTCTAGTCCTAAGAGGAAATGCTAATTTAGATTGTTAAAACTGACACAGGTTAGGGTATAAAGGATAATTAGCATAAGATCCTACACAAAGTGTTTTTAGCACCATTAATCAGCTCCCACCTATGCATACACATTTTTAGACAGAAGTGGTGTTAATAGTTCTGGGAAAAAAAAACAAAAAACACCCTAAAATATTCTGTAATACTTAAAAAAAAACCCCAAACCCCCTGTAAAATTTGGTTGGAAGCTGTTTCCAGTGAAAGTACCTAGTGTGCAGCTAAAATATGAGAATTATTTCACACATGAGAATTATTAAAAGCTCATAAAACCATTCTAGAAAAAATACCTACATGATTTTTAAGATTGTAGGGGATGTGCTAAAGTGAAGCAATATTAAAAAATGGTTTATCTAGTTTCTGTACTTTCTCAGCCCAGAAAACTTAGTCAGAGTTACACAAAAGAATGCAATTCTGCATTTCATACCATTTCATTTATACACATAAATTCCAAGTAAATTAGATTTTCATTAGTACAGACTGGTTTCATCTTCCTTGAAAATACTACTTTGGATGGAAAAATCCAATATAATTTTAGAATGCTTCATTTAGAAGTATATTCTACATAAAATGTATGTTACAGTTCATATTCATTATTTTAAATTATCTATTATATAATCACCAAAGTGATTATATGAACTACATTGGAAAAAATTCCTAAAATTAATAATTTAATTAGTTTAGGAGAATGGAGTTTCACAATTTGGGTGACTGTCTTGTTGATCATTATATCAAATTCCATAAAAAACCAATGTCTTTCTTAGTCAGAAAAAAAAGCACAGAAGTAAAAATTCCAGCTGCCAAGGACAGAGAGTTTTAGGCATTTTAATGCTAAAACAGACAAGTCAAGTAATTATTGCCTCTAATTGGCACTTCCAGAAGATATAACAATTTTTACAGTACCCACAGACAAGTGGCACTTAAAAAGGTGAGAAATTATTTCCTGCCTTGAGAAAAAGAAAAAAAGAAAAAAAAAAAAAAGGAAAAAAGAAAATCACATGCTTTTCTAATCTGAGCTTTGCAGAGGGAAAGACTGGCCAAGCACTTCAAGGTCTGAATCAGCAAATCACTTAAGCACACACTGCATTTTAAGCATGTGCATATTAACACTTGACTAAAAGGCTATTTTTATTCTCTGGCTGGCACTCAACTGCTTTATTGGTTCTGTGTGTGCCCAGTTTAGGTGAACACCCGGTTTTGGATAGGATTCAGCTTCAGATTTTGACAATTAATTGTGATTTTGCAGATGCTTCTGTGAGAGCAAGAAGGATTTATTGTTGTTGCACCATTTAGCACAGGACACAGCTGCCTATCACACATGTAATGGCACTGCAGGTAACTCAGGTCATCTTGGCATCTAATTCCTGCTAAAGAGGGGCCTGAGTCTTCCTGAGATCTGTGCCACATCTGCCAGCCCCACAGACCTCAAGAGGTTGTTGTGTTAAGTGTTGGTAGATACCTAATTTAGCAATTCTAAGTTACAGTAAATTCATGAATACAAGCCGCACTGAGTATAAGCCGCATCTCTGAGTGTTGGCAAATATTTCGTTCTTTGTCCATAAATAAGCCACACCTGAATATAAGCCGCTCTGTCATTCGCAGCGAGGACCCGTGTGCAACAAAGTTGCCAAATACTAACAGAACTGCTGCATGGCGGGGTTTACTGGCTCGACTAAGGTTGTGCAGGCTCGGCCTGCTAGGGGCTGCTGACGGGGCCAGGTGGCCCAGCTTGGTGGTGCCGCTCAGGGCTGGCCACTGCCTCTGGGTTCGCTCGCCCTGGCCCCGCTCCCACCACAGCGCCGGCTGGGCATGGAGCACCCCCTGCTCCTACCACGGCAGCGGAGGGCGGGGGCAGAGCACCCCCCTCCTCCCCGAGCCACGGCAATGGCGGCGCTGGTCCCCCCCTCCTCCCCGAGCCACGGCAATGGCGGAGCGGGGTCCCCCCGTCTCTCCCCCGGGCTGTGGCAGAGGAGGGAAGAAGAGAGCTCTCCCGCCTCTCTCCCCGCCCCCCGTGCTGCCTGCAGGGAGCCAGGGCAACACGGTAACACTGTAACAATCGCGGAATGCCGGCTTTTACTGGCAGGTGCTTGGCTTGGCGCCCTGGCTGGCATGTCTGGGGTTGTAAATGTCAGAAAATTATTCACATATTAGCCGCCCCCGAATATTAGCCTCACTTCGGATTTCCACCAAAATTTTTGTCAAATTGCTGCGGTTTGTATTCGTGAAATTCATGTACAGCCAATTCAGAGGCCACAGAGCATCCCACTTGGAGCTGCTTATCCCACTTGGAGCTGCTCCTTCAGGAGGCACAGGTCCCTGTATGTCACCTGCCATAAGCACCACGAGAAAATCTTAAAGACACTAGAGCATCTCAAATAATACTAAATACTGTGTGGCCAACAAAATCGAGCTCAATGAGATGAGAGCTATCATCTGACTAGCTGAACAGCTTTATAGGCTCCTGTAGACAAAAATGTTTTGCTGTGAGCACTACAAACCAGATTCCTCATCTGAAGCTGGAGCTGCATCCAGTCACCAGAGATAAATCCACTCACCTATGAGCAGACATCTGGTGCCTTTTCAGGTGCCAGGGGCTATGCATGACAGCTGCACAGACCTGGCAAATGTGATGCAGAACCTGAGGGAGACCTGTGACCTTTAGGAATGGTAACTGGAGGCCAGCACACAAGTTCAAGTGAGGAATTGAATTTAATGCCATATTAACAGGCTTACACAGAAGCATTCATTAATGCACTGTCTTGGATCAGACCTGAGCAATCAATAGCATTACTTCCACCAGTGGTGCAAAAATCAGAGAAGGACTCTAGGAGGAGAAAATATACAAATCAGAGTTCACAAAGTACAATCCACCTCTTCTGCTGTTTGTAGGGTAGGATAGATTTTCATTAGACAGATGTTTCTGGGGAAATAAACATAGATATTGTTGAAATGATTGAAGAAGTTTTTTCACTCTGTTTCACGGTCCACCAAAATAAACAGATCTCATCTCCCAAACCCAGAAATCTTTATTTATCAGAAATAATCTATGCTTCAAGAGACTTAATAAATGCCATGCAACTCCTTTGTTTGTTATAAAAAAAGCTCTTATTGACCACGACAAGTTCAGCTTCACAATGGACAGTGCACAAAGAACAGATACTTTATACTGGAACCTTAATAAATATAATTATGAGGGCTGTGCTGAAAGAAAGAACAAACCATCAAACTAATTTGCACATTGAAGCAGTTAGTGTGGCAAATAAACCCAAAGGATGAAATTCTCAGTATCCAGTGGACACTGGACAGATTAGCTGGCCCACACAAAGAGATTAAACCTCAATTTATTTTGATTTTCATGTACATTGGTCCATGATGGAATTAAAAATTAGTACTGTCCAGTTTGTTTGTTTGTTTTCTTTTTTTTTTTTCCGTAGTGAACAGTGAATTTGCCGATTTACTGGAAAACAAAGCTTTAAGGAAGAAAAAAAAAATCTCTGGAAATGGAGGCAAAATCAGTAATTATTTTTAGCCATGGAAACAATGAAAAAGAAAATGAGCGTTTGAGAATGTCATATTATTTTACTATTAAAAAATGCATGGTTTTACTTCCACCAGAACTAACTGACTTCATGTTTTGAAAAAATCTCTCGTGCTTAAGCAAATCATCTACACTGACAGAAAAAAGACCAAATAATGACATTAACTAACCTTAGGAAGAGAATAAGTAAATTTATGTGTTTGTATTGATGAAACAGTTGAGCAGAAAAAAAATGTGCAATTTTTTTTAGTTTTTGCTGGGCCATTTTGCTGTAATAAATTTCCCCACCTTTTTTGTGTGGTTTGGCTACCAAACAGAAAAGAAACTGAATTATTCACCCAGCTCCAGTGCCAACAAGTATGTCGATTAGTGTTAAGTATTGTAGTTTTTTTTTTATTCAGCCATATGTCCACTTTGGCTAGGATTGAGGCCAGCTGCTAATTTTATACAAGATATAAACAGATGCTGGGTAGCAAATCTTGATGTTTCCTTGCCTAAGATTAAAACTCCCCATTTAAAAGGAAAATTCTTTCTTTAGTGATTGCGGCAGGTCAGCCATGTCTATGGTAATGACCATTTCATATAAAACCACCTTTCTCGACCTGCTTTCATGGATGTTTTTCTTTTTACTTCCTTCTGCATGGCTCACAGAGGAGGTAAATATCCACAGGCACATACCTGAGAAACAAGAATTTTTTTTGTTACTCTTCACACGCAACTCCCTGGATTCTGTTTCCAGATGGAATATGAAGGCACTCAGATGCCTTGAATAGATTTTCATATATGCTGGTCCTTTGCCAGCAGAAAGACCTGGAAACAGAAGAGTTCCTAAGTGGATGCAGCATCTAGAAATATTAAGCCATTAGGCAGTTCAATTTCCTTCTCAGCCACCTGCTTGGGGATCTTGTACAAACATTGCCCCCTGCACACTGTGGTACACAGACCATTTGTTGTCTTGAAAAACTCATCACAAAACTATTTATCCTTGTTTATGTAGGCGATAAAACTCTCAAATTCTACTTGTTTCTAGTGCAGGACTATCCTGGGGCTAATTTCCCAATCTCTCTGTTTAAAAGCACCTTGTAAAAAAGTCTTTTTTTTTTTTTCCCTGCAAAAGCTTAATGCTGAAGCTTCCAGAAGAAAAAAAGAAATAAGATATATAATGGTGTTTGACTTGTATATCTTATAACTAAATGTTAATTTAAACAAATGCAAAAAAACCTTAGTGGTGTGGGGGTTTGGTGTTTTTTTTGGTTTTTTTTTGGTTTTTTGTTTTGTTTTGTTTTGTTTATTTGTTTGTTCTAAGAGTTACTCTGCTCTGGAGCTGACACTTTTGGGACTACACTGATGTGCTGATTTCTCTGGAGCTGACACTTTCAGGACTACACTGATGTGCTAATTTCTCATAAGTATGGATCTGGTGCTTATCTCTGTAAAGAATATACAGAATGATAACCTGATTGTACTTCACTGTATGTTCAGTCTCATGCAAAAGTCAAATCCACTGCCTTTTTCTAAATTACTTCCTCTCTTGATATATGGACCTTATTTACAGCCTCCCTTTGTGCAACCATAACGCCATCACACAGGGCTTAGGTTCTGAAAACCGTAGCAATTGCCTGAAAATTGATTTGATGTCTTTTGCCCATCCCTCCCTCGGGTCCCTCAAGACATTTTAATATGAGCCATGACATTATGATGGATGAAATCTGGCATTTTACTGTAGCAATGCTACTCCCATGTGGAAAATAACAGCTTGTTCAAAGCCCATCTTCCAGCCAGGTTTAGGATATACACTAAGCCACATCTTCAGTCTCCCCCTTCTCTCTACTCTTCCACAGTATCCTTTGCAAACAGCTTCATTTTGTACATCAACCTGTCTCAGTGCCAGATTCTTTCTAATCCTTTACACTCTGTGTAGCTACCTCAGAGCACACAGGCTAGAGCTGCACCCTTTCCCTCCCTGAACTCTCCTGGACAAGCAACACATGCAGCTAATTCAGCTAATTCCCTGGTAATTACCTGAACAGAAAAGGAATATGGTTAATATGTGGAATTAATTCACTGCAAATCATCTCAGACAATATGAAGCTCCTGCTGAACTGTAAGTGCAGAGATAACAGGTTAACACAGACTGAAGCAATGAGCCAGTTCTTGTAGATGTTCATCTGCGTAATTTACCCAGCTGAAGTCCAGGGGTAGCAAAGATGATTTTGCCTTCTGGGTTCTGAGCAAAGTGAACTCATTTTAGATAACTTGAATATTTAGGAATATCTAGTGTTTATCTGGGAAAACCTATTCTGTCATCAACTGTTTTAATCACTTGTTTTGTTCATAAATAAAGTTGTAATCACACTGGAAGACATTTTGCTTTTTATTCAGCCTTAAATTCCTGAAAGTCCAAAGTGCCATCTATTTTTGTTCATTAAAATATATGGTCATAGGATAAGCTGAACCCTGAATTTTCTTCACTGACAGTGATGGGAATACAGCATGACTAATTCAGATGTGGATGTCTCTAATGAAAACTAAAACAGGAGAAGCAGCAATACCAACTAGAGCTGCCTTCCAAAACCAACTAGGAAACCTCAGCAGGAAACAACATTTTTGTTGCAACACAAGAATATTGTGGGACGCATTCTTCCATTTCTATTTTCACTGGACTTTTTATTGTTTGTGTTGATTTGAAATGTTCTCACTCACTGCTGCCTACTGGGGAATGCTGCTAATCTTAATTTTTAAATAGGAGGAGTGCACTGCAGAGCTATTAGAGACTCATTCTAAACTGTTGATGTATAAAAGATGCAGGTAAGTATCAAGGAAATTCTGTAAACAGTCTGTGTAGACTGCTGCTTTGTTTACCATGGGATTTTGGCACCTAAAATGTCAGGATCTGCCTTCTCTCAGTAATCACAGAGAAGGTCTTTAGAGGAAAAATGGTGGTGTCAGGATTTCAAGGACAGTAACAGCCCTTAGCACCCCTGGAGGGGTCTCTCTCTCTCCACCCCTGTCTATGTCCTGTGACCTGGGGCCAGGTTGGATAACACAGCCCTACCCCCACACCAAATTCCTGATTTCATTTCACTTTCAGCCAGGATTTGTATCCCCTGCCTTTTGTGCCCATCCCAAATCTCATGATGAAGAAAACGTGGAGGAAAAAAAATGGAGTAGAGTGGCTGAGGGATCTGACTCAATTAACCCCTTAATTATCAAGAGGAGAAGAATTGCACCCACTTTTCCATTTCTGCTGCCCTTTGCACTCTGAGTCAGCAACTTCCACAAGCAATCTTTTCCTAAACATTTGTGCATAGACTTAAAGTGCAAATGAATATGTTTGTGTGTGAAGCAGATATTTATGACTCCAGCACAGAAAAATAGGATTTTCTTCTCTCTTCTGCCTTGTAATGTACACACACTGTGAGACCAAATATTTCATCATCATATGTTACCTTAGCTGAGAGTAAGAAAGTGTATAATCCATGGAATGTTATTGAACTGTGTGTTGATGGTTGATTTGATATTTAAAAAAAAAACCAACAAAAAAAACCCCAAAACCAAAAAAAAAAAAGAACAACAAAAAAAACCCCAAACAAACCCTGAAAGGCTTTCACCATTCATTTCAGTCCAATTTTTTTCCCTGTTATCCTTTAGCAAATTTTTGGATTTACTTTAGCTATTTTATCTTCTAGTTTTTCTTTTTTCTCTTCTCTTCTCTTCTCTTCTCTTCTCTTCTCTTCTCTTCTCTTCTCTTCTCTTCTCTTCTCTTCTCTTCTCTTCTCTTCTCTTCTCTTCTCTTCTTCAAATTCTTTTGACAACCTGAGAAAGTCTTGCAGCTGAATGCAGTATTAATTATATTTCAAAGTAAACCTTTTATTCATTTGGGGACAATCTGTGAAACAGAAATCTGTGACTGAAGCTTCTGCCAAGCCAATTACTGCAAAATAACTCAAATATGTCTCGACAGATTGCAATTTTTCCTATTGTTAGATTGTTTATCTTTTAGATCAAAAGGTTATGCTCACTTAAATTAGGCTTGCATTTAAATACTCCATAACTTTGTGCATGATGGATCTGTAGGTGCACGTAGAGAATATACAGTGAGGCAAACAAATTGCATTCAGCTAACAATGAATGTTATTGATCTATTTCCACTTCTTTTTTAGAAATCCTCCACAAATATACTATAAGTATCATAGATTCATAAATTCTAGGACTAGAATGAAAATTGCAGTCTAACTTCTTTCATAAGCAGAGGAAATCAAAAAGAGATTCTTGCTCAGTCATTTTTGTATCAAACATCTCTTTTAGAATATATAAAAATGTGATTTAATATCTTTCAGTGGTGGAAAATCCACTGCTTTCCTAGGTAATTTTTTCTGGCAGTTAAGAATGTATTATTATCAAAAGGAAATTTCTACTGTATTTATTTATTTAATTGCCTAGTCTAAAAGAGTAATAAAATCGTCCCTGGCCAGACTGTGAATCTTTGCTCAAATGTGAGAATTCCTAAGCATGCCAATGGAACTAATGCTTCCTGCAGTGCTTGGTGTAAGCAAAGTGGATACAACATGCTTTATGAATTTCTTCAGTTTCAAGTTATGTGATGAATATTTTATAGAAATATATGGCAACCTATTGATTGCTCATGACATATTTGCTGCCACAGTTATTCTATTCATAAACATCCAATTGCAAAGCAAAGTGTGAGAGTTAAATCACACAGCTATTTTTGTTTCCAGAAGAAATAAAGCTTCTGCAATGGGAAAAGACATATATACATCTGTGCAAATACACACACATTTTTGATCTGTTTTCTATGCTAAATAAGAAACTGTATTATTACTTGTAAGATCTTTCTTCACACTAAAATTCATCCCTAAAAAGTCCTTAGTCAGACTAAGATTTGTTGACTTCACACAGTACTGCCTGACTTCTCTTATTCTTTCTAGTTACAGCTTTATCTGTATTTTGGACTTACTCTTTGACACTGTATTTCTTCAGCCCTTAACAAGCTGAGAAATTTCTGGTCAGCAGAGCAGAAAACAAAGAGATTGCTTCATGCACAGATTGTGACACTGCTCCAAATAATTATCCTGTTTGGGCTTTCAGATGTGGTTATTGATTATTGGACACTTACATGTATTAATTGCATATGGACCCTCCATAAATATGGAGTGTTCCACATCTGCCTCGAAACTCCCTGACCAGAAATGGAAGAATTCTGACATTAGTCTATTTATCCAACCAACAAAAACCAAAGAATATGGACTTTGGTTTGTTTTGTATTCTGGCAAAGAATTAAACATTATTCCTGCTCCTGCATAAATTCATTTAGAGATGAATGCACAAGTTTCAGAACTGGTGGACATCTCTAAATGCCTCTGACTTCACTGGATCCAGAGCTGAAAATTTCATGTCTGTGGCTCTGCAGAGACCAAATGGAAGTGACAATTGGTTCTGTCAGTAATAAGCAAACCTCTAGCCTGCCAAAAATTCTTTTTTTCCCACAGTTTTTTCCCTATTGAAAAACCTTGTAAATATTAATTTTTTAAAAAGAGGGAAAGAACAATGAATGGCACAGAAGAAATTAAAAAGAGTGGTAAAGATGTTTTTATGTTGTCCAATTGTGTATTTTTAAATTTTTTTTCTTTTTGGATGAGCTTGAGCAATATTCAACGTTTAAACCAGATCTCATCTTGCAGGGCCTCAGTTCTTTTAGAGGTTGATGAATTCACTTTTGGTTTTCATTGAGATATTCTTTGTAAAACCCCATCTCACTGAATTTGATCTCAGCACTGAGCTGTCACATCTTCCATGGTAAAACCCCTTTGCACCCCAGCCCCCAGCCTGAAGGTTAATGTACACCAGGGGCTCTGACACTGAAGGAGGAAGCGTGGAACCATGGTTTGGTTTTAAAGTTGGTGGGGTTTTTTGGTAGTTTTTTTTGGTGTGTTTTTTTTTTTTTTTTTTTTTTTTGTTTCCCCAAAGGACACAGAGCAGTACTGACTTTGTTCTTACCCTGGAACAACTGATTTATGGTGGATCTTGTTCAAGGGAACTCTCAGAAAGTATTATAGAGGAGACTATGACTATATTTGTTTGCATTTTGTGGGCTGTGATTACAGCCTCTGACTGGTGGAAAAATTGACAGCTTTAAATCATTCTGTTAGCCCCACTTCCCACTTCAACCACCTGGTATGTTTTTTTCTTTTACACTTTGGATTATTTGTAGCAGGATGCAGAAATGGTAATCTGTCTCAATGACTGTGGAGGGGCTTAGGTGGGTGGTCCTCAAGGCACTCCATCATCTTTAAAAAGTTAACTAAAATGGTCCATCATCAGCTCATCTTGGTAAGAATGCTTGGAAAACATGATCCTGAAGGTGAGAGAATCTAATTCTCTCCAGATAAAAATAAAGCAGGAGAAACTGGAGGTCTACAAAATGGGCTTAAACTCATCAACAGGTTAATATTTAAAGGCAATTTTGTAATTGCTGCACTGTCCAAGAGCTGGATGCACTCAGAGAGCTTGCTATGAAAACTCTTGCAAGCCCTTGAACGTTGCAATCCAGCATCTGTGTTCTACACCTGCCAAGTATAACCTCAGGATGGTCACCAGGCTATTGGCTCCAATTCCAAACCATATTGAGGAGGAATGGAAGAGGGGAAGGCAATCCAGGAACGGGAGAAGCTCGTGCCAAGAAAGTGTCACACAGATATATAGGAGCCAATTACCTTTGTAATTGTGTTTTACCAATAAAAGCCAACATTGTGTCCAGATTCCTGTAAGATCTGCTTGCTTCAGTGACAGTTTACAAGTGCAGTTAACGAGTTAATGGGAAGATACAAACTCTCATTGAAGGAGAATGACTATATTGCACAAAGAGGAAGAAAAATGTTGTGGGTGTAAGAACTCATCAAACTTCACGAGAATTCCTGTAAATCTCCTTGAAGACTAAATACAAAGCATCTACCAGGAAAAGTCCTTTATTAGCCTCTGTCTATAGAATGATCATTAGGTGGAAGTGAAGCTCACCATGGAAAGGGGCACCTGTTTCAAGGTGGTTTTTTATTAATGATATCCTTGATACCCATAGGCCAGTCTTTGCAAATATAATTCCAGAGTTCTTACCAGCAAAAAGAATAAACTTAAATAAAACTTTGATAGAAATGGCTCAGATCTGTTGGTTTAAAGAGCCACTGCCACAGATATAACTTCAAACTAAAATGTCACTCCTATAGTCAAAATGTTCACATGTAATACAAGTTGCTGGAACAAAAAGAGGAATCTAAAGTTGTAATGATAATAATAACAGTAGTGGAAAGATTAACCAAAGGCAAACCCAGGGGCTGAGATTTCCAGTAAACTGCATTTGAGTACATTACTGATCCAAGTTACTTTTGTAACCTGCATTATCACACTACACAGATACCTCCATCTTGCCATGCATTTACTCCAAAGCAAAGATTATACTAATATTATAAATGTTATTATTTCCTTTAGAGACAGGGAATGCGGGATGAAGTCTTAGCTATTTTTCTCAAGATTATGTAGCAAAATAATGTAGCAGAATTAAAATAGAATATTAAGTCTGATTTTGTGATAGAAGATTGAACAAGGTACATTCTTTTATTCTGAATTGCTCTCATGGTCTGACTTCAGGCTGTTGCAGACTCCAGCCCTTCCCTCTCCAGGCTCTTCCTTCCTCAGAACTTCAAAGGGACAGTCATAAAAGGGAGTCAACAAAAATCAAAGAGCATCTCTGAAGTAATGCAGTAAGGTGATTGTCTCTATTTTCATGTAAGTTACTGATTGTTACATGGAGAAGGCAGAAAAGATAATGTGAAGAAAAAAAAGAATTTAAATTAAGAACTTGGGAAGTTGTAATTTTATCTACATGGAAAGCAATCATAAAGAAAATTTTCACTAGGCACATGTCTTACAGTCTTGGCCTGTGGATGGACAAGAAGCTGGGGACACATCCAGGACTGATGACCCAAACTGGCCAAAGGGATACACCACACCCTATGATGTCATGCTCATATATATATATATATATATAAACTGGGGGAAATCTGAGTAGTGAGCAATTATATCATGCATCACTCATTTTGTATATTCTAGTTCTATTGTTATTAATTATTCACTTCCTGTTATATTTTATTAAATATATTTTAACCCACAAATTTTACTTTATTTTCTCCCATTCTCTCCTCCATCCCACTGCAGTGTGGGAAGTGAGCAAGAGGCTGTGTGGTGTTTAGATGCCTGCCAGCTTAAACCACAACACTTTCTAAATGTAAATCATCTTTAATTATGCTTATATGTTCAGTCAGGGAAGAGAGACAACTCTTTTTGAGACATCACATGGAGCTAATATTTAAAATTATTTTCAGCATATTTCTAATAACATTTCAATCAAAAACCCCTTTGAACCACAGTCCTAGAAACTTCACCTGTAAGAGTTTTAGATTTCAGGTATATATTTGCTTTCATTAGGTATGGGTTTTGCAGAGAGGAATTGCCTTTGATCTTATCAACATCAAAACACCGAATGTGCAAATTTCCAGGTGTGCAGACCCATGCAAGGAAAACCTCATCCCCTATTCATGGTGGCCAAGCCAGATGCTGCAGTAGGAGAAGCCTTTCGTGAAAATAAGCATAAGCAGAAGAGTAAGGACTTGGAAATCCAGAGTTCAAATTCTGTTTTGCCATGTATATGTGACCCTGGAAAGAGCTTCCATGTCCCAGTAGTTGCTTCTTGCAAGGGTTTTTTGGAGGAAGGATTAGTACATGTATTCATGGTCTGAGTTCAGGCCTTCATTCTGTTTCGTCCAGTTGTGTCAATCCTGAGGTCCAGATGTGCATTTATTTTGCATCCAGGGATGGAAACCCTATATACAACATCTCATCACCTCTTTGTGTGGGAAAAAAAATCCTGTGAAGTCAAGCCAGAAAATAACTGTGATATTCTACATATGATCTAGATCAAGTGCCACAAGTGTGGCATCTGTCACAAACTGCATCTGTTCCAGAAGAAATTTGGTTGCTGAAAGTCGGGGATTAATAAGACAATACCTCTACATGATGTGTTCTGAATTTTATAAATATATAGAAACAAAAATGTAAGTAGCAAGTTACTTTGTGTATTGAAGGACTTCAATGTGTTCTTTACATCAGGACCAACATATATGAAAGTTTATCAGAGAAGAAAGAGAATAAAAATTGAGAATAATCTAAAAAATGTCTGATCAGGGCAAACACTATAAATCTTCAAACTGATGATATTCATGATCTGTTCAACTTTATTTTTCCACTGCTCATGATACCACACCTCCTTGGGAGATGTGAGAAAATATGAAAAGCTGTCTTAAATTAATAATAAGTCTATAAATATATAAATAAATTTTATGTGTGTCTATATATACGGAACTAAGATACCTACTAGATTAAGTAACTGAGAAATATGCTTAAAAGGATTCTGTTCAAACTGTATTAGATTATTGCTCTAAATATTTATTTGAAACTTTCCAAATTTAAAAAGCAATTTCTTCCCCTGTTCTGCAAAAAATCTATAGTCCCCAGCAGCTGAGACAGAGTCACAGTACCTGTCTTCACTTGGAGTTAAATTTGCATACATAAGCTTATTGAAGCACTGTTGAGAATATTTCTTACCTAGTGACTTGCAGGTGTTCTGTAAGACAGGATTTACTTCGTCTGCTGGATTGGCTCTCAGGCATTAAATTCCTTGAAAATTAGTTTTAGTGTGTGCACTTAGCAAATATGGGGAGACACTGGTCAAGTGGCCCTAAAGCTTCTTCCTCTTTCTTTTATTATCCTATGAAATGGGATTGCCTGGGAGAAATTCTGGTGCTTGGAGTTTAATGAAACCAAGTATGTGGTTTTTAATACACATGATACTTAATTTCCACCACTCCCATTGACTTAATATTATCCCGTATTTTGTGTTCTGCAATTTTATAGGTTTAGTAATTTGACAGAGCTTATGGCCAGTAGGTACCTTTAGATCATCTAGCCTGGCTGCTTGCATATCATAACCCATTATATTTCTCATGCATGAAGCATTTTAAGCTCAAAGACTCTATTTTAAATGGAAGCTTTCCAGTCTTCAGAAGACTGAATCCTGTGCTACACGTAGGGAACAGGGGGGAAGACAGGTAACAGCTATGTCCAGGTGGCTGCAAACAGAGAGACTGGATTATTTCATATTTCAGAAAAGAAGCAAAAGAACTATAAACACTACAAACTGATTGTACAAGAGGACCAAACTTTCTGAGTCATGATGGACTAGCTGGAATCTTGAAGTATGACAATTAATTTTGTCCAGTGTTAATCATTGTCTGACTTTAGATCGACAGCCTAAAAGTAAAACCTGGATAAATTCATGGCTGTGTTGCCACTGAGCAGCTGTAGAAAGGGAGAAAGTGCAACAATCCCAACATTCACCTCCCTTCAACTTGTCAGGCTGGAAAATGGCGATAAAGCAACAGAATTCCTGTGTAAAGCTCCTGAGTAAGTAAGAGCTAAAGATTTTGAATATTGATATTGTCATTCAGAACTGCTCAAAATCTGTGACATCTCATCTCTCTACAGCTGGGGTTCTGCCCTTTGCACTCAGCTTCAGCAAAGGCTGTTCAATAAACATTCTGCCATTGTATGTGAAGTTTCAACATAAGCTCTAATTAAAAGACATAAAAATCCTGTTGCATATCCAAAGTTTCATTTTCATGGTTCCACAGGAGTGATTTAGAATAATTCTACTTTATAGACTGTATAATAAATAAGGCCAATCTCAAAATCTCAAAACAAACTGAAGTGAGGTAAGTAGGTTATAAATCTGGAGTATCTAGTCTGCAAAAGAGATGGAATTTTCATGGGTTTAATGTGTGATTAAATTATTTTTAGCTGAAGGAAAAAAAATAATCATACAAGACAAATATCAAGATGAATAATTAATATAGTAAGGAGTGTACCATTCCAGATGTATGTCATAAACCACAAAATCTGCAGCCTCTGCTGCTACTGTGGATGATACAGGGAGGGGGGAGGGTTGCTGAAATGATTGACATCCTTGGAAGTTTTAATCCCTCCATTTTTCCACCAATAATCTTTAAAATTATCACTGGAGGGGTATTAACACTGGAGTGCCAAGGATAATTTTGAATGTATAAACCTATTCCCAAATAAAATGGCATCTTCCAATGTGGTTTTCATTTAGTGAATGAAATCTTCCAGGCTTGAATATGACAATGATAAAGGATAATAATGTGCAGCCATATCTTGAAATTCAATCCATTTCAGTATTCAACAAGCTATTGCCACCTGCTAGAAGAGGAAAATTCATCATTTTTCCTTACCCAATAAAATAAAATCAATAATTGTGGTGAGTTTGTTGTTCAACAGTGTTTCTTCTAAGGTATTCTAAACTGCATCTGCAATACTTTATTCTCTGTATATATAATTTTTATAATTATTTCTACTCTCATATGCACACCTGCAAAACAACATAATTTGAGAAGCTCAACTACCCTCCTCTTGCTTTCATAAATGCCTGACTGAATGCACAGGGAATTTGGGAAGTGCAAAGAACTAAGAACTGCAACCTTACCAAGAATAAAAAACTGAAAACTTTACACCTGCCTGCAGTAACTGCACATTATAAAAGAGCTCTGATTTCCAGGAGGACAAAATAATCTTTCAACACAACAGGTAAGTGGATGTTAACTGTGGGGTGGGTGATGTGGTGATTAAGGGCACAGCCCTGCCCTCCCAGGTCCTGCGAGGGTCATGCAGATTTTGGGCCAAAGAGGAACAGGTTGAGTGCAGGTGTTTGGGGAATGAGGAGGCAGCAGATGGAATGGCTGACTTTGCTAGTACTCCTAGCAAAATTCAGCACAATCATTTTGGTGACTTTTATATTTATTGAAAACTTTGCAAATACCCAAATGTGCATCAAATGGAGGGAAGGTTTTTTTTTCTTGGGGATTTTTTTAATAAGCATTCAAGTGGTTTTGTCCAGAGTTTGTGGGACTTATAAAAGTGGGAGGTGATGTCATCTTTGTGAAAAAGGTGCTTGGGAAAAGGCACAAGTCTTTTCACTGGGATCTTTGTGATAACCTGGAATGCAGATCATGTCAACAAGGGCTTTCCAGCAGTATTTTTACAGGGTTTCTGAGATCACTTTCTCTCCACTGCTGATGTGGAAATCATGGAATCATTAAGGACTAAATAGACTTTTAAGTTAATTGAGTGCCATTATTAATCCAAATTAGATAGGCCACTGTTAAGGCCTGGGTAGCCTACTCCAGTGCTTGGCCACTTTTTCAGTGAAGAAATTATCATCCTGTGAAAACAGTTCAGTGAACATGAATCATAGGGTGAAACCTAAATTTGCTATCAAACTGCAGTTGGATGACCACACTAGAAGGACTGAGGACTTACCATTACACCTAAGTAATATACAGTTCCCAGAAAGGACTGGGGTTTTATTATTAACTATCACTTAACCCAAATGCAGCAACATACCTATTTTTCAAACAAGACACTCAGTTTCATATTGCTTCTCTGAATCAGGCAGAAATGAGCAAGAATTTGAGTTATATGTAGCTGCAGATGGTACATGAGTGATCAAACTGTTCAACATCACGTCCCCTTAGAGGTGTCTTTTAAGGCTCTAGCCTTGATTGGCACATTTACTATTGACAAAGAGCTTAGAAAAGCTATTTCTTACAAAAACATTTCATATGATCCAAAACAAAGTATGATCATAAGCAAAAGAGCAACAGGAACAATTTGGTCAATCTGAAACAATTTGCTATGATCAGAATTAATATGATGCATGTGCCTCTCAATCTGAAGCTCCAACATTTTACAAAGATTCTACTTCTGCTGGTAACAAAATTTGTACGCACACAAACTGCCAGATCTTTTCTTAAAGTCAAAGCCAAGATCAATCTTTTCTTATCTACTTGTTAATGACATGTACACTGTGGGTAAATATCACTCACAGTTCAGAGACCTTTGATATTTAGTCTCTGCACTGTACGTGGAAATCCCGGGGATGGAATCTCATGCAATCAGACTCTGTTAGGAAATTTGGACTCAGAAATTGAAAGCTTATCAACAAGGAGATACCTAATCTAAGCATTGCTGGTTCTTCTTATGGTGTGTCTAGTTCATTTTCTATCCAGTTTCTTTATTCTAACCATGATATATTGACAGCTGGATTGATCTCATCTAAGAGCCTAACACACCTGAAAATGTTCAGGGTGAGAGCAGGAGTCATCCTGAGAAATATTGAAATGCCTGCACTGCAGTGCTGTTGGCTAAAGAAGGTGATAGGAATCATGGTGTTGTAAAACATCCCTACTCTTAATCACTACCTTTAATTACATATCAGCCTCGGACTTTTCTGGACATCATTTGATAATTTAAGGCATCATGTAGATCCTGAAATTTTCCATAAGTACTTCAGAAAAAAATACATATTCCTTCTCCAAAAAATGGATTTGGTTAAAGTTTCTTTCTAAAATTATTTTTATGAATGGAAAAAAACTTCAGAAAGATGTGTACTTTCAGGTGAATCTGGAAAAAAGAGTTATAGACAGACCTAGGACTTTCACCAGGTAGTTTTTTTAACTTCTTTTGATTGAACTGTTTTACTGAATAAAATGTTCACGTATCAAAAGGACAAAATGAGGAATGAGATCAATTATTAATATATCTTTAAAGAGTAGAATACATGCCAAATTTTTAGTCATAGACTTATAACAACCTTATAACAACCTTTTATTTAGCTAATGTACATAAAAATGTAAGCACATTTTTGAACACAAGGAAGTGAGTTCTGAAGCTGTATTCAAACTAAAACCAAAATAGTAACTTAATTAAATAAGTATCAGGCCAAAACTCTGGAAAAGGGGATTGGTACCAAGGAACGGCAGGAATGTTGTCAAGGAACACACAGATGTTGATGGCCAAAGGGAGAAACATTTTAATGTATCACAAATTGATGGCAGATATAATTCAGATTTTAGGTAATCAATCAGTTTTAGTTCTCAGACTGATTTTAAGAAGGCTTTGTAAGTATTTGTTCTTCTCATGACTGCAACAGAGAATAACTGTTTTGTAGGAGATAGAAGCTCCCTGACTAGAGGTGGTTTTATCCATTATTTATTGTCCACATGGCTCATTCTTGAGTTTTCATTTCACAAGTAAGACATTCGGTGAAATTCATGAAGTGCAATATGTTCTGCAAAAAGACAAATGAAAGATCAAAGGCTTTATGAGTCCACTGTGGAAATATTTACTGTGGTTGTAGTAGAGATGCTTTAGTGCAGTTTAAACTTCTTCCTTGGCTATGATCTAAATCTCTTTGTCATGTTTGTGGCCTACAGGGAGATTTTTTTCTGATGAGTTTAGAGATTTGCAGACTATGAATGGTTGGAAGAGCTCTGAGCAGATACAGTCCCCCTATATAAGTTTAATGTATAATTAAACAAGTCACTTAATCACACTGTTCATCGATTTCTCCCCCAGTTTCCAGGGCAGGATGGCCTGTAACACATTGTGCCTGTGACGTGTGGAAGTAATTCTTGTGATGTATTTGAATGTTTCTTTTACAAGAATCTATTCCCTTGGAAAAGTGCCTCTTCGGGTAACATTCCTCTTTTAATTATTTAGGTAGGTTTCATGAATGTTCTCCTCAAAGTAAAAATATTGGTGTCCGAGGACATGGCTGGATAACACAATTTGTCACAATGTGTTTTGGATGTGCTCATGGAAACAGATGTGTTGGTTTGCAGGTTTTTCATAGATTTCAGTTGGTAGGTTGTTGATTTTGATTCTGTCTTTAGTGCTTAAAAAATGAAGACCATACTCAAGGATTCCTGAAAAATAAAAAAAATGTTCGTTACTGAAACAACCATGGAAGTAAATAAAAAAATCCAGATTTATATAACAGATGGTAAACTTATAATCTTTTAATCTTAGATACAAACTTCATGGTATGATACCTAAAAAAATAAATCTGCATTAACTTCTATATAAACAACTTATTTCAGATAAGAGATATAACCTATAAATAGAAACTAATATGATGATACTTACTGGGAAAAAAAATGAGAGAAAAGCTCTAGACAACTATGAAGTACAGAATTTAAAGAAATATTCCACGATTGCTCAGAATAGCACTTATTATAATTTCTACTTCAATATACTTCCATACATACAGAGCAGTGTAATTTTTTTTCAGTTCATAATGACAAAAAGTGATGATCTGGCCCAGATTTAAATGTTACACCCTAGTGGGGCAGATTCATTGTAGGCAGTAGAAGACCAGCACAAGCAGCACCTGGCTGACAGTGACCAAGCCCTGAATGTGAACCCATTTGGAATCCTTCACTGGTGCTCTACTCACTTTTCAGGACTTTCTATTGTAATTTCTGTGCTTTTATACATAAGTTAGATAATGTGACATCCAAATAAGGATATCAAAACAGGCAGAGACATGGGTTCTGGAAGAACCTGGGCTCTGGAAGCAGGCTGGCTGCAGAAATTAATATTCTTATATTCAGTTTGGAAAATTTAAGTTCGTCACTCCAAACATATTAATAAATCCTGTTCAGATGAAACAAAAAATAAAGGGGGGGAAAAAGGCAGCAAATGAAAAATTGATTGCTTAAAGACAAAAATTAATTTATTTTCTTTCCTGTCCTCTCTAGTTGAAAACTAGCCCTACATAAACAGGTTATAATCACTTCTACTTTTGTTTCTGTTTGCTTCATTTTGTTTAGCTACCTTAGAAAATTTGGGTTGTGTGGTCTTTTGGAGGAACAATATGATCCAGGGATATTGTGAGGATCACACAGAGTCATGTGAGCTCACAGCATCACCAGAGGTACAAAGGGGTTCAGACCTGCTCAGACACAGGGATGTCTGGCAGCCAGGGTTAAATGTGCTAAATTCTAAAGGTACTGAGAAAGCAATGGCTGATGATGTTGCCCTGATGATTTTTTTTTTTCTTCTTTTTTTCCGTTTACAAGTGTCTTTAAGAGAAGTTCTCATTTTGGGTTGAGCAAAATGACACATTTTATTTCAGAAAAAAAGCATTCCCCTCTCTCTTCCACCCTCTACACCCCCATCCCAAGTTTTAAACATAGCTCAAATTTTATTGCTGTTTTTGTTGTTCTATTGATACCATCCCTGTTTTTTATCAATTTGGCATCTAAATCTAAAAAAAATCCGCTTTTCACACAGCTGGACTCAGGAATATAAGTTGGTGCTGGTTTTAACCAAACAGAAGGCTCTCAATGTGCCCTTATTGGTGTGTGCTCGGGAAGGATCTCTCCTCCACCAGCCCGTGCATCCTTTATTGCTGCTGCAACAGGGGTGACAACGTGTGTCAGGCCTGGGGGGAGCTGATCCTGGCAGCAGCCACGCACTCAGCTACAGCCTGCTGTCAATTTTACCTGCCCACAACTCCTCCCAGAGGCCTGAGCCTGCCAGAGTTCACAAAAAGCAGGACAAACAGTGCTACTTCCTTCTTTTTTTTTTTTTTTTTTTTTTTTTGTCTTTTATTATTGTTTTTCATAAGACAATTCAGGTACTCGTGAAACAGGCTGAGCTGAGAGAGATGACAAATGACAAGTGATAAGGGGCCACCCGTGCAGAGAGAATTTTTTGTCTTGTTATTTGCACATATAAGTGGAATTCACAGTTAAATGGAACAGGACAAGAAGACAATAAATTCACTCTGATTTATACTTTGGGTAAGACAATTTTGGGATCTCAGATGTCAGATGTCAAACTGAGTTTGCAAGCTATTAGGAAGACAATATTCACACAGGTCCTCGTGCCTGTGGGAGTGGCACACCTGGTGGTTGGAAAATGCAAAAATTTTTCCTGCCTTTTGCAACCCTGCTCAGAAGGGAAATTTTGGCTATAAGAAATCAGGCCCTTAATTGAACCTGGTGAATGTTATGTCCCCCTTATAGATAACAAGCAAGGTGTCTGCACAAAATGTCTTCGGTCATTAGCAATTTTCTGTGCCTTTGACTGTGCAGTGTGCTGATGAGAAGTTTGACATCATCTCTAGGGGAAAAATTCTAACTGATATCCTGTTCCAGGAAGCCTTTAAAAAAAAAAAAAGATGATTTTCTGTACAAAACATGCCTTAGCACCTTAGGCATTGCAAGGATCCCAATCCAATGTGCTGAGGCAGAGCATAGCAACCGTCACCAGGGAAAATGTCAAAACTCTGAGACATGCAAAAAAAGAAAAGAAGGCAGGCAACTGGGGAAAGTTCCAGCTTCCCTTACATCTCTCAGAAATTATTTAATTCCCGCATCTGGCAGATTAAATTCAATTAAACTGCGTTGAATCTAACATGACAAAAAGGGGGTGGGGGGGTGGAAATCAGGTGTTTGAAAATATATGAATTCATTGAAAATATTTGCAGGGGGAGATGCAAAGTTTGAAAAAGCAAACAAGTGAAAACCCATATTTTGGTAGTTTAGTGCAAAAAATGTGCTAGTTGTCTTCCATAATACATTTTGTCCCTAAATAATAAGTCTTCTTTTTGCACCTCAGATCTCCAAAGAGCAAGAACCATTTGTTCTTTAATGGCTACAAAGGTTAAGGTATGTAGGGTTTAAAACAGATATTGGAGAGGGATTTTGTCAAACTTACATTTAGTTTTGTTTTAGTCCTTGCTTAGGGGATGATGTGGAAAATTTCATATTTTACTTTTAAGATTGTTTTTAAACAAAGATGTGCCATGACAGAATCCCATGGCAGGGATCAGCCCGTATGCACATCGCATGCAAAAATACGAGGACATGCACCAATTGCTTAGCCATGTGACCAGTTCTCTTCTGAGATTTTTTTCCCTTTCTTTTACCCATGATCAAGGAATTTGCCTGCATTGCACCCTTTTTTGATTGAGAGGTACCATTTCATCTCAAATGAAGAAATGAAAGAATGAAATCTTTATATCACTGCCTAAAGGGAACCTGCAGGAAAGCTGGAGAGAAACTTTTTATGAAGGCAGGGGCAGATAGGACAAGGGTGAATGGCTTTAAACTTAAAGAGTGCAGATTTAGATTAGAAAATATTTAAAAATTCTTTAATGAGAGGATGGTGAGACATTGGAAGCTGTGGCTGGCCCAGCCCTGGAAGTGTTTAAGGCCAGGTTGGATGGGGCTTGGAGGAACCTGGGATAGTAGAAGGTGTCCCTGCCCATGCAGGGGGGTTGAAAGATTACTTTGTGAGCTCCTTCCAGCTCAAACCATTCTGTGACTTAATCCTGCCTCTCCTTGGCAAGCCCATTTTATTTATCCTGTGGGAGCCTTGTATTATTTATTTCTAAACAGTAATGAACGATATGACATGCTGAGGCCAGCTTCTTACTTGGGCATTAGGGTACTCAAAGTAGATGTTTTGACCCTTTCCATTGCTCCAGCACTAAAGGATTTAAAATCCATGAGGAATTTTCATTTCTCAACCTGGAGAATATTTTCCATTAACTCTCCCAAAGAAAATTGTGGACATATTGAAACACCGTTTTGTAATTTTTTTCTTCATTTTGTCCTTATCTTATAATTATTTACTTTCCTCTTGAATCATTGTCTACAGAACTTTGACATTTTTATGACCTAAACTAAACATCTTGAGGTAAAGTACTCAAAACAGGGAAGAAAGATTATTGGGAAATTTAAAACTCTAATTTTGAAAATAGGATTGATCTGCTGGAAACAAAGTATAAGGTAAATCTCACTTGTTAAAACCTGTAAATTTAAACCATAATTAGATAAATAGAATGTAAAAAGAGATGTTTATCAAGAGAATATCTCCTAACTGTAGAGTTGAAATAATAAATGTCACACCCCTTTTAATATAGTTTGTCTTTAATAACAGCCCTACTATTTTTCCAAAATTTTTTAAAACCTTTGCATCCTCTAGACTTGCAGGAGACATGGTATGAAATAGTTACATTTAGCAAAGTTTATCTTCTGTACATGTGTACAGTCATTAATATTTTATAAGATTTTGTCCAATTCAGAATTGAGAACACCTGTAAAATACATCTTAACTTACAGTTCCCATCAATCTCTAAATGTGAGACCAATTTAAAATAAACATAGAGATTACAGTAGAGCAAAAATAAGTAAACAAGCAATCTTCTTTGTTTGAGCTGTTCAAAATTGTTCATGTTACAGCAAATTTTCTCTCTTCTTCTTACAGTCCTGATGGATGAATGGTCCTGGAAATACAAAAGAAAGCAAGTTTGGAACACACCAAGAAGCATATCTGGATAATTCCCTGCAACTGGAAATCATTGAGACAAATTCTGTGACTGCATCTAATCAGAAACTCAATAATTTTACGGCTATTAGCACCAAACTAAATCTGTAAGGAATGGTAATCAAATGTCACACTTCAGGGCATAAACTAATTGTCCAGCAGGTCAGGAAATTGTGTGTTGCTCCTATGTTGTACAAATGCTTAGATGCCCTCTGAGTTTTTATCTTTTTTCCTGAAAATAAAACCCAAAAAGTGAGAACTGAATGAACATCCATTGTTGGATGGAGGAAAGAAGAAATCCAACTTTGTAAGGGATGAGATAAATGGTGAATTAATGTAAATTGCCTTTTCCTGGATAAGTCCACTATTTAATACATAACACCTTTCCACTGTATCATATTCCTAAATAACTTAAATTAGAGCTGTGCCCAAGAGAAATTAAAAGAGATATGGAGAGTCAAGGAGTTTTATTTCAGGATTGATGTCTGATAGAGATTTACCTATACAAGAGACCTTTTCTCTATTCATTTCCCTTGGTGGGCAAATTCAGAGATGATGATGATGTGACCCCAGCTTTCCAGGGTGAAACTGTTATGACAGTTAATGGGGAAAAGAGGAGGACATGTCAGGACAGATCCTCATCTCTATACAGGAGCATATATTAGGGGCTTTATCCAATTTTTCTTTCTTAAAAGGCACAGAAAGGAAAAAGCATCTTGCCTTAACGCTAGGATGCCTCTATTTCATTGTTTGCCTACAGGGCTGCCCTGAATCCTTGATCCCATTCCATCATAATACAAGCAGCAATCATTTTCTCTTCAAAGGACAAAGTCTGGCCATTTATGGGGAAGAAAAAAAAAAAAAAAGAAAAAGGAAGTATATACCTCTCCTAGCTCAGAAGGTCTTTACTAGGAAAAACCACCATTTGGGGGAGATTTGCAAGGACACATCTAAGTGGTGGTTATCAGGTGCTGGGAGGGTCTGTGGGAGAAAGGTCAAGTCTATACATATCCTAAGCATTTGCTACTTGCTGTTGCCAGGCAAAGGTTAGCAGGCTAAATGAACCTTATGTCTAACCCCATGTGGTATTTTTTGTGTTCTTATCTGAACTCCTGTCATGCTGAGCAGAGCAGCTCACACCTGACATTTTTCCCTTTATGGCCTTTTAAGCTACTAAGTCTGATTGGTACAGCATCCTTAGGGAGTGGGAAGATGCAGGGCAGGGGAAGAAGGGGGCAGGTATTTGTAAGTCAGGAAAAGGATATCTCTCCCCCATAGGCTTTCAGTCATGCCTGCATCTTTCCATCCCTTCCCTCAGTGACTAAAATCTGAGGTGGTACTCTGATCCTCACTCTTCAGGATCAGTGATTTTGGTGGATGTCCATGAAAAGAAAAGAAAAGAAAAGAAAAAAAAAAGATAAGAATCTCTCTTTGTTAATGAAACATTTAAATCTTAGATTTTAATCACATGTCAGGACACTCAAAGTTAAGGTTGCCACAGCAACACTACAATAAAGCTCTTTGTGCAGAGCAGTTAGTGAAATGCACAGTTTAATTAAAAACTGTCTCAATTAACTGACAGTTTTCATCCCCCCAAATCCTGCACTCTCCTTCTCCCTCTCTGAAATGTCATTGAAATGGGTGAAAGGATAAGAACTGTGGTGGCAGAGCCAGGCAGGCAGGGCCTGAGTTTGGGTCATGGTGTCAGAGGCCAGTGCAATGCACATAAAGTTTGCTTTCCACCTGTGCAGATCTCTTAATTAATCATGAGTTGACAGAAAAAAAAAAAAAATTGCTAGAGTCTGTGTGGGGTAAAACCCCAAATTCTGTCCTGCTTTCTTCCTCAGTGAAGGGTCTTCTTCTGACAGAGATGTTGGGATGTTTTGGAGACACAAAATATAGAAAAGTGCAAAGAGAAAGTGGGAACAATTTCTGGGGTAGCAGAATTGTCTAGTGTTGGAGGATGGTAAGTGTCACTGACCAACAGTGACATCAGTCAACTTATCTGTCTTAAAAGAAAAAGGAAATTGGGATGATAAGTGATAGTTCCTGAAAAGTGATACCACAGTGCTCAGTTTTTACAGGAAAAGCACCTTGGGATTCTCAAAGAGCAGTTGTTAGAGAAATGTCTCATTAGCATGACAAGGTGATTTTGCCTGGTGGTTTGAGCAGGGCAGGTGTCACTTCAGTCCTCCCTCATCTCCCTGTTCAGTTCCTGCTGTGCTGTCCTGCCCCTTGGTGAATCCCTGGTGTCCCATTCCAGCAGCAGCAGGTTACACCTGGCCCAGTGCTGGTGCTGTTGGAGCAGCCAGACACAGCAAGGTGAGTGCTGGGCCATTCAGCATCCACCTTCCCCTTCCAGCTCCCAGCCTGAGGTCAGAGCCTCCTGCTCCGTAGGCAGCAGCCACGGCAGAGCAGCCCTTTAAAACACCGCAAGAGAAGCAGATTTGACGTGGGCTCATGGGGAAGGAGCCGACAGAAATGAGAAGAGGCAGCCAAAGGTCACACTGGCCTGCCAGCTGTAAAAACAATCCAAGTGACATGGCAATAAAATCCAGGCTTGGGAGCAACCTCCTCCAGCTCCTAATGGTGCACTCGCTTACCCCGGCGCTCCTGCAGAATGCCAACGCGGAGACACGAGGAAGCAGCAGGAGGCATAAGGCAGGAGCAAGGGTTGCACAGAGGGAGAGGAAGCTCTGTCTGGCAAAGGCCAGGGATGATGGGGGGCAGCCACTGCAGGATGCTGAGATGGAGCTTTTTAAGTACATTTCAGCAGAGCACGTTTGCTCCTAAGAAATCTAATATCCTTTGGGTCAGTGCAGGCCAACTGTTAGATATAAAGAATTCATAGCACTTGCAATCCCCAGATGAACCGTTTTCAATTCTTCATGTTTCTGAAAAGCCGTTGTGTCGATCTATCAACAGTGGCTGTGCTCCATAACGAGGGCCGTCTCCTGCCTTAATGCCAAAGTGTAAATATTGCATTGCAGCAAGCAGCAGTAGATAATGCATAATAATGAGCTGGGTTTGTTGTGTGATGTGCTAACCACAGCTCTTGAAAACAATGCATCAAGTTTTAAAAATAAAAAATAAAAAATAAAAAAAACAGAGACAGAGAGCAAAAAAATACATGTTCTCCAGAAAAATAAAATAACCTTTGTGTTGGATGTAGAAGTAATCGCTTACAATTCTGAAAAACAGATAACATGGTCAGAAACATGAAGACAAGGATAAAATACCAATTCTGATTTGATAAACCATTTGAGTCATCAGTATAAATTCACTTAGACACCAGCAGAGCTCTAAGCAGAGTTGAATTTTCATGCTGGACAAATGTATGCTTTCATATTGTCTCTCTTATTTAACGGGGCAGGAATTCTAGCACATGATTACACATGATGAAAAGAAATATTGTTTGAGCCAGTAGTAATCAAGTGTGAGTTTCATGATTTTCGTAGTCAATTTTTACAATTCTCATGAGCAACACATTTTTTCCCCCTCAAAAGGCAAGGTGTATCCCTCTAATGGCTGTCAATCATCTCACTTTGTAAACCACAAGCACTTCAGAAATCACTGAACCAGTGTAAATCACTGAACCAGTGTTTGGCAGAGGCCAACAAAAATCACATGAATGCAGTGTGAGTTATCTGGATCGCGTATCTCCATCCAAGAATTTTAACAATGTGGGCCAAAATGAAGGACAGTTTGCTTTTTTTTTTATGCATGATATGCTGAAGTGCCTGTGGCAGGAAAGAAGCCAGTGGCCAGCGTTCAAGTTTCTCAGTGCTGAGGGGATGTGATGTTTGCAGGCGCCCACGCGGATCCCACCTGGCTCCCCGATGCTCCCTTGCCTGTGCAGCTCCCAGCAACTCCGATGGGATCAAGGACTGACAAGTTGCTAAATATCATCAGCTTTCACCACAAGCAGTGGGAACTGGTGGAGCTCTGCATCTCTCAGGATTCAGCTCTGAAGGTGCCAGTAGTTTTACAATTCCATCGGCTAAGAAACAGGCTGAGAAAACAATTTGTACAGATCAGCACACAGACGAGGCAGCAACATCTCTGACTCATAGCAGGGCAGGATCTATGTGCCAAAGGCTCTGCAGGATGCATTTTCTTACAGGCTGTGATAGCGCTGTTTCCAGGAGTTTATTCCTTTCTGAGGTGTCCAGGAGAATACGTATTTGGCAGGTAGTCCATTATTTAAAGGTTTTCCATAATTAATTTTGCACTGAATAAAATGGTTTGCGCAAACCCAGTTCAATCCCGTGAAAACTCAGAAAGCCCAATAGTTCTTAAATCTTTGAAATACCTGCACTAAGCCTGGTATTTGTCTCATACCGGCTCGACCATTTAAGATTAGGCACCTTTACCAATCATATAGGTTTCCTCACTAGGGCTTACAGGAATAATATATCAAAAGCAAAGGTCAAACTCCTTCTTTTTGACCCTACATATCTACTTTTGGCCAATAATAAATCAGCTAATCACACGACAGAATTCTTCTCCACTTCATTTTAAAATCTTCTACATAGATTTTTTTTTATTCCCCAGCACAAGTTAAAAAGGAATACAATGGAATAAGAACACCTAGGGGGTTATTTAGTGTTAGCAATGAGATGAGCCCCAGTGGTAGATCATATTCCCCAGGAACTCAGTTGAGAAAAAGAAGTTTGCTTCAGAAAACAATACACTTTAAGCCACGACTTCAAAAGTATAACAGCAAATGGGCAACATTTAATGTGAGATGCTTTAAATGGATTAAACCAGGGAATAAACTGATAGTGTGTTATCAGAAAACCTGACAATAGAATTTAGGGACTTCCTGGGTATATGGATTCAATTTTATCCAGACAAAGCAGTAAAGAAACAGGAGTGATTGAAAATAGAATAAAAACCAAATCCTAAAAAAGAACAAAAGAAATCCACAAGTAACTGAACGTCATATTTCCTATTTTTTCATTTCTCATTGTAAGGGAAATTTCTTTTAAGTGCATTTGATGGGGAAAAAAAAAGACTCCTTGAGCTTGGGTAGTACCACTAACCACTATGCAAAATCCCTAAAGCTTATCATATGCATCTTAAAATTGATTATTTTCTTTTTTAATGATACTTTTCTTATACAATAACAATAGACAGATAAAAATCAAGAAGAAAACTGAAAACCAAGACTAGAGGCAATTTATAACTGGTAGTATAGACATTAAATAATACAAAATGCTTCCATTTCTGTTTCCACATGAAATTGGTGTATTTTGCATACTGGACTGAAAACTAACTGGTCACTATTATCCTGACTATTGCTATTTGGTAGTATGACCTAGTAGCAGAGAGAAAAAAAAAACCCTCAACTAATTTTAAGCAGTTTCTTCAGCTATAAGAGTGTATAAAGAGTTAAAAATAGAATATTTTTATCCAACAGTGGCAGAGTTACCTGTCACTGCATTTCTCACCCTGTTTATTTTTTATCATGTGAATCTTCAAATAACAGAGAGTATAGGTTGCAGTTCACCACCTTTGAGAATTTACTCACAATATCACAATGTAGTTACTTTCTTTGCTTTGCAAAGTAAGACACACTTTGGAAACAGAAACATTTTTGTTCCAAAATGTTCCATGTATGAATCCAGAATCAGTTAAAAACACAGAGAGATTTCAGATACAATGTGATTATGGAAAACAGTTCCTCAAATCTACTAAGAGTAATCAAACATTTTATTTTCCATTGCTCTTTCCATATAGGTTGTGTCAAAAACCAAATCTCCCTGGAGTCTGAAAGTGCTTTATTTGATAGGAAAACTAGATTTTTATCTTAATCATTGTGTCTGAAGCAAAGAGAGATATCTGATGTCACATATATGGATTTTTAAATTATCCATGAGTACTCTTAAGTATTTCCAAATTATTATTATTTTTATGCCTTAATAGCATTTAAGTGTCAATTTTAATGCCAGAAAAAATCTTATATAAAATAGTCTTCTGTGTTTTCCACTGGTCAAAATGTAGATACGACTAGCCTTTTCAATTTGTCTAAAAACTTATTTAGTTTTTAGTTTTGTTTTAAAGTACTCTGGATTCTGGCCAGTGATGGTTGCTGTGAGTGGAAGTCTTACATAAATTCACATATGTTTTTAAGGAAAAAAAAAAATACTTTGGGAGCGCTAAATATCTGTAGAAATTAATGAGTGCTGTTTAAAATACTATTCATCTGGGAAAATACACATCACTTGGATAACTTAAGATCAGTTTCTGTATTAAAAGAGAAGACATTTCACTGCTGGATTATAAGAAAGTACTGAAGCTTTCTGCTCAAAACATGTGTGCAGAAGCCAAGAAATTTTCAGTTTTATTATCAGATCAGCTAATGACTCCCAAGGTGGCCACAGGAGCTTAATACATCTCTCTCTGTCTTTGTTTGTATTTATGATATTTTTGTAGTACATTACTAACTTGAAAAAGAATTATAATGCACGGTACATTTGCTTTCTCTTGCAAATTTCTCAGGGAAAAAAAAATCCCAAACCAAAACAAAAATTGCTCTTTTGTCAAAACCAAAATAAAAAGATAAAAAAAATAACAGTAACAGTGAAATGTTTTATGTGAGGAATATTTTAACTTCGATTTTGAGCTTATCAGAAAAATGTCCATAACATCTGCATTTGAAGGATAAAAATAACAGAATGAACCCTTTCATGAGAAAAAATTATTCAATAAAAGCAAGAATTTTTCAGTTCATTGGTATTAGTATTTAAATCCCAGAAACACTTCTAGCAGGTATCCATTGCTGAATTTCACCAAATTCTTTTGTTACTGCAAATTGGTTCTACCATTCATTATTGCTCTGCCTGGGAGGAATGAAAGGATAATTACTGCACAAATACTCTATTAAAAAGTTATGTTTACCTGATCATAAAACATAAACTGTGCATGCTAGTTAAAAGATTTGGGTGACAATGCTGTTTAATATTTAATATTTAGTATCTGCAGACACAAAAGTTGTTGCTGACGGCATGACACACATGAAATTAAATGTATTTATAAAACAAGTGGAGAAACCATTGTCCTCTGAATACCTTCTGTCAGAAAACACCCAGGTGTATAACTGAGACAACCATTAATACTGAGTTTGAGCTTATATTTCTAGAAAAACTGAGCACAACTCTGTATCAAACTGCTTCTGTTGTCAACAGACCCTGGAAGCATCATGTGTCTTCCAGTCTCTGCAAAAGGAAGGCTAATAGAGAAAGAAAAAGATGTTCCTTTGCTGTCAGAGTTCATCACACTCCTTTTCCATCCTGCAAAGTGGAACCTGGGGCTTGAGGAGCTTTGATTGTCACATTGGGCAATTGGACAATTGTTGGTGGTTTCACAGGCATTTGTATGAGTGTCTCCAGTGAGCTGTGAGATAGCAGGAGTTCATCTGTGGGCTGCTAGAGCAGTCCTAGGCATCCGTCAAGGGCAGAGAGTATAAAATATTTAAATTGCCTTTTTCATCTCTAGAATATCAAGGAAAGTAGCTGCACACTCTGGAGAATGAGTATCTACCGCTCCCACCTGATGAGCCTCTGGGTATCACTAGATATTTTACATTTACTGAAATTGTTGCTTGCACAGTGGGATTTCCTTTCCCACCCTCTAACACAGAGTATTTTATTAATAGTTTGTGGATTTGCCAGTATACTAGGATCTCAATATTTCAGATCCATATTTTATGATATTATGTCTTGCATAAGTAAAGTTCCCAAGGTGAATATTAAAATATGTGATGATACACAGGAAAAGTAAAGAAAGCTGAATGCCAATGCACTCTTCTTATTAATATCAATGTTCAGATAACCTGTTTCTATCTCCTAAAGAAAATGTAGAAGAAATTTGAAAGTTGGTTGAGCAAGGGGCCTTTGAAAGACAATGTTGGACATTTGGGTCAGAAGTGTCCAGCTTGGCATGCAGAATTCCAAATGAAGTGTCCACAGCTCTTTTAGGGTTACACAAGATATCTAAGTAGTGCCAGACTCACTACAGTGTTATGTTGATACCAGCACAAGTATTTTGAAAATCAAGCTGTTTTAGTGATGATGTAGAAACTTCTGTCAATGATAAATTCTTTCCTCTTTTCAAGCTGTAGATTGGTTAGGTCTCCAGGTGAATGATAATTGCTGTGTCTTTCATAAATGAAATTGTTTGTAGGTCTGACCTGATCTGGAATATTTTTTTTTTATGAGGAAATAGTTGACAACTGGATCTTCTTGTGTTAGCTGAACTATGGAAACAATTTCTTCTAAGCTGTCCCTTACTGAGAAAGAATCAAAGCAAAAGAAAGCATTCATAGTTGAGCAACATCCAGGCTATGACTTGACCAGAGTGCCTGATGGTTGTGGTTTAATTCCATCTGTCAACTCAGACCCACACAGACACTCGCCCTGGTGAGATGGGGAGAGAATCTGAAGGATAAAATCTATGGATGGAGATAGAGAAAGCTCAGTAGGCAATGCAAAATCCACACACAAGCAAAGCAAAGAAACCTAGAGGGTTGCTGTAGGTTTCCTGCATTCCTGTTTTGAGTCTCTGATCACAAAACCCTAGTGCCTCTCAAAAATATATATTTCATTGGTATATCTAGAGCAAATGGACTGGACAACACAAGAAAAGTAGCATTTAGGAATCTGAGTAAAATGTGGGGGAAGAAAGGATATTGCTCAACAATTTAGAATTCATGTATTATGATAGAACAACATGATCACTCAACAAGGCAAGAAAAAAACAGATTTTATAGCCAAAAGAGCACTGCCCATAAAATTCTGACATATCAATTTAACATTGTTATTTGCTTCTGCTCTGGATTTTGGGACTGAGGCTGTTTATGCATTTCCAAAAACATCTTGAATTAATATTCAGTGTTTACTGAGCCCATTGGATTTCCTGTTGTAATTTGCATTCATTCATAGCAGCAGGGGCCTTGGGAGAGCCAGTACCAAAGCATTAAACAGTAAAACAACTGCTTTGATCTGTTAAAAAATAGGGTCTCCTTCACCTTTACTGTATGATCATCTGTGAAAAGAAGCAAAAACAAATTAGTCACATCCTTTATTTATTCTGGTAATAAATAAAACACTGTAACTCCAGTTAACAGGATATGTTAATGGCAGCACATTTGAATACCAGTGCTTACTGATTATTCGACAATTTTCCATGATGTAATCTTCAGCCTCACCAAGTTCATTACTAAGGGCTTCTGAAGCCAAATATCCAGCAAAAAAGGATGCATTTATAACATTAAAAGGTGCATTGGGAGATCTGAGATCCAGGCCTGTCCCAGAAAGAAACCTTTTTTGGTAACCTTTTTCATAACTTTGGAGAAGTCATTTAATCTGCTTGTGCCTGTTTTTTGTCTAGTAAATGTCTTGTTTGTTTGCAGATGAGATTGTAGCAGGAAAGATTGGGAGCTGTTATATAAACTCATATCTATACAACAGATGTTAGAATTGGCCAGTTCTATCTGTTAGGGTCTTTAATTTTACAAATAAATAGAGAATCTTGACCTAGCAGCCTTTACCCTAAAATTCCAACAGAAAAGAAATTCATAAACATTTATATATAACACTTCACATTGCCCTTGCCTGAGCTGCCTTCCATCTGAGGGTAGGACCAGTGTTACAAACCTTACATGGTCAGAGAGGTTCCAGAAACCCTCACACAATGAAGCTGTGTGCTAACATCCCACTCCAAAAGGGTTCTCTATGATGGACCAAGGTGAATTTTCAACATCAGCAACACCTGAGTATTAATGAGGCCGTGTCATCAACTCACTGTGTGCACTGAAGTTATTGAAAGTCATAACCTGAGGATAAACTGAGGTCTTCCTTGTTGTGATTCTGCAGTTTCCATCACCAGAATGCCGGAGACACCTCATACTCCTCTTTTGGAATCTCTAAATTGCATCCTGGACTAGCGCTTGGACCAAAGTCTTCACCAAGGAAAAATTACAAAATACCTATAATAGTTTCTGTCCCCTAATGTAAAGTTTGAATTTGTGTTTCACATTCTCTGAACACCTTTCCTAGTTAAGTGAAGCTGTTCACTGGATGTGGTGCTATTAGATGGCATTGCAAAGCAACTTCTTACTTTTCTTCAATGAAAATAAACTCTTTGTAAGGTAAACAGCTTTTGCATCCATGAGATAATAGTTTAACAATGGTGCACGAGTTAGACAAATAATGAAAGAAATTGTCAAATGTATTAGAAAATACTGAGAAATTCATCAAATGAATTATTCAGTCAGTGTTATGGTACCTATCTCTGTAGGGATTTGCACCACAGAAGTATCTGACAGCCTCTAGAGCAACCATATTTTTCAGTGTTAAATTATTAATGGTGCTTTTAGACCTGAGGCCTTATGGAATACTACATTTTACCTTTTATCTAAGGATCTCATCATGATTCACAAAAGTTTACCATCAAAATATTCTGTAAACAACCAAGCTGTACAGTGTCATTGTGCTGTATACAACTACAAACATAAACCCAGCACTCACTCAAACAAACTTGACTTTTTACTCTTCGTGCTTTGGCTTAAAACTCAAACTCTCAGTTCCTGTAATTTGTGGAGGAACCTCTAGGAAAAGAAACAGTCTCAGAATCTGAAAGTCCAAATAATTTACAATTGACTCTTCTATTACCTGGTATCTTTTCTCTAGAACCTCAGAACTTAATCAAAAACTCCCCTTTTCCAGCTTTGTAGCTGGAAAGTTGAAAAATCATTGAAGTAGGGCTTCTCCTGAGATGTCTTTGTGTTTAAACACATGGACAGTGCCTTTGACATAAACTACTAAATAGATGTGAAACCTGTGCTGTGTTTTAAAACATGATGCAGATTTCGATTACTAGTTCAGTGACAGCAGAAACTTACAGTAGCTTTCATAGGGGATTTATGAGTCACCCTTAATCTCTACCAAAAATGGGATGTGTAATATGTCCCCAAAATGGAGCAGAAACCCCAAATTTTAGTTTACAGCAGTGAGCCAGGACATCCCACTGTTTGGAGATGGATTAAACCATCCATTTTCTCAAGTTCTCAGTAAATTTGTGCCAACTCATATCACTTGCATATAGCAACCATCCTGGTCATTGCAGTTAGACTTCTGGCTTGAAAAAAATCAGATATCAATTTTATTAAACGTTTAATCTGGAGTGGGGATTTTAAATAAGTTGTCTGAGCTACTAGGAGTCTTGTAGCAGAAATGTTCCCAATGTGTTTTAGCTACCAGGTTGGTTTCACTGTTCCCTTTCTTTTTCTGTTTGAGAAGCACAAATGAATGCTCCACCAGCCTGCCAATGCTGTCTGAGCAGACCTAGGGATGCAGAACATCACTTTCATATGCATATATTTCAGGTTCACCAGCATCTTGCCCTCAGCTTTTTCTCTTGTACTACAAGCACAATCAAAAATACAAGAAACAAGACAAACAAAAACCCACAAAGCCTTGTCACACAGCCTTGTGGCAGGAGCTTGTCTGAACAGAAGAAAGTGGAGATGCAGCATCTCTGCTGCTTTTCGACAGAGAGGCTTCACTTCTGATCCGGACAGCTGAACTGGGAATTGCATCTATGATAATAATAGCATCAGGCAGAGTGGAGCTATTTTTAAAAGAACTGCCTGCAGGCCAAAGGGCAGCCCCTAAGAGGAAAATAATCAGCTCTACCCTCTTTACATTTAAGCCTGTACAGGACTGTCACTGCCTGATAGCAGCAGTCAGCACTCATTGAACATAAGTAAAGGCAAGTGGAAAATAAATATGAGAAAAAGATAGGAATGCATCAGAAGGACACACGTCCCTGGTTCTAGAGTTAGGCTTGGCATGGTTGAAGCAAAGCCCAGAACAAAAAAAGATGGATGCAGAGCTTCTCTCCATTGGCATACCTGCAAAATTAGAAAACATGAATTCCAAAGGCAAAGCCTCCTATAAAGGCTTCAGTTTGAATACCAAAAAGAGCCTGCTGCCTAATTTTTAAGCTGGCAACCCAATCCCCAAAAATACTTCTTATTTTGAAAATCCCCAAAAGATGCAAAAGTTACAAAAATATAGCAGTCATCTCATAGATCTAAGATGTGGATTTCTGCATTATGGATGTCCAAATAAAACAAAATTAATCTTGAACCTCCAATGCCAATTCATGGCGTAGCTGCAGAGTCAGAGCAGAGAGAAGCAGGGAGTCTGTGGCAGTATCTGTGCTTGACCAAAGGCAAAGGAACACAGTAGAGAGCCACAGAACATGGTAGGGAAAGGAGGAAATTGCTTCACATGATCTGTGATCACAATTTGGTAGGTGAAAAAAAGACTCAGGAGGATTCCCTAACTTTGAAATCATCCCAAACTTTGAAGCATCCCAAATTTTCTGTTTTCACAGCACAGACTCTGTTAACATGAGTTTTAGCACTGTACTTCTTTAAAGGATGATTTGAAATGCTTACAAAGTTCAACGTGGACAGATGAAATAGATTTTTTATAGATATGTGAAATCCTGAACCCCCTGATGGCAATCTCAGATGGCAATAAAGCAATTTTTTTGTCTAAGTGGTCCCATTCAGTTGCATGTTTGATATGAAATTCTAGTCACTGCACTGCTATATTGCTTTATTTTCACAGCTTGGCATTTTGCATTGGTTAACTGCTGCAAAGAAAGGACAGTGCATTTTGAATAGACATAAACAACTAATACATGTTTACTTCCAAACTATTTTCTACAGCTACAAAATAATATTGACTGCACTCACAATTACTTATAATTCCTTTGAACTTGCTAGTTAAAATGTTATTTAATATATTGATAATTTACATGGATTGGCCTAGAAAGGGACAGAGTGGACTGCTGATGCTAATATTGAAGCTTTTGTTCTTCTACTGCCTTTAAAATGGTTGCAGATCCCTTGAAGAAATTTTGTCACTTAAATAGTTAAAGGAATAAAAGCAGCCTCAAAGAATTATGAAGGTAGCAAGCCAAAAGTGAATTCCAAAACACCAACTGCAAGGAGAAGAAGAAGGGGATCATTTCTTAGCCAATTAATATCTACTTAGCAGCTTATGCCCTGGTGTGCACATGTAACTCTATTTAATGTTAATGAAAGTTATGTGCATGCTACAGAGAAGGTTAAACTCCTTAAAAAGGGTTCTTCAAGTGCTTCCAACCGACACAGGTCAAAGATTAATCATCCAATTTGGCTCCCTTTGCATTGCAAAAAAAAAAAAAAAAAGAAAAAAAAGGAAAAACAAAAAGAAAAATATTCACAATAATACACAGTTCTTAACTGTAAAAGCTAGCAAACAAGTATTGTTCTTACTATATTTTTTCAAGTTTTCAAGCTGTCAATGCCATTTCATTTCCAAAGTAAGAGGAAAAAATGCCAGATTACTGTAATGAAGTGTGTGAGGTTACTTGCACAAGTGTAAAGAGAGCTCAGAGTCAGGCATTCAGCTGTCACTATACATGATTTTGATTTTTGCACTGGTTAAGTAAAAAGAAAAAAAAGTGAAGCTGAAACAGAGGGTCTAAAGACTTCAGTGATGCATAAGCAATAACAGATTTCTTCAGTTTTGCTGGATTTGAGTAGCTCTACCAGGTTGATACAGAGTTAGATAAATGGAAATAGTGCTTATATTTGAACATGAATGGTCAAATCACCACAACAGGCACCAACATAAACCCATCAAAAATCACACTTCACTAGATTTTATTTCCACCCATGAATGTGAATCTTGTTTTCTGCATTCAGATGTAACCAGCAAGTGTACAAAAGTGACAGGAGTAAAGGGCTCTCTCTCCTGGTGGTCTTTGTCTCGAATGTCGTGTATGGACTTGATGTTGAAATGCCACCCAGTTGCAGATAACCAAGGCTGAAGTCATTCAAGGCCTTGTATTTCTACTTTCACTAGGCATAAATGTCTTCATCAAAATTCAAGGAAGAAAAAATAATGTTTATTAATCATATTCTAATGACAATGACTTCTTTTGGTCAGCTGAATTATACTTTGAAATTACTGTGTTGAAGATAAGGAAAAGTCCAGTTAGGTAATTGAAATGATGGGGAGACTTCACTTAAGATTTGATTCAGCTGCCTAAAACCAGGCATTCAGTTTCATTTGGAGCACCCTGGGATATCCAAAACATCTGTTGAGACCTGGAAGATATAATGCAAGACCCATGGGAGAACCATACACATTCAGATGGAAGTCAGATTCCATGAAAGCTGGAATGGTTCCAGGTATCTGTGTTTGAGAAACCAAGGAGAAACCCCAACACCTGTATTTTGGAGTGTGCACTTGCTATACACAGCTGTCTGCTGTGTAGTTCTAAGAACTTTTATACATTGATATTATCTTTTGAAGATCTATGGCCTGTTTATTCCCACATGGGCACAGAGTGAGGTTTGAAATGCCCCAAATTATTCTTGTGTACCTCCAGCTGGACACAGGTCTTCCTTGTGTTCTGTGGCATAGTTGTCCAGACTAAGCTAATGTTCTGAGAGTTCATGACAAGTTCCCTGTAGAAATGGCTTTGAGAGTTTGGAGTATCTCCATGGGTGGAACCTGTAGTCAACACAACTAAGGATGGCTTTGAAAATCAATAATTTCTGTCAACCTATATTTGGTCATTTATGACCAACCATTCCCCTGCCCACCCCTCACCCAAAAACTACCAATCCAAACAAAACCAAAAATTCCCCATCAAAGCTGACACCCCAAAATACTCTAAGCTCTAGAATACCTAGAAACATCAAAAAAACTATTTTTTCGTCTCAGTCAAGTTAAATTAAGCAAATTAAATCAAGCGCATCTCACTCCTGGGCACACAAGCAATGTCCCCCTAAAGACCCACAAATTTTCATTTGCTGCTTCTAGATTTTTGTGGCTTACTTTTGACAGTTATTCACCCATCAATGATATCATGTCAGAACCCAGATCACATTATCTGAGGACTTCAAAAAACAGCCCTTAATCACTAATAACTCCAGCTTGGTAACACAAAGAATTTTAAAGCACTGTAGAAATGACTCTTCCTTGCACACTTGCTGTGTTCTATAGAATAGAATCAACATGGGGGGAAAACTGGGCTTTTGTTTGGTAGGATGGATGGTTGGTTTGGGTTGCTTTTTTTCCCCTGAGAGGAACAATGAAAATCTTAAAGAGTAACTTTTGGGATAAATTTCATATTTATTTAATGATAGAGTTAAAAGGTCTTTAATTCCAGAATTTTTTGACAAATGTTACCTAGATGAAAATGTTTTGACAAACAGTGAGATCTGATATTGTAATTATTCTGTTATTAACAAAAAGACACTTGAAAGCCACTGTATACAGGTTTGTTCTTAATGATAAACAATTACATTAAAAAGAAAAAAAAAGGAAATGTTAAGATAGGATAGAAAAGTGGTCCTAAAATCTACCAAATCATCACAGTGGTTTGCTTAAAATTATTTGGTATTTAGATGAAAAGTATTTTTATTCCCATGATTCCTTAAAACCTGCATCATATTTCTATGTCTTTACTTGGCTCTTCACTCTTAATATAAAATTAACTCCAGCTAGACTGCTGAGCTTCTGACTAATACTCTCAAATCAGCTCCAGTTTTACATCTCAGAATCTCTACCAGCCCTGCAAAACATCATCTCCTGAGGGAAGGCAACAGTTGGCATTTTTAAAACCCAGAAGCAAGAGTTAGAGTTTGACAAGGCTGTAAAGTCCCTGACTGATGTTCCGCGCTCAGCAGGAGACGGAGATGAGGAGCAAAAGAGTCTCCAAGGGAAGGGTCTGCTCTGTGTCCAGACCCACTAAATCCTTTGCTGCTTCCTGAGGTTGCAAACAAGGCTGCTGATTACAGGCAGTTTTATCCCAAGGTCTTTATTACTCTTCCTGACAGTTTGAGATTATTTATCAGCGAGGTCTAATACCTTAAACATTTTCGGCAAGTCCTGTTCTTGAAAACTCTGCAAGAAAGAGTTGAGGCAGACAGCACAGTATTCCACAAGGGCAAGCAACCCTTTAATAAATCTAGTATTTCTCCATAGAATATCCCATCACTGATATTTAGGTAATGAAGCATTATTTGGCAGATTCAAACGACTGCAGGATAACATAGCATGGCTCTGGAAACAAGCTTTCAAGCCTCAGGAGGTCAAAATGACTACATCTTTTTAATGGGCAGGCATGGAGCAAGGCAATGACCTAAGTGCTGTGAGAAATAAAGAAACATTCTGTCATTGCTGCCTTTCTGATTAACTCCCTGGCTTTCTCCTGTGATTACTGGAGATTTTCCAGTCAAGGAACACCTTCTGCCTGACACTGATACATGCTGCTTATGTGACATGAGATAATGTAGGAAGTTGTCATCTGCTCTCTGGGTGTAAAAAAAGTGGGGAAATGCTTTATTCTTCAAATCCATAACACAAGTGTTGCTGTTAAGAACAAGGTTTATGCTTTTGTCCAAGCAAGAGGAAAATAAGGGGAAAGAAATTTTGCTGCTGTTTGCAGTGGTGAAGAATTTAATGTGAAGTGCAGTTTAATATAAGTAATTGTATTTTCATACAATTCTGAAGTCTTCTGTCAGTCTACAGAAAAATGAACACTTTCTGTGAGTCTTTCAGGATTGCACAACATTGTAAAATGAGAAATGTGTCCAGGGGTGTTAATTTCCAGAGACTGCAGCTATCCTCACCAAAGCCAGATTATGCTTTCCAAGTAAAACAGTATGAAGTATTTATTCAGTCTGTTAAAATTAGTGGGCTCTTTCACCTGTGCTGTGCCACAATTTTTTTTCCTTAAAGGTGCTCTTTTAAATAAGCCAACATTAATAGACACTATGTAAGAGGGTTCACACCTGGGTTGCACTCAGGTCACTTGGAAACACATTCTGAGACAGGAGGTTAAATATTCTTTTTCTTTTTTTGAAACATAGGTTAGCATCTTTTTAGCAGAAATGTCAGAACAGTGGAGATCTTCATGTAACCTCTTTGGTGAGTGAGTGCTCGAGGTTTCCTCTGTGCCTGTCTGTGGTGAGTGTGATTCATCAGTGCATGATGGAGTTACTCAGACTTTTAGCTCAGGAGGTCTTGGGTCAGGCATCAGGTTGGTGTGTCAGGCATCAGGACTGCTGAGCTCACTTACAGCCCTGGTGCTCAAATCAGGAAAAGTATCAATTGTAAAAAATACTCCAGGTCTTATTCAGATAATGCAGAATCCCAGAATAATTGAATCTCTTTCCCTCTACCCTTTCACCCTATCCCTTTATCCAACCACCACTCCTTTGTGCTTATACAGCAGGTCAGGGACTAACATACCAATTTCCATGCCAAGTGTGTAATTGGCTAATAAAACTTGGTGAGTTTTTGTTAACTCTCTGACTTTTGTTGTTCTTTATGAGCATTTCTGAATCTTTGATACTACCTCGTGTGGGATATCACAGACAGACCCAGGTTACAGTCCCGGGTTGCTCTCTAGTCTGGTCTGTACAGCCAGCCCATCAGCTTTCTTGTTTGGCATAAACTGGAAGTGAATTAAAATTGTGTTCAATGAACCTGTTCTGAGTAGGCTAACACCAGGGCTACACACATTTCCTGCAAAAATCCAGGATGGATGTGAGTTTCCTCCTTAGGCACGATGAAACAGAGGGCAGAGCTATTTCTGTCTCATGATCAGGAGGGAGTAGATTGTTGATATTGGATTGATCTGATTTAACACACAACCAAGCACAAATAATCACCCATCTCCTGAAGGATACAAGTCTTGTGACAGAGGGGATATAAAGCATGAAAGGAGACACATCATGACAATATTATATATTTTTTTTTTTTATTTTTTTACCCCACAGCAGTAGCAGTTTCAAAGTCTGACTATGCTGGAGGAGCAATTTAGGCAGGACTAAAACATAATGGTAAGAACATAACAGCCACACAGAGGCAGAAGGACCACATAACCCCCTGAATCCTGTCTCTGACAACATCACAGAGCACATGTTTAGGGAGGCATATGCATGGAAGTCAAGATGCAGTGACCCATGCATTGAAATTTCAGAACAGGGACTTCTGGGGAAAGGAGGATATTTTCATTGTCAACAGATGCCATGGATGACACAGAGGTTTACTCTGTGGATTTACAGGTTAGTATTCAAACCTGTGCATATTCATTTACCATCTCCAGTGCCCAGAAACATGGAGTTCACAGATTTGCTCAAAAACCTCTCACACACTGTGTAAAGAAGAATCTGTTTCTGTTTTGTGTGACTGCTTCACATTGTCACTATGATCACTGCTTCACTGGAGGAGATACTTCGCAGTCAATCCCTACTTACATTTGATAGTCCATCCCCTGACATACAGGGTAGATTTCTATCATACCACTTTTAGTCTTCCTCTATTTTTTTTTTTTCAACATTCAGCCTTTTAAAATATTTTTAAAGGTTCTTAGTGCATTTAATTGTTCCTGACACAGAAACAATACCACATCTTTGATTCAACCTTTTTCAATTTTTTCTGGTCCCATTTTATTTCTGGTATTTCTGGTCTTATCTGAAGAGGAGAATTGTGCTCATCAAGGTATAAGCATATGACAGTTTAGTAGAGAATAACAAAATTGTCTATATTGTCTTCTAATTTTTAAAAAATAACTTCCCAACATGCCTTTTCTTTTTAACCGGTCCTAAGCACGATCAGATGTTTTTAGCTAAGTGTTGATTATAAGCTCAGAATCTGAATTCTGTGAGTTCAAGTCAGTTTATCATTGTATGTGTTAAGTTTGCTACTTTTTCTCTCTAGTGCATTTCCTTCTTTTATCAAGACCAAATTTAATTTTCATTCATCATTTACCCCTGGTTATTCTGTAGTTTCCCATCATCCGGATTAACCTGAAAATCCTGAATAACACAGATGAGCAACCACCTCCACTTCCACTCTGAGCCTTATCAAGAACACATCTGTTGAATAGAGGCAGTCCCAGTGCAGCTTGGGTGAGACATTTCTAATTCTTTTCTTACCTATTCTGAAAGAACAAAACATGAGAAATAATGCTGTCTGTCAAGCACCTCTTCATATTTCCTGCAGCCAAATTGGGATAGATTTGTTTTGTAAACTCTATAACACACTTGGAAAGTTCTATTGACATTTGAAGGTACAAACAATTTCTTTTGCTGTTAAATGGTTTAGATCTCTTTTGAGGTATCCAGACAGCGCTGACTGAACTGCCTTTCCAAAACTACTTCCAAAGTACTTACAGAGCAATCACTCTAGCAAGGAAGGGACAATAGTCTGGGAACAAGATTACGTGCTTCATGTCTGTGTCTGGCCATTTTATGGCAAAAATAACAGGAACAACACAATTAAGAGGTAGTTAGCCCAGCAGGACAGTCATTGCCACAAAGGTGTCTGGGAAGCTGGCAGTCTGAGAAAGGTCAAGATGGAGATATAGAAATGGAGATATAATTTTTCTGTTTAGATCACAAGCTCTTCTGGGCTCACAGAAGGTCAAGTACAATGACCTCTTTGGGAGCCTTAGAGTGCTAAAGTGAAAAATATACAAACATATTTAATGATAAATATAATGACAAAGGTGATTCCCAGAGAAATCTGAGTTAGGTGAGGAGGATATTTTCTTTCAGGGGCCATGAACTTAGTGCAGACATAGCAGTCTAAGTTTCAGAAGCTCCTAATCACTTTAAAGGAACATTTGATTATGAATTATAAGGTCTGCCCCTGTTCAAAGACAGCAGCAGTCTTTATCCCTTGGGCACAATTTGTAGGTATATACTTGCATTTACTCCTAAACCATTAGTTTATTAGGTTAATTGGACAGCAGAAGATATGAAAGTTCTGCTGTTTTATATTCCAAGCTTGGCATTCTGACACTGGATGTTGAGCTTGGCTTTTCCCTGTCCCATGACAGTGTTTAGAAGCAGTGTGAGCACTAACCTGTGGAAATAACCATCCTCAATTGAGGGAAGGGGGGCAGGCAATCACAGAGAGGAAGCCCACCTCTCAGTGCAGCTTTGCACTTCCAGGACTTCTTGGAACTCCTCAAACTCAATCCCTCTGTTTGGTAGCCCATGGGCTCAGTGGTGGGAGAATGACTGCTTTGGAAGCAGTGACCTGGCCCCAGTCCTGTGGCAGCTCTGACTTCTCACATCAGCCCTTGCCTCAGAGGATTCAGTGTGGAAAAAAAGGCTGCTGAAAGCTGTGACTCCTTCAAAACCCCACACCTGCAATGAAGACAGGCAGCTCTGCACCAGGCTAATAGCAATAACCTCAGGGAGCAGTTATGCTCTCATTTCAAACACTTGAAGGAGGAACAAAAAGGCTATGAAGTTGCTGTTGAAGTACAATTAAGATGGTGTTTTTCAAGTGCAGTGTAACCTTAAACTGGAGAAGCATGAGAGTTAAAATGGAAGCACTTATAAAGCAGTAAAAGCTCCTCTGCATGAGGCACTCTGCATGCACAAAATTATAGGATTAGAAACCTTTCAACCAATCCAGTGCCTCTGTAGACAGAGGTTTGTAAAGGACTTTTAAAATATTTTTCTCTGAAAAAGGAAAATGTGTGTAAGTGGCCAGAAGGGTTGTTTGTCTCAAGAAAGCAGAAATACCGACCACTGCTTTTGAAGATTTACTTGAACATGTTTTAACTTACATAAAAATCATTAAGCTTGTGGCTCTAGCATATACTGAATTTTTTCTTAGACCAGACAAATCTTGGGAACTGCTTACAAGCAATTTATATCTCCAATCCATTTGTTCCCACCAGAAAAACTAGGGGGGAAAAAGTCTCTATTGGTGAAAAAGTCAATTCCATAACAGAAACTTCATATGTTCCCACTTTCAAACCCTGGGCTCCACTGAGGGAAACCAGTCCTCAGTGAAGCTTTCAAGATCATGTTTTAAATTCCTGTATAGTGCTGGGGGAGGAATACATTTCTATGCAGATATAAACTACAGTGGAGTTTGACTTTAGGAAAGGGATTGGGAACATAGTATATTTTTTGAGTCCGAACCTGAAAAGTTGCAGGTTATTTTTGATGAATGATTTAAGAAATATAAAGCTCTCCCCATGGCTTTAATTAATTACTTTCAACAGACCTGCCCATTACTCTCTATTAACTAATAAGAAAACCTTTCCTTTATTTGAAATAGCTAAATTTTTGACAATTTTATTTAGGTCAGATTAATCCCTCTGGAAATAATACATGACATTTTATGAATATATAGAATATCTAAATTTAAAAAAACAAAAAAAACCCCTCATTCTATTATTTTAAGATGTTGAGCATGGAAAACAGAGCAAATTTTTGGTTTTTTTTTTTCCCCCTGCAACAAATTACAAATGCACATACCAAGCAGGGTTAAAATACAGAAGTGGTTTGAGCCAATTACTGGATGGATTTAGGAAAACTGGTAATGAATGACACTGTAAAGAAATCAGTAATGCTTCTTACATATAATTATTTTCCTTTCTGAGGTGTTCTCAGTCCAGCAATGACTAAGATGAAATAACATCCACTTGAATCTGAACATTTTAAAATGCACAGGTTTTGTGTCATGCAACCTGTGACACAGCAGTGTAAGTTTTAAATAATTACTAGAATGAAATAAATATTCCATGTGGCTTAAGTCTCTACCAATGCCTAACTGAAGGTACAGCAGTGTCAGATCTGATAGAATTATGGTTAATTCAGATTATGGAGTAATCATGAAAAACACTTTGCCAAAATGGTATAATTCATGCATTTGTGACTATAGATATGAAGTTGCAAATAATATACATAACAACAGATACAATGTGGGAATCTAATAAATCTTGTGAAGTGTATTCAGTGGGGATTCATCATCACATTTGAGAATACAGTGCTGTGTTCTGCATGCTGACACTGAAAAATTAAACTACCAGAGCCTCTGTAGAATCCTGGAGGAAGCTCTGGAAAAGGAGACTTTTCATCCCATGAGCTACAGGAATGGCAAGTGATTTCATGACAGCATTTCTGTGTGATCAGGAGAGAAAAGGCTGGGTAGTGTTAGAACAGGAAACTCAAAACACAGCAGCAACAATCAACCAGTCAAATATATTGATGTATCTTAGAACTCTGTGTTCAGATATCATGACTTTCTTTGTAGATGCTATAATTTACACCAATTCAACTTACTGTCCTCAGAGTGAAGTAAACTGGTGAAATGTGATGATATGTGGTATAAAGATATCTGATCAAGTGATCCTGTGGAATCATGGGATCACAGAATGTGCTGAGTTGGAATGGAACCCTCAGGATCATCGAGTCCAACTCCTGGAGCCCCCAAGAATCCCTCGATGTGCCTGAGAGCATTGTCCAAAAGATCTGGGAACTCCATCAGGCTTGGTGTTGTGACCAGTTCCCTGGGGAGCCTGTTCCCACTCATTCAGACAGGATGAATCTGTGAATGAACTGTGTCTAATGCTGATTAAAGCTGCATTCAACACAGAATCCAAACTTGAAGAGCAGAGGAAACCCTGCAGAGATTCTCAGTGTGATACACATGTTTCTCTGAGACTTGAAGAGTCAAACATTTCCACCCAGGCTGCTTCTTGTTTGTGGAGGAGTTTGTGAGGATGGATACAGTCAAGAAAAAAAAACAACTCAAAAAAACCCCAAACTGTAAATTAAACTAATCAGTGATGTTGGATCTCAAAAGCTCAAAGGCTTCCAGAGAATTTCACCTCTCATTTATTTTGCTCTTCTCAATGTCCCCCACAAAGCTTGAGTTCTGGAAGTGCTGAGATTTTTGAAACTGGCCTCAAAAGTGAGGCTTTGTTGTTGGGTCCAGAGAAAATCCACAAAAGTCTGTCAGGTCAGAAAACCTGGAGGTTAGATAGGTTGACAGAAATTTGGACAGGAAACATCTTGCAGTAAGGAGCTCCTAAGGAGGTTGCTTTATATTTTCAGAGTTGTCATCAGAATCAAAACAGCTTGAAGCAGCACTTATGACTCATTTTCAGTGTGGAACAAAGCCATAAGTTAAGCACCACATGCTATGAGTGTAACACATAACAGGTCCCTGAACTACATGGAAAAGTTTTACCCAGTTTTCAAGTGTCAATCTAGTTTTCCTTGTGCCTAGGGCTCTGTGACATTTTGACATCTGTAATCAGGTTCATTTCTACCCTTACCAACCATTACAAGCTGTCACTCTTCAGCTTCTCCACTTACTATTCCACTACTATGGATTTAATCTGCAGTTTTCTATGCACTAAATTTAAGACCCAGCAGTTTTCATGTATTATTCACTTCCACTTGCCATACTTGTTAAACAGTATATGTTCATTTGAGTTAATAAATCACCATTCACTTTCCTGCTTGCATTTCCCGGAACAGAGTTATTACTCAATCTACCTCTACCAGCAGCAGCTTCAGAGCTTCCACAGATTTCTCTGTATTCATGAACCCATTTATCATGTACCTGCCTTAAATACTAGCAAAGTAAATTTACTGGAAAGGCTTAAGGTGTAATCTGTTGGATGTGTATGTGAAGGCCTACATATATCTGACTCAAAAACCAGGTGAAATCTCTACCTTTTGGTTGTGTGACACCCACCCCACTTTGGATCATCTGGAAGTTTTTAACAAGCTCATCAAAGAAGAACAGAAAATAGATTATCTTTCTTGTGTGTCTCTTACAGATACAGAAGGGGCCAAAGTCTGAAGTCCTTATCAATGTTGAATATCTGGTTTTGCTCTCATGTCTTCAGGAACACGTTGCTGGAGTTGGTGACTGGGGTTTTGCCCTTTCTGTGCCCCTGAAATGATGACTCCCTCAATTTCATTTCTTAGCACGGCGTGGGGCTGTGGGTTGGTGCTGGAAGGTCAGGGTTGCCTGCAGAGGCAGATGCAGCCAGGTCCCAGTGCCTGCTGCCTCTGCCTTCAGTCAGCAAAAAAGTTGCTATTTCTGTAATCCAAGCTGAGCTGCCTGAACCAAAGTGAACAAATCCATTCCACCAGAGTTGTGCTGTGTGATTCTCTTCTTCAAGTTTGACCCTCATACCTATTTCCCATGTCAAGTATTTTCTTTTTGTCTCTATTAGAACATGTCCTGTCCTGTTGCCACCATTTAGCTGTGTCACAGTTTATTTGTGATAATTTGTAATGTGACTTTTAAAAAATTAAAAATGTAATCACCTTTGTTTCAGCAAAAAAACCACTATCAGTCTCACATGAATCTTTGCAGAAAGGCATTGGACATAACACCATTCATGAATGTTTCATCGTTATCCTAATCAAACTGAGGCTTTGAAAAACCAAAGAACTAATCAGAAAGTTTCCACTCCTTCTTTAGAACACAAAGAATTTAATTTTTTTATAATATTATTACCTTGGACTTTTATAATATTTTATCAAAGTAGAACACTGGCTTTTGACAGATTTAAAGAGTGACAAATCCAGTTGATTGACAATTCAAACAGATGACCTTTCATTCCTAAAAATCTGTTTCATTAGTATGACAAAACCCCCTGAATAAAACCCTTTTAAGAAACAGGAAGAAAATATATTTTCTAATTCTCAGTTTGAAAGAAAACACAGCCAACTATATGAACAGTGACACTAATATGAGAACATATTTTCAAGCACAGCTTGTTGAAACAATCAAATTATTCATGTCCAGTTCATCAAAGTGGCTCACATGCTCCCTGGGTTAGAGACATTCAGATAACCAAATTGTTTGAGAAACAGGTAAGCATTCTCTAAGAGCAGGAATTTCATAATGGTTACCTCTGTCTAAGGAAGGGCATCATCTGGACAACTTTTGGGACTATGTTCCAAACCTTTTGGACTTTTTGGGACTATCTTCCTTCAGGAACTATGAAGTCAGGTAGTTTTGGTAAGGCAGTTGTTTTGGATAAACCCTCAGAGTCCCCATTTTACATCTGTGACATGGGGATAATACAATATTGCCCTCCTTCAAAATGGTATAATGATACACATTGTCAGACTGAGATCTGTGCTACTCCTGAGGTATTTGGGACCTAAGAGAGATATGCAGCCTCATTGACTTCCAAAATAACAATGATAAAAGCAGAAGCACATTTTGGATTAATCTGATGCAGAGCACTTGAGGAGCCCTGTCCTGTCCTGATACTGCACTGCCAGAATTTGGAGGATTTGAATGTGAGCAGTCCATCAGTCGTGGGGGAAATGTGGCAACTATCAACATTAGCTAGTGAAAAGAAAACACGGTATTTTCTTCTATTATAGAATTCAGCAAGATTTCAGAAATTTAGAAGTGGACTTTTCCCTCTTTAAAAAATCAATATAAGTCTTTTGCTTTGAAGAACATGACTTTAGGAATACCCAGCATTAACGTGGCAGTAGTTTGTGCAGGAATGAACAAGAAATATATATTTTTCTTCATTTTTGCCCTCCCAAATGCCAAAACTTGCAAAGAGGTACAATTATGCAAAGTAGATATTAATTTATGACTTTATATCTGCTAATGCACAAGTAGATAGCTACAGGAAAAGGAGGACTAATTACCCTATTTTCAGCATTTAAAATAAAGACACAGGTTTTAGGTTTCATGTAGCTACTGGAAAGGGTGGACACCTTTAAAGAATAGTCCATCTAATCCTAAAATCTATATTCAAAGTTGTTGGGACAGTCACATCGTCCTTACACAGCTACATTAGGGAAGACAAGTCCCATCTGAGGAGGTTAAACAGAAATAAGGTGTGTCTACAGATATGAATCCAAAATGAAGAACTGTGACACTCTAAATGTGTCATCAGCCAGAAATTTCTACTATTAAAAGACATCTTTTCTTCCTTCTAAGGACTGATATTAAATGCTGGTCGAAGACTGAAGGAAACTGCCTTTTTTTCTTTTAGCATTAGCTTTGTTAAGAATGGCAGGACCAAGACCCCATCACCAATATGTGTTCAATGCTCACACTCCAAGCCTAAGGAACCCACATTCAGCTGCAGAACCAAATAATTGTGTCTCATTTCTAGCACAAAACTGAGAACAAGATGTGGGTACTTACTTTAAATGGACTGACCAAACTAAAAGGAAAGAGAATTCTCTTTTCCCCACTACTGCTACAAAACTTATGTGTATGTGTGTATGTGGATGCATATATGTATGGCTATATATGTATTCAATTACAGGTAGGTTGAAACTATTTTTTGACCAGCCTGGGTTCTTTTCAACTTTCAGTTCCAATCCTGCAAGAAAATTTTAAACACAACTAAAATTAATTCTCTAGGGAATGGAGAACATGGTGTGTCCAAGCGTGGGTGGGATCTGACCTGTCCAACCAGTTTGTCAATGGAAAACAAAGAGAAAGGGGAAAAGAATTGATGCCATATGTAAGGACTCAGCAGAACCAGTCTTTCAAGGCCTACCAGCACTGTTGGCATTTGCAATGAAGCTCCCTGCTAGGTTCTGGAACATTTCTAACTGAGTGGTGACAGAATTTGACATCTGTGCCTATTTATTATCTGCACTTTCTTTGTGTTCAACTTCAGCCCTTGTAGCAAGGTGACATTTTGGAAGCAGTGTTTCCATTAACTCAAACCTAGTAGCACCTTATTTCTGAAGTAGCCATATCTATTTTAATAGAGATATTTAATGGAACAGCACCCTCCTCAGTAAAAATGACAGTGACAGAGTAAAATCTTCTTTCTGCACTATATAACTTAGAAAAAGAAGACAAGAATAGGCCATAAAAGTAGGATTCATGGGAAGCTTTATCTAGTTTATCACCAAAGAAGGTGGCAGGAGTGAGCCATCATATGTTTCTAAAGAATATTTTAAAGTAGAAATAAAATATCAGTTATTGGCAAAAAACAGGTAAGCCTTTCAGCCTTGCTAAATATTAAGCCATAAATATTAATACTTAACAAAATGTCTAGGAAGACAATGAAGAGTTCCTTCAAAGTAAGGAAAAAAAGGGAACTGTTTGTCTTTTTAACCAATCTTTATTCTTTATAATACAAAAAATACAGCATTTGCTGAGACTTTAATAGACTGAATTTTAATGTTTCATTTTTTAGGGAATAAAAGAAATCATGTCTCAATGTTAGGAAACAAAAGCCCAAACCAGTAAAATACACAAAATTTTTTGGCTGAATTTCTGAAAACTGCATTACAACAACAGCTTGTGAGTCGATATTCTACTATCTCATAAACTTTGTTTAAAGTTGGGGCTTCCATTATTTGTTTTACACTTTCCTATGTGAATTTTCCTGTGTCTAATTAGAAGTTATATTGCTGCTCACCAGCTGTTGCTCCTTTGTCAGTCACTGATTTCCCTGTCAGACCTTCATTACCTGGTGACCACTATCCAATCTTTAAATTTAGCTGAAATGGGCCAAAAAATTTAAAAATAGCCAGGGTGGAGAGGGGGAAAAAGAGACAGATAGAAATGTACAGGGTTTTACACCAATGCTGAGCACAGTTCTCTTTCTCCTCAGAGTCTAGGTTACGTGCTTGAGAGAAAGATTTAGAGCACTGATGCTGAACAGTGATCAGCTGCCTTATTTACTTGGTGATCCTAGAAACCTGAATATCTTATAGAGATAACAGACAGAAATAGGATGGCACTCAACAGAAATTCAGGGTATTGACATCAATTATCCAGAATAAGCAGGAAAAATGCTCTCCCTTCTGTACTCCTTCATGTGTGGCACTCACTGTCACAAAGGCTTCAAACCTCATCCTCTGTGGATCTTGCAGCTTCCTCATCAAATAAGGCTCGAGTCTTAGACTACAGTGTGTTTAGTACACTGTCATAATTAATTGATTAACATACAACATTTACAGGATTTCAAGCAGAGTTACTTTAAAAAAAAAACAGTACCTGATGAAGTAGGTAGCACAAAGTCACCAATCTGGAGGAGATTGATCATTAATTGTCTGGAGGTTGAAGTGTACATTTATTTATAGGTTAATCTAGAAACACTAAAGCTAGCATTGCCTCATTTCCCACTGTATATTTTTACCATAAGTAAAACTAAATATAATAGCCAAGACCTCTGTGGTAATATGAACTGTAAAGTTTTAAAGCCAGCACCTCTGCAAATTTACCTTTAAAAATGAAGAAGACTGATGAAAAGGTATCAGGCAGAAATGAGAATCTGGCTGATGTAGATCAGACCAATGTGATTTGACACATGAAATCAATATGCACTTACATCAGGAGATTTTTTAAAAATAATTTTTGCTTTCCCTAACTTGTGATTTTAATCTTTTCTTGCTCCATAATTTATTAGATCAAGCAAAGGAAGTAGTAGCTCTTCCAAGAGATCAAAAACCAATTATTTAAAAATGCCCATTGAAAACTGATAATCAAAAATCAGGTACTGATTATCTAAAGAAAAACTCACTGTGCAAGGATACCTGTACCTTGCATGCAAATCGTGTATGAGACTTCAGAGTTGTGAAAAATCTTGACAGACAATTGCTCATTAAAATCTGATAATTGTAATCAGGGTTCTTTGACTCCCTCTAATTGGTAACAGCAGAATTAAAATAATCTGTGCTTTTGGCATTCTGTCTGTCTAATGCATCTCATAAGAATTAGAAAGAAATATCTAGAAAAAAACCCTCTGCTTTATTAGTTATAGGATTTAAAAGACATCAATTAACTTCTTTACTCCCCCCTTCTTCCTTATAAAAGACAAGGCAATTTGTTTCCTTGATGTGTGAGCCGTCATCAAATCTAAATTCACAGCAAGAACACTTCTGAGATAGCCCAAACTTATCATAAGGTTAATGAACCATTGCACCAGTCCGATCTAAGCCATTTGTCAATGAATAAAATTGCTCATCTACTATTGTGCAGCACAATTTGTAATAAAACTGCCAAAATAAGAACTTATTTATGATTCTCTTTAGCACAGATTGCTCCTTCAGATTGTAAAATGTGTGTATAATAGGTTGGTAATGTAAGGAGGGTTTATTATTTTCCAGTAGAAGCCATATATTCTGTGAGAGCCAGTTTTTGATTTTTGGAACATAGGTGTTCTGTGAGAGCAGACTTGGACCTACCATACTTCCAGTAATTTCTGCTGGGAGGTCTATCAAGATAGTTTAATACAGGATTGTATATGGATTATGCTACCCAGAGCCTCTCAGGGAAAATCAGGGCTGAAAAAATAAACATAGCAGGTCACTATCATCATGTTATGTTAGTCTGCTATTTTTGCTTTTATTTAGCTAGTTATTATACACCATAACCACAAATTAAGCCTCGGTGTATCAAGGTTTGAAGGTGCTGTGTTTGGAACTGTCAGCAAAGGAAAACTACTGATAAATAACCAGAGAGAAGAAATGAAATAAATAACCAGAAAGAAAAGGGGAGCAGTGAAATAAAATGGGTGATGCTTTCTGTTATGCAGAAAGAAATGACACAGCAGTCGAGCCATTGGTGCTGAGGGTGAATGTGTGAGCAAGCAGTCTGGGGAACAAGTGTTTCAGAAACTGGGTAATCATCCCTTCATCCACAGGAATTGCTGCCCCCTTCAGTCACAGGTGAACGAGTCCTGGAGGTTTGGACAGAGGATAGCAGCAAACCAAAGCATTTGTGTTAGAGCTCTGGGTCAGTAAAGGTGAAAAATGAGGAAATGAAGTGTGAGACACTTGCTGTGGAGTTCACTTTCAGATAAGCTCATCTGAGGCTGGAGAAAACCTTAGGAAATTCTGCAGAATCCTTCCTGTCTCCTACAGAGTTTTGTTGCAAACAGAACAGGACCCACAGGGTCGCTAAATTCTCCCCAAGTGACCAGAGCTCAGCATTAGAGCCCCATTAGATGCTGAGTGTGGTGTGGCCAACCCTGTGAGTAGGGCAGGCAGTGTGCCTATGGAACTCCAAGGTTAAATTGTATTTCCTCACACAATGTGAAAAGCTTTCTGTGCCATAATGTCCATAAAATAACTATCCATAAAAGGGATACTCTATATTATTTTTTTTCTATCTCTGAAATGACAAACACTGTGAAGAAGAAGCAGATCTTTAACAGATTAGAAATAGCCTTGTGCTGTTCCAACAAACACCATTATGTGCAGGACAGTGTTTCTACTTACTGTCTACACACAATTGCTTATTTCTATGGATCACCATGAAATGCTCAGTCATGGGTGTAATTTGTAGCAGAATATGGGAGGTAGAAACTTCCCAAAAAACGAGTTATCCTTTAGGCTTACAGCCTTCCCTAGTACTCACCCTTCTTCTATTTTTTGCTTAAAATATTACTGTACAGTTTTCAAGATTATCAGTAATATTTTTCAATTAAAGATAAGTTAAATGCATCGGGTACTTCTGCTCCTAGAACCTACAACACCCTCACAGTTCTTGTGACAACCAAGACAAAAATTGAATACTGGCACAGTGTTTCTTTGTTTTTCATCCCCAACACTTTTTCCATTCCTTCATAGCACCCAAATGCAATTTTGATTTATTTATTTCCTCTGGGCTCAAAATCAGTCAGTTACAAAAGTAGGATACATCACCTAAAACTTCTTCAAAGATGTTGCTGACTGTATATTTGCCAGAGGAGGAAAAAAAAGAAGACAAAATTAAAGATATAGAGGAGTAAAAATATAAAGAAATGATGTTCAACACAAACAAAGAAATTCAGCAGTAAAAAAAATTAAAAGGACTGAAGCTGAAGTGTTAAATTCTGACTGCTTCTATAATTCTAGAATAGATGCATGCAGTTTTAAAAATCTGTCCTTTATTGAAATGTAGCATAACTTGTGGAAGGATATGTCTATTATTGCTAACCATGGAGAATCTTTAGCAACTGATACAAAATTATTGTGTTAATAATCTTTATTATTTTTAAAAAATCTAATTTTCATCTTGACACTTCAGCATGTATCAGTGGACCCTGCAGTACCTGATTTTAAGAAGAATCACTAAATAAAGCATTACATGTGCTTACTTGTCCTTAATGACTGGCATGAAATTTATCCTTTGAAAATCTTATTTATAACAGAAAGACAGTGATCAGCTGGGATCTTTCATAGTAAGGCTTGGCAAAGAAAATTAGACAGGGTAAGGAAATATTTTCTATTCCGAGGAACAGAGCTGTTCTTAAAATAGTCAAGGATAGCATCTTTTAAAGCAGTCTTCAGGAGTTACCCAGGCAATTCAGCTGTGGATGAGGGGCTCACTTTCAAACCTCTTTGAAAATCCCAGAGTTAATTATCAGTACTTGTAAAACTCTTTGAACCTTCAAGATGTTTAAAAAAAAAAAAAAAAAGAAAAAAGATAAGTACCATGATAGTTTGTATTAAACACAGTTTGTAAATCATATAAATCACACTAAAATCCCTGAATAGATTGATCATGTTGGGGGAGTTTTCCCTGTAGGACACGTAGAAACAGATTTAGTTACAACTCTGGGCTGCATAACCTCATCTTACTGAGCAGATCATTGAGAATTACAGAGCAAGAGAGACTCTGAACTGACCCTGAGGGAAACATCTGAGGGTTTCACCTCACTTTCAGCATCATGTTTTAAACACACAAATTGAATGTTGCATTTCAGTTTTTCTGGTGAAGCTAAGTGATTGTACTTAGTGGTAATTTTGGTACTAATAATTCATCATCCACCTAATACAAGATTGAGGAGAAAAGGAATGTTCCACTTTACTCCTCTTCCTGAATCAGAAATACCACAGGTAGCTGATGATGGGTATTTCTCTTAGAATCTATAAGAATCTAGCAAATAATATAGAGAGTTAAAACTCACATGATCAGGACAAAAGAGAAAAGAGTTTGCAGAAATAGATTATTTCAAGGTATTCTTGTCCTATAGCTTAGTTTTATAAAATATTACTTTAAAATACCACGTAATGGATATATCCCAGTCCCTTTCTGACACCTTGGTTGCTACAAGGGGAATTATTTTGGTAGTGTTTTGAAGGTGTTGAGATGCTTAAACAGCATTAGCTTTTTGGCTTTATCAGTGCTGCAAGGATGCTAACGTTGCCATTTGTGTGGAGTGCCACAAAAATCACCACAGATGAACCAGAGTACAGATAAATAAAAGTATCTTTATAATCGCTGTTACAAAACCAGTAAAAGGCTTTAAAGGTTCCAATTTTGTTAGATACATTCCAGCTATAGCAGGAAAGCCACCATGTTCTCAAAGCTTCCTTTCCAAGCAGATCATGTAGCCAAAATGTGAAGGAGAGGGGCACAGGGAGATGGTGACAAAGGAGGCAGTTGGTAGAAACAATCCCTCTTCACACCCCACCCAAGACCTCAATCACTATTACTTCTCTGGAACTATCTTTGAATCAAAATACAGAACAAAATTCTCACTGCAAAAACTGAAAAGAAGCAAAAAAGTTTCCACTACAGAGGTGTTTTCTTTGAAAGCAAACTTATTTGATTTAAAAACTTTTTCTGTTTTCTTCATAAACCAGACTGCATTGAGAAAAATGAACCTATTTGGGACATAAAGCAATAACAGACCTGTGATCATCATTTAAATTAAAATATGAAATTTAACAAATAATGTCTCTTTCCTATGCAAAGGCAACATTTAGTTAATACCTTTTAGCACATTTAAGGTATTTTCTTTCTGAAACCTATGGAGCTCTTGTGCTGAATTCTAACCTGAGGGCTTCTAACACACCAATCACTCTTTATTTTACATATGCTCTCCTCAATATTCTCATGGTACAATTTCCATACTGCCTGCAGTTATATTCTGGAAACCACACTGCAGATTTTTATGTCTGGGAGCTAAAAGGCTTTTGGATGGTGGCTCATTCTTGCATATGTATGTACACTATGCACGAGTGAAAGAGCCATTTGAGCTTCTGTGACTTGTCATTTGTAGCAGTACTGGCTTCTGGATATAAAAGACTCAGAATTACAAAGGTTTTCAGTAGGATGTTACATAGCAAGTACCTTCAGTTTAGTACCCAGCAGTAAACATAAGGAACACCAGTGGTAAAGTGAGACCTTTCTCCAGGGAGAGATTGCTGCTAAAAATGCAGTAAGATGCCATGGCTAAGCATTTCCTAGAAAGGCATTATTTTTGCTGTCTGCGTAATTGTAATTGATTACGGTTCAGCTTGTGGATGTTCAAATTTACCATGCATTCACATACATGGTATGGGACAGCTCCTGCCCTGCTTTTCCTGAAGAAATTTCAGATTAAATGCCCATGACCAGTGATCAGTGTGTCCTTGTGGCCAAGAAGACCAAGGGATTCTGGAGTGCATGGTAAAAAGCATTGCCAGCGGGTCCAGAGAGGTGATCCTGCCCCTCTGCTCATCCCTGGAGGGGCCACAGCTGGAATGCTGTGTGCAGTCCTGGGCACCTCAGGGCAAGGAGATGTGGAGCTCCTGGAGAGGGTTCAGTGTCAGGCAGTGAAGATGGGGCAGGGAGGGAAGTCTGAGGGAGCTGAGCCTGCTCAGCAAGAGAGGACTGAGAGGGAACCTCACCTGTGTGTGCTGGGAGGTGCCTGAGGATGGACCAGGCTCTGCTCAGGGGTGCCAAGGATTCACAGGAAGCAATGGGCAGAAACTGCTGCCCAGGAAGTTCCACTTGAATACGAGGAAAACTTTACTCTCAGTGTGACCAAGTACTGGAAGAGATTGTTCAGAGAGGATGTGGGGTCTCCCTCTCTGGAGATATTCCAGAACTGCCTGGACACAATTCTGTGCCATGAGTTTTAGGGCAGCCCTACATGAGCAAGGAGGCTGAGCCAGATGGTCCACTGTGGTCTCTAACCTTAATCCATTCTGTGATTCTGTGATAGTAAATTCTGCAAGTTTCCTACCACCTGAATTATTTTTTTTTCTTGAATTTGATGTAATTAACTGCAGACAACTGTTAAAATTATAACAATCAGTTGAAGGATTATACTTCTCCAATCCCTTTTGGTCCTAAAATTGGATGATGCCATAATGAGATAGAGTTTGTCCTTCCTATTACTCAAATTTGGACAAATGTTTGACTTGAAGAAAAATTGTCAGTGTTCTGACCATGAATGGACTGGAAGGAAGGAAACTGTGCCTGTATTATCAATTCATATTCTTATCCTTTTCATTTAGGTTTGTTGTCTATCTGGCCTGTATATGTAGAGTTCCTTCAGAACTTTGTGTCACTACAAAGGCACACCTAGATAAGTGCAAATTAGATAAATTGATACAGCATAATAATAATCCATCATAAATTAAACAGGGACAACAACATAAAAGGAAATAGTGTGCTTACAATTAGAATAAGATTCACTTATTTTATTTACAATTAACCTACCATTCCATTCTTACACCTTAGTTACTCCCCTCGTTATAGGAAGTTCGTGGAGTTTTGTTACTGAAACATTTACAGAATGGCAAATTGTTTAAGGGCTCCAACTCCATTCCATTCAGCATAAACACAATGGGGGAGAAATCCTGGCTCTGTAGCAGTCAGGGGAGAGGATGTGGGAATTTCAGCACCCTGCAGTCCAGAGTCATTTTGCTGACTTCAGTGCAGCAATATTTCACACAGTAATGTCTGCAAATGAAGGTAAATTTTTTGAGTGATGCTGGAAAATGAGGCAACTAAAATGTTTTAAATCACTCTGGTAAAAATTCTTGGTGTTGAAAATAAGTGTTTACTTTAAAAATACATCATCAGAACCTCGTTATCAGGAGAGATAAGTACAAAGTTAGAGAGAAGGTAGAAAATATTCTTGTAGAAACAATAACTAGAAATTATAATAGCTAAATTATTAATACCTAAATTACTACCTAAGTTATGTATCTGACTATACTGATGATTTAATAGTGTAAAACACAGTGGTGTAAATATTTTTTTTTCTCAAAAACATTTATAATCTATACACAGAAACAGAGTAATACTTGAATGGTAACTGCAGGACTTTGTGTGTTTCTAGGTCAGCTTGGTCACTGCTGTGTTTTGCTCAGTTATCTGCTATGGACTGCCTGTCCAGGTTAAGTGAAAGAAATGGAACAGAAATGTTCATAAATGCCTGAGTCATTTCCTCACTTTGTAAATACTTTGTGGCCAGATCATTCTGTTTTCAAAGTCTTTGATAATTTCAATCTGAAAAGTATTATTCCATGAGGCTGAGTTTTTTGTGATGTTCCTCAGGACCAAATTACACTTTGCTCTCTCATAGATTGCACTGGCCAAGACTTGATTTATCTTTTCTTTACAACTATCAATATCAAGTGGTTTTGACATATATGATTGCTTCTAAAAACATGGGCAAGTATTTCTTCAACTTGAAGAGAGAATGAATATAACCATATTCTTAATCTCAACTATAATGCTGCTGTAATACTGCAACATTGGTGCCTGTTGTGTTGGAGTAGCAAAAAACCAGCATGAGCAGAGTCTGTCTGGTTTTCTGTTCCAGTTACAGGACTACAGATGTTAATTTATTACCTTGGTAGTCAGTTCTCAGCCATTTTCAGATTTCTCCTGAAGGAATTAGCAGGCAATATTGGACACTGGTGGAGCAAAACAGCGGTGTGAGAGCAGTAAAATAATGTAATTTGTGACCTGTCTTATGAATTAAATAGAAAAGACTTCTGCAGTCCAATATCTTCCTGCCTCCTAATGCATTTCCTTCATCTTTAAGAGGCTTTTTCAGTAGTCAGGTAGCCACCAGAAAATAAGGCCACCAGACAGTGAATATCTCAACTTTCTCTATGGCCCAGGGAAGGAGATCTCTTTTTTCCTTCTGAGGAGGATCCACAATTTCTCAAGTCTTCCTTTTATCACCACCTTTCTAAAGAAGCTTTCCTTTTTTTTCTTGACACCCCATATCAGATTTAATTTTCTACAAGCTTTAGCATTCCTAACCTGATCCCTCACTGCCTGGACAATTTTGAGTTTTGACAGAAAGCCAAAATATTTTAAAATGCAAGTGGTTCATTTTTGAACATCTAATAGATATTTTGTATAGGCAAAATCTAATTCTTAGTGGCCTTTAGGTTTTATACAGTTCTCCTGATTATTTCTTATGAAACTAACTTCAGAGATGTGGAGATTTCATGCTGAGAAATAAAAAGAATAGCCACTGATTAGGAGTATACTGCAAACAATACTTTTGCCTTATTGGTATTTTATTGCTCACCGGTGTTTATAGAGATTTTTCTGCTTTTCTTCTGAAGTAGTTTGCAAAAGGTCTTACTGTATTGCTCGTTGAGTTAATGGGCTTGCTTAATCATCATGGTTTGGAGAACAACAAAGGAAACTGCATGTGTCCCAATTTATACTGCAAATGGAACAAATGTCTTCTGTAAGTATAAAAGGATCATTTCTTTTAAAGAATAAAGCCCTTTGAAACCAATTAATAGCTGACCTACATAGTAATGCACGTATCTCCATGTTTTCTCTCTCTTTTTTTGTGGAAGTCATTTTTCAGTAGCAGAGAAAGAGTAAATAAGTATGTGTGATCATCCACTTCTACAACAAAGATTTTGAGGTTAAATATTCAAACATTTTTTGCACCATTTCTATAAAATAAAATGCATTTTATCTTTTTAACCTGCTACAACAGTAGCTGAAGAAAATAGGCTGCAACAAATCCTTTCCTACCTAACAGCTTCCTTGGCGTCTTTGTGCAGTGTACAATGACCAGTGAGAAGTTGAAAACACAGAGACTGATCCTTTCATTCTAAAGATCCAAATCCCCAAAACATTTGTCTTGCTGGAAGCATTTTCAGTGTGTGATTCTTCAGCACACGGGCAGGGGAGTTATGTGGAGGCTCACAGGGAGCTGCACTGCGCCTGCACAACATTTTGTTTGTTGCAACATCCTTATATCATTACCATCCTTGCTTATAACTCCTGATGTGTGTCATTACTATTCTTGCTTACAACTCCTGATGTGAGAAAAGAAACTTGGAAATATGAATTATGGATTTAATAAAAACATAGTATGTTAAAGGAATAGCAACTGTGCTGGCTGGTTTAGTGGCTGCAAAGAGAGGGGCAGAACATGAGGGGCCGAACATTTTACTGCAGATGGACCATGAAAGAACAGTAAATGGTGAGATTTTGGACAACAGGTGTGCTCTGTATGGCTGCTTTAAAAAGTCCTCTCAGTCTACTCCAAAATGTGAGGGTTTGTGTTCTCACCTTGTAAACAACTGCAGCTCCTGACTGATCGTAACAGGCTGTACTCATGCTAGAGAAGTCTAATGTTAATCTCTTCCTGAAGATGTTTTTTTTTTTTTTTTCTTTAAATTAGAAAAATAAATATGTACTAAAATGTTGAAACCAGGCTTTAGCACTTACATGACAAGGAAAGTAGGTTGATGAAGAAAAATTCTTAACACAGAGACTAAAAGTCTCAAGCATAATAACAAAAATTAGAGACTGAACCAAATGTCACTCCTTAAAATACTACAGAGGAGAAAGGCACAGAATAACAGTGGCACATTCCAGTTTTGGTCAGGAATAGAGACTGGAAACTGAAAGTAAAATTCTAAACATCAGTCATGGAGTTCTGTTGCATTTGTCTAATATGAAAAGGGGAGAACAACACTTTAATTACTTTCAAAACTGAGGTTATTGCATTTACAGATGAGATTATATACTTGCCAGAACGGGCAGGTAACTTATCCCAGTGATCTACTCCTGTATACCAATGGAAAAAAAAACAAGTGCTTCTGTTTTCCACCAAAAGTCTTTGATCCAAAATTTATCTCCCTCTGCCTGTTGTACCTTTATTGGGTCTGATGAATGCTTTTGGTACTAAATCCCATCACCATTTTCACAGTATCTTTGTATTGCTTTCAAACCCCTGTTAAATGAGTGACTCAAAAATAAACCTGTTACCCAGAGCAGAGATGTACAGATGAATGCAATTAAGAAGGCACCTCCATTCACAAGGGGAAAGAAATTTATGCATTGGCATTATAGGCTGAACAACCAAATCATTATTTCCACCATTGTATGTACAGATATGAAAAATGATATGGCCCTTGTACAAGATAATCCCTAAGTATTTAAATGGAACAGTACAAATCCATACTCTTTGTTCTGCCCATTTGTAGACAGGTGACTTCCCACAGTACAAAACAGTGCTTTCTTCTCAGCTTTCCTCTTGTCCTGCTGATAACATTCTTTGTTCAGTAAATGGAGCCATATTTTACAATTAGGCTGCAGACTTCTCTCTGTTTCAAAGGCATGCAGCACTGCCAGCTTTGTATTTGCATTACATCGCCTTCAAACACAATTTTTGGATCAGTGCACCCTGAGCTTATTTTCACTTTGAACCATTGTCTCCTCATTTACCCTTCCTAATATTATCTGTAAATTATTCTTTTGACATTTTGTGCTATATGAAACCATTACTCACTGTCAGTGATCTCTACCTGACTCAACTGCTTTGTCAGATATTTACTGCTCTGTCTCTATATGACTGTCTTCTACTGGATCATTATTACAATTAAATAATAGCATTTTCCATTGATAAATCAAATATAGGATGCCTACACATGACTTCATCTGTATCAACTGCAGAGGTAAAATGTAATAATTATTCCACAAACTATGGCAATGCTCTTTAAAAGTTCAGGGTATATGTTTTCAACCTGCAGACTGTGTGATGGTTTTGATACCTTCAGTAAAGTTAACTGAGAAAAACTAGCATATTTTCTAGGCTGATATTCCCTACAGTTCTCTGATACACAAAGATTTGTATATCAACAATTATTTTTTCTCAGAGCTCTATAAAAGGATCCAGTACACTGTTTTAACATGAAAAGTAAAAAGGAAAGACTCATCAATGAGTAAATGAAGGAAAGCACTTAAGTAGCCAATGGAAATTAAATAAAATTTCAGTGAATAATAAACCTGCTCTGTGAGGAAGCAATAAAGGATCTGTGAAGGCTGAACTGTTCTCAAAATTCCATTAAAATTTCTTCCAGAAGCCTGTGCCACCAGTAGAAATATGCTTGATAGTACCCTGCTCTGCCAGTAGGAATTCCTGTGTGCCTAGACAAAGTCATTTTGGGTTATCTCCCTAAAATTTCTTTGAAAAATACGGATTAGCTGGAAGGCTTTTTGAAAGACAACAGACAGAAATATTTACACTCTTGTCCTGTGAAATAGCTGTTTTATAATTAAAGTTTGTGCAACATAAACCATTGAAACATATGTGAAAATCATTAACTGCTGCAAGTTTAATACTGCAAACTCCTACCTTTTCTAAACTAACATGTTAAGCCATGTCAAATACTCTCCACTCTTCCATTCTGAGGTGGTTAATGGGAAACTAGGGAAGTGATAGGATAGACACAGAGATTCTTCATCCAAGATAGTCCAGGACATAGAACTTGTGACACTTGTTTTACTCACCATTCCAGAGGGAAGCATCACAACACAATGTTTACTGGATTTTGGAAATCTGACCTCCTTTACACAGCTTCTCATTTCCCTTCTGTTTGCAAATCTAGAAAGACATGAAAGTATGTCTTGCCAGCAGCAAGTGTCAAAAAGCCTGTATAGAGCCTGTGTTCAATCTATTAGTGCTCTTGCAACTTGGCTTTCTTCAGAATCACTCAGGGAAAGAACTGCTGCTGAATACATCAAACCTGGTGCATTTCAATAAAAACCACCAAGGCCTTCAAGTGCAGATGAGATATTTTGAAGCATGTTTCCTTAAAAATGTGAGGGACTTTAAAATCTCAGAGGGAAAAATCAACATCATGTGTTGTGGCCGTTGCTATGGTAACTCTACTTTTTGCTTTTATTCAATAACAGTGTGAACTAGCTCTTAAGCCTGTGCAGCAACATGACCTACTGAAGACTAAATTACTCGGGTTCTACATACTTATACACACTTTCTTTTTCCTCAGATTTTGCCCAAGAACAAATGGATTTTAGCATAAAAGTAAAGATTCTGTCCAGCTGAATTCTTTACAGTACTTTCTGTGCCTCTCACTTTGTAGCTCATAAAAATAAAAGGGAGGCAGTTATGGAAAAGTAGGGGAGTCTTCACCAATGCAAAATGTGTTGTGGGTTTGTTGTCTTTTTATAAGTGGGGAAAGCTTGATTTTCCAGCATAGCAAAATTCCCGTGCCTTCAATAGTATTTTTCTTCAAGATTTAAAAAAATTATCCAGACTGAAGCACTGCAAGATGCATAACAACATTTTCTCAAATGTTGACTAGCAAACAATTTTTTTTATTATTTGTCTCACAGTAACACATGTAATCTCCACTTGATACTGGCTCCATTGAAGAATGGGCACACACAGACAAAAGAAGAGCTTCTAGAAAAAAAACTTTCATTGCATAACTTGGATTTTTTTTTTTATCTGCTTATCTTTCAGAGGCTAGAGGAAGAGAGGAGAATGTCAGTGCAGCAACTGAGATACAGGTGTTCACACAAACTTAAAAACCTAAATATCTTTTGTATTCTATGTAAAAGGATAAGTAGCTCAAGCTTTATCAACAAGGACTTTCCAGGGATTGCAAGAACTTTGTTTCCATGTCTCCAGCACACTTTTGAGAGGACAAATGAGTACAGATGGGTAACCAAATCTTGGTCTGGGGGAGGAATTAAGCAGGAAGCAGTTTCTGATGCTGACATGGTGAGTGAGACATGTTTGAGTCCCAAATTCCTGTAATATGTATTTTCATCCCAGAGCTGACAAAAATAAAAGCCCACTCAGAAAAGGTTTTCATCAGCATGCAAACCTTTCCTAGTGCTTTACCTTCTCTCACACTTCTGAAACATTTCATGTGCATCTGTTGAGCTGCTCCAGGCAAGCCAGGACTACAGCCAGTTTTCCCATCATAACACAGAATCTTGGTTTATTGAGCATTATTTATGACATCACCAAGAACTCAGTTGATAAAAAGGGTTCTGATACTCAAATCCTCCATGTTCCAGAGCATGACTCCCTCAGACATCAGTGTTCCAGTTGTGTAGCAGATTTCTAAATACTTTAAAGTTTCTTGCTCAAAATAGCTTCTAAGAGAAAATATACAGAAAGTGTGTACTGAAGGAAGAGCACACATTCAGGTTTGAAGAGGGCACAGAATCATCTTGGTTACCTGTAGATTTCCCAACTAGAAGAACACAGCCCTTCAAAGGCAATTTGAACACACTTCTGTACAAGGTACTGTCATAGTAATTTACATTACTACATTTCCTCTGCTTTAATAAATTGCCTTGTTTTCTGCATTAAGAGGAATACATTTTTCCTTACTGTTTTCCAATAATTCCTTGATTTAAGGCTCTCATTTCTCCTGTTCCCTGTGATTTGAATTCAGACACAGTGTTGGTAGCAGCAGGTTCATGTGGCTGGTTTATGCAGGAGACACAGTCAAGAATGAAGGTGTAAAATATAAAGTTGTGTCCCAGTGGTTTGCCTTGATGCAACAGCTTATAAGACGATTTGTTAGAAGCAGAATGTTTTACATAAACTATTTCCCCTCCTCAGAACCATTATAGTTTCCCTTCTCTCTATTTTCCACATGCCACTTTCACCACAGCAGAATCTGAGCACCCTCCCATAGCACATGAGAGAATATGAGCAACATCTGTCGCAGGTGGTTTGCTCTTTATCTCATCTTGTCCCCAGAGAGAGCTCTGTGTGTAGTGGATAGGAATATAAATAATAGATTATTCCTCACTTAGTCAAACCAAGGGAGGGAAAAAACAGGTTTTATAGGGACTGAAATTTGTTTTGTTGTTTTTCCTAAGTGAATTGGTAAAAGGAAAGCCAGTGGCATATGAAAGTTTCTATTCAGCTTCAAGTGAAACGTTTTGGTTTTGAAGAACAGACAAAAGAAATGGGAAATGAAAAGTTAGATTCATAAAACTTTGTGGAGAAGATGCTGGCAAAGCAAAAACCTGTTCGTGCTAAGCAACTTAATGATTATAATAGCCCAGAACATGACATACTCGAGTCACTGCACATCTGGGTTCCAGATGATGCTCCTTCACTAATTCACTGTTTAGTAGTCCTAATGGGAGGAAGTGAAAGGTCTTCTCCTTGGAGTTTATGGTATTTTCTAATCTTTATTCTTTCTTATGCTTTTACAAGGAATGGCTCTTTTGCTTTCCATCCAAAATACTGAGCAATGCATTAAAAATTTCAAAATTAAAAGAATCACCATTATTCTGTGCGTATTTTATGGTGTTCCAGAATTTATATTTAGAAGGAATTATTATGATTTTAGATAAATCCTGTTTATCTCCTACCTTTTGACTTTTTCTTCAGGAGTTCTTGCATTGTTATCTTTTTTTAATTTTATTTTTATTTTATTTTTTTTTTCTTAAAGCATTTGCTTACTAGTGAATAGTACCTTACATTATTTTTCAAGTTGTATTGTTACATTATGGTCACTATTATTTCCCAGGCTCTAAATCAAAGAATCTCCTCACAGGGTGAATTCTTCCTAGGAGGGATTTGAATACCAGAGAGGATCAGGGATGATATAATTAGCACACCTTGGTATTCCCATAAGCTGCATTGATTTACACCTCCAGCCAAGTGACACTCTGAAGTGCAGGAAATTGCTTCTTACTATCAAAACCAAGGAGCTCTCTGGGCAGTGGAGCTATTGATACCTTCTTTCTGTGGAACTGCCCTGTTCCTTTTCTTTATTCTTTCTTTGGTTCCATCACCAGCATCTCCAGCTCTGCCCTGCATCCCTTGGGTATTTCCATGAGCAGCAGCCAAAGCCAACGTGAGAGAAAGGCTAAGGCTGGTTGGGAGCTCTTCATGTGCTCATTGCTGTGGCCAAACAGAATATTTACCAGCTGAGCCCTTTCTGCTTTATCCTTACTAATTTGAACCTAGGTCTTCTACTTGACTGCTGAGGTTCACACACATTTAATTATCTTTTAAATAATGGTGTCCCTGTCAAATTTTGGTTGAAAGAACCCGTGTGCTCAAAGCTTGTTGGAGTGAAGCAACCTAAGAGCTGGATAAATTCAATTGAATTGTTTATTCTTGCAGTGGAAAGTAGTAGTCTATAAAGAAAAATTATTTTAACTAAACCACTTCCAAGCTAATCTACACTTAAAAAAGAAATGTCAGAATATCAGATGCTTATTTCTGGCACTGGAGGTTATAATTTTTGGGGTTTCATTTTTGAGCTATTAATGCCACTTAAGCACTCAAAAAAACATTATTAAAGTCAGCTTTCATTCTAGCTAGTTTAAAATGACAGGTATGAAAGGACAGTCTTGATACAGTGAGCAACAAACCAACCACCACCATAATGTGCTTCCTTGTGTTGATGTTCAGCTTTCAGTTCTGTGAAAAAAATTAGAAAAGAGTGAAAAAGTAAAAAGAGAAGGAAAAAAAACCAGAAGCTATATCAATATATCTATCCATAACTATCTTTCAAATTAAACACAGCTCAAATTCTGGCAACTAGATGAATACAGCATTTGTCTTGAATTGGGAAGCAAGCCTACATCATGGTAAATGTACTTCTCTCTGAAAGAATTCCATTTTCCCATTTCCAATGTGAATTTAGCTGAACTGTGTCACTCCAGGCTGCTCCCTCAGTCATAAATCTCTCAGGTCACATCTGATTTTTGTTCTCCATTTTTCAGTTCTGTATTTTTCTGTAATTTAATAGTAAAATGTTTTCTCACTTTGCTAAGAAAAAGGATATTTATTTTACCAGGAAAAATCAATCTATTATTACTGTGTTTCAATCACTAGTAATGCATAGACTCTTGCTCCTCTGACTAGGAGGTCTGGAAAGAAAAAGGTTGATGCAGGATGCATCCTGATCGTGTCAATCAAAATATATTTTGATCTCCCTTCTGTCTTTCTGTATTTCCTTGGGGTTCACAACTGCAGTGCTTCAGTAAAAGGGGAAGCTGATTTTATTATTTTTTCTATTTTTTCCCTATGATTATGGCATATTTTTCAGGGCAGAGAGACTGTTACTCCAAAAAAACATAATGTCATGAAAAAAGTCTGAAAAATCAGAATTTTCCTAAAATATTTTAGACTTTCTTAGAAGCTTGTATATTCCCCCTATAGAGATCTTATTACTACACACTAAGTTTTAGGATGCAGAATAAGGATTATATCCACTCTGGATAACAGAGATGTTTCTGTTGTTAATAAATCTTGTTTGAAAATACAGGATTCCTTAAATCTTTGTGGATTAAACATTTGGATATGGCCCTGGCTGCTCTCAGATCAACACCTTTAAACTGCTGTGCTAAACCAAATATAAATGACAGTTTCACAGTCACAAATAAAGGAGTCTCAAGCGAACCTTTTTTTTCCCCATTTAATTTCTGATTACAGAAAAACATCATTTCCAGTGTTAACATCAAATATCCTCAAGCAGTATAAATCTTAATTACTGTGTGCTAGAAGTAGAACTAACAAACACAAGAGGCACTTTACAAGGACCAAGTGTGTCCCTATGTACATGTAAAGAATTTCAGCAATTCCTTTCCCATGGTTAACAAGACCTAAATCTACTTAACTGTGAGTAATCTCTAGGAAGTCTTATAACATGGATAATTTTTCAGAACTGTTCTTTTAACAGTGTCTGTCCTGAAAAAAAATCTTACTAGATCTAACTTCTGGTGAACTAATGATCTATGAGTGACACTTGTCATTTAAAATTATTCATAGAACAACTGAGGCTGAAGTTGTGAGTCTGGATGATCCTAGGTTCTGGGAAGTCAGGTGCAGAGATGTTTCAAAACTGCTCTGCAGAAATCCATCACCAGCTCATTTATGCAGGAGAAAGCTTTAAGGGAAAGGCACTTGAAATGTTTTATCAGAGTTTGTTTCTGCAGGCAGAGAAAGCAGATAAAACAGCACTGGAAATGAGAGTTGCCCCTCCTCATCTGAACAGCAAAAGTGGCTGAAACATCACTTGGCTCAACTAAACCTCCTTGAGCCCCTCAGCTAGAAATAAATGATAAAACAAGAGTTTTAAACTCCATTTTAATTGTTTTGCATTTCTTATGTTTGGGAGGGCAAAATTTGCATCTTCTGGGTTTGCAGGCAGTAGGACAGGAAAGTCTCAGCAGAAGGCCAAACAGTCAAAACAGTACACACACACACGTACACACACGTATGTATTTTAGTTTCTAATTTTTTAAAATTATTTTTAAATTTTGCATTGATCTAAAGAAGTAGCGAGTAGCAATATTTTTGTCCTCAGTTAACCTCTTTGAGAAAATAGTGTCTGGTTGCAAGGAATGACAAACTCTGGTTTTTTTAAGTAATTTATATGCAGTCCAATGGGTGTTGATTCATCACCATAAAATATTTGTCCTGTGTATTTTTCAGAATCTTGAAAAGAACTAAAGTTCATAAGGACTTTCACAAGAACTCATAAGAATTTTTAGCCATTTTAACCTTTATTGGCAGCAGACTGAACATGCTTGTCTGCTCCAAAGCTTTTCAGCACCTCACTTAAAATAACAAATTGTCCTCTTCTGCTCTGGGATTACCCAGCCTGATATAGGGATAAATTGCTCCTTACAACCTGGGGACATTTCTTTTGTTTCTTTGGCCTAATCTACTACCAATCCTGTCATTATTATTCACTGAAGAAAATGTCACAGCTAATGTACTGTAAGACCATGATTTTAATTCAAAATTACTGTATGGACACTTCTTCTTTACTACAGGCTATAAATCTATACATATAAAGTCTTTATCCATACATATAAAAAAATGAGTCCACTGAAGCTGCTTGGCTACATACAGAAGAATGTCTTTTCAGGATGAAATACTCATAAATATTTTAAATTCTTCCAAATTCCCCTCCACACAACAATGTATCCCTGCCACATGGACAATCATGGTGGGGCTCCAAGAACAAAACTGGTGCTCCAAGTTTTGCAGAGAGAAAGATTTGATATCAAGACATCTAGACTGTGCTCATCTAATGCAAACTAGGTTTTGGTGGTTTTTTTAAACTTTCTAATTGTTTTAATGAATCACCATCACTGCATCATTATCAGCAGGCAGTCAAAATCAACAGTGGCTAATATTTCATGAAATTTTAACATTTTGGGAATAAAATTTATGAAAACAAACATGAGAGAGCTTCCAAAATGTTTCTTTCAGGTTTTGCCCATCCCTATTTCTAATTTGGAACTCGAGAAGCTAAAATTAGGTTTCTATACTAAAAATCTCAACAGAGTGAACAGATTTAAGGAAGATGCTTAATTTTTTCTTGCCCTGTTCTCAGCTCCCACCAGAGGGTGAATTGCCTGCTTAGCAATTCTCAGGGTCAAGCACTAAGAGAAGAAGTTTTCCATTTTGTGAGCAAGCTGAACACACTCAATGGTGTGCCTTGAGTCCATCTCTCATGTATGGTCCATGGGAGAAACAATCCTGCAGAAATCTCTGTCTTCAGCACTTCCTGCAGCAGCTCCTGGGCTAATCCTCCTGGGTTTGTCCTTTAATCCCTGCTCTGCTGGGGATCTGATGGCCATTACAGCCACTCTGCTCGGTTGGCTTGTGGCTCAGGCTGAGCTTTGCCCAGCTTGGCAGCTCCATCCCCGCCCAGGAAGAACCAAGCTCTGCCTGGTCAGGCCTGAGGTGCCTCAATAAGGGAGTGAAACAGGCTGGTGCACCAGGCTGCATCACCATATGGCCGCCTGTGTGTTCAGAGAGGGCAATCACAGTTTCCTCTGTATCATTTCCACCAGAAGATATAATAAATTGGCTCGGGATTGCTCACCTTGAGAAAGCCATCCAAGCTCTCACTTTGTGAGGGAGAGCAAAACTAAGCAAAACTGCAGCTCTGTTTCATTACCAACATTTTGCTCAGCTCTAATATTAAAACATTTCCTTCCTACTTTTATCTCTCAGTTGTCACCTTCCCTAGCAAGGCACCATTTTCTTTCATCAGGGCTTTAGAAACAGTGCCAATTTGTTTCCACCTCCTCTCTGTACAGCTGTGATCTTTAATCCCTGGTATCAATCTCTTTTTCTGTGGTTCCTGCCTCACTCTGTAACCCTTGAAACCTTGGAGTAAATGAGTCTATTTTTGTCTCTGGAGATTTGATGGCAGATAACACAGTTATTAGAGACATCTTTTTCTTGCTCTGATAATGATGATCTGCCTTCAGTAATTTTTCCATGCCTAAACTGCCAGGGTGCCTGGAGGGACACTGACATGTTTTTCCTGGGTGTGTAGATTGCTATTTTCTCCTTCTCCCCCCTCATTCCCTTTTTCCTTTTTTTCCCCTTCTTCTCTCTGATTTATTTATTTATTTCAATTTTTGTTTCATCCAATCCCCTGGTACGACTTATCCATTCATGTGCAATTTATAGCTGTCAACATTTACACTAGGCTGCTCAAATTTATTGCTGACCACTGATACGGCTATAATTTCATTTTGGTCAAATACCTTAAGCTCTCCCATGTTCCCACACTGTATTTCTTATGCCAGTGCCCCAGGAAAGAAATCCCCACTGCAGCATTTGTGCAGCTTTCCTGGACTGTGGCACAGAGACAGAATATGTTTGGACACACTGGGAATTCTCCTTTTCCCTCTCCCAGGATCACAGCTGAGTATGAGCTGAGGAAAGAGAAGGTGTCTCAGGTAATGACAACCCCAAAATTTATAATGTCAGAGGATGAAAGTCACATTTTCAAAACCCTGCAGGCAGCTCATGCAATCTGAAGGACATGAGGGATGTGATGTGGTGTATGGAATGCATGTGATCCATGAGATCCAAGTGGAAAGCTCCATTTAGTATTCAAACTGCAGCACCATGAATTATCTTCAGCTCTTGAGGCTGAGCTTTGGCTTTCACTCTCTTGCCCACTGATGACAGAGGTTTTATTATGACAAAATAAAAAATAAAAATAAAAAACAAAACAAAACATCCCAGGAAATAGGAACTCTTGTGTGATGCATTTTCCAATACCAGGCTACCAAAAATCTGCCATGTCTCTAATCAAGTTGTCTGCTTAAATACTTTTTTCAGAACTCTGCTTGGTTTCATTTGTCTTTAATTTTTATTTCTGTACATTTTCACAATCTTTTGCAAATCCAGATGAGCTTGGATGAAAAGAAAACTCTTGAGGAACACTTCTTTTCTGAAAAACATGTTCTCAGTTTTCACTCAAATATGGTTAATTAGAAGTTCAATTTGTACTTTGAAAAAGTAACATTGTTTAGGATCATATCCTTTAATACGTTTTATTTCTAGTGTGTAAAATTAGCACTCACTGGAAAAGAACTTAATGAAATGGTAAGAATAAATGATAAGTGAGGGAACTGAGTTTGGTTGAAAAGGGAAACTTCAATCAGTCAAAAATAATTCTTAAGAATATATAAGACATGGGAAGAATGCAGAGAAGCACATTTCTGGAGAAAAGGCTCAGTCAGTGCTAACATCTGAGAACTCCTGCCTGGAACACTCCTTCATTTCCACAGACAGAAACAGGGGTCTCACAGATCTCACTCTTTCTAAGAGGGTTAAAGAAGACACAGAATCCTAATATCTTCATGGTGAAGTCACTAAAAATAAGTTTATGCTCTAATGATCTACCTTTTGGTTTCTAACGCCTTTTGTCAGAAGTCAAACTTTGTATCTTTAAATTTTTTCTTTCCTAACTCTCTAAGTCAGGGAAAAAATTTTTTTCTTTTTTTTTTCTTTTTTTTTTTATCTCTTGCTTATGTCCAATAACTCTTTCAACAATGATTCTTCACACATTTGGCTGGGAGTGGAATTTTAATTTCCCAATCAGCTGAAGTGAGTTGTGTTGTTCAGACTTCATTTTAGTCATCTCAGGAATTTGGTGGGTTAAGAACATTTGTGTCTCAGTGGGATGCACAGCTCCTGACTCACATTTTGTAGCACCACAGCTGGATTACTGCCTCTTTATGTTTGCAGCCTTCCTTGGCCATGCATTGTGTAAATCCCTGGTTTGCACAAAATTCAGCACCTAGAATGGCCACTTGCACACACTGGTTTATCCCATGGAGGTGGAGGATGCTGCACAGGCTCCCTGTCAAAGGCATAATCACTTTTACAGTATTTGTATACCCTTCACATCTTGTTTTCTTCTCCATTTACCTCCCTGAACAGCTGATCAGTCACTGTCCTTATAACTGAGACTTGTACTTGCTCTTTCTTAATGATTTTTTTTTTTTTTTTAATAAGATGCTTCCCAGAAGAGTAATGAGAAACTTAATTTCTTTGAGCTTTTTGGGTGGTTTATTTTGGACGCCTTGTCTTGACTTCTCTAGCAGAATTTCTGGTTAATTGTAATGTAGTTTAAGTGCATAATGCCATGTGTTGCTTCTGCATGAAGTGTGCTATAGAAATGTAAATCAGCTAATTAATTCATAACAACAAGTATTATAGCAGCACATTGACTGTCATGCTCTGCAGTTTTCCAGTTGAACACTGTGTATATGCTTTGTTGGAGGAATTGCAAGCAGGAGGGTTAATAATTTAAAATCTAAGTAGTCTTGGCTGTTTATACAGCCAATACAATTGTCTGTCTGGAGCCTGTACAGATAAAGAAGCCAAAGTTTCTACTCTCAGTCCTGGTTCATTGAATCATATAAAGGTTTGGGTTGAAATGGATCAAAAAGGTCATCTCTTTGCAATCCCCATGCCATGGGCAGGGACAAAGTTGATGGCATGCTGTGTAAATGTGGGAGAAATCACCTATTTGGATGCTTTCAAACATCAATATCACCTGTTTATGAAATGTGGAAAACAACAACATTTCTTCTCTGAAAGGTACCCAGAGAGACTTATGGATAAATTGACTTTTGTAAGTGGAAATACTGAACACGATCTAAATTCTCAATAAATCATTCTGAGTTCAGCTTTGTCATTCTTTGCAACAGAATGTTACAAAAACTGGCAAAATTACGCTAAAATTACTCCTCTGTGTCTCAGCTGTTTCTAAATCCAGTTCATCTACAAGATCTAAAATTCTCTGGAGTTGCAGCAATCTTTATGAAAGCCAGTGTCTGACAGATACAAAAGACTCTCCCTTCCGAGACAAGGCTGCATGTTGATAGCTATCACTGTGGATTACCAATCTTTCTCTTTGCTCAGAAACGCAAAAGCTTTATTTTAAAATATTTAATTTTAAGCTAATCTCTTTAAAGGCGAAGGATTCCTTTAGTGCTTGCAATTTTTTCATATGCATCTAGTGTACCATGAAATCCATGGGAATGTTGCTGTACTTGTACTAAGGATCATAGAATCAAAATGGTTTGGGTTGGAAGAGACCTTACAGATCATCCAGTTCCACCCCCTGCCATGGGCAAGGACACCTTCCATTATCCCAAGGTGTTCCAAGCCCTGTCCAACCTGGCCTTGGACACTTCCAGGGGTCCAGGGGCATCCACAGCTTCTCTGGGCAACCTGTGCCAGGGCCTCCCCACCCTCACAGTGAAGAATTTCTTCCTGATATCCCATCTAAACCTACTGTCTTTTGTTTGAAGCTATTTCCTCTTGTCATCACATATTCTTGCAAAAAGTCTCTCTCCATCTTTCCTGTCAGCTCCCTTCAGGCCCTGGAAGGCTGCAATTAGATCACCCCAAACCTTCTCCTTTCCAGGCAGAACAATCCCAATTCTCTCAGCCTTTCCTCACAGCAGAAGGTGCTCCTTTCCTCTGATGTTCTTGGTGGCCTCTGGGTTTGCTCCAACAGATCCTTGTCCTTCCTGTGCTGGGCACCCCCAGCACCCCAGGAGGGTCTCACCAGAGCATTATTGAGGGTATAAATCTGACTGCTCTGAGAAGTGCTTCGCAGCAGGAGTTTTGTCACTGTCAGAACAGCTCCCTAAGGAGAATTTACAAGTGAGAAACAATTTCTCTTCAACTTCTCAATGGAGAGTGTTGGTTAGTTCTGGAAAAAGAAACAGAGAACAACCGAAGGCTTTAAAACCTTGAAGATACTCAAGTATTAGGCATTTTACAAGGCAAAAAAAAAATGCAGGCACCTTACATAAAATAAAAGCACCAAAATATGGGGGTTTTTTTAGGAAAAGTGGGAGGAAATATTGCCACTAATTTTTATACACTGCATCAATTTTTCTAATACAGAAGCAGAATGGATGGTGCTCAAACATTTTGTCCAGTGTGAAGACAACTACAGATTTTTATAGGTTTCCCTACGTTTCCTCTCTCTGTTTCACATCTCTGAGCAAATATGCAAAGGCTGAGTCCAGAAGCTCCCTTCCCTAAAACCATGAGTGTAACCTGAGAGCAGAAACATCCTTCCTCTCTGAAGCTGAATACTGGCAGCTGAGTGATGCAGGTTGGCCCTTGCACAGCTGCCAAGTCAGATTTGTCCTGTATCAGCTTCTCACAAACAGCACTGAGCACCTGCAGTGGATTAAGGTGCACGAGGGGCACTGGGATCTACAGGAAAACGTGTGAGAGACTAAAGCAGCATTTTCAATTGCAGTTGTTTCTGTCATTTTTCCTCTCTTTCACAATAAAATATATCTTAAACTGAGCACTAGTCCTTGCAATTCTTGCTAAGTAATATCAGGAGTGACACTCCCCCCCTAAATGTTTTATTCTCCCCCAGTATTCAGAAACTCATCAGAAAAAATCCTTTCACTTCCTTTATGCTATCAAAGCTTGCCTCAATTTATCAAAGTTATTAATAACCACTCTCCAGTGTAACTTCAAAATAAGTGACTTTTTAATATGATTATGCTTTCAAGGTCTAACAGTTGATTAAATACTTCTTGTATGTACAAATGTGCTTGTGTATTCACACATATAAATCCACCTGCATGTTATACAGAGAGCATACACAGCTATGCATATTTTCCTGTGCCTCACTGTTTCCATGCACCTTTATAAACCAAAAGCAAATGCTTCCTTCTTAGACACAGGCACTTAATGCAGCTAGGAGGGAAGAAAAGGAAAGATCCTAAAAAGTTCAGTTATGGAGAAAATTTCCAAGTGAAAGATTGAAAAAGACTCAGGAGTATAATGTTGAAGTAGCTGAATAATTATGCAAACCATCATATTTCTTTCTATTCTTTTGTTGCACAGTTAAATTAAATATATGAAGGCTAAAAAAAGAAAAACAACAAAAACACCAAAAACAAAAACCAAACAAAAAATGATTTACATTGTATGAAGGCAGTTACACACTTCAGATTGCTAAAAACATTATCTTAATTATCCACACACTATTCTCAGAAGAAAATCATTAGCTTTTTCTTTATGAGAACTGTCAATGCCAAAAATACTTCATTGCAGAAAACTGGATTTAAAGAAAAATATTCAAAACAATTTCTATTTAAGTAATGAATAGCTTTTTTTGAATTTGCTGTTTTTAAGCACCTGCAAATTAAGTTATCCAGAGATAGGAGGACCTTGCTCACAACATCTGTGACTCTCTGGAAAAAGATTGACCCCTTTGGCCCATTCTTAGTGAGGAGACATTATGCTTAGGACAGCACTTAATTTGGAGCAAGAAAACAGCAATCTATATCCTCAAACCAAGGAGTCACCCATTCACAAAAGTTATGAGGAGATAAGAACAAATAGCTACACCTAATCACAGAACTTGGTATTAAATATTGAAATGAACAGACAAAGGATAGGCTTTTTAATCAGTACACCAGATGAATGATGACCCTGGAAAACATGTCTTGGATAAGGGCAAATAATGCTAAAATTAGGAAATCACAATCTAATGATCGACATAAAAGTTTAAATGAGCTAAATGAATCTCTTCTCTGTGAATTCTTGATCTTTAAATGCAATAAATTTTGTGTTAAGGTGAGATTTGGCCACAGGAAGAACATGGCCATTTTTATGGTTCTATCCCTTGCAATTTGCCTTAAGGTGTATTACCGAATATGATTCTTCCTGGTATGCAAAATATGATGAGAATATTCCTCTCCATTTATGTTCTCTATTTATTTCTCCATTGAAAATCTTTCTTAAGTCTTTTCTTACCTGAGGGAGATAAGAAAAATCTCCTCCTGTATGTTTGGACAGCTTCTGACACATCAGAATCCCAATTTACAGAAGTAACTTCTCAGTATTTCTGCAATAAACCTCGATGCAATAAGATACTTGGTCTTAAAGGATTCAGAGATTAATAAACAAGAACAACAACAAAAATAAGCCTAAGGCTGTGAAGCTTTTGGACTCCTCTACCAAGTGAGATCAAGCTCAGAGATCACCCATGCCTTGTATTAAAGACAGTGTTTGTTTTTTGAAACAAATACTGAGTGAAGAGTTCGGGCGTGAAATTCAAACCACTTATTTTCCAAGCTGCTCATATGGAACATGACCTTCTACAGGGTCAGATGAGGCAGAAGGAGTGTGAAAATATGAGAGGATCATGGCAATAACCAAAAAGCTCAAAGTACAGGATCACAGCCCCGGAGCAGGGAAAGGGCTCAGGATTCAGTTTAACAGATGTGTTGTTATTAACAGTGGGTCTGGTGTCTAGAAATTGCAATGAATGACTGAAAACATATAAACTGAATGTAAAAGGTCTGTGAGCTGCCTCTTGAGAAAGCAGATTTAGCTCATAAATTAATAGACTGAGGCGTGTCCTGTTCAGCAGCTTTCTGTGAGGCAGGCTCTCCTGGTTTCTGATTCCCTTTTACAGCCTTGTCATGTCACTTCAGACAGGACTATCAAAAGCTGCCTAGGATTTGGAGGAGTTACATGATGCTATGTAAAGTCTGAGACACCTAAATCTTCTTTCAGCTGTCTTGAGAACTCAAAACCAAAAAATGACCTCCCAAAACTTTGGTTTTGAGATTTTAGGGCCCCACCACATCTTCATTCCCACCATGGTTGTAAAGGTTAGATGAGCTTTCAAAGCATTATCCTAATAATAAGTATGCATGATGGTAATGAGAAATACATTATCTCCAGATTTTAATTAAAAAAAAAAAAAAGTCTACACTAGAAATGATGATAACATCGTTTGTGGTGCAAGGAAATTTCTGATCACTGGCAGGCAATACTTGATTTACTCATTCATGGGGAAAAATTACAACCCAACATACACTGTATGAAATTAGGATAGGATCCTAAACAATTTTATCCTTTAATATTTCTAGCTTTCCTCTGTGTGTGTCATAGAAAAACATGTGTTATTTACCCAATGGACCAGAGCATTTTCTCTGAAAAAGATGAGCTTGTAATGGAAATGCTGACACAACCTCAACTATAACAGCATGAACAAAGACACTTTAATAACATTTTTATTGCTGTAACATCTTTTAAAAATGAAACACCTGGGATTGTGCTTAAAAAAAATAAAAACAATAGCAGAATTGTAAGTTCTGCTGTCTTCACATGATGGGAAATTAACACAAGTCAAAGACTGGAATGTTAACTTCCCCTGCCAACATTTAAGATGATTCAAAGATAAATAATAAATATATTCATGTATTTACTTGGAAATATATTGCTATATGAGCAAACATTTAGAAATTTCTAACTTTTCAAGAGCTGTTATTCCTTCATAGATATAGAAGTCACTGTGACAACAGAACAGTTTACTCTACAGTACAATTTAAGTTGGAAACTCCAAAACAAGAGTGATGAGCATTTTGTGACTCACTAAGGATGATATTCAGGGACATATTGATATATAAGATGTATCTTGAGAATGCTGTGCTAATACTAAAGCTATGAGAAGTTAATAATATCTTTATAAGGACCATGTTGCACTGTGTGTGAAGAATATTTCTAGGAATTGGTTCAAGTATCTCTTGGATTTCCTTCCTGGAAAATCTCAATTTTTGGGATTATTGAGGGAGAAGATGAGAAAAACAGAATCATGTGTCAGAAGGTCAGAAGGAGATTGAAGGATTAAATTTTGCATTATTACTGCACCTAGGGAGTTGCATTTCTGAACAAATTCTCACAGCATTGTTGAGAGGGACCAAATTGAACAAATCATGTTAAATAATGTTTACACAGAAGTTCAACAAACATCCAAGCTCAAGTCTCCAAGCTCTAACATAAACGTTGTCAGGGCCCACCTAAGAGGTTCTCTGAGTCTTGGAGTTTATTTTGAGATGTATTATAACCTCTCTGTGATGCTGACACCATCTGAAAGATGAGGGATTGTAGAAGGAGCAGCCAAACTGTTGTGCTTTTTAAAGATTTCAGATCTATAAGCTCAGTGAAGAGTTCAGGAAGGTTGGGGTTGTTCAGCCTGGAGAAGAGAAGGCTCTGGGGAAACCTGAGAGCTGGAGCAGGCTTTACTACTAAAAGAGAGTTACAGAGGGATTTTTGACAAGGTCAAGGACAGGAGAGAATGGTTTTAAACTGAATGGGAGAGTAGGTTTAGATTAGGAAGCAATTCCTGACTGTGAGGGTGCTGAGGTCCTGGCACAGGTTGGCCAGAGAAGCTCAGGATGCCCCATCCCTGGAAGTGTTCAAGGCCAGACTGGGTGTGGGCTCTGAGCAACTGGGACAGTGGAAGATGTCCTGCCCATAACAGGAGGGTTAGAACTGGATGGGCTTTAAGGTTCCTTCCAACCAAGTCCATTCTATCAGTCTGAAATTCTTCTGTAGCTTGAAGTTTCTTATGAACCTGAGAGCAAGTGAAGACACCTGGTGTCTTCGTTTGGAAACCCCTGTTGTTATTAGGGGCTGCTTTCACCTCATCTAAATTTAACTGTGCAAAAGTCAGTGTTTAGTTCAAGATTCAGTCCTCTTCTGGCAAATGGACTTTGGTGATTCACATCACCCTACAATAATGTTCAAGGCAAGCAGAAGGCCAGTCTCCCTACACAACCTTCTGAGGGAACCTGCACAACCATTGTAGAGAATTTGTCTGTTTTACATGCCTCTATTTTGCCTAAAATAATCTCATTTTGCTCTTTACAACTGCAAAACCAGCTAAATTTTCTAGCAGTTTCCTATAAATTTCCTGCTTGTTTAAAATTTGAATCCCCAGTGATCACATTAAGTTCTTTATTAGTGGTTCGAATAACACACTGAAAAAGCAGTATCAAGAGTCTAATATTTGCATGTGCTTGGATTCATTCTTACCATTGATGCTGGTGACATTTGAGTGCTGTACATATAATCTTTTCTCTTTCTTACTCCTCTAGGTGTAAAATGACAAAAATCTAACTTCCTTAGGGCAGAAGACGATGTGACATCATGGTCAAAGTTTGCACAGCCCTCAGGTAAGGGCTATAAGTTTAAAAACACTGACTGAAAATGATTTGAATTTTTAAGGTTAATTTTAGTGTGGCACAGGGAAAGAGTGACAAAAATGCAATGACAGGTGTGTTATAGCTATTATCATTACTACAAGAACACAGGTATTATTTTCAGTGCAGGGATCCTCCTGCAGACTCCTTTTCAGTATGCTAAATTCCATTTGAATGGTGTTCTATGTATTTAAAGTCAGCATTCAAACTTTACTGAAATGAAAAATTGCTGGGGCAAAACTTATTGCAGGTGACTGGTTTGTTTTACTCTCAATTATTTGTCCTGGTTTTGGGATAGTATCAGATTATTGTGAGTCTTCATTAAATTCTATCCAACCAATTGAGTTTCTGCACTATGGGAGTAGTACAAAAGTACCATTTATTGGACCATCTGTGCTGTCTCTGAAGCATATGACTCAAAAGATAATCCAAAAATGAATAGTTTTCTATTAAGCCATACCTTATTTTAAATGGGAGATTAAAGAAAGGAGACTTCACCAACATGGGAACCACAAACACAGTGATTTCTATTTCTCAAAGAGCAGGTGCTGTTAATTGTGCAGAACAGAACATGTATTTGTAGTCTCCACACTAAAGCATCCAAGTCAATAAATTCTAAGAATTTCCTGTGTGCCTTAAGAAATTCCTAATTTTGCTTTCCCCTCTGCAGAGCAGTCTCCTTGAACTTCCTCTTTAACTAGCATGAGAAAATAATTATTTTTTTCAATAGCAATCTACATTTCCACTCTTATTTGCTTACCAATCATGGACCTTTCAGAGAGGTTTTAGGAAGAAAGATGATTGTATCATTCATTTGAAGTGGAAGAGTTCCAACAGGACAAAATTAGTAATAATTACCTGAACTGTCTCAATAGTCTGGTAATTTCATTGGAGTTTTTTAAGTTCAAGTACCTCAAGTCTATATCAAGTATAGTTAATGTTGAGGCAGTACTGGGTTGGAAAAACCATGGAAAAAAGGCTCTATGATTAGTACATTTTTTTCCTGTGTAATATTTCTGTTCAGCAAATGTATGTATTATCAAGATTAATTTAGAAGTCATCTAAAAAATTCATAAGCTAGTTTTGAATGTTTATATTTTTTTCTGAAATACATATTTAATACCAGTATTTTCCTGTTCACTAAGAACAAGAAGCAGAACTAAGAAACTGAACTCTCCCATATCAAAGCTTTTTCTCAATAGAAGTTAAAGAACATGAAGTCAGAATTTTCAACCAGTGCCAAGAATTTTGGAGTATAAAGATAATCCCCAGATCTATATATTTTCAGTCTATATTTATGACTAAATAAAGCAGTAATGACAGAAAAGTGGAGTTCTGTGAAATGAAGAGGAAACAAAGTACTCTGAGTAAATTGGAGAGAAAATGGTCAGGATGAGGGGTGGCTATATCTTGCAAGTTGTGTCCAAAGATTAAATGAAGCACCATTAGCATCTTATTTCCCTTTATTTAGCAAAGACTGTGGAAACGCTGGCAAAAAAAGCAGTCTCCAATGCCACCTACCAGCTACCAGTATCCTGAATCCTTATCCTTTGGTTTTCCATGGTGTGTCTCCCAGCCAGGGGTAACACAATTCATCTAGTCTCATTCTCCTGTGATGTCTTCATTAATCACCACCTGCTCCTGTCCCAGCCCAGGAGGGAGAAGATTGACCATAAATGCTTTGGAACACTTCAGATCCTCAGTCTCAGGTTTATCTCTTGGTCAGTGGAGTTGCCCCATCCCTGGGTGTGTCCAATGTCAAGCTGGATGGGGCTTGGAGCAACATGATGCAGTGGAAGGTGTCTCTGCCCAGGACAGATGTGCCAGAACTGGGTGATCTTTAAGGTTCCTTCCAACCCAAACCATGTTTTGATTCTATGATTCACTTTATGGATAACTAAGGAATTGTGCAGGCTGCCTGTGTATCTTGATTTTTCCACAATAAGTACATATACATTTTTGTGATTCGTTGCTATGGAGAGGACAGTTCAGTGAAAAATAAATGCATTGTGACTATATAAATCTTCTGGCAGAAGGTAAGATCTTCTGAGATACTTAGAAACAATTTAGTGTATATTTTTCACAATACAGAACTTCTTTGCCTCAACACTACAATTACAGCAGCTGTTAGTGTCATGAACTGAAACAAAAGCACTTTAGTTAAGATTAGCTTTTAGTTTTCTTCCAAACATGAAATAGCTCAATTATAAAAATTTCCATTTTTTATTCCTTGATACTTCTATACTAAACCAAATAGCCCCTTCTCCTCCTTCATAAATTGCTCTAGAGGAACCATGGTTTCAAATATTGTATTAGCAATGAAAATACAAAACAAATGCAACACATATTTGGATGATTTAAAAGCACTTGGTCTAAAAAACAAGTTGCTGAATAAATAAATGGGTTCTTCAGACATTGTGTGCTTGTTAAAGCAGAAATCTTGGCAACAGCTGTGATTGTTCTTCAAAAAGTGTGAAGCTATCTTTAAATATACATATAGCTTTATTTAAATCTCTGGGAAAGTGCATTCATTGAAGTTAAATTCTACTTAAGTATCAGCTTAATACTTAAGCTGAATTGGGGACACAATTAAGAAAAGCAATTTTTAATTTAAAGTATCAGATAGATATAAAATTTGAGGTAGACACAAATCATTCAGCAGTCCTTGTTATTCCAGCCATTAAGGTAGAACAACAAACAAAATTGCATTTACATGTGAGCTGAAACGAAGGGCTCCCTCTTGCTTATATCAAAGGCAGTTGAACTTCTCACTGATTGAAATGAAGAGGAGATTGGGCACAAAATAGGCATTGTAAATAGCTTCCTCTTTGTTCACTGATAAATGGAATCTATTTACAAGTGAAATGAAAAATGGATAAGTGACCATGTATGTCCAACATCACATCTGTGTGCTCATTGGGAAATTAAGTGACCCTGCTGTTATTGCTCAACCTCTCCAGTGTAGAACATGTCAATCACATTAAGTGTTTAAATGCTTCTAAGACTACCTAACAAAATGTAGAAATTTTATTTCTTTGAGATGTCCAGCTCTGATATAAATGTTAAAACATTCAGCCCTGATCTGGGTAAAAATGCCAAGGTTGCTTTGCATTTTGACACTCTGAGTCTCCCCAGTTTTGCCAAACATCTCGTGGGAAGTAACATCTCTTCCATCATACCGAGAACTTCCTGTTTGGGGTTTTCTGAACTGAGACTGCAGAGGGAATAGTCATGATTTCAGGACTTCAGTACTGCAAGTGCCACAAGGAATTTGGAAACCTATAGAACTTCAGAAATGAAATGTGATGGACAAAACACCTAACAATGTATTTTGTAAATTAAAAAAAAAAAATAGTATTCCTTTTTATACTTCATTATTAAAAAAAATACTCTTTCCCTAATCTTTCATGAATCTTTTCCTACTCTTTCCCTAATCTTTCATGTACTAGTTTAAAGACACTGTCACTGTCCCATTCATGTAATGTACATTTGTTAATCTGTTTTTGCAAATTTTAAATGTTTACATCTATCCTGAGGGAAAACTAGTTTTTAGTACTTACTTAGCGTCTTAGATGCTCGTGTGTGGATAAAAAAATTGTAGAAAAAAAGAGTCCTGGTGCATTTGCATGGGTAATTAGCACCATCTAAACTATTAACGGAGTAAGAGCTTCCCCTTTAAATTTTTCCTACCCCTTGTTTTAGCAACAACCTGAAAAAAGATCCCTGAAGGTTAGGTGAGTACGAGGCAGGGATAGCAGTCTCCCTGCACTCCATTGACAATGAAGATTCCAGCTTTCAGACCGTTCTTCAGTATCAGAAATAACACAAAAGAGTCTCATACATACACATTGGAATATGTACAGTTGTCTCATTTATATATTTTCATATACTTTTGAAATTTTAAAGCTAATATTCCCTAGTTTTCTATTTATAAATAGCAAAAAAACTTTTTGCTTACTGGAGTTGATATACTAATGAATCCAATGTCCAGCAAAAACAGAATATTGTATTACAGTTCATATCTTCTTTATGTGCTTAAAACTCATGAGATTCTTTTTGTTCATATATTGATGATGACAGTATGATTTTTTCAGTTAAAGTAATAATGAAATCTTATAAAGGGTTTGGTAATAATGGAAAATTTTCACAGTGATTGGTCTAATAAACCTATGCCAACAGCTCCCTCTATGTACCACATAAAGTATGTTAGCAAATACATTGCATGGAATACGTATTTCTCTTCCAGAGAAAGATATTATTAAGGAAAAATAACAATTTCTGCGCCATTTAATTTTGTCTGAGAATGAAGATTAAAAAATTTTCAATTAAAAAAAACATGAATTTAGGTTACCTGTATAATTATAGTGATACATTTTCCTGTTAAAAATTTCCTTGATTATTTACTGTATAACTCTGGCTAATTCATTCAATTCACTTCCTAATCCCATTTGACATACATAGATTATTGTAATGCAGCCAGTTCTTCAAGTACACAAAATGGAACAATGTAATAAAAGGACAGTAACTAATGTTATCTGTCTAAAGCTGGGAAAGGGAAGATGAGGGAGCATGAAGGATTATCTCTAATGAGAGCTGTACATCTGCTTGAAAAAGAGTGATACACTATTAAAAGAAGAGTAGTGCTGTTAACAGGGGACAGCACTGCAGGAGAAATCAAGAGGGTTTTATTCTCCTTTAACTTGTTGCTTCTTTTCTGTGTGACAGCAGACAGGTGCCTTCCTCTCCCTCTCTTGCCTCCCCTTCCTCCCTTTCCTGTTTAACTCCAGAAATGTCAGAGTGGGGTTGGTCTTTCATCGTGGGCTGAAATGTGTCTGTCACTGTGGGCTGTGCCTGTTAAATGTAATTTAACTGATTGCTGTGTGTGGGGTCAACTGGAATAATCTGTGCACAGGCCCGTAAAAGTAATGAAAAATGGGATTCTTGTTATTCATCTGTTTCATAGCATGCTATATCAGGTGACATTAACTTGCATTTTTCCATGCTGAAGGATGCTCACAGTCCCTGGTGCTCAGATGACACAAGGGCAAGTTGTTAAACTGCAGATATTTGACTGTTACTCTAGCCATGGGTGGTGCCTGCACAAATTTGTCTTGATAGATGCTTTTTGCCAGCAGCTTCCTAGAACTAACAGAAGAATTAGCAAGTGCTCTTAGACCTGAATTCAGATCGATTCCACTAAGTACTTTTTACTTAATTAACAGAAAGTGATCTGTTTGTGAATCAGGGAGAGAAAAAATAAATGAAACTGCACACATGGAAAACAAGCAACACCTTTTTTTCTTCTCTCTCTCTCTCTTTTATTTATTTATCTATTTACTTTATTTATTTATTTATTTATTTATTTATTTATTTATTTAAAGTCTGTAGGTTCACAGTAGGTTATTGGTCACTGGGCATGTCTGCTTGCCAAAGACTTTATCAAGTAAATTAAGGAGTCAGAACAGAACATAATCACCATGCAGAAGTTTATCTGGCAGGGTGGTTCAGAAGTGCACAGCACTGTTGTGCTGTTGAGGTTTAAAATTAAACCCAGTTTTATGTGGAGTTGAGGGAACAGAAGGGAAAGCAAGGCAAGGCAAGGCAAAGCCTTGAAAGATTAGGTTCACTCTGGTTACTCTGTAGAGCTGAATTGATGTTTTAGACATTTCACATGGGATTCAACCACCAAACTGTGTATGTGACTGTTCACATACGAGCCCAGGAAGATTTTCAGCACACATATACTTACACAGGTGGAAAAGGGAAGGAGCCAAAGCTCAGAGATCCCTTCTGAAGTGCTGTTCCCACCTTTTAACTTTTCTTCTCAGCGTCTAAGCTCTGCCTGTGTGGTTTTACTGTACTTGGATTTATAAACTAAGCAACTTCTGGGATATCCCTTTAGGCAATTTGCTCTTCTCCTCCCCAAAGTTTGTAGGATACAAACCTGCTACTCTCATCTGTAATTACAGTTTTTAATTTACTGAGCCCTAGACACTACTGTGGAAAATATCCTCCTTTCTTTTTCCCTCCTAGTACAGTATTAAGATAGAGTGTGCCTTAGAAATTTTTCAGTGCAACTGGTAGGATCAAACAGGAAACAAAGCATTGAGGGACTCATGGTGCAGCTGCCCCTTCTGAGAGAAACCAGACCATGGCAGTTTTCACTGCAGCCAAACTTCTCCATCCCAGCCATCCTGCCAGCACCTCTCATTTGGCTCTTTTTTTTCATCCCTTGCTGTCTCCTGTTCTCTTCAAACCAGTGCCCCTGTGTCACACACTCCCCCAAATGCCATCTGTGTGGTTTCTTTCAGACCACTAATGCAAAGCCCTTGGATAGCCCCCTATTTACTTGCTTCAGAGCTGCACTCAGAGGTCCCACTGCCTGAAACACTGCAATCAAGCTGACAACACAACCAATCAAGGTCTGACCTGCAGCCGTTTCCAAGGAAACTCAAGCCACTGCCACAGAAACAGATTGTACACAGTGGAAGGAAACATGTATTTTGGGTGAAGGGGAAAAAAAAATAAAAAGAGGCATTTCAGATTTTTTTTCCCCCAGTACTTCAGAGCTATTACAAAACACTTCTAAAATAATAGTAATGAAAAATGCTCTTGTTAAGAAAGATTGAGTGATGATGGTCATGTAAGTAGTTAAAGCCAGGCAAAGAGCCTCCAAGGAAGACCATGAGCTGCAGCTGACTGAGTGGTTGTTCCTGCTTTGCTTCTGAGTCACTTCATAACCCCTGCAAAGTCTTTGCAGAAGATTTCCAAGTTGTTAAGGCCATAGTTCCAATGAATGACAAGTCCAGATCAAGAGAGGATGGGCACCCAAAGAAAACTTTGAGAAAAGCAACAAGATTATCATGGCCATACTGGAAACCCAGATAAAAAACCTAACAGGCAAGGCCACCTCTCCTTGGGGAAACACCACCACCACATTTTACACTGATGAGTCTGCTTTGTGTATGTATTTATCAATTGGGAGAGCTATTATCTTTCCTTAGTGGAACAATATATTATCTATTGTGATTTAAAATTTACTTGTAAATCAAGTAAATTCGAATTTGTTTCTGAATCAACATCCAGCTGTCTGAACACGGGGTGCATAAAGGAATAATCGTATTCTTTGTCAGGATGGTTGATGGGTGTATAGAAAGTTGCCTGCTGTATACTGGGAGCTCTCAGTTTTAATTCAATTATCAGTGCAATGAGGAAAGCGTCACAGGATGTTTTTTACCAGAAGGGAACCTTCCACTAGACCAAGTTGTTGAGAGATTTGTCCAACCCAGCCTTGAATGCTTCCACTGATGGGGCAGCCACAGCTTCTCTGGGCAGCCTGTGCCAGGGCCTCACCACCCTCACAGTAAAGAATTTCTTCCTAATATCCAATCTAAACCTACTCTCACTGAGTTTAAAGCCATTTTCCCTTGTCCTGTCAGCACCCTTGTACAAAATCCCTCTCCAGATTTCTTGTAGGCTCTCTTCAAGTGTTGGAGGGCTTCAATAAGGTTACCCCAGGGCCATCTCTGCTTCAGGCAGAACAATCTCAATTTTCTAATTGAAAACTAGAAATCTCAATTTTGTAAGCCTGTTACTGGTAGAGACCTATTTCCAAGGTGTGGTTAGTTGCATCTCAGAGTAGACCAAATGAATCATGTTCTAAAGACCTAAAGGTCTTTCTTTCTAAAGTTCTTGATTTTCCCTGATCCTGGAGGGAGCCCAGAGTGCCTCACTCAGGGCTGGATGGGTAACTCCAGTTCTCTGCATTTAGTTGGATTGCCTAATTCTCCCATCACTGACTGGGAGAGTGGAGCTGGAGGGCTCCTTACCAACATCAAAGAGTAAGTAAATAAAAAGTTCTTTGAGATCCATGTTGGGCAATTTGAGAGAAGGACTTTGGGAAAAAGATGAGGTGGTTTTGTTGGGGGAATGGAAGTCTCCTACAACAGTAGCTATTCTACTCTATAAAGAACTACATGGAGGAGATAGAAAACTGAGGTTTTTTCTGACTTTTGGTGATGACTGTGAGGAAGAAATCTCAGGAGGACAGAAAATGGAGTTAAGGACTTTCTATTGTGCATTTTACATTGACTCTGACAAATGCAGCTTCACTCTGGATGTGCAGGGCTAACTCATGGAATTTGATCCAAACATCTGTGCAAGAAGCATATAATAATTATCCTAATTAAATAAGCATTATTTAAAGCTCAACCTCAATATAATCATGGTTTGTGACCCTGGGCAATTGTGTATGATCAGAAAAAAACAAAAACAAATACCAACAGACACTAATGAAGAGAAAGAGTTGTGTATTGGAGGGAAATCTGACTAAAGCAAGTAATATTCATACCAGTCAATATTTGAACAGTATCACATCTCTGAAATGTGGGATTTGTTTCCAAGGAAGGAGTACTTTTTTTCCTAGCATGAGTACCCATTGCTCCTCCTGAAGTTCAGTTCTCTGCCAGGCACTTTCTGCTTTCACAATTCTGTTCTATCCTGTACTGTGGCTGTAGTGCAATATGTGACAATTAATAAGAACTGTGAATCAAAGCTTCCAGCTATGATGAGACAGCAGATAGATTAATTAACAGAAAAAGAGCTTTTGGGGAGGAAGATTTAAAGGAATCTTAGACAGACTGTTCACATTCTAATGGTAATAAGAACCTAGTTTTAACAAGAATAGTCCTGAGTTTCTCATAGGGTTCTTCCTAAATCTCTGAATATGACAGTTACCTTTTACAGTGGCCATAAGATACATCAAATGGATCTAGGGAAATAAGATAATCTTTAACTTTTATCCACCCAGTTTTATTTTTCTTCTTGGTGCCAACAGTATGGTATCATACATGGCTTTCTCTCAAATGGAAGAATTCATGCTGTGGATCTCTTACAACGAAAACTCATTATTCTGCTTATGAAGAGTATGAAATGACTTAGAATGTAATTTCTCTATGTCCATAATTTGAAGTCAAGCTTGTTGTTCAGGTAGAATTGAAGGCAATGTGTTTGTGGTCCCCAGTGTCTGAGGAATAAGGGAGGAATTCAACTGCATTGCAATTAGTGTAATCAAAAAATTATGGATTTGTTTTTTAAATCAAGAGGCAGACAGTAGTTGCTTTTTATGGATTGAAAACATTTAGTTCAAATTTGAGTTATGAGAAATTTTGCAGGAGCCATTTAAGTATGCCTCTTTATGTGCTTCTCAGCAGAGTTTTCTCACTTTGCACAAATAATTTTTAGCAAATTATTTAAAATGCCAGTTGCCTTTTAACCATTATACAACTCTAGCAATGTCTCATAGCTCTGAATTTTCAGTGATTCCTGTCAAGCCCTCTGAAGGGGAGGTTTCTTTTAGAAAATTAGTATGTGTCTGAAAGGCAAGAGAGACCTAGAACTCCTTTTTGTGCCAAGGAAACTGAAAGATGTGATTTGATTTCCTTTTTCTCTCAAGATTTCTCACAGTAACATTTACACGTGTTTAAAAACAATGATGTTGCCATATACAATATGATTTAGGTGGATGCGTTTATCACCCAAACTTTGTAGAGTTCAAAACTAACCAAACTCCTTAGACTGGTTATTTCCAAGGTTTCTGGGATATGGAGCTGTTGTCACTGTATCTGAATTTGCATTTGCACACTGGGCCATGCAATTCATCAGCTCCTTGACAGCATTATGATGGGAAAATAGCAAATATAGGCTAATAGGGCTGGGGGGCTGACCATTAGTGATTGTAAGAATCATTAGTGATTGTAACTGCTTCATATTTTAAATGCAGACAGAAGAAACCAGAGATCTGGCTCCCTTTTGTTTGTGTGTGTGTGTTTGTGTTCTGAGTTTGAAAGCACTGAGTGCCTCTGGTTAGAAAAGAATGCAAAAAATCAAGAGACAAAAAGGACACAAAACCCAGTAGGCCTCATTAAAATGCTTAGAAGGAAAGTCCTGAATTTTTGTCAATTTTGATAATCAATCTGTAGAGCCATTGGATGAAAATGGAAGGAGCCCAGAAGCAGGCAGTTCAGTACATGACCACAGCTCAAAACTTTTGTTTCTCCTCCACTCCCTGCCACATCTTGGTTTCTTTTCCTTGATGACTGTAAACTTAGGAGGAATAAGGAGGTTCAGCTTATGAGGAATAAGATCTCAGCTCACTCATTCTTCTGGTGCTCCATCAAATGCAGGAGTGGTTGGGGATTATGAGCTCCTGCCCCTTCTGGGGAGAGTGAATTACCCAGGACATGCATTAATACATAAAAGACAGACAGAACTGTGTCTTTCTTCTCCAGCTGTGTTACAAGCAGCACCTGTTCCAGGTTGAATTCCAGGTTCATGGAGAGTCTCCTCTGATGATCTGACTGAGATGTTCTTCTCATAGAGCTGAAGTTCAGATGCAACATGCAGGTGTGATATTAACTTGTTCTACATAGATCCTTATTTGATATCTTCTGTCTGAGGCACGTGGCTCTTACCCAGCACTAAACAAGGCACTCAGATGTGTCATTTGGATCTTGGATTCTGTTTCTCAATCTTTAAACCTTAATCAATACAGATTGCATGCTTTGTTGGACCTGCCCCTTCATTTGTCAGGTGTTGTGAACTATAAAGCAGTGATAATTAGCATTTCCCAAACCTGCAGAAAATTATGAAGATAGCTACATTAAAGAGCGAGAACTGCTCAAAGTCTCAGATGAAAAATAGAGCAGCATGGAAAGTAATTTTTTTTTCTATTGAAATTCTATAGAATACAATAGAGTATCTGCTCTGTGCTGAAATGAAAACCTGAGAGAGATCTGTCCCATACTGATCAGGTCAGGGCACTCACCAGGCTTCAGCTCTACTGTTCCCTCCATAATTTGAGCCAGTCAGAGACAGATCTTGCACTTTTTTCGTATCTATGTGTGCCTTGGTTGTGCTTGGTGGCTACTCCAGAATGAGTCTCTTTCCAGTTTACCATAGGCCTGTGATATATTTTCTATCTAAAATGCTTCTGTGAGCACTTCTGGGCAAAGTTGGGCTGTGCACAGCAGATCTTTAATGAACAGTCACCTAATTGAAAATCTTACCAATGAGCCCTAGGAACCGGAGCCTGTCTGAAGATTTTTGCATTCATAAAGATATTTCTTCTTTGAAAAATACTCATTTTTCACAGGTAGAGAGTATTTTCTAGAATTTCTTTTATCCTAAAAATCAGAACAAACTTTCTCAAGACTACCACCAGATTTAGCAAGATAGGCTTTTATCAAAGTGGATGACAAAACCTGTCTTTAATTTCAGTTTTCTTCTTGGCTCTGTCTTGGAGAAATACATTAACCTGATGTAAAAAAAGCATAGCTAATAATTATTGATCTTTGCTTAAATCCAGCTTCCAAGTATGTTTAGGAAGATAAACAGGAACAGATTGCAACAAATTTACAGAAAAGAGAAGCAAAAACACTCATTATGCCACCAACTCATTTCACTCTGGCACCGGGGGTCTACCCACCGGACACATTATATTTTCTTAAAACACATTGATTGAATGCAGTGTGAGGTTTTGTTTGCTGGAATTCATTGCTTAGAATTGTTCCCAGGCTATTTGCTATTATTATGCCCTTACAATTTCTTTGGCTGTTTTGCTGTTTCTCTAGTTGATAACCCTGTTATTCCCCCATGCTTAATCCTCCCCTGGACTCTGCTGCCTGATTGTATGGGGGTGTTATCACCACTGATTGACCAGCCATGTCTTTTAGCCCCTTCCTGTTTGTGTGGGTAGGGGGTTAAAGCACTGAAAAGAGGGATTAGAAGAAGTTTACAGCCCATAACTCTGCACTTAGGGGACTGACGTCATGGTAATTAGACTTTTCAAGTTCCCTGTAATGCCATTGCATGCTTATCATTACAATTTAAAATCAAAATGGGTTCTCTGCATCCTGTAGTTATTTCCAACATATTTTTATTTTGCTTCTCTCCTCACTGAGTTAAAAATCTTTTTTACTACTTTAAAGAGTTTGTGCTGGTCTCTGCCTACACCTGATTGTGTCTCAGTTGTTACAAAACTCCTCTCCTGGCTTGCATAATCATAGGTTTATCCCTTTTTTCTTCTTTTTCATCATAAATTCTGACGTGTGGTGTCTGACCTGCCTGAAAGAAAATCACCACATTACCTGCAAATGGGCTCGGCTGCCTTGGACACCAGGCAAGTCTCAGATTGATTTTCAGCAATAGTTATCCCCACACAAACCTTCCCAGCCTGGCACCTGCGTGTCTATCGACCCCTCCTGGTAGCCCTTGTTCCTGGCCATACCCCTGGGTCAGAGAACAAACATCTGCTGTCGATTCCATCCCTTTGCAGCATCTCTGGGGAACAGAGAGGGAGCACAGCTACAGAACCAAAGGTTAGGAAAATTCATTAAACAAAAATAATGAATCCCTCGGTTCCTAGGCACCAGTTCAGCAAAGATATTTAATTACTTGCTGGTCTTTACTCATATCCTCTTAGTGAGGTATGTGTTTATGAACTTGTGGTAGATTGGAATCAAATAGTGTTTGAATTCAGCATTTAAGATTAAAAATAAAAAAGGAAAAGGAAAAGAAAGAAAAAGAGCCCTTTCCAGGTTAAATTTCTGAAATTATTGTGGCAATCTTTATGTAAAAATATTTCAACTATTTTTCTCATAACTATCTGATAGTTTTGGTTTTCTTTTACAAAGGGACAATTCCAGTTTATATTTAGCAGTGAGTTATGAATGCTTCTTTATCAGCTGGAATAGGGTATCTACTTGGACACATAAATTTGCCCAAGTGCACAGATACTGAGTCCATCCTTCTGTCTACTCTTAAACATTTTAAAGACAATTGCATTTTTATTTTGAGATAGCCTGGGAGGAACTTCCAAGGTTTGCACCTCTGGAGGATTTTTGTTTGTTTGGTTTCTTTTGTCGTTTTTGGTTTTGTTTTTGGTTTTTGGTTTTTTGTTTTGTTTTGTTTTGGGGTTTTTTTGTTTTGTTTTGTTTTGTTGTTGCTTGTTTTTTCTTTTTTTCGTTGTTGGTTTTGGGTTTTTTTATCTCTCCTAAATAATGCCTGTGTAAAGTCCTGGAAAGATGACCAAAATGCAGCAACACTGAAAAAATTTCCTTGAGAGATTTCTGTCCCCCTGTTATCTTTTTTTGTGCATCTAGGACCTTCCTAAGTGTGAATTTGAATTTTTGTCAATGAGTGTGGGAATCACAGAATCACAGAATGAGTTGGGGTTGGAAGAGAACTTAAATATCATTGAGTTCCAGTCCCCCTGCCATGGCCAGGGGCTCCTTCCACTAGAACAGATTGCTCCAAACCCAATCCGGCCTGGCCTTGAACACTTCCAAGGATGGGATATATTTACAGAGAGAAGGAACAAACAGGAGGAGAAGAGGAGAGGAGAGAGGAGAGAGGAGAGAGGAGAGAGGAGAGAGGAGAGAGGAGAGAGGAGAGAGGAGAGAGGAGAGAGGAGAGAGGAGAGAGGAGAGAGGAGAGAGGAGAGAGGAGAGAGGAGAGAGGAGAGAGGAGAGAGGAGAGAGGAGAGAGGAGAGAGGAGAGAGGAGAGAGGAGAGAGGAGAGAGGAGAGAGGAGAAGAGAAGAGAAGAGAAGAGAAGAGAAGAGAAGAGAAGAGAAGAGAAGAGAAGAGAAGAGAAGAGAAGAGAAGAGAAGAGAAGAGAAGAGAAGAGAAGAGAAGAGAAGAGAAGAGAAGAGAAGAGAAGAGAAGAGAAGAGAAGAGAAGAGAAGAGAAGAGAAGAGAAGAGAAGAGAAGAGAAGAGAAGAGAAGAGAAGAGAAGAGAAGAGAAGAGAAGAGAAGAGAAGAGAAGAGAAGAATCTGCAAACTTTCAGGTCAATAGCACCATTTAGTCAAACCTGGCTTACAGGTGAGTGTGGAGCTGTTTCATGAAATGTCTCAGCATTTTCAATCAAGGTTAAAACATCCACTCTTATTTCTGCTGATTGTCCTCAACTGAATGTCCCACACACTGCTGGTTGACTGCCTTAGGAAAGGGCAGGTGGAGGTGAAGGACATGAGTCATAACACATCATTTAAATGTCTTAACACTCATTTATAGGTATCAAGATCTGAGAGATACTTGTGATCAGCTAGAGTGGGGTTAAGTTTTTGCGTTTTGGGTTTTTTTTCCCTCTCGAATGACATTTTGCTTATTAGTTTTTTCACAGACAGAGAGTGAGTTATGACATAACTCATCCACCAATATCTTTTCAATAGCACTGTGGGGGTTCAGTGGTTTATTGGACTGTAGGCCCATTGGGATGCAGGAAATGGAGGGTTTATTTCTGTCGCTTGCTAATTGCAAATTATTTCTATTTCTGCTCCTCAGTTTCTTTTTATTGTCTTTCTGTAAAATGGAGAAAAAGATGCTGCTTGCTGTGTAAGAGGTCTTCAAGATTCCTGGAATCCTGATATTTTTGAGCATCTAAGTTTTTAAAGACCCTAGTTACTTTTTTGAAATAAAACCCTTTAAAATTAATCATGCTAAAGAAATCTGAGTTCATTGTCTACTTGAGTGACTATTTCTGTGTTTTGGACAGTCCTGTGCTACTTCTGTCAACATGAGAAAGCTCCCATGAAGCAACTTTATTAATGAATCTAAGAAATAAAGCACTGCTGTTCTTACATTTGATAGCATAAATCTGTTCAATTTCTCCAAAAACATCTGTGTCTGCTCCAGTAGATGATTCTGATGTTGTTGTGCATCCTGTGATTGTTATTATGGGATGTTTCCAGCTGGTCCCTGTTTGAAATATAAGATAAATACAGACAGCAGACTTCCCTCAGCACCAATTTTTCCAGATTCTTGAAAGATAATTCCTTCATAATTTGCTTTTGACCCAAGGATTTTGTTTGATATTCAAATCAAAAGGTTGATCCTCCTGATAATACCATGAATTTCCTGGGGAAAAAAAAAACCAAAAACCAAAAAAAACCCAAAAAACCCCCACCCCAAAACAAAAAAAACAACCTCAAAAGTATTTTGTTCCTTTTCTCTTCCTTTTCTCTTTTTCCTTCCAGTTAAGTCTGGGAAGAAGTTGTCTGACATCCATAACCTGACACAGGACAGATTTATAGGATGTTAATGCCCTTTACATTACTTTTCAGCTTGTCAGAACTTAAACTCTGAGCCAAGTTCTCTTAAAAAGAGACCAAAAAGAAACAAAAGTAATGATGAAAATAAATATTATGGAAAGCCTCTTGAGATAATCTGTTCTTCCTTTATTTTTTTCTATATTTCAGGTTCTCACCAATAAAACATAAAGGATAAGAAATATATCTGAGAGTCATGGAGCTTAGGGGACTCCAGTGAGTAATATCTGCAAAATGAAGATGTTTCAGAGGTGCATCCTTGCACAGAAGCACAGGGTAGCCTCTGCCTGTGCCAGTGCCTGCTATTGCAATAGCTGCTGCTTGGAATCATCCTTTGAAGGTTGTTTTGTGACCTGAATGAAATGAATTTAGCACCCACCAGCAATTACTGTCCTGACTGCTCTCTCCTTTATATAAAGCCATATTGGCAGTGTTTTGGATCTCCTCTGATGCCTCAGAGACAATATGTGCATGATGAACTCTTTTACAGCTCCACTGCCAGTTTCTTTCTGCCATACCACAGCAGAGTGATGAGAAACCAGAATTAAACGTGCATTGCTCTTCCTTACTGCCTGTTTGCTCTAGGGATGTCAAAACATTGGATACACAGGGGTTTTATCTATTCTATTAAATTTTAATGTTGTCTGGCACCAAGACCACCCTCTATGCTATGACTCACATTCACACTCTTAAACCTTTTTCCTTCAAAGACAACACAGTTGCTTTCCAGTTGTCTTTTGGAAATAGTCCCTACTCTGTGCTAGATCTCAGGCTGTGTTTGGGAAATTCTTGGAGGATATTTGTTTCCTCTCATGGAAACATTGCCAGGGATTGCTTTAAAAGTCTAGTAGCTTGAGAAATGTTTTCTGGTATAATCTAATTTAGTGGTGTTGATGGAGCCAGCCTGTCCTTGTGACTCTGCGGAATAGAAGTGAAATCCTTTTCTGAGCACATCACAGGATAATAACACACAAAGTTATCTCAAGATGGTCCATAAAATGATTATACTCTCCTGTTTGTGTAACACATGAAATTTTAGGGGCTGCTGTTGAAAATGTTGAAATGCTGAAATGTCAGTTTTGAACTAAAATTTAAAAGGAAGGTTAGAGAAGAAAATTACTGTATTTGTTTTGGTTGGGGCAATGTTTGTTCCCTTCACAGTAGCTCATTCAGGGGCTGTGTTTTGAATATGTGCTGAAAACTGCATTGATAACACAGGGATATTCCATAACTTGTGGCTCCATGCTCAGCAGTAACAGCTAGGGGAAAAGGAAGGAAGTGAGGGACATTCAGAGTGATGGTGTTTGTCCCCAGGTCATTGTCCTCCAGGATGAAACCTTGCTTTCCTGCCTGCCCATGGAAAACAGGGAATTAATTCCTTGCTTTGTTTATATATGCAGCTTTTGCTTTTCTTATTATTTGCTTTTCTTCTTATTTTTCTCTCAACCCACAAGTTTTCTCACTCAAAGCCTGGTGAGCTCCCTTTCTCTCCCCCATCCATCTGGATGGGACTGAGGGAGCAGTTTGGGGCTGAGCTCCTGCCATGGCTAATCCACAGCACTGAATGACTGGTGTTAGGGTCTGGGATTTGTGAGATACCCTGCTAAGGCTTCTTGACCGTTTCATGATGAGAAGACAGAATTACACTGGATAGAACATCATGAAAGAGCAATCAATAAGGATTAAAGACCCATTTTTTTTTTTTTTTTTTGCAGAGTGGTGGTAGAGATAAATCTTCTACAATGGAGAAGTTGTGCCAAAAACACTTCCTTGTTAGAATAAAATTTCCTTATATTTGAACTTGGCTATGTCACACCTATTTTCAACAGTGACAGGAGACTGTTTTCTCATTTCTCTACAGGACAGGTGACCCTTTTGAGTGACATCTGAGGAGTGACAAAAGCCTACTTAAGGTAAGAACTGAGGGCTTTTTAAAATCTGATTGTATTTCCCTAAATCTTTCCAGTCATAATGTGAAAAAAAATCATGTCCTGGTGTGACTCTACTAACAGCAAACTCTCTCCAGGCTGGCAGCAAAAATCCACCTAATCAGAGAAAAGTACCAGATCAAACAATTAAAATTTTAAAAGTGAGCCGTTTTCCTGGTTTAGAGATCCAAATTACCTAATGAAATGGCTGTGAACGGTAGTTAAAAGAGAGACAAAACAAGAAATGGCCAAATTAAATGGGGGAGAAAAAAAAGGTTAAAAAAAATCATTTATGAAGCAGACAGATAATTTCAAACAGCTTTCATACCAGGAATAGGGCACCATTACAATGAGAAAACCTTTAATTATGTTGTAAAGGTCTGATATTCCACTGAAATGTCATTTCAAAATAAACTTCTAACAGTTAATTATCAGTGATATTTAACTTGTGGGAAAATTAAATATCACCACATACTCCTGTGATCATTTTATTGCTTTTGTAGACATTTTAATATTTTAATGGTTTCCAAGTAACAATGAAAAAGGCATGCCACCAAGTATGTTTCCTTGGCTTTCTGTAGATAATCATATAACCTTTCCTTTGTCTTCTTCATACCAAACAGACCTCTGAGTCAGCGAGGGACAGGACTGAAAGGGAAGCTTTGGGAATAAATATGGGAATAAACATTGCTCTGATTCCCTTAGCCAGCACGATTCCTGGGAAAGAAGTTTTATTAACCGCAGTAACTGGAAATACAATGCTGAATGAACAAATATTGAAGCCCTATTAGCATTCAGCTAGAAAATCAGATGAATGTGCAGTGTTCCAGCTAGTGACCTGTGCATTATCCAAAGCTCATAAAACGCACCGAGCCATCGGACCCAAGGATGCAGCGACCCTGATCAGACACAGACTGGAAGGCTGGAACAGGAAACCTCCTGTGCTCCTGTATAAATCAATACTCTACAAGCTAAAGGGCTGGGATTTTCAGGAAAAGGTATGAATTTTAAGGCCAGACGTGACTATTATGTGAATGACTATTCAATCAGAGGTTTTGATTGAATTGGCTCTAGGAATGGATGGGTCCAACTCGCCTCGACTGGCTGGGTGTTATTAATCCTTCTCCAGGGTGAGTCAATGCAGCATGAATCATTAAAGGGGCTTGGCTCAAGAAGGTTGGTTTGTCCCTCACTGCAACACTTATTTGCCAGCTTTTTAGCTGTTGCTTCCAGTTTCTTATATTGTGCCACCAGAAGCTCCAAAATAAATACTATTATCTTAAAATATTCCAATCACCCTGAGATGAATATTATAAACAAAAGTAGGAAAAGGATAGAAGAGCAATTGTGAGATCCATACAGGCCTTACTATTGTGTTGAGCATTAACTGAGATGCTTATCCAAATTCTGATCTACAGGGGCTTTATGTAAAGTTAACATCAGTGGTGAAATATGACAAAAATCCTGGAAGGTAATGGAATTTCTGACAAAGTCAAAAATTTCTTGCATGGAATCACAGAATGAATAATTTTGCTTGTTCCAATCAACCTATCTTCAGAAATACTGTGAGACTGAACATGTAGTAGTGGGAAATTCATCTAATATTTCTTCAGCATTTGAAGAAAGCAAAAAATGCCTCTAAGCTAGAACTTGCAGGAGTGTTGTTGACTCTTTTAATGTGGATGGACTTCTACATTTTTCATCAAGTTGCGTGGTCTCCTAAGGTCATATTGCTTAAATGTTCAAACGTCCCCCAGGTTCTGTCCTTAGTTCCTGTTTTGTAAAATGACAAATGCCCCTCAGCAGCACTCTTACAACAAAGGTAGCAAAAAAAGACAGTGATGCTGTTAGACACAGTGTTGGCTGCTAGGCAGGAAGAGTAGCAAGTCCCTTGGAAATTATGCCATGAGTAGAAAAACAGAATCATAGAATGGCTTGGCTTGCAAGGAACCTTAAAGATCATCCAGCTCCAACCCTCCTGCCATGGTGGAAGGTACATCCAGACCCATAAAATGAAGTTTTCCAGAGGACAAGAAACACTGCTTTAGGAAGTGTTTTATTTGCCTTGGAGCTTCCTGGTAGTAAACCTTTTATGTTCACATGTTCAAAGGTCTGTTTAAAATCTGCTCCCATTGAAGCAGTTGGAGTTCTGTCAGGTAATTCCACTTGTACGCAGGTGGCATCACAGATAGCTACACTGGCATTTTAAAGGGCTGTTTGAGAATCTGGCTATTAAAGTGAAGAGCTAACTCTGGAGACAGAGGCAAAAGAAATTGCTGGAGCATTTTTTCTTTCTCTGGTAAAGAGCTCATGGTAGTGTCCAGAATAATCATAGCGTTAGAATGTTATAGACATGTTAGATTAATCATAGAATTTTCTGCTTTTTCAGAAATGCAGGTCTGCTTGCAGTGAGAGATTAAGACTGACAGCTTTAGGATTTTTCTGGTTTGGACAGTTTCCAGCCTCAACGCCATCTCCCTTCCCTCCCCAGAGGCAGCCATAACATCTATTTTCCTCCAAAAATCCTTTTTGTCCTTAGTTCTAAATGCCAGGTCTTAGGACTAAGCCAGATATTGAGGGGGGTGTGAGCTGGAGTCAATTGATCTGTGTGGATTTGTCTCTGCTAAAGATTTTTTTTACTGTTATTTGTCAAACAGAGTCTCAGAACTTTGTGGGGCAGAGGAGAAGCACAAACAATCCAAAGTGGAGGTGAAGATGGCATTATTGCATAAACTATCTCATCTTTGATACTGGACTATGCTGTTACATCATCAGAAAATTTCATTTTACATCCATCTTTGTAAAGATATGTTTAACTATGCATAATGGCTGTGGAGAATTCCACATTTACTTCTGCAACCTTTTTATTTACCTGCTTTATGTCTGCAAAAGGCTGTAGTCTCCTATCACTCCAAATTATTACAAATTCACATCTCATGTTTTTAATTCTGAGGGTCCCTGGATAAAATTTTGTTGCAAATATAATGAGTAGTAGAATTAGATATGAAAGGCAAGGGAGAACCAGGCACTTACTAATGCATGGAGATGGTTCAGAGTGTTCTGAACTACCTTCCAGAGAATTTGGATTTCCAGAAAAAATTAACAATTGCATTCAATCAATTTTGAAACATTTTCATTCCAAGCATTAAAACCCACGGAGATATGTTTCTTGTTAACTTTGTATTTTGAAAGGCATTAAACAAAGCTTGAACTAAGATAAACAGTTGTCTGTTTTCTAAAGCAAACAATACATTTTTGCATGGGGAACATTTTCTTCTGCATTTGTACTTTTTTTTTTAATTGGAAATAATACTATTTTTGAGCTTATAAACATATAAGAATGGTTGCACAAACACTAAGAAAATTGCAAAATATTGAATATTATATGCTGGATTTAACTTTGATTCTAGAGGTAACGAAAAATAACAATAAAAATAAATTCAACTGAAAGTCATTTTCCCTGACATTCTTGGAGTTTGAGAGAGTGGCAGTGAATGTGTCAAAGCTTAATATCTGGTAATAGATGAGGAGTTTTTCTGGGAGTGATTCTCAACTGGCTGAAGACTCTGAAAGTCCCATTGTTTCACTGAGAATACTTTAATTCAGAGCAACAAGAAGCTTTATGTGCAGCATTACTGGCTCTTCCACAATTGTTGCCATCTCTAGAGTGAAGTTTGCAGGAAACTGGAAGGAAAGCATGCACAATGGTTCAGAACAGAAACTATTAGGTGAAAAACTTTGGCATGAATTGAGCAAAAGAGAAAACACAATCGAAATGAGCCATCCTAAAATCTCATGTCTAAATCAAGGTTTTATTACAGTTCCTTTATGTTCACTGAATTAATGGCCTTCAACCTTATACATTTTTTTTTCCCCTTCTTTAATGTGATATTAAGGAGCACAATAGAAGTTATTCTGGGTTAGTGATCAGGTGGTTTTTTTTTCCCCCACATTATTAGAAGACAGAATATTCAGAAGTTTGGAACAATAAATTTAGTCCTTCTTTCCCCCAGTTTCTCCTCTCATGCCTTAGTTTACCCAGTTATGTGGGAAATGTCTGGAAAGGATGTAGTCAGAACAGTTACTCTTAAAGAGAAATTATTTAGAAAATTAAAATTATGAAGAGAAATGTGTGTTACCACTGAAAATTCCTGAGTAGTCCATTTCTTGCTAAAATTTTCATATCACTTAAGACAGTGAAGACACATATTGGAGAAGGTTTAATAAAGACCTTATAGAAGACTTCCAGTATCTGAAGGAGCCACAAGAGAGATTGAGAGGGACTTTTGACAAGAGTATGTGGTGATAGGACAAGAGGAAGAGGTTTTAAATTGAAGAAGGGCAGACTTAGGTTGGATCTTGGGAAGAACTTCATTGCTGTGAGGGTGGTGAGGCCCTGGCACAGCTTGCCCAAAGAGGATGTGGCTCCCCATCCCTGGAAGTGTTCAAGGCCAGGTTGGACAGGGCTTGGAGCAATCTGGTCTAATAGAAGGTGGCCCTGCCCATGACAGGGGTCAGAACTAAGGTCCTTTCCCACCCAAACCAGTCTAGAATTCTATAACTCTATATACACAGGCAAGTGTATGCATACAAACACACACACAGAACTGAGGTCAATGGACCTTCATCCATTTATGCCACTAGAGAATCTCTTCATTATATCAGAATGGAATTATGTTATCTTGCATCACCCTCATTAATTCTGCCGGCAGCATAGAAGCAACTCCCATTGATACTGAAAAAAATACTGAAGAAACCACAGTAGATTGACTGGATGTGCTTTTTGTTCTAATCCTGTCAAATGAAAGGTTGAAGTAAAAGAAGCAGCTGGTTGCTCAAGAAACTTGGGCAGCACTTTGGCCAGGAATGAATTGTATTGAAAAAACCCCGTGGTTAACAGCGGAAAGAGTGAGCACAAACAGTATTGGAAAGGGCTAGGATGTGCTCAGAAGTAGAAACATCATGAGGTATAACTGCAAGACTCAAAGGACATGAAAGAACTGGTTTGACTTTCTGTCCTCCATCTGCCAGGATGAACTCCTATGTACAATATTGGTTGCCATTTCCAGCACAGGTTTTGTGGTTCTAACCTTCTGGCAAACATCAAAATTCCACTGAAGTGCGAGCCAAACTCCTGTCAACAGCCCAAGGAGAAGGATACAGCTCTGGCTTCTCTAATTTCGCATACAACCCAGATGGAAGTACAAGCACTTCTATGTTGAAGCGCCAAATAACTCTCACAAGGCTTATATTATCTTTTCTCCTCCTTGCCTCAGACAAACTTCCCTGCTTCAGGGGACTCCGCAGCTGTGTGAACTCCAGCAAAAAGCTGTGCCTGGCAAGCCAAGTCCTGGGATTTGCTTTCCAGCTCCTGTAACGAGGCTTCCCTCCCCTCCCAGTCCCATCAAGGACTGTTCAACCGGAAAAGCAGCTGCAGAATCTTCACAGATTCTTCAAAGCAATGTTTAAAGGCAAGGTGTCTCGTTTTCTTGAAGAAAGATGCATTGCAAACAAGACTACACCAAAACAATAAGGCAAAAACTGCCTAGGAGAAAAGTGAGGGAAATAAAATGGGGAGGTTGGAAGAGGGGAATTGGAATTTAGCAGAGCTGATAGCTTTTAAACATGAACCTGTGTTTTAATTCCCTTGCTTTAACCTTGCCTTTGGCATCCTTTGTTCTGAAGAGCATACAGTTTGAGCTCCAAGGTCTGTAAATCAGGGGATTAAGACACAAAAGGGGAGTATAGAATGATTGTTACACCAAAATCATTAACATCAAATACAGTCATGCCTATAAATAGTGTTTCAGCAAATATGCTTTGAGTAATATTGGCTAATATTATCCCTTACTTCCTCATAAAGCCAAGTGTTGATTTGAGAAAAGAAGTGACCTCCAACTAAGGACTTTATCAACTAAATCCATATTACTTTAGTGCTGGATATGTTTTTTTTCTTCTGAATAAGAATGAAAGTATTCTTCATAATTTGCCAACATGATGGCTGAGCTAGTATTATTCAAGGTGTAGAGAAACAAGAAGGAGGTACAAGAGATTTTTTGTTTGACCAGGCAGGTGTAAGAAGAGTCTTGTTTGTAAGTCAATAAGATGAAGACATTTCTGATACATCAATTCTATGTATTAGCTTGTATAGGTATTTTGCTTCCTGCATTCAAAATTAAATTCTGGAAATCTTGGCCTTCCTCCAGGGGTTAACTTCTGAGAAAAAATTCCTTTGGCCTCCAATACCATGGATTCAGATGTGGGAGAGAACAGGGTCATCAACAGTCTTTGTGAACTGTGTGTTATTGTACAGAATGTGCCTTTTCCCCCACTGACTTCAAGACTGAAAGAGCCACCTTTCTGTTCGGGGACACCTCTACAGCTTTTCCTAAAGAAGATTTAAGTACAGGAAACTCTTCACACCTCCACCCAAATGGGCCTGGGATCTTTAGACATCTCTCCTGGCTCTCATGTCAGAGAAAAGATAATTTGGGTTCTTCCTTGCAGAGACGGCTGAAATGCTTCCTAAAAGAACACTGATATAATTTGTTGCATTGGAATTCACAGTCAGCCCTCAGCTCAGTCTGCACACAAGTTTTTGGAAAAAAAGATGCCCAGGATTACAGCTGAGGCCATGGAGACTGTGGAATTCAAGGAAGAGCTAAGATCATTTTTCAGTGTTACACTGTAGTTCCAATAGTAGCAACCTTTAACATAAAATCAATAGCCTGTCCTGCCACAAATTTCATCCATTCTCCTAAACAAGTTGCATTGAGTGTCTATATCTTGTGGTACATCTTAAACCAGGAATAAAAGAATATATCCTCTTTTTTTTGGTTTTGTTTTTTTTCTCAGAGAGATGGTAACAATAAATTCATGAAAACTGTAAAGATGTTAAAACAGGGAACCATATGGAAGATATGTGTGCTTGTGTGGGTAAAAGGGCAACGTGTTTTGATAATTTTTGATTGCACTGAGTTGTACTGATGCCCTCTTAGGCATATGAGGGATATAATTTTACATTATTCAAGTTAGGTCGAGGTACTTTGAAAAGTAGCTGGTTTAAAATATGATACATAAATCTAAATAACACTTCCTTGATGACGCATATAGTTTTTACAGTTAAATTATTTAGCTAACAGAGGGGGGAAAAAAAAAAGCATAGCAGTATTTTCAGAGTCACTACACTAGATGTGTATAGAGGGGATGTTAAACCACAATCAATGAGTCTGGGAAATTCTTATGCCTTTTTTGTCAAAACTAAACATTTGAAAAATAATTTTGTGTTAAATTGTTAATTTAGAATTTAAAGTGACAATCGTATGGATTTCCATAGACAGTTATTTTTCTCACAAGTAGATTTTTAATATTTCAATTTTAATTTATATTTGGACATTTTGTATTTGATTCCTACATCTGGTGACTTCTCTGAGAAGGGTAACTTTGGCACAACCCAATATTTCTGAAGAGCCTTCCTAAGAAATCTCTTTTTTTTCCATTCTGCAAGCTGGCTGGCTACTGTGACTTACTGCTAGCTGAGGACAGGGTTCATGAGTAGCTGCTGGGGTGACCAGAAGGAATAAACCTCAAACCTCCAAAAGAAATAAAGTCTTTTACTGTCTGACTGATACATGATAATAATAACACACGCTCATGCAGCACTATTATTTCAGCTGTTATTATTTCAGCATGTAAGATAGGACTGAAATTTCAGGCAAGAATTAAATATATATATATATATATACATAACATCTAGGGATAAGTACCACCTAAAAGATAAAAAACATCATAGAACAGGAGTAATCAACATCCACTGTACTCCAGATTTCAATAACCATTAAATCATTGGATGTAATTAGATAAACTTCAAAGAAACGCTATGGAATGATCAGAAATCTGAAGTCCCACTGAAAAGAAGTAAAGACTGATTTAAAAGGATCTAAGAGAAGAGTAAGGAGCTGAGTACTTGATAAAAGTAAAAATATGGGAAGATGTTACAAAGCTAAAGCGAAAAATGTGTTTTTCTTGGCCACAGCATTAGGACATGTGCAATGGATATTTAATTGCTAAAACAAAGACTAAGATAAAGAAAATTTAATGTCTTCAAAGTTTTTTGTAATAAGTCTAGTGAAGCACAAATTATGTTTTCTCAGTTGCTTACAGAGTCTTCACCTCCCTCTGTAAAATGTTTTAAAAACAGGACAGAAAAGGAACAGTGAGACATGATATACATATGGTTCATTGAATCTCAAGAAAATGAGTTTTCTAAAAAGCTTTTGTGATCCTTTCAAGACTGAAGAATCTATGGCAGAGAAATAAAAATTAAATTAAGAAAACTGGATTTCTTTCAGCTTTTAGTGCCATTTCCGATAGCTTACACTTGCCACCCTCAGTACAACCTCTGTCAAAAAAAAAGAGTAAAAATTCAAAGAACATGTTCAGTCTTTCACCTACTGTTCTTTTCATAGACAGCACCAAGGTACCTCAGCAGCCAAAAAATGATGGGCTGTTTGAGAGGAAACAGCCACTGAGTGAGAGGGAGAAGGAACTCTGAGAACTCACAGCTCACTGAGCTGTTGGATGCATTACCTGTGACTGCAGGCTCACAGAGCAGATAATCACCCATCACAGACTCATCTGGAACAAACCCTTTGTTTCACATTAGTCCTACACAAACTCAGATTACAGATAAGTGCTGCCCTCTCAACGACCACACATAATCACAATTTTACCAGTTTCTGCCACAGCTTGTTTTGTGCATCAAAGCCATATTTATTTTACTTTCTGTTCACCAAAGCTTGGTGCAAGAAATGTCACAGGCTGTCTTGCAGCATGCAAGTGAGAAACCAAGACATGTCCCACATATTTGATTCTGTGTGCTGGCATCTGTGACTTGCTTTGCATCAGGACAGAGAAGCAGTGAGTTCACTGAAATCTGATTTCTGAATGATAATGGTGCAACCTGGTTCTCTCTCCCATGTTGGTCACAAACTGCCAGTGTCCTTTTCCATTTTTCTCAATCTTCCATCAATTCTCCAATCAAGATGGCACTCAGTTTATGTTTTAAAGTAAAAAAAGACAAAAAAAAGAGGAAAAAAAAAGAAAAAATATCAGGCTTTGTAATCTCTGCCTAAGAGAACAAACCTGACAAACTGCTGTTCTTCTGTGTACTCATCTAACATTTTTCAGATCTTACTAACAGGCTCCTCAACCACTTCCTGCAGCCCCAAAATCCTTCATGGAGAGTTAATCATGCACAGTGTAAGTACACACACCTATTTAAACTTTGTTGCTTTTAATGTCATCTGTGGTGGAGGTGGAGTGAGCTGTGTCTCCCAAAACAGCTCACAAGTTAAGGAGGCTTATTTAAAATAAAAAAAAAAAAGGAAAAAAAAAAAGGAAAAGAAACTTTTTGGTTTTTTTTATAATTTTCACTGCCATAACTACAAAGAGAACTTGTAATTGAAGCCTGTTGTGGTATCACCTTCTGAAGGCAGACAGACCCCATTTACAGCAAGGAAAAGGTTGCATTTGACATTTTCTCTTTTCAGGGTGGCTCTGTACCAAAGCTGGTACAATTATCTGAGTTCAAAACTAATAGCAGCAAAACCTGACATACAGTAAATTCATTTTTGGAGGTGGGAGCTTGACTGGCAGGAAAATAGCTGATGTTGCTGACCCCTGGGTTTTCATCATTAACCTTGAGAATGTAAGAGCCATTAAAAAGGAATAAAGGATTGCTGTCACCATTCAACAGTTTGCATGTCTATGTGCTCTAAATAAATTCTTGACACTAAAATCCACTTTCTCTTCCTACACCAACAACAGATTCTCTCACTGAGATCTAGCACTAGTCTTCCACCCACTGACCAACTGACTTCTCACTTTTTTGACATTCCCGAGACCAAGTTAATTTGGCTGATGGAGATTTTACATACAGAGGGTTCAGTCCAAAATTCGTGAAGTCAATGGAAGTCCTTCTATTTATTTTACTGGTTGTTGTACCAGATTAGCAAAGAGCAAATGCTCTTACTTTAAGTCCAAGTTATTCCTCATTAAAAGGAAAAAAAAAAAAAAAAAAAAAGCAAAAATAAATTTGCCATGATGTAAAGGAGAGGGTAATTTCAAAAATGCTCACCTGATGGAATTGTAGCAGCTTTGTCCTAACAAAATGACATTCACACTGTGCCAATAGCAGTCAGACATGTGGAAGACACATGTGACAGCCTGGTTTGACAGCTCCCAGCAGGGTGGGAAATGCTGAATTGGACCAGCTCTAGGCTCAGGACAGAGCTAAATCATAAGTAGAGAAACTGAAGAAAGTGGTGAAACTAAAGCAGGTATCTACAAAACAAAAGACTGGGATATCGATTTTTCTGGTGCTCCTGTCACCAGAGCATGGGAAGGGTGGAAACAGCAACATTTCCTGGTACAGGTTAAACCCACTCACCAGAAAAACAATTATTCCCCTGTTTGCTGAATGTCCTCCTCCAGTACCATCAGTCACAGCATCTAACCTGATTTTCCTACACTCTTAGGAAGGAAAGACAAGAGTTCAGGAAGATTTGCTGCTACCTCAGCAGCTCTGTTGCTTATCCCTGGAGCTGCCCATGGTACCTGCCATATAAAATTACAGCAGTTTCAGGGATGTACCACACCAACTGCTTTTGATTTCTTCAAGGAAATAGTTTTAGTGCTGTCTGACACACAGAGGTCACAGAGATGTTTCTAAAAATTCATGTAAACTCTGGGGAATGTCACCTGAAACGAGAGGATTTTGAATTAACTTATTGAGATCATAAAACCCACAGTCTTCTAAAAAAAACACAGCTCATCTTTGGATATTAAGAACATGTCTTAGTTTTCAAAATGGATTAAGGGAAAGTTTATTCACTTCTTTGAATGAAATTTCTTAAGAAAAGATGTGGCTCATGTGTCAAGATGAATGACTTTTTCAGATCTTCGTGATTTTGCTTTTAACATTCAAATGTGTACATCTCAAAAAATACCACGGTACAAATTTGTATTCCTAAATACAGCTCTGATCTCTCTGCCTACACCACCTGCCATTTCAGATTTCTGGAATGGAGCAAGAAAGAAAACACATAGAGAAGCTTCAGGTTAAACCCTCTACCATTATAATTTTTATATTATTGACTTCTTTCCTATTGCCTTTCTAGCCAAATTAATCAAGTGTGGTCTATTTTCTTTCACAAAAACACTCCTCCCCACCACGTATGCTCCTCACCTTTTATGTTGTCCTTTTTAGGATTTTTTTTTTTATTTATTTGCCTTAGTTCTTAGAATAAAGTGATCAAACTCAAATGCAGTACTCGTGGGGAGTGAAGGTAAGTTATTCCTATTATAGCCTTAATATCTGGTAAGGGATTCTTCCTGTAATTTCAATTCATCCTTAAGTCACACTTTAAAAAATAACTGATAAATCTGCGCCTCTGTCCTTCACTATGTGTCCTTGCAGGCTTTCCTCTCTCACACTGCGTTTTCTCATGTACCAGCAACACGTGTGTCTGTCAGAACCCCCTGATTCATCAACAGTAAAAATATTTAGGGAAAACACATCAGGTTTAACAAGAACTAATCCCAAAAGCATGAAAACAGTGTCCTTCCTTCCCAGCTCCAGAATGACCAAATGTTTTACTGAGAAGTCTGCTTAGGCCCTGGTAAATTGAGGTAAACTCCTAATTCTACCTCAAATCAAATGTGATATTTTTTATCACTGACACAAATCTGTTTTATTCTCAGTCATCAAGTTTCATTTTGCCTCTCTGTTTTGATAAATAAAAGTGTCCTAAAATTTTAACTGAGTCCAAGGCAGGTCCTAAAGCAGTAGATTTTCTGATTTTCATGGTGCAAGGAAAATATCTTATAACTACAGTAATTTCACAATTATAAGCCGCACCTGATTATAAGCCGCACGTTACAATACAGAGTGTGATAAAAGGTATCTGTTCTATCACCATCTGTTGAGGGTGGGGCAGTGATCCTGATCTCTGTGGAGATATTCTGCTAATGGGCCATCCATTGAAACCAGCCAGGGCATTGTTCTTTATCTTTTCACAACCCATCCTTCCTCCAGCCAGTCATTTTCTGCTCATGGCCATTGAGTCCCACTGTGGGACTGATAAAATTACTGCATCCCATTGGGAGTTGCTCCAACCAGGGGTAAGAGCCCAACATTTCTTACCAAGATAAAAACAGAGGTTTTGGGACACTAAGGGAGCCCCTTTCTCCACTGGACTCCAGAGGAAAACTGGATTTCTCCACATCACCACTGGAGCTTTAGAGGGAAACTGCACCTTGTACAGGAGCACTGCTCCAACTGAGCCACATCAGGAGGACGCAGCCACCATGGAATGGGACTGCTGCCAACACCCTGCCTGACGGGTGTCAGGTTGTACTCTGACTGTGTCAGGGTTTGGGGTTTGTTTCTTTGTAGTACTGTATTTCTATTTTAATTTCCTTGGTAAAGAACTGTTATTCTTAATTTCCATATTTTTTGCCTAAAATTACATTCTCCATTTCAAAGAGAAGGCTCCTGCCTTTCTCAGCAGACACCTGTCCTCCAACTAAAACAGCAACTTTTCATGCTTTGTCCATATATAAGCCGCACCTGATTATAAGCTGCACTTCGGTTTTGGGCAAAACTGTAGTCAAATGGTGCGGCTTATAATCGTGAAATTACTGTAACTTCAATATAACTTTGCCACAAGTTCTGTGGGACTGTATCTCCATGAAATCCTTCCAAATAAATGGAAGCATAAATTATAACAAAGCTATAATATTATTTGTTTTTATTGTTCTATATGTGCAGGCTAAGCAGATGCCACCAATCTTATCTGGTTTCACGTTAACCTCACCTCCAGTGAATTGTATTTTCACATGTAGTCACAGGTGATTGAAACATTCTCCCTTTACAAGGAAAAAAAAAAAAAAAAGCAAGAAATACTCTTTCTTTTCTCTCAGATATGCTGGAACCATCCAGAATGTTTTCTTTTAAAATCCACACACATCTTATCACCTTCTAAGAGCATTATACTTGACTAACAGGGCTACTTGAAAAAAAAACCCCTCAAGTGTTTGTAAATCATGTTGAGACTGATAAGCCCAAGCAAGAACACTGTGACTGGCACACTTAACCTGTCATGAATCACAAAATTTAGAAGACAGCTTCTTCCTTAATAGAAAAGGTGGCTCTGTTGACTATATCAATATTTATCCAAAATCTTGCCTTAGCTTTTATTTCAGCAATGAGATGCGTGCAGGTGATTATATGATAAGACGTGTCAATGAAAGCAGATAACACTCCTTGTTTCACTTTTGGTTCTTTTGTTTGAGCTGATTTTATAGAGGAAATCACAGTGAACAAGACTTAGATTGAAAGCTCTCAGATGACCAGGATTTATGGCTTTAGACAAAAGCAGTTTCTTACTTTCCACGTGTGCCATGGGGCTCCCTTGGCACAGGAATACTCTCACTTTGTGGCCCACACATGCGTTCATCTTTGCTGTTGATGGACAGGAGATAGAAGGCTGAAATTAGAGACCATCCTTGTTTTCTGGTTTTCCATGAATTTTCCTCTGGACCATATAAAGCATTGAGTAGTTTCCTGCAGTACTTCCAGATTGTTGCTGACAATTCAGAATAACAGTCCCCTTGAAGGAACAGCTATACAATCTTCTTTACCCAATTGTCTTTTAAACTCCTATATTGCATAATCAAATAGAATTAGTGAACCCATAAAAATGAGCTGCACAGAGAGCTAGATTTCTGCTTTATCTAATTAATCTCTTTAACCACTGGAAGCTAAGAAGAACAGTGGTGGGACAGGCTGATGCTGCAGCAGAGCTCTCTTTAGGGGTAAAAATGAGCCAAGACACAGACTGTCATTCAACAACATGAAAAGGGTCCTGGTTTATTCTTCTTAAAGATTTGCAATCCTGACTCTGAATACAGCAAGCTCCAACTGCAGACCGAGTGCTGGCTATTTCCTGATGGACTGTGGCTGCAAGTATTGGTTTGCAGACTCTGAACTCAGCTTTTACCCAGCTCAGCTGTGGCTGCAGCTCTGACTCCACCAGACCCAGACTGACCCCATAGCAGATCTTTTATTGCAACAGCTCTCCCATCCTTTGGTGTCTCTTTCCTCATGGGTCCTCAAGGTTCCTTTTCTCCAGACCCTCTACCTCCAAGATCCCCCTGACCTGCCAGCCCACCCCTTTTATCACACTTACATTTATTAATCACAACTGCAACCCATTAAGGCCCAGGCTGTTCCTGCTCTCTGGTAATTAATACAACAGTGACTAATCATAGGAAAGGTCACCTGCAATCTCCTCTTCTACACCCACAGTTATTGTGTGTCTGCTCTGGATCAGTGTGGCTTCACTGATTTACATGTGCTGAGAGCTGGCTACACAAACTCCTACAATAAAAATCTTCGCATCACTTGTATATTCATGTAGCTCTCTCTGACCTGTACTCAGGAAAGGGAATATTGGCATGTGAAGTTCAGCACATTAACAAACAATAATGAAATATTGTAATTCACTTGGTTAAGCACAGGATGGAACAAAGTCAAGAGCTTTATGAAGTTTTTGGAGTTCACGATGCTCAGCTGGAATAAATCAATGTTGCTGTAATTAGCTTTGTTGAGTTTCATAATCTACAAATCAGGTTCACTGCTGGGCTTTTTCTCTCACTTATATCAAAACAAATTGCTCTTTACTCTGATTTAATCCTGACTGATCTATTGATAATGATGAAATTTTCAATCCTGATAAAGAAAATAAGTTTAAAGATGGCATTTAGGTCCTTCATATTTTTGAGTAAAGAAGTGTGATGATTGTATGGCTCCTGATTTCATTGTTTCATCCTCATTCCCCTTAGATGGATAAGTTACTCTGCTTTATGTATTCATAAATGTCCTTTAAGGCTCTCTTTACTTCCTTCTCTAGCCATATAGAAAATATTGAGGTCCCTAAAGAAATCCTTAAGAGTCTCCTAAACAATCAGGGAGGAACAAATGGCTATCTTATGAGCCCTTGTGTAAAAAGCAATTTGTTCAATAATCAGTGGAAGTAAAGCCCTCATCACTGGAGAATTAAGTCAGCCTTACTCCATGGATAACAACGAAAACACCTTCAACATGAAGTGAAGCATTCATCATGTCAAGCCTGTAAATTCCATGTAATGGCACTGCATTAACCCTTTTCCTTTCTATTTTATGAAGATATTTCTTACTTACAGGAATTATGGACTGAATCCTAATACCTTCTTTCCACCCCAATAAAGAAGAGGTGAATGAATGTAATGACCCAAAAAGTGTGTTTAATCCTTTTCTACTAACTGGGTGTTTTGAGAATTATAAAATTTACTCTCATTATTAGCAACAGCTGAAATTACTTTACAACACAGCAAAGTTATGTAAAATATCAATGATTTGTGAGATGGAGCCAAACACTGGTACTTATTTGGAAACATGCAGGTTGTTGGAAACTCCGCCCAGAGTTAGGAAAAAGAGCCATTAATGGCCTCAGTTATCAGTTTTCTCCTCTCCAGCTTCCCAGTGAAACATCCATCTTTTGCAAGATATTGATTTTTTTTTTCAAGGGATATGATTTTTGCTAGGTTCTGATCCTCTATCAAGCTCACCAGCTGGTTACAGGGGCTATGTAGGAAGGAGGGTAGGCAGCTGAGATTGAGTTTACTTGGATTTAGGCTGGTGTGGAGTCATGTCCTTAAAGTAAATATACAAGTCTGTGTAATATATAGCATAGTCTTATATCACTGGGTTGAAAATTGACATTTAGAGTTTATGCTCTTGCACTTAAATATTGCCTTCAATGTTATTACATAATTACCTTGGATCTCATTATGACAGATAAATATGAAACATGAGGCTAGACCTTGGCATTTGCTTTGGAAGATACTGTGACAGCCTTTATTTCACAGTAGAAAATGCAGAAGTTCACAGGAGAAAACTCACAATAACTTGAATTCTCTCTAGTCTTCCCATGCATACATTATGTACAGCTTGAAATTAAAACAAACAAATAACAAACAAAATTCATTGTGAAGAAAAATATTGAAAGGTAATAGTATGGAGTGAGTATTTATCTTAAGTGGACATAAATGGAGAATGCACAGGGAATGGACTCAGGCTCTTCATGGATGTGCACCACAAAAAACACCAAAGGAGGCAGTTACAGACTGCCAGAATTGAAATTCTCACCATATAAAGGCATATGATTGTGCAAGAAGGCAAGCTGGAATACACCCCTGAGGAGTTATGAGATGTGTCCTTTGAACAATTTCCAAAGTGCAGCTGGACACATCTGGGCAAGGTGCTATGCAACTTGAATAAAGTTTGAAGTTAGCTTATGTGTTCTCTCTATTTTTCTCCTTACTCATAGTAATAATTTTGCAAAATTTGTTTTCCTCGATTTTTTAAAATTTTTGTTGCATTATTAACCTTCAGAGGGCTCTGCTATACAGAGTCAGCCCCTCCTTGAGATGCAAACAAGTGAAAACCACTGTAAATACCTCCTGCTGGAAATGTGAAAACATCTCTTTCCACTAAATCTTATTCTGCTGTGGTGTTCAGTCAAGAGGAGTACAGGGCTAAACAGAATGGGAAACACAGGCAAAGGTCCAGTGGGACCTGTGGAAACCAAACCTGAATTACCAAAAATTATCTTCCACTTGCAAGGTTACTAATGGATTTGAAGGGACCCTCTGCACATAGGGTGGCTGACTGCAATCTCCTCTTTTCCTGCTACAAATTTTGTGAGTATAATGATAGTTTGGAGGGCAGACTCTGCCTTCTGTTGTGTGCTCTGCCTTTCTTGTTCCCTTCAGGTCCTTTTTTTTCTCCTTCCTTTTCTGGATGAGATGCTGAGTAATTAGGCTTTGTGTTGGAAAGGTGACATATTTATTACTGAAATGTTCATCTTGACTTATCTTCACAAGAATACAACTCTGAATATTTGTTTTTCATTTCCAATCTCAATTTCAATAGGAAACTTTTAGAGGTGTTGCTGAATTCACCTACGGAATAACAAATTCGAACTCACAGTCAAGTGTTCCCTTCATTGTGTGCCTGAGGGAAAAAAAAATCACATACACAGACTTTTTTATTTCATATGAGGCAGTTTTATGGCACTGCATGTTATATGCATTCTTCTGAAACAAGAGCAGAAACAAAACACTGAGTTATCATCATGTTATCATCAACAACAAAAAAAACCTTCTTTTATTAATGCTATGCAATTTTTTTTTTTTTTAAGTAGGTATTTTCCTCTGTGTTCAAATAAAGATAGGTGGGTTGCAGGGTTTTTTTTTTGTTGTTTTTTTTTTTGTTTTTTTTAAATGATATTACAAGAAGCCTTAGAAGAAACAAATCGAAATTTTTCCTCTAGCAGGAAACCCTGACCCAGAATTTTCTCAAGAGGTAACACAGAGAGTGATACCTTACACCAAAAAAAAACCCACCCAAAATCACTTCCAGTCAGAGTACAGATATTTTTATTGCAGTCTCTCACAGAAAAAGATGAAGTCAGGTTTCAGTTATGCAATATCACAAATTTACTGTTACTTCAGGAAGGAGTGAAACTTTTATATCTCCTTGATGTAATAAGACACTTCCATAAGGTTCAACAGAACTCATGGATTGTGCATCGATAATACTCCCTAAAAGCTACAAAATTCACATCCTTTAGCTCTAGATTTAATTAAAATTGACAGCCCCAAATTTATTACTTTGGCAAAGTGAAATACTGAAAAAGTATTTGTGATAGAGTGATAGAATTTAAAACAAAGATGTCCATATTGGCATTATGGAACTTGACTTCTTTTCCAAAACTGAATTAATCATTGCTTTTCAGTGATCTGTAGATTTAGTAAAATAAAAGCAAAAAAACAAACCAATCAACCAAGCAAAACAAAACAAAACAAAGCAATAACAAAAAAACCAAAACACAAAAACCAAACCAAAACGAAGAAAATAAGAAAAAAAAACCCCACAAAACCAAAAACAAACCCACACAAATCCAAAAAAAAGCCCACCAAAAAAAAAGAGAAAAAAATACCCCCAAAAACCCTCAGAAATAATTTCAAACAGCTTCTTTCTTTTCTAAATATTCATTTTACATATTGAACTTATCATTTCAGAATACCAGCTGAAAAAGTCAGTTCAAAATCATGTAAGTTAAAATCCCAACAGATCTCTGCCCAAAGTATCATATTCCTGCAAAATAGTTCATTTTCAACAACGGTAGTTTCTGTAGATGATATTTGTAAGAGGAAAATGTTTTTCTTATCAGAGGAAAACATGCTGGGAGAGGCCAGAAAACATTGGTTTAATTAATCTATCTGCCCTTAATGGCATCAGCTCTACTGGGTCACTTTAACTCCTGTTTTTCTCTTTGAAGTTTTCAGAAAGGGTTAAATAATCTATTCCAGTTCTTCATCACCCTAGGCAGGAAATTTCTCCTATTGTATTAGCCAGATTTCATTTTTCCTTATGAAGTTTAACTTTTTTGTTTGTGTGTGAACCCATCATAAACATGGCAGACTACTGTTTTCCAATCCTCCTTGCGAGAATTATTTTCCTTATACTTGGGATCAATTATCTCAATCTCTCACCTTACTTTGTTAAGATTAAATAACTGCAGTTTCTTTCACTCTTTCTTCAGAGGTCTATTATCTAGAAGCCACAATCTTTCTGATTTGAAATGCTTACACCATTTCTTTATCATGGTGTTAGTATGTTTTTAATCCCTTGGGCTATACTTCTGAAACACAGATAGATCAGAATCACCATCATCTGATTTATAAGGTTTTATTGTTTCCCTGATTCTTTTTCTTTTTCCATTTTTTTAGAAACTTGAAGTTTCTTCTCTGAAAAAAAAACCAACAACTTGAGTATTAATTGCCTCAAATATAATTTCTGCACTGTAGTGTCATCCAGCATGAGAATATTTATTATCAGCAGAAAACTCTTTTTAATGAAATATGCATTTTTATTTGAAATCAAAAAATATTAACTTAAAACCAGAACCGACTCCTACTTAAGCCACTCCAAAAACTCCATGAATATTCATTAGAAGGGGAAAAAAACCCTTAAAGAGCAGCAGGGCTGTATTTTTTTGCCTACAATGGACTTAGGGTAAGAGCTGTAGTCAGAGGTAGAGAAGAGTTTTCAATAAGTTAGGACATCAGTATTTTAATAATTTAACATAAAAACACCAAATAAAAAACCCCAAAATAAACAAACAAAAAAAACCCAAAAAAATGAAACCCAAACCAAAAAGCAAACAAACAAAAAAACACGAAAGAAAGAAAGAAAGAAAGAAAGAAAGAAAGAAAGAAGAAGAAAGAAAGAAAGAAAGAAAAAGAAAGAAAGAAAAAGAAAGAAAGAGAGAAAGAACAAACCAAATTGCAGATACCATTTTCCCATGTGGAAGCAAAAATTGCTGTGTACACAAGGTAAGAGTAGGAAGTTTACTTCTTCACATGTGAGTTCTTGGCATGCAACATTTTATAGAGACTCCTTCCCTACAGGTTATTCCAATCTCTCTTGGCTGCAATTCATGTCTATTCTCTTCTTCACTCCAGTCCTCATCTAGCTGAGTCTGGTTAGTGGGGGGCTTTATCTCCTGAGTTACTGCAAACCTTGAAATACCTGATGTTTTACTCACAGCCTTGACTGCAATAGACAAGAAAAATCAAATTGCATATTCAGATATGTAACACAGGAAAACTGCTTAAAATATCTACTTTAAGTGATTCCCAAAGTCTTAAAAGTAAGTAAAAAGAATGGCTTAGGTCATGGTTTTTAAAGTAATGATGTAAGACATTACAACTTCTGGGAGAGCTGAGTACTTTTTGGTTTTTAAAATATTTTTTTGAGTTTTCAGTGTTGAATGATGCATAATTTTGAGAGGTTTGTTATGTTTCTAGTTCCTATAAAGACCCAAACGAAGTCCTGGTCAAGTAAAGGAAATGACAGCCTTGCTCTGCTTTACACAAGCCCTGGATTTCACTCTGGTGTGTGCTCCTGTGCACTGCTGGCCTGAGCTGTCATTACAGCTGCAAGCTCAATTTTTGCATTTTCTGGGGTTTGATGGATTTATTGCAGCACACAATAGTACAGTGGAATACTCAGCAAGATGCACAGGATGAGACAATAAAGGGAAAACAAGGTTTTGCTCCTCTGCACAAAGAACTTGTTTCTTATTTACTGGAGTAGTTCTTCTCAGTGACAAACAGGAAAGACTGGAGGACTCAAATTAGAGGTTAAGCAAAGGGTAGCTGAGAAGACAAGAGTCAACCACCTTAGTTTAAAAATAGAAATAGAATGAAGCTAGCAACCTGAGGGAATTGACATGTAGCAGATTATGAGGAAATGGGAAGGTTCTTTTATTACAGTTAAAACAGAGAAGAAATGAAAAAAAGTGTCTGCTATGCCAGGTTCCAGTTCTGCCTTCAGCCAAGAAGAAAAGTTCATAGTATTAAACCAATTAAGGTTAAAATGAAACTTGTAGGCAAGATGGTCCTTTTCCCTGATACCCCCTTTTTTGTTATACAACAGATGAGATGTATCCCTTCCCCACAAGATGGCAAATTAAAAGGTAAATGTGCACGACATTTTTAGAATTAAAGCAAGGCTAAACAGCTTTCTTATTACAATTAACTTCAAAGGTTTGATTATTATTCAGATTAGACCTCCCTGGTTCAACTTTTTTGTTTGCAGACCAATTCTGATTGAATATTGACATCAGAGGAGGAAAAAAAATTCCAAGCATTAGTGAGAGGGAAAAAAAGGATCGATACTGCAACAGAAGAAACAGGAATCTTCTGCAGTTTAGACATGCTAAGGACTTGTTCACTTAATGGTTTACATGTATTCACCTGTTCTGCCCTTGGTAAAGACTGCTCAGATTTAACATAAGTCATTATATTCATTGCAGTACAATTTAGCAAACTTCTGAAATGGCAATTTCTAGATTCATTCAAACAACAGAATTCCTTCCTGAAGCTTTTGTTATCTCACAAAAAATTAAAGTTTGAGGAAAGCAGACATTGTAGGTATATATTTAATGAAAACACAAGTTCCTACACAAGAAACTTCACAGAAAATATTTGGAAGACCATAATAATATCTTTCTTGCCTTATTTCCTTCTTGTGACATATTACTGAGAAGTATGTAAGCAGATAAAACCTGGAATATTCAGGTCCCCTTAATCCACCTTGTTCTATTCAGGACAAGACATAACATGTAGTTTTCAGTAGTTCATATCTTCTAGAAATAGAACCATATAATCATAGAATCATGGAAAAGTTTGAGTTGGAAGGGATCTTGAAGATCATCTCATCTCATCTCAACCCCCCTGCCATGACCAGGGACAAATTCCACTAGGACAGATTGCTCAATGCCTGTCCAACCTGGCCTTGAACTCTTCCAGGAATGAGGCATAATATATAAAATCATAACAGCTAAAAAGGACTTTTTTTTCCTCATAGATTCCTAGTGCTTTCAGAAAAGAACAACTCCTTGTACTCTAAGCTTAATTTAGCTATAGAAAGCAACACACTTCAGAGCTGCTTTCAGGAAGGCCTTGACTGGAAGAGCTCATGATGCAGTTATATGTTTTATAACTTTTCTCCTAATTAAAAAAATATTCAATATGAAAACAGTCTGTCCACATGACTGAAACTGGTTTCTGAGAAGGGATATAATTTCAGTATCTGGTTTCATTTTAAGAAATGGATTCTTACTCCATAGTGATATTAATTTAAGGAAGATTATCTAAACCTTGAAGGCAGTTCTTTTCTCTATACCATTACTCAGTGCAACTGAGCAGGTGGCACACTAAGAGTCAGAAATGGCCCATGTATAAGAACAAAGTCCTAAGTGGCAATAATGCTACACAAAAAATGAGGTGAATCTGATGATATGTTTAGGGGATAACACCCAGGGTAAGTCACCCAGCAGTTATCCTTTCCTTCACAGTAAGTCCTAAATCAATTTCTAATGTATGAAATGCACAATCACTTTAGTTTCTCTTAGTACTGGTTTAATTGCTGTCATTCAATGGGGGAGAAAAAAAAACAGAATAACATAAGCAACCAAGAAAAATCAGTACTAAAGGAAGAATAGATAGAGTCAGAATTCCCATCTGAAATATAGATGGTGTTTAAGTCCAAAACCTGACTTGAATTTTACACCTAAAATCAAGAGCTAGCACTTTTCTGTAGTCCTACTTCATGTATAGAGAGGAATGAATATAGACTAATCTAAATTGTAATTTCACAGGTTGTTTATACTGCATAAATAAGGTACAGCAGCTGTTTGAAAGGCAAATTGAACTAAAAGGTCTCTGGATTGAATCCTAAAGTATTTATATTCAGTTTTTCACATTATGTTCTGTTTTCAAAACCATTGCTGAATTTGTTAAATCACTGGTATGCTTGTTAAAGAAAATAATATTCCATGAATGCTGGCTACCCTTAGACTCTCTCCTTGAATCTAACCATTTGTAGCTAAATACAAAACCTCTGACATAGCTGTCTTTGCTGAACCAAAACAAACTGCAGTGAATTCTTGTTTAAACTCCATCAGCCATGATGATTATACTGTATTTGTAATGAAGCAAGGCCTCCCAATAACACCACGAGGACACATTTCATAGTGTGTAATGGTTTTACTGTATATATGATTTCACATGTCATTAGCCAGACTTTTCAAATGTGTTCCAAAGTAGCTTATAGAAACAACACCAACATGCTGAAACAAGATTATTAGCAAAATCAATATCACTGAATGGGCAATTTAGTTTTTCTTTTCCTACTTGCTGTTGGTAACTACTCTAGCAAGACCAGAAGACCAGTTTTAAACTGAAAGAGGGTAAATTGAGATTAGATATTAGGAAGAGATTCCTCCCTGTCTGGGTGATTAGACACTGGCACAGGTTTCCCAGAGAATCTGTGGCTGTCCCATCCCTGGAAGTGTTCAATGCCAGGCTGGATGGAGCTCTGAGTGGGAGGTGTGGCAGCCCATGGTAGGGGATTGGAATGAGGTGATCTTGAAGGTCCCTTTTCATGCAAACCATTCTACGATTCTATGAATATAATATTAATATACTGTTGTTCTGAAACATAAATCCGAATTTTTCTCAGAAGTATTTGCTATAATATGTTAGGGATTATTGAAGTTTTAGTCATTTTTTCTCTTTCATGTAAGAACATAAAAATTTCCTATTCTTATTAGTCTCAGGACCATAGTGAGCTCATAGTGAGGCTTCATAGTAAGTTCAAACAGACCAGGCTTGTAGCTAACTTGTGAACTGTTCACTCTTTTTCAGCTATTTCCTTCCCATGCCCTAAATTTTCCAATCCCAATTGCTCAACCGCATTACTTCAGAAGTAGACGCAGTGTCCAATTCTTCTGCCTTTCCTTGTTCTCTAGATGCCCAAGAAGGACCCTGGAGTGGGAGTGATTTGAGTATCCAAAGTGTGAGGGTGGGAGGGTTCCATCCATCAGAGTATGGGCTACTTTGAGGACTGGGGTCCCTTGGGAGAAGTAGAGAGAGAGTGTGATCTGGAATAAGAACATTGAGTTGTCTGGGGGTGGATTTCTGCAACTCCTCATTCTCATGACAGAGAAAATATAGAAAGAAAATCAAATCAGGCAGACCTTTGGTCATAATTTCCTGCCCTGGGAAGCATTTCTAGTTAGTATTTTCATCTGTTTGAGGAAAGCAGAGCTGAATTCTCAGAGGCTGCAGAGGTGGGAACTGGGAGAAGGCAGCAGGTAAGTAACACTTCTGGGACAAGCACTGGGTTAAGATGATTTAGGAGACCTGAAACAAGGAGAGAAACCAAAGCCGTGTTTATTCTTTTTCATAACCATTGTAATGTCACCAAGACCAGTGAAAATAAATAAGGAATTTGACTGCCAATGCACACAGCTATTTATCTGATTATGTGTAATCTTTATTAGAAATAGTGACTTTAGACTCTTCTGATAATTATCTATGAGCAATTCAATTTTTGGTTGTATATGTGATATCATAGAGTACTGATGGATTTTCCCCTTGGGGACTGAAATGCTATTATTTAGTGTTTGTTTGTTTATAAACATTCACTCTTTACAGGTGTAGATATATCATTAAGTCTCTTAAATAATCTAATTATTTCCAGAAGATCTGGAACTTAAGTGTTTTTTTCCTCCCTCTCCATTTGGATAGATATTAGTAATTAACTGCAGTAGTACAGGAAGGACATAAAAAGGGAGCTGAAAAACTGATTGAGAAGGATGCTGGCATGATTATATCCTTGTCTTGCAAGAATTTATATTCTTGCTGAACTTCATTTATGAGAGCATTCATAAGAGCATTTTTATGCTCACAGCCAAGAAATAAGATGAAGGTAATGTTTTACTATTTAAAAAGTAAGGACTTGGAGTTGTTTTTAAAAGTTTTGTGTGTGTGTGTGTGTGTGTGAGTGAACAGAAAAATATCAAGACTTTAAAGCTAAAAGCAGAGGAAAGAGGTTTTCATTTTTCCATCCAATTTATCTGGAGTAGTCGATTCAAAAATTGGAAAGTTTAAGAAAAAGGAAATAAGTTGTTTTTGCAGTTTTCCACAAGAATAATGGTGTGGACATCATTTCAGATATAAACACTATCTCACTAAGGAAAAATTTTGAACAGCTTTGCTCTGAGATATATTTTTTTATCAGAATGATTATAGAAAGCAAAAGATGTATTGGTTTGAATTTGTACATTTTGCAGGAAAAAAAAGGTCTTTATGTAGTTATATGGAATTAATTTAATTTCAGACTTGTATTGCTCATTTACACTTTGGGGGTCAATATGGAAAGATGCTGCAAGATGATTTATTTGCTCAGGAGTGTCCCTGTTGCTCAGGGTAGGTATTTGCTCTGCTCTGACCTCTCTATCCTCTATGAATCAAACACAAATAAAACTTAATAACACATGATTCAATGTATTCCAAAAAAATCTAGACCAGTAGTGGTGAATTGCTCTCTTGAGATTTTTCTATTTCTTTCCAGTGGCTACAGAGAAAGTCAAGAAATGAACTGTGAACAGACCTACTGTACATGTACTGATCAACTCCTTGGATCTCGAGTGGTCAGATATTAATCAGAGTACACACCTCTGCATTTGGAAGGACACAAAGTTCTTTTACTGGGCCTGCCCATGAGCTTGACACATACAACACCAGGGCATTTGTTTTGACCTTCCTAAAATGCTCAATTTTTCTTGACAGCACTAGAAATTTACTGAACTGTATGATACTTGCTAAATGTTTTATTCTGCTTTTTAAGCTGTAGTATTAATAGCAGGAAATTTTTTCTCAGGTTCTATCCTTTTTCATGCTGTTTGCATCTCTTTAACAGGATTAAAAGAATGAGTAAAAACTGTCTGGTTTGTAGCTGTACACACAAATGGTCACTGCTGCTTCCAAACTGTTTATGGCATTTGAAATGTCTGAGGTTATTTTACCTTTCCTGCAGCTCTTCATTATCTTTTTGTGTTTGCTACCTCAGTGACAATACATCAATATCCTAAGATGCCTCAAGTAGTTTTAGTTTTAGTTTTCAGTACTATGCACCAAAACCAGTTGAGAGTCATACACTTGCATATCTGTGTCCAGAGGTTGACTCCTGCTGTTCTGATTAGGTCTTCATTATGACAGAATCACAGAATCATAGAATGTCCTGAGTTGGAAGGAAACCCACAAATTCCAGCACATGGCAGCTGATTTATCCCTGCAGAATTTCATGTTGCTCTGTGCTGTCCATGACATCTGTATGGGACCAGCAAACAGAACACAGAACATACAGGAAGCCTTCATCATTCCAGGTGAGTTAAAACTACATCTGCAGAAAAATCCCTAAATTCCAATCCAAATTTTGTATTTCCAGAAGACTCCAAGAGAAGAAATTTTGGTGGCAAAGCAATTTATTGAGTTTTACAGGACCTGATGCAGTCCTGTGCAGTACCTTCCAGAACATCACCTGAGTGTTTGACACTAAGGCAATATCCAGTCTTCTTGATGGCAGGAAACAAGGATCTTCTGAACAATATCCTTGGCCAGATTCGGTGCAGTTCAGTTGCTTGGACACGGGTGTGTATTTCCACCAAAACCAACTAAAAGCTCCCAAATATCCACCCCTATGCTGGGGCAGGGAACACACAGGGTTCACACATAGGGCTTCTCAAATGGGATGATGTGCCAAAACCCAGGAAAGGGGAACACCTCCTCTAAGTCTTCAGGTAAATAAAATTAACTGTAAAAGAACTTAGAGACAGGACAATTTTTAATTTATTCTGTTTATCACTTATGATTTAAATATAGCTTAACAAGGCAAACAAAGCAGAGTGCCTCTCTCCCATTATCTTTTATATTCTGGGGAAAAAAAGACAATGCACAGAAAGTGTCTAAAATTGAGCAGCTTATGGTTATGTTGCTATAGTTACAGGATGATCAGAGGCTTTGCTAAGCCAGAAAAAGAAATGAGCAGTTTCAAATAGTTTTGCACCTAGTCCCTGCAGATAGTGCTACATTTCCAAGTACACAGTTTTGATCAGCTTTTCATTGGTGAAATGCAAAGAACCCATTTGTCTTCTGAAATTTCTTATGAATAAAAAAGCCCTTTGCATTTTGCATCTGAGAAATCCCATGTATATTTCAAATAGGGAAAACAGTTTCTATTAATAGACATGGTCAGAAAATGTTTGTGGGTTTTTTTTTTTCCTCCTCAGAATAATTCCTTTTATCCATTTTTCTTTACAAAATGAAGCACTTAACTTTTTTGTGCTGAAATTCAAAAGTTCTGCTTTCAAGCTGAATCTGTTATCTATAGACATAAATCTATAATATCCTTCAATCAAATACTTAAAATATACATGAATAAATACACCCACGTGAAATGATCAGTTCAAAAAGGAAAATCACCACCACATTTTTTCCTAGAAAAAAAAATCATAAAACTATCAGTATTCTCCCTATTAAAAATAAATTCAGTATAGGTTATGATTAAAAATTTTCACTCAAAAATGTCATTTCTAGAGACTACAATAGAGCTTGGGAAGTTCTCCTGCTACTCTGTGTATAAAAAAGCTGTATTTACACCAGTCTGTGCCTAAAAATTTATTCCCTTTTTAAAAAAAACTCTGAAGTTTGCTTTTTCATTATGTTTTACTGCACAAATGAAGATCTTTTGTATCTGAATATGATTGCTACAGAAGAATAAACATTAGCAAAAAATTTTCCTGATTTTCCCAGCCCCTCTTAAATGCATTTTCATTCAGGCACAGAAAAGCCTGCTGCTCCTAAACTTGTCCATCTTTCAGTGTATATTGAAGTGTGTGATGCAAATCTGTTATTTCTCTTTCATTTATTCTATTTTAAGTGTATCTTACCACCCTCTAAAATTAAAAATTTGTGCTCTAATAAAAATGGCTTCTTCACACTGAAGTCAGTAGGGTGGCAAAGGGAGTCCAGCCAGGCTTCAAAGAGGTTTGTTTTAAAGTGAAGAAAGAACTTGGCTTAAGTTAAGGAGCTGAGCTACAGCTCATCTATCAGGACCTGCCCATTTAAAGCCCCCCAAAAGGGGTATGAAGGATGATTTTGATGCAGTTCACTGGCCTTTTTCACACATCTCTTGCGTGGGGGCTCTTTTCAGGCTTCTTCAGGCTGATGTTTTGAGCAGGGGCTGGACCCAATGGCCCCCAGAGATCCCTTCTATCCAAATTAGCCTGTAGCCCATCCCACCTCTCAGATACTCCAGATCTTGTGGGTCAGCACAAATCAAAATTCTTCTCTGTCTCTGAACTCTGAAGTTTTACTGACCTGTCCTACCTGCCAGTGGTGGGACTTGTGGGAAATCATTGATCGTCCAAATCAGAAACAGTAACTTTTGAGGGAGGCGAACAGGGCTTCAGATTTTCATTGACTAAAGAGAATCAAATTCTCAGACAGAGATTTTAGGCTCATTAATCACTTGTGAGAACTTAATTTATATGCATCTACCTGTAGATTTCTTATCTGTAGACTGAAACACACGGTTATAGTTTCAATGTCAGTAAGAAGTTAATTACTCAATCTTTCTTTAAATGTTGATAAACAGCTAAGATAAGATTCATTTCAACTCAGTGTAGAAACCTGAAGTAGTTCACAAGAATAATTCCCTGGAAGTGATTCTGTTACTTTCGTGGCACACCTGGTTTGATTTATCTCAGGGAAACCTGTGTGGTCTCCTGATCCTTCTCCAGGAGGTCACTGGTCCCCAGTGGGTCCAAAGTCAGATTTACTGGCCTTAGATGGCCTGGGGGGTCATGACTTCATTTAGTACAATTTGTTGCACAAATATGGTTTACTTCCTTCCCAAGTTAGGATCCTACAAGATAAAGTACAGACATACAAAATCAGGGTGAGAGATGTTCAGTTTTAGCCCCCTGCATATCCCAAAGTCCTAAAGACAGGACAGACTGAGACCAAAAGAAGAGTAGCTGATGAGTTTTCAAAGAGAATGCACAATGGTTTGCTGGTGAGATAATCACTTATCCCACAGAGTTTCTAAAGACTTTTGAATGGAAAACTGATGCTACTCATTATGCATGCACTTCAGATTTACCATTAGCCCAGTAAATTTTCTAGCACAGAAAAATATCTCCAAGGTAATTCAGGTCATGAAGGAGATACAAGAAACTCTGCAAGAGTCATCTAATGTGACTTTGAGGTGGGGGAAGAGAAACACCTGTCATCTTTTGGATAGAGGTTATTTGCTCCATGTAACTTAGATATTTCAAGATATTTGCACTGATCTCTTAGCACAAAGAGATATTTGCAAAAATGTGATTTTGTCAGACAACTGCTTTTCTACATGAAAAACAATTTCTTCTGTGTAAGTTTGCTTTTTTATTAAATAGAGAAAAAAATAGAGGTGAAACAGAACTGCTTAGGGTTACACACTGCCACTAGTAAATGAATTTTTACAGGACTGGGTTACAGTTATGGTAGTTCTTCTGAAGATAACTACTCAATTTAATAAAAGATTATATGAAAACACCACAATAATAATTTTGAAATAATAGATATCTGTGTGTCATCCAAAATAATGCCCAAATTGTTCTGTTGGGCTGTAATTTCTTATCAGCAGTTCTCCCATTTTGCAAACCTGTTATTTATAAGAGAATTAAACAGCATCATCAGATGGCTTAACTGACTCTGAAATTGTAGTATGAGGAAAAAAGTGGGAGTGAAGTGTCAGGCTATCAATTGAAACATTACTCTAGCAATGTCTGAGGTGATCAGAGAACAAATAAAAACCCATACTCCCACCCGAAACTACCAATTAGAGAAGAACCATTCGTCCATTATCATGAGCAAATTAGACTGGAAAACTCCACTGGAGATGATTTCAAATTGGATTTTTTTTTGTTTGTTTGTTTCTTCTGCCTAGTGCAAGTTATTACATTGGCAGAGTTATTTTTTCTTTCCTCAGTTCTTCTCCTTCTTAAGTGAACTCCGAAATACTGGAGTAAAAAGAGATGCAGTCACAAAGGTGTTTAGGCTCTGGTTTCTAGTTAGGTCTTTAGGTACCAAAGACATGCAATAGCCCCTAAAATCCATCCCCAAAAGCTCACGTTTCCTGATAGTTCTGCATGTTAATTATTGTGCAGAAGAGCAGTACAGGCCCAAAAATTATATGCATCAAAATAAGAAATGAGCATTATAACTGATGCTCTGAGACCACACTTTTTCATTTAGAGCAGGGAGCAATAATCCTATAATATGCACTCTATGTGTGTATTTGAAATTTATTTCAGATAAATTGTACAAGAATTAGCTTGTGATTCAATAATCTACCCACTGGTACCCTCAGCTATCCAAAACACATTCAGGTGGATCCAGTCCAACTGCCTCCCCTCATTCTCTCTAAATTTTGCTAAAGTTACTCAGCCCTACCCTACCATGCCCATGCCTTTGCTAAAACAAACATCAAAAATAAACCAAAACACCACAAAGCCCCAATCTATATTTTTGCAAAATCGTGAGCTCTATTGTACAGTTTAATGACAAAATAACTCTGTTGGATTCTCTAACAAAATGTACCCTCACCAGCATAGAATTGACAGGCTAAGATACATTTATGGCAACTAATACTATAAAATCTGGACACTTCACATGCTTTATGATATCCCACAGAGGCAAAGAAGGAAGAGTTATTTGACAACTGGGAGTAAGAGGCACAGAAAGGCAAAATTACTTATCTAGCATAACATAAAACACCTGTGACAGAGAAAGAAGCTAAACCTGTGTCCCCTCATTTCCAGGATTATGCTCCAACCACTAGATAATCCTTCCTGCTCCAAGCCTGAAATCTTGGTGCTCTGATTGATTTTGCATATCATTTAAAGAAATATTTTCAGAAATGCAGTTTAGATGTTGGCTGAAATGTCTGTCCACTGAAATGAAAGAAAAAAGTACAAGAAATTCAGCATGTACTGGTGAATGGGCTTGTTCCTTCCCATGTGCTGGACTTTTCATTCCCCTTTACAAAACTTTGCAGACTTTCCTGCTGACCCATTTTTATAGCCTGTTGAAAGGGTAGTATAATCATCTGTCAAACACTCCTTCCAGGTTTATACCATCTGCAGGCTGGTTGAGAATTCACTCTTGCCCATCATCCAGGTCATAAATTAAGATATTAGAGAGTATTGGCCCAAATATTGAAGTTAGGAGTACATCACCAATGACTAAGGTTTAGTTTCATTTCTCATATAATTTTTTTTTTTAAAAATCCATCCATCTAAGATATTTTACCAAGGAAGTGGTCCAAGTTTCCTGTAAAGCCACAGGAGAGACAGAGGAAGACCTGTGTCATACTAAAAGACAGATCTCTGCCCTATCCAGTTATTTCTTTTCATTGGCTGCAGCTGAAGCCTTGATTTCTATTGTTAGGCAGCTGGATTTTAGAAAATACAGCTGGGTTAGATGGATGTCACCCTTCTTTAAAGAATTAAATTGTGCTATCACTAGAGGAATAGATTGAGAAGGGTCCACATCAAAATACCTCAGGAGCAAAGCACTCATCAGCATTTAACTCTGATTTGAAGTATGCCATAATCAGCGTCCACTCTGACTGGATTTCCACATGGAGTTTGGAAAGGCTTCCTAACAAAATTTCTTATGAAATGAACTCATTTGTCTGGCAATTTAAAGGGGAAAAAAAAGAAAAAAAAAACCCCAAACCCCAACAACTTCCCCCAAAAAAATCCTCGTTCTCATAAAACCATCATCTCCTAGGAAAATATATTGCAAAATATTTTGCTTGGCTGGTCAGTATTTTCTTCAGGAAATGCATAGTGACTGCTCCAGGTATCTTGCTCCTTGTCTGTGCACTGGCTATATCACAAGTCAAGAATTCATATTTCAAAAGTGGCTTAATCCCTGTGAACCATCCCTTCATGGTTGCTAATAAGAATTGTGACCTGCAGCTCAAACAAAGGAGCTTTTTGTTTGAAACACACTGCTTGAGACATTGCAGCAAAACCCACGTGTGCCTTGCACTATGCACAGTTTCATCCCTAAATAAACAAGCCAGAAATAAAACAAAATGAAAAACAAAGTCCAACCAAAATGGATTTGAGAACATCCCAAAGAAAAATGCTGAAAAGTTGGATATATTTGAGATAAACAGCAGATGGGCTTCTCAGGTGGTGAGAAAGATAAAAATGTGAATTTAGAAATGCTGTGAGTTTTGTAACTGAAGTAGAAGTGTTACTGTTGGAATTCAGCAACAGATAGTCCAAAATCCTGTTTGCAGCTTTTGGGAGCACAGCTGTTTTACAACTACTCATACTGTTTCAGTAGAAATTAAAAACTTTTCTTTGTCTTTAAAATAAATGCAAAATTCTGCTGGTCAGAAGAGCTGTAAATATCCCTCACTGAGCATGGCTAAAGCACTGGTGAGGACTATATTGTTTCCATGCAAAAAATAGAGTTACATTGGGTTACCTTCATTTGGAATCATCTTAGTGTAAAACTTCAGAAAAGCTAAGGTGTCTTTTAAGAGACCTATTTTTTGCTAATTTCTGAGATTTTCTTATTTTCCTCAACAGGCATGTCTTGGAGGTTGAAAGGTATGGTGTAAAGAAAACCCAACCATATGAGTTTCACAGCTGGAACTCAGTTTTGTTTCTAGCTTTAACCCCCTTGTGCTACCAAACTGCATAAATAAAGTCCAAGATAACCTTAAACAATGTTTAGGATTTTCAGTTTCATTTTTGGAACAGTGTGGATCCTGACTCTTTCTGGCTGTCTTCCCTTATGTTTTACTTCATCACAGTCAGATGGAGGAGAAAAAAAGACTGGATCTCAGAGAGTTATCTCTGACCAGAATTACACTAAGGGCTAAAGTCACCTGAATGTCCCTTCCTTGGAAGAGTAAAAATTTTATTTTTTTAAATTCCATAAATAAATCTGATTTCTACAATTTCTTTGCTCTGAAAAATGCAGTAACAAAATAATAGAGTAATAGATTCTTATGATTGGTTAATGTGAGCAGAGAACAGTGATCAGAGAAAGAAATTAGGAAAGGAAAAGAGGATGACAAAAGAATCTGGTTGTTGCTGGTTCTTTTTTCTACTTTTTTTTATTAACTCAGAAGTAAAAAACGATCTACTCTTGGGAGAATATCACTTCAGCTCACCCTCATAATTAGAAAGAAAAACTATGTACAGGAGAACAATAAGAGTCTTGATGAAAGTTCAGGGAAAGATCAGATAGAAAATGAGCCTGGAAGAAAAGCTTTTATTTTTTTATTGGTTGTGTTTTTCTTCATCTAATTCTGGATTTTTCCTTGGCTAACTAAATTAACCAGCAGGCTTTTGGGGCTCCTGTGAAGATGTAGGGGTGTGGATGACATTCCCAGCTCAGCTGGTGAGCTGCAACCACTGCAGTGATGGGGAGAAATGGGAATTTTAGAGCTTGATTACCCTGTTTAGATCAGAAGAATGAGATAAATAATGCTCTAGAAAAATTAAAATTTTTTCCCTATTGACTGTAAAAGAAATCCAGGTATTTAACTCAGAAAAAACGGTGCAGACTTTGATGTTGAGGGGTAAGAATCTCAAAGATGTTTATGTAGTTGGGATGCTGGGACAAAGGTGGCATAACTGAGGTCTGTGGGGTCTGTTACTGTGAAAGATGAGGAACAGGAGAGAGGTGTGCCTGTGGAAGAAATGTAATGATAATAATAATAATAATAATAATAATAATAATAATAATAATGAAACACTAAAAGTAACGTTAAGAGAGTTCAGACAAGGAGAAGAGGGGCTATTGTCACAATGTAGAAAGGTTTACACATAAATATATATTTTTCAATGTTTCTGTTATCCTGATGGTCCATATTTCAAAGAGGGAAAAAAAAACAAACATGCTGCTTCAGAGTTCCAGCATAAGGTAAAAATCTGGACAGAGCATGTAGTGTCCAAAAACTGAAAAAAAATGAGAACTCTCAAGTGTCTTTGAGGAAAAACAAATATGCAAAAGAAAACCACAAAGGATTCATCTGTCTGTGTGTGCTAATGTTTAACAGATGCTGGCACTTACAGGAGTGCTATGAGAATTAATTAATGACTGCTGGTAAAAGGAAGCCAAGGAAGCAGGTTTTTTCCATATGATGAACATATTGGGAAAGAAGCAATTTTCCCTTTGTTAACTTTATAGTAGATAAGTGAAACACATTTTTGGTCATGGAGACAAGAAAAAGGCTTTAAAAGATATTCATAATAAAATCTGAAAGTAATTTAGTCATAATTCTTGATTCATAAAATATTCTGAGTTTGAAGGGACACACAGGGATCATCAAAGTCCAACTCCTGGCCCTGTACTAGGCAGCTCCAAGAAGGAACAAAATAAAATTATCCCATGTATTTGTGAAGTATCTGTTGTTTAATACCACCATTACTTCATGTCTGAGAGCAGTGAGACTCTTCTGTTCTGTGCCTGGAACCCCCTGTCTCACAGAAGTCTTGTATTTAGTGGGGGTCACTTTGTTCTACCACAATATGAAGAATAATTGGCAACAAGTCTAAATTTGCTGCTTCAATACTTAAATAATTTGGAAATATAAGACTCCCCACAGAGAAAAATCAGCTATGAGACAGGGATAGTTTAAGGTCAATGTGTACATCCTAATCTGTGCTGTGTTTGCACATACTCCCTGTTTTGGTCATCCATGAGTTTTATCTTTAGTTGAAAACAGGAGCAATAATGACATTTTTACAACTCTCCTTGTAACTTTCTCTCTACTCTAAAGACAGAGTGACACAATATAAAGAGGCATCAACAATATTAATTCTGTGTTTATTTGATGCATAACACCTGTTTCCCAGTCTTTTTCTGAATCACAGAATCATTAAGTCTGGAAGAGACCTCTAACACTGTTGACCATCAAGCTCAATCACTAACCAAACCCATCACAAAACGTGTCCCCAAGTGTCACATCTGCTCATTTTTTGAACACTTCTAAAGAACATAGTTCCATCATTTTGCTGTCCACTTTAGTGAAGAAATTTTCCCTCATATTCAATCTAAATCTCTCCTGGTGTAACTTGAGGCTGTTTCCTCTTGTCCCACCGTTTATTACCTGGCAGGAGGATGACTCTTTCAACTGGAATTGTGGAGAGCAAGAAGGTCCCTCCAAGCCTCCTTTTCTCCAGACTGAGCCACCCCAGCTCCTTCAGCTGCTCTTGGTGTTCCAGACCCTTCCCCAGCTCTGTTGCTTTTCTCTGGACACGCTCCAGCCCCTCAAGGTCTGTCTCATATGGAGGGGCCCAGTTCCAGACCCCAGTGGAAATCAAGAGACCAAGAGGGGACGAAGCAGCACCCTCGATGTTTGCAGGAACTGCACCAGTCTGCAATAGAGTAAACTGAGGCTGACACCAATGCTTTGGACCCAATCCAAATTTGAAAAGGCTTTTTTGTGGAGCAATTAGCATTCACTTTATTTGCAGAATAAATAAACATTTGGGCTCCGGAGAACAATTGATATAATTGCTTCTGAACACCCTCCACTTTCCTCTTTTATTCCCTTGGCAATTCAATGTGAAGTTTCATGGATGATATACTGGTCTAAGAGAAGTAATAAATTTTGGAATTCAGTCAAAGCTTTTGCTAATTGTTAGGATTGCAGAAAGATTTCTTTTGCCATGGAATGTGATATATTTATAAATACACAAAATTATTTTTCCCAGTAGTGCTATTGCATGACCGTTTAACCACCCTTGCACTGGATAAATATTCTTTTTACTATTAACGAATAACAAGAGTTGCTAAAGCCTTCCATGCAGTGACTTTTAATGCTCTTGCTGGCAAGAAAGTCTCCTCAGGAAACCCTGCTTTATTTAGATGTATGTAACACTTTGACCCTGCTTTAAGTCTTTAGGTCCCTAACAGCACCGTTAGAAGTGGTTCAAAAATCATACTTTGATTCCATTTAAAATCAAAAGAAATGCAAAGACTTGTGGTGAATGATCATTGTCACATATGCATTGTAATAAAAAAATAACATACATGAATCAAAGAAAATCAAGTATAAGTCTTGTTAATGCCTTAGTTCAAATGGAACTTTAGGGTTCTTTTTTTCTAAGCCAATTTTTAAAACAACCTGAAACTGAGATTCCACATTTATAGAAATAATAACTTATTTCACTGTCAATTTAAGATTATTCCTTCACATTTACAGTAATTTCACAATTATAAGCCGCACCATTTTGACTAAAATTTTGGTCTGAACCCGAAGTGCGGATTATAATCAGGTGAGGCTTATATATGGACAAAGAACGAAAAGTTGCTGTTTTAGTTTGGAGGACAGGTGTCTGCTGAGAAAGGCAGGAGCTTCTCTTTGAAATGGAGACTGTAAACCCCCTCCCTCCAAATTATTATAACTTTGAAATCAAGGGGCTTTCAGGCAAAAATATGGGAATTAGGAATAACAGTTCTTTACTAGGGAAATTAAAATAGAAATACAGTACTACAAAGAAACAAACTCCAAACCCTGACACAGTCAGAGTACAACCTGACACCCGTCAGGCAGGGTGTTGGCAGCAGTCCCATTCCATGGTGGCTGCATCCTCCTGCAGTGACAGATGTGGCTCAGTTGGAGCAGTGCTCCTGTACAAGGTGCAGTTTCCCTCTAAAGCTCCAGTGGGGATGTGGAGAAATCCGGTTTTCCTCTGGAGTCCAGTGGAGAAAGGGGCTCCCTTACAAAACCTCTGTTTTTATCTTGGTATGAAATGTTGGGCTTTTCCCCTGGCTGGAGCAACTTCCAATGGGATGCAGTAATTTTATCAGTGCCACAGTGGGACTCAATGGCCATGAGCAGAAAATGACTCACTGGAGGAAGGATGGGTTGTGAAAAGATAAAGAACAATGCCCTGCCTGGTTTCAATGGATGGCCCATTAGCAGAATATCTCCCAGGGAGATCAGGATCACTGCCCCCACCCTCAACAGATGGTGATAGAACAGACACCTTCTATCATACTCTGTATTGTAACGTGCATCTTATAATCAGGTGCGGCTTATAATCTTGAAATTACCGTAATCTGAATCTCATTTAACATTCTTGTCTTATTGTAAACTTTGCCCTTTTTTGTGGTGTCTATAATGGACTATCCATTAAAAATCAAAACAAAAGGTATTGTGTTCTCTTTCCCTTTTCAACACTCTTTCACACATCCAAAGACACCTCTACTAAATATATTATTTTTTTCAGTCCTTCCTCACAGATTCTCTTTTCTACATTATTATTTTTTAAAAAAATCTAATACCTCCAGTAGATTTCCTTTTCAAGGTTTAATGTTCAATTATGTACATGATATTCCATCTGACAAATCATGGGGAAATTATTTCCCCTTTATATTAAAAACATTTATAAGTGGTGATTTTGCTAAGCAAAAATCAAAATGTTAAAGGAAAAAAAAATCCATTTTGATAATAATGAAAAATACTGTTTCAATTTTTTGCCTAAGCATCATATTTTTGAAGGTGGATTGCTCAGTGGCTCTGAGCAGTTTCAGGAGCTCAAGTAATTGATGGAATAAATATACAGAGAAAAAGGGCATAAGTCTGTTGAGAATGACCACAAAGGAAGCTGGACCTTGAAGGGCCATTTTATTGCCTCCATGGTGTACATTATGATTTTAATACTGGGTTAGTGTTTCCAAGAACAAAGTTCAGCAACTTAGTAACTGGGCAAAAATTTAGAACACAGAGAGAACAGAAAACTTTCTCATTGCAGTTCTCCCACCTCCACTGAGCTTATTCTCATTTTGCATCCCACATCCATATGAAAACATTGCTATTTACAGCAATTTACTATTATTTCCTGTGATATTCAGAACCTATTGTTCAAATTTCCCTCTGTGTTCCAAGGGTGCACTTCTATTAATCTAAAATCACAAGTCAGGGGCCTTAATAGCAGTTAGGTTCCTTGAACATAAAGACAGATGTGGTGCTAGCCCAGAGAGTTTACAATACACTCAATACACAAGTCAATACTATTTTCAGTTGAGCTGATGTGCTCTAAGAGCAATTTTAAATGTAATAAAATTCCCCCAAGGCCAAAAAAAAAAAAAAATCACAGAGGACTTTGGATTTTGAGTTGTCCATATAATTGATTTTTCCTTCCATTAGCTGAATATTTCCTTTAGTCTCTGCTACTGCTGTGTCTTGCATTGTTTGTTCTTTAAGGAGAATATTTTTGCACAGGGTTTGCGCACAATAAACGCAGACAAGTTGAATATTTACAAGCCTGCAGACTCCAGAAGACTATTTAGAAACAAGGGAAGGTGTTAACAGCTGTGACAATGCTGAGTTCCTGTTCCAGTGAAAGGACTGTTCCTGAGTTTTTAATTGTCAATGAAGAAATTAGTAACAGTTTTTTTCTCTGGTAAAGTTCTTCTAAAGAAATCAGTACCCAGCATAAAAGTAAAGAATTGGTTAATCAGGGACCTGGAGAAAGTACATCCCTTCTATATAGGATGCTGCTTTTTTATAGCTTTTCTCCCCACATTACTCAGAAAAAGCTCTTTAGTGGGTGTGGACTGTGTTTAAATAACACCTATGGAGGCCTATCTTTCAGTAAATAGCTGTCACTATAATAATATGTTTGAAAATAGGAAAGGGTGCTCGGGTTAAGGGTTGGTTAAAGAGACACAGAAGTAAAAAGAAGCAGAGGAGGAATAGAAGAATATTTTTTCCAGAATAAGGAAAAAATACCTTTTGGATCAACGCACGGTACTGTATTTGAGGCAAACTTTCGTCGGTGTGTTTGAGTTCTTATCCCCCTTTCTGCATAAGTTTTATTCAGGAAAATGTATTTTTATCCCATTGCATACATTCTTTCCTCTCTCATCTGCAACCATACCCAGATTCTAACTGCACAGGCAGGTGATTTCAGTTGTCTTAGACTTTGTTTTCCACTGAAATTCCTATTAATAAAAACAAACAAAAAAAAACCCCCACCAAACCAACCAAACAAAAAAAACCCAAAACCCTCACCTTTTAAATTTAAATAATGAACAATAATAATCACCTCCATCTTTATTGATTGCCATTCTCAAGGCATCAGAGAGTTGCTCTGAGGTGCATGAGGTCCATGATCGTGATGGGCTTGGAAAGGGTGCAGGAGGAAGTGGTCTAGGGAATGTTCTCTACACCTCCTGCACAGACAAATATGAGAAGTGTGTTTAACATCTTGTGCCAGTGAACATCTCTTGCTTAAAGGCTTCTCCAGTGTACAAAGGCTACAAAACCTGAGCTTTCAGTTCATCCTCCTCTACCACTACCACCCCTAATTTCAAGGACTACTCCTCTGAATAGCACATCCATGCCCAAAGGTGCAGTTAAATCCTTGTGTCTGTACTCATTCTCTGCCTGCAGTGACAGAAGAAAGAAATCCCAATTCACTAAAACTCATGCATTTCACACTTCCTATTGATCTTTTTGATTCTTTTTCTTTCCAGCTAAAAGAAAAGAGCTTGTCAAAGTGCCAGAAGATTCTTTGTTTCTGGAGTGCAAAAGAGCTTTCCAGAATATAGGGCAGACTGACAGTTATCATTTCTTTTCCCTGCAGACAGAACAGATGATATTTCCCAGAATTTCTTGGTGCTAGAGTGATAAGAAAAAAAAAAAAAAAAACCGCTGACTCCTGATAGCAACAAAAAGGCATAAGATTTAAGGAAGTTCTGATAATTTCAGTGGTGAACAGACCAAACTGACAGATTATCTTCAGAGAGCCAGCAAGGTGCATGGATATGATGAAGGAGTCTAAATTTCTTGAGTGTTTGAATGTAGGATGATCAGCAAATGAAGGGAATGAGACCTAGAGTTCATTGTAACCTGCCTTATCTAGATGCCACAGTAGAAAATAATAAGAAAATTGTTGCTTTTTTGCTGACTGCTCACTAAAAATTGTTGGGCTTTGTTACTGGGCTGATTTCTGGCTTGACCTCTTTTTAATAAATCAAAACCTTCCAGCAAATCACCTTTTATCATAGTTCTGTTCTGAAACACACTGTACCACCTGCCATTAAAGATTAGTTCAACTAAAAGGGAACTTACCTCTCCATTAGGACTACCAGCAGTAGCTTTTGACACTGGGTTCTAGCACAGGGCACATGAAAACATAAATCAGATTTCCTTTTTTCTGTTTTGGATATATATTCCTATTTAAGCCAAATTCTGCTGTTCAGGGCTGGGGAAAGAAAGTAATCAAACGGGACAGAGGGTTCAAGGCCAGGTTGGACAGGGCTTGGAGCAACCTGGGACAGTGGAAGGTGTCTCTGTCCATGGCAAGGTGTTGGAACAGGATGATCTTTAAGATTCCTTCCAATCCAAATCATTCTAGGATTCTGAGACTGCAGTTGTTGGTTTTCTCTGTGATTCTCTTCAGATTAAAATCACAGGCATTTCTGAATTAACTCATGATTTTTGTTCAGAATGGGAAATATTGAGTAACATCTACTTTCACTCCCCATCTGGTAACTAATACACATTTGTATTTGGACAAGTGACTACCTGAGGGCCATTTCACAGTGGGAGTGAATGTACATCACAAATAACTTGTGGTCATGACCCAGGTTTTACACAAAAGCTGTTGGATTGCATTTTCTTCCTGCTGCTCCTCCTAATTTCACCCAGATATGAGACCCCAAGGTTCATCCTAAAAGCCTGAGACATTTAAATTAACACATTCCATCTTTCATAGAATTTCCTAACCAAAAGACCCTGTGTGGGCTGTCTGACTGCTGCTAGCTCCGAGGTACAGTCAGAGTCAGGACAATTTGCACACCTGGTTTTATCTGTAGACTGGCAGAGGTTTGTGCCCTTGGAAAGAACAATCCCAGCCTGTGCTGCTCAGGCTGATGAGTCTCCTGCATCCTCCCTGCAAAGCCAGAAGTTGCACTGGTGCTATCTCAAAGTTCTAGACTGAATGTGAAAGTGTGAGAAGTTCATCCTGCCTGGAACAGAAATTCAGGGGGAAGTCAGTTTGCATGTGAGTGGTAAACTGTCCACATGAAGAATTAGCAGGCATGTGTAATGTGTGCTGCAGGAATTCACTCTGCATGCCCAGTACCATCACCTGTGGTACAAGAAAGGCAAGAGTCTAATGGGACAAGCCTCCAGAAAAAATAAGAGCTTCTGCAGCCTGTTCATGGCTTACCCCAGAAAAAGGCAGAAGGAGATGTCTGTGATCTGAGCTGTCAGCAGTCTGTCCAACAGAACTTAAACACACATAGCCCATGAAAAAATATTTTCAGGAGAGAATTCAGCAGGACTTTGATGGGGTAAAGCAAACTCCAACACAGGCAGATATCAGCAAGGTGCAGTGTTTGCTGCAATCCATAGGTAGCCTTATTTTAGTACAAGGCATGTCACTCTTGGGAGAATATATCTTTTCTGTGGATAAATCAAAATGGACATGCTGATCTTATAGACTTCAATTTCAGAAAATTAGGATTGCATAATAACATTGGCAGCATTTACTGCCAACAAAATAATGCATCTCAGATCAACCTTTCTTGTTCAGCACCGAACAGAAGAGAGAAAAAATTGACTGAAATAAAGCGACCCACTGTATTTGGTTTGCTGTGTGTGTTAAGCTTTGCAATCATAACTATGATAGATACAAATTATTCATCTTTGCTTAATATTTATTACAACTCTTTCTGCCTACTCAGACCAAAAATGAAAGGTTGAATAGATCTTGCTTGTAAGGATGCCCAGTTGTTCTGGAGCTTCCTCTAAGTACTGTTTTATTCTTTGTAAAATCCTGTTTTGGGTAATTTCCCTTCAGCAACAGCACAGCAGTGAATCATAAAAGAATGAAGAAATGACAGCTGATGCAGTGCTAAGGCTGAACCTTGATTTACAGCTAAAGTTTCATTTTAGATACTAGTCTCCATCAAGAGGCTCTGTTGTTTACTTTTAGGCAATTTGTTTCATGTCTCTCTGCTCCTTTTCCTCTGTGTTGGTCAGGCCTGAATTTTCATCAGTTGATCAACACATCTCACTGGACTCTGGTGAGAGAATCTCTGCAATACTGGCAGGACACCAATAAATAAGTGTGTACTAAACCAGTGCCCTGTTATCTTTTCAGTGTTGATCTGAATGATAGGCTTAACTGATGAAAGGGAAAAATGCAGAGGTTGTGAGTCCTGGGGAGACCAGAGTGGAATGTTGCATTAAAAATTCGGAGAAACAGTTTGAATTGTGGTTCATGGGGAGTTTCAATACTAATAAGAACCAGTATAAATTGCTACACTTCTGGGTAGGAAATAAAATTCATATAACATAGAAGTAAATTGCTAGACAGCATGAGAAAACAACATAGAAGTTGACATTTTACAAGGATGATGGTGAATGGTGTAACCCTGGAGCAGAAAAGGGCACATTTCCTTCTAGACTGTTTTAATGTAATGGTTGTACATGAGTGTCAGGGGGGAACTGCTGTCATAGGCTCAGCTGGAGCCTTGTTCATAAAAGATGGAGATCAAGAGAAGAACAATGAAAGATCTAGAAAGCCACTGTGCATGTGCTAGATTTGCTTTATCTGGAAAAGGGACTCTTGATTCAGTTGCCAAAATATGTCTGTGTAGGAAACTGGAGTCATCTTTTGTCATTCCCAGCATTTGAAAAAGGAAGCCAAGGGGAGGGATAAGGAGATGAGGCCAGATCACTGAGGGATCAGAAATAGTGAACATGTCTGTGCTTGGACACCTGAACCACTGGGCACAAGAGAGGACAGAAATATCAGAATCTTTTGATACCTGGGAGATTTCTCCTCCTCCTCCTCCTCCTCCTCCTCCTCCTCCTCCTCCTCCTCCTCGTCCTCGTCCTCCTCCTCCTCCTCCTCCTCCTCCTCCTCCTTATCCTATGCACACTGGTGCTCAGGGCTCTTTGCTCCTGACCCCTTCAACCTGAATAAACCTGTTGGAAGCTCAGCGACACAGACCCTCCCTCTCCTCCTTTTTCCAGTTCTTGATTACAGCTACCACTGTAGAACTAGCGGCTCTAAAGGTTCTGCTGCCGTTACATTCCCCCATTCCCCATACTGCAGCAGTTTCCCACTCCTGGTGCAGTGCTGGAGAAACACCCAGAGATAGCCCAGGTTCCAGTGGGCTGCGTCAGTTGTCATCTTCTTCTTTGTCTTCTTCATCGTCGTCATGTTCATTATGGTCTTCGTCCTCTTCATTGTTAGCGTCGTTGTCTTCTTTGTCATTGTCATCGTCATCACCTTTGCCGTCTTTGTCTTTGTCATCTTTTTCTTCTTCGTCATCGTTGTCATGCTCGTTGGCGTCATCTTCATCTTTGTCATCTTCTTCTTCATCGTCTTTATTGTCGTCATGATCTTTTTCATTGTTGAAGTCATTGTCACCATTGTCGTCTTCGTTGTCGTCATCATCTTTGTCATCATCTTCATTGTCTTCCTCATTGTCTTCTCCATTGTCATCATCATCTTTGCCATCTTTGTCTTCTTCGCCATCGTTGTCTTCATTGTCATCGTTTTCATCTTCTTCGTCATCCTCTTCGTCTTCTTCCTTCTTCATGTTGTTATCCAGTGCCACTAAAAGTCACCTGAATCCATCACTGGGCATCCAGGAGTGAGCTGAGCTGTTCTCCAGGATTTGTTCACTGACTTGTTTTGATCACTCCTGACTAAGAGGAGACCTTTTGATATCCATACAGAGACACCAAAACTTGGCTCTCTTGGTCTCAAACTGATCTCCAGGCTGAGATCTCACTTCACTTGCCTGAACCACTCCCTGTTCTGGTAGGGCATGGATAGTCCAGAGGTCCTGTGTTATTTCTGTCAGCCATATGAAGTGTTTTTGACCACCTCAAAGCTTTTCATATGGCACTGAATGCACATGTATGTGACATCCACATAGAGACTGAGCTGCACATTTCCCTTCCTGCTAGAACTGTAAATGCTGAGGATTTTGCACTCCAAAAGGAGCATGACACTTCTGGAAACAGAGAGACCTTTAAAAGCTTCCTAAATTGCCTTGTAGGTCAACAGATCTCCAGCATGCAAGTGGAAATGGGAAATGTCATTGAATGTTTTTTAAGATAAAAATTCCTTAGGAGACTGTCTCAAGATGGATGTGTCGTTCTCTGATGTCTTGGATTTCTTTGCAAAGTGCAGATATGTTTCACAGAACACTGGAATCATCAAAAGATTTGGGTTTGAAGGGGTCTGAAAGATCTTCACGTTGCAAATCCCCTGCCTTTGTCTGAGACACCTCCCACTAGACCAGGTTGCTCATTTCTTTAAAGGACACTTTCCCAGGAAGAGAGATTTTGTCAAATCCACGATGAAAGCCAGGAATGATTTCTCTACCCAAAATGTGAAAGGGAGCCAATCTGTCACATTAGGCACCCACCTGTCTTCAGAGTATGAGCTTTTGGAATGAGTAATAATGAATCAAATCCACCTGATAACAAACAGCTCATTTCCCCTTCACTGAGCCTGTTTCTCCACCCCAGCACCACTGAACAGCTTTTCATGGCAGTAGCTCACACAGAGAATCTTTCAATCACCACTGGAGAACAGTGTGGATTTTTATTGATCCAGGAGTTGCATGTGAGACTGTATGTCATGTAAGAGTTTTGATGAAAATATCAGAGCTGCTGTCACTCTGAACAGCACCAAAGGTTGGCCTGCTGATCTCTAATCAAAGTTTTTGGGTATGCTTCTATGACAAAGCCAGTAATTCAGAGTGAAAGTTCTCCACAGGGGCCAGTGTCATATCAATCTTATTTAACATCTTCTTAAATGTTATTCCTGCTATCTAAAATCAGTACACAAGTTCAGCTGCTCAGACAGAATACATCTTGCCCCTCTTAGCTGCTTGATCATGTCAGTGAATTATTCCTGTCATTTTCCTCACCTTTTTTCTCTGCCTTTACTCTTGTCTGTCTTTAGACGTTGTGTCATTTTGAATTTATCTTGAATTTTAGCTAGAGACAAAAAAAAAAAAAAAAAAGCAAAAACAAAAACACAAGTTTGCTTTGTGAAATGCCTCACACAATTTCAGGGTGTCAAAGGGGAAAATCGACATTCGCTTGCTGAGAGTGTAATGCCTGCATGAAGACAACACATCACTCCTGTGTTCACTCCCCATTCTCCCCCTTATGCTTCTCAAGAATTGTGATACTTCATGATAAATTTTGGTACCATGGAGTTTTCTTGATAATTTCATGTTTGGAGAATGTTTGGACCAAGTGCAAAGATTAATATGGAGAGAAGCATGGAGTTGTTTGGAAGGGGAGATGTGTTTATTGGCACTGCCAAGTGGAATGGAAAAAGCATGAGAATTGTGGTTTTCTTGCACAAGTAAAGGCAGTGATGTGTGGCCCAAGAATATTTTCAAAGAATCTCAAATGATCTGAACAATTACTTGATTATCTGCACCTGTGGTTTTAACTCAGGAGGAATTTATAAAACTGCTTTTAAAATTTGAGTTATTGTCTTCATTAAGTTGGATAAAAAGAAAAAAATCATTAGATTAAAGATGGTTAAGTGTCACAACTGCACTGGTGTCTTATTCAGTATGTACCAGACTAATACAAGGCAAGAATTTCAGGTAAATATTGAAAGTTAAATTTTGACCCTAGAGTTAACACAGCCTAATCCACTAATTCACTTCAACTATAATTCCCCTATTTTTTTCCAGAATGAGAGTTATTCTTGAAGAAGCACATTTAACATTTGATTCAACCTCCATGTTTTCATATTTTCATATAGCCTGCCAAAAAAACCCCAAAAAAAGGTATCAAACATGGTAAAAAAGTCAACAAAATAACAACTTTTATTTTACTGTTTGTATGTAATGACTAATCAGCTCTATAAATTCCCACAACTGCTATTCTAGGTACTGACAGGTTTTGCATAGGCTGTACTGATCCTTATCAAGAGTGTGAATCCAAGTGAATAACTTATTATTATCAGAGGTGTTGATTTTATTCAGAGTCTGCAGTAACAAGTTTTCAGGAAATTTGTTAAGGCTGCATTCATATTCAAAACTCTTATTTTTAGAATTCTGTCAATCCAAAAAATGTTAAAAATCCCTTTTAGTCATTTAATGTGCAGTTCATCTCACCTAATATCTGGAAATCTAAAAAATAAACCACTACATCTGAGCAGGTCACCCTGACCTCTCTTGATAGTCAGTAATGAAAAACTGACATTTTCAGAGGATGATTCATAAAAATCTGTCTCATCTCCAGTTTTAGAATACTAGGGTACACTTTATTGTTCCCATTTTCTGTCCATTATGTCCTTTCCTTCTGTATGCTCAAACTCAGGTGTATAACATACTGTTAAACTGTCTCAGCTGCAGCAGGTGGATCGTAATTCTCAGAAATTTATGGGAATTTATTAGGAAGTTTTACACATGTAAGACCTAAAATTTGATCAGCAAGAACTTTAAGTGCTCCAAACAGGGAAATCAACAATTTAAAAATGTGTCCAAAAAATAATGCTGCTTCCTTCAAACACAGACTTCTGATGGATTAACAAATCTTAGAGGAAGGATTTTGATTTTCTTCATTGTAGAAGTACCCTGGGATAGAAAATAAGGATGACTCCATGGACTGAATCTGTTGGTTTTGCAGTATATCTGCCTTTGAATTGTGATGGAGTTTACACACTTAGGTAAACAAGTCTCAGAGTCTACTTTATATTATTCAAGATATATTTAAACATTTCATACCAAATTAAAAAAAAAAAAGTAAATAAATAAAAAAAAAAGACATAGAGCAAAGAACTCCCCCTCTGTATTATATGAAATGCCAAATAAATTTAAAAAAACAATTTAAAAACCAAATGATAAATATCTACTTTAGCAGCTAAAACTGAGACATAAATAAATACTTAGCCAATGGTTTATTTAAATTAAGCAATTCAAAACTAAAGGTACGGTTTATTTTTAAACACTGATGTTTTTCTTACAAACAGCCAAATTTCGAATTCCCAATTAATTTTAACTGTTCATGGATATGAAGCTTCAGACTGAGCCTTATAAATGTAGTAGTATTCACTAAAAATTCCCACAGGAATGCCATAAACCAACACTCAAGAAAAATTCTTCTTGGCTGTGGAAACAGTGCCTATCACAGTTTTAAAAAGATGTTTTTCTCCTATGGACTAAATGGTAATCCAGATCCACCTGGTAGGATCCCACCTGATCCAAAAGGTCTTGATCTTTTCTCCAAATTTTTAGTTCAGTTTAACAGGACTTGAACAGACCGCACACCATCAATACATGGAATTCTGACAGCTTTGGCTGCTCTTTGCCACTGTACTTTTTGTTGTTGTTGTTTAAACTCTTCTTTAACAGGACTTGGTGACCTCTTGGACTCAGAATTTGGAGGCCACCTAACACAAATCCCAATGGTAGTGACTCCTCCCAATAGGAAGAAATTAAAAAAATAATAAATCTATTTCTGAAAGCCTAATAATTATGAGTTTGCCCTTGTAAAATAATTAGAGAAATGTAACACTGTCACACACATTTTCTCAATTATTCTAATCACATTTGAGTTTTGCAAATAGTCCTGCAAAAAGTTTCCAGTGATCAACAGCAGTTGCTCCAAAGAATTTGGCAATTTCTACTTTAAACCACTCCAGCCAGGATATTGCATCAGTTTTAACAAAAATAAAATATTTGATACTTTAAAAGGGACTTTTAATGTTCTAAGGATATTTTTATGAAGAGAAGAATCTTAATTTCATAAAATTTTAAACACAGTAGATTCAGTTGACTGATAAAAGCACACACAGTTCAATTTTTCCTTCAGGATTTTTGAGTGGGTCATTTTAATTTAGCATAATGTTATTTAAAAAATTGACCTTCTGCAGCAGTTTTAGAGTGAATGTGGAGTAATACACTTTGTTTTGAGAACTTCTTTATAAAAAAAAAAAAGTTAAGAAGTAAATATGTATATGTATTTGTATTTTTATTTGCACATGTCTCTATTTCCCTAATTTCTAGCACTTCATGTTTAATTTGATAGTGACAGCTCTTGGTTTTCTCTCTCACAGAAATGCCAGAACATATGCATATAATTTAATTCTATTCTGTCCTAGCAAATTCTATCTTTGTATGATGAGGCACAATCAGTGAGAAATCACTAAGAAATGCTGCTTATGTTTAAATGTTAGAAATATCTTTTTGTATTTACTGTCCCCTGAATTTACCTACTGATGACAGTTACTGATATTTTAAAGCTGTATAGTTGGGAATGTCTTTTTCACAAAAACTCTGAGTCTCTTTCTTATATTCACAATTATCACCTCAGCCAAATATATCCTTCAATTAGGTGGGTTCTACTGAGAGATAATCATCTGTCATCTATCCCATGAAATATATTCAAGGTCGAATCAAATGCAAACAGACCTGAGATAATACTTGCTGAATCTGGTGGAAAGACATTAAGTCAGAGTAACACTTCAAAATATGAAAAGAAAGCATGAGGACATTCAGTTACTGAAGGTCAAAAAGGAAAAAAAAAAACCAAAAACACCCCTATAAACAAAGGTGTCTAAAGTTCTCCACTGTCTACACTCACATGGTGTTTGTAGACATATTTGCTGCTTGAAATAATTTGTGATTCTTTGGTGGGATTCAGATGCCCAAACTTGGGCATTTAAGCCCAGCAGAGATGCCATAAATTATGAGAAACCCTTGTGTAATGAGGCACACGACTTAGAAGGGACCCACAGCTTCCCAGAGAGGACTTCTCACTGCACACCCGGCTTGAAGTACAATCCTGCTCATGTGTCCTGGGAAAGAGTCAACCAATTTTTTTTGTTGCTTTGAAGATTAGATTCTGTTGTTAAGTCCAGCTTGCATCACTTGAGGGGAGGAGATGCCACTACCCACTTCTTCATCAGCAGGAGTGGCAGGAAACTGTTTACCCAGGAAAAGGGAGACCCCTCTGTAAGGACCTAATTATTACAAAATGCCTTTGCCAGAATTAATCTGCAAACAAGACCATAGGCCAGAGTCAATCACACAGATTTTATTTAACAGCAAATGTGAGGTAGAGAGATAGGAAGAGAGGTGAGGAAGGAGAGAGTGAGATTAAATAAAGATATCATGACCATGTGGATTCCAATAGCATCCCACTGTCCCTCTTCTTCTGTCCTTCGCAGTGGTGTGGGTCCCAGAGTGCTCTTCTGGAGGTACCATCTCTATAGACACCAGCTCCCAGATATCCACAGGGTGTAGTGACATTCCTACAGCTTGCTCCAGCACATCTGTAAGGATTTTCTTCCTTTCTCACAGTTTGCCCACGGAGGTAATTTTTGTCTGGATGGGCTACCCAGAGCTGACTCACCAGCCTGGCTTCCTGTTGGTGCCATCTGCTCTCATCTCACGATCCCACAGTCTTCACACTGGGATCTTCCCTGGTGTGCTATTTCCAAACCTTCACCTCTGCTTAGGCCTGGTTTTTTAGCACCTTCCTGTTGTGTTGGCTTATCTTAGGGGAGCTTCCTTCTCTGACAGTGTTTTGGGACATTTCACTGCATTCTCCAAGTGATTCCACTTTCTATCTCAGGACCTGTCAGCTTGGGAGAGAGCAGGTAGATTGCACACTTTTCATGATGAAAATGAGAATATCTTAATGTTAGAAGAAGAAAAAATGCTGTCCAAGGATCAACAGGCTATGTGGGACAAAGAGAGGAAGGAAAGAAAAAGAATTATGTAAGAGAGAGATAGGGAGTGAGGGAAAGAAAAACAGGAAGGGAAGGAGGGAAGACTTCAGCTCTATCCAGACAACATCATTTAGAAAGCACAAGCTATTCAAGATTTGGATATTTGAACAACATTTCTAGCTCAGCTAAGCAAAATATACCTGTGTTCAATTTTGCTTCTAGTATTACTACTGTTATTTTTCCCACACATAACATTGCAAACTCCTTTTTGTACTTTTTTAATCCTATTTTGTAGCTGTTCCTCTATTGCAGGCAATTTTGGATTATTTCTTCTCTTCCTCTCTTGAGCCTGAAAATCATATCTCTTCCCATCATATCTTCATGTCCTTTTGGTCCCTTTCCACTGTGCCTCTGTCCTTGCTGGAGCTGACAGTAACTCTCAGTTTCACAGAGGTAGTGTTTATGTTTAACTCATTGCTTTTCTCTCCTTCAGATCATTGATGAAGAAGTTAAGTAATGCTAGGCCTTCTATATATTTCAGTTAAAATCTTTCCAAAATTAAAATACTGTCCTTTATCACTGATAATTCTGTAACTTCTGTTATGAAAAATATAAATTATATGTTGAAATAACATAAACCTCCTCTCTGCCTGCAACCCCTGTGACTGGTGAGTCATTTGGAATATTCACTCAGTGTGGCTGTATAGCTGTGGCTGCAATCAGCAGGGTAACTTCCACTGGGACCTTCTGAGAGCTGCCAAAAGAAATCTGGATGATGGAGTCACTCATAGACCCACCAGTCTGATCTGCATCACACGAGAGCATGGGGACCATTTCCCATTATGCTGAAACAAACAGTGCAATGACATCCAAGACTGGACTGGTTTAATTTAAATGAGGAATCAGAGGCTTCTGGGATCAGGACTGTATTATCTCCACAGATGTAGAGCACAGTTTCGTTTTTTCATCAATCTGCTTACATTAAATTGAAATAGCTGAAATTTGCAAGCCTTTTATTCTCCTTGTATAAACATTCAGTAGGATTTACCACAGTTCTCACCAAAATTTGGGGTTTTACTTATATTTCTCTTCTGCTGCCATGGTCAGAGCTCCAAGAGAGAGATGTATTGCATTACAGGTCTTCTGGTAGTAGGTCTCTGACAAAAGAAACATGGGATGCAACCATTTATTTTTATGTGAATCTTTTATATCATCATTTCCTCTAAAGAATTTATTTTTTTTTCCAGATGTATTATTCACTTACTTAGGAAAGTAGGCGATTCAGGCAATGATTTGTGGATGTGCTTTGGGTTTGTTTTTGGTTTTTTTTTTTTTTTACTCAGTCCCAGAAATACAGTGTGAGGGCCTTATCCTGCATCACAGCTCTGTGGGAATTGCAGTCTCTACATAAAGCCTTTCTGCAAGAATTCAAGGCTGTGTTAATGAGCAAGAAAAATGAAGTGCTTGCTAATTCCCACCTTAAATCTGATTCAAATACTATTAAATTCATGGTTTTCTCTCGGAGGAACCAAGGGTCCAAAGCCAGGTACCATTAAAAGCATTAAATCAGGTTCATGTTAAAAATGATCATTCAGTTTTCCCTGAGGATAATTAATAGGAGATGTGAAGCATTTAAAAACACAAAACTATAGGTAATACTTTGCAATGTGGTTCATGGGTTCTGGGTAGATTTTTTTTCTATACTTAGAATAGAAACATCTACTACATCTTCTTTCATATATAAAGGATTTATTTGGGATTAAGGGTATGTTACACTACAGTGCTGTAAGGACAGAAGAGTGCCTGTGTTCTCCATCTCCACATTTTAAGTGACAAATTAAATAAATAGGACAAAAACTGGAGCAGCTCAGATTTTCATGGAGTAAGGACATAAGGGACCCACCACGACTGTTCTGCTCATTCTTAAAGGATATTACATGCTCCAAAACCTTGCTAAAATGACATTTCTCTGACTTTTGTGTACCTACACAAACTCTGATGATTGAATCCAGCAGTCTGTAACTCTGAGCAGCTTTAGGATGGAAAGGGGAAGAGGGAAAGGTTTTGGTAGCAGAGCTGAGGCACCAGGCTCAGCTTGTGAGCACCCAGCCCTACCCTGAGCACTTTTCAGCCTCTCCTCACTGGGACTGGTCCATCCTCTCATCCCTGCACTATTCCTGGGGTGTGAATGTGAGCAGCTTCACTGAACTTAATGACTGACCCTGCTCCTGCCCAAAGCACTGAGTTGTCCTGGTGCTGACACTCCTACGCTTTATTTTCCTACACATCCGTGCCAGCTTAGCCTTTAACTTTGTTTCATTAGAAGAAAATTTTTTTTTTTTAAATTACAATTCGTTATTTCTCTTAATATTTTCCAGATTGGTGCTGGCAGACACTTAACAGAATCCAATCCCTTTTTCATTAGAGCATTTCTTGCATTCACCTCACATTTCCATTATGGAATTCATGCACAGCAGTAATGGCCTGGGTAGGCACTCATAAATGTCCTGCTCATCCTTGGAGTGGTTTAATTGAGAGCAAACACAAACCAGTGGTGTTTGCCCACTCCCAACGTGGGTATTGCAGGTCTGTCCCACTTCTCCCTGTGTAACCTGGGTGGCTTTTCCTGATTTCACACCAAACTGCTGCTCTGAGGGGCACAAGAGGCTTGCTGAAATCACAGCAGTTCTCTGGCACTCCTGCTCTCTCCTGTCCATTCCCAACTGTCTTAGGAAGGACTGGGGGCTTGTTTGCTCAACAATCACACAAGACACGCTTTCTAAGTTCCTGGAATTTACCTGGAATTTGTCATTCAGTATCTACTTAGGCTTTTTTTTTTTTTTTCTTTTAATGTGAGTGTAATGATGTGCTTTTCTGTGGTACTGTATTTTTCCAAGGTTTCTGAAATCCAAGTAAAAGTGACATCTTCAGTTTCCTTTCAGGTTCTCTCCTGCCCATGTTGTGGTGTGACCATGGTGGGTTGACCTTGTCTGGATGCCAGGTGCCCCCCAAAACTACCCTGTCACCCTCCTCCTCTGCTGGAAAGGGGAGAGAAAATATACCAAAAGGTTTGTTGGTTGAGGTAAGGACAGGGAGGGATCACTCAGCAATTACTGTCACAGGCAAAACAGACTTGGGGAAAATAATTTAATGTATTACCAATCAAACCAGAGCAGGAAAATGAAAAATAAAAGCCAATCTTAAAACACCTTCACCCTACCCCTTCCTTCCTAACGAGTTTAACTTTATTCCTGAATTCTTTACCTCCTCCTGTCCCACAGCAGCACAGGGAGGTGAGCAATGGGGCCGTGGCTCTGTCTTGAGCTGGCTGTCCTTGGATCATAGCACACAGGGGAGCTCCTCAGAAGGCTCCCTTGCAGCCCTGCCATTGACAAAACCTGGACATGCCAACCCAAAAGTGACATTGCTGCTGAGACCAGCTTCTCACAGGTGCAACCCAACTTCTGCACTCTCAGGGAATTTTGTACTCTTCCTTCCATTCTTTCTTCACCACATAATTTTGAATTATGAACTCCAGTTTGATAACAGAGCCTGGACTGTCTTTACTCTTTCTAGCATGCAGTGATATAGTTTTCATCTTGCATTTAGGGGATGACATGGAAATTATATTTGCCTATCAAAATTGGTCCAGCAGACATAGAAGAACTGAAGCCACCAGCACATAATTCACTGCACAGAGGCAGTCACTGGCTCAAGGGATAGTCTGCATGTGATAAACAGTGACTTAGTTTAATAAAGCACACAAGCTTTGAGTTGAGGACTATTTTAGTCCAAAATGCTACAAATATTAGGGCCAAAACTTAAAAAATATTGTTTAGTAAAAAAACCTGCACAGAAAAAGTTTTCAAAAAGAAAATATTTGAATTTTTTTTTTTTTAATTAAATATTATTTATCCATAACTTCTCTCATTTTAGGATCTTTGTGTGTGGTAAAATTCAGAGAACAATTCTATCAACAAATTCAATTTTTTCAATATGTCATGATAAAAACCTAGTGGATTTTTCAAACTGAAAAAAAGGACAATGATCTTAGCCACAGGGGCTATTAAGGAACTGTGGGTAATTTGGTAAGAAGATCATAAGATTTTTTAATTTTTTTTTTTTTAACAGATTTGTGTAATAGCTTTGCAAAACATCTCTGTACTTGCAGGAGTATTGCAGGGAATAATACATTTAGCATGAGCTGCATCTTGATTTGCTGATTCCAGTACTGAGAATACTGGCTTGTGAAATCATCTGTGCATATTAGCACAGGGAGCATCAGAGCCTCAAGTATTTCTTGGAATTAAGAAAAACAAAGAACAGCATTGCTCTTTCTGTTTATTTCCCATTTTCCCTTTCCCCTCTCCCCACTGAAAGTGTCCAAAATCCTATGAAGGTCCCTGTATTGATCTGTAGCTGGGAAGGATCTTTTTTTTTTTTGACTGTTTACTCTTTCATAACTGTGTTTCCTTATAATCTGTGATTCCAAGGGAAAGACAATATCAACCTGCTGGATATTAAGTTCCCAGTTTGCCATTTCTTCCCTTATGTCTCTAGGTAGCTTTAACTAGCATTGCAATGGTTAAACAACATGAACTCTGAAATTTGTTTTAAATAATTATACACTAGAAGGGTTACATCAAGAGGTGAATGCCTATAATTTGTGCTGTGCCAGTAGCTTTCAATTAAATCTCAATTTGATCTCTTGGAGCATCCTGGCCCAAATTTGCAGCTAATTCTACCTCGATCTTCAGAATTTAATCAAGTATTTAGGATTGAAGAAAGTAATTTATTAGGTGCTGCAATGACTTTGTAATCTTCCACAATGAGGTACTGCAATGATAAACATGAGCAAAACTAAAAGCACATTTGGGGTGGGTATCTGAGGGTGAATCATCGACCATACACATGTTTATTGTGAACTACAGCAGGTGAAGGGCATCACCTGTGCTGTGAGGAAAGACTGACAAAATTGGAAATACATTGATTTTTATATAAAGCAGTTTGTGAAGATCAATTAAGGTGCAAAAAAGAAACCTTTACAAGATTAAAAACTTCGTCAGAAAAATAGGAAAGATGAAATGGTAGAAAGGCATTTCAAGATTGCAGTAGATAATTCTGAATTTTTAATGCCTCACAGGATTGAAATCGGCCTTTTTCCCTCTTATCTGAGGGTCAATAGAAGTGTCAGCCACTGAGGATTGTGGGAATAATTAATTTAAAGTTATGAAACTATGATATGCAGTCTTGCCTGGTCTCTACCTTCCCTGTACAAAAGAAAACATAATTTCTGTACAGCTTCCATCTCCTTTATCCTGACTAGCAAGATGCAACAAGACAATCTGAGGTGACAAAGTGAAATCATAGCATTTGTACTTGTGTGGCCTGGACTTGTGCAGCTGGCTCCTGTGTGTGAAGTGTGCTTCACATCACAAGCAAGCACCACACAACCCTTTGGATTGCTGAGAATCTCAGTTTGTGATGAATGCATGAGTACTTCTCTGATTGTCTCTCTGTGAAATACATTGAAATATCACAATGGAACGAAGGGCATTTTCCCAACCAATTTTCTGACAGCGTGAAACTTGGTGCTCACAAGAGTTTTGCAATTTGAATGAGTTTTAATCAACCCTTAATGGAGAGTTTCTCTCTGTGTTGAAGTTATTAGTCACATTCCCTCTGATTCTAATGATTCAGGGTCGCACTGTAAAGGCATTGTATTATTTCTGAAACACAGAGAAATAAACTAGAAGTTGCTGTTGCTGTCTGCCAGGTCCTGGTTTACCCTCCATTTGAATCCATTTCTTCTTACAAACACATGTATGCACATAATTTTGAGCCTACAATGTTTTGCAGCTAATGGGATACTTCTCACAAGGATTATAGCAGTGGCCAAGCTTCAAATTATATTGAATTAAACACTGAACACACTTATCTATTTGTTCTTGGGTGTCATTAACACAGAGCTAGGAGGGATACTTTTCCCATTGGAAGCATATTTATTCCCTTAGCCCCTAAAGGAGGGAGGTTGTTTTTTCAGCAATTATAACTCTCCTTTGTTATGTTTTCTTTTGGTTGCTTTATTCACCTTCTATTACCCCTTGCTTTGACATAATCCACTGCAAGAAATACCCTGTTGTCATTTGTTTAAGTTTCTACTCTGTTCCAGCTCTTGTTACACTGAATTTCAGGTATGCTGGTTTATCAAGTAAATATCAGGCAAGGTGACCTTTGTACAGCACCAGGACACTGCTCAAAGTACCAGAAATGTCCTGGGACTGGACAGACCTCCAAAGTGTGAGTGTGAGGTATGATTTTCCAGCTTTGAGGGATGCCACACAGAAGGAAAGATAAGTGAGACATTTGGATGAAACCCAGTGGATGAAGTAGTGGCTGTGAGCTTCATGAGTGTGCATTTTCTACACAGATTTATCTTCAACATCTTGTCTGCAAGTACAAGCTCTGAGTAATGAAGGGAGACAGGTGATGAAAGGTGTCAGTCCATGCCATTGTGATCTGGAGAACTGAGAGAGCATCTCAGTCAGAATTGCAGGATGGGTCAGGTGGGAAGGGAACTCAGTGGATCATGTAATCCCACCTCCCTGCTCAAGCAGGGTCATCCCAGAGCATATGGCACAGGATTGAGTCCATTTGGCTCTTGAACTGTTCCAGTGATATCTCTCAGTGCAGATAGCCCCCATCCAAAGGCACTTCAATGAGCACATCCTACAGATATTATGTAAAAGACTATTCTAAGGAGGGATGTGTTCAGAATCTCCTGCTGACATTGCTCCATTTTATTAAAATCTTCATATTCCTCTGGAAAAATAGGCTAGAATGCAGGTGTCTGGCTCCTCAGAAGAATGAACTTGACACAAGTGTGCTCAGATGTCATTCTTCCTCAGTTCTTCCCGCTAGTGCTGTTCTACTTTGCATTTAATGTTTAAAAGTCTTCGGAGAAAAAGAGAATTGGTCCTTATCAGGGTAATCAGGACATGTGCTCTAGAAGTGGGACAACAGTTTTTTTTAGTTTCAATGATAATGAACATTTAATTTGCACGCAGTAGGACAGCAGCATAGGTGAAACCAAAAAGGATAAAATCTTCCCACAAGTACACAAAATACAACATAGTGGACACTCAGATAGGAGGCTTGAGATGTTTCCCTAAAGGAAATTTGGACTCACTGTTTCTGTCACCAGGGAGACTGCCTTTGCCAGCAGATCATGATGAATCAAGACTTCATTTAGCTTTCATTTTTGCAAGTATCTTAGGGTTATTTTTTGCAGAGAAGTTATATAGTTCAGATTTTTCTTCAATGGGGAAGAGTAAACCTAAACTAAACGTAGGTTTTGCTACTCTCTCTTCTCTTCCCTCCCCTTTCTCAGTTCAGCAGTCACACCAAAAGGCCCCTACTTTGACAGCCTCCAATCCTCATTATTATATTCCCAAAGAGTCCCTGGAAATCATTCCTAAAATCACCACTGCACTAAAGACTAATTCCATTTCCATATTTCTAGGTACATCTTGAGCAGCAGGGTTTGGTTTGGCATTTGTGTGTGAGCACAGCCTTAATGCTGTGATGCCACATATTTGTGATTTCCCCTGTGAGCTGCAAGAATGGGCTCCTTCACCTGATAGCACACATAGCTGGGCATTCTTCATATGCAAAATGTCAATTTATGACTACTAGGGAGGCATATTTTATTGTTTGCATACATTTTCCTAACTTCCCTCCTCCCCATTCTTATCTGCAAGCAAAATCATTCAAAAGATAAGAAAAAATGTCAGCACTTCAATATATTTTTTTTCAGAATTTTTCATTGTTATCTGAAAATACAACTCCTGATGTACACATTGGAGTTAAGTGATGATAAACTTTGGGCAAAATAAAAAATAAAAATAAAAATAAAAATAAAGAGATGAAAATAAAGTAATCATACTGACATTTCCCAGAAAATTGAATGTTCTTTTTGTACAAACATTGAAGACTGGTTTCATTACTGAGTGTCAAGAGGTTACTCAATAGCAAAAGCTCCTGCATGTCACTCAATCTACCCTTCAGCATTTTTCCAACAGGAACCTGCTTTCTGTAGGGGATAAAGTACTGGGGTAGGTGTAATGTTAAATGAATAATGAACATATGAGACAGCTGTTAAGGTATTATAACACCTTTTTAATTACATGGGCAATAGGATCAGGGTATGCCTGCTGAAACTTAAAGAAAACACTACTTCTTGCCTAATTCTAAAATATTCCACTGCAAATCAGCACTGGACTGCAGCACCCAAGTCTGCAAAAGCATCATGATGTTTTTGTTCTCCCCATCTATGATGTTATCTTCTCTGTGGGTCTGAAAAGCAGCTGTTAGACAAGCTGACAGTCTGGCATTACAGCCTCAATTCTGAGGTCTGGGAGACCAATCTCCAAGCTCCATTAACCTCAAATTCTGGGAAGACTATAATTACATGAGTGTTACTTTTGCCTTGAAAGCCTGAATGGAGACTTCAAGACTTGAATGGAGGAGAAGAAACCTTATTCACATTTCTATTCTGCTTCCTATGTGACTTTAGTCAACTTACTGCTCTTGGAAGTTGTGTCTAAAAATCAGTTTGTTACCTGCAGTCTTCTGCAGTGAATATTGAAATCTGTGAATGAAAAACATTCCAGAAAACATCATCTTACCCCCTCTATTATTCGTTATTTTTCCACCTCACTGCTTAAATTCACCTTCGACATAACTTATAGTGGATTCAATATTTGTAAACAATTTTCCAAGTTGTTATGTTCATTAAGTCTTCTCTGTCACAGATTTATATGCAATAAGCAGTGTTTTTGTTATGCAACAGGTATATATCTGATTCAAATACAGCCTAACTGTTTTGCAGTTCTACCTGTGGGCATTACTCAATCATCTTTTTCATTACTTTTGGTGCCCTGAGTTTCAGAAGAGTAAATAGCTTATTGGGAGGTGAATTAAAATGTAGTGAAACTAGAGGATTGAAGGCAATTTCCGAACAGGATCAGATTTAGCCAACACACTAAATTATTTGCCAAAAAATAAAGGTCAACTTGAATGTCTTGATATTTGAATAGACTTAGGAAAATAATTTCAACCAAAAAAAAAATAAAAACACCAAAAACCCAAAAACCCAAAGCCAAGTGATTTATGTTGAATGAGATATTCCCATTAGCAGAAATAACCTGTTCTTCACACTTTTCTGCTCACCATCATCAATTACAGATCTGTGCTTTTCAGTGGAATTCACGTTTCAAGCAAGACAGGAGTGGATCCAGCCTTACCAATGTATTACTTAAAATCACAAAATAATTGAAGTACACATTTAATATAAAGCAGGGTGCCATCAGGGTGTTTAAAATACTACTGAATTAATAAAAAATAGGTCCCTTGCATTAAAGTTTGAGGTTGACATTCAGTTCTGGTCTGAGTTCATTTGAGTCTTGTTACCACATCTTCACCATTATTTTTCTGTGCCAGCCAGGTTTGAAGCACATCCAGTGTTTGGTAGCAGATGGAGATGCTCAGGTGGCTCCCACTCTCCTGTGTGAGGTGTTTGCTCACCCAGGCACTCTCAGGTGAGTCAGCAGGGGCTGGAATTGCTTTGCATTTTCAAATATTCCAGATTCTTCAGCTCGGTGACTTCTGAAAGTTGATATCCTATTTGGGGTCCTCAAGTTGGAGAATATCAGTATGAAAACACTGAGCCTACCAAACACGGAGATATTTTTTTCCCTGCAAACTCTTACATTGTGCTTTCAAAGGAGAAATTAATGGTGGTATTTCAAACACAGTCATAAAACATTTTAATCACCTGTTCCAAATTTATCAGAATGTGAGTTTAAAAATGTGTCCTTTGGCTTTCATGAAACTGGAACATTATTTTACATTTTCAAAAGCCTGCTGTACTCATGAGTTTTTATTTTACACCTTAAAACTCATTATGAGCAAGAATTGAACCTATAACTGTTTGCCTCCTCCCTGATGAGTGCACTGTTGTTTTATATATAATCTTTCATTTTCCACTATGAACCACATTGAAATATCAGTGGCTGTTCTGGCTGCTCCACGAGATTGTACAAAGTAAAACAATCAGAAAGTAGCTGGGTGGGCAAACATAATGCTTAGCAGAGGGATGAGTAATAAAAAAAAACAACTTATGTGTTGTGTTATGTTAGCCTAACACTGCTGCTTTGTCTTTTCATTCTATTGGCATTTAGAGGGGAAAAAGAAATTCTAAGCAGTACTAAACTAAACATAGTTCATGAATACAAAGTGTTTCTGCCAACAAAGCAAAGATTGCCGTTTATACAATGCAAATGAAAAATTGTTACAAAATTCTATCGTTCATGAATCTGGAAAGCTTTAGCATATCTGTGGGGATTATCTAAGTCTATGATGTGTTTACACGGGCTTTCCTTCTCCCTTAACCATTTTTTTTTTCTGTGATAGGCAAATATGAGATTTACTTGGTTCAAAATCGGAGTGAAAACAGGAGTGTACAGACCTTTGCTGTAACCCATGAACTCAGGCATTGGACAAACAAACAAACAAACAAACAAAAAGACACTATTGGAACATAATTTGAATTTCAGATGCTCTATTGCTTGGGGCTCATGGACCATTCTTTTTGGGTCTTCTGGTTTGGATCCTTTTGCGGTAAAGCTCAATTTTCAACATTTTATGGTCTAATTTGTCAACTAAGGATAACTTAAATTGTTAGTTTAGTGTTTTAATCTTCCTCTTCTATAAAATGCAGTAATTTTTAAGTTGAGTTCTAATTCAGTTGATCTGTGTTTTGAAGAGTATGGACATTTCTGCAGAATTTCAGGGCACCTCCAAGGCTTGGAAGAGTTTACAAAGAGTTACTGTATTTGTACTTAATCAAAATTGCTAGCAATAGAGATTAAAAAATGTAAAAATGGCTACAACTTAAGAGCTACTTTCCCCCCCTCTTTCTAATCTTTCTTTTGCTATGAATTTTCAGTTGTCAAAGGATATAATCTTTTGTGTTTTCACAAAAGATGTGAAAAGCAAAAAGATTTGCTTTCAACAACCAGAAAGCAAAATATTTCAGTAATAGTTGAAAACAAAACAATTTATCTTTTCTATTAATGGTTGCTTTTAAAAAGGAGAATAATATCTTTTATTTCTCTAAATATATTTGTTTGCTGAAAATGAAATTTGTAATCACAGGAATAAAATGAGTGCTCCACCCTAAAAGAATTTTATCTATGTATATGAATATTCTTCATTCATATTTCAATATATGATTATGCCATCCTCCTCACAGTTATACAGAACACACATAGAATTAGAGTGTACATTATGCACTGAAGACAAGAATTCTATTGAGGATGAGTCAGTCCTGTGCTTTCATACTTGTTGAAAGAGTTGTTCAACAATTCCTTTAATCAAATACAAAAAAAAATAATAAATTTAGAAAGTTCATTAAAGCTAAATTTTCCTTCATGAGAATACACCAATTTTGACTAGTAAAAAAGCTTTGGGCATACAAAGGATTTATTTTGGTCCAAAAATAGCCATGTTATCTCACTGTAGCTCCAGGGTTCGGTCACTCATGTGAATTAATCTCATTGCACATCAGCTGTCATGCAGGTTTTGGGTTTGAGACAACTAAACCTTGCTATTAATCGAGGTGGACAAAAAGGGACTTTAAGAATCTGATTCAACACATCTGATGTAAAAGTCTGCTTTACAATAAGACCAGTCATGCCCAGAAATCCTTTATTTTGTCTATTCACAATATATGGGTTTAGGCAAATATGCACATCAAATGTTAAAACTGACAACAGCATTTTATGTTTCTCCTGTACCCAAAAACGAATCAGGAACCTGAGCCAGATGCTCCTGCTACATAAACACAGACCATAATGAAGTGATTATGAACATTTTCTTATGTGCTGCTTTATGCATGAAGGTGGTTAAAGTTCTGAGAAACATGACTTGGACAATGGCTTGGGTGTAGGAAAAGGAAAATAATTACCTGTCCTTGCTCCTTGAGGAGTTTTTTACATGTGTAAAATTGAATGCTATTTCTTTTTCTGCATGTGATCCCTCTAACAAGCTTAAATAAGAAATCTAAAAGCAAAATAAAATAAACACCTTAAAATTAAGTGTACCTCAGAAAATCTCACATGTATGGCACAGTAAAGCCACATGTGAAAGAAGATTGGATTTCTGCTTCAACTGATCTTCTTTAAACTATTGTTCAGTCAGCACAAAAATGCTGTTACTGCATAGCCTTTTGACACTTTGCTAAGCTTTTATGTTTTCTGATCCCCTTTTCTATTGTCCAGTTCTCCTCTATGCTCACATTGACCTAATTGCTGTATCACTGACCAAGATTTCCCCTTCTCAGCTTCCCTTATTATTTATTTATATGCTTAAAATCACATTAAAGGATTGGTCCCCTAAAATTAGATGTTGTTTTTCATGTAATCCAGGATTTTCAGTCGTTTGAAAAGTTGGCTGTCTTAGAAAGAGGCTTACCTTTATTTTCACAGTGAGCAAGTACTCTGAGAATGCTTTATTTAGGAGCTGAAATATTTTACTTTTTTTTGTATCCATGGCAAAATATTCTAGAGTGCAGTTTGCAGCAACCATTGCAGAGCACTGGAACATGACAAATACATGAAACTATTTGATAATATAGTAAGGAGGAGAATAACACAAAAAAGATAAAAGAAACAAACCAAAGAAAATTCAGAAAATCATAGAGCTTCAGCAATACTATGAATTTCTTTGACAAGTTAAAAAACAAGCTGAAAAACATGTAGTACTGGAGCTGAAGTTGGCAAGGCATGCAAAGAATAATAAAAAGGGTTTCTAATGGTATGTCAGCCAGACAGGAAGGCCAAACAAAGTGTTCCTCCCTGAAGAAACTGGTAACAGCAGACAAGAAGAATGTTGAGATACTCAACAACATTTTTTGCCTCAATCTTCACTAGAAATATTCAAGATTAGGTTGGAAAAAACTCTGAAATAGCTGAAGGTGTCCCTGCTCATAACAGGGACCAGCTGAACTTTAAAAGACCCTTCCAATCTAATAAACCCATGGTTCTACACTTCCAGGATGCAACTGGATTTGAGTTTCTTAATGCAGATTTGCACTGTGCTTTTGTAACATCACAGATTGCCCCATACAAATAATATTTACTGAACTAACATGAAAAATTAATAAATGTCAATAATATTGAATTTTCTATTGGGTAGTCAAGGCAAATGAGTTGTGCCAGAAGAGATTGTGGCTTAGCAGGCAGTGCAGTGGGCTGTAACTGCAGCCAGTTGTCTTGGGTTTATTGTGTTCTCTTATAGAGGGCTACAAGGACACTTTTCACTTAATCTTTCCTGTGCCTGATTTTGGTAGAAGTGGAATGGCAGGAATAATGACAGAAGCCTTTTTTGTAAAGCACTGTGAGACTTACCCAGTTCTATATAGATGGTAGATGTTATTACTTATAGTGCTAAATGCTAATACAACAATAAAAAAATAAACAATCTTTTTTGGGATCAAATTACTTTGCTTTTTTTTTTTGCTTTTTTTAAGTGAACCATATTCATTGTGATAAATTTGCATTTTTTTTTCTCTTTTTACTTGTGCAGTCAATTCTGTGCTAGGAATATTGAGCCTGGCCCAAAGGACAGAAGTTTGAGCAGCTCAGGTGTGATTCTCCACTTGAATTTCATCCATGGAATGTCCAGGCCATACAGTTGGACACCACCCCACTGTTAAACCTGTGCATGATGAGATTCACTTTAAAACCTTACTTCTGATTTGTGTTTGTTCCCTGCCCATGGGTAGGGGGGTGGTACTAGACAATCATTAAGGTCTTTTCCAACCTAAATCATTCCATGATTCCATGACTGCACAAAGCATTGAATCACTAACTGTTTCTTCTAGACCCGTAAATGTGACCTCTGTAGCCACATCACAAAACTCTGTTCATGATTGCATTTTCTAGAAACGTTATTCTGCAGGAAATTCACGCAAATGAAAAATCTGAGAAAGGAATAAATGATCCACACACCGAGCTTTAATTGCATCAAAGAATGGGCAGAGCAGAGGAACATCACTTCTGTGAGTCCTGAGCACACTGTATGCACAACCAAACTCCAGAATCCACGCTTGACAGTCCACCAGTTTTTAAAATCCCTACTGCAAGGGCACCAGCCAAGAAAGAAGATCCAGGACCAGAAACCATATGTGATGACCAGATGCTAAAGACATTGGCAGCAGCTGTAATTGGAAGAATCTACACACACAGAAATGCAGTGTGAGGCTGCCTTCAATGCCTTAGTCTAAACTCTGAATGTCCTTTTGTTCTGTCATAGGATTGGGGGCTATGAACAACTTTGAAGGAAATAATTTCAAAGGAAGCTGCAAGTTTCTATGGGCTGATGCAACACAACCAATATTTATAGGGTTTTCTAAGGGGTTGTAGCAGAAAAGTTTCTGAAGGCCTGAAAAGAATATCTGTCTCTTTGCAAAAGTAAAGAAGATGAGAAAAAAGCCCATGAAAAGTACCTACAGACATTTACTCAAATAACAATACCAATAATAATAATAATAATAATAATAATAGTAAAGTGTCCTTATTATTCTAAAGAATATTTTTCCAGTGTGTCTGAAGATTTCTTTTCTAATGTTTCCTTTTGTGCTATTCAGACCAGAGCTTTATTATTGTGACAGATGAGAGAAGTTATGGGATCTAAACCCATTTAAACAAGGATGCCAAATGCAACTGCAGAAGCAGCTTTTAATCCAGCATACCATTTCTCTGAATTTTGGCACATTAGATGCTCATTGTACAACACATCCAAGACTGCCATCTAATGCTGCTCAGCAAAATTCTTAGTTCAGTCTTATATTTTGGCATAATATTACACCAGTAGGAACACTGCAGCAACATGAAAACATTCTTAGAAAATAATTTGCTCTAATCAAATAACATTTTGTTTTGCTACTGCTGTTTAATTCCCTGCCGGTTTGGATATTAGGCAGTAAGTAAAAGCATTTTTTAAATGGTATAGCTGTGATGAAAAATCTATTAACAGAAAATTCCACAAAGTTTCTTTATGTAACATGATAAACATTGACCTATAAATGTTTATTTATGCATTGTCTGTGTACATTTAAATTTATCAGTAGGCTGAACATTCGTGGCACTTGCAAATTCTTATCTGAACTTGTTTCTAAGTGCCTGGCAAATAAAAGCTCCTGTAAATACTGTAGTTTGATCCAAAGCTATCGAACTAGATAAGATCAATAAGCTGATGGGCTTCAAATGGCTATAAACCATGTACTTGAATAATACATCAGTTACCTTGATTTTTGCCATGTTAGTACTTAGTCATTCATTATTAAAAATAAAATTTATTTAATCTTGCTAAGGCTGCCTGAAGATTATTGTGTAAAACCAGGAAATAAATGCTTTTACAAGAGTAAATTACTCTTTTCCCTAAAGGAATATTTTTAAGATTTATCAAATTGGTAGGTGATGGAGTATAAGGAAATTAAATTGATTTCTTTCAAAAGTTTGTGCTTTGATCCTCCCCCTCTAATCCAGCCTTTAGTGAGGCTGTAGCTGGAGTGCTGTGTCCAGTTCTGGGCTCCTTAGGACAGGAGAGACATGGAACTCCTGGAGCAGGTCCAGCAGAGGGTGAGGAAGATGAGGAAGGAGCAGGAGCATCTCTTATGAGGATAGACAGAGGCAGCTGGGTGTGTTCAGCCCTAAGAGACCCCAGAGATCTCACTGATATCAATCAGTGTCTAAAGGGAGACGTCAGAGGATGGATCAGGCTCTGCTCAGTGATGCCACTCAAGAGGCAAAGGGCAAAACTGATGGCCAGGAAGTTCCACCTGAACATGAGGAAGAACTTCTGTCCTGAGCAGTGACCGAGCACTGGAGCTGATTGTCCAGACAGGCTCTGGAGTCTCCCTCACCGGAGATATTCCAGGACTGTCTGGATAAAATCCTGTGCTGTGTGCTCTGGGATGGCCCTGCTTGAGCAGTGAATGTAAAGACCTATCCTTCTGCACTACCAGTGAGAAACACTGCTGCCTAATAGCCTACAGAATTTCAGGTGTGATAACAAATACTCTCTGAATAGATACAAATTCCTTAAAAGTTAACCAGCAGTGCTGCACCCCTCTGGCTTGGTTTTCTGGAATGGTTCATCCTATATGTCACTCAACATGGCAGAATTATTCACGTCCCAATATTAGCAATAAAATCATCAGTGCCCAGCATCTCCACTATAAAGATGGAAAAGAGAATTGATGCTTCTCAGGGATTTAGGATTTTGGTAAAATCATCTCTACACTGCTCAGAGTCCATATATATTGATAAGGGTCCAGTGCTGTGAGAATAACAAAAAGAAAATGTAAAAAATTCACTACAGGAGAATAAAATAATGTAAAGTATCCACAACAAGAACCCAATGGCTTAAGGACTGGAGTTTTCAAAATTATGTGTAAAGCATGTGCTAAATAATTTGGGTGTATCTGTGACCAAATAAATTTCTTCAACACTTGGTATTATTCTGATGTGAGCTTCATTCATGCCATTAAAATCTGCCATTGAAATCCATCATTCATGCTGTGCTGGTTGATTGGATCTGGTCAGAATAAATCATACTGAAGGTCTTCTGCTTTAAGAATTTGTACATTTTTCCAGTTAAATTCAGATTATGATGGACTTATCAAATTAAATGTAAACACAAAAGGTCAGCTGAGTTTCTGATTGAACACATTGAGGAAATCATCTGGACACAGTCTATGGAATTACACAAGTTAAAATGAGTAGTGTGTGTCCATACTGAATACACCTCAAAACATAGAACACAACATAAAATCTTTCCATGATTTTCAGGCAGATCCAAGAGCCCAGCTACAAAATTTTCTTCCCTTTTTAAGAACTGTCTACTAATTGAAAGCTTAGAAAATTTTCTAGAAGTTTAGAAATAAAAAGATTTGAAATGGGCCGAGGAGTGTGCACAAGTAAATAGGTACTTACCAAAATACACAGCAATAATCGAGTCTAAAAGTGAACTGAATACTGCGCACTAATGTCATTCAGATTAGTGATATCTTGGGGAAAATAAATTTTCTGCAATTCAAGATTCATATTTAGAAATTCTTTGAGGCTGTGTTTCAGAGATTTAGAACAAAAATACCCCAAGCTATGGTGCTGATCATCCCTTCTGCTAAGTTTGAGAGGCATTTGGACACTGTCCTTAACAACAATAAGTTTAAGTTTTTGGTCAGCCCCAAACTGGACAGGAAGTTGTGTTACATGACTGTTGCAGATCCCTTCCAACTGAAACTATTCTATTCCAATATATTCTAATCTATGCTACTGTAATTTAGTTTGTGGGGGAAAACAACATTTGTTTTAGCAGCTTTGAGGAGATCTATATGTTGTTCCTTGATCTGGACCTAATCAAGGGGAGGAGGAGAGGACATCATTGTGAAGAAAAATCCTCATGGGCAGTATTTGGCTTCCTTCTCTGTTTCTTTTCCTTTCATCTGGAAGAATTTTACCCTTTAGATTTTTGACATCATGTCAGCAACTTTTTGCTTGCTCATTCTTTCAAACATAGCCACAAGGCATATTGAGAATCAAAATTGCTTCAGTACTTGACAGTACGGGTTTTGCAAATCCCTTCTTATCCTTGAATTGTAGAAAGAAAGTCAGGATTTGCAACTGAAAGTGTTTGAGTTTTTCATTCGGGATTCATTGACTTAATTGGTGAAACTGTTTTGAGATTTGTAGGCATATAGCGGGACTCAGGAATACTTTGTGAGATTTGCAAAATGCAGAGACCTTCCAACGTCAATAACACACTCCTCAAAGCAGCTGAATATCAAACTAGCAGTTTATGACGAATTTGGTTCGTTTTTAACAATGCCTGTTCAGCTTTTCAGAGATCACAGACCCTGAGACATCTCAGTTGCTGGGATTTAGGGCTTTGTAAGACAGGTGCTGCTGTGAGTTGTTATTTTTCTCCTGACAAGGTGCCTGATGGCAAAGAAACAGACAGGCAGGTGTCAGGCATTGGACAGCTGGAGAAAGGAAGGAAGAGGGCTCCTGGCATTGTTGGGAGATGTAGGGTCAGACCCTGTGCAAAGAACACTGCTACACTTTGTTCTCAAGGTCACACCATGGAGAGATTAAAAGAGGAGATGGTGTTTCTGTCACCTCTGCAAAGAAATCTGAAAAGGTCTCTGATAGCTGTTGGGTGTTTTTCTTACTTTGGCCCTTCTAATAGAAAAGAAACTCACATTAAATAAGTGCCTGGAGGAAAAGGACCCACAGTGGGCCAACACTGCCATTTGCTAACACAGTGAATTGGACTTGATCCAAACCTTGCTGGAATCACTAGCTGATTTAGATTTCACCATTTTAAGAAAAGAGACTAATCTACCCTTTGAATGGATTTCAAAATACAGCTTTGGTGTATATGTATAGAATAGAATAGAATAGAATAGAATAGAATAGAATAGAATAGAATAGAATAGAATAGAATAGAATAGACTGAATATTTTAGTTGAAGGAGATCTAAAAATCATCTAATCTGACTACCTGACTAACTAAGGGCTGACCAAGTTAAAGTAAGGGCATTGTTCAAAGGCCTCAAACACAGACAGACTCTCTAGGAAGCCTGTTACAGTGTTTTACCACCTCCTCAGTAAAGAAATTCTTCTTTTCCAATCCAAACATCCCCAGGGGCAGCTTTGAACCATTCCCATGCATCCTCTAACTGGATAACAGGGAGAACAAATCAGCCCCTCCCTCTCCACTTCCTGCCTCATGAAGCTGCAGAAAATAATGATGTTGCCCCTCAGCCTCCTTTTGAAGGCCTTCAGCAATATCTGTGATGCCCACAGCAAGGGATCCTGCTGTTATTTATGCAGCATGTCAGGACCATGGTCCTTGTCACTGCAGGTGCTTCACAAACACACAGGAAGATAAACCCCCTATTCTAACAAGCTAATAAGATAGTTGCTGACCATAAATAACAATAGCAGGAATGTAAGAAAGAAGGATGGCAGCAGCAAGTGCAGGAAGATTACACTGGTAGCTACTGAGCAAGCTGATGCCCTACTGAAGGCAATGACGTTCCTATTTACAAGAAAAAAAATGAAATCAATGGTCCATGGCTGATTGAGAGCCAAAGCATCCTATGCTGGCCAATTCCTCATAGACATCACAGCACACACCTCATCTAAAGCTTACAAGAAGCAGGTTAAGTGGGTAATGCACTGCTTCCATGCTCAGCGCAAGACAAAATCCTTTGTTAAAAATAAATGTGGTAAGTCTCAGGTAGCCAGGAGTAAAACATATGTATGATTGGAAGCCATAACAGATTTTTTTTAACAGTAAAAAAAAAAGTTAAATCCATGCTCAAAAGTTTCAGGGGTAAGAAATTTTGAATGATTTCTATGGAAAATAAAGGAATTAATCAGTGTACTGAAAATTGTTGGTCGCCCAATATAATAAGCCTATATATAGATATATATACATATATCTATATAAATTTGTGAACTGGTATAAACAATCCAAAAAATAATTTTCTAAATTAATTTATGAATCTAATCTAATCACAAGAGCTTCACAGCCACACCATGTTTCATGATCAGAGCTGTGGGGACCTCAACAAGCAAATTTTAGCTGGAAGGGGGAAGATCTGCCTGGAATTGTATACTCTTGCTTCAAACCACACCATTTACTCTGTAGATCCATTTACACATTTTTCCACTGAGTGTTGTGAAGACTCCAGCACTAAGACCTGAAATACAGGTCAGTGTACACCCCAGACAAGGAAGACACAGGCCAGTGTCACCTCTTCACCATCCTCGTGTATTTGCTTGTATATATGTAGTCAAAACAGATATATACACCTGGTTTTCCTGATAAGAGAAAAAAACATAAAGAAATGAAATATACAAAAAGCATTAGAAAAACTCCAAATGGAACTTGGGAGCTCTTTATAAATAACTGAAGTACCTAAAATCTCATAAATGTGCATTGCAAAGAGGGGACAACATTAGTTATAACCCTTCCAGGCTCAACAAAAGGCTGGAAGACAGAAATTAAAAGGCAATATTTAGCAAACAGAAAAGAGAAGCAACAGCTATCAACCAGGAGGGGAAGTTACAGGGTGTAGAAAATTAAGGCAGTAAAAGAGCAAAATCTGGCTAGCTGGAAGAAGGTAGGTTCTGAATAATAGCTGTAATAAAATTCTGGTGCTCAGGGGGGTGGCAGAACTTTTAATGAGATATATGTTTATTCAATATTTCTGTTTTGTATCTTGAAAGAAGCAGGAGGATGTATTTGAATCATATGAACATGATAAAGTATTTTCCAGTCCATTAGTAGCTGTGGAGGGTGTTAAACATCTCTCAGAGATAAATAATTTTAAATCAGCAGGCCAGGATACTTGCTTGGATGGATCCTGTGTGAGTTGATGGAGGACATTTCTAGTTCATGCTCTGAATTTTGAATAGACAGGATGAATAGACAGAGATAGAGGCAAAAAAAGCAGCAGTCTGGACAAATCCTAGCACTGCAATATGATTCAGAGAAGGCAAGAGTGTGTAGGACACCGTGGACACAATTAGCCTATCTGTCACAGACAAAATCCAAGGAAAATCTGATTCTGGTATAAATTCATAAATTACCAGGCTGGGAAGGTGATTAATGTCAGTCAATACTACTTTTTTTTTCACAGGAAAATCAATGCAATCAAACCAAAAATCCCCATATTTTTTGAAATGACAGGCTTGATAACTGCAAGCATACTAAAACATCAGAAGAGTGTGGGATTTAGTATTGCACTACCTTCTGGTTAAAAGTTGTCAAGAAAGCACATTAGGTGGGTTGAGAACTCGATGACTGTCTATTCTCAGAAAGAGATTCAGTGAAAAAATTGTCAGCCTGGGGAGAAAGAACAGACAAAAAAAATTTGCAATGACTCGCCTAATGTAATGCCACTCAGTATTTTCAGAAGAAAATCAAAAGGAAAAAAAAAAAGGAGGTGAGAACTGAAAGCCAAGGAAATTGTGAGGAACTCAGAGTAGTTTACAAGTGAAATTGCATGTCCTTGTGAAAAGTCCTTCTCCAGCCCCCTTTAGGTCCTGAAGGGCTACAAGGTCTCTCTGGAGCCTTTTCCTCCCCAGGCTGAGCAGCTGAACTCTCTCAGCCTGTCTCCACAGCAGAGCCTCTCCACTCCTGTGATGAACTCAGTGGTTCTCTGGATGCAGAGAGTCTGGCTGGGGTCTCACACGAGCAGATCACAGGGGGAGAATAATTTCTCTCCGCCTGCTGGTCACATCTCCTTTGGTGCAGCCCAGGATGCAGTTGGCACATTGAGCTTTTTATCCACACACACACAGGTCCTTCTCCTCAGGGCTGCTCTCATTCCATTCAGCTGTGGTTGTGCTTGGGGATTGCCCTGACCCAGGGGCAGAATGATGTATTTGGCCTTGTTGAACTTCATGAGGTTCACCAGGCCCCTCTCTCAAGCCTGTGGATGACATCCCTTCCCTCCAGCGTGTCAGCCTCACCACAGAGCTCAGAGTCACAGCCAGCCTGCTGGGGCTGCTGACAGCACACTGTCTGTGCTGCTGACAAATCTGTCAAACAATGCCAGTGCCAATACTGACCCCTGAGGAGCACATCTTGTCACTGGTGTCTGCTTGGACATCAAGGCATTGATCACAACTCTCTGAGTGCAATCATCAACCCACCCAGTGGAACATCTGTCAAACCCATCTCTCTCCAGGTTTGGGACCAGGATGTCATGTGGGACAGCGTCAAACACTTTGTACAAGGCCAGATAGGGGACATCAGTTGCTCTTCCCTCATCCACACAAAACTGTAACCCCATCACAGAATTTTTCAGGCACAATTTTCCCTCAATGAAGCCCTTTTGGCTGTCACCAGCCACCTTCTCCTTTTCCCTGTGCCTTAGAACAGTTTCCAGGATGATCTTCCCATGACCTTGCTAGACCCTGAGATGAGACTGAGCAGTCTGAAGGTCCCCAAGTCTTCCCTTTTGTCCCTTTTTAAAATTGTGCTTCCCCTTTTCCAGTCATTGGGATCTTTACAGGACTGCCATGACTTTTCAACAGGATTGTCTGTGGTTTAACCCCTTACTCCACCAGCTCCTTCAGGACCTGCAGTTGCATTTCATCAGGTCCCTTCTGGTTCCTCAGATTTTTCTCAAATCTGATCTTCTACAGACAGTTCTTCCTTCTCCCAGCCCCTGCCCTTGCCCTTTGTGATGTGGGCAGTGTCACTGGGGCACTTGTCAGTAAAGACTGACGCAAAAGCTTTTGGAGTACCTCAGCTTTCTCTGCATCCCAGGTGAAGTTCAACCCTTTCCACCTGGCCACTGGGCTGTCCCATCCTATGTGCTCTCCCACACAAACACTAAAACCTCTGAGTTCAAAGATTGAACCAGATCAAACTGAATGAGTTAGTTTTTTTTTTTTTCCCCAGAGTGAGGATGTTACCGGAAAATAGTGACAAGGGAAATACTCTGTCTCCTGACCAAGTTATCTTGTTGGAAGATAGACTCTAAAACAACAATATAACAGTCAAGTGGTAAGGGAACAAGGACATAAAATAAAAGACACTATTTGTTTTAAATTTTAAAACCTAATATATTGTATAGTAGTGAATCTGTCAGGAAAGGTTTATAACCTAGACAGCACTAACACAATTCATAGGTTAGTCTTGATCTTGGTAGCCACAAAGGCAAAACTCCTATTGATTTTAATGGAATAAGAATTAGCCAAGTCTTGTAAAATGTCAGGCTAGATGCTGATCTGTGAGAACAAATCTGAAATGATTTCTTCATATTTTCATTCCAGTCAATAATTTTTGCCTCCTTTGAAGTCCAACTCCGCTCTTGCCAGTCATCACCAGGGCCACCATTATCTCACATCTGCCAAACCCCCAACACACCTAATAAATCTGCTTAGTTTTGCAAGACAAAAGATTTTGCAGCAAAACCAGAGAGATTAATTAATAGCATACAAACAGCACAGTTTGTTTTTTCACATATCTGATTTCTGAAATCTCCTCTTTTATGATGAGACAGTCACCATTATACCACAGCACAGATTTTTGTGTCAGACCCAGGAAGAGATTTCTAATCTGTGAGGAAGTAAATCAAGCAGGAAACCATGAACTGATAATAAATGAAAGAGAGAATGCAAATTCAGACTGCAAGCAGTTAATACAACAATTAGTCAGGCAATTTATTCAGCATAGGGGTAACATTTGCACAAACTACTTAGCATATGGTGATAGCAAGTGCAAATGAGGTTGTCTGAGAGAACTTCCACTCTGCTATCTCCAGTGATCAACCCAATGCAAAAGACAGTCAGCAAGGAATATCTGCAGAACAGATCTTTTTGTTCTTGCTAGTTTGTATTGTCTTCCCAATTAGCCACAGGCTAGTGTATTGACACAGATTGTTAATATCTGTATCAAATTTCAGGTGTCATCTGGTGTAGCTCACACATGGGTGGCCAATTTGATGTGCACAAAGATCTTACCTCTCTACAAGATTACCCACCAAGATCACGTTGGCAGGATATGTTTGGAAAATAAAAAAAACTCATTAGTAAAAGTGTTCTAATGCATTGGGCTACAACTAGTGTATTAAAAATATAATGAAATACATCTTAAAAAACACAGCATTGTCAGTAATCAGCAGGAGCAGAGCCAAAAAGTGTAGAATCTTAGAACAACTTGCTAATATTGTCTTTGTGTGTCTTTTATTTTTTTTTAAGGCATACCTGGCAGTTGAATATTTTTACTCTGCAATAACCAGTCAACCAGCTCAGAAAATGCAATGACAACTTGATAAGAAAAATGATATGTTCAGAGATATAAATAGTTTGAGCACACACTGCTATTTCCATAGATTCAGAGAGGTTGGGAATGCATCTTACATAACAGGGAAAAAATGGTTGAAAATTATGGAGCAGTCTGCAATATACATCTTAGCCACAGTTTTTTAAAATGAGGAAAAAGAAGAGAAAGGTTTTTTTGTGGGTTATTTCTTTCTTTAGGATGTATGCTCAGAAGCTCTGCAAATTCTGCATCCTCAAGAGTGTGAATCAGAAGCACAAATAAAAGCTTAAGACTTGAGAGATGCAAAAAGTGTTATAAATTGCTGTTAACATTGAACCTGATTGTGGCTTTGTCCCAGTCTCAAACAAAGACCAAATGCATCAAAATCACAGAAGGATTTCCCCTGGCACACTCTTCACTGTGTTTTAAATGCAATCTCCAGGCCAGGCTTGGGGCAGAACTGGCTGTTTATCTGGATCCTGGTTTCACAGATTCTTGTTCAGATTTGGTCTTGTCTTGAACCTACCAGGATGCTGAGAGTGTTACACAATGAAGGATAAGGGTTTGTTACCTCCGCAGATAAAATCGTATTCATGGGATGTCTTGCTGATGTCACACACTGACTCAAATGGTGAAGTCACTTTTAGGGGATAAATAGAGCAAGAGACAGGGAGAATGGGATAGTGAAAACTCTCCCCAGTGGTCAGCCAGGGAGAAAAATAATCTTTCATTTGATGATTTCTGCCTGTAATCCTACTAACACTCCCTTGAGTGAGTTTGATTATAAGCTGCACATCAATTAACTACGAAACTTATTACATATATACATATTATTGGATAATAATTATGGGCTATTGAAATGGTTTTTATGTACTGAAGAAATTTATTAAGTCTTCCTCTCCACTACTATATTGTTATACACTTTTAAAAAAAGACAAGGAAAGGGGTAGAGATTTATTCCCACATGTGTGACAATTTCTTACAGGAAAAATTTGACTAAATAAATATATCTCAGGACTTGCAGCTGTGAGGTTATGAGAACAACACATGAGAACAACACACAAGAACAACAGCATGGGATATGCAGGTTTAAAAGTGTCACAGCAACTCCAGGGTGCACAGAGGAAGGTGACAGAGTGGGAGAGTGGGGTGCCAAGAGAAATGGAAATTCGTCAGCTTGAGAAAGTCACTCTGCAAGAAGGACACTCCATTAAAAATTAAAGTGTATGTCTGTCTTTATTGGTACATCAGACTTCATGATAAATAATAAACTTCTCTAAGTGTATTCTTATTATCACCTAGTAAGTTCTGTAAGTTCTTACTATCACTCAGTGCCTGGAAGTTTGTGGTGAGGAACAATGTTGGGCTATATAAATAAATAAATGTATATAAATAGGAGACTCTGCTTCAAGAGAGCTCCTAGAAGGATGAAGGGAAGATTTGATGGAAACAACAGGAAAGTGTTCAGTTCTTGTCTCATCAAAATTATTCTTTGTCAGCAAATAATAAAATCTAACAATATAGCACTATATGTTATTAGCAGGCTCCTAGGGGACAATATCATTTTCCCATTCCATTTTTAGAAAGATTAAAAAAAATACATCTTTGGTATTTAATATGTGAAGAAGGAAATTTTGGTTTCTTTTTATGAAACCCAACCAGCAAAAAAGTTTGCAAATTATGTTTTTCACTTGTACAATCATGGACAATCATGCCACTGCTCAACCTATTTTAAAACTTGACCCTGATGAGGCAATGAAAACGAGGGTGGTAAAAATAAAATTCCAAACTGAGATTGACCTACTTCTTTTAGCCACAGACATGAGGACTGAAAACTTAAAAGAGCTCAGTTTATGTGTCAAATATTGTCCTTATTTTTACATTTGCTACAAAGAATAACTGAGGACAAAACAAAAACCTGTCAAGGGGAAACGAACCAGCTACCAAAACAAAGAAAAATTTCCCCAAAAATGTTAAAATTCCATTGGAGAAAAATCAATATATGACATGTATCTTATGAAGAGATAACATCCGTGTCTTTAGCACACTATTTTATATTATTAAAAATAAAGATTTATAAGAGAGCAACTTACCAGTGGTACTAATGGGAAAATTATTTGCAGGATTCTGTACACATATTGAATAATCACAATTTTCCCATAGTACACCTTTTGTCACATGACCAATGGCATGTTGAAAAAATATATTCAAAGGCACAGGAATATATCCCATTTACCAAAAATGAACCATGTGTTACTCTAGAAAATTCACTTTTCTGGTCTAAACTCTTTCCCATTAATGTAATTAGCAACAGAGTCAGACTATTGAGTGTTCTTGGAAATCCACCTATAGGTGCAGCTATAACATTGAAAAAGGTATTCTTGAAGAGAATGCAGAGAATAATAAAATTTTGGCTTTGAACTGAAGGTTGTATTTTGTTGTGGGGGTGGAAGTGCACATCTCACTGTGTTTCTACCCCTGCTGAGGGCTTCTCTGAATGACCTACAGAGCACTTTTGCAAAAATAGCAATGCAGATTCAGAACAAAAACACCATTCTCCCTTCTCCATGCAATTTTGTACCTATCTTTCACGGAAAAAATACTGCATCCCAGTTTTTAGGTGAACTCTGCAGATAATCCCCATGGCCCAAGAGGGACTGGAGAAAGTCTTTGCTGTGCAGATCCCAGAACAGGCTTGAATTCCTGCAGCAATGCCATAACCTTGGATCTCAGAGGTGTTTGTTCACAGATTCTGGAAAGGTTCAGTCCAGAAGAGTCTACTGTCATTGCCAATTGCTCACTTATATCAGATTATGAAAAAAAGCTGCAATGGTGAAGAAGCAGGCACAATTTGAGAGACAGAATATAAATCAAGGTGCTCATCTGAGAAGATAAAACAAACTGTGGGTGATACTTCACAACTTAGTGCAAAAGTTGACTGTAATTGTGAAAATGTGAAAAGGGAAATTCTTATAATAATAATAATTCCAGCTTGAAAAGGGAGAAGGAAAATTGGGAAGAAATATTTTCTTATTAATAATCACTGCAGAGAAAACTCACCTCAGCTGAAACAAGTGGAAAAATCTAATTTTACTTCATTGGAGTCAGGATGTCAGCTAAAGAGCCAGGTTCTGAGTAAACAAAAAAAAATCTGTGCTGTTTTCCTCCAGAAGATGCAAACTGTAAACTCCACTGCCATGGTCTGCAGGCACCACAGAATGAAATACAGCAGCATTTTCACAAGGGACAAACACAACTGAAAAACACCTCAAAATATAAATTGTAATTAATGGTTTTCAAAGCAGAATTTAACAGCATGGCAGGAACACCACATGGAACAATGTGAATATTAACAGAGGAACTTTAAACACAGACCACTCACTGAAAGGACCTGGGGTGAGTGGTGAAATATTTCTAAGATGGCTGAGAGAGGGCACATGAAAGTATTTGAAGAACAGGAAAAATAAATTCTAAAATGGAAATTGTTCCTGTGACCAAGAAGATTGCAGGAAGAAGCATTTCCATTTTTATGAGTGGAAATTAGAGACCTTCCATCAACTCCATGGAAATTACTTCATTAGAAGGAAGTAGAAACTCTGCATGTGCACTGTCAAACTGTGTGTTGGCCTGAGAATGTGCTTTTCTCCAAAACAGTTTCAGATGTGCCATTTTTCATTGCAGCTATGTGATTGTTTAAGTATATTAAGATTTTAATTTTTACTATTTTTACATCCACACATTTGTAAAAATGAGCCAAATAATTCCAGAGGAGAAATAGATACATCAGATCTTTGCTACATCGGTCATTGAGACAGAACCCTTTGGGAGAATAAAGCAAATAGTGACTAAAACTGAGAGAAACAATCTTTGTCCAAACCTAACCAGAAACTTTCTCATGGCTATTTCTTGCTCCTTTTTAGGATATGCAAACCTCTAGGAAAGTGTTACATCTTGACTTAAAACCACAATCATTTTCAGTTTGTCTGTTGGGATCACCACTTTGCTGGCAAGTGGTTAAACTAGATCCTGTCGAAATCTCATCCTCTTCTGGCTAATTTTGTGATCTCCTGAGGGTGGAAGACAAGACTTGCCATTTTTCATGGTGACACATGATGATGGCTCCAGGGAGATGCAGTTTGGCTGCCTGAACTCATCACATAAACCCATTTTCAAATGGTTTATTGAGGATCCACATCAGCCCATCGGTGGTGCAAGATCAAGACTCTTCTGTTCTTATACTCATCCATGATCCTACTTATTCCTAAGCATTAGGGCTTCTTTTGAAAGCAGAAGAGACAAAATCTGTATTTTTAAAGTCTTATCTACTTTCAAAGCCAGATAAATCTCTTCCTGCCTTTGTAGTCCATAATGAAAGTTTCTAGCCATCCCTGTCTCCTTCTGGTTGAGGGGAGACAGAATCTCACTAGGAAGTTTTCCTGATGAATGGAAAACTCCAATCTACTTAAACCAGAACAAAGGCTTGAGACTGTTTTCTGTCCAGTGGCTTTGGTCTTGAGGTACTCATTTTATTCTCTCAAATCTAGAATTTCACAAAAGAAAACCTTCCCCTTGCACAGTCTGCAGTTCTGCTTTTTTAAAGGGGATTGCACATGAAGTTTCTATTTCACTGGAAAAGTAAAATAACATATGTAAAACATCAGAGAATGCATTCTTATTGGTTTTCTGTTTGGAGTTCTGCATTCTGTGTGTCAAAGAGATAGTATGTGGATTGATTTTTTTAGCCCATAGAATTATCTCTCTTTCTGCAATATATTAAGTCTGAAGTATCTTATCCCTCATCCTATTCCTATTTCTTTTTCTTTCCACTGCTTCAATTCATCTGCTATTTCAAAAGCACTCCCTGTTGTATTTGTTACATTTAATATCTGCAAGAAGCACTTACAGAAAGGCATTTGCTACTATTAGAAGGAGAAAAAAAAAAGTACCCCATCCCATTTCTATTAGGAGGTTTAAAGCAACCTATTTAACTTTTCTGTCTTCAGGCTTTTTTTTTCCATATTCAGTTTGCCTGACATAACCTTTTCATTAGTGTATTAGCTACAGCAGCTCAGCCTGGAGAGGCACACGAGGTTCACGTACAACCAGCGTCTGAGGGCTTTTATAGCCTCCAGGATGGAAATTCACTGTGGTAATTTCAACCTAATCAATTGAAATACGAGATTGAAGCTACTGCTAATTGACTGAACAAAATTGAAATTTGGCAAATGTCATAATGTCAGTTTACTCATTCAAAAGTTTCTCGCTGGCTGAGGAGGGAGGTTGTTGGAGGAAAGACAGAATGAGGAGAGGTTGCTCAGGAGTGGTGGCCAGAGGTGCCTGGGCATTCACTTGGGTCAAACTGGCTCCTACCCTGGTGCAAAGTATTTAGTTCTCAGAAAAAACAACCCACATTTGTGGTTAAGAGTTGCCTGAAGACATAAAGTCAGTAACAGGAGTACAGAATATAAATTTATGACCACCCATTCCTTTCCTGTTCCATTTGTATCTTCTAAGGGAAAGTGAAAAGTTTTGTCCTGTGGTAGGAAAGCTGTGACTGCTCTCTTCAAAGAAAAGGGCTGAGGATCAGAACATTATTTGAGAAGGTTTTACAACTTTTTGCTTTTGCTAATGACTGCATCAGCATCTAAAAAATCTACCTTCATCATCAATCACTATCAAAGAACCCTAGATTTCTCAGATTCTGATGCTCTTGATCAATCAAAATTCTACTGAAAGTCCTCAGGTTTGTTTGTGGGTGAGAATTAACTAACAAACAGATATTTAACACCAGCTAAACCCCAGCAAACACTCAGAGTATGTAAGGTGGGATATTAACTCTTGCAGTGGCTTTTTATTGTAGTCAGATACAACTTTAACCTAAACTTTGCTGTTTGAGACCAATTAATGTGATTAACATTTATATAATGTAAAGACACTTATGTAATGAAATACACTGAAATTACCTGGAATGATGCCACTCTACCACCCAAGTTTTTATATCTTTGAATTAAATTCATAGTTAGTCCTGTTGCAGAAACTTTATGGAGCAAATCTTATAGGGAGAAGTTTTTAACCTGTAGGGATATAGGTCATAAAGTTCTCTCACAGTTTATCCAGCTAACTTGTTCATAGAAGACAGAATAACTTCTGAGCACATGTTATTCTTTGGTTCTTTTATGTTCAAAGATCATCTGTTTTTCCCAAACACAACATTGGATATAGTAAAAGTAAATACTTTTCCTACAACTTGGTTTGGTAAATATCGTTACACAGCATTGCATATTCTCCAATGAGAATAAATATGGTATTTTAAGCTATTTGACATTGTTTTATATTTACCCAGAAAGATTTTTCCTGCCTGCAGTTTTATCCTGACCACTAATGATGAAGTCCTTGTAGGTATTAGTCTCCTTCTGCTAGAGACAGCTGAAGCAGGATCAGTGAAGCCTAATTTGGGCATCTAAATATAATAGTAGTATACTACAATTAATAAAGCCATTGAAAAAAAAATTTTCTTGAAAGTGTGTTTTCTAATCTCCCTATGGTCCCTATGTTTTCAATCTATACCTACAGAGAGACATATTAAAATTCTTTTTCTCTTCAATTCCTCCTCATAAATTCACACCCCTGTTGATTAGTTCACATGAAATAAATGATGCTGCAGACATGGCTTCCACAGCCTCTGTACACTTGCAGTACTCATCCTCTGGGAAGAGCAGTTAAAAGGCTCAAATACCCCTGCTAACATTTCTGAAAATATTCCTGGTTAAGGTTGTTATTAGAATAATAGAATCACTGAATTGTTTAGGTGGGAGGAGACGTCTAAATTAATCAAGTCCAATGTTAACCCAACACTACCAAGCCTACCGCTAAACTGTGTCCCCAAGTGCCACATCTACGTGTCTTTTAAATCCCTTCAGGGATGGTGACTTCAGCACTGCCATGGGCAACCTGTGCCTGTAGTTCATTGATGAAGATCCCTTTCTGAGCACTTGCTATGATAGTTCATGGGCCAGGATGAGTTTTTTCCATCACTCACCCCAGTGTGTAAAACCATGGTAATGACAGACATTAATCTCCAGGCAAAACAACTCCTAGACTGCAGATAAACACCTTTTATTGCTTTAAAAGTAAATTTACTGACCTATATTTGCCCAGACTACATTCCTTCTGCTCAAACACATTCTGTTTGTTCCCTGGCAATGTGTCCTTACAACAGCCCTTTGATGATTCTTGTTCTGCTGCTTAGTCATATTAGTATTTAATTCTGATCCCTGGCTCTGATAGCAGATGAAGAGAAATACACAGGCTGAACACATTTGTTTAGCAATGACTCGAAAAGGGTTTTTATCAGCTGGAATTTTGAAAGTATCCCTTTTGTGCAGTATTTTGGGTGTTAACTAGCAACTCTGGGACTGGGAGCAGCTGTTGGCTGATTAGCTGCTCTGCATCAAGCACATCTTAGTTCATGGTTTTTTTCTATGAACTGCCTAATAGTCCTATAGATAGGTGTGTATGTAATTACTATAATTAATATGAGATAACTAATTAGCAGAGCTGTAGGAAGTACACAATCAAATTAATGTTCCTATGGTAATTTGGAAGAGAATGAAGATGTTCAGAGCAGGAAGATCATCACACCCCCAGTAGTGTTCTCCTATCACTTGGGCAGCTTGCAAGATGCTTTTCCCTCGACAGACCTGATATTTGGGCTGGGTTTTTATCAGAAAAAATATGAAGTTACTAATTCAGGGTGGGAATTCTGCTCAGGTGTGCAAAATAGATTTTTTTTTTTATGTTCAGGATTTGTTTATGAAAGCTTTTTAATTGGTTTAGCCTGGCTTTTAGTGTTCATTCCAAAATGATGCTAAAGCATCTCCTGGCAACTGTCTGCCTACTTTGGAGTCATGGTAGGTGTATTTTCTCACCCTAATACAATCCTTGAATTAGAACCTTGTGTCCAAACTACAGGATGTAAATGAGATGAAAAAGCCTTTAAAAAAAAAAAAAAGTAAAAAAAAAAAAAATACATATATATATATATACCAGGAGAATGAGTGGTCAGTATTTTACCATTAAACATTTTTCTTTCCATCATGCTCTGCTGTTGTCCTCAGGGACAGAAGTAGAGCAGCAACTGGGAGATATAATTTCGTAAGTCTACCCAATAATACAGAAGTGAAGGCCAGGGCAATGAAAAATAGTTCCCATAATCCTAAAAGGTTAGCTCAGGCACAGTGAGATTAGTGTTAGATTGACCCTAAGTAAAACATTTCTGCCTGGCTGGTAAAGTAAGACATTTTATTTTGATCTTATTTTGATCTTATCGTTGTTTTGAAGCATTCCCATAATCTTTTCCAAATCACAGTGAATTGGGGTAAGATTACTGAAGTTCCTTCAGGGGAAATAAAACAATCTAAGTTTCCAAGGAAAATCTTCATGAACATGAAATAGCTTTCACTTGGGTTTTTTTTGTGGTTTGTTGGGTTTTTTCCTTCAGAAAGGCAAGATAAAAACACATCACATTCCTCAGTTCATTCCATTACAGAGAACAATAATTTACATCTTTTTTTCACAGCAGTGATTTTGAACAAGTTCAGGAACAGACTTTGGAAAGTTGATGAGAACCTTATACCATCCCATTTGTTCAATAACAAACAGAAGACAGACATAATCATTTCCAAGTGGGAACAACAGCAGATACAACACTGATGGTGTGATATCAATTATTGATACAACATTGATGGTTTGGTATCGATGCCCCTCAGTGCTGTCAGCTCTGTCTTGCTCTGGTTTGGCTTTAAAATAGGAGTGACACCAAATTTTTTGTGTTCAGTCTCTGTTTTCCAGCACACTCATCAATGTTGTGTACATCAGAGGATGTCATTGGGATCTACATGTCACCTATCACCCCACCACACCTGGCAGACAGTGCCCAAGATATCCAGTCAAGTATCTAAGAGATGATCTTGGATGCATTTATCAAATAAAAACTTTAATGGTTCCTCTGAAGCTTATAAAATTATTTTGATTTTTTTTTTTTATAAATTCTGAAGACATGAATGGAATATCAAAACTAGTTCCATCCTATGTGTAAATCTTGTTTCATAATTGAAAATTTGACATTTTTCCCTACAAATTGTTACTGGTTTATTTGACCATGGAATTTTGCATAACTAAACCTATTTCTCTCATGGTCAGAAATTTGAAACTTCCAAACGTTTATTTCTCTTGATAAAATATTCTACATGAAAACTGGGATTAAAAGCAAAAATAACATTCCTGTAACACAGTATTCAGAGTGAAATGAGATGGAGAAATTGCTGACCTTTAGCATCCCGCCAGCTCAGAGGGAAAATGGGAAAGGTTTCCCTAGAACAAAGTTGAGGTTGTAGGACAAAAATTGATTAGCATAATAATAATTACAGCTTCATATTTCCTTCCTTCCAGATTGCGTAGGAAAAAAAAACTTATATATATGTGTTTATATATTTCAAGGGAATAAAAGCAGAAAAAAGACAGAAATAGAGAAAATATAAAATAATTTACTAATGATAAACTGTCCCATCATGAGACCACTAAAAAATGTTCTGTTTATTTGGATGTTGATTTGGGGTCAGATTCCACAAAAGGAAGGAAGGGAAGCCCACAGCCAAGTGCCTTTTTTTAACGAAGTTCTCTATCACCATCTACTGGAAGGAAAGTCTCATTGCCCTGGAAAGATATAAGCAAAATATATTGGCTATTTTGAAGACATAGTGAGTTTCTGAACACTCCACTCCCTGGATTGGAGTAGATCTTCTCATCATGAATTTTCTTTAAAGCAGTTGCCACCAGAGAGGTTAAAAAATTTATAATATTTCATTAATTCTTATTAGCAACATGTTACGATACTTAATGTTATATGCACAGTATATGAAATATAATATAAAAAGATTATAGTTTTCATATAAAACTATAGAATAATAATAATTAAATTATTAACACCACTTCTTTTAATGCAACCAAAATTAATTCCATACTCCAGTATACAGAACTTGACCTAATTATCAGAGAAAAATATTTGTCAGCTCTCATTCTCTTGGTTAATCATTCATCTTCCTGAACAGATGATGCTCCCAAAAGTGTTACCCAGAATGGATGAGTATTTTGGAAAACCCAACCCAAGAGAAATTCTAAAAATTTTGCCCTAACTATGGAGAAAGGCAAGATGTTATTTTTTTCTGAAATAAGTGTTGCTTCAAAATATGACTAAAAATGTTTCAATAGCATAAAAAGTAATTTGTGCTCTGTGACCCCAAGGAATAGAAGAAGAAACAAGGAAGGTCTAACTGACACAGCAGGAAAAAGTTTTTGATGAGAAGTTAAGCACAAGAGGTTGTTGACAACTGCTACAAAATGTCCCTCACAGGGGGCTTTTAGATCATGTCAAACAATTCTCTGTAAAGAACTAGAGAGCTGCTGTTGATGCTGGCAATATCTCAGATTATTTCCAGTGCTCCTTCTGGGATATTACTCATATTGAAATCTGTCATGTCTAAAGGAACTGGTCATATCAAAGTCTCAAGGCATCGCTCATCTCATAAACTGCCTTCCCAAATTAAAATGCAACCATTGAATTCAATATTTATGTCTGCCAAAGTCAGCATTACAGTGGGAATACTGCAGCCACCTGCACCCCAGGAGTAGATGGAAATCACAGGTGTTACTTAGAGCCAGGAAGTTTATTGAAAAGATTGTTTTGTGTAAGAAAAGGAAGGGAAGCTAAAGATAATTTAATTAATCCAGCTCTAGATGACACAAGGTCAACTGAATCTATCCTGAGAGAAGAAGAGCTTCTAACTCCCTATGTTGCTTAATTCTAGAATACCATAAACTATTGAATAGGGAGGTATGTAAGGGGTAGGATATGTGCAACTGCATAGAAATAGAAAGGGCTGGATAATTTTTGTCTAGAAAAGAAGTTAAATCTGTACACTAAAAGTTGTTTCAGCACTACAACAGATCTTTTCCACATGGTCAATCATTTTCTTGGCTGAAGTTATGTGAAAAATCTGATCCAAAATGATCGTTTCAAATGTCTCAAAACTTATTTTTGAATAAGAAATAGCAATAGTAAATTCAAACAAACAAAATCCACCAAAACCCAAACCACAAACAGACAGCTCCTCCTGCATTTAGGAACTCTTCCATGCTCACAAGTTTGTTTTTAATTCATTGCCTAAAGAGTACTTCAGTGTGAAATATTTGAATTATTTACTGAAGTTTATTGCACTAAAAATATTCAGCTATGCCAAAAGCACTGCTGGAGGAGTTTAAAACTATGCATAATCCACTGGCAGAGAAAAGGTCAAGCAAAGAGTAATGTAACAGTAGTACATCAACACCTTGTACTCAACATCAAAACAAATTGCTGTCTGCCTTATATGGAATACATTTCTTTTAGAGATGAGGTGACCAATACATCTAAAAAAGAGTTATTGGAGAAAAAAAAGCCTTCTTAAAATTTTGCAGAAACAGAGATGCTAACTGTTATGTGTGACTTCTTCGAGGTCTTCTCCCTCAAATTGACATAAAAATCCCAACAGATGATAATCAAAGAACTCTTTTCCTCACAGTAATTGTTATTGTGTCATTTAGGAACATTAACACTGTCTAAATTTAAGCTCCTCATTGAAATGCTGCCCTGGTTTTGGTTGGGATTAGAGTTAAATTTGTTCCTAGTGGCTGTTTTTGGATTTTGTATAAAATAATGTTGGTAACAGATTGATGTTTTAGTTGTTGCTGAGTAGTGAATCAAGGATTTACCCTGAAACAAGGATTTTGCCTGAATGTAGGTGCTCAGTACCACATGTGGAGGATGGAGAGTGCTGCCTCCAGCTCCTGCTCCAGGAGGGTTCCTGAATGCAAAGAGCCTCTGGTATCTGCCAAGTTGCAGTTCTGAATTCCATAGGTTGTCTGATAAGTTTGCATTTCAACAGCTCAGGGTCTTGGTCTCTACACAGAGGAATTTCTACAGAGTACCCACAGGGGGGTAAACTGAGTCATTCCCATGGCTCCTCTGAAGGTATTGAACAAATCTCCAACATCTACAGTGGACCCTGGACTGCCAGAAAAAATCCACACACAGACTCTGAAGGCAGCTGTCAAAGAGCTCCCTTCAGTCCCCTGCAGGAGCCAGGTGGAATATTCCAGGGTGCTTTCCCTGGTCTGGTGCTGGTGAATTGGTGAGCTCTGATGTCTCAAATGGTGACATTTCTGCGGATGCTCTCACTGACTGTGGCTTCTCAGATGGCACAAATCTGTAATTTTGACTCAAATTCCACTGTAGTTGACTCCAAATTCACCCTATGCTCCTGTTGGAATCAGCTCCAAAGGTCAAATCTGAGCAGTCCTTATGGGCAACACCTCCTCAAAAACCTGAGCACCTTAAATGATCTCCTCAGACAGATTTTACTGTTGGGATATTTATTTCCCTCCTTGAAGCAGAGTGGAAGGGATTCCAGGAACATAATTCTTTACTGGCTCAGACAATAGGTATTTTGTGCTACTCCAAATTCTACAGAATACCTCACTTTGCCTTCTGTGAAGGGTGTATTTAACTTTTTCCTGGTAATTTAATGGGTGTCCAACCCTCTCCTTCTTGTCTTCCACATGTATACAGGCATTTGTTGGAATCCCACTCCAAAAATATGATATTTATTATGTATTTGGGTGTCCTGGGATTTTCTAGTGGGCATCTACATTGAAAACTGATCTCTCACAGGTTTGTGTCCTGCATGCACATGCTGGCACCCCTAGATAATTTCAAATGGTGGTAGAACTTGTGCTCAGGCAACTGGGTCAAACTCACACTTCTATTTTGTGGTTTTACCTACCAATATCTTTAAGAGTAAGTATTTGAATGCTACATAACCATTTTGAATTCCTTCTGTGCAGACAGAAAGATGAAAATAAGGTAAAGATCCTGGACACAAAATATACACTGTGATTATGGGAAGAGGTGAGGTAAAGAAAAAAAATTAAATTTTTTTCCAAAATTTCATACACAAAGGTATATAGATCCCATACGAGGAAAAAAAAAAAAAAAGTTGATTTAATCACTTGTGAAAGGGAATGATAGCAGTGCCCTCCTTTACCTGGAAATTTGTTCACAATAGATAATGTGCAGTTAGATCAAAGCAGACAGAAAGTTGAGCACGTGATAATATGTCCTTCTTGGGCTTCCTAAATAGGCAGTGAAGATGGTGTATTTTTGTAAGGCATGACTTCTGATGACTGATAGATATTATCATATTAAAAATTTCTCTTTGATATATTGTTCTAAACAGCCCATACTGTTTCCTCTGTGGAAGGTGCTGATACATAACAGCACAAACCACCTTGGTGACTGATAAAGATTTATACAACCAAGTTTTGGGTATCGAATGTTGTGGGAATATAAATCACACTGAGGATTGCTGTGTTGTCTGTGCAGGAAAACAGCAGGGGATTTTCTGAGTTCAGGGGATTTCTGCTTTATGATGTCACTTTTCCCATTTTCTTTGAATTAGCAGAGCCCATATAACAATTTGGTTGACTCACTGCAGTGGGTCACTATTTGTTGCTCATCTCTCTTCTGCCTTTCCTTGGCTGGCCCAACAAGGTGAGTGGAATGGTTGAAGAATATTCCTGGTACAAAGCTTTTCTTTAAAACACAAATGCTCCCTTTGATGTGAACTAAACCCATGCAGAAATGCTTTGGTGGCTTGGGGAGATGGATGATGGATACCTGGGCTCATCAGCAAATACCCTGCATGTGAATGCAGCTGTTTCCCATAATATTCTCCAATTACTTCTTTGCATGACCAACAGTGCAGAGAGGAATGAAAACCACAAAGCACCTGCCTGAAATCTGAATGCAAGTTTGCCAGAAATGTTTTTTTTAGTATTTACCCAATTCTACCCTGAATGAAGAAACACCAATGAAATCATGTAGGGGGATTGCTGGTTGAGGGGGTTTTATTTTTCCATGAGTTTAAATATCAACTTAAAGAAGTGTTTACATTTTTCAGAGTTTTGGTGTAGCTTTTGGTTTTCATTTGTTTGTTTATGTTCATGAAATTATGTCCTATGGCTCATAGTACTGGAGCCTGGGAGAATTTTCTGGGAAAATATCACTTAATGATCCACCATCCTGGCTGCACTCCTGACACAAGGTGTGGTTCTGTGTGGGTGTTATAAACAGCCCAGTCCAACCCCTCTGGTAAGGAGTGGCTGCTCTCTGCCTTTGGCCACTGCTGGAGACAGGATGGTTGGCTGGAAGGATCTCTGACACATCATTACTGTCATTATGCTCAGGCATTTATTTTTCATCAATATTTAGCAAACAAACAAACAAAAATCTACCTTGCCTCCAAACTCTTTTGTATTTCATTTTGAGCTGTCTCACCATTAAACACCAAGAAACATTCTCAAATTTTCTCCACTTTCTTAACTTAACGCTGGGAAATCAAACTTTTATTAATTCCAGGTTGCATGTCAAGAGTTTGGAGGCTAAGAGACCCATAACAAACCTTCCCAGGCTGCTGGCTTAAATATCCCTTGCTTTTCCAACAATTGCAAAATACTCTGGGGACCTGGCTCATTACATTTCTGTAGGAATTATCTGAAATTCACTGGGTTATGAATGACTGTCCTGATCTGGAAAGCAGGTGGACTTGGTGAATCCAAAAATTAAGTCCATTTTGCCACCATTTTTGTATCCTTTGGTGAAACTCTACCTGGAAGTTGCAAAAAAAAAAAAAAAAAAAATTAAATTTTGACCATCAACTATAGAGCAGAGAAGAAAAAAGTGCTAAATCTCAGGCCTATAGCTTCAAACATTTTGTATTTTTGCCACTATTTTTGGCAGCATGTGGTTTGCTCAGATGGATTTATCCCCTGCATCACCAGAAAACATGCTATACATAGGATTCTCCAGGCACCACGTTTTTTTATCATTCTGCATTTACAAGGAGGTATTAAATGTGGAGGAAATTCAAAAATAGAGACATTTTAGCACCAGGGGATGATTGTGGCCAGCAGATGCCACTGCTGCTCCATGCCATCAGTGAATTGCTGCATTTACTAGGCTGCATAATTCATGGCTGAAATACAAGGTGTAGAGATAAGTATTGAATAAGCTGAGAACTACATTTTTAGTGATGCTTTTCAATAACTAATGCATTTTTGTACTCTATGTATTCAATACAGTGGTTCCTTCAATTGTATATTGTATTTACTCAATGTTGTGCATTTTTTTCATACTTTCAAGGGAAAAGTGTATGTCAGATCTTCATATTAGGCAGAAAAATAAAGAGAATAAAGAAACACAAGATTTAGAATCAGTCCTGTTGAGAATCAGAGACTGACTAGATGCTGTCTTTCATAAAATTATCAGAAATACAGTCACAAAGTTGCAGTAAAAAACTGCTGAAAGCAACTACAGAGAAATAAATATTGGAAGAGCTGGATTTCCACTGTGGATGCATGTATATGTATGTGTATGTGTATGTGTATAGTTTTACAGGTATATTTTTATTCAGGTATATTACAGGTATATTTTTATTCAAGCTCCACCTTTAGCCTGTGGTGTCCCTGCTATGGCACAGGCTTGGAACAGAATGATCTTTAAGGTTTTTTCCTACCCAGAACATTCTATGATTCTAGATGAGGTACTAATTGGTAACTTAATATATCCATGGAATTATCTGCTTTCTGAATTCTAAAGTTCTACTGAATTCCTCTCTGGAGCAGTCTGTCTTCCCTACTTTCTTTTTCCACAAGGTGTCAGTGTTTCCTACCGTTTATGCTGGCAATGATTATCCAGGGTATCTTAAAAAAAAATTCAGTTAATGAAAAATGAGACGTTGTCAAAATGCACCTCAAAGTATTCCATAATTAAAGAATTTGCTTTAATTGGGGAAATGGAGCTATTGACGCTAGTTGTATAGAGAAAATTTGAAAGATTAACACTGCAAACCCCAAATTTTATCCTTGTACTTTGACTGGACAAAAGATACAAGAGATATAGGATACTACAAATGGTGAAAAAAGTGCTGCATGGAAGGTTTCTGAGATTCCAACATAAGAGCAAACATTAAGACACGTATTATTTAAAAATATTACATATATATGTACATATGCTTGTTTAAACATTGCTAACTAGGACAGCAGGCACTTTCCTAAATGCAGTAGATAGATAATGGTAATTTTCCTTGTGCCCACAAGATGTCAGAGTTCACTTTAGAATGTAGTCGTGCAAAATTCAGCATGACAAGTTCAGTCTTTGTCATCAGGTTTGAAATATTTATAAAAGCATGTTTTGACCAAAACCAGTGAAAACAAGTAGAGTGTCTGCTGCACAATGTAATAAACACATCAACATCCAGATCTGCAATCCAAGCAGGCATATTGACTTCATTTTTCTACACGGAAGAACAGATTTTTCCTTAATTCAGTTTCCCTTTCCTTCAGTGAGTTTTCCCCCCTGGAACCCCCAACTTCAGCAGAGTTGATGGCTCTCTGTCAGCTGGCTCCTCAGGCATCCCAGGTGCAGCACTGTGTTACTTCCATTGTCTGGGTAGTTGCAGTAAGATTTTTAACACCAAAATATTGCAGATCAAACAATACTGCAGCCACTGCCTTTCAGCCTGGAGTAAATGACAGCACAATCAATAGTCCTGCCTTTCTGTGCCTAATCACAGCCATTCTTTTGCAACGATAAAATCAAAACCGCGATTTTTGAAGACAAAGGTTCATTGATTTCTTATTGGATCTCATTATTTAATATCATATCTGGGTTTGTCAGTCTGAGAAGCACATTGTACACTCACTACCCACCTAACTTTAAGAGGAATCTGTGATCCATCACATGTGTGCAAGCCAATATCTCTTGGAATAATCCTTCCCTCCTTACACCAGCAGACACGACCTCAGACATCGCTGCAGGCAGTGCAAGCTTTGTTTTCCTTGAGGCTACAGAATCCAAATTGTGATGAGAACATGGCAGGTACTTGTAGCAATTAATCCACTGGAGGACACGAGCTCTGTTTTGTTTGCAAGTTATCTGTGCTCAAGGCTTGTTTGGAGGGTCTGTTTGTTCTTTCAGGTGGTTTGAACCTTTCATTTCAATACAGGGATTATTTGGCAGCCCTTGGCTACCATCGAACAGTTGGCAATTGGTAATTTGCTATGCAGGTAGCAGGTTCACCAATTTGAGATTTTATCATTTATTTCATGGTATTTAGTGCATTTCTTCTAGCCTCTGCTTCTGATGAGGATCCCAGGTGAAAACTCTGAATGTCAGCTGAAAAATTAAAAAAAAAAAACAAAAAAAACCCTTCCTCGGTTTTGTGGAAATACAGAGCTTTACCTGTCTTTTTTTTTTTTCTGAAGTGAACTCCTCCAAATGTACCTCAGGGAGGTAACCCAGGCCATTCCACCTGTGTAACATATCTCCAGTGCTGTGTATTAGTGCAATCATTTTCCCAGGTAAAATCATTTTCCCAGGTAAATATAAAGGAATTTCTATTTACCATTTACTAGGAATGTACCATTTACCATTTACCAAAAGAAATTCTATGTACCATTACTAGTACTAACTCCAGGTGAAATAATTCCCAAAATAAATACAAATCTGGCTTTTCTAGTTTTTTCAATATATATGTGAGAGAAGGGATGGAGTATTTTTGCAATGTTGTGCTGAAGGACCAAGGCTGGTATTAAACCTCTCATTTTTTGTTATTTGCTCATTTTATTCAGTGATCCAAGAGCCCTAACTTTCCTCTAAGCCATTCCATGGAATGAATAACAGCCTGGAGAAGCACCTAGATAAACAATGATGAGCTCCATATAAACATGGGACTCTGTCTCTCCTTTAAAATGTATTTGAATGCATTGTTTACCAGTGTGCTTTTAGTCCACACCACCCTCTGACTTACAGTCTGCAGTGTTTGTTTCCTTACAGCAGCTTCTCTGGAATGCTCATCAAAGCTGAAAGATGAATTAAGGAGTTTTAAAATATGGCTGTAAATAAAAGAGACCCAATACCTGTAAGTGCAGAGCAGAATTTCACTGTCCATGACAGACATAGTTTGCAATACTCGATATCCTGGTACTCCACAGTAGAGACTGTAGATGACTTTGATATAAATGACTGCTGCCAAATTCAATAACCTTTCCTTGAACAAAACCACAGCTGATTTTAACTGTGTTACACTTGGGGGGAAAAAAAATCAGTGGTTCTTAATTCTTTGCCTTACATTTCTCATTCACCTGCTAGTTCCTTCTAGGAACCTATTTTATAAGTGACTCATGGGGGACCTGACAAATGAATGATATCTCCTGTCTCAAAAGTCCTAATCTGTGTGGAACTATAGCAGTTTTCACTACCTGTACTTTATGTGGCATAAAGTACTTAAGGAAAGAAAATGATGATCCAGCCATTCATTCTGGACAGCTGTGCTAAAGCTGTCCCTGTTTCCACTGTGACTCTTTGGGACTCAGCTCTCTGTAAGTAAAATGTAATTTTGAGAAGAAAGAAAAAAAAAAAAAAAAAAAAGAATAAACACCCCAAAATTTCTGAGAAGATCAGATACAATGATAATTTATATAATTGTTCCATCCCTTACCATTGGCAGCAAAGCCCAGAACTGTGATCTAGTTTTCATCTGGCACATCTCGCATTCTTCTGTTTCATAACTCAAAACAGACCTTTCTATTTAAAATTACTTAAAATAGGTATCAGAAAAGGAATCATTAAATTCAAGGAATAGAATCAGCAAACTTAAGCAGTTGAACCTATACTTGTTGAGGCCAGTGACTTTTTGTTAATAATGAAACAGGGGACCAGCATCAAATCTCCCCCCACTCCTTCCATTTTGCCCCTTCAAAGCTGGAGATAAAATGGAAGTAAATTTCCTTCACAAGCACACTCCTTTTCTCTTTGCTCACCTCCCAGTGATACCAAAGAATGAGTAAACAACTAATTTGGGTTGAGTAAAGTAGGAGCCTTAGGGGTGATCAAAGTCACGGTTTGGGTTTTTTTTAATTCACCATTTCTTTGTGACAACACATTATGTCAGCCCTGCTAGCTCATTTGTCTGCTGCAGTTCTACTTTATCAGCCTGGAGTAAAAAGAGTTGATAAGTCTGGTTAGATAAAGTAAATGGAAACTCAGGACTCATTCCAATTTACCGCACTTCGATATATTTCACAAACCTGAGAGTGCTGTGTGTAACACTAGTTGGTATTTGTATATAAATATTGCACATTAGAAGATCTCTTAAAATAATATTTATGTTTGTTTCTCCCCTTCCTGCCTCCCCTGCTTGTGTGCTTATTGGGATTCTGATTGGAAGACAAATGTCAGGCTTCCTCAGTACATTCTTTCTCAGTCCAGGATGCTGCTCCCAACAAGAATTCATCTTCATTGGGAGCTTGCTAGGCTGATAAAGCAGAAGGAGATATTTTTCTAGGAGCACTGGATACTAATGCAGCTGAAGCTTATAACTGCAATCAGTTATTCTATGCTGTGCAAGATGAGTTCCTAAAGATATTTGATCATTGCCACCAGCCACATCTGTCTTTGTTGTAATTTTGTTGGCTAGACTAGAAATGCACTGTGGATGCCTTCTAAATCAGGTCTTATTTATTAAAGGGTTTGCAGGATGTTCTAATGTGAGGCTCCAGAATCAACAACAAAGTTAATTAAGCCTACTTTGCTTCTAGGTGATTTAAATCCAATTTTTAGGCAAAAAAAAAGTGCTTTGAAATGGAATGACAGCAAATTTAGTTTTTAATATTGATATCAGAGAAGTTATCTTTTTTAAAGGAAAAAATTAATTTAGAAAATATGGCAGCATATACTGTGCAAATTCAGAGGGCTTTTATTTGTTTCTTTCTTTTTTGTTTCTTTTTTTCTTTTTTTTCTTTTTTTTTTTTTTTTTTACCCAGCTGATCTGAGTTTACAAATAGTTTCTTGTACTCCAGATGGAAAACTTGACGTCTCCTCAGTTCACCTTTTGTTGAAGTAGAGCTTAAATTCAGCAATCCTTATCCACTGGGCAAGTTAAACCTCCTTGACAAGAAAGAAACCCTCATTTTAGTACCTAACAATGCATCAGCTACTCTTTCTTGAATTGATATCTTGCCAAAAGAAGATAATTTACTGGAAAGTCTGAAACTGTAACCATTTATTTGATCCTGTTAGAGGGAGAGTGGAGGAACATGAATCCAAAATATTGGCCATTAATATCAAGTAGCTCAGGTATCAGTAAAAGTGTGAGTGTGCTGAGTGTGGAATAGGTGCCCAGGGAAGTTGTGGGTGCCCCATCCCAGGAAATGTTTGAAATCAGGCTGGATGGGGCTTGGAGCAACCTGGTCTAGTGGAAAGTGTCCCTGCCCATGGCAGGGAGTTGGAAATAGATAATCTTTGAGGTCCCTTCCAACCCAAAGCATTCTGTGATTCTGTGAAACAGCTTTGGGGGTGACCCTCTTACCATACACAAACAAACTCCAAGGCAAACTGGAACAATTATTTGTTTGCAGTATATCCACTCTGAGACAAATTCTACTTCCCAATTACACCAGAGGAACCTTTCTGCACTCTCTGGAACTGTAAATATGGAGCCAAGAAGATGCCTGGGAAGAAGAATAATTTCAAACACAAACTGCCAGGTTGTTTTTTTATACCAGTGTATTGAGTGAAAACGAGAGCTGTGACTGCCTTGTTCTGTGAGGAGCCTGACCTGATTCCTCCTGGGATGTGCTCTGGAAGGCACAGGGGTACAGACCATGTCTGTGACTCCACAAAATAGGGGGGTTGGAGTTTCATGTGAATTCTCAGAAGCTTGGCAAAAATACCATAACCATCAGAAGAGTGAGATATCAGCACAGGTCCCCTTTTGACATTTTTGATCCCTTTGGCTCTCCAAGAGGCTCCTTTTTTATCTCTGTTTTTTTTGAAATAATAATTAATATTTTTTCAAAAACCCAAACATCAGAATAAATTTAAATCATTATATTGGGTGAAATTCTAGTAAATTTCAGAACAAAAGCGTTGCAACTTCTGAGATGAGCATTTTGGTGCTTTCAGTGGCATTTCTGGAGGTGGGAGTTTGGACAAAACAAATCAATACAAATTTTTAAAAGTTTCAGTGGTGTGAAATTATTTTTTTTATATAGAAAAAAAATAAAATTAGGAGTCCTGCAAACATCTCTGCCTGACAGACAGGAGCACTGAAATACATCAGCTGCCCAAGGTACTGTATGAGAGTGATTTTTCAACTCCACTAGAAAGCCCAAATAAAAGGACTTTGATTGAGACATCAACCCTCCTATAAAACCTAAATTGTCTACCAAAAAGACATCAGATTTCTTCAGTTACTTGCAAGACTTTTATATCCTTTTCAATTTTATTTTATTTTAGTGAAAAAACTAGAAATTAATTTCAATTTCTTGGGGACACACACCAAAAAAATCTTCAGTCTTCTAAAGAGAGACCAAGGGAGAAGAAAATTTGAAAACAGATTACAGATTCTGAGTCCATGGGAAGGAGGTCAGTGGGCAGCTGGGCAAGGAGGCTTCCACAGGAGTTAAACACCTTTCTGCAATATTTCCATCTCTTTCTCACTGTCCTGGTTTTGTCCTAGGCCATGTTTCCCTTACATTTGTACAAAAAGAGCACAGAACAGAAGATAGTCCAGCCCTCTGCGTACTCATTTCACAACTGAGGAATCTTCAAACTTATTCAGCCATTCCACTAATTACCTGAGTTGATCATCTGCTCAATCTGATTCAGTCCCCACAGCAGTGAGTGATGAAAACACAATAAAAGCTTGCTAATAATTACGCTTTTCTTTTTCTCATGGTCAGTATGAACTAACCTAAACACAGCCTTGGAAAATACAGATCAACATTTCTCTATGTAATAGACAAGAAAATTTCACCAGCAAACTCTTCTTACTTGAGAGCATCCATAGGGAAATTAAAAACTTTAGGAGTACTTCCACTATTGATACAGGGACTTGTGCCAAAAGTTTTGAATACCCATTGTAATTCCCATCGTAATTTTCCATCCAATGAAATCCTGCAAGGATTTTTGCAGCTTCCTCACATTTCTCTTACAGCCTTTAAGGACACTCTTAATTTCTTTCTTTCCTCTTTTTTTTTTTTTTTAATTTTTTTTTTTTTAGGCTGTTAACCAAGAGAAGAAAGGTAGAACAAGCAATCTGATACTTCATTTATCCAACCATTTATCCCCAGCTGTACAAATCCCTGGCACACCTTCTCAAGGTGGGAGTGGCTGGGCTGTGAGCACATGCTCATGAGGGTCTGGGTGGCATGTCAAAAGAAGAAAAGGTACTGCAAAATCAAGTGTTTTCATATCTATCTGACATTTAATACAACAATAATGGCTGATAAAAATGGAATAGAGATGAAAATACATCTTACTTTAACTTTTATTTTTATATAAAGAGAGCCACGCTTAGAAAATGAAGTAGGTTATTAGAAAAGAGGCAGGTTATTGCTCTGTTTTTAAGGTTTTCAGGTTTTTTTAGGTGGTTGGAATGGATGAAGTGGATAATGGAAGTTGCCTGCAACATTCCCAGTTTCAGCAAACAGTCTCTCTAAGAGATAAATGGTTTGAGGAACAGTATGGATCTCAATAGTTTTGCAGACTGCAGATGTTGAATTTTCCATCCTTTTTTTTTCTCTAATTAACTTTCCTTATGTGAAAACTCATATGGAGTCTTTCTTACATGCTGCCATCTTCCATAACCTTGAGCCTCTCAACACACCTGAATTTTTTACCTATTGAATTTGGCTGACACTTTTTGAAGAAAAAGGTAAGGAGGGATGGAAAGAGAGACAGGTATTTGATCAAATATCTCACTTCTTTAGGAACACAAGAAAGATAACCAGGGGTTAATTTTTTTATCTGCATGTCTCTACATAAGGGCTATTCCTTCAGTGTGAATAAGTCTTTGCTTCAATGAGAAGCTGCTCAAGTTCTCCTGAAGCCAACAAGGCTGGCATGCTCCATTTCCCTGGCAGCTGGGAGAGCAATTCTATACATCCTTGGAGATGCCTCCTTGCTCCTTCTGCACTGGAAGGGAATTTCCTCCTCTCTCACCATTGAGCTGAAGGAGTTGTGCCTCCCTGTGTCTACTCTACCATGGATCCAAGCCTTCCTGTCCCTGACCCAGCATGTCCCGGGCATCTTCCTTCACTGCTTTTTGCCAGTGCATTGCCTTAGCAATAGATTAGTCACAGAAACACAGAATCACAGAACGAACTAGGCTGGAAATGTCCTTTGAGACCATCCAGTCAAACCTATGACTTAACAGCACCTCATCAGCTAAACCATGGAACTAATGCCACTTCCAGTCTTTTTTTAAATATTCCAGGGGCAGTGGCTCCACCATCTCCCTGGGCAGACAATTCCAATGCCCAATCACTCTTTCAGTGACAATTTTTAATGTTGCTGCTTGAGGAAAACAGAAATTTTCCCACTTCCTAGGAAGTATTTACTGTGACATTTAGTCAGGGATACTAAAATATTTTGAGGCATATATGCTATCAGATTTGATTACTGTCCTTAATTTTTTTTTTTTTTTTTTTTTTTTTTTTTTTGGTATGGTCCCTGCAAGTGTCACTGACAAAACTGTATCCTGGCTCCTGACAGATGGCCAGCAATTTTGGGGCCACCCAGCCTGACTCCTGCCTAGCCCTTCGATGAATTTTCCCGATAACCACCACGCTCTGTGGATGTGTAATCCTCGGTGTTCCAGGAGCAGCTTAAGGTTTGTTGAAAGGTCATATGTTGGAAAATTGCCCTCTCCACTCAGTACTTCGAAAAACGAAATCAGATGAGAAGATCTAACAGAATCAGATCACAGCAAATTAAACTGGCACAATCTGTTAATCTTCCTTTGGGTTCTTCCAGCCTCCTGGTAAACAATAGCCAACACTACACTTCCAGGCAAATAAGGTGCCTTTATTAAGTTAGGAATGCATGAGAACATACAATTGGCATTTTGGTAATTTATTATCATCTTGGGAAACAGGAGGGAGAATCTTTAACCTCAAAACTATTCACCAGCTTCAGTTAAGAGGAAAAAACCCAACGCCCTGTGTTAGCACACAAATGTTTTTGAGATGCCTGCAGATACGAGAGGGGGCTCAGCCAGAAAGGGTTGTGTAGATCTGATCCAGAGCAGGAGACAGACAGTGGAAAATGCATCAGGCAGAACATCCAGGCAAGCACACTCTTCCCAGATTTGCCTTGCCTTTCAGCCCTCGGTGTTGCAACTTCCATTCTGCACCACAAGCTCATCACCACCAGAGAGGTTGGAACCAGTTCCACAGGTCTGTGCACCCTCTCTCCCAATGGACAACAGTGCCATGATCACAGTGGTCAGTTGGGCTGGATTTGTTGTTTTTCTGAGGAAGAAGGAAGAAAAGCAGATAAAGTTGGGTCTGAAAATCTAAAATTTTGTGCTAGAATTGATACTTGGTACTCAGATATTTATCTAGTTTATTTTTTTTTTTTAATATAATCAATTTGATACCTGAGCTAAAATAAAGAAAACTTGTCATAGTTCAACCTAAGTATAATTTATACATATATATTATAAATTGCATATGTATGTATTATTTGTATAATGTGTGTATTGTATACATGTTCTATGTATATATTTAGGTTGATGATACTATTAAATACAAATGAAAAAAGATCTTTTCAGATAGTATCATTAAATTAAAAAAAATCTTTTCAGCTCTGTTCTTTAAAATATCACAAATTGAGTTTAATTTCTAAAAACAAGTGTTGCTTTTATTTGCTTGAAGATTGAAAAGTTGCATTTTGGAAAATAAAAGATTTTATCAAATTTTTTTCATGTGTTTCTTAGTTTTGGAGAATGAAAGTGGCTGTTGGATTACATTCTGCTCTTAAATTATGCAGTTCAAATCCAAGTTATTATTTTAAGATTTTCATGAAACTAGTTACTAAGCTTTCCTCTTTCATAACATCTGTCTCTTGTAGTTTTATGCATTTTTACACATACATATATTCCATAAGCAGAAAACACTTCGTTGACATAAAGCTGATGATTGTTTGTATGTAGGATCTTGAACCTAAATTCATTATCTTTCCTTATATTTGTAACATTTGAATATTGGCCTTAATCTGAAATCCCCTGAGTGATCTCAGTGGTGATCCTGCATGGCAAAGGGATGTTTGTAGTGATCCATAATTGTTTGGGCTTGTTTTGTTTTTTGGGGTTTTTTTTAACTCTTGGTCTTTTACTTCTCTGAACACTGTACTGGATTTCCCAGCAACTGGGAGGCAGCCCAGAGAAGCAGGATAATCTTGCCAGTATAGATCCAGCTATAAAGGTGTACATTATTTCTTAGCTCTATAAACTGTGAGTAGGCTGAGTTTTTTCCAAGCTCGTATATACCTATTTCTATGCTTTACTGCTCTGGTGGCAAATTTTAATTTATTTTTATTTCCAATGTTTTATTATGTTTGCACTCTACTGAGTTAGAGACCAGAATGGGTGATTGTTATACAGTAGTTTACTTTTAAAAGAAATAGGGCTTCTCAAGCAGCTAATACAGGAAGATGTATCACCGGCTTGAATAATTGTGACAACCATAGACGGTATCAGTGCCTGTTTGTTTGCACAATACCCTACTGCATTAAGAAAGCCATCCCAGCTGTCTTGGGCTCTGGAGTCACCCATTTCATCACTTGACACTGCAGCAGATGTTATGGATTGATAACAGACTTCACTTCATTCACTCCACATCTAAGATTACCTCTAGAAAAAAAAAAAAAATCAAATACATTATAACACTCCCAGCCATTTGTAAAAAAAATGAAAAAAAAAAAAAAATCTCAGCAATTTATTCTCTCTCCTGCAGCAATAAATGGCTTCTTTTGGGCTTTGAAAATATATTTAACTTTTAATTTTGTGTTACTTTTCTTTGCTTTACACATTCACAGTGGTGGGTAGGCATCTTACTACCTGCTGAATAAGATGGAGATAGATTTAGTGATTTAAATATTTTAAGACTCACACAGGTTTTAAGATTAAGAGTTCCATTCCCATTATATGATATGCCTTACATTTTTAGTGATAGTATGTTAATGAAGCTCATTTATTGTGTTGATGGCAGAAATACCAGACAAACCAAGCGCTGCATTTTTGGGTCTAGTAGATAAATACTGCTATTTGTATGTGCTCTTCTTTCCTTCTGGTGGTGCTGGGCATTTTGTGTTTGTTTGGTTGGTTTTAGGGTTTGTTTTTTTGCGTTTTTTTTGGGGGGGTGGTTTTTTTTGTGTTTGGTTTTGGTTTTTTGGGGGGTTTTTTGTTTTGTTTTTGTTTTGTTTTTGTTTTTGTTTTGTTTTTGTTTTTGTTTTGTTTTTGTTTTTGTTTTGAAATGCAGTTAGATAGTTAAATGCAGTTGGTGAACATGGAATTAAATACTGTAGTGTCCTAAAGATAAATGACCAGAAAATGTGTATTTTTGGAAGGGCAGCATGTGCCTACTCACCTTTTAAAAGCATAGCTAATGGAAGAACTGAATAAAATACGTGGGTGGAATGAAAAACTTGTTGGTACCCTGACATAATCTGCAAGCTGAATGATTAAAGATGACAAAGTCACGAGGCTCCCTCTGCCTTCGAAGGGGCTGGGGCAGTGGGTGTCTTCTGTGGGACTGAGGTGAGCACCTAACTCTGTGTCCTGTGAAAGTCCAAGGGGTGCAAAGGAAAGTACCAAGGCTTGTTCTCACCTCACTGCCTGGGCAATTCCATGAATCACCTGGAATGGGAGCTGTGAGAACCCAGGACATCCCTCTGGCTTCCCTGGATGGCTTGAGACCCAGGGAGGGGGCTCAGGAACCTTGGCACAGAGCTCAGAACCCTGTGCCTTTGATTTCTCTCCCTGGGAAAAATTACCACCCTTACATGAAGAGTTACAAGTCACAAAAATTAAGTAGAATATAAGTTAGATTATTACAAGGTGAAAAAGTAGGTTTTTAAGATTGTTTATAATAAGGGTCTGAGATCAAGATGGAACAATTTGAGTGTGTTCTGTCCTTCTTTCTCCTACTTCCTAGCAGCCATCTTTTAGGTGATGTTGGCACTTTTAGATTGGTCTAGAGTAGAACCAGACTGTACAATATAAGTGATAGGTATTGGAAGATAATTATAAATAACGTTTATAGTAGAAAAAGATAATGCCATCCCAGGGGTGGGCAGTGTGCCTGGGGCTGACCTGCTGAGAGGACCTCAGCTAGTCAGGGAAAGAAGTTTTAGATTAGATAAAATAAACAACTCTGGAAACAACAGAAGAGTCTCCTGACTCTTTCTCCAGTACTTGGGCTGGAACACAGAGACTCTAAAACAACACAGGTGGTCGGCTCAGGCTCCAGAGACACTGCCAGGCACAGGGAGCAGAGCCTTGCTGTGCTCCTCCTGCAGCTGCCCAGCAGGCTGGATCACTCCTGCAAATCCCACTCGGTTTCCCAGAACCTGCAGGGCAAGCAGAGTCTGGTTTGGCTCACTGATGTGGCTGGAGATATGTGGGAGACAGGAAAGGTCCAGGAGGGGATTTCAGTGAATTCTAAGGTAAATGGTGAGTTTGACCTTGACTGACAATCAGGTGCTCACCAAGCTGCCCCATCACTGCCCCTTCTCAATAGGACAGGGAGAGAAAAAGCAATGAAAAGCTTATGGTTCAAGGTGAGGAGAGTGAGATCACTCAGAAATTACTGTCACAGACAAAAGAGATTTGACTTAGGGACATTCATATGGTTTATTGCCAATGAAACACAGTAGTTAATGAGAAATTAGGACAAAGAAATACCTTTCCCTCATCCCTCTGTTCTTCCTAGGCTCAGCTTCACTCCCAAAGCTTTTACCCTTGTACAGAACAGTGGAATGGGAATGGGAATTGTGTTCAGCTCGTAATGCTTCACCTCTGCTGCACAGGGCTCCTCACACTCTTCTCCTGCACCAGAGCAGGTTCCTTTCCATGAAACAATCCTGCATTAACTTCTCCAGTGTGGGTCCTCCCCATGGACCCCCATGGACACAGCTGCCCCACCCTGGGCTGCAGGGAAATCTCTGCTCTGGACCCTGGAGCAGCTCCTGCCTCTCCTTCCTCACTGACATGAGTGTCTAAAGGGCTGTGACTCCCACAATTTGTCATTCTTGTCCCCCCCTTAAATATGTTACCACAGAGGTGTTGCCATGGCTGGTGAAAGGCTCAGCTTTGGCCCGCTCTGGGTCTGTCCTGGAGATAGTTAGAACTGACTTTGTCCAGCTTCTGGTGTCATCTCACAGGTGCCACTCCTGCAGCCTCCTGGGGTACATAAACCCCATGCAGGGAAACATTTTCAGACTTGGCACTGATGTTTGGTGTTATTTGGATGCTGAATTTTCCTGGATGCTTTGAAAATCCTGATATGAAAAACCTGTTTAAAATTTCTTTGAAATACCCAACTTTTGGGTGTAAAAAGGATATTGGCTTATCTAGGTGAGCTGATAAAAGTTACTGATTTCAAGGTGTCCAACACTTCTGTGGAACCTGATCTTGCTGTAAAGCAATTTCTGACTCCTCATAATTTACAGCTTAGCAAGCCAAATCAGATGTTTTGAAGACAACAAGGAAGCCTAAAATGAGTGTCTGCTTTATGGAGAAAAAAACCACAAACATATCTTTTAAATAAAAGCAATTTCTATTAAAATCTTCAAATCACACTACAAAAATTAACATCTTGACAAGTTGTGTTGGAATGACTTTAGCGTGAACAACTTCTTCCACACCATTATTATTTATTTATTAGTAAAGTGCTCTATCAATTATTACTTCTGAAATATATAAATAGGTAATAAATGCAAGTTGTATAGATGCAGTTGCTTGCTTATACTTGAGAGAAGTTTACAAGAAAGCCTGCAATTTGCAGAGTTTAAAAATATTTAGATTTTTTTTTCTGAGAAGAAAATAGTACATTGCTCAATGTGAGCAGCCAGTAATATTTCTTAATATGAATAAAACCTGGTAGAATTTTTCAGGTATAAATGAGGTTTAATTTACCATATTTTAATTCAACACTTGGTTCTTATTCTCTTCAAAATCCTCAGAGCATGACTCTGCAGGGATGGAAATTTAAGCAGAATCTTTTTTATTTGGTTTGGTTTTGTTGGGTTTTTTTCACACACACTTACACAACTGCCAGGGCTGAAGCAACACATTATCACCCTGACATGTCCTAATGTGTCCCTGCTAGCACTAAAATAGCTGCTGAGAGATATGATAGAAATCTGTGCTGGGTCCTCAAGAAAAGGGTGACTTCTGGATAGAGGCTCTGAACATCTGCAATTCTGTCTCACACGACTGCAGAAATACATGTCCTCGTCTGATAAAAGACTTGGCAGTGAAAAGCAGGTAGATTTCTCTCCCATCTCACATATAATGAAACACTAATATAAAGTCTCAATGAAGCTTCTCAACTGAGGAAAATACAGAAAATTTTCATTATGTTAAGTCAAAGCCTCCCATTCATTTTGCCTGCAGTAAAATGACACGCAACAGTAACTTATTGTAGGCAACATTTCATAAGTTAATATCTAGATCATTATTCTTGTGTATGTTTCCTGGAAAGAATGTCAGATGTGTGGGGTTTTTCTATGAAATACATATTCAATTAGCTTATGAACTTTCTATTGTTGTTACTTGTATTCTTCCTATTGGAGTATTCTGACAGAGAAGTCAAACTCTCAAAGCTCACTTAGAATTATTCTCACTGACTCCAATACTGTGGAAATTGGTATAAGTCTCTCTCTTAGGCTACCTCTGCTATATTTTAGGTGTAAGATCATCCAAAGATCTACCCATTTATAGCAACCCATATACCCATACAGCAAACCCTCACTTTGCTGCCCAAAGCTGTACCCTGAGCATTTCAAACCCTTCACCTCCCAGGCTGTCCCTCTGCAGGGTTAACAGTGTTTGCTGATAAATCAACCACAACAACCTTGCATGAGGAAATATGGCAGCACCAACACTCAAATTTTCTGTTTTCTGGCCACTTATATGTCAATTTTATCCCTTAGTTTCTGATAGGGGAAGTGGGAAGTGAGCAGGGAAGCTGTCTTCAGACTGGTTATTGAAATGAAGGCTCTTCTTTATGACAGAAAATCCTAAAATTTGTGTCCCAGCATTTCTGGAGCCTGTAATAACACTTGCAATAAAAAACAATTGCTTTTTCATTGAATAGTTAGAAGGGCATCAAAAGGGATTTCCTGCTGAAAAAGAAAATATTTATGCCCCTATTTTGAATGACATTTTAAGGTTTTAGAAGATGATGTACATTTTTTTCCTTAGTTTCCATATTTTTCATGGAAAGAAAGTTCAGTTTTACGCTGGACAATCCCAGATGGAAAATAAACCAGCTGTTATTAGTTACATGTATTTATCCAAGCATACTGAACATGTGAATCCTGTTTTGCTTCTTATATGATTGGCATTTTCTCAGTGAAAAATGTTTTGCAAGAAAAAGTATTTTCTTTATGTTCTACTGTTTTCAGTTTTTTCCTGCCAAGACACTCTCTGTTTACAGACTTGCCATGTGTAAGTTCCCTGTGATGATAAAAACATGTTTTTTGCTGTTTCACAGACATATGGGTATTTTGCTACTGGAATGTCTTTGAGAAACTCTTTCTCAGGCTGTACAAGAAATCTGTAGAAAGACCAGAAGATGAAGAAAGCTATTCTAATGGTCATGTTTGGATTAAATATGAACATCTTTAACAACTTGATCCCTTTTTTTAAAAAATCCTATCTGGACCTTCACAATAAACATACAATATCTGTATTTTATTTCAGCAATCTTTCCTATAGATGATAGATTCTAAATAAGTCATGATTTATTATTGCCATTCATTCTTTTCTCTCTCTTAAAGGAAGTATTTCCAGCAAATTTATAGATTTGTCCTTCTGTCTTTTTCTCTTTGAGTTCCACAGAACTCAAGCTGATGCATCCCAGCACATGAGAAAAGAATTGAAGATAAAAAGTGTCAGATGAAATAAAACCTCATTAAAAGTTTTGAAGCATAGCATTCAAAGTTTGACAAAACACCTGTGTAAATCTCTAATTATATTGCTCTGCTGCTTTGTTAGAGAGCTGAGAAGACCATGGGGTCTCTGCACAAAATTTTGGAGGTTTTCAGCAGCAAAATTTGACATTCTCATCTCAGAAGATTCAGAAATACTGATCCAGTACTACAATGCAATAGAAATTTCAACAGTAGCATGTGGTGTGAGGTTACACAGAAGGCAATCACATCACCCATCTCTGCAATCTCTCTGGTACAAATTTAATGAAAATTAGATGATTTAGCACACAGTGTGGTGCACAGTTTGTTATTTTTTTAGCTATAAAATAACCAGAAATTAATGAAGACACTGAAAATGATGCTGGGCAGCACCATCCATCAGGACACTGGAGGCATGGCAAGAACAGTGCCCAGCTCCTTATTTCTCATCTTAGTTATTTTTCTGTCCTTCTAGTATAAGCAGTTCACTAACATCCTTTTTCAATCTAAATACTAAAAAAGTTTTCTTTGAAAAATTGTAATATGTTCCATGAAATGTGAATCATTGGATTTCTTAGGTGTTTTCACTCATCTGTGCATGATTAAAACAAGGAGAGAGCAGAGATCGTGCACTGGCTGGGGATGATCTTTATCTCCTTTGAGTCAACACAATTTCTGCTGGGTGATCAGGGCTTTCTGGGAAAATTACCTCAAGCTCACTATATAAAAAAATGTACTGGAAGCTTCAGAAACAAGTTAAAGGAGAAACTGAAAGTAAGTTCTCTTCAATATTGAGAATCTGAACAATAAAGAATGATTCTGTGCCTGTTACACTGGAAGCACTCCCCACTATACGCTGTGCAGGGCACTCACATTGCTTCCTGCTCTCAAGGATTTTTCTGTTTCCATTTGTCCTCCACAAGATTGGAAGGTTTGTAGAACAGGGAACTTCCTCCCCATTTGAATTTTCATTATCCCTCATGTAGCACAACTTCATATGTCACTACTCAATCATAACTGAAATGATACATGCAAAAAATGTGAGACCTTGCTTTTGTAAAAGAAAATTGCTATAATTAAACTTAACCCTGAGAGCTCTTGAGAAGCTCAGATAATTGCTGTGATGGAAACTCCTTTGGAAATCTTTTGGGCAAAAGCTGGGGAAAAATATCTGGGGAATACCTTCAGATAATCCTTCCCTCCAAACATCCCTTCAGTAACAGCTGAAGGCACTATAAAGAGAAGTTCAAGTCAGCACTATTTGACAATTGACATTTCAGAAAGGAAGCCAGTGAAGAACTTTAGAAAACTAGACAGATATTACCAAATTTTGATTTTTCTAGGAATAGTACTTTGATAGAAATATATTCATTTCATAAAAATAAACCAAAATAAAGAGATTTATCCAAAGACTAGCCTAGTCCCCTTATTTATATATAATCTAATGATTCTAATAAAGTACAAGGATATTCATGTTTAGCTGAGTAAAATCACTATTAGGATTCACTTCAAAGAATTAGCTGATTTTCTTTCTCCTCAGTGGATTACTCTCCAGAGAGAGAATTTTGTTCTGCATGCTACTCTATCAAGCAATGGCCATGCACAGTGGAGTCACCCTCCTTCAGAAATTGCTTTCATACAGTGACAAATCCCAGAGCATAAAAAAAAAATAAATTTAAAAAAACCACTTAGCTTGGACCAACATCTCCAAAAAACAGAGATAATCACAGCTAATGCTGATCACATCAGTAAATTCCTTGTCTCTGTGGGCTGGAGTTCTAATGAGAAGTGATGGCTCCCATATAATTTGTTTTTCAGCCTGCAGCACTGAAATCCCAGAGAGTAAATAAGGGCAGCACTCAAAGAGCACTGTAGGTGTGAGAAGGACAGTGACTATCTGATAGTCATGGCTGGGATCCTGAATCATGGGAAAATGTAGGTAGGCTGTGTGAGATAAGTGGACAAGAAAAACAGAAGGGCTGGACTAAGGAATATTATTCTTTCTGTCCATGCACTTAAACTCTGTGTTACTATGAGAAAGAAGAATCTGACAACACAGAAGTTTGTTGTTCCACTGCAAATAGCACTTCTGATATTTATCAGATGCTCAACTTTTTTTCATTATTATCATTGCTATTGAGTAAAGAATTCCCTCTCTAACATGTGGAAGAGAAAGCATTCAGAGAGATGGAAATAAATAAAAGTATAAAAATAAAAAAGGAAAAAAATATTAAATATTTTTCTGTAATACTCTCTTAAATTCTTTAATAAACATCTAGTTCCTGATATAGCATAAGCTTCCAGGTGCATCAGTGCATAAATTTTATCATTGTAACAGTGTACTACTTATCTGGTTACATGGCTAATTCTTCATGTACTGTAATAAAAAGTCTGTTTTCTCTGGTACCAGTGTCCCAAGGGGAAATCCAATTGCTTCTTCAGTACCCTTACCAGAAATCAGAATTACTTTGGAATCTCTGATCTTGCATGCACCTTTGTGCATCAGGCTCTGCACATGTAGGAAGAGCCTTCTTATCACATATCAAAGCTTTTCTAGGACTTAGGATCTCCTGAAAAAGGGACTCTTTACTACATATTGTTTTGAAATGTTTTTGGATAGGCTGTTGTTTGAAAAGATCAGAAACAACCCAACAAATTCTTCTCATTTGCAACATGGATCCACTATGATGTGCGAAGAGGAAAGTGACAAAAATCATTAAATAAAGCCTTTTTTATAATTATCCCTTTTTAGAAAGCATGTAGTTAAAGAGAATGTTTTCAGTAAGATAGTTCATTTCAATTAGATTGAAAAGCTTTTGAAAATACTTTTTGAAGAATCCATTTATGTGTACACATGTTCTTATTTATTTAATCATTCTAAAATTGCATCTGATCTTTTTCCTCAAGGGTGGACACACAGTATCTTTAACAAATAATGCTCATTTTATTCTGTGATACTATCCAAAAATACACAGGAACTGACAGGGTTCTAATGACTTTGTACATTTCTTTAACCTCTCTTGGGGTTGAGAAAAGATGAATATTATTGACATGGACTTCTTCTGTTTGAAACTAATACAGTACATCTGGATTGGCAAATGCAAAATAATCAGCCTCAAGAATCTGACATACTGAAAAGTCTGCTCAGACTGCTCAGTTAATGGACAAAGGTATCATATGTGCCCTCTATCTGAGGCATTTACACACGACACAAGATCCCCTAACATGAAACAAAATCCCTGACCCTCATTCCTGACAGTAACTGTAGCTGCAAGTACTTAATATATTGTGGAGCTGTAGTTGGGAAATGTCTCTTTCCTTATAAATATTCAGAGAGTGCTGTAAAGAGTTTAACTTCGTGTCCCTCAAGTCTCGAGTCGCAGTTTGAGATGTGCTCTTAAAATTTCAGGAAGTCTTCACATTATGAAGCATTTCAAAACTTCTCAGGATCTCGAATATTAAACTTGCAAAACGTTCTTTGAGAAAATCCTGCCACAGATTAAACCAGAGATGCCATCCTCTGTTGATATAGATCAGATTAGTTGATTTTCCCCACTTGAGGATTTGACCAAGGAGCTGTATGTTATTTGCATTTGATTTGTAGGAACACACCGAAGCTCATATATTTTGGATGATTAAAGTTTCATATTAATTCTGCAAGCATATCCAATAATCTTTGCTGCCTTTAATTTTCTGAGCTGAACTGAAATATCCCCATCCATGGAGTTAGTCAAGATGAACAAAGATTGTGTTACCTGGGTGTAGAAAATTGTAGGGTACCAGTGGGGCTGTTCTCCCCAGTCCTTCCCCTCACTGCACAGTTTTCAAAGCAATTAATAGGACCTTGAAAAAATAATGGAATGATGTTAGAATAAATAGGATTGCTCAAATTATGCATATTGTTTCATGTCTACATGGGTACATGTGATTTTCTTGTATTAATAACCCTTTACTAGATGGTCTTGTGTTTTGAATACTCAAATCAATATACACTAGTAGGGTTTTACCAACTTCAGAGAATGGTTTGGATTGGAAGGGACCTTAAATATCATCTAAATCCAACATCCCTGCCATGAGCAGAATGTAAGTTACCACACACATGTATCTATATATTTATATACATATCTATATATATGATTCTTTCATAAATTTTCTAGGTTGGACTGACACCCCCAGATACCGAGTAAAATATTCTATAGTACCCAAACCAGTATTCTGGCATAAATCTTGGCATATACAATACATTTCAGAACTCTACAGATAGAACATTTACTGCAAAAGTGTTTTGCTTGGCAAGAAAGTAGTACATATGCATATTTCTTATGCCACTGGCAACCGCAAATTAAACATCTAATTTTTTTTTTTAAATATTCATTTCAGTTTGATGCAAATGAACTTCAGTGGGGACTCAGAAAGGACACGAGCATCAACTGCCTTGGGAATGCTCTTCAAACATGGCTTGCCCACCAAAGCTGGATGCAGCTTAATATGCATCTGCATAGGTATCCTCCTGTTTGAAAATATCTGCATTTACATGGGGATTTCGACTTTTCTTCAGATCCCTTTTCAAACAACCAATATGAAAGAAAAAGGACTTGAAAAAGCTGGCTTTTCAAGTAGAATAAAACTTGGCTTGTCATGCTGCTTCTAATATGTTTTTCCTCTGTCTGACCTTTGCTCTGAATTTCTACGATGGAAGTTTTAGGGTTGTAGGACTGGGAGGTAAATGTTTGTCAGCTTCATAAGCTTTTTTGGAGAGTACCCAGCTTCAGATCCAGCTTTATAAGGGGAAAAAGGGAAAAAAAAAAAGTCCAAAAAAAAAAAGTAAAGAAGTAAAGAAAGAAATATTTTTCATGCCGCTTCAATTAGGCCCCCGGGTGAAGATCATACAGCTTTGAAACTGTTCCGTTTTGACAAAGTTCCAAAGTGCTATGCACATTAGGGAAAACTAGAGTTTGCTGTAATGTAAACTGTTTAACATGCCCACAGAGGTCAAATCTAAATTTTCCCAAGCGTTTGGGTTTGTTTAAACATTAGAACATGGTTTGGTGTCAGTGAATAGGAAAACTTTAATGTTGTGGGTGGGAATCTACCCATCTTTCTTTGTTTAAGTTCCAAAGGCTACTGCAATAAAAATATTCATTTACCAAGGGGGCTATTGTGATAAGCATCCAAAGACATTATGCACTGGTGTGAAAGAAGCTAGCAGGAATAGACATCAGCATTGTGGGTGAAAAGAAACAAGTCTTCCTTTCTATTTTTCTTTTTTTTTTTCCTTTGTAGGAGTTCCAAAGTCCAGTTTTAAATGAGTTTTTTTTCAGGGTGGTCTGGTTATCTGCACACCCATATTTTTCTGTGTGAATATGAGAGAGCTGTGAGAGTTGTTAAGTTAAACAATAACTGTATATTTTGTTTCTCTTTTCCAATAATGGCCTTAAAATCATTGTCGACTGTATTTACCTGCAGAGCCTGAATCACACACTGAGACCGCCTGACATAAATCAATACAGCATTTTTTAGGGTAGCATCACAAATTATCTAAATCAGGAGTTGTACTGAAGATATTTTTTGTCATTTAATACAGAACCTCTGACATTTAGCACTAAGCTCAGATTGTTAATTAATCGTTATATTTTGTAGTGCCAAAGAGTAGAGAAGCATCACCAGTAGCATACTCCACTGATTTGGTTGTAAACTCTGAGCCATTTTATTATTCTGCTAATAGTTCTAATAGTTTTAGCAGATGCTTTTGTACTTTAGAAGAGAAACCTTGTGTTTATTCCTTTATTACTTTTTTTTTTTTAAACTAGGAGTTAAAATTAGTTGGGGTTTTCAGTTTATTATACTAAAAGTAAACCAAATCTTTTTGTCCATAAATTTATCAAAATTCAGATGTCTACTACCTGCTGATTAGAGCATGGGAAAACAAGAAATTCTCCATATTGTGTGGAATGCCAATCTGTGTGTTGAAATACATACAAAAGAAGGCTCTGTTAACCTGGTACCTGGTACCAAAAGGGCACATTCACAACACCTCAGCTTCAAGTACCCAATTACAGAAGCACAGAATAGTTGTGGTTGGAAGGGATATTTGGAGAACATCCAGCCCAAACCTCCAGCCAAGGCAGGGTCACCTGGGGCAGGTGACACAGGAATGTGTCCAGGTGGGTTTGGAATGTCTCCAGAGAGGGAGGCTCCAAGGGAAAGCAGTCTACTGGAGGTATGCAAACCCACCTGGCCAGATTTACTTGTCTATTTTTCTTCATGGTTCTCCATACAGTGGGTGTAGAAAACTGAGGGACTTCAGAGACAGAGCATTTAGGAAAACTCCTTCAAAAAATTATGTTTCCTGCCAGTGTGACAATAACCTAGATCTAAAAGTGCAATGGATAGTTAGAGTTTGATGAGAATTATATTTCCTTACCCCAGTGCCCATTCCATGCAAATACAGGTTCATTAGCTCCATGTTTACAGGGGATCACTACTGCTGTTAAAAAAACCAAAACAAACAAACCAACAAAAAAAAAAAGCTGCCAAAACCCATCTAAAATTCCCTAAAAGAGTCATCCCAGAAGCTGGGGGAAATCCCAATCCAGGGTTGTTTATGATATCCACAGAGGTATTCTGGGAGGATACCCAGGAAGGAGAGAAGGTTTCATGTGCTCCCATAAGTCTGAACATAAATTATGGCTCATTGTTGACATGGTTTGGGAAATGCAAAAAGTCAGAATGCTAAAAATTAGTGGGGGTTTTTTGTTAGTTTTATTACAATACCCAGTTGTCAGATTGCTGGCACCCATGTGCTGAACTCTGTGGTCTTTTCTCCACAAAGTTCTGGCCATGTGAGGTACCTGGAGGTGCATTCCTGTACTCAGAACAATTCACCTGCCTGCACTCTCCCTGTAACCAGGGCTGAGAGATCCCTGTTCAGCTCACAACAGGGAAATCCTAACCTAAATAAAATGTTAATAGAGAAAAACTTGCAATATCCTTTACCTTATTGCATTTCTTAGGGCCACGTATAGAACTAATTTCCATGACTAGTTTGGACATGAGCAGTGTGTTTCCTACATTGGTCTGAATTCTTTCCAGGTTATTAGCACCTGAAATTCATCACCATCCGAAAAATCAGCACAGAGGTCTCCAGGAGAAAAGCTTCTTTATTCTTGGGTCTTTTGAATATGGTTTCTATACTGAACATTGAATATTTTGCCTCCAAGGTAAATGCTGGTTTTCCAAATTTGTATGCATAAATGGAGTCTTGTCTCCAAAATACATTTTGTAGTACTGTCCCTGAAATTTTCTTGAAGTGCAGTTTGGGAGCTAAAAGTACCCTATAAAATATGATAGTTGTTCATATGAATACAGCTTTTAATTGATGAAGAGGGAGCATAAATACTCTGCTTATAATTACAAAATCAGGAGAAGGAAAACAGCTGGGGCAGGTTTTGGTATGTGCAAAAGACCTCGGATGCACCTTGTGTAGCTTTAATTATGAAAGAGATTTTCCCAGAAATGTAAAAGTTACCTAGGAGTGCGTGGGCTTTTCCAGTAGCAGTGTGTTGATGCTCTTTTGGTCTCCTCTTCCAGATAAGAAATGGGGCATCTGTTTCTTGAGTGCAAAAAGAAATAATTTAAACCTTTATTAGGAAATAGATATATAAAGATGATCATCTCTGGAGAGCTCCAGACATTCTTTGTTCTGCATCCACGTATCTGCTCTGTGATTCATAGATAGCATAGATTCAGATCTTGGTCCCCATGGAAAAGAGAGCTCTTAGATACTATCCCCTGACACTATCAAAATGCAAAAGCCAGCTGATGATGGGAATGGTATCCAGATTGGAATTCTGAGGTTTAGCCCTGAGTGAAGAGCATAGCTTTGAGCAAGTTCCAAAATGTCTTCTGTGGCTCTGCTCACTTGGAATAAAATACAATATAACCCTGTCTTACATAAGTGACAAAAGGCATGCATTTGCTAATTGATTTTTAGCAGAAGACACAAAAAGGATACTTTGGCATTTTTACACATATAAAAAGATCATTATTAGTGCAAACCCTGACTGCCCTGTGCTTTGAGACCTGTAGATGCAAAAGGTAAGATTTAAACACCAATGATGATCTCTTCACAAATGTATATTTGAGAGGTGGAGGAGAATTCAAATGACAGCACAGTGTTCAAAATTAAGAACTCCTGTAGACTGAGGTTTGTTATCAGTAGGATGTTGAAATGAATTAATGAGCTGCAGACACATGCAGATTTGTTTTGTTACGCAAGCTTCAGCTTCTAAAACCTGCAATTAAAGAAGCTGCGTCTCAGTTCTTGAAGTAAGGGGTCTTATTTCTCTGTGGGGTAAACACCAGGCAGCCAACTTGTCACAATGCACTTATTGCAGAAGGGGAATTGCAGCTTTCTGCCCCTCCAGGCTGCCATCCATTTTGCTCAGACAAGCAATTGCCTCTTTCCCAGTAAGTGGGAATACACTGCAGTGACTCACACAAGAGCTGCAGACTGACTCAAGCACCCTTTGTGGAGCCCTTCTCCAGGCATACTGCTTACCTTTAGGCACATGTTCCTGAGTCCCAAACTCCTGTGGGATTGTGTAAACGTATCGACTTTTGTTCGAGAAATAAATAAATAGATTGCTTGTTCTGCTGGTTGGGAAAAGACAGAAAACCTGACCACATGAGTTACACAGAACCAGTGCATGGAAACTACCTGGATTTACAGCGAGGTCAGAGGCTTGCAGAAGAAAGAGCTGCCTCGGGCATGATGAGTACAGAGTAGCTTGTTTGAGGTAGCTGGATTAGAAGCTATAGTGCCATGGAGTTCCAGAGGACATGGTACTTCTTAAAGATCCCCATTTTCTACAGAATGAAGTGTTTCTGTGTGAAAAACGTGTTTGCAGAACCAGAAAACTTGGAACAAAATAAAATTTGATGTCCTAATGAGTTTAAAGGGATGAAGTCTTTTAAAAAAGAAACATCAGCCCCTCACTTATTTTACATGAAAGTGAGCTCTTTTCCATTCAATTCACAAGCCTTATATGCAGTTCTGTAAATATATATTTTATTAGAATTACAGTTAATAAGACATATTTATTTAGAATCTGAATTCTTTAGCATATTATACCTTGACAAGAGTCCAGCTCCATGGCAGGGGTTGGAAGCTCCCCCACATGATGCTGCAACACCAAGTTAAACAGAAATGGTGATTTTCTCCAGTCTGCACAGTCTATAGGATTTTACATGTCTTAGAATAATGGTAATCAATGTCATAACTCTACCACGAAGAAATGTTAGAAAGTTTGCATGATGAAAAGTGTTTCTTATCTGGGAAACTCCCACTGACTTCAGGAATATCTAGAAAGATTAAATATTGTTTTCACTAAGTCTGATGGTGAAACACTGATCTTGATGACTGGAAAAAGACTAGTGTCTATTATCTGGTCACTTCACACCTTTGCAATGTTACCTTCATATTTTAAGGTTTCTAGTCCATTTTCATTCTACCTCATGTATTGAAGAGCATTTGTTTCCCAACTTCTCTATTTAAGCTCACACATAATCAAGTTCCTCCAGGGTGGGACTGACCAGCTGAGATTTAGCTCCATTGACTCTACTTGAGGCTCCATTTTATAGCAGCCCCATTCAGATGGATGGACTGAATTAGTCAATGAACAAGTTTAATCTTGTTTAACAGAAGTCACTATGTTTTCAGCTCTCCTTGCTGCTTTAATTTATATCATCTTAGAAAACAATTAATGCATAGGTTTTCCTTTTCAGCCTCCAGATGTGACACAAATAGAAGTTGTAATGACACTCCTCATTTTCCGCTGTTGACATTGCAAAGCATATGTTTTTCTCTTGGTCAGATTAGTACAACTTACATATAAATAAGGAACTGAAGAAGAATGTTACAACTAAAAGTGAACTTTGCTATTCTTATCACCCTCATCTTCCTCCCAGCTACCCTCTTGTGATACCATGGCCTCCTACACTGATGAATACTGCAGGAGCAGAGGTGGGTATTAAGGGTGGATGCTTAGCTTTTCTGAGGTCAAGGGTTGTTTTCACAACAACTTCAGTAGATCCAGAGTAATTTTGTGGAATAATTTGGCATCAGTCCTGCATATGGCTACAAACTAATATATCACACCTCCCACTCAAATCCAATTAAGGTTGATTCTGTATGACACAACAATCCCTTCCTCCAAACATCATCAAGGCCCTCTAAGCAGAGATTTTACTCTGGATGGCAAGGACATGGGGAAGATTCTGCAGAGATCAAAGGGGAAATGAAAAAAATACTCCTAGAAATTCATAGATCTGAATTGAGTAAATGGACAAAATTACTGAACTATCATATTATGTCTTATCCGTGGTAACATGATAGAAGCCAATATAAATAATTATTATTATTGTCATCATCATCATCATTAGTGTCATCATTACATATACAAAGTACTAACTCAAATATAAAAAATGTTGAGAGGACAATAGGAGCTGCTTTCTTTTTGCATTTTCTGACCCCAAAATCAAAGTTCTCTAGATTTCATCTTGCATCATTATAAATGAAGGAATTCTGTCGGTTTTTTGTTAGTTTGTTTTTTGATTTAGTTTTCATTCCAGTTAAAGCTCTGTTTAATTAAGGGCCATAGACTTTAGCCCTCCACTTATAATGTGCAAAGCCAATGCATGTTTACTGTGTGATGTTGGTAATATTCATTAGAGAACAAAAGAGCCTCATTCTGTAGAGATATGGTGACACTGCCATGAGTAAAACCCTGCATGGAAATTACCAAATTTGGATATTAAAAAAATAAAATAACAGCTCTCAAAAGAAGGGACATTGATTTCTGCTATTTTTCACAAGGTGGAAAAAAATTATCCTAAAATGTTAGCAAAGTTGATCTCACAGAGTATGTTTTCCTCTATCTATAGTGCCAATTCCCTCTGATATATTTTTTTTCTCCAGTTACCAGATTCAATAGCAACAGGGGCAGCAGAAGCTATCAGGCCAACAGCAACTCTGAGAAAAAAAATGTTCATCAGTAAAACTACACACAATAAAGTACAAAGCCATGTATAAAATCATATCCCAAAAAACATAAGGAAGGCAGAATTTTAAAAGTTCAATTCACCATTATAAAACCATTGGGTTTTCAGTTTTCTGATTGAGAAGGAACAATGTGTAGTATTTCTCACAAAAGTAGCGTCAGAGATAATGTCTCCACGTAAAAAGGAAGCACAGGAAAATAATTTGTTTCAATTACACAAATCTACACAAATTCAGTTCATTAATTTTTGAAAACTTCCAATTATGTTATATGGATATCAGATTTTTATATTCTTATTAAAAGCTCATAGACCATGGCTATGCATTATCATGGGGACACTGGAGAGAGATAAACAGCGAGATTGGTCTAGGAATCATACTTGAACTAATAACAGAACCCCTCTATCTGAAATCTTTATCCTGACTTTTCTCCCACTCCAGCTGAGGCTACAGGACTATCATAATTTCTGCTAACAAAACAAATAAATGAATAAATAAATAAATAAATATTTTTTTTGTTTATGCTGTCGTCTTCTTTTTTTCCCTAGGAGAACTTGGGAGTGTTGGAAACTGCTTCAGGAAACTCATGCCATCTGACCTTATTCCATGTGTTCCCTCATGTGAGCTTGGAACAAAGGAATGGGCTGGGTGGAATTAAAGAGGGGAGAGTGTGTGTGTGTGTGCATGTGTGTGGTGCATGTGTGCCTGTGTGCCTGTGTGTATAAAGAAGTGGTGATCAGACGTTGCTGATAAGAGAAGCCAGTGGTGCTTCTGGGTGATGTGTGTATTCAACTCCAGGCTGACTCCTCTTATGCTAATACAGCCAATTTCCTCTTTTATTTCATTTCTGGAGCCTGAATCTGTGATCTCTGATAAGGTTCCCAAGGATACCGCCTTCACTCACAAATGGGCAAGCAAAGGGGGGGCAGGTGACGGAGACGTGTAACTCGCAGAGAGCACCAGTGGATGAATAATTTAAAACTCCGCCCGGAGATTTGAGGCAAAACCGAGAGATAAGAGACACCACAGGGTCTTCTCTGTTTATTCAGAGCTTCATCTTCCAATGACAGGTGACCTCCGAGGTCAAGGGCATTATGGGGAATGGAGCCAGGAGTGGGAAAAGGTACCACATCCCACAAGGAAGTCATGATTCACATGGTGTCAAATGAAAAATTGATCCTTTTCCCCGCTCTTTGCTATTTTTCTCTCTCCTGGTTTTTGCAGGGAAACTTTGTGCTGACACGAGTCTGAGCAGCAAGAGCAGAACCAGCGCAGAATGGCTGGTAGTGATGGGATTGCACCAGTGTGAAACTGGTGCAAGATAAGGATCAGGACCTTTGTCTGAGCAGCCTGCTGCCTGTGCCTGTACACAGGGAGTCTGCTTTTCCAGCAGTTCTATCAAATCAGATATGTAAAAAGGCAATACCTCAGAAACATCACAGGCTCAATCCACGCCATGTAAATTGTTGTTTTTCATTGGAGCGACCTGAATCCATATCCACTCAGAAGCTGCCTTCATGTTTTTAAACAAAACACTCCCTCCCAACAGTTTTAAACCTTAATTTCATTTATTTTATGTTGGCCTGAAAGTATTTACTGACATGGTTTTACCTGGTGTTTGGTAAAGATGCTGAAACAGCTGAAAAATGTTCACAAAACACCTGGTCTTTTCTAGGTATGATGCAAAAAAACAAGGGACACATTCACAAGCTCTGGACCTTTTTTTAGCCTCTTTCATTTGAGAAATCCTGAACTCAATGCCTCCTTTACAATTAGAAAAATCTGAAACTGTTCACTCTGGTCATATTTATATTGTTAGCTTTAGGATCTTACAAATTCTGACAGTAAGAAGTATTCCTAGAAGAGCTCTGCTCTACATTATCAAAACCTTCTGCTCACTCATTCCTATTTGCTTCAATGCAATGCAGCCATGACCTCTACAGTGAAAAAAAAGAGGCAAAGTCAAACGTTTCTCAGTGCTGGTTTACATTTCCCTGCCTCTTAAACTGCTGTTTCTGCTTTCCTCTGTTTGAATGTTACCCATGTTTTCATTCCTGAGCAAGCACATACCTTTTATCTTTTTAGATAAACATGAAAACATACTAGGGTCACTGCCCGGTGAGAAGTTACGGCTTTGCGTGACTGCCACCCGCGTCTACCCTGCACCCTTCCAACTCCCCCACTCCCACTGCCAGCCAGTCCCACCTCAGAAATGCTTCTTGTAGGCTTTTGGAACTGTTTGGACAAGTCCTGGGGCTGACTCACATCACACCTCGCTCCCAAGTTAACCCAAGCCAAGCAGAGCAATGTGCACAACCTGCCTGGACTTCTGGGGTGGCTCACGCCCAGCCACCTTGCCCGTTCCTTTTCATGTCCTTGTTTTCAGACTCATACCCTGATGAAACGAATGTGCTCATGAGCCTAGAGCTGAGCATCTCACCCACAAAACCCACACCACTGTGAGGGCTTGAAAGAGTTGGGTGAGCCATACAAGTCTGCTGCTATTTATGATCACAACAGATGTTTGTCATGGGGGTCCTCTGGGGTTCCTCCAGCTCAGCCAAAAACAGCTTTTGCCTCCCAAGTACCAGTTTGGCTGGGTGCAGCCCTCCCAGTCTGAAATGGTGCTGAACTGGGGCAAGTGAGATGGGAATCAGCCCTCCTGGTCTCACAAGGGTGTTTCTCCCTAACTATGAGTAATGGTGGTGGGTAAACAAAATATTCTCCTTCATGTTGCAAGTGAGACTAGGGAGGTGAGAGATGTAGATACTGACTTCATCTTAAAGCGTTGTACCTATTCAAGAACAGGGTTTTGCTCTGGGTAGCGCCTCTGAGACTAAGTAGCCAAATATTATAATGACCATCTAAGTGTACAATTTCATGTCTCAAAACCAAAGTATGTGCTTGTACATGTGCATACTTATATATTGTCAAAGTTCAGAGTATTCCAAGACATTGCACCTAATTAAGGTAGAAATGTGTACATATCCACATCAGGTCTAAAGCAAATGTGTCCTACTTCCAGGTGAGAGTTGTAGCTGTAAAACCTGTGTTGGTCTTTACTGCTGAAACTATTTCTCTCAAAGGCAGAGTGGGGGTTGAGCTCTTGTTTTGAGACGCAGTTATGGTTTATGCTCAAAAGTTCACACATCTTTATGCAAAGAAGAAGGCAACTAAAGAAAATGAGTATGGACAATATGGGAGGTACTGGTCCAGATCCTTCTCCTTCTCACATACACAATTTTGGCTTGGTTAAATATTTGGAAAAAAGTTAAATATTTTCTTCAAAGAGAAGAGGAAATACATTCCCCCCCATTAGTTAGTTACCAAAAAAAAAGGATCTCTAGCTGTTGAAGCATGACTCAGAATTTCATCCACCTCCTCAAAAAAGTGTCCTGATGACTCTAAAGCTCCTCAACTATTTCTTATATGGTTAAACCACCTCAAAGGAGCCTGAATTGATGGAACATGTCATCTGGAAGTTAAATAATTTTTGAGAGAGGGATTATATGAACAGCCAATTATACGACATCATGCATTGCTTGAAATGAGCTTAATTCCTGAGAATTTGAGAGAAAAAGAATGATGCTACCATATTTTTTTAGGCAATATCATGGTCAGTGCCATGTTTTGCAGATTTTTTCTGAAGCTCATGAAAGAATATTTAAAATATTCTATTCCTTGGAGAATAGACAAGGTTTAGATGACAAATCCTAGCAGGACCAAGACATGAACTAAAGAGTTGTTTAGCAGTGATATGAATAAAAACTTTTATTTGAAGGACAGAAAACACAATTCTGTGTTTGATGAAACAAACTGTAGACTTGATACATCATAGTAGAACATTTTTTCAGCCTCTATTTTTTTCTAGTTTTGATGATAAAATGCTTTCATAGTAAGGGTGCTCCGGTTTTGAAGCTGTGATTTCCTAGATATTAAGTGGTAACACCTCTTCAAAATGAAAGATAGTCTCTATCCATTTTGAGCAGAGAAACACAGTGATGTTACAGAATCTTGAATCAAATCTGAAATGATGCATTCAGAGTAGCATTCTTTGTAATTTTGGTGAAAGAAAGAACCATTTATGACAATGCTCTTTCTTAGCTGTTCACAAATCAAAATAAAGAAGAAAAATTAAGTGGAAAACTAGCAGTTTTCACATTACCCCTAGAGTTTTTCCAATAAACTGACTTCTACCTCCCTTTACTCCACTTCAACCTGGTACTGATTGAATTACCTTATTAAAATTTAGAAAAGGAAAAAAAATATCATCATGCTGTTTAGAATCTGTCATTTACAATTTCCTCATTATCCACACACTCTAAACTTCAGAAAAATGTATTCTGATTCTGTTCTGAGCAACTGCCAATGGGGAAAAAAATGTTCCAGATGTGATTCAGTCCTGTTTGTTTTACCACACTGCAGTGCAGATTGATGTGGGACTTCAATTGCTGAATGAAAGGATGGATCAACCTGATAACAGGAAAAATGGAGCTGAAGGAAATACAGAGAGTCTGCGCAATTTTTTTTTTCCTCTCTGGCTTTCTTTTAAATACCAAATATCCCCTTTTCCAGATTATGGCTAGTACAGGAAATTAAAGTGTGAAGAGACTGGATACAAGACTGGACCTGGTTCAATGAGGTGATTCGTAGCTCTGTAATAAGTGTTGATGGCTAAATCTTGGACCCATTAAAATCAATGTCAGGTTCAGTGATGTACTCAATTGCTACTGTTTTCTGTCTCTGGCAATCATATTCTGCATTTCTTAAAATGGAAAGAGGAAGGACTGTAGTCATTAAATAACAGAAAGATGACTGTGCATCAGCTTCACTATGCAGCAGTTAGGCTCCTGAACCCCACAGGCATGCTCCAGTCAGAAGACAGACTCAGCTTTTGCTGCTGAACAGACCTTTCAGTCATACAAAACTGGTTCACTGAGGGGAAGAGACAATTTATAAAATGAAGGGCCCCAAAAGGAGTATAAAAGTTAAATTAAAGGTTATACCACATAATAGTTGTGTATAATAATTTCTTTTGAGTCCCTCTCCCACAGAAGAACAGTAGCAGGAAATAATGTTAAATTCTTTTCCTTCTTTTACATTAGCTTTACACTGACCTAATACCATTCAGTTTGGTACAGCTACTCCTGATTTATGATGAGGTAAATGAAAGCAGAGTCAGACCCCAAAGGAACATAATATAGACCACCTGTTTTGAGAGAACAACTGGGTTAAGAAGTGACTTATAGACTGTACATATAAGAAGCATGTGAAAAGGGCATGGTGGGAGTAACAAAAGCCTACAATTATCCAGGCCTAGACTGGATTACATTAAGTGGAGGAAATAAGGTTGGCAGTATGTTTGTGGATCTGGGACAGGATTGCTTCCTAATTCAATATGTGCCACGACCAACCAGGAAGGAAACCATATTAAAGTTGTGATTAAGCACTGAAGGGGCATGATTGAATACCTTCCCTCCCCTTCAGAGGTAGGGGACAGTCAAAGACCATAGGCTTGAAAGCTCAAGAACAAACTAAACTGAGAAACTGGAATTAGGAAAAATTACCCAGTTGCTGAATTTGGAGAGATTAATATAGGAAATACTTGCTCCACACTGGTTTGTTAAACATGTGTCTTTGGCTTCTGTTGTCAAGGTGATTACATGCCTTGATACCACTAAAAACAACCCATTCCAAACTCACAGACTGTAGCAACATCTCCAGTTTGTTTATAATAAAAGTAAAATCCATAAAGAAGGCTGAAAACCAAAATAAAACAAATAAAGTCTCATCTACACTCAACAGCTTTATAGGGAGAGCTGTGCTAGCGCTTTCTTTATGAGGACACCACTTATACTAGCAAAATTGACTTTTTACACTGGCTCAGCAAGTGCAATGAGCTAGGAATGAAAAAAAGTGTTTTGTTGCTTTAATATCTACCTTGGAAGAGAGGCTCACCTCCTTTAACTTTGTCTAACTACTGTTTGGTCTGAGATAGTTATCTTGGACACCCTACAGTCAACAAAAGAGATAGCTATTTCCAGAATAGGATAATTCCCACTTCTGTTTAATACCAACTTCATGACGGGCTCAGTTTCCTCTAGGGTTTCTCATTTTCTTCACTGACCTCAGGAATACTGATAGCATTAAGTGTGCTGTGTCCTGCCATCAAGATTTTCAGGTAACTGCTCTGCAGGGCTTTTAAAGGTACCCAAATTACTTGTGAAGGAGCAGGTGTGACAATACAGATTGGGTCCTACAAGTAGTAGGATTACATGGCTGTGGCTAGTTCCTGGGCTAGTTAACCTGTTCCTCTGGTGGTATTTCATGGCAATGTGGTTCCACTGCTTTGGGGTCCTGAGTTGATCCCAGTGTTAGGAAATCTCTGCATGGTAGTGCTCAGCATAGTCAGATCATTCCAGCAGATAAAACACCTAAACAACAGCAATGGGAAACATCCCTGTGTACAACATGCTGTGAGGGTTTTTGTGAGGACTTGGGTTAAGCTGCTGATTGTGTCCTGGTTTGAATTCAGCTGCCCCAGAGAGCAGTTTCAGAGATCAGACCTTCATTCAGGTGGACACTAAAGATCAACTGCAAACCCTCAATTCACCCCCTCTGTTCTCACAGACAGTTACTGCTTGGATTGGTGAAAAAGTAAATGTTGTGACTTGAAAGAACTGGACTGTGGACATCAGCTTGTGGTTTTGACAGGACTCTACTGTCTGGTTAAATAAACAAGAAATACAGCTTTTTTCAGTGGTTGTGTTTTATGAGTAATTGTATCCTAGCCAAATGTTAATTTGAAAAGCTGCCTAATTTCCTTTCAAACTGGAATTTCAATAGGATAAGGTGACAAAGTTTCCAAAGGCTCTTAGAGGATTAAGAGGCACAGTTTCTTTTAAACTCAAGTCCAGGAGCAGAGTACACCTCCGTTTCCAATATGCTTTTAAACTCTTCTCCCAGTACCCTTCCTTTCCTGCATTATGCTATCCAGGGTTTTACACCACTGTTTTCCATATCTCAGTGGCTCCATTAGGGAAGTTTTTGCTAATCATCCAAATTCTCTGAGAACCACTACTCATCCATGTAGTCACAGTAGGCCTTTGGACTACTACAGACTCAAAAATGGGCAAGTATTGAGATGGTTAAGCTTCTCCCAAGGCAAGCCAGCATCATTACAATAACTTTGCTTTCAAAGTAAGATAATGATCCCATCTGCAGCCCACACATTAGTGCTGATTTCCTTCTTTTCCTTTGGTTCCCAGATTTCACAAGGAAAATAAAGTGGCAGATTGGGACTATGAAAGATAGGTGGGGGTGAACTGGAGGCAGTGAAGGGAGGAAGGATTAGTAAAATGTCAGTACACAGAAGTGGAGAGTCATAAAAAAACTTACCAAAGAAGGCCAGAAGTAGTAGAGGGAATTCAAAACATAAAGAAAGAAAAATAATACATAAAAGAGTCAGATAATTTGAAAATGAGTCAACCAGACTGCTAATGGACAAGTGTGGGAGAATCTGTGACAAACGAGATTGACTTTTGGCAAGAGTTTCAATTAATTCTCCACAGCATAAAAAGATGTTAAAAATCAGATATCTGAGAATATCACACAACTCTTTAAAGGGTAGTAGTCATTTGTCCCCTTACTAAATACTTGCTAATCAAAAATTTGGATTTTTTACACAAGCAACTAGATTAAATATGATAGATTGTTTTTTAAAGGAAATTGCATCATCTTATGGTCCTTTCTGCTCTAAAATCTTTGTTTCTATCAACTTGAGGTTTTGAATGGCAGATACATTCATTAAACATCAGTTCATTAACCTGTTAAACATGTCTCCATCTTCAGTCTGGAAAAATACTGGTAAAAACATCTATAAGTAAGTGCTTGACCAACTTTCAGAATTAGGTTGTGGACAGTGTGCTTTAAAACTAAGGTGAGATTAAAGGCTTCAAAAGAAACATTGCACAGGCAGAAATTGCTGTGTATGTTCAGACTTAGTGGCATTTTCAATAGTCTCTCGTGTCAGGAAAAGTTTTAGCCATAGTGTACATTATGTGTAAGACAAAATTTTAATTAGTGGAAGCTCTATGTTTCCTTCCCAGTGGGGAATTCAAGAGGGAAAAAAATTATGAAAAATAGATTTTTCATTCCTTTGTTTCCTTGTACCTAAAGAAAAAAATATTCTTTCCAAGTGACTTTTTGTGGTTCCATAAGGGAGACACCAACAAAAAAGTCCACTGTAAAGGCTCATGATAAAACCAGAAGAATAGACAGAATAAAAAGCTTTAAAATACCTCTTAGATTGTCAAGTCCAAGCATTAACACAGCACTGCCAGGTCCACCACTGAGCCTTGCCCTGAGGCACCAGATCCACGTGGGGACTGATCCACACTTATAGGAACTGAGATTCTCCCACTTTCCTTATAACTCCATGTGAGCACAGAGGAGTTGCATTGCAATGTTGTTATCTGTGGTGGATCCGAACTAGAAAGTGAAGCCTCGGTCTAGTACCATCCACACAACACTTCCCATCCAACACATATATTCATACATGGCTCTGTATGTATAAATACTTCAGGTCAAACAGTCTTGAAATTATGCAAGAACATTTATGTGGGATATTTCATATATTCCACCAATATTTCCAAATAGAAACATAGCCAGGCCAAAATTATGCATGTTCATTTCCATGTCTATTCACTTTCTATTGTCCTTGGCCACATTTTATAATCAGAATGTAAGGCATTGCAGAAAGTAATATGTATAAATATAAATTAAATCCTAAAACCCCTAAGATGGGCTGACGAATCAGGAGTTGGGCATGTGCTTCTATGCTCAATTTTGTTTCATTTTACATGCCCTTTTCCTTCTCTACAGCTATATTTTCAGCTGATTCAAATGTAGCTCACAGTGAACTGACATTTTTTTGCAACTTCACCATATCTGAAGTAATCAACAGTTAATACAGGGTTATATTATCTGTGACATGTTTTTAAATGTGTAACAAAACCACAAGGATGAGAGACTTGCAATTTTTTTTAAAAAATATTTTACTGGCAATTTAAATTCCTGCCTCTTTGTGTATTTCTGCAAATCAGGATTCACAAAAGTAAAGAATCTGTTAAGGTTAGCAAGATTGAAATAGAGTTATGCTGAGGTCTACTGCTTTGTTTTCCTGTGTGTTAATTTCCATTGCAATTATGGTGCATGGAGTTTTTAAGCTTCAATTTTCCTTTGAAAGGCAAAAGGGATTATTCCAAAATTTAAACCCAAATGCAATATATGCATAAAAATACACAGACATTCAAAGTGAAAATTGCTAAATTCCTCTATTCTCAATCTTTACTGTTGTGAATTACAGGAAACTCACCATATGTATATGATTGATCTAGGACCCAAATGACTCAGATAAAGTTGTCCTATACCTGCCATTAACACAAAACTCTTTTGATGAAATATTTTGAGACCTGGGGACAAACCAAGACCTCATCATGATCTTCTCTGGGGAAAGAAAAAAAAGAGACAAAATAATCTCTGGGTGCTGCACCAATGCAGGATGTGCATACTGTACTAAAATATTTTAAAATGTCTTGCAAAATATCATTTTTGTTCCTCCCATCCATGATACAAATTTGATATTGATTTCATTGCATCAACACAATTTAAAACTGATTGTCTAGTTGAACTATGGCAGTGTTAGCAGACGTGACAAAATATAGATCATATTTGTATCTTCCTAATTGCACAGAGTCCTGTCAAAATTCCTCTAGGGAATTTTGGTAATGGTATTAGTCATAAGCAGAAACTATCCCAGAGGTTATTCAAAATACTTGGTTCACCATGTTGCAGCTAGTATTGACCTGGTATTTTTAAAGTCTGTAGTTTATCAGCCCAATCTCCCTTTCTATCAGTTGATCTATAGAACACATTTAGGCTATTTCTCATATTCAGTGTAGTTTCTTAAATTTCTTCCACTTCCAATTGTGCAATGTATGTGTAATTAACGTGTTGCCTGTAAGTCATTCTCAATCTCACCCTTTGCCTACAGGGAGGCAAATAATTGCCATAGAACATTCTGTTTTCATACAGAAAGATGGGCATATGCAATGTTTTATTAGAGAAATCAAGTTGAGATGCACCTGGTCTGAACAGAAAAGAGAGGAATATTTGGGATAGTCTGTTGAACATCCCAAGTATCTAACTTTTTTCCAAAGGAACTCTGTGTGCTGTACAAACAAGCTTTTCTTATGGTTTCTGAAAAATGCTGCCAGAGGACAAACCTTATTGATCATAGCAAACAGGGGGAGGTAGTACTGGACTCAAAGGTTCTCATTTTTTCTCATATTCACCAGAATAATTTTTTTCCATTTCTTCAGAGTGTTTAATATCTTTCTGGGGGGACATTAAATGCCTATTTTTCTTTCTCAAGAACAAACCAAAACAAACTTACCTGTCTTTGAATGCCACAGAGTGTGGATTGGATGTGTATCAAAACCAAGCTTCTCAAAACAGGAATAGCTGAGAACTAAAATGTTTTCTAAATATTTAAACTACCATCATTTCTCACACAGGTAAGTGTTTATAAAACCATCATAAAGGCCTTGAAATATTTCTCCAACAACATGCTCATCCTGATTATTATACCCAGAACACAGAGTGTTTGTCTGGCAAGCATGGGGTGTGTTGCCAGGCTGGAGGTTCTCTCACTCCTCAGAGTTGATGCAGAAATCTCTCACATCACCAGAAGCTCAGACCCCGAATCACACCTAACTTAAGGCATTTAGTACTTGAATTAGCAGCTGTCACATCAAATTCCCTAATAGTCTCTGGGGAAAATGCACAAACCTGAAGAAGACTTCATATTTCAATGAGATTCAGCTTTCTTCTGCAGGTGTTTGGGGTTGTTAATTTACTTTTTTCTCAGGTAACTGCAAAACTAGGTAGCTCTACCAAAAATGGAACCTGAACCCTTTCTATAATTTATATTTTGATGACTGTCCATGCTATAAAAACCTCAGTCATTCCAAATGCATGATTGGGAGGTAAATGCAGCTCCTAAACATCTGAAGCTGCATCACTTGGAAAGACATTATGACAGCAGCACTGCTAAAATCAAATGAGCTTCCCAGTCCATATGGCATCCGGGGTCAAATTCATGAGCAAAACAATTCCATCTGAAGCAATCTGGATGTCTCACAGCTGCTCTGCCTCCTTGCCACAAAGCAAGGAGAGTGCACCAGTGAATCTGATGCCGACTGTAAATCCTGTAAATATGACACAGCCCACAGGGTCAAATTCATCCCTGACTGAGACGCATTAACCTAATTCATTGCCTCGTGTCACTTGTTTTATAACTTTGCTTTGTGTCAGCTTTGTTCAGGATTGTAATGGTAGGGAAATGGTATGAAATATGCTGATCTATCAGATTTACAGGGGGTTTACGCTCGCAGGACTAGAAAGCAAGAGGGAAATCCAACTGCTAATGACTAAATGTTTTCTCCAGGAAGCAATTTTCAGCTCACAATTTGATCACTTACACTATGCAAAACACACCACAGCCAGCTACATTATCCAGCACCCTCCTGATTTAGTCATAACTTTTGTCACATTGTAGGCTACTCCCCCTTTATTTCATGTTCAGCTTTTTCTGTTCCTACAATGGAAAATAATTTTTTTCCCTGTGTCTATTTGTGTTCCTTTTCCTAAGTGGAGATGTGTTTAATAATGGGCAAGGACTTGGATTCTTCATAAAAGCACTAAAATATATTAATCATTTCACTTTTGTCTGTGGAAGGAGAGGCAGGAAAGGGAGAAAGCTTTGTATGAAAATGATTAAATTGGGATTGTTTGAACTCATTATTGGAATTATTGAGCTTTCTGTTAACTTGAAAGAAAAGTTCAGATCAATTATATGCACTCACTACATGTTCTTATTTTTCTAATAGCCTAAAGATAGAAGTGGGATTTCTTGCATACAATTGCAGTCGAGGCATAAAAGGCACATTTATTTCTACAGCAGAAGAGAGCAGAAGGAACAAGGATGATTGCAATATCTTAGTTTTTCCATAGATGAAAAAAGAGTCAAAATCTTCAACCCATCTCTATGTAGATTCAAATCCTGAGCAGTATTTCAGCTCTTTTAGACCCTTGAGGTGACACATGTGTGCTGTAGAAGTCTGGATCCAGGGTGAGATGTGTTTTCTGTGATATGGTGCAAACAAGGCTTTTCCATCCATATGCAGTAGCCCATGGTACCACTGGATGGCAATGGTTACATTTGTCACTGGCATTTTTATCTTGACTCCAGTCACTGTGATCTTCTGTACAAAAATTTGCAGTGTTAAGGACCTGGTTTTCTTCCAGCAAAGCTATTGAGAACTTCTCCATTGCTGTCTGCTAGACCAAGATTATATTTAATATCTTTTAAAGAACAGGCAAGTACTGCCCAGCTTTCTCCCATGTTCTTACTCTTTGCAGTGTAGGCAGAGACCCTCACAGAATGGATTTTAGGTTTCTGAGCCTTGGCCCTTGGGCTGCTCTAACATTGTGAGAGGGCAGGAGAGGAGAGTTTGCCTGTCACTGTCACCTCCTCACGTGTCTCACCAGCCTCATGTGCAAATTCTATCATAGAATCATGGAATGGGTTGGGCTGGAAAGGACATTAAAGGTGTTTCCAACACCCAGTGCCATGGGGAGGGACGCCTCCCACTAGACCAGAACTTTGAATGGTCAGCCTGCACTGGTCATGGCAGCAGCAGCCTTCCTTCCCCACAACAGTGCCTGCTGCCCATCCCACATCAGTGACAGGAGGGAAGAGCTGTGCCCAACAGCTTGTTCTAAAGGCCTACCAACATCTTCCTTTTTCTTAATCTTTTCCTGCTGTTCAAATGAGTGGACTCTTCAATTAAACATCAGTTCTGCTTGAAGATTTTCAATGGCTTTTTCATTTTCCTACTGAACTGTGCAATGGTACAGCCAATATGTTTTCAAACCTATGTGCTCAGTTTGGCACCAAGAGGATAAACAGTGCAACCTCTGTGATGTACCTGGAATTTATTGAGGTTTTAGCTTCATGCAGCTGGCAAGAGCAACCTGCAGACACCAGTGCAGAGACAGAGATGCTCGTAGCAGTTTCATGTAGCAGTGGTGGGAACTCAACCAACAGCTACTCCTACAAACTATGTTTATGGCTGAGGTTTTTACTGTTTGCTGTTGATGTCTCACTTGTGTGTAGTCACAGATATTTGTATTTCTAATCAGGAAATTTCGGTGTTATCACTTCAAAATTCAAACAAAATTGATCATATAAAACATTATACATCTTATTTTGCTGTGATGGTGTTTTAGCTCTTCTGTTGTTAATTAGGGAGGATACCAAACAAATCTGTTGAGAAATTTTGCAAATCTAAAAGTGTGATACCCACCTCTCTCAGTGTGTCCTCGCAGGGCAAGAGCATCAGCTTACAACCATCCTGAAGGCCTTCTAAGAAATTGCTCCAATCTATAAATATCTGGTTTTAAAACTGCACATTGGAAATATTTTTCATGATGGAAACATGTTTTAGTTTTGACCTACATACCACTGTGACTAACTGAGATCCTTCCTTGAATCCTTCATGTTTGGGGCTGAGCCTAAATCTGGGCTGAAGGCACCGACTGACACTGGGTCGTTTATTTTTGTGTCCTGTGTGGAAATGCAAAATGCTCAGAGCTGAGGAAGTGGAGTTATGATGTAGCCTTTAAATGAGAAGGGGAAAAAGGCTAAGGAAAGATGATGTAATTCACCATCTTTAAAAATCAGCAGGAATCACCTTACTGCACCACTCAAATTGATGCCTCAAAGAAAATTCTGGGATATCATTCTGGAAACTGCAGATAAAACACTTCACTACTGTGGAAATGAGCTCATCTCAGAAGTGGAAATGGTCACTGAGAGAAAATTGCTCACTGCTCTCACCTCTCACTCTCAGACAGACAGTTTGCACAATTTGTGACTGGGGAAAATATTAGATCTTCCATAGCTCACTGGGGAAGCCATGTCACTTGAATTAAGGAGAATGCCTCATGAGTGAGTGTGAATGACTTATCTAAACCCCCTGACTGTTAATGAGGAGATAAAGGCTTTTAGGGGTGCAGCTCACTTCATCCTAAGGTGGGTATTTGGGCATCAAATTGTTAATCCCACTCTAAAATCTTGTACTTTTCTTGCAGGGAGAGCAGGTGAGTACCTTTGGTATCTTAGAGGTTTTAGGGACTTTTAACAGACACACAATTTAGTGTTAATTCATCTGCCCCATAAAATTGGGAGCTGCACATACAGAAAAATAGAATGATTGTGTGGATATCAGAAATCAAGAGGAATAAAAAAGAGATGTGAAAAGGCAGAAAGAAAAACTTGATGATGGGAAGAATTAATGGAAAATATTCACGAGAAATAGACAAAAGTGGTACTTGACTACATCAGTGTCTTCCATTATTTCTTAACTTTGGGAAGTTTTGTGGGTCTGTCTTTTTTTTTTTTTTTTTTTTTTTTAATGGCTTTCCTCTTAATCTAGATTTGAAATGTTTTCATTAAATTGCATCAGCAGCCGAATGCAACCTTTGAGTTGCAAACTCCTCCACACACTCACTTTTCCCTCTTCCCACACCCAGGATGCTTGACCTTACACTGATATCAGCCATAAATTATCTGACCCAGGGCACAACCTAATCATGAAAACAGCCTCTAAGGAAATGCATTGCTGGGCAGAATTGTGCAAGTTTAAACATACCTTTTTTTTTTTTTTTTTTAAAGTTCACCCAAAAATGATGAAAATGCAGCTTTATTTGAGGGAAAGATTGCTTCGAACAATATGAAAGAGGGACTGAATTCCTTCTAGTTGGAGGAAGTACCATGCCAGGGGCTCATAGACTTTGTAGACTGGTTTTTTTTTCAGCTTCCAGCATCAGAGGAAGGTACACTTGTGATAAATAATTAAACTCCAGCAGATTAGCCATGTAGGTGACCACTTTCACAGGATTGGGTCTACTGAAAGTTTGTAAGTATAGAGATGAACAAAATAATGTAGGTTTGGCACTCATCTAGGATAATTTTGAATGCTGTCCTTTCAGTATTGTCCTCACAAGGCTCCATCAGCACTCACACAACTCTGCCATCACTTCTGGCAGGTTGTGTTCTGGTTAGGTGAACTCTGGGCCTTCACCGTTGTGATTCTAACACAATAGAGTAAAAGATGAGGAAATTCTTTCTTTTATTTGTAAGAAAACATCAGAACTTTATTACAATAACCGCCCTAAGGTGATTTAGGAGGAAGATTTTAGCAAGTGGTTCCTCAAGACAGCCCAGCCTATTCCAGTGGGATCCCATGACAGAACACACTATGTACACTTGGATAACAGCATCTGCCTAATTAACCTGCAAGGCTCTGGTGACAAAAACACGGTGTTGTTCCAGTTCTCTCTGCTAGGGAAGCAAGCCCCATCCCTGGCAGTGTCCAAGGCCAGGTTGGATGGGGTCCTCAGCAACCTGGTTTAGTAAATGGGGTCCCTGTTCTTGGCAGGGGTGTTGGGATAGTTTTGAAAGTCATTTCCAAGCCAAACCGTTCTATAACTTTATGATTCAGTCAGGACTACCGTGTAATTAGCATGGAACTCAGCCTGGGTTCGTTGTCCTCTCATTATCCCTTTTCCCAGTTCCAGCTGTGCACATTCCTTCTCCTGGGAGCTGGGTTGTATGTGCTGGAGATCTACCAGTGAGGACATCAAACAGATGAGGGTTGCTCTGGAAATGAGGCCAGGTTCCTTTCCCAGAGTACTGACTATCTGTTATGAAATCCTACAGAGATTAGTCAGATCTTCTTGGTGCAGAAAATGTTGTCATCTTGGGCATCCCTTAAAAGGAAGATGGTCACTTATCTTTTTAGGTATCTCTGCTCATTGTAAAGTAATCTGACAAGGGTTGGGATTCATGTTTAGAGACAGGGAGTGGGTGAGGGAGGAAAAGTAGGTTGCTTTGTTTCAAAAAAAAGACCAACAAAACTTGAACTAGAAAAAGCTGGGGGAATTATCTTTGCTCCCATGGAGATCATGTGTGGGATACAAGAAGTAAAGATTTCATTAGAGTTGGTGTGCAGATCCAATGATCTAATATAACAAGGTTGGGTTAAACACTGTTTATAGAATTACTTTACAGACCATTCATTCTGCTTAACACCTTCTGTCCATGATGATAAAAGATAATAATAAACAGAAGCTTTAGAAAGCAAAGGCTAATAGGTCCCTTTTTAACCCTGATCTTTTCAAAGAAGCCTTTCCAGTCAAGTGTAGTGAGAATTTCAAATCCAAAAGTAAATAGAACTCTTGTTTCTATTTATGATTATACCAGTGTAGATGTGCAAAGAATTTAGACAAGTTTCTGGGCACATACGTGGCACATAAATTAAGTATTGAAGAAAAAACCCTGGTGGGCTACTGGAGTTAACCAAAACTGAACATGCAGCCTTTTGCATCAAGTTAATAAACTATTACCAGCTAAAGCAAAGGGAAAGATTTTATAATTGAGCCTTGTGTTCCACACGCATGTGTTCTGTTGCTTAGACATAGCAAATGTTGTATAATAGAGAATAGAAAAATATATTTAAGTCATCAAAGCAACTCCTAGGCCCTGTCCAGCAGACCTGACGTCAGAGGGCTTGTTGAATCTCTCCCCTGACAGCATTTGTAGTGGTTATATTTGATGCTTGCACTTCTCAAAGAAAGAAAAAAAAAATAGGATGCAGACTAAAATCTCTCACATGCCTTCAATTACACCAACATTTACTACAGAAGCCCTCCTTATTCTCCATACTTCTGAGTGATTGTTTGAATTCAGTCGGTGGAGTCTGGCCTTAACTTTGATGTTTCAAAAGCTTGCAGAGAAACTATGCAATCAGAAAAAAAAATCTAATTAAAAGGAAAAATGACGAGATCTGAAAAAAAGTTGCAGGAGTCAGAAGAGAGGGGGAGGGAGGTGCATTTTGAGAGCTTGCTTTTAACTTCAGGAGAAGTTCTCCTTTAATGTAAAAATAAATAAACTAAAAGACTTTGTTTTTAAATTCATTTTTTAAACGAAGCAAAATTTGTGCAACTACATAGCAAAATAGAAAAATTCCAATTTAGAATTCCATCATGAAACGACACCATTCTAATTTCTCCAGGCCACGGTTTGTTAATATTCCACAAAGTCCCAGGATGCAACTATAAGACAGCATTCAAATCTATGAACATGAGGCAATCATGCTCAGCAGAGTATAACAATAATTATAATAGAGATTAAATAAAAATAATTAGAAAAAGTTCATCTAGTTTTGATGTATTAATTATTCTGACCCTGTTCTATTCAGAGTCTAATTATCTGGTTCAGTGAAAATGCCAAGATTTCTACGACTCATAAAAATTACATTCCAGTAATTATGTCAGCAAACTAAACAGTATTCATTTACCATGCCTTTTTATGCACACATTTGAATATGCTTTTTTAACTGTTTTTGCTCTTTGTTCCTATTCATGGGAAATAATACCTGTAGAGAAATTTGAAAGTCAGTAGCACTCTAAACGTAATGTGCAATTCTTGCTGATATTTTTCCTTTGTGAGGCTTCTGTAAGTCTCATATAACCTTTGTTTAAAAAACATGAATTAAAGTTCACTCTTCAGTTGTTTCAAAGAAGCATTTTGAAGTCGGTGCTCAAAAAAAAAAAAGAAAAAAAAAAAGAAGAAAGTGGCAACACAAAGCAAAATTTCTTTCAAATATGTTGGCCATATTAAAAACTACAAACCAGCCCAGCTGCATGATGACCATGGTGAGTGTTTTTAGAGGGACAGATTCTCATCCTTGTATGCCCTTTTTGTCTGCTTTATGGGAATGCAAATAAAATGTGTATCACCAACCACACTACATAAAATGATATAAATCACTGAACCTCAACAGGATGTGAAAAATTGGCAGTTGGGTGAGGAGGTGGCCCTGATTTTCATGAGGTTGAACATGAGACTAAGGCTGCCTTTTTACACAGAAAAGAACCTTATCTCACCAGAGGGCTGTTGAGATCTAGTTGGTATTATTTAATTTGCAACTATTTAATGTTACTTCAAGCTTTAACCTTGTCCCAATGCTTATTAAACTGTTGATCTCTATGCAGAAGAAATGGTGGAGTAAATCAGTGTCACCCACCCAAGAGGCCAGTAAAATCACCCCTAGGTCAAGAAAAGGATGCAAAAGGGTCACAGTAATTTACTATAGATAGTAGTATGGTTACTGTGTGAAGGGAAATAAAACAGGAACTAAAGCTTTCAGCAATAAGGAAAAAACCTTCATTATGTGAAATTTATTTGTACCCAGGGGAATAGACTAATAATCAACAGACCTGAATGCTAAGCAAGAAAAATTGTCCCAAACGGAAAAATAAAATAAAAAAGATATATATTCATGTCATTTTCTGTGATCAAGATCTTTCCACTTCCAATTGATATTGTTTCACCTGAACACAGCAGAGTTACAAATACATATATTTGTCTGGGTTTGGGCTTTTTGGTTTTTTAATCAGGAGAAAAGATGATAATAAATTGATATCCCTAAACTAAACCTTACAGCTTTTAAAGGTGCAAATTCACGTTAGTTTCTTCATTATTTGTTGGGCTGACAAAATTTAAATTATATTTGAACTATCAAAATACATTACAGGTTTTTTACAGACTGTTGATGTTTTGCTTTAAGAAGGATAAATGCATAAAATATTCTAAAATTTCCCACTGTAGTTTACCTGCTGCTTAGGAAATTTCAGCCTTTAGGACTTTTAAAAGGTTTTTCATTGTATAAAACCCATTTGAAGTGCACAGTTTTCTAGTTCACAATATATAAACTTCCAGCTGGCACACGTCAGTCCAAAATCTACTTTGTCAAGTAATCACTTAGATGTTTTCTGTTCAGTAACCAGCCAAATAACCTAAACCAAATAACTGGTTTTAGGGTTTGGGGTTTTTTCTCTTAGCTTTCTGCTTTGTTGTAGGTTGAAAAACCTTGTAACATTGGCCAAACCAAAGGAACCATGAAAGAATATAAAATATTATGAGGAAAATATCTTAAATACACAGCTTCTATTCAATTTCTGCAACTGCCACTTGTCTAACATGTTTGGTTATTTTTGAAATGTCACAATGCGGAGCTTTGTCATTATCATAAACTCTGTATTGCTTTGACATCACTACCTGGACTGTCACTTCCACTGCTCAGGGAGGAAAAACTCCATTGCACTGCTGAATTTAATAATTAATTAATTTCCTGAAATTCAGAGTTTTGTTATATGAGCTTTCAGGTAGGAAAGAATTCCTTCAGGAAGGAATATTTAGGGAATAGTTAACACAAAAGATTGTATCCTGGAAGATTACAATGGTGCTGTTGCCATGTCTTGTAGATGGCCGTGTCTCATATGGAATGACTTTCTGCCTTAATCAGCAAGATAAATTCTTAATAGCACCATAGAATCACAATAAAAACACGCACCTTTACACCACAATCAACTTCTAAATTAAAGTGCAACAGCTGATTTGTAAATAAAGATGAGGAGTGTTTGAACAGATGAAATAACTTTCTCTTGCTGTCAGAACAACATATGGATTGACATTCAGCTTCGATCTCCAGCATTACCAGCAGCATTTGCTGCAAATTTCTTGCTGGTCCTAGGTATTCCCCAAAGATTGTGCTCCTATTCTGTATAGAAAATGTGAGAATACTTAGAAAGTGCTGGACATTTGATGTTCTTTGATATTTTTCATACAGCTCTGGGACAAAGAAGGGAAATAAAACCAGACCTGTTAGAATTTCTCTTGCAAAAGGCAAAAGGTAAGAGAAGAGAAGAAGAAATAATGTTGATATCAAAAGTTCATATCAGTATTATCTCCTCAACAGGCAAATTTTGCTTAATGTACTAATGTTAATGTACTAAAAATCAATTAACGATTCCCTACACTTCAGCAGAATAAGTCTTTTTTTCAAAAAGAAAAAAAAAAAGCAAACATCAAAAACACTCACCCAAAATGCTACCCATAGACTCATTTTGTTGAGATCTAAAATGTATCTATTTTGAAAGGCATAAAGAGTGATTCCTTATTATTCCAAAGAAATTTATTTGCCAGTGAAATGGTAACTTCCTTTCCAAAAAATGACCAAAATAACAAACCAAGGTTTCTTGCTCCCTCCTGCCTTCCCCTCTGTCCTTTAGCTGGAAAGACTCAGATCGTCTAGCAGTACCTATGTCAGACCACAGCATTTTGATTTAATGTTGAGATGTCAACTTAAATTATTTCTATGGATCGTTCCCTTATGAGACGAAAATTATCTCCATCAAAAAAATGTATCAGATGGGTGGGCTGCAGCTATCAATTACCCTCTGAGTACAAGCTTTGGCTAAATCTTGTTTGCTGCTTATTCCCTCGTGGGCCAGAGGTTAACCTGTTAAGTTGAGAACTGATCCCAAAGTAGACATTAATGTCTTAATGCATTTAGTGGCTGTGGATCTTTTTGGCAGCAATCCCCTGGGATTGCATTGTTTCTCATACTTGACTAGGTCACCAATTGCAGAGGGCACCTGGAATGCTTGAAAAAATATGGCTCGGTTTACGCTCTTCCCCCAGTTATTATTTCAAAGCTGGATGTCTCTCTACTGTTCAAGAGGTTCATGTGTCATGAAATATTTTCCAAGGAACCAATAAGAATAATACAGCCAAGCTTTGAAGCACCTTTCTTCTTGTTGTTTCAGGCACATTATTGTAGCTGTGCAGCACTGTAATTTTTACAAAAGGAAATTATTTGGGTTTCACCTTTCTCAACATCACACTTCAGTATTGGAAATGAGCAAAAATGCTAATAATGTTCACCACGGGTGAAACCTTGAGGTATGGCTCTGGTTTTACCAGCCAAGACTTAGCTGGGGTTTTTTTTTTAACTTTTTTCCACTAGTATTTACATTTAGGCATTCTCAGGCAAAATTAGAGGATGGAATAAAAACACAAAAGAGGTAATATCCCAGTGGTGCTTAGCCTGGTTTAAAGAACATGTAGGATTTCTTCAGCCACTGGTATAAATCTCATAATCATGAGTTCTCAGAGCTCATAAAATATTTTCACTGTAAAATACTCTGTATAGAGGCTTGGGAAATGTTGTTGTGCCTTGTCAGATCTTTATCCCAGCCCAATCATAACCTTGAGTAGAAGGACCACAGATGTTCTGTGAGTGCTGTAATTTGTACCTGCTAGCAAAGTTTTGCTCTTGGAGTCAGAATTACAAAATATCCTGAGTAGAAAGGGACCCACAAGGATTTTTGAGTCCAGATCTTTGAGGTGCTTTGTGGAGAAGTAATTGGCTGGCTTTCCCAATCAGTAACTCTTCTGCAAACTGGATTTCACTGTTTCCAGCTGAAATTGAACATTTACTGGTCTCATTATGACAAAGAAGGCAGAGTTTTTCAAACCCTGTGCCAGATTTTCTAGGCCCATTGGATGTATAAAATTAAGAAATAAAAACTCACACAATGATTTAACCACAAATTTCACAACTAGCACTAAATCTATAGGTATTTTATATCAATTACAGTGGCAGCTGATGAAAGAAAATTGCAGTTAAAGGAAAAAAATCAAACTTGAAGGAAAACAGCAGTTGGAGGAAATAAAAGAGAGACAGTGTTTGCAAAAGGCCCGTAATGAGGGGCTTCTCTTCTAAAGAACCATGTTATCTCCCTGCAAAGTCCAAAGCTTCTGAGTCCTTTTAAAGGACTCAGCTGCTCATGGGTGATATCAACTTTTAGCTGGATGAGCCCCAAAATGAGCCACCCAAGGATCAGACCACACTGTTTGCAGCCAGGACTGTGCATGCATAGGCAATTACTCCAGGAGAAAGTGATGAGAGAAAATGTAATGTAAACTCTGCACTCAGCCAATAAATCTTACAGTAGCCTAATTTTTCTAGGACTGATGCCTCGAGCAATACCTGTGTGGGCCGGAAAGGAAGGAGAAAAAAAAAAGTCTTGAAGTTTCTAAAATTCCCTTATCCTGTTTATCAGAATACTGTTGCTTCTCTTAAATTGTGACCTTTCCCTTGGGGATTTTTCTCTCCAGATGAAGCTTCAAAGCTTTTGGGTTGCTGCAGGAGACGTCCTTGACCACGAGGAGACCAGAAACTTGTATTATGACCAACTGCAACTAATTTCATGCTGTCAGAGTGGAGTGTAACCTCTGAGTCAGCAGTCACTGCCTGTTTTCAAGTGACTTTTGTAGCTCTAACCAATGTCAGCTGGCTGAGGATGAGAAATAAAATCTTTATTTGGTCATATTCTGGGCAAGCATTGCATATTCAAGATTTCTAACAAGTAGCCAGTTCAGCTGCAATCTGCTTATGAACATTAGGCACTCAGTAAAGAGAGATAGCTGCAGTCTGGAACCTTATATTCCCCTTTCCTGCATCAGGGAAGAATTTATGGGATGGTTTCACCTACCTCAGTCAATGAGGAACCATTGATTTTCAGTAGTTACATCAGAAGGAGTAAAAAATGGCAACTCTTAAGGGTTGAGCTTGTTTGTTTTGCAGAGGAGAAATTGAACAGCGATTTGCTTTGTCCAGATTTCCCCACAGACTTTTCCCCCATCACACCTGCTTTCTCAATTTTTTTTTCTTTAAACAAAATGTGAGGTCTTCAGTTATTGACTTAGCAGGCATCTGGTTCCAGTCAGTAAAAGAAAAAATTCAATTGCCATTTTAAGAAAATTTGAAGAAAGTTTTTACTAAATAGATTTAAAATATCATTTTGTTTTTGCCTTTTTATTTTTTCAGTTTCCTAGAGGAACTTTATCCAATTTAAATAAAGTTTTAATGGCGGGGGGAAAATATCAAACAGGAAACAAGTCCCTCTAACTTATGTTTGGCTGTAATTTCCCCTAAAATGACAACAAATGTATTTCACCTCCTGGTAGGACATAAAGGATATGGTTTTTTAAAAAAAAAACAGACAATGCACTCATTTCACATATGGATCATATTTATTCTTACTGAAAAATAAAGTTGAATGAGCAGAATTTTTTTCCCTGCCTTAAGCCAAATTTTGCCTTTTTGTTGCAATTTTCACCAATTGCAGCTGAAAATCATATTCAAGGGTAGTTAAATCATAGGTCTAGTAGCTTATTATGCAATGATAACCACTTGTGAGTCTGAGCACAAACTTGCATAAATTAGCTACATTAAATGCATATGTTTAATTAATGGAATTGTGCCTACATGGATAGTTATTGTGGTTTTAAAAAAAAACTATCCTGAGAATACTTAACCCTGTTTTGCTATTAGTTGAAGTCAGAAAAGGGTGATTTTAACTAAACCGTGTATATTGAATGGTTTGAGCAAGAAATAAAACAAATCCAAAGTTTTGATTAGCTGTAATTTTCATCCAGGAAGGTGAAAATTGTTTTCAGCCTTTTTTGAGGCTATGACATTATTGCAAATTACTTGACTTTTCCTCAACTATCATGAAATACCCCAGCTGTTTTGTGATTGTGGTATATTTATTTACCCCATTTTTTTCATATACTGAGTCTATGGTGAATTAATTACCAGCTCAGAAATACACATTCTTGGGCCATAGAAGACTTGAAGTGTATTTTCAATCACTATGTTAGCAGCACAAAAATTAATTTTTAATAATTAAAATAATCTGTTTCTGTTAGTGAAAGAGCTGATCTTACCTTTGACATTAATTTTTATTTCTTGTCCTTACTCAGCCTCATTCTTTTCTATCACATAATTAATCATGATAAACAATCGTATTTTATCAATTTTTTACATTTTTGGTGACATTTTGACTGCTTATTTTCCAGCAGAATTGGTTGCTTGATCCAGTTTTACCCAGAGTCCCATATCAGTGGAAATTACAGGAAGACAAGGAAAAGCAAGGAGCAGGGATGTGGCAGGGGCAGCTCCTCTCTGGCTCCAGCAGGAAGGTGGGTTTAACCATCCCCAGCAGTTTTGTGGAGGAAGACAAGGCAGTGCCTGAGCTCCAACTTTGAAAATGTCATGGTGGATTTAGGTATGTAAATCCCTTTAATAGCCCATCCCTAAGTGATTTGACTGAGGTCATAGTGACATTTTGCAACAAATCAGGGAATGAAGCCCAGATGTGCTATGGCCCATACAGGCATCCTGACTCCTGTTCTAGGCTCCTTCCTCCCTTTTCCCACTGCAACTTTCCCCTGACATCTTTAAGATGTTCAGAACTTGCAGCATCCATCCTTGGTGGTTTAAAGCATCAAGGACCATCATAAAATTATCATGGGGGACAGGATTTGAATCAACAACAACAACAACAGTGAGCATGCAGAGTTTTTTTCTCTATTTCACTCCCAAGGCGAGGAATTTTTACAATACCCTCTGGAGTTCCCCTGGCCTCAGCATCAAACATAGAGTGAAGCAGCCAAGAACAGGCCCACACCCTGCACAACTTGCCAGCAATAATTAATTAACTAAGGAGCAAACAGCAGCAAATATTCCCTGCACAGGATCACACGGTTTCATCTGGTTACATTCCAGTGATTGGAGTGTCACTCCATCTCTTTGTTTTGCTTTTATTTTCCTCAGTGTGTGGGTGGTTTTTTTGTTGTCCGTGTTGTTGTTTTTCCTTTAAATGAAAACTCAGAATCTGATTTAATAACTTAAATCTCAGTGCTGAGCCCCAGGAATAAAAATAGAAATACAGAAATTTAATCTTTCTTATGCCTTGCTAAACCCCAATGTCTCATCTCAGCCTTTCAAACTGATTATTGCTCCTGCATGGACAGGGCAGATACTTCTTGACAGCAAGAATCTTTTCCTGCCATGAGCCCTGCTGGAACATCTCTGTCAAGTGATTCATAAAGGACTTCAGCAGCTTGTTGTCAGCTTGTCTGCTACCCAGTAATAATGTTCTCCTGGAGCCACAGGTGCTCAGAAGTTCCACCTCACCAAGGCTTTGGCGTTTGGCTTATCTGCCAGTCCTGACACAGGAAAATGAATACAAATTATGTATTTTCCTACTTCCTCACCAGGGTCTATCTGGGACATTGCTACAAAGCATGACTGACAAATTGAGGGTAGGTACTGCAGTCCCATTTTGTGTAAGCACTTCCCAGCTAGAGTGTGCTCTTCTGCTAAGGACTTACACTCATTTGTGTCCCCGTTTGACATTAGAGACTCATGGAATCACAGAATCAGAGAAGAGTTTGGGATGGGAGGGGCTGTTAAAGGTGACCTGGACAATCATCAGCAACTATCAGGTAGGTTAGAGTCCCATCCACCCTGACCCTGAAAGTTTCCAGGGATGGGGCCCCTCCACCACCTCTCTGGGCAACCTGTGCCAGGGTTTTACCACCACCTTTGGGAAAAGCTTCTTCCTTTCAGCTAATCTAAATTGACCCTATTTCTTTCAAACCATTCTACCTTATTCTATCATGATAGATCCTGTTAGAAATTGTGTCCTTATTTTCTCCTAGGCCCTTTAATCTCTCATTTAACAGGTGAGACACCTTAACCAGGAGGTCTCAGGAGCTCCTCCTTCCAGAGGTTTCACATCTCTTGTGAGACTCGGAGGATGGCACTGCAGCTCACATCACTGTGCTGGGAGTGTGGTGAGATTAATCAATTATGATTGATTTCAAGCTAACTGCAGGATAAATTTCTCGAGGATTTCTAGGGGCATGGGTGACCTCAGACCTCTATGCTGAGGCCATTCCAATTTGCAGGGAATAATTCAATATTCCTGAAGCCCAAAATAAAAGCATCAGCGTGCAGGAGGGAAGCTGCAGTTGTTGTGCACATATGAGCTACTCCTGGAGTTCCCTTTTTCCTTGTCTCTCCAAGGTACATGTTGTGTGGATCTTGGCTATGGAGAGATCTTGATATGTCACTGGGCTGCTCCATAACCTATTTAAGGCGCTCACCTGGCTTGTGGGGAGGGGGAGTTTGGATTCTAGCCTGGAGGCCACTAAATATTTCAATACCTGCTATTAAGTATTCAATGCAGTGGGAACTCGAGTCTCTTCAGTCATTAAACTATAGATCTGTGTTAAAATGTGCTTTTCCTTCAACTGAACCGGTGGAGTGAACTAGTTTTGACCAGAAAGTTTATGGCAACTTCCCCCTGCCCTTCACAACCCAGCAGACATATCAACAGGGTGCTGAGTATGGGCTAAAGTAGTTCCAAAGTTACTTTTTTCAATAAATAGACTCTATTTTGAAGTCTTTTGAAAATAAAAGATTGATGCATTTGTTTCACCTGCCTTTGGAAAGAAAAGGTCTGAGTGTCTAATTTAGAAATGTTCTGGGATATACAACTTCAGAGCTGGAAGGCTTGAAACCCTCAGGAATGTGTAGGAAATAAACAAACTTTCATCTCAGCCATTTCTTTCTGGCAGAATTAAGCAAGTTTTTGCTGAATGTGATGGCTTTTGTTGCCTCTATTGACAGGCAATTAGAATTAGAGCTTGCAGGTAGCTGCATGAAAATTGGCCACCACACTGTTTGACATTGTGATGCCCAAGTTCCCTTAATGGATTGTCCTTTATGAATTAAGAGGAACATCATGAAGGAAAGACTCATGTGCATTGTCTTTTGTGCTCTGGATGTAGCTATCATGAAGACAGGAAAAAAACCCTGTGATCACTTCCTTGTCAGTTCACACCACGTGTATGGGGCAGGTGGAACCTGGGGCTGGAGCACAGGGATCTTCTCAAGCTCATTTTTCTGTGGGTCCTCCACAGAATCCAGCCCAGGTATGTACACAGTGGTTTCTTTAGGCATGTTTCCAAAATTGCCCCCTTTTTTCAGCAGTCCTTTTGCATGTCTGAGGCTTTCAGAGATTATTTTATTCCTTCAGTGAGGCTACAGACTCATTGGCATGGTCTCCATTGCCCAGACCTGCCCTTTGCATAATTGCTCCCATCTAGGCAAAGCAGTTGTAAAACCATCAACAGTTCTAGAAAGCACAGGTTTGCTACATAATTCAGCTCCCAAATTTGGCCTTTCCTTTACTGGATTACTCTATCTGTTGATGAACACAAACCAGATATCCACGCCTCTTAAAACACTCATTGGGCCAACTCATATTTAAATGTGTGTTTTAATTTACAGCTTGTTTCATCTTGACCAGATTTTTAAACACAGTAGAAATAAGGAAATGATTTTTGCTGTGTGCTGATAGGCTGAAGAAAGCCTTAATCACATAATGAAAGTAGCCAGAATTGCCCCAATGAGAAGTTCTTGGGAAACATTTAACAGCTGCAGTGGTAGCATTCGAAAGCCCAGCTCTTGTGGTTGCACTTTAATGAACTATTTCCTATCTGTGCAGTGTGATTGTCAGTTATGGAGAAGAGGGTGAAATCGTCTTTTATTCTCAATAAAAATTAGGCAGGGGAGTTCCTACTCTGTTTTCATCTCAGCTCCTCTGTGCTCCCAATTATTCTCCTTCATTGTTCTTGAGCTAAATTTCAAATGATGGCACATAGGGAAGATTTGCTAGACCTGCCTTATCAGGAATCGTGTGTGTAAGGAATTTCAGAGCAACCCAAAGACTCATCAACCCAGTACAGGAAACAAAGAAAAGAAAGAAAAACATTGAGACCTGTTTTCAGTGCAATTTGTTGTTTATGGGGTAAGGTTTGGCAGCCAAATGTCAAACTTGTTTCAATTAAAACCTGAATGATAAGGGGGGTGGAAAAAAAAAAAACAAAAAAGGAGGATAGGGTTTTCTGGAAAGGAAAGCAGCAGGCTATAGTCTTTCCCTTTGCTTTTGCTGGGCTCTTTATTTACTTATTTATCATCAATTAATTAGCAGCACTGCAGAAACACTAGTTCCCAAGCAGCTTGCCACTTGTGCTCAGAGTAAATACCCAGTACACACAGTGTAATTAAAAATGTAAATAATACTATCGTCAACTGCTAGCTTACGTGTCAGTGGAAAGGACACTGCAGGACTCAGGAGAAGAAATAGCAGCAGTGATCTGAGGGTACAGATCTGCTCTTTGTGTATGTTGACCACAGGGCAGCACATGGGTCTAATCTATTTACTCATCATGGTGCTGCCTCATTGTTGATCACCATCAATATGCACACTGAGCACCAGCCAAAAAGAGAGCAGCCACTGTTGTCATGGTGATGTTGTGAAAAGAGACAGCAAAAAAAGCTCATCCAGCTACAGGAGGGGTGGCTGGGGGCTTGGGAATTGGGGGTTGGAGTCCCTACCTTGTCACAGGGCTTTGAATAAGACACTGGCAGCTCAGCCATTGGCTTGAGAGCCATTTATTTCATTGAAACAGGTTTTTAAATCCTTCTGAGAGTCCTGCCTCAGTTCCCCATCTTTACTACTCCACTACCCAGGGTCATCTTTGCTATTTTGGTGACTACGGGCACTTTTGTTTCCCTGGGGTTCACTTACATGTACAACTCATCCCCTTGTTAATTCCTAAATTTCCAACTAACAAGATCTTTCCTTTGAATGGCAAGGTGTATATCCACTGCCTTCTCTTAGTGATCCTGGATAATTTTCCAGAAAGTGAATATTCATGCAAGATCTAAGCCATTTTTGTAAAAAAATATTTTGAGGGATGTACTCTGACAGATAGATATACACATTACAGAGATTTCCTATTTCCACTCAAAAAGCTAACCGAACAAGAACAAAACAACCAAAAAAATCAAAACTCATCAACCAAAAAAAAAAAAAAATAGCCAAAACAAAACAAAAAACAAAAACAAAAGAAAAGAAAAACAAAACCAACCAAACAAAAACAGATTGAAAAGGGAGGAAATGGGTCTCAAATTTCAGCCATTATGAGTGAGAATTGCTGAAAGCTAATAATAGAGTGATAGGATCAGAGAAACATAGAATAGTTAGAGTTGGAAGGGACATGAATGATCATCTAGTTCCACTTCCCCTGCCATGGGCATGGACACTTTTTGCTCATTTAGGTTGCCTAGGGCCCCATCCAACCTGGCCTTGAACACTTCCCATGCCATTGAAGCTTTGATTTTAGTAAGAGTTGAGATTAACAGGAAGGCTGAGAGTGCAAGTGCAATGTGTGCCCTTGAAAATGTAGAATAAAAATATACTGTGATTCCAGCATCACCACTCATCACTTGCCAAAGGATGAGAGTACCAGGAGGTTTTTTGACTTATGTCTTGCTCTAACCCTGCTGTAGAGGTGGATCCTACCCACTGCTTCTCCTCAGTTTCTTGGAAAAGGAATTGTTTTTTTCTTTGTGATTCCCTCCAGAACTCAGTCCTTAAAGAGAAGCAATTGCCATTGCTGTAAACTCACTGCCTCATGAAAAAAGTCTTAAAGCATTTATGCATGTGGATATACATGCATGCATGTGTGGCAATCTATGTATGTATATATTGCTTAATTCAGTGCATTCGGTTTCTGATTAGGGCTACTAATTGCAAATATCATTTTTAATAATAATAGTATTACTAATAATATTGGTATTGATATTGATGATAATAGCAACAACAATAGCTAATCTAGGCTATAGAGAAGAAATAGAAAAAGAGCTTTGAAGTGAAGTCTGCAAGATTAGCAAAAATACTTTTTTTTCATTTCTTAATGCAATCTTAGTTTAATATTCTGATCAGGAATGAAAAAGGAGTTGTGCAAAAAGCTTTGCTTGGTTTATGCAGGGGCTTTGCATCATTAACATTATTCCTTCATAGTAATATTTCCTAAACTGAGGGCACTGGATTTGTGTTCTGTTAACATGACGGGTTTCTACTCTTTTTGCAGGTTTGTGGTAGTTGTCTTAACAAATGAAAAGTGTCTTTAAAAACCTCAGATTTTTTAATACCTGTATATCATTGTATTGATCAAAAAATATTACTTGTGATTAGTTCTAGATACTGGTCAAATTACAAAACAGATATTATGATGTTTGTCTACACATCAGTGGAGAAAATCAAATTGTGGTCACTGCTCAAGCCCTTCCCATGATCTCTTAAAATTTTAATAATTAAATAAAGAAAGCCTGAGATTACTGTGAGGTGTGGTTTTTTTGTAGATTGCTCCCTGAGATATGTTATTTAAATACTGATTTTTATTTTTGTTCTAAGGACGCAGCAGAAAGATTTGTTATATTTCTTGTTGAAAAATAAAATGGTACATTTAGTCACTTTTATGCAGGTAAAGCCTTTCTTCTTCCCCTTTGACACTAGTATTCTTACTTTTCCCTTCAGTTTTTTTTCTCCTAGTGCTGTTTATATGCCATATTACACTCTCTAATTTCCTTTTATCTTTTCTTTATTTTGCAATGTCTCAGTACATGTCTCTTTAAGACAAGTTAATTTAGTCAATTACTTCAGTTTGGTTTCAGATAAAATCTTTAATTTATCCAGGCCCCTCTTTATTCTTTCTAAGATCCTCTTTCCATTAATTTCATGAAACATTCTAATTCTCCATTTTAGGAAAAAGCTAATTTCACTCAACTGCACAGAATTCCTCAATCTTTTTCCTCCATTGCATGTTTTACTTAAACAGTCGTATGTGGGGATCGGTGATGTTCTTATATACTAGAGAAGCTTTCCTTTCCTCCTCTGACTGGAAAACTTCCACAGGTCCACTTGTCTTCTGCATCTCTGAATAGGACAGAAAATTATTCATTCCCAAAAGGAAGAGGAATTTTTCCTGCTCAGTCTCAGGAGAACACCTATGGCACAGTCACTGAGGCCATGCCGTGTCTTGCAGAAGGGCTGTCAAGCCTTGGAGCAGGCTGCCCTGGGAAGTGATAGAGTCAGCATGCCTGGAGGTGTTCCAAAAACGTGGGGATGTGGCACTTGAGGACATGGTTTAGTGGTGGTGCTGGGTTGACAGCTGGACTTGATGATTCCCACCCTACTGACGTTCTGATTCCAGGATTCTGTACCCCTAGGTGGTGGCATGGGGGATTTGTGTTTGGGATTGGCTGGAACACCACTGGGACAATGCTGGGGCTGCCTGTAGGTCAGCAGGTAGAGGCAGGTGTGCCATGCAGTCATGCTGGACTTTCCCTTCACTGGTACTGGAATTTCCCTCCATAGTGTTGGAAATGGAGGCTGCAACTCTCTTAAAGCCTCTCCCTCTCCTCTCCCCTCAGATTTTGTTTTCCACGAGTATTTCACATCCTGGCAGTTCCCCAGGCTTGTTTTGCCTCCTCCAGCAAGTTGCTCTCATTTTCCTCATTTAAGAAATTGGGAAGATAAATCCATTGCAAAACAGCTTGACCACCAATAGCCCCAGAGGGCACGAAGCAATGAAAAGGCAGAGATTGGTCGCTACTGTAAATAATTATATTGCTTCAGAAACAGCTTTCCTTGTTTAGCAATTTTCTTGTTCATCTGCACTCCTTGCTTCACTTAACTGGTCGTAGAGACAAGGCTTGACATGTGACAAGTCCCTGATAATAATCAGTCCCCTTGTACTATCCCACTATAAAAATACTGCAATGTATTTGTGAAAAAGAAAAAGAATGCTTCTGAATTTGTGCAGAAGAAGAATGCTTCCTGCTTTTCCATGCAAAGGTACAGACAACAGGATCAGGAAACTGAGTTTCCTGAAACTCAAAAAAAAAAAACCCAAACCACCCCTCCAAAAAAAAAAACAAAACTAAAGAAACGTGGGGTTAGGTGGCTTGTCAAGCTTTTTTGGGTGGCTTGTGAAGCTGACCACAAATCTCATCCTGAACACAAGAAGGTGGAAGTAGCTCAGTGGCCAGAGTGTTCAAAACTTGGGAGATGTGGAGGACTTTTATTTTTAGCAAAAGTTATTGGAAATGGGGATTAAAAATATATTTTTTAAATAAGTCAATACCAAAAACCTACAGCATTCAGCAGAATGGACATGTTTTACGAAGAATAAATTTAGTCCATTTGAAGCATGTTAAAAAAGAAAGAAAATCACCAGAAAAAGCCACAAAACAACCTCTAAACAAAATCAAACAGAAGACCAAAAGAACTGGGTACATTTTGAAATGTCAGTATGTTATCCCATAGGAGATCTATTTGAGATATCTGCTCCTTGTCTTTATAAATAGTCTGATGAGCCAAAGTATATTTTTGATAAATTATTTCCCTTCTTTGTATTGGAGTATGTCAGAGCCCCAAAATATATTGAAAAGACTATACAACTCTGTAAAGTATGGGAAAATGTGATCCAGACCCTCAGCTGCAGAGTGTTTTATTAAAAATGCATTTGGTTCAGTTGAGCAGTGTTTACATACACAAAATCTCTCTATTTCTGTGCAGCACATTGACCTGAACTCCCCTAAATTAAACCCATTTTTGCAAAGGCACTTCAAAAAGCAACCTCCTTATAGAATGCCACCAATGTGAACTACATTTGCAGAGATAACCCCATCACAGTGGACTCACATTTGGAATAATATTTACATATTCAATTTTTTCTATCATGAAATGCTCTATCAACTGTTACATTCCAATAACCATGAACGTAAATGAGTGCAGACTTCAAATGGACAATCATTAACCTATGCTGTAATGATTATACAACATCCTTCAAATACTGAATGTTTTGAATGTGATCAAGTGATTCTTTCTTGTTATTTTGACTTTCATACTAATTATTAAACTTTAATTACCCATTATGGGTAATTATTAATATTTATTGTGCATTATTGTCATTGTTCATGGGCTTTTATAAAGAGAACTATTCTTGATATAGAAAAAAACATCATTAAATTAAATATTCATTTACATGGTTTTGCAGCAACCTATTTTTAAAACAAATGGGCATGAGCCTGTTTTTCTATTAGCTGTTATGTTTATAAATATTGATTTACTGCCCATTATTCTTCTTGACTACATTTCTGTGACTTTCTATACCTTTATGTTTTCTCTATAAGCATTTCCTCCCTTGTTAAGATTACAAATGTGAACAGAATAAAAAAGAAACTTGTTAGAAAACAAGAAAATAAAAAGTTTCAACCAGTTACATTAGCAGTAAAAATTATTGCCAGTGTTGGTACCTGGGGTAAGACAGAAGTAAGAAATGCAATCACAGTGAGCTTAATTTAAAATTAGGTTAAAAAATAATATTTCATGTATTACTTTCTCTAGAAATTGAGATGGAATAAAGCCAGCTGACTTTTTGAGCAGCACACAGAGCTTAACTCATTTTAAATGTGCTTAAACACAGTAAGGGGCCTAGTGGGATTTACAAAAGTCTCTATGTCTGGATCAAAAATGCAAGTGATACTTGGGTCCAGGGTTGGTTTTAAATTTAAATGGGCAAAATGTGGCTTCACAGATGTCCCACAGCAGACATCAAGGGAGCACATAGGGTCTACAATAAATTTGGCCATCAGTTTCCTTGAAAAATCTCCAAATTTTAGCTGAATTCTTGGAGATCTTTTATTCAAAACCATTCCTTAAAACATAAGTGCTGTTTTCTTTTGGCCATCAGGAGTTTACTGGGGCAGTCTCAAGCTGAATGTTGACAGTTCAGTGTTGCCAACATGGAATTACAGAATGGTTTGGGCTGGGAGGGACCTTAAAGATCACTCAGTTCCACACCCTGCTCATGGGCAGGGACATCTTCCACTGGACCAGGATGCTCCATGGCCCATCCAACCTGGCCTTGAACATTTCCAGGTATGGAGCATTCACAGCTTCTCTGGGCAGCCCGTGCCAATGTCTTGCCACTAAAGAATTACCTCCTAATATCCAATCTAAAGCCACCCTTTTCCAGTTATCAGTGTTTAGTTGGTGTGTGTGGTTCCTAGCAGGACTGAGCTCAGGACATGCATTCGCTCAGTGCAAACAAATTCATTCCCTCAGGACAAATTCAAAGTTCAGGTGAACCAAAGACATGGCCACCATGCACATGCTGAAAACATTCCCAGCAGGATTAACTTCAGGTTTACAAACCTGAATATTTATAAAAAAATATTTGAGCACAAAATGTGTCTGTGTGTCTGTGTCTGTGTGTGTTCCATTTAAACGAATTTTACAGATGATCTGGACTAATAATATAAAAAAAATTGCAATGTCTCCCCTTGTACATGCTATTTATTTTTTCCTTTCAGAAATTTATCACTCACATTCTGTGAGTCTCATATCCCCAACTAAAATGAGCCATACATATGTAAAATCTTCACCACCTTAAAGAATTTGACCCATATTGGGAACAATGTACAATACAGGACTGTATCCTCTGTGGTTTTATTTAAACCTCACATAATCAGATGCCATATTTAGGTTTGAACAGCCTTGGTTTTCTGTGCATATCTGGATTGCTCCTGCTCCCCCAGAATTGATTTGAAGCAAAGCACACTCAGCATGCAGGGAGGCAGGAGCAGCAGCTGGTTTATGCACTCTTACATGCATACCAATATCATTCTTACAGGTTCATGTAAAAATAATCTCAGGATTTACTTCCAAATAGTCCAAATCCCTCTTTCCCTTTATGATAGGCTCCACTGTGCCTGTTAGGATTTCCAGGTGTCATTTAAGAATGTGAAGTGCTCGTGAAACAGGAGGCAGAACAGCTAAACATGCTTCTGGAACAGATGACCCCATCTCCTCTGCACATCAGAGACTGGCCAGTGGATTGACCTGGATGTGTATTCACCTGTTTTCTGAGGGCAGAGGGGCCATTCTTCTATTGTGATTTGTTGTTTTCTTTGAATATCATTCTGATTGAAATCTGAGTGAAATGCATTAAAAATAATGAATGCGTGTTGCCAAAAAAATACTGCAGAGGTGTAATCTTTGACCTGGTTTCCCTGAAAATGTGCGAGAGAAATTTAAACATTTCCATGAGCACAGCAGGATTTTTACAGCTCATATTTCTGCTCCCTGGTGCTCTCAGAGGGGCAAACTGCATGGAAAAACATTAGATGCTCGATTAGATAATGGCATTAGCATTTAAGATAAACTTTCCTTTCTTCACAAAGATAAACCCTCATTATTTAAAACGTGTTTCATCCTCTGGTTCCTCCATAGGAGATACCCATGCAAGCTACCTGCCAATAGCAATTAAAGCTTACTTTGCAAGGAAAGTGGGTTTAATTGCCAAAGCACTATTTATAGGAAGTCCCCCATGAGGATTACTGAGCTGTAAGAATGCAGATTAAGCAGAATGAGGGCAGCAGGGAATGTGATGCACTTTGGCTAAACAGCTCTGTCAGGCTCGATAGGTGTGGGAGCCGCAGGAGCGCCGGTGACAGCCCGAGCTGGGTGCTGCAGACACTCTGCAGGGTGACAGCACGTCCTCTGATGTTTCATAGCAAAGCATCATCTCTATCCAGGTATTTATCCCCTCCCCTCACCACCCAATAACCGGCACAGCTGGCAAAATCAGCCTTGGGGGGGTTGCTGGCTTTGAGAGTTGTGGGTTATGGTTGTGCCTGTTCCCACAGGGTGTACAGGGAGCCACAGTGCTGCCCCAAATGGGGCTGGAATACTTCAGGCAAGGGAATTGTTCCTGCATTTCACTCCATGCCTTGCAGCAGGAAATGGGTGAGTTTGTCTCCTGCCTTGGCATTGTCCAGAAAACAGAGGATATTGGGACAGGTGATGAGAGGCAGCCACAGTGAACCCAGGGGTAGCAGAGCTACTGTAAATGTAGTTGGGACAGATGATTTGCTGTCCCTTCCTGCCTTCCTCATGATCTGCAGCTGACTAGTGAAGGGACAAATCTGGTGTTAATAGGGATCATTGAGGCATTTGTTTGAAAGAACCTTCAAAGGTCATCTAGTGCATCCCCCTGAAAAGAGCTGGGACACCTTCAGCCAGATCAGGCTGTTCAGAGCCCTGTCCAACCTCACTTTTCATCTTTCCAGGGATGGGGAGCTCACCAGCTCTCTGGGCAACTTGTGCCAGTTTCACCACCATGAAAATTAAATTTTCTTCCTTACATACAGGGTAAATTTGCCCTCTTTTAGTTTCAAGCCATTATCTTTTTTGCTATTACAATGAATATGTTAAATGCCCTCTCTGCCTTTGCCCCTGAGACTCTTCATCTACCCCCTGATACTTCGACAGTTCACCTGGCCCATTTGCCTTCTCAAACAATATCTTTCCCTCAGTCAAGAGACAAACTGCTGTAAAAATAGGAAATTTTATGCTTTCCTCTTAATTCTTCATAATCTTTTTATCATCATCATCATCAAGCACAGCAAGAACATAAATGTGGAGATATTTGGGCAGAGGAGTGACTGAAAATAAATATATCACAGCCTAACACTGATTAAGATCAAATGCTTCACTAAGCTTTAATATGACTTCTAATTGTTTAATTTTTTTTTAATTTAGCTAAAAATTTACAACAGTTAATCATAAAATGTTAAAATGTTTTATTTTTCCAAGATATTTTCAGCTATTTTTAATGAATAAATTAATTCATCTGACAGAAATTTACAGGCAAAATAGATGTTGTCAAATCTGCAGTTTCACCGAAGGGGTTCCAGCTGAAAAATTACATCCTTCTCTGATTAAATCCCTCATTAAGATTCAGGCCTGTTCTGTCAGTAAATCAGTAATCTGGTGAAAAAGGATAATATCATCATATTCCTTGTTGGCTTGTCCGTGTCCATCTTTTCCCACCTTTTTTTATACTTTAAACTCCTCGCAACAGGGATTGTGCTCATCACACAATCCACAACTTGCCAAGATCCCAGAGTTCTGTCATTGCCTATTAACTCTTGCACTCCCTGAGCTGCAAATGCCATTATTTCTGCACTGATGATAATACAAGAAAAAACATGAGAATTATCTCTTTGCAGGCTTCAGCACTGCTCAAGCATACGCTGAGATCTAGACTAAATATTCAAGATTTCTCTCTGACTGCAAAATTTTGACAGCTCTGTTTGCACTCATTTTTTAGGAAATTCAATTCTCTCTCATAACACTTTGATGGTTGGAGTCAGAGCTTTAGGAAAACACATAGAGAAGGAGTTTGACTGAAACACAGGTGGTCTGCAGTAGGACCAGCATTTGTTATATTCCATGGAGATGATGGAGTCTTCAAAGTCAGCAAGACCAAGAGCAGAGGTTTGTGAGGCCATAACACTTTAGGATTAGTTCCATAATTTTCACACTGCCTTTTTTTACTTGGACAGATAGAGCACCTTATGAGGTTGGATGGCATCACGTGATTCATTTATCAGTATCTACAATAAATAGCTCCTCTTGCCAAAGAGACCCTTACAGGTTATGTGGAGTGGAGCAATAAACACCCCGGATTTACCTCAACCTGAAGCCACCTGTTTAAAAGCTGAGAGAATTGTTCAGGGATTGTTCAGGCTGGAGAAAGGAAGCCTTCAGGACAGCCCTAATTTTGGCCTTCCAAATCATGAAGGGAGCCCGTGAGAAAGATGGAAAAAAGAGGCTTTTTTCTGCAAGGATATGTAGTGGAAGGAAAAGAGGGAATGGTTTTAAAGTGAAAGATGGCAAGTTTTAACTAGATATTAGGAAAAAATTCTTTACTGATGAGGCCCTGGCACAGGTTGACCAGAGAAGCAGTGGCTGTCCCACCTCTGGAAGTGTCCAAGGCCAGGCTGGACAGGGTTTGGAGCACCCTGGGATAGTGAAAGGTGTCCCTGCCCATGGCAGGAAGTACAATGAGATGGTGTTTAAGGTGCCTTCCAACCCAAACCATTCTGTTATTCTGTGATTCAATGATCTCTCCTAATAGGGCAGGAGCAAAACCCTAAACAGTGCAAGTTACTGGAAAATTCCAGTGCTAAGTCTGGACAGATATTTGATGACCTAGATTCTGAGGAACAAAACAATGGCTCTCAGAAGCCAAAATCTTAGAAGAGTGAACAATTCTGTTTTTCTCTGGGGCAATCTGGGGAATGAAATTTGTATATGCCCATGAAGTGAAGCAAGGACTGAGTGTCTGTTAGTGAGAGAATATTGGATCTTGCATCACTCAGCATTTCAAAAGCCAAAAGTGTGGCATTATTTTTCATCAACATTTATTCTCCTCCTTTTTTTTCCTCTATTTCTTCCCTTTCTTCCCTCTTTTTAGACCTAGACTCTCACAGGGATCAATGGTCCCAGTGACTCCCTGACTTTAAATCCAGGTTCAGAAACAGATGAGCCCACACTGAATCCAGGAGTCTCCTGACTTTGAAGCTTGAAGATATCCAGATCTGATCAAGGCTTGGCTCCTCCTCATGCTTTTTCCCATCCTTCTGACTGGATCTTTGTTCTTAGCTGGCAGAGGGACAACACAGTGATGCACAGCTGAACCACATTCCCCAAACAGAAGGCAAACAAAAATCCAGAGTCTGCCTCTATGGCTGACTCACAAACACCAGGCACCAACAGTAACATGAAGGTTTTGAGGGGGAGCATCCTGCTTAGAGCCCCATGACCTGTGCTCTCTTTTGGGTATGTTCCTGCAAGTATTGTCACTTCTAATTAGTCTTGGGCAGAAGGAGAATTATCTTTTAAACGAACCTCAGAAATTATTATTTTTTAAGGCTGATAAATCTATGCTAACCAGTTATTGGTACCACGTTCAGAAGCTCAGACAGAGTTAAATTATGCTTCAGATTAATGTATTGAGCAGTTCAGGGGTTAGACAAACAGCTGTTTCTCAAGCAGGCACACTACAAAGCTTAACTGTTCACTGGAAGGGTAGATACAGCCTAGCTGAAGTCCCAGTGGGCCAACTTTTATTTGTTTCTGATTGGGAGATATCCAAAGCTGACTCCATGCTACTGATGACCTCCCTTAGCAGGGGCAGAAAGCTGAACCTCTGGAGCCAGTGTGATTTTACCAGTCTCTGGGAAAAAAAAGCCACAACAAATCTTCAGCAACTCTGAGATAATCTGCAAAATGTTGCACTTTTTGTAATGATGGTTAAAAAGTTGGGGGGGGGGAATATGCAAATAGAGAGAGACTACAGGGGAAACCCAAATAAAATCCCTGAAATAAACATCACTTGTGACATTTTGCAAAGGTGTTAGTTAACCAAGCATGTTAGTTAACAAAGTATATTCTAAACACCAAATTACTCAATGGGAAAAGCCCAACACAGATTGTTTAGTTACCCAATATCATTTTAACTATTTCAGCAAAGCACTGAGTTTTTTATTCAGAGCAGTAGCTACCTAGTTTGGGGTAATAATTAAATGCTTACTGTGTGTAAAAGAAATGGCTATAAGGAAAAACCATTCCAACCTAAAAAGGAACATCCTTTAAAAAAAAAGCAAAAAAGCAAAAAAACATAATTAATGGATTCAATGTCAAAAGTCTGTTAGATTCAGTGGCAGAAGTCCTGTTAGTTCCAATAAGTGATTTGATTCCATCCTGACAAGATCTGCTTGCCAAACCTCAAGATGTGGCATGTGGAGACATGGTTTAGTGTTGGACCTGGCAGTGCTGGGTTAATGGTTGGACTCGACAATCTTAGAGGTCTTTTCCAGCATAAATGATTCCATGATTCCATGATTCTAAGTGTGATCATTCACTGTTTTGTCAGGGAAAAAAAAAAAAGTAGGCTAAACTGGGTAGACCAAACTGTTTCAATAATAACTATGGAGAAGAGTTCAGGAATGTTTCCTGTGACCTGTAGTGGCTTTTCTGACAGTTCCAAACTCCCTGTGGACCCCCAGTGTCTGCCTTTCAGGTCCTGCTCCAGTGGGTAGAGCACTGGCAAGTCTCACTGGTGACCAGAGAAAGAACCAGAGGAAATGGCCTGAAGTTGTGTCGGGGAGGTTTAGGCTGGATATTGGGAAAAGGCTCATCACCAGAGGGTGATTGGGCACTGGAACAGGGAAATGATCACAGCACAGAGGTCAAGAAGTGTTTGGACAGCTCTCTCAGGTGCCTGGTATAATTCCTGAAGCTGCCCTGTTCAGGGCCAGGAGATGGACTTCAATGTTCCTTGTCCCTTCCAACTCAAGATATTCGATGATTTTATGTTTAATTATAGTCAAACTAACTGTGCAAGCTCAAACACACCAAAAGTGACAAATCTTAAAGAATCCAATATGCTTTATGAACATGAGGAGTGCACAAGTTCTGAATGCAGACTGTCTTTTGTCAGAGTAATGGAGCATCAAGGAGCACCATGGTGAGGTTAGACGTGTGTCTGCAGCCTCCTTTCCATCAGGAGGTCACCAAGAGGTCTAAGGGGGGTGGGATATTACCATATGACTCTGCTGAGGTGGCTTGGAAATCTGTCCTGCAGCTTAAAAGCGAGTAACACAGAGACAATTCATACTGAGAAATCCAGGGGGAATAACTGGTTATTAGTTCACTTCTTGTGGGCAGTATGGAAGAAGTGAGTCATTACAAAGGATAAACTCAAATTGCAACCGGCTTTACCTTTATATTGATAACATCTATTGCTAAATTATAACAATAATAGTGACGTTATCTTGAGAAAAAGGGCTTCAAAGCACCACTTCCCATCTTATTTGTGCTCTCTATCTAGAGAAGCACTAGTTGCTTAGCTAAAGAACAGAAGAGACGTGGGTTTGATTCCTGGTCATGCTAAAGGTTTCCTGTCTTGCCTTGGGCAAGTCCCTAAATCTGCCAGAGCCTCATTTCCACCTCTGTGAAATGGGGATCATGGAACTGTGTGCCTTTCATCCAAGGTAAAACCTTTGTGTCACAGACAGCTTTAACACGTGAACTTTGGCACGTGTACAAGCACAGAAAGAGAGGAGAGGGCTTAAAACAAGACTTGCACTTCTGAGGGGTCCCATGAGTACTGCAAACACTGATAAATGATGAGCTTTATTTGGAATGTACAATCAAGCAGAGTGGAGTGCTTCTAAACGAATATTAATGTTCCCACCTGAGCTTGTAGTCCAGAATCACAGCCAATGGAGAGGACATGACCCTGTCATCCCCAAAAGTACCCTGGGCTGCATCACAGGAGCTTGGCCAGCAGGTCAAGGGAGGTGATTCTGCCCCCATTCTCTGCCCTTGTGAGAGCCCTGCTGAAGTTCTGTGTCCCAATAAGGGGTCCTCAGCCCAAGAAAGATTGGGATTTGTTAGAGCAAGTCCAAATGAGGGCCACAAAAATGGTCAGAGGGCTGAAACACCTATATAGACAGATCTTCTGTAAAGACAGAATGAGAGAGTTGGAGTTGTTCACTCTGGAGAAGGGAAGGCCCTGGGGAGACCTTGTTGTGTCCTTTCAATACCTAAAAAGGTATTGTAAAAAGACAGAGAGAGATTTTTTACTAATAGGACAAGGGACAGCAGTTTTAAAATGCAAGAGATTAGGTTTAGATTAGATATTAGGGAGGAATTCTTTACTGAGACAGTGGACAGGCCCTGACACAGGTTGCCCAGAGCAGCTGTGGCTGCCCCACCCCTGGAAGTGTCCAAGGATAGGTTGGATGGGGCTTGGAACAACCGGGTTTAGTGAAAGATGTCACTGCCCATGGCAGAGGAGTAGATTAGATTATATTAAAAATTCTTTCAAACCCAAAGCAGTCTGTGATTCTGATTCTGTGGATCTAAAAGTAGATATTTCGAACAGTTCAACATTAAGTCCTTTATTTCCTTTAATTACTGTAAAGGAATCTTTTCCCATCCCAATTTAGGTGAAATATCCCCCCTGTCAGCAGTGTTGCTCTTTTTTTGCATATGGCAACACCACTGGAGACCATTTCAGAGCACGTTCCAGGCCCAGGGGGTAATGGTTGTTTGGTGCAAGTCAGCAAAGAGAATTGTAACACAAGAAGGTTGAAAGCTCTGGCTAAAAACAATATTTTCATTTGGCAAAGCTTTGTTTCCATTAGTAACATGAAATGGGCAGGGAGAACCCCTCACCTCCAGCACTGTGCCTCTGACAGTCAGTGCTGCACAAGAGACTGGGAAAACCTGGAAGCAGGTACAGTCCTGCAACTCCACCCTGCCACATCCCTAAAAGATGGAGAGGAGCCTCAGTCCTGAAATCCACAGTTTTTAAGCCTTCATTATGATGACACATTGTTAGTTTTACTGTAAACCAAGACATTTCCTTGAACCTGGTTTCTTGTGAAGATCTTGGCCCAACGTTACTGAGGACTCTTGGAGATGACTTTATTTGCTCGTCAACATTAGTTAAAATCACAGTCAGTTCCCCAGCTGGGTTTTAAAGCTGTTCTGGACAAATTTCACTACTGCCACTGATGGCAGCTGTCCCAGGGACAGACTTCTTTTAGTTTGCATCCTAAGAAGGAGCAAAAAAAAAGAGGATTTCTGTGATTTTTCTCACATGCCATTGCATCTGTTTTGTCAAATGTACTTTTTTGCAGTCTCCAGGTTCCTGTCACCTGCCACAGCTAAACAAAAATAGAAAATAAGGGAAAAATAATGGAGTCCTGGTTCATCATCTGGCTAATGTCATGCTACTGTACTGTTTTTCACTAAAATTAGATGAAAACCTTTTGCAGTGGGAAAAATATTATCTTGCTCATTTTGGAGTTCCCAATCAAACTAAAAACTATATACACCTGAAATTACAAGAATCAGAGACCTTATATTCACTCTGAGTTATAAAATAATATTGCAATTAACAGTCAGCAGACTGATTATGAACAGAAGTGCCTCCTCAGAGCAAACCAGTGGACCATCTAGCTGAAGAAGCCTTTCCCAATGATGTCAGGATACATTTTAGGATGAGCACAAGATCCCAGTCACTTTGTGCAGTCCATTATTCCAAATCACATCTTTCAAAGTGCTTGGAGAGTGAATAACCCTGAGACCAGGCATTAAATTATTTAGTCAAGATCAAGCAGAGACTCTCAAGAACATTTTCCAAGGTTAGATGAAAGCTCTGTACCAGGCAGGTATATTTTTCCACGTTTTCCTTCCAGCTAATATTTCATCCAAGAAAAGGGATGATTTAATTGTGTTATTGAAATTTAATGACTTTATGACCTCCTGTGTTACTTTGCTTTCAGCTGCAATGACAGCAGTGTCGTGGGTTGGCCTCATACTTTCCCTAGAAAGAGAAAACGAAGCCAATAAAAATGGGACAGTCTGAAATTGTCCTTCCTTAGGCCTTGTTTCCTTAGACTGGCCCCTGCAATCACAACAGACTCCCAGCCCTGATCATTATGGACTGCAGAGCCCTGCAGGTCTCAGCAAGAGCCTGACTTGCCCTTTCTTGCTCTGTGACCATGAGTTCCCTCCTGGATTAGAGAAGGGTGGATGGGCATGGAATTCAGCACACTTTTTCCTCATTCTGAAATTATGCAGTGAGAAAGCAATGTCTGACCATTAAGGTGACACAGATTATTTTCCCGTGAGACCAAACGGAGGGTTAGGAAAGGAATTTTATAAAAAGAATCCATAAAATGTATTATATTTTTATGGATGCAGTTTGAGTTTCATCAGATTCTCTTCCCTTCCCTTCCCTTCCCTTCCCTTCCCTTCCCTTCCCTTCCCTTCCCTTCCCTTCCCTTCCCTTCCCTTCCCTTCCCTTCCCTTCCCTTCCCTTCCCTTCCCTTCCCTTCCCCTCTTCTTCTTTCTTTTTCTTTTTCAGATGTGGGAGACTCATTTGTGGTTGCAACCTGTCCAGTGTTTTTTCTGAGATTGTAAAAACCCATTTCATAACCAATACACAGCTATTAAAAAAAAAATCCTGTTTCTGCAGGTTCATGGAAAACAAGGAATCATTCATCCCCAACTCAATGACTTTGAAGCAAATAAACAAGCAAATAAAATGAATGCATTTCTGGTTTGTTGTTTGGGGGGAAAAGTTCATTACTGGGATCACACTGGGGGGAAAAATACAACTTGCTTATGAAAATAATGAATTCAAGCCTGGGGCAAATGCATGACAATACTCATTTACCTGAGAAAGAGAAATAGATCTGAGAGATATTGCAACCAAGGAAAATCCCAGTTCCTATGTATTTCCATAAATTCTTTGCCATAAAGCAAATGTATTTTAATTAAAATATTGGACTGAACTTGACTGTTTTTATAGGCAACCTCCCGTCATTGATCAAAACCACTTTCTCTTCTTTGAATGTTTTGTCTTATAAAAAATTAACCAGTGCAGGTTTTTCCCCTCTGTCTCGCCTGAGGCAAAACAGTAAGTTTACCTGCCAAAGGCAACCATTTTTGAATTTGCACCAGTGTTCAAAGCAAGCAACACGAGCTCTTTTACCCTCAAAATGTTTTTCTAAGCAGCACAAACTCCCTTGACATCTGGAGAACTCCACCTGTTCAGTTCACTAGCTCGTCACCGTGAGACATACTGAAAGTAAATAAGTAGATTGAAGTAAAGATGTGAATGTGCATGACATTGCAAGTGTGAGTAAATGAGAATTGAGAAAAAACACTGTCAATAGTGAGGGCCAAAACCTTATCAGCTCATTAGATTTTTTTTTAATAGAATTTGCCAGCAAAATAGTTGAGAATGAGGATGCCAGAAGTTTTTCCATCCGTTTATTTTTTGATGGAGTTAAAGGTGTGCCTTAGAAATCCACCAGGAAATATCTTCCTCAAGCCTGTGACCAGTTTGGGGTGTTCAGATCCAAGAATTGCCTGGTTTCCATTTCTTTTACTTTTTCACATTTCTTATGTCTTAATATCATACTGTAGAACTTAAGTTGTGCTGAACAGTCAAATATACTGCAGCTCTAGAAGGAACCTAGGGACCTGATTTTTCCCCTGAATTTTAGTTACAGACATAGTAGATCAGTTCTGAACAGTGAAATGGACTTTACTGAAACAATCTGGGGTTCTTGTTTTATTTTCTTTCCTGCTGTATGGCTAGGCTCTCTGCATTGAGATCTAGTAACTCACCTAAGCCTTTGGGGAAAATAAAACCACCTGGATCTGATGAAATGCTCAAAATTAAAAGTAGCACAGTAATTAATCTAATCAACAGGTGTAGCTGCAGCAAAATACCTTTTTGGATTGACAGCATACCAGGATAAAAGCAAATGTAGGAAATAAGTACCATAAGAAATCTGGGAAGCAAACAGTCAGCATAGACTGTCTGATTAACTCACAACACAGCGGTGATTTGAGCTGACAAAATGTTATTGGAGGGATCACTCACTTCAACACTGTTTGCTTTGGGAAGTCAGGGAGAGATTTATTATGGCTGAAAGCCTTTACAGCTGTCAGATATAAGTGCTTGTTAAAAGAAGAGAATATATAGGCTTGAATTAACAGTGGGAGCTTGAGTCTGAATACACGTGGGAGCATAAGGTTTTATCTGAGTGAGGGTATCATCAAAATCTTGCTTGGAAATGCATTACTTTTAGATCACCTTACATACTGGCAAGGTGTGTTAACTTTTCATGTATTGTGCTTTTATTGGAATACATATTAGTGATAAAGAGGTAATGTTACCATAAGACTAAAAGCTCCTAATGAGATCCCCAAGCTGTCTTTTTACAGCATAGCTTCTTCACCATTCACTTTAAAAAGACTGAAGGACATGGATAAACAAATACCATTAAAACACTGTTCCTGAATGTTACCTGAAGGTTCATTAAAATGTACCTACTTCTGCTTAACACTGATTTTTTTTTTTTGAGCCAGGCCAGAGGAGCAAATATTTTTGGGTAAATGTAGCATAATCAAAATCACTGAGCTTGCCTTTACATAAATTCATCTGCAAAATGTATTGCTTTATGTTTGCTTTAGAAAAAGCATAAGTAGCATAAGCAAAACTGAAACTGAAGCTGTATTTTAAAGAAAAGTGGATGAAGGAAAGGGATGAGTCTTAGTTAATATTTTAATGGTCCTTAAACCTTAAATATATCTAAAGACCTGGTCATCAGTCTTTCTGAGAATATATTCAAGTCTCTCAGGAATTTGATTTCTTTCTTCAGTCATGCTCCCTTACTCAGGTGAGTTATCCAGATTATTCAAATGGAATGATCAGATCTCTCTTCAGACAAAAGAGTTTAATAAGAATGTGAAGGTGGGATACAGAAGGATTCCAGAAGATGACCCAGAGAATCTTACTTAGGGATAAAGTTGTGCTTTTAGTATGATATAATTATTTAGGTTGTAAAGAGCTGATGGAGGTTTGAACTGATCCCCTCTCAAAGAGAGTTCAAAGCAAATGGCACTGATTAACTGCATCCCAAAATAAACTCAGTATCTTAACAACTTAAATGAATGAATATATGGCCATTGGCTTGACTTGTTTCAGCTGCTGTGTGTGCTGCAGAACCAAGTGAGAACTGTCCTTTCTCTCACAGAAACACAGTTTGGCTAAGGTTGGCATGGGCCGCTGGAGATCATCTTGTCCAACACTCCTGCTCAAGCAGGGCCACCAAGAACAGGCTGCCCAGAACCGCATCCAGACAGCCTTTAAATAAATCAGTCAAAATGCAGGAGAGAGGAAGAGCAAAAAGTGATGACCCCTATAGTCACCATGTCAAACAGTAGTCATATGATTAGAAATCAGTCCAAATTTTTCAAAAATCAAGGTATTTGTAAGCAAACTGCTTTAGAATCCTCTTTTAAAAAAACAACATTCATCACACCAGATTATCCAGCATTAGAAGTTCCCTTTTATAAAGCCTATTTCTCTTCCATCATACTTATTAACACTTCCAAGAAATAAGAGGGCCCTGAAGTCTGCAGCAAAGCGATGCTTTAGAGCTCATGAAACGTCTGCACGTTCTTTATTATTAGAAGTGACACCATTGTGCTGTCCAAATGGAGGACTGCCAGAACATGCTGCCAGTCACATTCAGAGCAGCATTGAAAACTCTAACAAAATGCTCTCCTCTCGCAAGTGCTCTCCCAGTTCAGCTCACAAAAATAATTTAGCGAGAACAAGGGTTGTCTGAATTATTAGTGAGCTGTTGAGCAGAAAAAGATAGCTTATAGTTGCAGCTGGCATCGCAAGCTTTTGAGGTCATGCAGCAAGCTGCTCTCCTCACACAAGCTTGCTTAATGTGCTGGGTTTGTTTTATGGCAAAAGTCCATTTTTAATAATATAGACGTTATTACAGATTTTATATGAGAGAAGGTGTGTGGTCCAATGAGTTGAAAGCTTTGGCACAGATTCCTGTGTGACCAGGCAATGTGTCTATGCCCAAAGATTGCCAGCTCTTGGGTGAGGAGGGAATAGCATCTCATTTTGCATTTATAGAGTGCCTATCACAATGGGAGCTCTATCCCCTGACAGCTAGTAATAAAAAACCTCAGTCTGCTTCTTTCTCTGGGAGTCTGATCAAAGGAGGTGCCAGCCAGTCATATATTTGTTTTCTGTTAACATGTGATACATATGATTGTCATATTTGCTTGCACAATGCCTGATTACCTTTCCCCAGATTTCTCCCTAAAAACCAATACTGTGAACATTATTTGAAGTGTTGCTCACAACCAGCTGAAAGGTGAGGTTATACAGCAAGACCATTGCATGTGTGAGGCTGTGTTATTTAAACTGGCAGTATGACTCTAAACACATTGGCTAGAATTGGTTTGGGTTGTGGTAGATGGCAGCAGATTCAGTCTAGCTGGTGGCCTGTAGTTGCAAAAGTACTGGAAACAATAATAAAGCCAGGCTGTGAAGGGTTGGGTGCTTCCCCCGCCTACTGAGGGCTAAGAGGTTAATAGTGTAAAATCTTGATGTACTTTGTTATTTCTCATGTTAATACAGAAGAGGCTGGGAAATCCAATGGAGAATCAGAGCCCCACTAGGCAGGGGGTGCCATAAACAAGTGAGAGAAGACAGTCCCCGGGTTGGCAGCTTTACCATCTCTGTGCCAGACAGGATGCAACAGTGGATATTAACTGGACAAGTGGGGGCTGGCCTGGGAGTGTGGGGAATGAGGCAACAATAAACCCAAGTTAATTTAGTGGGATAGAAGAGGTCTGGGCTTGTTGCTTGTCTCACCTGAGTTCTCCTCATGTGCCTGGGAACAGCTCGTGAGCTCTGTCGCAGAGTAAGGATTTGCAGGCTGCAGGTTCCCCAGTCCAGTGCCCAGAGACAGAGATTTCCCAAGCATATTCCAGAATCACAGGGCACTGAATAAGGCATTTTGCTTAAGTATCTCATGTCCAAAGGTGTCTAGCAACTCCCAAATAATCCTAATGCATGACTAGTTTAAAGCTGGGTGTGACCCAATTTACATTATTTTAGCCCTAGATTTAACCAAAGAGAGAGGCTAATTCTCTTACCCCGTGAAATGGATATTTAAGGTGTTCAGTACTTAAGACTTTATAGCAGTGATGAAAATTTTGGATACTCGAGGCAGGTAGTTGTATTTGCATGGTGAATTTGTTCCACTTTATTACATATGTAAATATTTGTTATTTGTGTCCAGTGCACATTCATAAAGTCCTTTGAAAAAGATTTGTTTAAACTCTGGAAAGCAAATGGCTCCTTTGGATTGATAAAATGCTTGGCAGGGTAATGACTAGGACAATTTTGGCCTTGTATGTTAGTAAAGATGGGAAATAGCAGAATGAAGAGTTTCAGAGCAGTGTAGCCAGGGCAACAATTGGCACCAATATTCATTTTGCTGTAGTGACAAGAGCTGCTGGTTTTTATTTCAACCAAAACTCGGGGCAATGGTTTGAGTGCTGTGATAGAAGTTGTTCACAAGCACTTGCTAGGAGGTTTCAGTCCAAATTACCTGCTTTTCTTCACAGATGGTAGTTTTCTTCATTTACCTCCTTGTCCACCATAGATGGGTAGACATGGGTGATTTTTTAATCTACTAAGCCCCTGAAAAAAGAGGGACTGAGCCCAAATGTATTCCAAAAACAGAAGTGGTTTTGAGAAACATTGCAGTTGAAGTTCATCTCGCCTTTAGCAGCAAACCTGGTGTTGCACAATCCTCCTTCAATTTGTTATTAATTCAGTTCATTTTCATTCAGTTCTTTCTGCAATTTCTGATAAGATGGTAAAAGAACTATTTTGTTTAATGAAAATAAGCACATACATGCCCACACACACACGTACAATCAATCACATTTTAAGTATATTAAATAGTGGTGCTGTAAATACTGTGGGAAGTAAGTGGGTTTAGAAAGCATGACCTTAGAACAACTGTGAAACAATTTGCTGCTGACAACGTTTCTTTAAAAGGAACAAGTCTGGATTTATTGTACTTAAATGGTCCATTGGGAAACATTCACTATTTTCAATGTCACATACAGGAAACCCACCACATATCTTATTAAGAGAAAATGTGTCCTTTCAGATTGTAGATTTTGAGTGAAACATTGCTCATGTTTCTTGTGAAAACAACTCTTTATTTATAGCAACACAGATTTATTTTAACATTTATATTTTATTAATAGATAAATGTGATTGCGGACCACAATTTCTACAACTGTTTTCTATCATAACTCCAAAGTAGGGAACAACAGAAAGCTGAGCTATGCTAGAAACAGATCTCAAATCATAGCAGTGTCTACAAAGATGAAAATTCACAGCTGCACGGACCCACAGCACTTCTGAGCTGAAGTGGGCTCACGTGCAGCCAGGTGAGGCTTTGCTGTTACAAACACTTGGCACAGGACTGGAGCAGCTCTGCAAAAGTCGGTTTCTGTTTGCATGAAAATTAGAATTATTGAGTCACATAGGTGATTATTGAATCACAGAGGCTGGAAGAGAGCTCCAAGATCATAAAGTCCAGCTTTTGACTGATATCAACTAAACCATACACCAAGTGCTGTGTCCAGTCACTTCCTGAACACTTCCAGAATTGTTGACTCCACCACTTCTCTTGTCAGCCTGTTCCAATGCTTGACCACCCTTTTAGTGAAGAAAGGGTGACAATATTTGTCCAAATATCCAAACTTAACATCCCCAGCACAGCTCCAGGCTATTTCCCCTTGTCCTGTCACTGATTGTCTGTGACAAGAGACCAACCCTTACCTGGCTAAAACCTCCTTTCAGGCAGTTGAAAAGACCAATAAAATCTCATAGAGCCTCCTTTTCTCCAGGCTAAACATATATGTAGGAAAAAAAGGTCTGCTGGTTTATTCAGAGTTTGCAACAATAGTTTTAGGTGTTAAACCACCAAACTCTGTTCTCAGGGAGTCCCTGTGGCTGTGCCTGTGCCATGGAACCACAGGTCCCAGGATGGAGGGAAGGGCTGTGGTCTGGTCCATGCCTCCATCACCATGCTCCATGGCACAGATCTGGGCTGGGACAGCTAAAACTCTCCCAGGGAATGTTCAGACACAATTTTGATGATAGCACAAGACAAGCATTGCTCTCAATAGGCTATTTGGATGTGGCCACCCTGTTGGGGTTTTTTTGGGAGGGAGAGTTAGGCATGTGGACATGAGTCAGGCTGCACCACAGCCTCAGGGCCAAGGCACAGGACTCACCTGTGTGGTTCTGCACTAGTGAGGTGCTGCAGAACTTCCAGATGTAAATAGAGATCACAGTTTCTTGCTAAGAATGAGAGCTCTGGAAATAAATGTATTTAAAAATAAGGTACATAGCTTTTGTGGGGAAAGTGTATTTTACTTTGATTTAAAAGCATAAGATACTGCACTTTCTAAAAGCAGACAAACAATTTTAGTCTCTTTATCTTATACTGTTTTGCAAAAGTGCTTATCTGAAACCAAAATGTAAAATCAATACAATTACCATATTTGGGAGTTTAGTGTATTTTCATTTCTTAATTATACTCTTATAACAGAAAACTCATTAAATTGATGATGAAATTCCTCTCTTTCTAATCCTCTGACATACATGAGAAATCTATTCTTCTGCAAATATTCTGAATTCAAGGAAACTGGTCTTTTATACATTAAAATTATTTCACAGTGAATTTTGCAGTCAAAGATTTTCCACATTTTCAAGTTGAGAACAAATTGGTGATAAACACATGAGAATTATGAATTTATTTTTCCATTCTTATTTTCAAAGTCCACACACACAAAAAAAAAAGTGAGCAGGAGAGGGAGAAAGAAAGAAAGGAAGAAAAGGAAGGAAGGAAGGAAGGAAGGAAGGAAGGAAGGAAGGAAGGAAGGAAGGAAGGAAGGAAGGAAGGAAGGAAGGAAGGAAGGAAGGAAGGAAGGAAGGAAGGAAGGAAGGAAGGAAGGAAGGAAGGAAGGAAGGAAGGAAGGAAGGAAGGAAGGAAGGAAGGAAGGAAGGAAGGAAGGAAGGAAGGAAGGAAGGAAGGAAGGAAGGAAGGAAGGAAGGAAGGAAGGGAAAAAGAAAAAGAGTGAAATTTTAAGTAAAATAAAGATGATAAAGATGCATCTATCGCACAGATAGGGAGAAAAAAATACACGTTTCATGAGATCTTTTTAGAGTATCCTATGCTGAGGCTTAAAATGCTGAAGGATGCTGAAGCATGTCTCCCTGCCTCAAGGAGGATAGTTGGGTGTTTGTATGTGAAAACCTTGGGGAATAAATAACTTTGTTTATGGTATTTGCTCCATGTTACAAAACAAATCTCTTTATTTGGTATAAAAGGTGGAAAAGCAGAGAGGGAGAACAGAAAGCCAAACCTGCAAGGTAATGAGCATTGAAACTGGCAGGAGCAATTACTTTCCATTCTCCTTGCCTGAAATTATCTATTTCCATTCTATAGCATCTTTGTTTGTCATTCTCCTGCCTATGTGGTTGAACATAGACTTCCTTTGTTATTAAATCCAAAACCATTATCATGTTACCTTTAAAGTTTGGCATCCAGCGACACAGGGGTCACCAGTGCCACTTTGTGCAGCGCTTGTATGACTTCATTAGCTAAATAGATCTGTGGGAAAAGATTCTGAGTGACCCTCAAGCCATGCAGAATTGGGTTTTGGTTTTTGTTTTTTTTTTTAGATGTTGTTCTAAAGACACCCAAAATGTTCTTTCAGTGGTGTTTTCAGTGACAGTCTTATAGAGACACAGATTTGCTGGGAATATAGGATATATCTGCTATATACAGAAGGCCAAATTCTGCCCCACTGTGGGTATCTCTGAGGATTAGAGTGACAAGTTCCCTCAAATGCACAGATTTTGTTTTCATCACTGTCACCAGAAATGTTGTGTTTTATTCAGAGTGTTTACCTGTGGAACCAAAACACTTTTCCCCAACCATCCTGGAATCAGATTTTGTAGCTGGTACCTCCTTCCCATGGAGCTCTGCATGAGTCTCACACACAGTCACATGTTTTTGAAATCAAATCTCCTATAATGAAGGGAGGTTTGGAAGCAGGAATAAAAGATGGGAGGACCTGATATTTTTTTAACCATGGGAACTCACGGAATTTTTTTCTGAGACAGAGGCCAGGCTGCACCATCGCTGGGACTTTAGGACTTTCACATGGGTTTTTTAGATACTTGGGTTTTGTGCTGAATTATTATTCTCATTACAGTTCAGCTTCTATTACACAGAAGATGGTGCACAGAGGAGAAGGAATTGCAATTTGTTGATTACTGCCCCACTGAACTGTCAGCATTATTTCATGGGGACCTTTATTTGGGGAATATCACAGACTCACAGGATGGTTTGAGATGGGAGGGACCTTACAGAGATCCAAGTCCTCTGCCACAGGCAGGGACACCTTCCACTAGAACACAATATACTGGAATTTTGCAAGAAACTTCAACATGGCCAGGATTCAACCTGTTGGACACATCACAAGGAAAAAGAAACCCAATTTGAATGTTATTTCACATAATTTCTCTCTACACCTGTCCACAAAATGTTTTACAGTAGCTGCTTACTTCAATGAGTGAACCTATCCACTGTATTAGGAATGGCCATCTGGGTTCTGATGGGTTTTCTGCTCTTTAGTTTTCATCCCAAGCCTTTGGCACATGCTGGAAGTGACTCTATCCAAACAAGACCCTTGCTCCATGGAGCAGTAATGACACATTGCTGTACCTGAAGTTATTAACACAAAGTACTTCAGCCTCTGGGCAAAATTCTTACTCTCCCACGTTTCTCCAACTTTATTTTATTTTAATACATTAAAGCCCATCTTTACTGACATCATTAATGGTCTACATAAAATCAAATGTGTAGGAGATCAAGTGGAGGAATCAGTGTTTATATTTGGATGTTATTGTTTAAAGCAAAGCCAAATCATTAGATCAGTAAAGCCAAATCATTAGATCAGTAAACAGTACTTTAGCTAGAAACTTGGTCAGATGATAAGCACATAGTTTATTATTAGATAGTACTTTATTATACTTTCAAAGACAAACTAGATTAACGGGGTGAAATGATCATTTTCCATTAGTAATTAAAGTGATGCAATATCTTTGGAACTAAACCATGATGAATTTTTGAAGGGAACTGAATTAGAATTTCAACATAGGGCTGGATCCAGACTTTTATGGGAAGTCTCATTTTTGTACTGTTCACATGAAACTTCACAGTCTACTTCAAAAGTCTGCTAATCCCAAACCAATGCCTGTTTGAACAATCTTTACTTGAAAACAATATTTGGCTTGGGTTAAATAGAAATCCATCTCTTTAAAGCTAGCACAAATCATAATAAATCCACTCAAGTCAATAGTCAGATTACAGTGTTGAGGTCCAGGTCTTTCAGAGGGTTAAAAAAGGCAGAAATAATAAAGGAAAGTGAACAAGATTTCTAAAGATTCCTGATTAGATGTTCAGTGGGTTCATATCTCTCCCTAGTGCCTACACATGAATAAGGACCCAGAGGAGGATCTCAGCCTCCCACTCTGACTTTCTCTGATGCAACTAGATACTGACATGAATGTTTAGGGCTGAGCCAACCTATGAGGTCTGGATTTTGGTTCATCTCCAAAACTGATAGAATTTTCTCTTCTGGATTTATGTTATACAATTTTACCTCAACAAAACAAATGAAGAGATTTCTAGGTAGTCTCTGGGATGAACCTAAACCCAAAACAAAAGCTGTATTTTGTCTTCATGCATTTTGTTACCTGGCCTATCTCTGTATAGTAGGAAAACCCTGAGTTTCAGAGGATTTGGGATATTCTCTCACTGCAAACACATCTACTGCATCACTTGGGCTATTCACCGACTCCAACTGCCTTTGAAGCATTTGTTGAAAAAAATATGAAATCTCTGCCTTGGTTTCTTGTATGTGGTATGTCAAGCTATGAATTAAAGTCCCAAAGTTATGCATAAGTCACTGATGTGTTAATTTGGTTAAAGCTAGAGGTGAGCAGCTCATCTTTGTGACTGACAGATACAGTATTAGCACCTGTGTCTGCCTTGCTTGGCTTCTCTCTTTCCATTGTAATTGCATCTAAAATCCACACACAGAAAGACTCAGAGTTACTCGTCAGAGTTCGTCTGGCAGCAACAGCTTTTGCTTTCAATTATAACTAAAAAAAACCCCAAAAAACAGAGAAAAAAAAGGAGGGGGCATTTTTATTCTTGTGCTGATCTCTTGCTGGTGGCAGACATCAAGTGAGTTTAGCAATATTTACTATTTCTAAGGTGTCAGCTGTTTCTTATTTAGTTTAATACACTGAGGTTCACTATTGCAGGAGATGGGACAATTTCCCACTCTCACTTTGCTGATCTTTCAAATAATTCCATTCAGAGCCCAAATTTTGCAGCCCCTCAACTGGCTGTCAGTTTAATACACAGTCCTGCACAGTTCATCCATCTTTTATCCATGCATGCAGGCATCTCTTCCAGTGCAAGTCAATCTCACATCATCTCCATCACATTCCCTGTAGAGGGTGGGCTGCTTCCAGAAGGACTGAGAGCCCACCATGTAATTCATGCTGGTTTTTGGCCATTGATGAGAATTTATCTATCTTCTGCTCCTGAAATAATTCTGAATGCATTTCAGATTACTTCATAGTGTTTAATCTTCACATAATGCTCACTGAAGAAACACTGGAGGTACAGGAAGATGTACATGATGGAACATAATATTGATTTGTAGAATGAAAAGAAGAGAATAATTTTTAGTTGTTGTTTCATTGGTTTTCTTTTTTTAATCAAGAGACTTGTACATGTACATTTTACTTCATATAATTTTTAGTTGTGTCTGTGCAGCAACTCAGATTTATCTGTGTATAACCAAGGAGACCATTTATATATATATATATGTATATACATATATGTGTATATATTTGTCTGAATTTTACTACTCTAAATTAAAAAAAATATATATATATAACTTTTCCTCATTTCCTCTTAAAAGTACTCATGGAAACATTAGATAGCTATCAGGAGCTTCCTTAAGTACAGAAATGTCATCCTCATCCATTTGACCTGCTAAGAAATTAATCTCACATCGTTGTAAGTTGGAGAGAGTTTTTAAGAAGGTAAATGCTTTTTTATTTTTTTTTTCATTTTCCCCCCTTTTAATAGCAAATACTATCAAGAATGTTTGAAAACTTTTAGAATTCCCATCCAAGTTAATCCTTTTAAACCTAGCTATGCTTATTAGCTTTCTTTGAACAGATAAGGCTTAAACAGATGTGTCATTTGAAGAACTGAAGTCAATTTAATAGCAAAGAAGGATACAAAATAGTGGCTACAGAAGGTGAAATGTGGCATTTGATGAAATAGTGGTGATACATTTTTAAATCTCTTCTAAAACTATATTGTTGAAATGACAGAAATTACTAGTGAGCTGTTATGGTTTTAGGAATTATAGGCATCAACCTATTTAGTGGTGCTAAGAAGCAGCTTGAATCCCTGGCTGTCTCTCTCAAGTCATTTCTGATGGCATGGCAGCTTCTGCAGTTCTCTCCATCTGCCAACAAGAAGTGCCTTGAATTTATCAGCCGGTGGGTTGAAATGTAAAGATAGGAAACCTCTTTATCCATCTTTAGGAGGAGAAGGAAATTCTTAAGTCATCTGAATTAAAATGGCAATTTTAATTGAGTTCTTGCCTGTATCTCATTGTGCATCCGCCCCGGACGGTGGCAGCTGAGACACACCACATCACCTCATTTGGATTGTCCTATTGTGCCAGGGATGTGTCTGCTGGGGCTGGGCAGGGTGGTTTAGCAGGGATGTGTATAGCAAGTGTCTACAGAGTTGAAAGACATTTCATTAGACATATCTGCAGCATACACAGTCGGGAGAACTTTACAGTAAGGGCATATCGTGCTGCACCGTCAAGGAAGAGTCAAAGGAAATTTTTCCACTTTGCCATACAAAGCTTATCTTGGAAGGTTATTTACAGTTAATATTCCAAACAGGAGCTTCTGACTTTCAGAGCCATCTCTGTAAGCATGCTCTGGGAATTTAAAGCAGAGGCAGTTTTGGAAACTGGAGGTGCAGAAAGATCTGGAGGGGGGAGCTACTGGCTGAAGAGTTTTTATTTTCTGCCTCCATTTTAGCAGATATTTGGGGCCTGACTCCTTGAGAGAGCAGCCCTCACCCTGGGAGGAACCTCAGTGGGTGCAATGATGTGTCTCCATTTTGGGGTCCCTCAGAAGGGCTCCAGTAAGATACAGAAGTCTTACTCTAAACATTAATTAAGCTCTTTGGTAGCAATCCCTGCAATTATAAGCCATCACAAATTGCCTTAACATCTCTTTTCCTTCTGCAGTTCTGTAATCAAAAAAGCAAGTTCTGCGTGTATTTTTCCAGTATTGCTATCTCTGAAGAAAATTAATCCAAACCTAAATTTCAAGGAGATCCTCTTTGCAAATCCAAGGGGGTTGGGGAAGGGTTAACACCTGTGTCCAGGCTGGACACTGCCCGGTGAGGATCAGCCCAATGATGAGGTAATGGGGTTTTGCTGAGGCAGAGGAAAGGGATGACTTAATGAGAGATGAACCAGAGCTGGAGCCAAATTTAAATTAATTAACTTCAGCTAGACTGAAATTCTATTGTGAAAAGTCAATGGCTGGGGCTAGTGAGCAAACTTGGAAACACCAGGCTGGGAAGGGAGTAAAATAATGAGTGTGGCTCTCACAGAGATACTGATAACAAAGCCTTCAGTGGTTTGCAGCTACTGGTGCACTGTGACTTGCCAGAGCTGTCTCTGGGCCCATCTCTGTGTGACCAGTGGTGCTAAATCCTGAGTGGTAACTACACACTTTGCAAATTCAGCCTCAGAACTGGACAGATCAGAAGGCTTAGATCCTTGTTTTATAGAAATCCCCATCTCCTGGAATAAATTATTATAAGGCCACTGCAGCTGCTTTAATAGCATTTTTATTTTTTCTTTTTTTCTGAATTTCAAGGAAGAGGGGGTAGGGGAGTAAAACCTAAATATGTACAAAATGCTTCAGACATAAGCACAATCCTGTCATTCATTTATTTTACAATTTAATTTTTTTAAGCCAACCTCCTGATTTCGAGTGTATGAAATTCACAACACTGTCGTGTGACAAAAGCTAAGTTGAAAAAGCAAGCTCTCCATGACTGAATCTTTTAATATTAATGCTTTTGTTCACATTCAGTAAAGAAAATCCTGGGCCAGATCCTCAGCTATTGCCAGTGGGGGAGGCACCACCATAAAGAATCTTCATAGAAGTCAGTCACACTATTCCACAGTCTGGCTCTGTAACACAGGGTTTTTAACTTTTTTTTTCTTTTTTTTTTTTTTTAATAATTAAATGGGCAGGCAACATTAATTTCTCTAATTTAATTTATATCTAATTTTAATTCATCAAAAAGTCACATCTTGTTGCATGTTCCATGTTTTGGCCCCCATGGGTAGCCAATGGAGAGACCTCGGTGGTCTTTGGAGATGTCACCTTCTCAAGAATTTTTACAGAGGCAGTGTGAAGAATGGACATTGAAAGATTTGGGCTGAATGGAAAAAGTGGAAAAATTCCTATGTGTAGACAAGAAAGAAAATTACAAATTCAGGATTGTCCTGATCTTTGGTTCAACAAAGTAATCTAGATTCAATACCTGAGATAAAGCATTTGGTATGTGTGTTTGTGCTTTGCTGCTCAGTACTGAGACAAAGGTGTGGATGCCAACGGTTTAGCTGAGCCAGACTTCATAAGTTTTGTTGCTATTTTACCATTAGCATCAATTTTGAGGTCTGTTAATAATATAAGCAGAAGGGGTCAACTGGGCAGCAAGAACTGACAACAGCAGCTCAATGCTGCTGTGACACAGACCCAGTGATGTAGAATAGAACCCCTCCAATGTGCTCCTGCTCTCTCCTTCAACAGACCAAACAGCACAAGTGTCCCTTTAGCCCCTTAGAAAAAGATGTTATGAAATTACTGTAGACACCAATGGAGTTTTAAATGGTTTTAACATAATATGGCAATCTGTTTACAAATCCTGATGTGTTTACAAAACATATCCTTGCTGCCTAATACGTTTATTTTAACACTTTATTCAGGCTTAAATGCTATTTTCACATGCTGAGTTTGTTTGGATTTTGCATAAGGTTGTACCACTTATTCAGGAATGTTGGACAATAATGCAGCATTGGGAAAGAGTTCAACTTTTGTTTGGGTTGAATCACATTCAAGTTCTGTTATTCACCATTTAGGGCCTGAGTCATCAAATAACAGTTAGAACTGTTTAGTTTCTGTTCTCAGACAGAACAGGTGACTTTCTCATTGGCATGACCACAGGCAACAGAAGTTGAATCTCACCTGGACAGAGCAGGACAGAGGTTAAGTGATTTCCAACATAATAAAGTATTTTTCCATAGTGGAGTTTCACTCAGGATCAAATATCCACAGCTTTCCAGACCAACATGCAGGTTTGAAACATATTTGGATTCCTCCCAGTTCAGTAGCTCTTGTTGGTAGCACACAGTTCACTTTTTATCCCTGTTTTCAGGAGCTGAGGGAGTTCTGTTCCATCGAGGTGAACAATTACTTGGCACTGGCTGTGTTCTTCCTTTCCTGGGATGCTTTCAGCACATCTCATACCTGTGCTTCACACTGTGCACCTTGCAAATGCTCCACACACTGGGAATGTCCAGTGCTGGCCCCTCACTTCAAGACAGACATTGAGGTGCTGGATTGTGTCCAGAGAAGGAAAATGGAGCTGGGGATGAACACAAGTCTGATGAGGAGCAGCTGAGGGAGCTGGAGGCTCAGCCTGGAGAAAAGGAGGCTCAGGGAAGATTTTATTGGTTTCTACAACACCCTGAAAGGAAATTCCAGCAGGGTGGGCATCAGTCTCCTCTTTCAAGTAACATGATGATAGGAAATGTACTGAAGATGCACTAGGACAGGTTCAGGTTGGACATCAGGAAGAATTTCTTCACTGAAAGGTGGTGAAACATTGGAGCAGGCTGCCCAGGGAGAAGAGGGAGTCACCATCCCTGGAGGTGTTTGAGAAACAACTGGACATGGCACATGGTGGTGTGGTTTAGCTGACAAGGTGGTGTTCAGTCAAAGATTGGACTTGGTGACCTTGGTGGTCTTTTCCATCCTCCCTTATTCTATGGTTCTATACCATAACATACCAGCTGACATCTCTTCAGCCACACGCATGATCATTCTTCCATGACGTACAAGATACAGTCACAAATCAGAACCAGAATTTCCTCAAGGTATTCAAGAGCCAGCAAATCAAAAGGCTACCAAAACTGTGGAATGAAAATCACATGGGCATTTTGTTTCTTTGAGATAATGAACTTCTAGAGAAAGGTAATCAGCTACCTTGTGCTGGAATGACCACCAGACACATCTCTGGCTCACATGGGCTTTTTTGAAAGATAGTGTTATAATCCTTTCCTCATACAATGAATTTCTTATCTGTCCACTCTACTAATCAGAATGGACACGTACTAATTTATTTATTTACTTTCACAAGAAAGTCTGCCAATAGATCAACTTTTCAAAGGAGAAATTGTAAGTGACATTAGTTAGAAGAAAAGACTTTCCAGTCTATACCACTTTCAAGGTCATAGGTAATTTGTAATATATTGTTGATATTTTTTATTTTAAATAAAAAATATTACATATATGTTGTTGTGGATCATTTAAATTATATGTTTTTACTTCTGGTGAGGACTTTAGCTTTGATCCTATTCACTGGTGGGGATTTAGCCTTCCTTTTGTCATGTTTTACTACTAGTTATTATTATAAACTCCAAACTTACAGCCTATATGAAGAACTCAATAATTATATGATATGACTTTTTGTTTGGTTTTGAGGCTTTTTGGCATTTAAGCTAAGGGAGTTTCAAAAGAATTTCGTTTTAGTTTTAGTTTTCTCTGAATTTCACCTAACCCAAGTCAGCTTGCCCATCACTGATGTTAACATGGATTCAGTCAAACAAGGCAGCAGCAGACCACACCACAAATGCCACAGTGTATTATTCTTTCTAATCAAAAGGTTTGCTTTGGTTTTCAAAGTGTGGGAAACCTGACACAAGATGCCTGTCGCAGATAGGGAAGGATCCTCCGCTCTTCAGCACAGGGTAATAATAACAACAACAATAACTTTGATTTTGTTTCAAGACTTCTCACTTGGGATCCTGTAGAGGTTCTAATATCCCGCCATGCCAGCATATTATTTTTGGATTGAATGACTGGATGAGCTTGATTTACATCTTATCTCGCTCCATAGCCCATAATGTGTTTTTAAATCATGTCTAAACAATTTACCACAAAAGCAAAATTGGAGGCAGGCAGTGGGAAGCATCTTGGATAAGTCAAGCATCAAAGAGAGAAACCTCAGAGGACGAAGAGGGGTTTATTTGCAGCTGGCTGAGTCATGTTTCATGTGGGGTATGGTCCCTTGCTAATAATAAGCAAACTGCTAAAATACTATTCCACACTTTATTAACTTGCTCAGTGAGTTAGGATGTCCTGTGCAGACATGTTCACTGGTAACTTCTTTTCTCCAAGAACTTTTCCCCTGATAGCCTTTCAGATAACATTAGAAAATAGCTTTTTTCCTATGTTTTCCCTGTCTCATGTCACTGCCAAGCCTCTGAGGAGGTTTCTGCTGTGCTGCAGCCTGCAAGGCCTGTGCACTCTGAATCTACAGCAAAGAGTCTTCAAAGGAAAATGCCAGTCACAGCAAGTGAATGCCATTTAAAAAATAATATTGATGGGTTTTTTAAAGATTGTCAGTCACTATTCTTTCTGTATCAAAAGTGGGCATTTGCAGGGGGAAAAACAGTTTCTTGGCACAGATTTTGTTGTCTTTGGAAAGTTCAGCTTTTCTTTGTTTTTTTTTTTTTCAGGATGATTTTGTTTTGATAAGGCTATTATTATCATTATTATTTAATTGTTAATATATTATTTTTCCCCCTTTTTTTTTCTTGGTCAGAAAGGACAGAAAAGGAGAACAATGTTAGAGAGTATTGACTTACGCTAAATCAGTCTGAGACTTAATTTTCAGGAACAAATTCAATTTTTGAGATAGCTCTCACTAAATTCTCAAGTATGTGGGTACATGGAATTATTATTTACATTTGGGAAAAACTGATCAATCCTTTAACTATTGAGGCAAACACCAGGATGGGGAACAATGTGCTGTATGTGGTATTTCTTGCCACAGCAGAGTCCCACAACAGATTTTGTGTAGCATTCTAGAAACAACTCTCTTTGTTGTGTAGTGCTTGTGTTGAACAGCACCAGATTTAAAACAATAATATTATGACTCTTCAGAGATCGCACTCACTGTTTTAAACACACTGACTCTGAGACTGGGCTTTATCTTAGCATTGTCCTGAATATAATTTAAAATTACAGTGTATAAAAATGCAAGACCTGGCAAAGGACAGAAGAAAAAAACAGAATGAAAAAGAAAATAAAAATTAAATTTAAAATTGAGAGGTACTCTTAATGCTTTCAGCTTTACTCTTAACGTAACCAGTAGCCCTGTATTTGGAGCATTGTGGTTGGGATGGAGGAGGTGAAAACTCCTGTACTTAATCAGGCAGAAAAATTGATTTGTCCCTTGGTCTTCCCTGTCAAATACTGGGAAAATCTGATGATTCCCTGTGGATCCTGGTGACTGATCCTGGTGGACAATCCTGGAAGGATGATCCCCACTTTGATAAACAATCCTTGCTGAAGAAAACATTTCCTCTATTGTCCACCTTTGTAGGCTGTGGTGATTTCAGACACCAAATACACAATGTTTACTGTGGAAAAAAAACAAACAAGAAACACTTGAAAAGCCGTTATCTGTCTTATTTAAGCCCAGAAGTGAAAAAAAAAAAAAACATAGAAAAACCAGAACCAACCAACCAACCAACCAAAACAACCTCCCCCCTAGAGAAAAAAGACACTCAAGTTGTTTCAAGCAAAGCTCAGGGGTTTCTTCACTTGTTTGTTTCTTCACCCCCAGAACACAAGGGCTGTCCTGAGCCAGTCATGATCCCTCTCAGGAGGGGACATGAGGACCCAGATCTGGAATTGTTATCCCTTCTCCTCAGAGGGTCAGCACTAGAGGGCAATACAGCCACACAGACACACACCAGGGATTTTTAGTGGACACTGTTTGCTTCACTGACATGAAAAAAGGGAGGGTGGAGATGAGTTGTCAAAACCGTGAGTCAGAGAGTAAATTGGTCCCACCTTAACCACAGTCCTCTGCCATGCAGCAATTCCCCTTATCAGATTGCTATCAGAAATTAACATTGGGCAAATCTGCATGATAAATATCATTAGTTCCATTATTAGAGATAGATGATATAATACAGAGAAGTTTCACAACAAGGTAGAAATTAATAACTGGAATTGCATGTCTGCTTTTTTTTTAGTGGTTTCAAAACTGGCAAAAAGCATTGAAGTCCAGCTGGATTAACAGCAGCAAAAAATGGCCTCAGACAAAGAAGCTAAACTGATATTATTAATTCCAATCTCTGCTCAGGGTGCCATTCTGAACTTGGCCTTGCCCTCTACTTTACTGAAACTCTAGATGAAATGAAGAGATGGCTGATACAGGACAGGCTAAAAAGTTCAATCTGTTGGGACCAGGATTCATTTCAACCCATCAGTGCTCATTATTCCACTAAGTGGTGACATAATTACAGAGCTGGGCTCTCCAGGGATTCTCTTGGAGCTGGCTCCAATTTGCAGGCCACCCTGCAGGAGAATGTCAGCCCCACTTACACCAAGCAGGGGTTTGTAGGGAAATTGAGCAACTCCCTGACATACTGAACATGAATTCCTTCCTGAAAATCTGTTGCTGTCTTCCTGATAAGACTGATTTTGAAACTCAGAGAAGACTGAACAGGGTTGAAGTAAATGCTACCCAGCCTGTGTTCATGCACAGCACTGCACTTCCCCCTCTCCATCACAGTCACGCTTATTTCACCTATCATTATCACCTACTTCTCATGGAAAATAAACCACCACCTCAAAGGCTGGTGAATACCTTTATCTATTTATATTTTGGCATTGCAATCTTCTTGGTTTAGGCACCAATTTTCTATTTACATAGACAGCAAGAATGAAAATTTTACACCATGGAGAGATCTACCTGAGTATTTTATATATGCTCATACTCATAAGCTCATTGTGTTCCAAGACCTTGCAAATATTCACTAGCAAAATGACTGGGATTGGGACCTACAGAAATGCAGATTTTTGATATGTTTTCCATATTTACATGGTGGAACAGTTTGATGCCTCTTTACAGCCAGGCTGGGATTGGTACCTAAATATGTTTAGGTTCATACATAAAGAAGAAAAATATAAAATAACCCTTCCCTGTATTTTTAGCCCCTCCAGGCATTTATTGTATCATACAGTATTTCTACAGCTCCCTGCTGGCTTTAAGTTGCTTGTAGCTCAACTTCAGCACAAATCTATGAAATTATTTCAAGCTAATAGCTACTCACCAAGGCCCAAAAGGCCATGCATAGCAAGATGCATCCCAAGAATGCACATCCTGAAACCCTACAGTTTAAAGGACTCCATATAACTGAAGGAAAGAAGATAATATATTAAGTCAATATGGAAGAAACGCGGAGAGCTGTGTCAAAATAGGTTTAGGTTGGATATTAGGAAAGGTTTTTTCCCCAGAGGGTGGTTGGGCACTGGAACAGCTCCCCAGGGCAGTGGTCACAGCACAAAGCCTGACAGAGCTCAAGAAGAGTTTGGACAATCCTCATGCATACATGGTGTGAGTCTTGGGGTGTCCTGTCCAGGGCCAGGAGTTGGACCCAATGATCCTTTGGGTCACTTCCATCTCAGCACATTCTGTGATTCTATAACATATCAAGGCAAATCATTGCTTAGGGTGATGTGTGGTGACAATTAAACACCCCCAGCTAAGTCTAGAACGTGTGGAGCAACACACTGGCAGGAGGCAAATTCACATTTCCAATTGGACAGTTACTTTTAGGCAAGGCTGACTGAGCACTGACATATGCTGTCAAAGAAAGTGGAGCATGTTTTCTGAATGCACATTCTGAGAGATGTGCTTTATAAGGAGGAAGTCCTGATTTAGCCAAACAAGCTGCAACACTTCTTGCAGAGGTAGCTGAATGACATGTAAGGGCTTGCTTTGTATAGGAGGTCAGACTAGCTGATCCAATAGTCCATTCAGAGCTTAAAGTCTCTGGGAGCCTATAGTCTGAGCTACAGACTTAAGCCTCTTACTGGGAGTTGAAACAGTTTTTGTATTGTCCCTTGATCGTGTATTGAGGAGAAAGCAGACCAGACAGTGAGCAGTGGGTTGCATGTGCCAGGGAAGATGTAATTTAAAAAGGAATCCATCTTTATACTGAGTCATAACAGAAGTTTTATTATTACCTCTCCATGTGTGGGTATAACACCTTATTTAAAGTTGGTAATACAAACTGACTCTGAAGTAAGGATTACAAAGTAGAAAGGCTTCAGAGTGGTTAGCAAGGTCTCACACTAAACATCGCCCTTTGCCAGAAGATGAAAGGAGAAAATCAACAGAAATATAAACACTTAAAAGTCCTTATTGTTGTTTTTAAATTTGCCCATCCTCAATGAATATATAAGCACAGGGAGGCTATGCTGCCTTGTGTTTGCCCATCCCTGGTCTTTCTCAGCTCACCTATTGCTTAGGTGTATTAGAAGAAAATAGCTCCTTAAAAAAAAAAAAAAAAAAAAATCACCTCTGACTTGCATCAAATCAAAGGAGTTTGTAGCTATCTGAAGTTTTACAAGTAGGGACTTCACTTTAGTGATGAAGTCTCAATGGCTTATTTCCTGGTACTTAAGAGGAGATCTGTGCTACACCAGTAACTTGTTAAGCTGTTACGCTGTTTTGTAGGTACTAATTTCTTTTAATGTGAGTTTACTTTGTCTTGCTTTGTTTGCTGTTATTTCTTGAGTGGGTTTGGTTATCTCCTCCTTAAAAGAAGATTTCAGACTGATAGTATTTACCTAAGAGAGCCATGGACATTATCTTAACCATTAATGCATCTGTCACTATTTGGGAGGATGTACTTTCTACTGAATCTAAGTAAATGTTTCTCAGTAAATCTGTGAATGTGAACAATTTCTTAAAAATTACATGCAACCATAAAGGTCAATACCATCATGCTAAATATTTTCTAATTAAAATATCAAAATTTTGTATGAAAAGCGGAAAGTGAAAATCATAGATAGACAGACTTGTGTGGTATGTGGGGTTTTTTCCCCCTAGTGTTTGCTCCAAAGATCAATAAACCCAAGGAAAGATTCTCTTTCATTCTGTTAATTGGGTCCCATAAAAACCAAAATGGTTGTGTATTTACTATTGTATTTTTAAAACAGATAAAACAAGTAATGTGTCTCTAAAAGCACAAGCAGAGCAGCAGCAGGTTCTAGATGCCTTTGAAAGCCCAAGAGCTGCACATAAACCAAAAGCATTGATTTGACTGCTTAGCTTGATGATCAGCTCAGTTAAAAAAATAAAAAATTCCCTCACAATCAAGACTTTCAGCATATTCTCACCAGATCACTCTTTGGCTGGTCCCAATTTCCAGTGAGAAACAAAATGTAAGGTTTGGGGAAAGCTGAAAGGAATCTTGCAAGGATTTCATGTCAGCTTTTGGTGTGAAAGCTTGGAGAGGACTGCTGGCCACAGTGAAGGGGCTCTTTAATAAATGCATCTCTCACAACTCAATTTATACAATCATTCTGGTAAACTTTTTAAAGTAAAATGTAAAAATCTTGGAGTGAAGATCAAAGCCTAAAACTCCCTTCTTCCAGTTAAATATCCCCTCAGCCTTCCTCTATGTACTAGCATCTTTCCAAGGTTTGACACAGCATGACTTTATCAACAGAATTGGAAATTACAGGACTCAGCCAATTGAGGCCAAATAGGAAACACCAGCCAACTTTCATCTGATATCTGAATTTCCATAAAGACTTGAAAGACCACTCTCTCTTCTTTCTTTTTTATTTTGGCCTATTTTTCTTGTTTTACTGTGCATGCATTTCCTCCCCTTCGTCCCCAGTTCCCCATTATCCCTTTTTTCATCACTTTTGGTGGTTTTCACACTTGAAGTGTGAAAGAACCCAATGACAGTTTAATTAGTAACTTTTTGTACAACTTTTGACTGGGCAGAGCACCCAAGGTCCTAAAATTAGATTACACCATGTTTCAATTTCAAAGTATTTGTAATTGCTACAAAAAATCTCTTACTGAAAAAGAATTGGAAATTATTTTATTTTTCTTTTTTTTTTTCATTATTATTTAAATTATTGAATAATCCCAGCCAAAATCATGAGCATCTTTCAGCCTTTCTCATCACTTTACTGCCTCTGCTAATCACTGTTGTAGACTCAAGAGTTAATATTCCTGCTTAAAAAGCAAGCAAAAATGTTAACAAGTAGCACATTTAATAGGAGAAAACAGAATCACAGATGTTTAGCAATTTTCCTGAAGTCACACTGCAAGTCCACCAGCAAGGCAAAGACTCAAGCCTGGACCTCACATCCCAGTCTACAACTCAAATATTTATTGAATATTTATTTTATATACATATTTTAAATGCGACAGCAACAGTTTAAAATGCAAAGCCATTCTCAGAGAGGTTTTTCCTAGCTCTGATGTAAATTATTTCATACTGCAAGCTCAAGATTTTAATGAATTTGTGATTATTATTATTTATTACTGTAAACTGGATTATGTGACACTGTCTGAGATTGTCTTATCATAATGAACCTGACTATAGCACCCACAATTCCTCCTACACACGGGGAAAAAAAATTTCTAAGAATCAGATTTCTAAGTATGATCTTTGGCGAATACCAAAGAAATATGAATCACTTGTCATGAGTCACATGAAAATGTTACAAGGCATAAAACAGGTTCACGTGAAACATTTTGCATGAGAAAAGGTGGCCAGCTGACTGTGTCAGCAAAGTGACTGCAGAACCTGTGAGTTTCCAATGAGCTGGTTTTATTTTTACATGTTTTTAAAAATATAAAAAATAAAAATCTTTCTTGAAGACACTGCTGCAGTGGGAAATGAGAATTGCAAGTAGTTGTGTTTAAACCCAAGCCCAGCAAAAAATCACCCACCCTTGTCAAGACCAATTTACCACGCCACAAGTTTCTAATGGATGTAAGGAGCAGGTTGATCTGAAAACAAAACTATTTAATAACAGGTTTTCTATTGCTCGTACCACATTAATGCCATAGATTTGGTGCCTAAAAGACCAGCAGTGTAGCTGTCTTTAACCCTGTCCTTATTACATGATTCACTGCTGTGTCTGCTCTGTAATTTGGCTGTAGCTGGGCTCATTTTGCAGTGGGTCTCAGTGTGGTCTGAGCTGTGTGAGAGGCTGCTCCTGGTACCTACGTGAGGAACTTTTGGGAATCTCCACTGAAACCACAGATCCTTCAGTGCAGACGTGCCCTGAACATTTCTTGGTGGATTTATTCACATCATCTGCCTGTAAGAGAGAGGATTTATATCTTCTGTCAAGCCTGTTTTGGAGATGATAAAACATCTGCCTGGTGAAGTGGTGGGGCTTGCCCATAGTCAAACAGAGAGTCTGGGGAAGAGCAAGGAGCTGCCCCCAAATTATCTCAATCTTGCTCAAAAAAAGTGCTTTGCTGCAATAGCATCTTTGTCCTTAGATGAACAACAATTCCACTCAACTCTGGAAATATTTGATTTCATAAAATTAATATTTCATTTTTGTATCAGGACTCTTTAAAAGGCCAAATTTGAAGTGAAAAATACTAATCTATGTGGGTGAACGCTTGGGTCACCAAGGGCAGAGTCTGATTTCACTGTTTGACAGATGACACAAACACCAGATAAAGGCAACAGACACAGTTTTGGTTGTCTTGGAAGTTAGGGCAAACACAGCCGTGTTTTTAGTGCACTGCACAAATGGTACCTGACCTGGTGGTTTCCTGGCAAATGAAACAGGAGAAAGAACAGGGAGGACATGACAGATACAACCAGGTGGGCTCACAACTATCATGAAAACAAAGGAGTTTGTACAAAGAAAACTTTTAGGATAGCTGCTGTTGCTCCAATAAAGTTGACAGAAGTGAAAAAAATGGCAAAAATGTAAAATAGCTTTTCAAAGCATTCATTTTTATCCCCACTACAATGTTTACTTCTCCTTTAATATACTGAAAAGATTTCCATCCCAGAGGAATGTTCTGGACATGCTGTATTATACAGTAACATTATGCTCTAACGTTTCAGTCATCTAAATATTGTTTTTGGGATTACTCGTGGAAACTTCACAGTGGAAGAGGAAAGAGGAGGGGAAGTTGTATGGAGAAGGGAGGGGGGAAACATCCCCTATTAAAGCTCCATTAGCTCCAGAAAGAAATACTGTGAAGTGCATGAAAAATATTGTGGATTATTCAAAGACATCTATAATTTGAGTGTCTGTTTTCAATGTCAAGTTTCCTCCTAACCCCTATCACTTTTTTGCTTCTTTTTAAATTTTTTTTTTATTATTATTATTTTATTTCTGCAGAGAAGGATAATGATTATTACAGAAGTTAGTGGGGAAGAGATGGATTGTCTTTATGTGAAGTGTAAGTGTTGGGTAAGGCAATTAAGTGGAACACAAAATAACTGGGATTAAAAGCCTTTTTTAGATCCTGCCAGGGCTGAAATCGTTGTCACAGGGAAGATGTTTAAGCTCCAGCAAAGTTTGGGTGAGGCAATTGTGAGCAGGATGGTCTAATGACTGTAAAACCTTCTGGATGGCAAACAGAGGAGAAGGCTTCCCACAAAGGAAGGACACCTCTTCCCCTCCTGGGGCTTTCTGATGTCAGATGTGAGCAGCACACCTGTGATAAATATAAACCCACAGCTGTCCCTGGGGGCTGGAGCGTGGGCAGGGCTGGGGACAGCATCTCCCTGTCCCACACAGGCTCTGCTCAGCTGGGGTTTCAGCTCAGTTCCAGGGAAAGCAGCTGGTGAATCACTGAGCTGGCAACTTGTGAGTCAGGGCTGAGGGAGGGTTTGTTACACAACCCTCACGTTCGGGGTGGAGAGCTCAGGAAAGAGCAAACCCACACGAATTCATCAGCAGCTGGGCACAGCAGCAGCCTTGGTGCTTTGCTCTCCCCCTTTGCCCTCCCAAAGCTTGCAGGGCAGCAATTCACAGGGGAGGATGCAGATAAAGTAATACATGAAATTACACAGTGCTTGGTGTAGTGCTGATTATCCTCAGCATCACACCAGACTTCTCTGCTTTGGACAGCCAGTTCTAGTAGGCTTCAAGCCACGTGGAGAGAGAAAAATCAGAAAAATAACAACCCCTGGTACACAGCACAGAGGGAGGAAGCAGGTTGGTGAAACCCCTCCCAGCTGAAGCAGGGCACAAGCTGTGCCAGAGCCCCAAAACAGCTCCGTTCTGCAAGCTCAGGTGCAGATCCCTGGATGCTGCAGCCTTTCCTCTTCTCCTTCATGCCTGCACCAGCTCACCCCCAGCCCTCCCTGCTGGGTCAGGATGACAGATCTAAATAACAGGAGTAATGACAGCTGATGGTATAATTAGAGCAGTGAATTCAGTGTGGGAGTCCTGCAATTTGAGAGGCAGCTTGTGACCTCTGGGCTGTATCCATCGTTGATGTGTGCCCTGGGACACCCCTCTGCAATCAGTGGGATGGCACAGGCAGCAAGCTCAGAGCACATTTCATCCCATTTTTTTGGCCAAAAAACCTGCTATGTAAGAAAAAGCAACACCACACTCAACCTGAAATATGAATGTGGTGCTGTGCTGAGAAGTTCTTGCTCTGCTCACAGATAATCTGCTTTGGTATTTATGTTTAATAGTAGCAGGGTGTAATATTTCTAAATTGCTTGTACTCCAAGCTGTTGATCAGGCACTAATGGACCTCACTGCGACCTTGTTCTCCCCAAGCAGCAGCCTGAACTCACAGACTGGCTTCTGGTTCTTAAGCTCATCACTGCAGCACACATCACCTCTGCAGCTGGAGGGATCAAAAAGTTGCTTTTTCCCTTGTGTTACACAGTGAAATTTCAGACCCAGAACTTTCTGGCATTTGCTTCTGAGGAGAAAGTGGGGAAATTAATCTGTTCTGTTTGTTCTGGCTTAAATACAGAAACATCTGTTAAACTGTCTCCAATTGCCTCCTGGCTGCATTAAAGTGATGACAAATTTTGCCACTGATTATTGAGTATATTTCACTTTTTTTTTCCTACATGCAAGTTCTGTGCAATGCTCAGGACTGCTGTATGTGGTGGTTTTGCTGTCTGCAAGATGATAGGGACTGCATCTGCAAATCAGCCTCACATGTTGTATTGATGAAATGCCCCACAGCTATACATCAGTGCAGAATTTTTTCGATTTTCCAGATCCCAAATATCTATATATTTCTACTATATTAAATATGTGTGATATCTATATACATATATATATAATCTATTTATCTATATCTATATATTTTTAATATGTGCATATCTGTGCTTGTGCCTTGCCTCTGGGCTGACTTTCTGACCAGAAATTGATCTGAGAAATGGAAAATGATTTGAGCAGAAATCCTATTGCTGAACAAAACATATCAGTGCTAAACAAAGGGTTCAAAGTGGAGGTGCAGAAAGGAGTTCTCAACCAAGGAACCCTGGCAAGGGCTGCTCAGTGCTTTGCTGGGGAGAAGGGCTAAGTTCAAGCAGTGGTCATCTCTGTCCCAGAATCAGAATTAGAAAACAGCCCAAACGTATCCTACAAGACCAGAAAGTAATCAAAGGAGGGGGAACACTAAAGAAGTAAAAATAAAAATTCTTTCAGTTGTTTCTGGGTTAAGGAAAAAAGTTCCTGAGTGTCTGGCTGGAGAAGAGAGCAAAGCATCTAGAAAAGGATGAACAGAGGAAATAAGGGCCTGGGAGATTTGAGTCCTACTCAGAAGTCTGGTTCAATACTCAGTGCCCTCAGCAAAGGGCACTTGTGAGCATTTTGGGATGCCTGCAATCCTGCCTCAGCTGCTGAGGCAACCCCAGATTGCAGAGAGCATTTAAGTGGGCTGAGTATAATTACCTGATTGGCATTAAGTAACAGTGTAATTAGCACTTTTTGGCACATCTTCCTTTGAGCATATGGTGTTCAATGCTTCTGTAAATAAGATATTTATATGACACTCCCAGCAATACACTTAATGATGACTTTAAAGGTTATTTTCCACATTTTCCAGAGGTAACACTTAAAGTAGGTGTGCTGGACACTGGGGATTTCTGGTGAACAAGGAGATGGAGTTAATGGGCTAAATTCTGCTGACTGGTGTAAACTGTGGCAAGCATCAAGAAATTAGGGGGAAAACTTTTGAGGCTGTAGTAGTAGAAGATAATGCATTTTCATCAAGGAAACTCCTTTTCACATATGGAACCTGGGGAATTCCTTACAGCACAGCAAAACTGAAGCAAGACCCCGGAGAATCGCTCAGGATTTTTGGGAGAAATTATTTTAACCTAAACTATTGGATATTTAAAATGAATCTATGAAGGAACTGCATTCTGTAGCTCTCTGCTTGGATCTAGAAACTTAATCCAAAGTTTCATAAAGTGAGCACTATAGATACACAGCCTCAGTGCATTTGGTGCATTGCTGCAATTAGTCTCTGTTATAATGGCATCCCAAATTATCACCAAAGGTTCCCATTTGCTGATAAGAGGAAAGAAGTAACAACCTCATAACATTATGATTATTAATATTGTATAAACTTCCTATTTTTAACTTTGCATAGATATACATTGCTATCTCTGCTTATAACTGACAGAGGGTAAGGGGAAAATTTCTCTTGTGTTGCTTAATCCCACGTTTTCTGCAGGGTTTCTTGTACATTCTTTGGTAATGGTGATTCAGATCACCATTGTGATCTGTGTTGGATCAAGCTTCCTTACTGGAGGATTAGGAAATGTGATACTTTGTTCCAAGAGAAATGAATGTTTTAGACATTTGGCAGAACCCTGTGGCTGCCCATGAATCACAACTTTTGGTCAATCACTGCTCAATACCTGTCTGCAAAATACTGTGGGAGGAGGGGGTCAGAAATGTAATAACTCTGTGCTTTCTCTGCAAAATTAAATTATTGCAGTGAGCTTTGGATGACGTTATTAAAGTGACACAGTGAGAAATACAACTTTTTTCCCTTTATTGCCTTGAGTCAGTTGATAATTCACAGCAGTGAACAAAAGAAAGCCAGTGGATAACACATGTTAGCAAGGTCTCTGCAAAATTGCCTTCCGTATTAGACTTCTCTTTATCACTGAGATCCACTGCCAGTTCACATTAAAATTCAGAATGCTGACAAATGCATTTCTCTTAACAAGATCTCCATTATTTTTTTTCTTTTTGCTAGTCAGGAGAAGGGCAGAGATTGGTAAGCAGAGCTCCTGATGTCCCTGAAGGTTGTTTGTTGAGTGGGGAGGATTTTATCATTTCAGGACAGCTACATCCAGCTCCTGGGGTCTGAAAGTCACATAACCATCAACGTGAAGAATTTACTTGTGGCCCCTTGAGCCACTGAGGAAGTGGAGGCAGCATCTCAGTGCAGCATCTTCCTCCCTCTCCTCCTTCCCATCCACTCCTGGCACTGCTGCCCACCACATGAGCAGCTGGAAGGGGATTATTGTCATGGCTTTGCACCTGGAATTTCAGAGTCAGGCCCCCACAGCAAGCAGATTGTTCCATGGATTGTCACAGGGAGTTTGTGCTTTAGCTGAACTCCAACTCCCGAGCATTGACTGATGGTGACCAAAAAGGTCTGAGAAAGATTATGATTATGATTATTACATTTGAAAAGTTTTCATGGCCTAACTTGAAGCTGAAATTGCCACTAATTCCAGCTGGTTTCCTTGTGGGAAAATTTTAGTATTTTCCTGTGTCTCTCTCCTGACTCTCAGCTGTCACTGTCCCCCCCTGGCCATGAACTCAGGTACCAAGATGCACATGTCTGGCTTTTACACCAAAATGTTTTGCTGTACTAGACTCCAAGTACACATTAAAAAAAAAAAAAAAAAAAAAAAAAAAGTAGAGAAATCTTTATCAGGGACACACATGGGGAATCAGCACAGATTATCGGTTTTGCAGGATGGTCAGAATGAGTCTCACCTTCTGATCAAAGCTATCACCTCTCCTTTTGATAATAAAACCTGCACAGAAACAACTTGTCCCTGATTTGGGGCAAGAAATCTCCTACCTGTTTGTAAGCACTGGAACTGTCAAACCTGACAACATGAGTGCTCCTGCTGTAAAATCCGTGTCTGTAATCAGTGTCTCGATCTCCAAAGATCTGGATGCTTTCAGCAAATCATCTGACCTCTCCAATAAAAATATCCAAGCTCATATCATCTGATCAAATCCTCTCAAACCTTGCTAGCCGTTTAGGAATCACACACGTCCCACCAGAGTGCTGATGCTGATAAAACTTTAACCCAGAGACCATCTGGGCGGATGCTGGGGCACAAAGTCTCCTCTTAGTGTGGCCATCATGAGTTTCATATAATGGAGAACAATTCTGAGCTGATGTGCCATTCAATTTTTTTTTTTTTTTTTTTTTTTTTTTTTGGGCTTGCAAACTCAGTTTTTATTTTTCATTGGCAAAATCTGAAATGAAGAATAACCAAAACCAGAAACACATCCAAAAAATCCTAACCAAATATCCCCCATGAAATCTCAAAACAGAAAAAAACACTAAATATTTGGTTGGATATCCCTCCCCATCTCAGAGCTATTGGAATTAGATCTTTAATGTCCTTTCCAACATAAAACCTTCAATGATTCTATGATTATTTTTATTCTTGCCAGCTACTCTGTGCACCAGTAGGCTTTTGGTATTTTTACTTTCTTTTTTTCCCTGCAATCAGGAGAATTAATGTTCCGTTATTGGAAAAGGAAAAACCCAGGCTCTGCACACACCATATTTTTTGTACTCCCCAACTGGGTTTCAAACTCACGATACTTAGCTGAAAGTTAGAATTCTTCTGAGACACTTCTAATTTTCCAGAGGAAAAGAGATTAAATCTGAACTACTGAGTCTTTTTCAGTTTCAATGATGGTTGGTGAGAGAAGACCTGAAACTCTTGCTCTACACTCACATTGACTGTACATAGCCAGGCTCCAAATAGGCAATTAAGAGTCATTTTGCTGTTTACTTAATATGACAGCCATGGCTCTAATGTAGAGTTTTAAAGTGTTTATTGCAAGGCAAGAGCATAAACATTGAGGGAAGTTTCTTTTGTGATTTCTTGGTGCACTAGATGGCACTAAAGCATGGCTTTTATATACATGGGGAAAAAATCCCCACAAAAATTGATATGTAGGTTTAGTAAACCTGAACTATTTTGGTCAGGTATATTTTATGAAAGTTCTTTGATATATTATTTGTAATTTTTCATTTTAATTTTCAGATCATCAGAAACAGAATTAATTACACCCACTTTGATATTAAAAGAATTTCAAATTGAAAATAAATAATGCTGGGAAGTTGAAAAAAAAACCCTGAAGAAACTAATTTACCCCAGGCTAGATGCAAAATTATTCTAATGTTCAAAGATTAGGGGGTTTGATGCAAGTAAAAAAAAAGTTCTGTACCAATTACATGGCTTTTTCATGAACTTTAGATATCAAAAACATTAAAGTCACAAAAAATGTATAAATCTTCAGGTTTCCTATATAGAAAAACATTCTCAATATATAAGCAAATAGATAGCTCCACACTGTCTCCCAGGCATACCATGTTCAAAACATCAGGTAGAGCCATCCTGTAAGAACAGGGCACTTTTTCTCCCACATAAGTATCAAGAAAACAAAATTAAATTTTAATTTTTCTTTACTTCTTCCCCTCCCTTCAAATGAGGAGCTGCAGCTCAGCTCATTCGAAGTTTCTTTTAAGGTATTGTGTGTTGTATACAGCACTCTTTGCTCTCTTATATGATCATAATAAACAACAACAAAGGAACTATGAAGGGTGGATCCTTTGTAAAACTCAGCCTTCTAGACAAAACCAGAAAGAAATATGTCTTAGGTCATCTTGGGTATTTTTGACTCGTAATGCTGAGGGTGCTTACAGAGACATTGCAAGTCTTTGTGATGTTTTGATGATTCCAGGGTTATTCACTGAGTGTTTTGGTAAGAAAGGAAGCAGGAAGAAAAGAACAAGGAGTTAAAAGAAAAAGAAAGAGCAGTGAGGTGTGGACTGAATGTGAGCTCAGCACCAGCAGCAATCCTGCAGCCCTGTATTTCCAGCAGCAAAATGGAAGTTGCTCCACTTAATGCTTCAGTCATGAAGCCCAGGGTGTAAATACGTGTAAATACAGATAATACATGGCCTGAGCCTGGGCTATAACCCAAGCAGGCTGCAGAGGTTGTGGTTTCATGCTCAGGTTTCAGAAGCAGCAGTTTACCTGCAGCTCTCCCACTAAGACATGCAGCTTCGTTTGAGCTTCCAGTTAAGGGGCTGATCCATCAAGCAGAGCTGCTTTATTTTAGGTAAAGAGACCTGAGAATTTGCCCTGATGTTTATAACAAACCCCATTTATATGTACTATTATTTTTCTGTCAACTGAGTCAAAACCTGCATCTCAAGAAGAAGTATTTTGTGCAAAAAAACCTAAAATTCCCACATGAAAGTGTTAAATGTGACCCAAGAGCACAGAAGTCCTTAGATCAGAGTTTGCAGCAGTCAGCTCATGAGAGCCAATACTTTTAGCACCTCTACAGAAAATAACTTCCCATAGAATTAGAAGTGAAACTGTTTCAGCAATATTTATTTGTTCTTAGCCTTTTCCACACTACAGGAAAGGAGGAGAGAAGAAATATACACACACCCCAAAAAAAAAAAAAAAAAAAAGTTGGACTTGCATCCTCAGTAATGTCACTTGGTACAATTTCACCACAGAGCTTTAATTTTACTGTTTTAAATATGATACATGACCTTGCCCATTTAATGAGGATACTATTGATCTAAAATGAACATCTTAAAAAAATTAATTACTGACTATCGATAACACTTCAGGTTATTAAAAATGAAAGAATGCTAAACTTCCAATTTACTTTTCACCGTGCTGCATGCGCTTCATTCAGTCTAGACAATTTCACCTTCTTTCTCATTTGGTTTCAGCTGTTGATCCTACTGTGATAAGGTTGCAGCAACCTAAGGGGACTTTTTTTTTAAAAAAATAAAGTTTCTTAACAAGAAGAAGAGAAAAAAATTAGAATCAACCCGCTTGTCCTGGTTCTCTTTCCCTTTGCTTTTATGACTTGTTTGGTTCCCACACAAGGGGAATTACAGCAGGTGATTCTTTCATACTCACAGTTCTTGGCCTCCAAGTCACCCCCAGCACAGCTTTGGCTCAAGGGTTGGGTAGTGCAGGTCCTCTGCCAAGCTCAGATGTTTGGGTTTTCATTCCTCCTGCTGTCATGGAGTTCCTTGAGTTGGGAAGGGCCTTAAAGAGCTCCTGGTTCCAACCCCTGCCCTGGGCAGGGACACCTTCCACTGGAACTATTGCCCCAAGCCCCATCCATCCTGGCCTTGAACACTTCCAGGGACAGAAGTTGCTTCTTTAGGAGCAGCAGTCAAACTGAATCTATAACACAACTCCATCTCGTTTCCACATCTCCTGCACACTGGTGACACCTTTTTGCCCCTGCAAACTCCCAGGACCATCTGTGAGCTCTCTAATCAGAAGAGAATCACCCTCAAAATTGTCTTGGCCCCTGGTGTAGAATATCAAATATAAGAGCACTGCAACCCCTTTCCTTGAAGCTGAGCCACAGGAGCCATGGGGTCAGGAGGACACTTGGGTTGATGATGGGATGAAATATTTCTGATGTTGTTTTATCTTTCTATATTGACTTGGGAGCCAGATTTGAAAGTCACTTAGAACACTAACTCAACTTAAATCCCACACAGACACTGGCCATGGAGCTTTGGGTTAGGCCCCAGTTCAGCAATTAAGGACACAATGTGCATGATTATTTAAGCACACTGTGTTGATCAGCCTGAGACATTACTGTAGCATCTGTATAACTTCAGGCCTTTACCTGGTAGGTTACTTCAGTGTTTCTGAACAAAATTTGTATCTTTTCCCATGAAAAATGCTACCAACTTTTTTTAAAAAACAACTAAATTGTTTTTTGTAATGATTCTTCCCAATTTGTGTCTATTGAGATTTTTTTCTTATTTTTCCCTCTTCCAGTTTCCCTTCTTTCTTCTTTTTCAACAAATAAGAAAACAAGGGAAGGAAGAGTAGAGTAGGGCATTTGACCAAAACTGTTAGCAAAAAATATTCCAGAATTTGACTTAATGCTTTAATTTTTTTCCCTAGGTAATTCACACATAAATAAATTATTTTATTTAAGCATTTATATGCTAATACAACCAACTGCCAAGGTCTTAAATAATTGCTAAAAACAGGTTTAATTTTTCAGTTTAGAAAAAAGGTAAAACAGCATCAGTGCAAAGGTGCCTGCACATTTTAAAATTAACTTCAGATTTCTTTATCATTTAGGTGGGTGTTAAAAATGTGCATGCAGATCAGATTGAGGGATAGAGACATCTTTTCATTTCCATTTTATGTTGAAGAAATTCAAGTGCTATGAAAAACTAATGAGTACCTTCAGAGAACTAAGTTCACTGGAGCCCCATCACATTAATGTCATATTCTGGTACTTTTTTTCCCTAAATCATGCTTTTAGTATTGTTTTTGCTACGTAGTGGGGAATATTATTAAAAGTGGAAACACTTTTAGATATCTAATTCTGATTCAGTCTAACTTCTCAAAAGGACAGAGGCAAAAGAAAAAAAAAATTAGAGAAAAATCAATGCAGCAGGTTGTTTTATTTAAATATTTTCAGCATGCTCCAGTCCATTCATAGCTGACAGGATGCAGTGTAAGAATTACTGCATTCTATTCTGAGTTTCGTGTTTGCAGAAGATTTGGTTGTATCACAACCATCACCTGTGACCTTAGAGCCCATGAATCAGTGAGAGGAAAAATGGTGAGCTCCAGGGAAAGAACTGGGCAGCCTGCAAACATCAGGTGAAGGGGATTCTGCTGTGTGTGAGATTTTTATAGACATTCTTAAATGTGTTCGTGTGGGTCTGCATGTGTCAGAGTATATCTATAAAATAAAAGTTGGTTACAATAGATGCTCTTATCTGACCTACTTAAAATTGTACATGAAAGCACAGTTAATTTCATCTCCTATCTGTCAGATTGATACAAATCTCCTGTTCAGTATTAATTATTGTATGCATGAATATTCTTCATTTTTGGGGAGACCTGATGATTAAAGCTACTGCCGACAGAAATCCTGAGCTCATTAAAATTCCCTCCCCCACCCTCACTGAATGTGCATGGAACTTTAGAGTCAGGATTCATCCCTGTCCTGGCTGTCATGCAGTCTTTTGCACCCTTGGATAAGGGGTGTAAAATGCTGCCTCTGTGAACAATTCAGGCTTTTAAACTCAGTTTATATTCATCGCACAGTGAAGCAAATCTGAGCAAACTGGTCTCAATTTTCATCTGAGCCTCACCTAAATGCTCTGAGCTAATTTTTCTTTGGTTTCTGCTTTTAAATCCTCCAAAGTAGCTAGACCTCAATAATTTAGGAGGTGATACAGGATGTTAATGACATTTTTGTTCTCTTTTAATAAAATAATATGTCCCTGTTCAAAATTATGTTGGAGAAGAAATCAGGAATTCAAAGCTAAGGTTAATCAGCCATGGTACTGTTTGACAAACAAATCCACAACAAAAATTCAATGTACATCTGGGTCTCTGTTTATGGCTTTAAACTTCATAGAATGGGATTTCCTTCTGCCTGGAAGTGTCTTCTGCTATGAAATCCCTGATGCTCTCCAAAGCTGATGCTTCCAAACATCAGTATGAGTCTCACAGGCTTTTGTCAATACTTAAAAAGAAGATCTGACCTTCATGGGATCCAGGATGTGAACCAGATCAACAGTTAACAATGTCCAATTAGGGTGTTTGGGGAAAGGAGAAATGAATTGTGTTTCAATGGTCAGATTTTAGTTACCTGCCTTGTACATGTTATTTTCACAGGGACCAAATGCATTTCAATGAAGAAAAGGCCCAACGGAATATAGATGCAGAAAAAGAAAATCCAGTTTCACTCAGAAATGCTGAGAGGTTAATGAGCTGTTTTTCTTAGAAACTTTAAATTAGTGCCATAAAAAATCCCTAATCAGACACAATCACCCCCCAAACTAAGAAAGACACATTTCAGGATAGTCAATCAACTCATAACTACATGTTCAGCCAAGGTGCCTGAAAATCAGGTTAAGCTCCCTGCTCTGTGGGAGCAGAAAACAGAACTCTTCTGATGTGAGTCGTGCAGTTACTGAACAGCTCTGTCTATGAAAAATATACTGCAAGCATCATTATTAACAGTGATATTCTTAAAATTATTATTAGAGTTTGATTGTTTTCCTTAAAAGTGATGCCCAGGCAAATGGTGTTCCTGGGCAGCATCCACTCTCCCTGCAAATGTTCAAAAAATATGTAGATGTGGGACTTGGGGATATGGCTCATCGGTGGAACTGGCTGCGCTGAGACTTGATCTTAAAGGTCTTTTCCAACCTTAATGATTCTATGATTTTATGAGGATGAATTGGTCACAAGTAGAAGAGCTCCACAAATAGCACTGAACAGAAATTTTTGGATCTGCAAGGTTTCTTTGTGATACACTTATGACTAAAACAAAAATAATAATTAAAATAGTGATGAAGAATATATTAGCCTGTTGTGTTAACACTGAGAAAATGTGTACTTTGCTCTTAGGTAGTTCTAGGAACTTTTGAGTGGCTTCCTTATTCTCACAGCCAGGTGCCTTTGAGAAATATTTGGTAAATAGTCTCTGGTGCTGTAATCAACAACCCTCATGCCACCATTTCCAGTGGGAAAAGTACCTTTGCAGTGGCCAGCTCATGATGTTTGGTTTAAAAAGTACTTGGTCAGCACAAAGCATCTTTACTGAACCAGGCATGTCTGTCAGGGTCAGATTGAAGGTGAGATTTTGAAGGAAAAAAAACAGAACAGCAGATGAAGGACAACATAAACTGGTTTAATCTAGATATTCACTCTCTAATCTCACAAACATCTATGGTTTTCCTTAACTCTACGTGAACCTTTGCACAGTGTGTTTAGCTGCATGCTGCACTGTTTTTTTCAAAGTCCTTTGGCTTGAGAGGAAAACAGAAAGAAAAAAAAATGCCTCTCATTTTAGAGTCGTTCTACAGGCCATTTATTCATCAGAAATAATTGTGGTCAGACATTTAGCTGAGAATGCTGGTATTTGTCCTAATGTTCTGTAAATGTTTATACCAAACTTAAATGAATGTAAATAGCCCATCTCTGAGCTCTGTGGTAAATCGTTTGTTCTGCACAGGGAGCGCTTGGCGGGGAAGTTCTGCTCCGACCCATTCCTACTGAAATAGTTGACACCAATGGCAGCTCGCCATCTAATCCCTGAGCTCAAATGTAAATACTTTCCTCCACAAGCAAAGCTGGGGAAAAAAAAAAAAAAAGGGTGCGGAAAAAAGAAAAAAAAGAAAAACCAAGCCAAATTTTGATCAGTTTTGTGCCAGAGTGAAAATAGTCTGCACCAACCCTCTTCCTGACACAACTTATTTGTCTCTGCATGCTGCTGAGCTCTGCAGCCTGACGTGTTAGAAGTCAACTCTGTGCTCTTCTGCATTTCCCTCCATCTCAGAGCTCTGGTATTTGCTTGTTTCCCTGTGTTTTAGCTCATGATTCAAAGGGATGAGTAGACACCAAAAGTTTCAGTTGGCTGTGGGTGAAACCTCGAGCATTTGTTTTCACTGCAGGGAAAACTCCCATTGATTTCAAAGGGAAGCAGAACTGCAGGCATGTGCTTCCCTTCTGAAAATCACAGCTCCCAGATGCAAATTTAAGGCTTGCAGTAGACAGGTATCAGTTCCGCTAATTAAGTCTCATTTATCTTAACCATTTCACTACTTAATCAGATAGCGCGGTGATAAGACGCTATAAAAATATATGACAGATAGTCAAGGTCTAGACTTCTCTAATGTGGCAATTTTTTATATTATGATCTTCCTTTGTATATGCAGATGAACTGCTCTTTTATTAACTTCCCTTTGTAAGCATTTCACATGCCAAAAAATCAGATAGGGCTTTGAAAAAAAAAAAAAAAATGCTTTCCAAAGTGATGAGAATGAATTAGCCCATAATTGGACTGATTGGTGAAAGTTCAGTACAATGCAATAAAAGTGCACCATTATCAGGATTTAAACTTGCTATGGGGAATTTTTATTGCTGCTCATTTAAAAAATATCATCTTTGGCTGTGCTCTGCAGGGACTTACCAGTGTTGAAGCAAGTGAAGAAATCTGTAGGTGGAAAGGGCGTCTCATACAAATATAAGTTGAGCAAACATTCAGCTGTTAATATATATATATTAATGGAATTACACTGATTTTCACAGGCTGTCACCTGTGATTGTGGAGAGAAATAAAATCCTAGGATTTTTAAGGTTGGAAAGACCTCCAAGATCACCAAGTACAACCTTCGAGTGAGCACCACCATGTCAACTGTATGTACTAAAGAAGAGTGGACATCTCTCCTCACAGGGTGTCTCTGTTACAAACCTCAGCAGCAGCCCATGAACCTGAGCACATTTCCCCAATCTAAAGTATCAGAGGAGTAATACACAAGAGTTCCACTTAATACAGCTGAGACAAAGATCACAGGATTTAATGCCTAGAAATAGTTGCTGGGCATCAGCCTGGCAAAAAAAATCCACCACATATTTTAATGTTGGAAGCAGATCAAGAAAAATCAGGTTGAAATCTTTAACTTAAAACAGGGAGTGTTTCTCACCCCACTGTTTTGTCTCTTTCAAAGAAAGTGTAGGACTGCTGCTTTGCAGGTGATCAGATCCCCTTTTTCTATTTCACAATCCTCTGATTCACAAATTTCTGGATATTTCCCAACTGGGAAATCACACATCCTATGATCACAGGTCCTGAAAAAAAATTTCCTTCATAAACTTGTCTTGTTTCCTTTGGGAGCCTCCACAATATCTTGTGATCTTGATGGATGCCAAGAACCCTTCAGGATCTCATAATTAATTTTTAAAATTTTGCCATTTTTCAATACCCTAATTCCGTCCCAGACTCTTGGGGAAAGAGATACTCAGTGTGAATTGAAGGTTATCTCATTGGGATTATTTCAGGGGAGGGAAAAGTAAATTCAAAGTGCACATTGCAAACATATTAAGTCATTCTTATTAATGCCAACAGAGCCTCAGTTAGCCCATATCTATGTCACTAAGAAGAGTAATGGAAAGATTATTGGATTTGTTGATTTTACATATCTTTTTCAACCTTCATTACTCTATAAGAGGCAATATTTGGAGTAAACAAGTAGAATATAAGGGAGATACCCAAGATGAAAATTAGCATCTTGATCTCGATCTAGAAACTTCTGGTTCTCATGGAAAAGTCTACTCACAAATTAAACAAAAACAAAATATGTGGTCCTAAGCAAAAAAACCCCAAGCAACCCAAGGGCTGTTCATAAAATGCTTAGTAAGGAAGGAAATACACAGAATAACCATAAATTGAAAGGTCCTTTTTGATGAACAGTAACTCCTACAAGCATCCGAATGGTGATGAAACTACCGAGCTGTGTGATCCCGCTATCAGAACCGCATCTCTTGTTCAAGGAAAATTGCCACAGCTTCTCTGTGTCTCTCAGGCTGCTGAGTGTGACCTTTGTGCGGCTGAAAGAGGCAAAAAAAAAAAAAATTGCAAGGTTTTAAAATATTTTTGCAGCACAAAAGTATCTATTTCTTACATTAACCGTTTTATTTTGTCCATTCAAGTCCAGATTTCTCCATTCGCACAGGGGTATCACTGGCAGACAAACAGATCTTCAGGGCTGGTATTGTAACTTTTGCTTTTCTACAAAATGGGGAGATTAAAAAAAAAAAAATGCTGCAAAGAATTTGTTTTCAGTTAAAATTTAAGAATGTCCAGACTACTCACAGACGGACTTCATCCTGAGCCTTGGTGCTGTTGTGTAGGAAAAGGAATAAGAGGGTGAAGTATCACAGCTTGTTGCAAGATTAGCTTGTTGGAAAGGACAGGTTGAAATTTCTGATCTGAGCTTTAAAACAAAAACATAAAGGGGTTTACTTATAACATCTAAAGGGATTTGCTTGTTTATAATCTGTTCTGTAATGTTTTAATTCACAAGTTGAGATTTCATGGAATCTTAAAAGGGTTTGGGTTTGAAGGACTGTAAAGATCATTTTACTGCTGAGTGAACTAGTAAGATGTATCATAACTATTATAAACATTGGTTAAAAAATCAGTTTTCTAATAACAATCGGCGACCATAGCACACAATTCCCTCTTGAGATTTGGAATATCTGGCATAGTTCACAAGTTTTCACTTAGTAGAATCATACAGACCCAAAAGAATTTCATTTTTTATGACAGCAAGGCTTTAGACCTTAATATTGTAGTGAGAGATTTTTATTGCAAAATCTGAAACAGAGGAAAACAGAAGAAAATGCTTAAAAATAGGAAAGCACCCTAAATTTCCTGTCTTTCCCATTATTCAATGTCTTGATTGTGTGGCTCACCTACCAATTTAAGAATGAGGTGACTCATGAATATTGAAAGAGTGAATAATTAAAATTTCAACAGCAAAGAAAGACCCTCTTAGATCTTGATGAACTAAGTCATGCTTTTTAACTGTGCTTTGTAGAGTATTTTTATTAAAATTATGATGATTTATGATTAATAGACCCATACCAGAAAAATGTAATAAAAAAATCAAAATTTTACACATTTTTTCTTCCTCGTCTTATTTCTTGACATTTGTGTCTTTAACTGGGAAGCTACTTTTTCCTTTGTCTGACAATCTCCAACTTCTATTGGAAACATATTTGAATAGCCCATGCCTGTTTCTTTGAGATTGCATTAGGCTACTGATGACAGTTAAACCAGAATACATTTTTAAACTGAAATTCAGAGCGTGTCAGAACAGAAACTGAAGTCTCTTAGGTGCTTGAATAGATTATCAAGATGATATTTTATCAGCATTAGGGATATTATAAATGTATTTTTATTGCAGGAAAATAGGTTCTAAGACATTTAACACAAAAGATACATTATATTGATTTTTACCAATCCCTCAGAAATTCCATTCAGTAATTTTTTTTTTCCTGTGGTTCTAAAACAATGTGAGTTGTGAGGAGATAAGGCTACTGCAGTTTTAATTGCCCTTTCTAAAAGGGAAATTACTCTGCACAGCCCTCTGCCTGGTCATTTGTTTTCTGAATGCCTTCGGAGCAGAAGGCTGCATTGAAATATTAACACATGCTGAAATTGTGTTATCTTCATCTTATTAGAGAACAGCTGGGCAGATGTAGAGACATTCCTTTCACTCTGCCTTATTCTCAAGCAGATAAAATTATGTACCCTTTCGATTTCTAAACACAGAAAATCAAAGAACAGAGAGACTGCAAGACACTTGGGATAATTTTAGTTTATTTTTCTCTCCACTTTGTTCTTCCTCTGCCAATAGTTACTCTCCCAGAAACCAAATCTTGTCATTGGGACTTCAACAGTTGAACATAGTTGAGATATGGGAGCCAGAATCCACTGGATGCATTTCCACCTCTGTCAAACATAGATCCTCCTTTTCCTTCTGGTCCTGGTGGCCTCGGTGTCCAAATTTCTTGGAAGTTATTTGGCTCTTGGCTTCTCTCTGGGTGAGAATGAACTCCTGTGCAGGATTAAACACAAACGCAGTTTCAGGGACAGTAAGTGAAATGTTGAGAGGGAGAAAATGGTCAGGATTTGGTTTGTTTTTCCTTATGCATTCTTTCAGCACTGTTCCTTTGAGCTTTCTACCCTCACACACCTCTCTCAGCATATTAGCACTGGTCAGGTACAGAACACATATTTTCAGTTTCTGCATTGATGGACTTCAGCATAGCCCCTGACTTATTTCAGAAAATTTTAAAGTAAACCAGCAACAGAAAAAAAAAAGTGCAAAAACCAAACCAACAAAACCCAATAATTGCATTTTATGATTACAGGCTCTCCTTGGGAACCAAATGTTTGCAGATGAGAACATGGCATGGCACTGTGCTGCAGTGGCTGAGAAGTGAGCTCCAAGCTCTGTGAAAACACTCATTCTGCTCAGGATTGATTTATGTTTGCATTTTTTCTAACCTGTCCTTGCTATGATCTTGTCCTGGAAGGGGCAGGAGTTATGGGGTTGTAGAAGGGGTGACCCTGGATGTGCCCAAAGCAGCCAGGTCCATAGAAAGTGATGACCACAATCAATTTGCCATGAGCAGCAAATCTCTGTGTAGGCTCCTAAAAGAAAGAATTGCTCCATCTCTTCCTTTGGAGGACAGCACAGTTACTCAGAACTCAGCCTCAGATCAAGGGGTGAGAAATATTGAGTTTACAAATAACAGTAAATTACTGATTCTGATACTTGCTGTCACGAGCTCAGAGATTACTGGGTTTTTTCTGCCTACAGTTCTGTTTCTCCCCTTGGAAGTCCCTTACAGGACAATGTACACTCTCTGGATGATGGCATCCTCTTAAGTCAGATGTTCTTTATCTATCCTGCCGTATCCTGCATGTTCCCAAAGCCCCTAAGTTCAAATAAGTGTCTGATTTTTTACTGTATGGATAAACTGTGCCCAGTTTCCCTAAGTTACGAAGAAGAAAAATGCTGTCAAAGTGAAAGGGTTTGTAATTTTTAAGAAAAATTAATGAAAAAAAAGAATTTTAAGGATCTCCATAAAATTATTTCTGTTTTGCTGGGGAGTGAACAGAAACCTTAGAAGACTTAAGTAATCCAGGTTCTGTAGCAGGGCTGGATAGGAAAGGAACCTAGTTTTGCTAATGTGAGCCTGCTGTCTCTCACTGTCACGCCACTGTCACCAGTAAAGATTTCACAGAACCACTCTTCCTTCCTCTGTCATGCTTTGCATGAAATGACAAATGGCAAAACATCTTCTTGCAATAGACATCAGTGAAATTAATCTAAATGTTGTTGTAGATGGACCATAGCTTGGTTTGTTTGGGTCTTGACACTGTGTGCACACATAAAATTATTCTAGGCCTTGGAGGGACTAATTGAGAAGGAATTTCCCAAATGTGCTTTTTAACAGAAAATTGGATGAGCAGGGGCCAATCTTCCTATTTCCTTTAACTGGATTTTTGTCTACTGCATCTGCATGTAATGTCATTTTATGAGGTGAAAGAAATGAACCAATGACCAGACAAAGATCATAGCCAGGAGCTAATCTCCACATTTTAAAAATATTTGTTAAGTACACTTGGTTACACAAATGAGGATCTCTGACCTGAATTTTGACAGGGAATCCTGCCCCTCACTTCCCTCTGGTGGAAGCACCAGCACCATGCTACTCTGTAGAGGATGCTCAATGGTCTGGGAGAGAATGTGCAAACCTCTTGGAGTGACCAGGGAGGACTGAGGCTCCCAAGGCTGGAAAACAGGCACACACAGGACAAAGGGCCACCTTTGCTCTTGGTGAACTTAGAACAGTAGCACTTGGCAAGGTCTCCTACAAATATTCTGTCCTTATATGCCAGAACTCCCACAGCTTCATGGCTGGTAACATCTGTGTGCTCCCTGCAACCCTCACAGGAGGGGCTTGGGGCATTGTCCTCCTGCCTTGCTTTCCTTTTCCCTCTGGGAGAATAAAAATGCTGATCTCTGTTTTCAACCACCAACACAACATTTACAGCCATCAATGTGGATTTTTTAAAAAAAGAAACTATATGAAATTTTGTGAACACGAAGACTTGTTGAAGGCTGCAGCTAGCTGGTGCAGCTACAGTGCATCCACTGGGACATCCCAGGCTGCACCAAGCTGCTGAACATTCCCCTGGTTGTACACAGGGACTAAGGATTTGAGCCCCTGGGCTACTGTGGGGCAGCTACAGAGTGTTCACTTGTGGCAGATGTTGCAGTGTTTTCTAGTTCTTCTTTCCCTCCTGTATGAACGCTGCGGAGAGATAAAGAGCAAAGGAAACAGAGATGAGCTGATGGGCTTCCTCCTTGTATGCAACAAAACGAAGGTTAATTTATCAAGAGGAACTGCTGCAGGTTTCATGACATGCATAAAGCTCTGAGCCCAAGTAATCACCATTGCCAAACTATTCTGCTCAATGGGATAAAATGTCTTCCCTGTGCCCACTGAGTGGGAAATCTGTTGTGAGAGGCATTTTCACCACCAAAAGGCATTTTTGCCTGCTGTCTCTAAGATGACCTTTTATAAATCCCACCAAATCCTAGCTTCCAAATCCTGGCTTCCCACCATGTTGCTAATAGTTTGATCTGTGACCTGCTAATGAGGTACATATTGTTTCACCTCCACTAAAGGTATTAGGATGTCTGCTCAGTCCTGCAGCACCACGGAGATTATAGTTGCTTGCGCCAGGAGGAAAAGGAATTTCCAGGGCATAAGTCATCATTTAGAGTTATTAACAAAGGGATTTATTATGTTGCTCTGTTTCAAACAGCAGTGTGCACGATGCCTAGAGCATGCCAGAGTGCAGCTCCCTACCACATAATGTCCTAATGAATCACCACGGGCTGGAGGAGCTGTAGAACCTCAACATTCAATCTCCCGTTTCTCCCCCCACACCAAATTGACAAATAAGGACATAATGGCTTTGCACTTTTATCAGGTAAAAGTGATCTCACGAAGATGAGTACATTGAAACCACATTGAGAAGAATGTGGGGTAGGGGGGAAATCCACTTTTCAAAAAAAAAAAAAAAAAAAAAAAAAAGTGTAAAGAGAAAAAGTCTTGGTGCAGTAAAATAGCTTTAAAGCAAAATGTTAACCCTTATCCCCACAGGCACAGGGGGCTGTGTCTGTGCCCAGACAGTCAATGGGATCTTTAACCATGACTTCAGGGCTTGCACAGTCAAGTCCTACTGTAAAAAGAACCTTGCTTTCCAGAGCTGGGAAGATGAGGCTGTCTAAAGGCTATTGAATCCTGCCTGTCCACGCTTGCCCTTTCTGTAATTTATTGTAATTGAAGGCCAAAGGCTCTCTCTTCTAAAACAAGCAGTTAAGAAATAATTACTGGACCAGGGTTCTGTGAGTTTTAATTAAGCAGTGTTTAGAGTACATATGGAGTTCTCCAGGTGGCAGGAGAGACAAATTATTATTTATTTGCTTTTGCTCATTTTATTTGCATTTTCAGGCTTAAAGGCTAAAAGAACTATGTTTTGTTCTGATTTTGCTTTCAGTAAAGGTGCTATAAATTTTCTTATTTGCTCCATATGGAAGCAGACTCAATTAATATTTATTTGTCTGCAGTTAATAGCTCAAATAATCTCTGAAACGCCACAGTCCTCTCTGGTTGCGTTTTGGGAGAGGTGAAAAAAAAAAATCCCAAACATATCATTAAGCTCTGTTTGATAACTGAGGAATTGTTAGCATTTTTCAACACTGTTTTCATTTCAGATTCCCATTAATGATTTTTTTTAGGGACAAATTTTCCCCTAGGAAAACCTTCTTTCACCCTCATGAAAGCAAGTTGCTTTATCTTGGAAGAGAGCCAGTCTTTAAATGGACTGAGAAATAAGTTCATCTCCCTGCACAGCGTCCCTCATCCTCCTCCTCCCTCTGTCTTACCTCTCCCCACCAAGTCCTGTGTTAAGCAGTGGGGTTGCAACAAGTCTTACAGACAATTTTGGCAGATTGCAGTATTCCTCCTGATTCCATTTATTGATCCTTCCAGCTGATATCTTATAGGATTGTGGACTTTTAGCTTTTTGATTATTGGCTTTTTGTTCTTTCCTTTTGATAGTTTACAAGGTAGAAGGCTGATGGCATCACAAGCAATGATTTTTAGAACCATTTAGCATCTCAAAATAAAGAGTTTGCAAGAAAAGAGAAAAGTGACAGAGGTACCTTCTAGTTTTAAAGCAAAGCATGGGTCAAATTCTGCTTCCACTGAAATCTGTTGCACAGCTCCCACAGCTTGTGGTAAGAGGAAGGTTGGGCCCAGGGGATGATGAAGCCAGTGATTATACAGCACATTATGCTGAAGAAAAATTAAATCAAATGCAGCTGCTTTTATATAATTCAAAGACAGAACTCAGTGTTTTCTTAAATTATTTTTGGTTTCTTTTCCCCTCTCCCCTCTCTGCACACTGATTTCTTGCCTACAAAGAAAAACTTCAAAGAACATAAGCAAATCCAACCCTTTTATTTAAGTTTTTCTTTTTTACCTCTCTTTTTATCCATTAAGAAAAAAATAAGAGAAGTTTCTTCTACTTGACTGTGATGCAAAAAATCCTTCTTCTTAGTTCCTTTGGTGGTGCCTTCATGGTGGTAGGGCACTCAAAACTGCTTTAAAGGTGGACAAGCTTTTGTCTCAGCTCAGCTTTAGAAAAGTTCCACCATCCTCTTCAGTTAAACAAGGATTTCAATCCCCATTCAGAAATACTTGTTTTCAAACTACAATCTACCAGCTGCTACCTACTGGAGCCTGACCTATCTAAAAAGGTAGATCAGAAACCCCCAGTGGGTTTGATAAAAACTGCCCAAACCAAGCTTGACATTCACCGGCTTCTACTAGGTGGAAAAAAATCATCAAGTTAAGAAGAAAAGGATTTTAATGTAAACAGACACATTGCACAGTGCAGAATGCCACATCTCTTCCAAGAGGGAAGTCCTCAGCTGGAAAAATTTGAAGTTTTATTTAGTCATTGACATGATTCCACAGTTAAGGACATTATCTTATTGCTGTGCAGGTGCTGATTCATCGAACTTCTGGAGCCCACATGAAACCTGAGCATGTTTGTGGTTCCACTGAGATCAACAGGGGCACAATCACACGAATAAAGTGAGATATGTGAGTGCCTTTCTGAATCAGGGCCCGATGCCAATGAAAAAACTTTCATTAGCAACATCTACCATCAAATAATTTCCACTGGAAGATGCTGTTTGCCTTGCTTTATGAAGTTGATTGATATTTTGTTCTACATTTGAATATAAGTAGACATAATTATTAGCCGGTCCTTGACAACCAGTGGTTGTGGAAATAACATTGCTGATATAATCCTGATAAATGTTGAGGTTTTTACACTACTTTGCTGTTCTTTGCACCATCCCTCAAGAAAAAACAATTGCAACTACATAAGTAAGTTCCCCACAGAGCTGGAAGAAGAATGTCACTGATGTAACCCTACTATTTTTAATTATTTTTCAGATGTGTTCAATTGCTCTGAGAGGATCTAAGGTTGTGACTAAGTAGATAATTTTACACAGAATGAGATACAAAATTTAGCACATGTATTTTGGAAAATACAATTTATTTTTTTTTTTTTTTAATTTTTTTTCAGGGACAGGAGTTGAGATAAAACTGCCAAGGGGAATAAAAAAATAGAAAGAATGAGAAACAACTTTTAAATGAAATTGTTAGGGAAATGCCACACTATCCAGCTTCATGCATTCATTTTGTACATATAATGTACTTTGTCCTAGAAGAAATGTTCATAAAAGTCTCTCAATTCAGTCATTTGACAGATGAGATCTGTTCTTGATGTCAGTCACTGAGTTACATGTCTCTTCTTCTATTTTTCTGCTGTGATTCTCATTCAGTTTATCTTTGTGCCCACACAGTATATCAGTACAAATTTATATGTGTGTGTGCATATTCTATACATACTGACTATCTTTATTATGCAGATGATAGCAGTGTTAAGCCTGCTGCAGAGGGCATCTCTTTCATATTTCAGAGCAATGCTGGGCAAGGAGATCTATTCTTGAAGCCCACAGTATTAAAATAAGAATGAAATCATTTTCATAGCCGTGCAGTAGAGGAAAAAAACATAAAACTCTGCAAACAATAAACGTGGAGCCCTTTTTTATGACATGCAGCAAAACAAAACCTTGTGTTGAAAATATTTAGAGCAACCTCAGCAGTCAGGAATGGAGTTATTGGGGTTGGTTCAACACTGCCAGAGAGCAAAGTGGGTGGAAATCATTACTGTCCTCCATCCTGGCACCTCACTTGGTGCAAATGAGCACAAACAGTGCAGTGGAAACACAGAGCCAAGGTTCTGTGCAAAACAGCAGATTCTCTGTGGGGTTTTAAAACATTTTTCTACTGTTCTTTTTTGTATGTTTTTAAATTGGTGCTAGCGCTGCTATTATTATCAAATTAAAACCGACACATCCATTTTATGGGCTCAGGTTTCTGTTTTCCACTGCACACGTAGAAGAAAAGCTTATTAAGCAAGTTCTGTGACCTGTGAAATTGCTGGAGTCTCTTTCTGAAGACTTCCAGTGTAGGTTTCCCAGAGGCTGGACATTAACTGTTGTCTTCCATGGCCTCTCTGGCACCAAGTCACACTGAGGCTTTTCTCTTAGTCCAGACTAATTAGGTCTTTGTCACTACTCATACACCTATTTTTAAAAAAATTCCTCAGGATCCAATATCTTCAGAACTTCAACTCTTTTGATGAATTTTGTTTAAATCAATCACCAATATTTAAAAATAAAACAAAACAAAAAACAAAAACAAAATAACAAAACAAAAACCAAAAAAAACCCCAAACCCCCCCCCCCCCCCCCCCCCAAAAAAAAAACTCCCAAAAAAACCCCAGAAGGAGGTGTGGACAGCAAACAGTCAATCAATCTGATCACCTCCTTTTTTTTTTCTTTTTTTTTTCTTTTCTTTTTTTTTTTTTTTGACAAAACCAAGTTTTTTTCCGTGAAAAAAATTAATTTTCTGGCTTTTTTTATCATTATCCCCAGAAGTGAGGATTCACCTGACTTGGCCTTAGTTGCCTATTTAGGCACCGTTTTGGAAACTGTCATCTGTGGGGGAGTAGTCTGGATAACATTTAAATGTTGTCTCCAACACAAAATATATGATTGTATGCTCTAGGATGAATGGACATGCAAGGGGAGAAGGTGCCCTGAAATATATACCTCAAGCAAACACAAGCAACAAATCATATACATAACAGATGTACCTAAAATAAGCTACTTAGAGATGAAGCAATGTCAAATGTTTTCTGAGCCCTGGATCCTAATTTTATCAAAAGGAGTGTCTTCTTCCACTTGTTGAAGCATAGCTGGTTTTGGATTGGATTCACAAATGTCAGCTGAAAATGCGGCACAAAATCTACTTTTGGTTCTTTCAAACTGCACAATCCATCCTCAGAAAAATCTAAAAATCAAAGAATTGCAAATTGTTGTGCCTAATAGAACAGCCCTTGGTTCAGATTGCCCCTATACACGTAAAAAGGGAGCTGGAGAAACTGCCTTCTTTTTGTGGTATTTTTTTTTTTCATTAAAAATAATCTGTGTAATTAATTAACAATGCATTTGTGGATGATTAAGTGCAAAGAAAAGCTGTTGAGAAAGGATTTTTAAAGCTGCACTACTGTAAATCACTGCAGTGTAAGACTTACTTCTGCACAGATAATATATCCCCAAATGCCTTTGAAATTCTGCAATAAGTGAGAGGAATAGAAAATGAAGGGTAAGAGATACTGTAAGCAAACTGCTTCTTAACATCTCTATCGAGGCAATACATTTTACCTCAACGTGTTAAAAATGCAAACAGAATCTTTAACTCCTAAGATCAATTGCAAGCAGAGAGAAACTCTGGGTTTAGGAAAAGCATTCTGTCTTGTCAAGCTCACCTTATCATCATGGAAGAATAAACAGCGTAATTATTCTCACCTTTTTGTTTGTTTTCTAATTGGATCATTTATTACTTCTGGGAAATTCAAGTCCACATCAGATTTATAGCATGAGGATTCTGAAATATTGCTTTGGTTATAGAAATGTCAAAGCTGGCAGGTAAGCTGTCTTGTTGCCTCAGGAGTCTTTTGCAAGAGCAAAAATTATGGAAAAGGCCTTTAGAATTAAATAAGTTGAACAATTTGTTTCTGTGTTCTGCATGGTTGAAAACTCTGTTCTTTTACCGATATTTGAGGTCCATTTATCAGCCTACAGTTTCTAACGTTGGTGTGCCTGAATCAGGCACACAAAGGATGGGATTGTAGCTGTTCTGTTTTGCAGAATGTATTCTGCTTCTAGGTTGGCTACAACAGGATTTTAACACAATTTTTCTGGTTAGTTACCAAATATCTACCAATGTGAACCATGACTGATCCTGAAATGGCTCCTCTGCATTCCTTATAAAGACTGAAGTGCTCAAACTCTTTATTTAGCACTGAATGAAGTTTGTGTTCTCTGCTGCTCAGCAACATAAGTTTCTGCTGTGCCTTTCACTAAAAAATGCAAAGCAAGGCCTGAAATACCCTCATCTCAAACAGGTACCATAGGAAATTTGGTTTAACTTTTATCTTTTAATTTCAGGAAGTTTACTCATTGTTCATCATACAATTTTGTGAGTCAATCCTAACCGATAGCACATCATTTTCTTCAGCTATAGAATCAGAAAATCACAGAATCATGGAATGGTTTGGGTAAGAAGAGACCTTAGAGATCATTTAATTTCAATTCCCTGCCCTGGGCAGGACAGCTCCCACTAGACCAGTTTGCTCAAACCCCTCCCAGCCTGGCCAAGTTCATCCTGCCAGTTAGGCAATTTGTGTGTTAAAGGGACTGATTTTCTCTGTTCAGCAAAAAATCTTGGCCAACAAGGAGCTCAAGACTTTTGATCTAAATCTTGAATTCAGGGGAAAAAAAAAAAAAAAAACAGGTTTGAAATCAGCCACCAGCCTAAAAGACTGCCATGACATAAAGAAAATTCTGGCCACAGCTGGTGACGTTCCTACAGGTGAGAATCTTCATCAGCACAGAGTGGTGGTGCATGGAAGTGGCTTTTTGTCTGATAAGCTTTATCTCTACCCACGACAGGAAGAAGCAGTTGAGGGGGGATAAGACTGTGTGTGCTGGTCCCCCTGGGTACCCCTCACAACCAGCAAAGAGAAATGGGTATTTTTAGGACTTAGTTCATCTAACTTAATTTGGAGGCTCAATTTTTAAAAAAAAAACAACATTGATTAAGCAGTAGGAGAACTCATTTGTCTTCTTAGTCTACAGTGGAAGAATAATTGGAAGTGTGCATCCCTATAAGGGATGGCCAGATGATACTCCCATGAACACTGAAATATTCCCTAAAACACAGTTACAAAGCAGGGGCCTGGAAGAATTACAGGGAGATAAGGGAAAAAAGAAATAAAAAGAAAAATGGAGGATTCTGCTCTTTTGAAAAAAAAAATAATTTGGGTTTTTTGTAAGACTGATGCTTTAGAACTCATGATAAATCAGGAATTTTAGAATTTTATCTTCCTTTCTTCATACATATATATGCTGTTCCTAAAGACTATAAAGCTTTATGAGATAACAAACAAAGGAACCAAAACAGAAAGTAACTATTCATGTATATACCTCTCCTTAGAGCCTGCATTAAGATTGCATTTTTAATATGGCGAAGGAAAATGTAATCCAATCCTTACATAAAGGATTAATAAATTTTGTAATTTTCTTCTTTCTCAAAAGAAGACCAAATATTGTTCAAAAGTCGTTCAAACTCTGTTTCGAGGGAGAAGAGGAAAACATACAAAAATTTCAGTTTCACTGAACTTAAGGAAAAACATTTTGTTGCTCCCAGTGACTTATTTCAGAAATTAGTCATTATTCAGTAAAAATGAGTTATTGTTCTGTATATTTGGTATAAAAATATTTCTGTACGATAATGTGAAAATATTTCTGAGGCCAAATATATCATCAGTCCAAGGTTTACAGGATAATTTTTAATTAAGAATTAAATTAAAGAATTAAATTTATTAGGAATGGAGATGTTGTCAGTGTGTTTCTCTTAAGAAAGCCCCACACTAAACCTTCAAAAATAGACAACAAAATTTTAAAAACCCTGAACAACTGTAGAAAAAGAAGTCATAGAAAATACGTGAACAGCAAGAAACAAATTACAGATTAGCCACAGGGGGTTTTTGAGGAAATTATAACAAAAATGGGGAGTTTGTCACATATTTCCACAGATGCTACAGAAATCTAAGATTATCAGAGCAATCACAGATAAAAATATGGGACAGCATAGAAAAATCAGTAATTTCATGTGCTAAGATAAAATCCTGCAACACTTTCTGTAAGTGTGTAAATTATTTTTAAACAAAGCATGGCAGCAGAACTCCTCTGCCCCTGAGTATCTGGACAGTATTGCAGGAGAGGGACAAATTAATTCTAAAGTCCTGAACCTCTGTTGCTGCAAACACAAATACATACAACAGTAAATACACATAAGCAAATTTGTCTCTTTAAATAGCAAATGTTGTGTGCTTATGTATTTATTCTTTTATTTTGTCAGATCAAGGCCAAAGCTTTTCATCATGGTCAGGAATCAGAGTCTAGAACTCTGTATCCTACTGCTGACGAGCTTCATTAGGGTTTTATGTCACATTTAGATCCATGATAAGAAATCCCCCTGAATGTAACAAGAATGAAGATTGATTCTTTGCTTTAGCTTTTATTCAATTGCTTGTCTAAATGACAAGCAGGAACCCTGAGCCCAGGTGGGACCTGCTGCAGTTCAGTTATTAAAGCCAAAGATTAGTAGTCATATCACCTTGAGTTTAATCCTCTTTTTTTTTTTTTTTTTTTTTTGGTTCACAGCAACCTTAGGCAAAATGGATTCTTTTTCCTTTATTCACCTGCAAAACAACAGGTTGTAATAATTTTGAGCCGCCTCTGGGCTGATCCCTCATAATTTCTTTTTTTTTAAGCATAATAAATACATTAAAAATGCTTTCAGATGATAATTGCAAAGAACAATAGTACAAAGTATTATCACCATTATGACCCGCAGACCTTTTTCCAGCAATTGAACAAGCTCTTAATGACAAAGAAAGCTTGTGGAAGGCTGTTACATCAAATTACTTCTTGTAAACTAGTGCTGTTCAGGGATATCTGCTCTTGGAAACCAGATTATCCCAAGTGAGGACGTGACCCAAATCCTTTTCTTCTCAGAAATTTCAGCCTGTGGTGAATCTTTAATATCTTATTGTTTATTTAGGGCAGAGTGTGAAGCAGCATGGCTGGGCTGAGCTGGGATTTCTTCAACACTGCCCAAAGGGTCGGTTCCCCACGAACAGAGAGTTCCACTTTGCCAGGGCACCCCATGGTGTGGACATGGAATTTTCTAGACAGACATGGAGACCAATTTATGCTCTGAAACGCTAAAATATCTGAGTAGAGAATGAAAACAGAGACCAATTTGTGGCCTGTGTCTGACAGCCACGTTCTTTCCCTATGCAAATCAAACCACTCACAGAGCTAAGGCCCTTCTGGTCCACTTTTTTACAGGAAGGAAAACCAAGCTTCTTACCGACATGGGTTGGAAAAAATGAAATATTCAAATTTCTTAAAAAAAAAAAAAAAGGAAAAAAAAGAAAAAATTTGCACGGGTTTTCGCAGAAGCTTTTTTAGCCCTTTTCAAAGTCTTCCTTTAAATAGATCTTTCCTTTTCTCAGCTTTTTTCCTTTATAATACATTTTTTTTTGCTACCTTTTTCCATACACATATTTTGTTCTAAGCAGAGAGAAAACATTTATTAAACAAAGCAGACTTGGTCTTAATTCATTTAAGGTCTTGCTCTTTTTCTCATTACAAGCTGAGTTAAACAAAATTATTAAAGCATTTTCTTAATGTTTTTGAACTTACCTTAATTTTTCTTTTGCCTCCACTAATGGGAAATGCTGTTACTCATTCTCAGTCCTTCTGCCTAATAGAAACTAGCTTCTGACAATTAAAGTGCTCGCATGTAGGTTCTTGAATGACATACCCCTATCTGAAGATTAATTTGTGCAATTCATGACTGATGAGATGCATTATTATCTGCAAACTTATCACCTCTCTTACCCAAGTTCCAGCTCAATCTGATCTTTGTTAAGGCAAAATGAGAACAAATGCAGTTCTTGAGAACAATGGAAAAAGGTGCAAAATGCAGTACGTTTTGTTTAAACCATTTTTTAGAGACACTGTCTGTGGGTGTTAGTATAGTTATGAATCATTTTATAACCAAACTTGAAACAAAACAAATAAAAAAACAGAAAAAAACACTTGTTGTTAGAGAATGAACAGTCCATCAAAATGCTTCCAATCTTAGCACCAAAAAGGGCAGAAAAATGGAGCTTCAAAGGGTTTGAAACTGCATGATTATGATTAGGGAACACAGAGTCAAGTAAACACTCACTGACATTTGGACAGGGGTTGCTTTCATTCTGAAGAAAATTTCTCATTCAGTCAATCTCCTTTGTGAGTAGTCATGAAAGCCTTCCACACCTTATCTTCAAGAGTTTCTTCTAAGAAGTCTGAAGATGATGGTTTATTTTTGGGGCTGGTGTGAGTGACTTGCTGGGTTTGGGGAGCACGCACAGCCCTGGCACGAAGGCTGCTCTGGAGTCACCACTGGGACACGAGGGCAGGCTCGAGCACATCCAGGCAGAGCAGAGGAACCAGGGTCACCAGCCCAGCCCCTGTTATCATGACCCATGGTCAGGCTCACAGTCCAAGCAACACACACATTATTTAGTATTTTTGCCTTTTATCCCAGCCTTGTATTTTGCAGTGGAGTCCTTAACTTGCAACTGAGGAGTGTTGCATGAACATGATGGTAGCTGAGATGTCTGAATTTATCAGTTCCACATCTTAGAAATGTACAATCATGCAATTGTTTAGGTTGGAAAATGTCTGTAATATAGAGTCAAACCATTAGCCCACCACTTCCAAGTGTACCATGCTCCCAAGTGCCACATTTACCTGCATTTTCATTTATCTGTATTTTTATTGATCTGCCTTCAGGGATTGTTACCCCTACAGCTCCCTGGACAGCTGCTTCAATGCTTGACAACCCTTGCGGGGAAGAAATTTTTCCTGATGTCTAATCTAAATCACTGGCACAATTTGAGGTCATTTCCTCTTGTCCTGACCATTTTCTATGGGCCCACCTTGCAGGGTGGTTCTTTCAACTCTTTTGGAATCTATTTTCCCTCCCCTCCTTCACCTGTTCAATTTAAGCTGCAATCTCTCTGGGCCTCTCTGTTTTTTTAGTATGAGGTGCTGATTTCTAAAGATCCTCTCAGTATTATCATAGCAAAAACAAATCATTATGTCCAGGAGACACCAGGGGTTGGAATCTGGTCTCACATGCCCTGATAAATGCTGACAGAACCATCCATACCAAATGCCACATTCGATTTGAGCTTCTCTTACTAAACACTGCAGTAGGATGATACTTTCTTCAGTCAAAAAAAACCTGTAGTGGTTTTGGATACAGCAAAACTTCCAGTTGTACCTCTGTGGTACAGGCACAGTCTCAGGACATGTGATTTCTGTAATTCTTCAACCCACCTGTCCCGGCTACAGAAAAAGCCTGGAATGAGCAAAATTTTAAAGTAAACAGCAGAAGGAATCTGAGGACTGCTCAGTGTTGAGGACATATAGATGGCTTGCTGGAAAAGTTAAAACCAAACAAAACCTAGGAGCCTTTACTTGGGTTTCAGGGAGCTTTGGAGGAAGATCTCATACAGCTCTGATACTTAGTTCTGGTTTAATTCTTACCTCAATGTGAAGAAATCCTCTGTAACATATAAACAGCACTGCAACGGTTTGTTTTTAAGATCACAGGGGAGTGAAAGGGCCGGGAGGGGAAGAGAAGCCTAAAACTTCTCAAAGACTCTTGCAATGACTTTTCCTTCCTGTTCTCTGCATTGATCTCTTTTGCTCAGATTAAAACCTCCAGTGTCTGAAAGACACCCACAACTGACACCTATTCCACTAGACTGAAAACCATTTTAAAATTATGCTGCACTGTGGTTTTTTTTACAGTCACACAGTGATCAGAGTGGAATAGATTTAAGACAAGGTTATTTACATTAAAAAAATTTGATCGCTTGTCTAACAGCAAAACATTGTTATGTCATTAAATGATAAGGACTGTATATGGCACAAGGATATCTGTTCTTTTCATAACACAGAACACATTTCTTATCCTCCTGACATTACAGTAATTTAACTTTGCAAAGTTATATTCAGATGCTGCTAGTTTAAAATGCTTCTGTACATGCTCGTACAATTCATATTATGATATCCATTCTCAAAATAACTGTCAAGCCCTCCTGCTTTAAAGAAGACACAGTGTGGTGCCCTGAAACACAGTATGCTGCAGAACCAGAGCAAGAAGACTATTAAAGAATGTTACAACAATTATTTCCTTGAATGGTAGAATCGCCATTTATCAAAATCTCATTTGGCAAATTGCATTTCAAAAGAGATCCTGCACAGCACAGGACTGAGGCCTTAGTTTGTTTCAGAAATGGAATAGTTTGAAGTCTTTTCTTTCTCCTTCTTCTCCTTCTTCCTTCTTCTTCTTCTTCTTCTTCCTCTTCTTCTTCTTCTTCTTCTTTCTTCTTCTTCTCCTTCTTCTTCTTCCATATTTCATGTCTAAAGATATTGAGTGATGCCCCTGAATATCAAAAAAATGAACACTGCATTCAGCCCGGGTTCAATTTGATTGAGAGGAAGTGCAAGGCTGAATCCTAAAAAGCAGCATTGTGTTCATAGTCTATTCAGTAACTCTCAGGCTATGATTCAGCTCCTTTGGGTTTCCCAGTCACTGAGTCACCTTGATCAGGATCCTGATTACTGATGGTTCCCCCTGTAGTCAGTGAGGAAAGAAAAACTCTTATGGAGAGTCATGGTAGGAAGCCTGAATCACCCTGGGGTGTGACATCAGCCAAATGGAATTGCCCATGCCCAAGAGGCACATTGCTGCAGACCACCCCCTGGACATAAAACTCAGGAAGGGAAATGAATCTTGCTACTCCTTCCCTTTCTTAATGAGAAAATATGTTTGTTTTGGAAGGGCAAAGCAGAGAAATAGTTGTGTGTTGAGCAAAGACAGGGGAAGTGAAGTAGATGCACTTCAGAGAGCTCTTTCATGGCAGGAAAGGGAAATGGTTTGAAGATCATACAGCAGTACAGTAGGTTTGCTCACCTTTCACTTCAAAGGTTCACTCATCTTCTGTTCCATTTTGGGCAGTGGGATGAGTTTATGGGTTATGCCATTTGATTGACCATATTTAAAATAGCCTTCCCATACCAGACTATACTGGCTAAGACCAGCCACGGCTGCAGACCGTGAAGTCTTGCTGTAGTACTCTAGGGCAAGTTTTCTTGAGATAGCACAAAGTTCAGGAAACTTCTTAAATAGCCTGAGCTGAAGACAAAAATTAAAATAAGTACACTAATACTGATGCTTTTGTTTTTACAGGAAAATACTGTGGCGAGTGATCTAGGTCAGTGAAGATTTGAATAGGATCTTCAAATACCACCTCTATTAATTACAGTGATTGAAATCTGAATGTTTAGGGATCCTCAGTGGTGTTCCTCAGGTGTGTTCCTCAGGGATCCATCTTGGGCTGGGTGCTGTTTAACACCTCTGCTGGCAGCACAGACAGCGGGACTGAAGGCACTCTCAGCAAATTTGCTGATGACACCACAATGTGTGGCTGACACACTGGAGGGAAGGGATGTCATCCAGAGGGACCTGGAGGCTTGAGAGGTGACACCTTTCAAAGCTCATGAAGTTCAACAAGGCCAAGTGTCCTGAACCTGGGCTGGGGCAATCCCAGACTCAAACACAGGCTGGGCAGAGAATAGGTTGGGAGCCCAGAGGACAAGGCTGTGTGTGTTGAAAAGAAGCTTCCAGGGTTGGGACATACACCCCAGCTGGGTTAATGACATTTCTGCCAAGACCTCATTTTCTGTCAAGACCTCATGACAAATTTTCTGTCATTTTGAAAGGTTCTTAGATACTTCTCCATTGTTGATTAGATAAGTTAAAGAATCTGGTAGATTCTGCTTACCCTTAGCAGACACATCAACTTCATTGGTCAATTGGAAAATCCAGGAATTGTCCCAGGCAGGTGGGGAAAGTTTCATGTACAGATGTTGATGAATAGAGAAGACTTTGCAAATTCCAGTTGCACATGGTTAACTGACAGATAATCATGTTAACATGAGAGACATGTTAACTCAGAGACAATCAAATCAATCAAATTTGCCACCTTTTTTTTTTTTTTTTTTTTTTTTTTTTTTTTTTTTCTTGTCTAATGACTGTAACTCATTTTGGGGAAAAAGCTAAATAAACAGATAGAATAGGGATTTTCCATTTCTCTAAATCCTATGTTACTGAAAGCACACAGTCACATATCCATATCATCTCAATGTTAGTTTTCCTGTCAAAATCTCCACCTTCATCACTGTTGACCACAAGTGCAGCAGTATGGGGTCACCTTGTGTTCAATTCTGATAATCTGTTGAGTTGCCTTTTCACTCCCAGGGTTCATCCTCTGTTAGGCAAACCAAGCAACATCAAAAGGGTTAATAGGAAAATATTTTGCAGAGATCTTGACAAGCAGGGGGGTTGCACATTGGTTAGAAATGCTCACAGCAGAATTGAGCTGAGCACAAGTCCCCAGCCATGGCTGAGGAGCAACACACTGGGCTCTGCCAGTGTGCAGTGCCAGGGTACTGGAGTGTGCACAGTGAATTGTCAAAAACATCCTGGGAAATGCAAAACAAATAGGCTGGATTCTGCCCCATGAACCACCAGGCCAAATTAATCAGCGACTGCTTGACAAGTCATGAAAGACAGATTCTGTGACAAGGAGGGTGGGAAAAAAAAGTAATCAGAATCTGTCACTGTGCCAAATCAATCAGAATTTGTAGACTGGATCCTGAAACTCACTTGTTCAAGTATGTTAAAAAAATAAAAAACAAAAAAACCAAACTGGGGTAAAACTTTGGACAATGCCAGTATGCCAGTATGCTAATTCACTGGTCAAAACTCATAAAAATGGGTAAAGCAATCTGAATATAAGTAGTGTTCAAATATGGGACTCAAGACTGAAATCTGATACTCTGAAAGTCATAAACATGGACATGGCTTAAGGTAAACACGAAGATTTTTTTCATTTCTTTTGTTTATCAAACACCAAAAGAATGCACTGTAATGAGTTACTGCTGTTGGACCTACAGCTTCAGGAAGTGGTGCTGATGATAAGAATTTTGATCAGCATATCTGCATCCAGTGCAAAATAGATATATCCCTCTACTGATTTTGGACAAAAATCATATAATGCAATAGTTCCATACTGATTTACTAGATGAAAAACAAACAAACAAACAAACAAAAAACCCAAAAAACCCCCTTTGTAATTCTGCTCCCTGAAACAAATAAGTTGGAATATTTATCACTGAGAAGATAGAAACTGTATCACTTGCAATTAAGCTTTCAGAATTAACTCCATCTCAAAATTCAATCTCCCTTTCACCACTCATTTTGTCAGTTCATACAACAAAAAATAATATGAACAGTAACACCTTTTCCAAATTCCTGTCACACTTCCTATTAAACTGCTGCCATCTTAAACTATCTCAGACTAAGGGAAATAATGAAATGTTTAGGATTCAGTTTTTGTGTTTCTCCTTAATTGGATGCAAGTGCTGAGTTCAGGGATATATGACTTTTGACTAATTCTGGTTTCCCTTAAACTTGAATTCATTTGTAGATCTCATTGAGACCTGAGGAAAATTGTGTCAGTGCTTCCAGTCTTCCCACTGCTTAAATTGGCAAAGATAAAGATTAAAATGAGATAAAGTTAATAAAAGAGACACTAACAAATAAAATAAAGTAAAATACAATAAAATAAAGTAAAAAAAATAAAATAAAGTAAGAAATAAAATTTCCTTTGCATATATTTTAATAAAATTTTCTAGGAAATATACCTATGCTTTTTATATCCAGGATTTCCCTGCACATTTTGCTTGATAGTTAGGTTACTATATAAAAATCAAAGAATAATCCTCAATTTTAAAACACCTGAGCACGTCCTCAACTTTCTGCATGCAACTACAGCCACATGAAGCCTTCAAAACAAATAAGACTGCTCCCTAATATAAATGCACGTAGGCATGTTCACAGGTCTGTGTTTCAAGGTTTGATTGTTAATCATTTTTTATTTGTCCTAATTACATTTTTAATTGAAACATACAAGAAAAAATGTGTTAGGTTCACTCTTGACTAATTCACACTCAATCATTTTAACATAAAAAAAATAATATAAAACCCCAAACATTTACCTTGCAGTTGAATCCAAGCATGGATAGTTCCAGCCCCTCAAATTTATTTTGAGAAAGTTGTGAGTGTCTGAGAAGAAAGGGGAGGGAATAGGCTGGAACTGACTTATGAATGCCATATTGTGTAGCTAAATCCTGTTTCCCTCTGTTATTACAGAGTGTTGCTCCTTCCCTGCAGATTAACAAATAAAGAAAAATATATACTAGAAAGATTCCAGTCTTTCCAAACTATGTATTATAGACACTGCTTATGACTGCTTTGATCTTTTCAATTTCAAAATTGTAAGTCTATTAAAGGTTTAGGATACTAAGAATCAGGAGCTAATCTCACATTAAAGTGATTTGACTCACAATAGTGTAAAATGTTGATACAACCATATGTGCTATTTATTTAGATGCCACACCAAGACCTCTTAAATTATGATCTCACTTTTCAGTAGCTTGAGGGAACACACCTGAGTCTGATTCCTTCTTTCTATAAAGAAGCTACTGGGCTTCAGACCCGAGACAAACTCAGGAAAAAACTTCATGAGATGTCCACGTCCATCACTCCCACTGCAGTTAGCTTGGCCTGTCACAGAAATTCCACAGAAATAGAGAATAAAACCAACAAATTAAACCAAACCAAATCTAACACACACTGGGGGCTGTCAGTGTTATGTTCTTGGTAAATGACTCTGGTTTCTGTGTGCACAAGAGGTATCACATGAGTAATAACAGCTTTTCAGTGCTCTTTTTAAAGTTCCTTGTAAAGGACTCTTCTGTCATCCATAAGATGAAAATGTCTCAGTTAATGTGCCTGAAATGTATTAACATAACTGCAGAAATCACATAACTTGATTAACGATAACTTGATGATAACAAATTATATAATTTTCTGTTGGAGTCAAAAGCCCTGATGCCAATCATTCATGTTAATTGGACAGTGAAATAATTTGCTGGAGAGTGTGTTGTTTGGTTTTTACTGATGAGTGGTGAACTTAAGTATTTTATGGCTTTTAGGTCCAGGACTTAGGATTTAAACACCCAAGTTGTTGAGTAGACTAGTTCTGATCCTAAAGTGACTTAAACACATATGCAAGTGTTTTTCTGGGTTGTTCCCAGATGAGTCAGCACCTTCTAGGGACAAACCTTCAGTGCTAGCTGAAGAAAAAGTAAAAACTTGCTCTTCTGCTCCTGCATGCCTCAAGTTTAGCCCCAACTGCTAAGACACAGTGAGTTCATTACACCAACTCAAATTCACTATTCCTCTGATGAAGTATATTCATCAGGGTGATGAAAAGCAAACAAAGGTTTCAGACTTCCTAAACTCTACCTTCTGGAGCAAGCACAAACATCTGTAGAGGTGGAGATGCCACAGTGGAAAGCTGGGCTTGCCTCCCAGTGCAGAGGTTACAGTGAGAGAAACCCCAGTAACCTCTCACTGTGAATTCCCTTCAGCTTGGTTCCCCTGAGCAACACACAGGAAAAGAGGTTTGAAAAATACCTGAAAATCTCATGGTGAAGTTGTAAATATCTTGCCTTTCTTTACTATATTCTAATGTGTGTATGTGATAAAGAAACCGTTTTCTAATACTGCTTTATTTTAACTGATGATATTAAATATATGGGTAAACAGTGTTTTTTGCTTGATTTGTTTGGGAATTTTTCAGTTTTATAAATATCAGATAAGATCTGGTCTTCAATAAAACTTTTTATGACCACCTGGCATCTGACAAATATTATGACATCATTGTGTCTTGAAGAAGCAAGCATTCAACATTATAAATTTCATGTGATTATAGGACTAACAATCTTTAAGCATGATATGGGGTCTGAATATCTCTGAAATTCAGTTACTGCAATTTTTAAAGAAATAACACAATCATCACTATGTAACTTGATAAACACCTTTGTTTTACAGATTTGTGGCTTCAAATCATTCAGGAAAAGCACATCCTTTGCATTTTTCCTGACTAAATAAAAGCCTTATCCTTTACCTGGCTTTATTGCTAGTCTTTCATTGTCATAAACAAATAAATAATAATTTCATGTAATTCTGAAGGGATAGATATGGCATGTAAGTAATTGTTTTTTCAGCTCTTAAAATGATAATGGCTAAAAGTGTTGCTTTAAACCCAAACCTGAAATCCTCAGTCTGAACAAGTATTGATCATAGCAAGGATGCTGTGCTAGAACAATTTATTCCTTTATTTCATGTCAAGTGCTGCATGACTATTCCTGCTGTTCAAATGAAAAATACAAAATTCTCTTTGTCAATTTGTATTTTTAGCTTTCTTCTAAAAATCAGTATCTGAGCATCACATGTAGAGGAAAAACTGAAATCACACAGAGACAGAGCTGCATAATATACATTACTCTCAAACTGGGAACATATCTGTACAGATTTTTCAAAACAACTGAATTTTTTCAAAACTGCTTTAAAAAAAAGAAAAGAAAAAAGATTGTATTTAAATGGTCTGGAGTATTGTTGCTACAAAGAATGTGAGGTACTAGATTCATGCAGAAGGTTCTAAAGGAATTACTTGATAGGAATGAGGAAACAGTAGTAGAGGAATTATTTTACTTTAGGGTTGTTAAGAAGTAGCAGAAGTTTATGTAAGAGTGAAATCTCCTTCCTCCAACTCTTACATCTACAAACTGCAGGTCCTTCCAAGGTCTCAGTGAGACAAAGGTATGGAAATTTATTGCAGTTCTTTCCATGACCTGATATCTTTTTATAGAAAATTATTAGGAAATAAAAGACGATTCTGAGATATATTTCATTGTTGTGAGTTTGTAATCTACAAAATTTTGGAAAGATTATTTTTTCACTTAGTTCCTGACTTTTAAAGTCAGCCATTTTTTTTTTCAATATTCCAAATTTTTTCAAATTAAAATCTTCAGCCAAACCTGTTCAGATGCCTTCCTTATTACTCAAAACATATTTATGTTTAAAGCAAAACAAATTAAAAGGTTGAATTGCAATATAAAAATAAGTAAGCAAAGAATTCTAAGCTAAAACCTGATGCAATTTTTTCAGAATATTAAAAAAAGATGAAGTGCCAATGTAACAAAACTTTGTGATTAATCTGCTCTTGCATCCAGGATTGCAGTGGTGAGAGAGTTCATTCACTGAGTGGGAGATGAACTTAGGTGACTTAGATAATTTGTAGGTGACTACCAAAATGCAGAATTCACAATATCATAGAATCATGCAATCACAGAATCATAGAATATCCTGAGTTTGAAGAGATGAACAAAAATCATCGAACTCCAGCTCCTGGCCCTGCACAGGACTACTGGATCTCCAAGGTCCATTCCAAATCTTTAACATTCTCTGATTCTATGGCTACTCCTGAATTCTTGCAGTAGAGTACCCTAAGACAAAAATACATTGCACACACACAAGCTAAGGTTGTAATTCAGGACATACTTTTAATAGGAATTGTTGCAAGTACAACACAGATTCAAAACATTCTCTGTGTGTGTGATGAGCCATTTGAGGTCAGCTTCTGGAGAGAAGTACAGCTGGCATTGGAGGTGCTGCAGTCAAGCCCAGCCTGTGTCTGCAGTTCCTTGATCCTTATGATGCTGTGGGTCAGGCATCACTCCCAATAACCTCTACGTGACACCAGCAGATATGGTTTCTCTTCCAAATTTCAGCTCCAGTCCTGACCTATCTATACATTCAAGTATAAAACTTTTTGAAATGACTGCTGGAAAAACAGAGGTTATGACCTAAAGATTCCACTTCTAATAAAAATGAAAACACCAAGCCAGCAACAGCTGCTGCTAACAAGTTTCAGATGCCCAGCTTGCAGCTCTGCAAGGGAGTAGATCTGATTTAGACTAATGGCAGCAGCTCTCCTTATGAAACAACATTAACAGATCTTTTCTCAGAGCCCTGGTGGTTTTCACAGTCACATGCCCTTCATCCTAGGATTTATTTTTTTCCCCCAGAAATTTAACTAAAATTAAGATTCATTTTTAAAAAAATAAATAAAAAAGGTAAAACTCCAAAGAATTCATTCTAGGTTATATACAAAATACAGTAACTTTTGAATAATGGAAGTGTCATAAAACTCACAGTAGAGGCTGAAGACCTTGGATGAGTGAAAATATCAGGTAAAAAAAAGCCCATACAAATATGCTTTTAAGGTAAAATGGTTCTGATAAGATTTAAGTCCCAGGCTGAGTTGTGGCTCCTCCTTGGTCAGGTACCATTGTGTTACTGTTGTGCTCTGTCCCTGCAGGTAGAATCCTGTGAGGAGATCCAGTCTCATCCAAAATGAACCTTCCACATCTCATCAAAGGAATTCTCTAAAGAAACTTTCCACTCCTAAACTTTCAGCTATGAAGTAGAACTGAGTAAGAAAACTCAGCTTTGCTGGACAACAAAGACATAACAAAACAGTTTGAGAACAAACCTTTGTCCCCTTCTTACCTTGCCTGTCAAACCCTTTTCCCCTTGCTGGCTCTTTATTACACCATGTGATACCTTCTGTGTGGCCATTGCTGTCCAGGAAAATTATGCAAAAATGAAATAAAATATTTTATTGTATTGTAAATGGTTTTGCATTCTCTGACAGTGATGAGACCTTCTGTTCCTGGGTGTACATAGTGTATTTTCTACAGAGCAATGGCTGTATGTAAGAGTTTATGGAGGACCCCAAGGTCCCCTGATCTCTCCCCTAACACCAGCACCCTTCTCACTAAAGGTTTCAGTGTGAAGGGTCTGAGTTCAAATTCTGCTTGAATTCAGATTTTTATCATTGATTCAGGAAAAGGATTGGGACTGCAAATTTTCAGACAACCTCTGAAGGCAGAGATGAGTCTTTCTATGTGTTTGTGAGAAAAACAATTCCATTTTCTATTTCTGAGCAACCCCAATCTCTCAGCCTGTCTTCATAGGAGAGCTATTCCAGTCCTGTGATCAACTTAGTGTCTCTCCTCCAGATTTGTGCCAGCAGGTTTCTGGTGTTGGGGGACCAGAGCTGGACACACAATTTCAGATGGGGTCTCACAAGAAAGGAGTAGAAGGGGGGGAACCATCTTCCTTGATTCATGATTCTTTTAGTGCAACTATCCAGTCAGGTTACTCCATTGATTAATTGGAGCATAATCAAACACTTATTCTTTATGGATTACACTGCAGTGGGGAGTAGAAATTCTATAGTAGTGTGTAGATTGCAGAATATAATGAGAAAATCATAAGAATATAATAACAAAATAAGTATTTCAGTTAAAAAGAGAGTTACTAGATATTTTTCACTTTCCACACTGCCCTAAAATACACAGCAAACAGAGTTCTGCATTCCCACTGCGTTGGTGAATGAGGACATTTCTGAAGGTCTGAGTCACTCTCCTGCTGTGTAATGTCTGGGGGTGGCTCAAAGGACACCACTTTGCACTTATTGCTTGGTTCAGATCAGCACTGCCAAACCTGTCCCAGAGAGTTTCAGAATCATTCATGATCCCAAACCTTCAAAGCTGAATAGTGAATGAAAGTTGAACTCATTCAACAACACTCTTGAAAGGGAAAGTTTGATGACAATTTAGCATTTTCTATTTTTCCAAGGAAAGGATGAAGCTTTCTTCTCCCTACCCTGCCTGAGACTAGCAGAATAAATTTAGTAAAAGAATAAATTAACTCCGGGCACCTTTATGCTGCACTGAACTCCCTTGTTCAACATTCTTCCTTTCTCTTGAGTATTGGTTTGCTCTGAAACATGCAATATGCTTACCATGTTTTAACATAAATCCTTCTTATTTAAAGAAACTTTTGCCATCTATAACAGATCTTATTAATGACAACATAATCCCAGCTCTGGTAATGAATCACTTGGGTCACAGGCAGCTCCAGAGTGTGATTCCTCCCAGTTTGAGAAAAATGGTCCAAAATAGATAGGTTGACATGTCTTTGGAAATGCCTGGGCTTGTGAGACAGTATTCAAATCTCTTTTCCTCAGTTAAGCCATTTTAACTCTGGAATTATTATGCTGCTTTGCTTCACAAGACTGTCACTCAGATCTGCTTTGAAGGTGGAAAGTGTTGTTATGACTCAGAACATGTAATTGTGGCCTCTCTGTAAGGACAATGGATACCAGTTTGGGTTGAAGCACTAAATAGGAAATAAAGACACAAGAAAAGTTTGCAATGTGTTTTTCAGGCTGTAAATATCAAGTATCCTCCATCAGTTGGTTAATATTTTTTCCATCATCCTTGTGTAAAATTGTAAATATGCATACATGAAATATAGTGTACCAATGTAGCAGAGAATTTGTACAATGTATTTGCAAGAAACCCTTCATATCTCAAGATTAAAACTAGCACTAATTTCTTTATCAAAAATGTATTTATAATCTTAGACTTTACACTGCAAGACAACAGTTTCCTATTGAGAAGTCAAACTGTTCACTGAACTGCTTCTCCTTTTCAATTTTAACAGACCATTTTTAGGTCAAACTTAGAATTATGTAATAGAAATAAAAATTTTTGGAGGAATAGTTGCTTTTCCAGCAGTTGTAATGAAATCAGGTGTTTTAAGGAAAACTGCATCCAGTGCCAGTATCAAAGTACAAGGAATTAATACAGATAATTTTATATAGAACTAGATGGAAAAATGGACTTTAAATGAGAGAAATAGAGAAATAATAACATTAGAAAGAAAAACTAAGGCAGAAATAAATATAGTGTTATCTTATTTACAAACTAACAAAGAAAACCCACACCAAAGGTCACTTTTCAATTGTCTTCTTGTTGAAAGAGAGAGAGTTATGGAAAAAATGAAGAAGTCTCAAATCACAGAATCATAGACTCATAGAATCAGAGAATGGTCTGGGTTGGAAGAGACACTAAAGATCATCTCTCCTGCCATCAGCAGTGACAACTTCTACAATCCCAGGGTGCTCCAAGCCCTGTCCAACCTGGCCTTGGACAATTCAGGGATGGGGCAGCCAGAGCTTCTTTGGGTAACCTGCTCCCGTTCCTTCCAATTCTCACTGCAAAGGATTTCTTCCCTTTTTCTGACCTAAATCTGCCCTCTTTTTGTTCAAAACCAGCTCCTCTACTCCTCTGTAAAAACCTCTCTCAAAACCCCCTTTTGGATTTTGAGAGGTTGCAATAAGGTCTCCTCAGAGCATCCTGTTCTCCATGCTGAGCAACAGATAACAATCACAGTTAACTTTGGTTTTGAACAGAAATAATGAAAACCTGAAGAGCAAAGGAAATTTAATTTTGTATTTTTGAGAGTTTCTTCAGCCTTCAGGAAAATTCAAATTTGTCTCACACACAGATACCTCCTCCTCCTCACTTTTGTTTAAAGGAAGGTTAAGGTGGCAATATTTGCCTGTCTTTATTTCTGTATAAACAATTCATGATAATGTGTACACATGGCAAATTCGGATCATGTGGGAATGAAAATGTGTGTTCTTACTAAAGGAGTGAGAAAATCATTTGTGTTTGGCATCAGCACTTGTAGACAGGAGTACAGATAGAAAGAGGTGGGCGGCCTTGTGGTAACAGGAGGGGGGAAAATTAAATTCTAAGAAATAAGAAGGGGTTAGTAACTATATGGAAAAAGGGTTATTTTTAGATTTAAGGAGCACACAGTGTTAATATGAATGTTTAAGCCTTGAACATTGCTTTGCTGCAAAAGGTCAAGTTCTCAAATCCCATTTTTCAGACTGACATCTTATGTACATAAAAGGTTGCAATAATATAAGAAAGACTATTAATTTAGGTGCAATAATTTAATTTGTTATGTAGGGTTAAATTGAATTTTGTTGTTTTAACTCCATTAATTCCATATTAATGCAAACCATTGCATTAAGGTATGTGATGCATAAGCAACAAGCAGGACAAGAAATCTTTTCTTCACTGTCCACTTTTGGCAGGTGGTTCTAAAACTGATGTACCATTCCACAGCACCTACCACTGATTTTCCTGTTTTCAGACTGCACTGTACCAGCCATTAAAGGGGTGTGGGAATGTGGGGAGGGGGTAAGAAGAAGAGAACTCTCAGTAGACCCCAGGTACAAGCTGTCTCCTCTTTCAGAACAGATGACTGATTTCCTGAAGTACCTCTGTGGCACAGGCAGAGTTGTTTTTTCACTTTAATCAATGAGCACCACTCCACCAGAGTGCAGGACACTCACTGCATCCTATTTACAGTATGTTCATGAGACACAATGTGACAACCACTCTGGGCAGAGATAGAACTGCAGAATTATGGAATCATTAAAGTTGGAAAAGACCATCAAGACTATCAAGTTCAACTGTCAACTCAGCAGCACGTTCACCTCTGAACCACATCCTCAAAGTGTCATAGCCACGTGTATTGAACACTTCCAGGGATGTGACTCTACTACAGGGACAGCCTGTTCCATGAAGAATTTTTTCCTAATATCCAATCTAAACATCACCTGATGCAGCTTGAGGCCTTTTACTCTCATCCTGTCATTTATCACATGGGAGAAGGGACAGACCTGCACCTCACTACACCCTCCTTTCAGGCAGCTACAGAACATAAAAATGTTTCCCCTCAGCCTCCTTTTCTCCTGGCTAAATGACTGAAGCTCCTTCAGTTGCTTCTCATAAGATATAGGGGAATAAATGACCTTCAGTGTCGGGAAAAAAAATCCAAAAATATCCCCAAAAGGAGATACACTTTGAGCTAATAATCCTATTTCCAAAATATCCCTGCTGTAAGGACACCTGTAATCATTACCTCAGTCACAAGCAGGGGTTTGTATTGCTCACAGGGTAATGACAACCCTTAAATGGGCCCAGTTGATTATTTTTTTACTTATGCCTAGCTTTGCATATAATATTGAACAGACTGTATGGACCTAATTGTAGGACCCTAGTCTATGAGGTGGAGGTACCCAGTGCAGGAAAAATAAAACTCTTTAACTGCAGCTCATGGAGCCATAGGTGACATCAGAATGAATTAGATGTCAGTGTTAACTCTCACCACACTGAATTCTCACCACAACACTGCAGTGTTTCTGTTTCATGTGTGGGGATGCATGAATAACTTTTTCTTCTGAAATGGTATTGAGAGAGATGTGGGTGATGAAGCTGACCAAGGAGAGAGGAGCTCTTGCCTTCTAACAGGTCATATTTGATGTTGAGGTTAAGAGAGAGAGTCACAGAGATATTTAACTCCATCTGAAAATGCTAAAATTAATCATGTTCCTGAGATGCCTATTCCTGACCTTTGGGTTGATAGAGAACCTATCATTCACTCACATACACTAGATACCAAATGTAAATTAAATCTTTCCAAAATAGAATAAAAATAAGCCAATAAAGTGATTTGGATAGACAAAAAAAAATTGCAGTTAGGAATTTTAAGGTGTCATATCAGTTCCCACAAAGGAAGACCATTCACATGCACACTTCAATCTTTGTCTGGAGTATTATGCACAAGGCTGATTATACATCTACAAGAAAATTAGTTTTAAATAGAAGAGCAAAGCTGTAAGGGTGCATAAGTCTGGGAATGAGTACAGTGATCTACAAATACATGTGGGAGGCAAATGAGAAAAAGAGAGAATATAAACCACAATGTTATCATGAATAAGGATGATATAAAATGTCCATTTGCACATTTAGCCTGGAAATAGGGATATGATCATATGTTTTAGTGAGTGGCTGACCTATATAAAGCAGGATTCACCATCCAATTCCTTGTGTCTGTGATACAGCCTGTGCAATCTCCTTAGCTATTCGTGTCTCATTATACATGACACATCCTTCTTGATTCACATTAGCCACAGAATGCTGGTTTTTGCTGACTGCATCTTTCTCTTAAAAGACATTAAAAGGGGGTGAGGGGAGTGAGAAGAAAACCCTTAACTGTGAAAGTAGGAAAAGAAAAAAAGAAGCTTAGTGAAATGTGTGCATGTGTGTACTCATTTGCAGATGTCCTTAACACTAAACACAGTGTAAAACAAATAGCCAGAAATGTATGTATTAAGATCTCTGTCTCGAACTGAAATTTTTTTTCTTTTTTTTTTAATCTGTCTCACAGTTCTTAGTGGATTTGAGATTTCTTAGCTTATAAATTATCTCAGAAAATTCAGTGAACACTGAGACAAAACTTAGAGTTTGCCATGTGGCCTGGTAGCAGCCTTGTCCAAGAGCTGTGCCCTCAGATGTGCACAGAAGTAATTTTCCTCTTGCTCAAATACAGAACAGGTAGATGCTGGGCAAAGTCTCAGAAAGAGTTCATTTGTTAGGCTCAATGGCTCCAGCTTGGGACCAGGTATTGAATTTCTAGGCCACGAAGAGCGAGCAGTTAGTCTTTGACCTAGTGACTAATCCAGTTACTCCCTGGAAGAACATCCCACCCAGAGGCACATCTTGAAAGGCAGAGTCCATGCTAATCAGTGCAACAGCATGACCTACATCCTACCACAAAAATCCATGGATGTGAAGTATCCCTGTGAGGCCTGGGGCACTCCAGAGGTTAAAATAAGAAACATATTTACTTAATAGTTAGCTAAAGCCTTACCAAAAGCTCCTATAATTATAAAAGCTCCCAACCTCTTTTGCATCCCCCTTTCTTCCTCCTTCCTCTGAAACTACAAAGAGAACACACACCAAACCACTGGTTTAGGGCACAGAAAGACATCCACATCTTTTTGGGTTATGTCATGAGGTGCAAAAGTCAGAAAGTATGAGGAAAAATTAATCAAAATATCTAGTGAGAAACCAATCAAATTTCATCAGCAGAGGAACAGCAGAGCAGAGGCTTTTGCAGATGTTATTAGGGAAAAGTAATGATAACTTTCCAGAGCAGGATAGGAGTCCAAAGGTCTTCAGTTCACTCAGGTGGCAGTGCCAAGATGTATGTCCGGGTAAGGGGAGCAAGAGGTATTGCTTATAGGCAAATGCCACACAAACTTCTATTTACAGATAGACCCAGCTCTGTTTTTCCCATAGACTGCCTTTGAATTGTGGAATTTTATCAAGAAGAAGAAAAGTTTTAGCTCCTGAACCTATGGAGGAGCACAGAGCATCTTTTTATCAACAGGCACAGTGCATTTAAAAAGAAAAATATATTTAAAAAAATCAAAATACCTGCAAAAGACTAAGTTTTTGCTGTTGCCAGTACATAGAAATAGTGGTTGGAGAAGGTGCATCCTAGGACTCACTCCATACGCCAGTATGCTCTTCTCATGCTGTTCCAAATATTTCTCCTAAAAAATCCAGCATCCTCCCTTAGTGCACTCATGGAGAGATTTTCAAGGGTTCCAGTTATGTGTGAACTAACATTGGGCTCCAAACTTGGAGCACACCAAGAACTTTATTCTTTTACCATTCCTGAAAGACAGGAAGGGCAGTGTTGTTGTGACAAAATTGAAGATGTGGAGAAATACACAAAAATTTGTCACCAAAATGTGAAACCAAACCCACAGCTGAGACAGTAGATTTCCTTATTATTTTCACTGACATCATTCCATTATGATCTCAGAATATAACCCAATCCTGAGACACAGAACCTATGTGGTAACAAACCACAGCTGTGTATCTTTTACGCATCCACATAGATAAATAAATCATAAAAATTTATGCAAATATTTACTGCATCAAAGCGTGATTTTGGTACCTGAAAGGAAACTGAACTCGGTGCTTCAGCACTTTATTTTTTGTTTTCATATAATGGACATATTTCTTCCTTTGTCCATCTGTGGAAAAGGTAATGGAGCTGATGCTGAACAGGGAAGAGCTAGAAACATTGATGACACTGACCCTGAGAGATTTGTAACACAAGCAGAGTATTCCAGCATGGGATTAAGACTGGTAAACGGCAACTCCCTTTAAATCTGGTGTTCATTATCAAGACAATATTTCCAGAAGGGAAGCAATAAGCAGAGGTCCAAAATATCTCATAAAAGAAGGCAGAAAAAAAACCCAAAAAAACCCCCAGGCTTTAGATTTTTTCAATGCCTTGTGGAGTAAAGCAAGCCAGCAAACAATAAAAAAGCAAGAAAATATCAAAAGAAACCTAAATCTTAAATTATTGTACTTTGTCATCCTTGTCTTCAACTGTTTGTGTGCCTCATTTTTTCCCTTATTCATGGAACATCTCATGCCTTTATCACTTTTGTTATAAAACTGTCTTTTCCAGAGGAAAAGAAAATTATGAACATTTAAAAAAAAATCAAGTTTTTAAGTGACTCTGCTTATATTATCATCTTACAATTTGAACTTTTTTTGTTTTTCTTTTAATATCAGAAGACAGTAGATAAGAAAAGTCATGGGAAAGAAAGCAAGAGAAGTTGTGGATGCTCCATCCCTGGAAATATTCAAGTCCAGGTGGAATGGGGCTTGGTGTAGTTGTAGGTGAAAGTGTCCCTGCCCACAGCAGGGAGTTGGAATGGGATGGAATTTAAGATCCCTTCCAACCCAAACTATGATTCCATGAAAACATAAAAGGAGGAGAATTACAGGGAGGAAGATGGACATTGCCTGGCAAACCCCTCTTATGCTGCATGAAGCAGATTTTGGAGAGTTTATTTGGACCATGATCTGAGGTCATGGAATCAGCAGGAATTCTTCCATTGATTTCAGCTGTTGATGAACCCTAAATCCAGCATGCTTCAAAACATGAATAGGGAGAGAAAAGTACCCATAAATATTTCCATCCTGTTGCTCACACATAGAAACTTTGTGGGTATTTCATCCATGCAGAGTGCATGCTGTGATATGAATGACAACTAAACCTCTCCTCCTTCTTCCCGAGAACAAAGACATTTTCCTGCAATTCTAATACATCTTTTGTCATTTGACATTATTTCAGGTGATTTCTCTGCTATTCAATCATGCAAGATAGCCAGGAAGATAAATGCTTTTGGGGACAGCAAAGAACAATACAGCAGTATTTTAATGTGTCCTGGGTTTCTCCTTCTTCTTTCCTGGATTGTTTTGTTTTGTTTGTTTGGTTTTTTTTCTAATTTTAATTCCCCCCTTTAAAGTTTACTTGACAATGGCATTTATTTCATGTTGCAGTTGTTACAGGTTAACACTACTGTTTTATCAGGGAACATTTATCTTCAGGAAGAAAGTTATCCTAATACAGGACATATCTTATCCAAGGGCAAATGGAAAGGGGAACATTTACAGAGGGTAATGTTAATGTTCCTAATGCTATAAAAATAAATGAAATCTGATTAACACCACTATGAAGAAGTAAGTCATAGCTTGTATATAAAATGTAGTTGCCTTGATTGGGAACATTATTTTTGGCAGTTTAAGGCAGTGCATTGAAAGATGTGATGGCACTAAAAACATGACAAATATCTTAGTGCTTTGGCATTATAAACAGAGGTTGAAATCTATAAAACTGGAGAGCTTTTAAAGTCAGCTTTTCTCCAGTGAGAAGGAAGAAACACACTTCACATCTTTCCTTAGTTTCTGACATGGAAATTTACACTTGAATGGTGGGGAAAGAAGGTTTGTATGGAAATGGGGGACTTTGGGCATTGGCAATATTGATTCCTTACTCTTACATCCATTTACCTCCTCCAAATGCCACTAGAATTTAGAGTAGTCTCTGATACACTCCAAGATATTTAGCTGTTTTGGTTTTTTAAAATTATGTTACCTCATGGAATTTCTGGGTGGAGTGATAAGAACCGAGCAGCAGTGCACGTACTCTTCATCTTACTCATCTCTGCAGAGGGCAGAATGCTCAAAGGTGAACATTCAGACCTGCCAGACCCTCTTTATGTCAGGATGATCTTCAAACCAGAGACAAAAATCTAAGGTGTGAATTCAGCCAGGGAAGAGCACGTCTGTCAGGAGAATTGCCACCTTTGCAGCAGATCCCAATGGCTTCATCCCACTGATTGAAGAATGGCAGGATGGAGGATGAAGTCAGAGAAGATCATGTTCAAGCACCCATTTTCTGGAGACTTCAGGTGGGGGACTCCAGAGAAGTAAAAACTAGCAATGATCAACCAACTTAATGACCGAGATGGCAATTAATTTGATTTGCTGGTGAGTCTCTCCCAATTTTATCCATCATAATTAAATTTCAGAGAGGAAAAAAATCCCCATGTATCCAAAACACTGAATAACAGCCAATCACCAAGCTGAACAAAAACAACAATTCTTCTTCAAAACATCAAGATTGTATTGCTTACCTTCTTCTCTTGTCCTCTGTTTTACAAGGCACTAATGGGGAGAATAAGCAGGAGGAGCTGAGATGTGTGCACACCTGCAGGGTGATGCTCTTATTGGCATCACAGAGGCACGGTGGAGTGTTGGAGTGGAAGGATGCAGGCTCTGTAGGAAGGATGGGCAGTGAGATGAGAGGTGATGTTGCCCTCTCTGTCAGTGACCAGCTGGAGTGTAGAGCTCCACCTGGGATAGACGAGGAAACCAGGCCATCATTAAAGTTCCATCAGCAACATCAGGACATCAGCAACTTCCAGGGCTCCCTGAAAGAAATTTCATCAAGCACAAAACTGAAATTTTGGTGTCAGATCCAGATGCAGTTTTTTTAGATGCAACAAACTAGGATGACTTTTGCTTAAAATAAGCAGGGAGCTTCTCCACTTCTGAGCTGGCAGCATAAAAGTAATTTTGTCCTTCTGCTTCATCTTACTGGTAGTTAATAATCACTAGTATAAAACCTAGAAGGAATTAAACAGGAATGGACACAACATTCCTGTTGTATCCTGTAATAGCAATTTCAGGATACAACACTTTGAGGTAAGCTGGGTGGGATCCCAAAGTTCTCTGCTAAGGAGATTTGTGTTGTGATTGATTTAAATTTTTTAAATTATGTAAACACAAAAATCCTCTCCTTTTCTGTCCCCTGAAGAAAATAAATTCATGGGCCAGATTCTCCTCTGGTTTTTGTATTCCACAAGTAGTCCTGAGTTTCCTGTTGTGGAATTAAATGGGATTAAAGATTTTGCATTGGCTGTTCTGACATTTAGGCAAAGAGAAGATGGGCCCTGCCACAGGGATCTGGCCAACAACTCAGATACCTGCTTTGGATCTAGATTGTAGTGTTACAAAAAGGAATGTTCCTCAAGCACCTGGATTTCCTATATGCTAAACAACAGACATGAGGTGCTTTGAAAACCTTCAGAGGCTTTCTACATTCAGAGGAAGGTCTCTCAAGGATTTTAAGATAACTGAGATCTGACTTCAAAAGCTTCAGGGGTTTGTATCTCTCTACATTGTATGGAGGAATATTGTAGTAAGCACCAAAACTGTCAATATTCCTAAAATATACAATGAGGAAGACTATGTCCAAAACTGCATGAGCATCTGCAGACTGAAAATAAAATGGTGTATTTTCAAATCAGAATTACAAGTGTAGGAGATTCTGGTTTTCTGCAAAAGTGTTGAGTTCTCTGAAATTCATGTCATCAGCAAAACTAGAAAAGATGGATTTTTCATTTGTAAATGTCACTTAAAGAAAATTTAAAATTTCCATGCAAATATATGCCTGATCTTAGAACAGGATGGAATTTAAAATAAAGGTTTTCCTTCTACAGTTGCCTGGTGTACAGGAAACATTTGCAGTGACAGAAAATTTGCCTTCAACTCCCTGTTCTGTGTATCCAGACCAGAATGCAGATATTCTGGGTGTCCTGTCCAGTAGGTTATTGGTTTTATGTCAAAACAACTGTTATGAATTTCCAGTGAAAATTCTGCATATTCTGGTAATCTCATTTTTTTTATTGACATAAATCATCTCAGCCAATCTGAAAAAAAGAAACTAAGTGAGTTTAGGACCTATTTCTGTTTCATTTGTGTTAACCCCCCCCCCCCATCATAATGATAAAGTGATGCAATGCCCCTTCATGAACACGTCTTGAGTACAATATAAAATCTTTATATCAAAGATTTTATACCTTAGACAGTAATTATATCAATTTGTTTATAGAAATGGCAATAATTTTAGTGTAAGGTATCTTTCCATGACAGCCCTTTGCTTTAAGCAATCACAGTTTAAGTGATGCTAATTGAGAAGCAGTCATTTCCCCATGAAGAGAGGAAAAGCCACCTACTCTCTAAGGAAGATATATTGCTTCATCTTTATTTATTGCATTCATATGCACTTTGGCACATCTTGGCACTCCAGAATTAAGCTGAATTTAACTTGCAAGGCTGTGGGGTCAAAATTGAAATTCTTGGCTCCAACTGAATTTTAATAGAGCTGTAAGCCAGTGGCAGGCACAGCCTTAATCTGAATAGGTGAGGTTCTGACATTGCAGGTCTGCAGCTGGACTAGTTTGAAATATAAACCACAGGGAGGACACTCCCACTTCTGGAAAAAGAGACTGGAGTCTCCCCAGTAAATCCACACAAGCTGCAGAGAGGAGAAGGAAAGATATGAATGGAGCCAAGGGGAAAGTTTTAAAAACTGAGATACTGAACACTTTGAAGAAAGATTGGTTCTTGTTTCACATCCATCCCTGCTGTCACAAAGTAGACAAGAAAAATTGTTTTCAGAAAAGGGAGAGATCCAGAGCCATGTCATTTCCCACCGCTGAATTCATTTACTTCATTAAGAATTAATATCTTCATATTTCCATTATTTCAGATTTCCACGTTAGCAAAGCCTGTAAGAATTTGCTATTAAGCTTGTCCATACTTCAACATTTACATTTGCATCTCTTTTTCTGGTACATAATTCATTACCTTATTTATCTATCTTTTTAATTTTTATGCCCATCTGCTTAATTATCTTCTTAGAGAGATTATCAATGCCTTCCATTTTCTTTGATGTCAATTTGAAAAGGGACAATGAGCTTAGAGACAACCATCATTTCAGCCATTTTGATGACATGCCTTGTCCTTTGACCAGCTTGGCAATCATCTGACCCCCCTCCCGACCTTTGCATAATTACCTATCCAATTTCCTTATCACCATTCTCCCTTTCAGTTCCTAAAAGCAATATAGCTGTGGTCACTGTCAAAGTCACAGTGACCTTGTTAGGAATCCTTCTATTGCCCTAATGAGATAACCAATTAATCACTTATTCCTTTATCTCAATCTCAAGTAATTTCTAAATCTCCTGTTATGTCTTCTTTTTCGTTTTGACTAAATGTTAATTAACTTGACCAACTTTACCTCTTTTGCATTCCCCCACCATTTAAAACAATAAAATATATCTGAACAGATTTGTTCCTACATTTCCTCCAGCTGTTCAGAAAGATGAGTTACTTTCCAGATTCATTTTCTTCCTCTACTATACTCCTTAAATAAACACTAAGTCAAAGGAAATTTTATGGAAGCAAATTCTGTGAAGCTATTCCACAAATAATTCACAGGAATAAATATCAAGCTTTTTATCTGAATGGAATATATGTAAAACCCTAAGCTTCAGCTTGCTTTCAAGCTAAGGTTGGAGGATATTTTACCTGCCCTCCCTGCTGATTTCCTATGTCTTTCAAAACTATAGGAGAAAGAGATGAGTCCCTCCTGGAGACCACTAGAGAAAACTACAACTGTCAAAAAACTAAATTTCTTACAGACTTGTTCATCCCTAACCCCTTCCTCTGCTTCTTAAACTTGCAGAAGTACGTTCCATACTTCTTCCCATACAAAGACTGCCCCAATTTAAATGTAGCAAAAACCTATACCAAATGGAGACAAGGAAGATCCACAAAGTCAAAGATTTATAAAATGTTTTGGGTTAGAAGGGCTAAAGATCATCCAGTTCCAGTGCCCTGCCAAGAGCAGGGAATGTCTCTCAATATCCCAGGTTGCTCAGAGCCCTGTCCAGCCTGGCCTTGGACACTTCCAGAAATGGGGAAGCCAGAGCTTCTCTGAGCACCTGTGCCAGGGCGTCTCCATCCTTGAAGTAAAGAATCTCATCCCAATGTATAACCTAAACTCACCCTCTTTCGTTTTAAAACCCTGCCCCTTGTCTTGTCACCATCTCTTTATATAAAAAGTTGTTGGAACCCAGAAACCTGGGAGTTTTGAGCTTTCTGTGCTTTCTGGCACTGACCCCCAGGACAACACTGCTTGGGACCTGAGGCCTTGGAGAAGGCTCCAAAATTGAGTGATGGAGTTAAAATCATGGGTGTGTAGTTAAATAGAAGTGTGTGATTTCACATGGCGAAGGGTTTTGATTTTGGAGATTTTAGAATATAGTAATAGCTTTGGGACAAGATGGAGGATTTTGGGTGTTGTCTCTTTTCTGTCTTCTTCCTTCTTCTTCATGGTTTCAGGCAGTAGTTTCTGGTTGGACAGTCAGTGCTGCACTGCAGGTCACAGGTGTTTGGTTATTGGATCAAAACTATAAATAATAGAGGTGTTAGTTCTTTATTGGACTGTTTAACTTTAAAAGACCTTGTAACCAGCTACATTCACCTCCACACTGCTCACTTTTAGCCAGTAGCTACAAGTGTTGCAGAGCTCTCTGTACTTTAGATAAGATATAATAAACAACTAAGTCCAAACACAAGAAAATTCATCTCCTTCATGTTTTTAATCCTGAGTGAAGACAGAAGAAAATGAAGACAAGCCACTAATTAGGTGATACAATTAACCCATCACAAAAAGTCACTCTCTCCTTTTTATAACCCTTCTTAGGGTACTGGAAGGCCACAGTGAGGTCTCCCCAAAGCCTTCTTCATTCTCAACAAGTCCAGCCTTCTAAGCCTGTGCTCTAGTCCATAAATAATGGACTGAAAAAAAAAAGAAACCCCAAACAAAACCAAAAAAACCTGTCAAGTCCATAAAAATGCAACAGAGTGGGCTAAGGAGATCTTCAAGACCATCCCAGCTGCGGCTGTGCAGCATCAGTCCAGGTATCTGTAGCCATGGCCATGTCTGTGCTGTGTTCAGCTTGAGTTGATAAGCTTTCAATGCACACACAGAAAGTCAGCTCAGCTGTCCCTGGCCTCTCAGGTCTGGTTCCAGGGGTAACTTGTGAGGAGCCAGCTCAGGTGTATGCAGCCACAGGATATGCATTCCTCAGGAGAAGTTGAATCAAGGCTGACAGTACAGGATCCAGCATGTTGTTAGGGATATCAGGCAAGCTGGCTTTCAGAGAAAAGACACTCATGGAAAGGAATACCTTGCAGAGGATGTCAGGTGAGGCAGGCATTCCATAGTCTTTTCATCTGAGTCCCAGACAAGTTATTACAATAAAAAAATTGAAGTGAAACCTTTTGATAAATATATATAAATTTTGAGGTCAAAAAGGACTATTCTGGCTCTTCATTCTGATCTATGAATGGCAGTTTTGTGGGTTCTTACTACACTCCCATCAGACTCTTTGCCATCCCAGAATATCTGCCTTGAAAGCAGAAAAGTCTCATCAACAAAATTTCTCTGCAGCAAGTGTTCTTAATTTTGCCATGAATCCTCCAAAACTGCACATAAACAAAGTCAACAGATGTTAAATGTACGATCAATAGGCAAAGGCTGTAACTGAACAGCATTCATCTCTCCTTCAAAACTGACACATTCGTGGAGGGAAACAGTGCCAAAACAAACACAAGCAAAGCAATAGCCTGGAAATACTTTAAACATATTATTTGAATTCTCAGAAGTATCATTTTTAACTTAAAGTAAACATTGGCATGCAAACCTAACAGTCTGCGTAATCCAGTCTTGAAGTGTAACTTTATTTGTTATGGGGATTTGCTCAAGGAAAGGGGGAGGGAGGGTGAGGTGGGAAAATAAAATAAAAACACCCCTCCTTCCAAAAAAACCCTCCTCCTACTACAAAGAGGAGCTGGTTGTTTCTGCAATGCTGCAGACATTTCACAAGGTCATGGAAGTGGCTGTCTCAAGCTGCTTTAGCAATTTGGGAGAGAGGAGGGATTGAATTGTTATGCACTTGGATGTTCACTTGGCACACCGGCATGGGGAGCCTTTGTGGCTGTTTTAATAGGAGTCAGAGGCTGGGATGTGCCAGCCAGATTCCCACCCTAACGAGCTCAGGAGCTGGGTCCTGGGGGATTACTCTCATGTGAGGGAGGAAGGGCCATCCCCCTCCTTCTTTGGGAGCCTCTGGTGTCGTGCTGCGGCCCACCGGCTTCGCCTGAAACCGTGCCGGCTTCTGGCAATCTCCAAATAAAGTCTTTAATTAACAGGGAAACAAAAGCCTCTGAGGACTCTAGCCAGGATGTGCTATTAAATGGGAGATGTTGCAGGCACCTTTTCCAGCTGAGAGAGAAATGAGGAGAAACATACCCAAGATATTTTAACAAGAGACAACTGGCAGAACAGCCCTCCCATGCTGGGGATCAGTTTTATGCACTAGGGGGAAAAAAATAGAAACCTTTATGCAATAATAGAGTCATAAAGGTAGGAAAAGACCTCTAAGACCAAGGAGTCCAACCACTAACCCAAGACTGTCTAGTTCACCACTAAGCCACTGTGTCCCCAAGTGCCACATCTACCCATTTTCTAAATACCTCCAGAGATGGTGACTCAGTTTTCCTGGTCGGACTGTTCCATGGCTTGACAATTCTTTCCATGAAGAATTTTTTTTCCTAATATTCACTCTAAATCTCTCCTTACATAGCTCAAGGCTGTTTATGATTTTTTTCCCCATCTGCATACTAGCCAATAATCTGAATTAACTGATAAAGTGGATGAGTTTTTTGGCTTTATAGTCATTAATTCTTCATCTCAATGGAGTTTCTGACTTTCAGGACTCAATCTTCCTTGATCATACTTTGCTGTGACTGTATCATCTTCACTGCAACTATAACTTTATTTCATTATTAATTTAATATTGTGGCTCTTGGCATACTCTTGTACACCATTTCTACTCACTACCTGAAAAACAGAGGCTCACTTTATATATCTATGATTGAAATGCTTAGTTGAAGCTTATTATCTACATTTTGTCTTTGGACAGTGAATTGGAGACAAAATATGAGCAAATTCATTTTGTCCTGAGGTATTTTAATAAAAAGAGTGACAGCCACTGCTTAGGGATTGGCTGAGCATCAGTCAGCAGATGGTGGCAGTTGCATTGTGCATCACTTCTTCTCTATATTCCCTTATAATCATTGTTATTTCCCCTTCCTTTTCTGTTGTGTTAAATTTTATCCCAACCCATGAATTTTACCTTTTTCCAGCTCTCTCACCAATCCCACAAAGTGGGAGTGGGTGAGCAGCCCTGTGGTGTTCAGCTGCCCGCTGCCTTAAACCACAGCACTGCTCCATACAGAAAATTGAGGAGAATTTGTCTCCAGTTAATATTAAATAATTAAATATTCATTGGAACAAAGAGACAAACTGGTTAAGTAGTTAATGCTTCTGTATAGATCACATGCAAGATCATACTTTAAGTCTCTGCCTTAATGACTGTTTAATTATTTATAGAAAATGGAAGCACTTCAATGGCAAGTTCAGAGAGACACCTGCCTCCACACTGTCACTGTCACAGGAACTCAGCCAGTTCCCTGTTCTTGTGGTTCTTATCTGGAATGTGGAAATATGAGGCTGAGTTCTAGATCTCACAAGAAGAGGACTTGAAGTTAAATTCTTTCCGTTCTTGGTGAGTCCCAGAAGGCATCATACACGTGCAGATGGACATTGGCAGTTTTCATCCAAATATCAAAATATCTGTCCCAACAAACAATAGAGAGGAGGGTGTGGGGGGAAAATCAAAACCAAAAATGAAAGTTGTATGCAGTGTTTTCAAATCTTGGCAGCTCCTGGTTTCATTTTTAACCTGAGATTCTCAGCACTACTTTAGAACAACAATATATTTTCATAAGGTGAATGTAGCCTCACAAACTACAGTGACCAGAAGCATTTGCCATGATTAAAAGGACAGAAGATTATTTAAAGAAAAGGGGGAAAAATAATTTATATCCCACCCTTTCTCCTCTTCCCTACTTTCTTACCAGGAAAAAAAAAAAAAAAATTAGAAGAGAAGAAAACAAAAACTCAGCCTAAGTGAAAGCCAACTCACCTCAGGAAAATAATTTGGCATCAGCCTTTATCGACAGCTGCACTTCACTGCAGCACCTGTGTGTATCATTGCAAGTGATGAATGATTGGAGGCTGTTTTGTATTATTGAAACACGTTGTGGCAAAGCTTGTATTTATATTTACGGGCTAAGTTTGAGTGGGACCTGTCTTATGAGACTCAGATCTTGGTGGTAGAGGTGGGATGTATTGGCTGTGTAGATGTTATTAAACCCAGGAATGCCTCCAGATTTTAAGGTCTGAGTAGGTACATTGGCCATGTCCCAACTTGATGTTAGGGTGAGACTGGTTCCACCCTATCCCAAAGTTCTGTTTTCATTGAACCCAGTGATTTTGGTAAACAGTCCAGTGTGGGGGTCTATGCAAAAAGAAGGGAGAAATATATGGGAAATAATAACCTCACTGAATAGAACAAACTTCTGTAGAATTCAAAAGTAACCATGTTTGATACAAATTTAAAAATAACTTCAGGGAAGATAAGGTGGGGTGCGCAAAAGGAATTGAAAGAAAAAGTAAAGTAAATCATCTTATTATTGTATTTCAAAATGGCATTTTCACAAAGGGATTAACTTGCATCAGGGAAGAATCTTAAAAGGAGGATAAATAATAAACACGCCAAACTAAGGCATTGGACAAAACACTTGTCCACTAAAACTGTAGAATTGTTTCGCACACAAAAAGAAAAGAAATTCTTTTAGATTAATCCAAGCTGAAAATACTTTTTCTGGAGATTTTTGTTTTTCTCATTAAATTGAAAGCTCCTCGTATTTTTACTGCTTTAAGATATTTATTTCCAGAAGCTTACTTCAAATCCCATTGAGATCAGCAAAAGACTATCAGGTGACATTAGTTATTGTGCATTTGAAGTCCATGAGATTAAACCTTTTCTTTTTTTTTCTGTAACTTTCTGAAAGTTCAATGTTGTCAAAGCCAGAGAATCTTCTACATCTGTTTCTTCTTTTTCTTTTCTTTATTGCATTTTGGAGAGATTATAGATGTTAATAGTTTCAAATGACTTATGAAAAACAAGACAAAACACACAAAAGCTTTCTTCTCTCAGTAGTACTTATTTTGGGGATATATTTGACTTAACATTATCATAATGCTGGAATTATGGATTCTTGGCGGGTGGAAATTGCAAAAATCTAATTGATGGATCAACAACGTTTAACACTCTTAACAGTCTTCTTCACCATTTCTTCCAAGTCAGATTGTCATAGAACGCAGACCAAGCTACAACAGGACTGAGGAATATTTACTTATCTAATGTGCATTGATTCCAAGACACAGGAATAAATTTGCTGTGCAAATTTGCTGTTACCCAAGCTGTTTTCCCCAGCAGATTTTTACAAAATGTTTCTACAAAATGCTGCTGAAATATTGTGATCCCTTAATTTAAAGGTATTCATTTTCATTTTTCTATTTATTTGTGTCACTTTCAGTTGGTAAATATTGTTCATCAGTACAAGATAATATATCCATAACAATTGCTTTTTTCCTAAATTCCTTTAAAGTGATCATATATGTTATCAAGTACCAATAAAAAAATTCCTGAAATCTAAAGTCCAGCAGGAAGTGCAATTTTTGACATGCACTAAGCTGTCCCAAACACATCTTGACCTCCACTTATCCTCCAGTTTACTCAGCTGAGTGATTCAAATGTACAACTGAGTTTGTGACAGTTAAAATCTCGTGTATATAAGGACATCTTTTTCTGTCATTAGAATTGCTTCTCCATCTTTCTCTTTGTATATGTACACAAACACACACACACATACAGGTATCTTAACTTGAAGGTTAATGAAGTTCTTTTAAATAAGGAATAAATTTCTTTTTCTGAACTGCAAAGAAAAACTCACTGGCAAAAAATGTATTTTAAGCTGATCAAAATTTGACTTTTACACTCTCTTTTACAGTATACATATTGACAAGCAATTAAAAATTGAAAAAATAAAAATCTTTTCTTCAGGAATTATAAAATTCAGTTTTTTGTATTTCCAGAAAAACAAACAATTTAAAAATCAATTTCTGTTGAATATTGCTCTAGTCTATAAATTAATTTTCATGATGAAGTTCTCATGATGTTGTTACTGTTATCAAACATAGTTAAATCCCAAGACCTAATTTTAGTCATTATAATTTAACTTTATGTTTGAAAATTAAAATAGAATATATTATTACTAATAATGGAGAATACAATCTTGTTTTTACAAATAGTCTTTCATTTTGTCCATTTTTCAAGGTAATCCTTGTGTTACACAAATAATTTCTTAGGAGGATGAGATAAATTTGCCTAATTACTACAGGTGTGATATTCGCAAATGAAGTGATTGCTTTAAAACGAGTCTGATGCCTGCCATTGGTGTCAAGGGAATTATCTATTTGCCTGGATCTAATTATGCTGAAGGGAATCTCAAACACAATTAGCTGTTTCTCCCTCTTTCGTAGAACAAGAGAAAATTAGCTGCTTAATTAATAATGAATGCTTCTCGATTTTACCTAAAAGTGCGTGTTGATGCTTTAAATAATTACAGTGTTTGAGGTTTGGTGTGAGTGTTTTTGCTTGCAGAATGCTGCACTAGTTTTTATTAAAATTCTACATGCAATACTTGAGAGGCAGATAATGTTCCCCAACCATGAACAACTTTGTCCAAGCCGCCCATCAGACACAGTCATTGGGATTCACGGAAGACAGGCAGGAATGCACCACGGCAGTGGCTTCTATGCCCTGCTTACAGGACACAGATGATACAATACCTGAGTTAGTGGTGAATTAAATAGGTTTGAGACCAATTTGGATACATTGTTTTCAAAATCTGAATTTAAGTTTTTGCTAATTATGGTTGTTCTCCCTACTCAGACCAGAGGCACCAATGTGTTCCCCAACCCTTCAGTATCTGAGCATCTTCTGTCCACCAAACCACGGGTCAGCAGGGTTGTGATTTCTGCTTTACTGTAGGTAAGCTCAGAAACTGGAATTCACATGACACAGACCTTTAACATGTCAAACCTTCTCTGGAAAAGGGTGAAACCTGGTAGGACTGATACAGAAGGAGCCACTCAACTCTTTTTCTGTGTCTTTTTTGAAAGGATCAACTACACAGCTGTTCACAGCAACTCCCTGAGAAAGCAGACACTGCAATAGTGATGTGTGGAGAGCTAGGGTAGTGCAGGATATCTTCCCCAATGACCTGCAGCCGTACTGGTTACCAAAGAAGAGACATCTGTGCCTGGCCAAACAGTCTTGAGGATATAAAGGAGCAGGTTAGCTTTCCATACATGCAGGTGCTTGTAGTTTGAGATGCAGATAGAGCAGAAGGGTGCTGGCTGTGCTGAGAGGAGCTAAGGGATATGTGGTGGTATAAGGGCCAGATAAGGCAAGAATGTGTTGTGTGGGGGGCAGTCCAGGGTTACGTGACAGGGACAGCTTGGGGTAGCTAGGCATGCAGAACAAAGAAAGGTGTTAGAGCCATATGAAATTGCTCGTAAGTAAAGGAATTAGTACAAGCTGCTACTAAGAGAATGGAGTCAGAATTAACAGAGAGCTCTATAAGATAAGGAGACAGAGCTGGACAGAACTAACAGAGAGGCTTATGAGGAAGAGAGACAGTGTTCTATAAGAAAAAGGTCTGTAGAAGAAAATTAGTTGAGTTCAGAATTGTACGCGAATAAGGACTGAAGATGAAAATGTTTAGAGTTAAGACTGGTAAGAAATGCAGGTGAAAAGGCTGATGGTGTTTCCAGCCCTATCTGTCTTGCCCTAGCTGTCACAGTAATGCTAATATAATTTTGTCCAAAATAAACCCTATTTTTGAGCACTAATTTTACAGGGTTTTCCTCCTGTGTGTTCGTCCTTGTGACTGCTAATGATCTGCTAGAGCACATTTCTGTTGATCATCAAAAGAGCTCTCTCTGCTTTTCTCTATTTCTGCTTTCTCAGGGGCAATCCCTTTAAAATGTACATATTTATGCACTATTAACTTATACTTTGCAATTATTAACCCTTCTTGTCTAACACTGGAGACTTGCTTTCTTTTCAAGATGTGATGCCACATCATCATGTCATCTTGTAAATAAAAAGCATCGCACCTGTCTCCTTCATTGCAATCTCACATAAGCAGAATTTTCATTGGGCTGTTCTTGATGAGAAGGTAAGAGGCCTTTGTGGTTGGTTGCAGGTTCTCAGCTATGATTAGCTGTATATTCTTTTATACTTTTTATTTTTATTTGTGTTTAGTCTTAAGCATTTAGGATTTACATTAAATCTGTATGAATTTGGTATTTGTCTCTAATTTACATTATGTTTCTCTCACTGCTGCAAGAATTAGTACAATGCTTCTCTTCTCCTTCACCTGCTTCATCTTCCCTCCCATCACTTTTGTGTAAATTTTTAATTTGTTTCACTCTGTCTTCCTCTCTCTCTGTCCTCTTCCCTATTCCACTCTTAATAGTCAAATTATGTTCAACTTTAGGTGTGTATGCAGTCCTTTATGACTCCATCAGATTTTGAAGAAGACAAAACAAGATTCTTTACTATTATTACAGTGCCCTTACTTTACTACTTAATTTGAGGATGTTTGCTGTATCACATAAACATAAATCTATTATTATTTTACTTTATAAGCACATCTTCTATCGAGGCTCTTCTCTTATCCATGAGGCACTCTGCAAACTCAAGGTGGTAAAACCAGTCACTGTTCTTTGGGACACTGTAGCTGGTTACAGAAAACTTTTTAAAAATCCTCCATACCCTGGAGGTAGAATTTGTCAAGATGCTCACGTAATTGAAATTTTCTATGGCTGTTAAGAACCAAGAGAATAGCAGTTCTTCCCTCCAAATGAAATCTCACTGCCAGATTTGTATGACATTTCATGATCCAAGCTTAATTTGTTATACATTGTTCCCAGAAGGTGAGATGAGATTACATGGAGCCATACATTAGTTAGAAGATTTATTTTACACTTCCCCACTCAAAGTTCCTTTCTAGTTATTCAAGCAGAATAGAGCGATCTTGATTAGTTAATCTCTCTACATCAGCGTTTTTCCACAGAGCACTTCACAGAAATGTTTTAAAATTTCACAATTAAAAAAGCAATTAAAAAGGATTATCAAAATCAAAGTTGATCTTTAATTACTGCCTATATCTAGATCTTTATTCCATGATATACCAGATAAAATACTCTTAAAAATGCTTTGTTAATAGCTTTTTATTACTGAGAACATAGGAAATTTCAGTCTTTTGAGGCACGTCCCTTTTTAGATCAACTTCATTTTCAGGTTGTCATCTAAAACTTTATTTCCATCAATCTTGTCTTGCTCTAGCTGAGTAAGCCATTCTTTTATCTTCTGCCCACTGTGAGACTTTACCACCTTGCAATGACTTGGGTAGTGTGGTCAGAGTACTGCTGTAATTTCTCCAGTGGAAAACTGCTTTCCATCTCCACCTTAGTGAGCAAATCTCTTCTGGCATCTGTCAGGTCTGCCTCTGTGAATGCTTGGAAGAAATTTTTGGACATTTGGACTTCTAGAAATATTCAGGGAAATGTTCAACTGCTGTTTTTCCTCAGACCAGTTCTGGTATAATATTTTGCTAAAAGTCTTTGTGGTTTTACTGTTCTTGCTGAAAAATAGCTGTTGTTGAGCAGAAGGAATAGTGAAATAATAAAGGTTCTCCAAAGATGATTTCAGCTGCAGCATTTAAATGAAAAGAAGGGAAGAGAATTAAAAATGTTAGTACTCAGGACAGCTCTGTGTTTGAACATATTTAAGAATATTCTGAATAATGAAGGAATTTTTTTTAACTGGAAAAAAAACCAAAACAAAAGCATATCTATAAATAGAGCCATCACTGGATTGAAAATCTCACCATAGTGAAATTCCTGCTTGGTTCAATCAACTTTCTTTTTTTCTTGCTAACCTCAGCCAGTGAATTATGACTTCTCAAAAAAGACCCAATTTCACATACCTTTTATGCAGAAAATAGTGAGGATGGGGCTCAGTTCACCAAATTTCAGCAACGTGAAAGCTGCATCTTGTCTAATGGAGTTACCTAAGGCTTGACTCACAGTGTCAAGGGTCATCTCAGGTGTGCTTGGAATCCAGTATCTGTTTGGTCTCCAATTGCCTCTCCAAAGGGAATCTCTTCCAGCCTCATGTAGATACCTCAGGTTTATGGGGGGCTTTCCAATAGTACTGTACATTTTCTTCAAGCAACCTGAAAGCAGACTTGGTCTCCAAAGTGTGGCACCAAGGATGTAAAGTTATGAGTCATTTTATCTAATTAAAATTTCTTAATCTACATGCTGGAGCCCCCAAATTTTAAATTTCTATAAACAGGTGTCTGGATGTGAGCTGGGGAACTGAGGTCAGAGTTAGAAAAGTGCCAGTGAAAACAACAGAAAGGGGTCAGCATATAATAATAAGGATTGTTATTTTACATATATAATGAAAGTTTTCTGAGGTTCTTCAGGGTGGAAAAGACAAACAAATCAATAATTCTCAAATCCCCTCCTCCCATGTTGAGACACCAGAGAACCCCCTGAATCATTACATTTATACTACATCCTACTATATAGAAGATCAAAAGCTCAACTTTTGCCCTTCTGCCCTTAGAGTTTGTGGGACCCTGAACCCAACTTGTTTGGACTAGTGCAAATTGATATATCCAAATCAATAAATCCCTTGTTGGCCTCTTTAACTCCATCTGAACTCCTTCAGGTCCCAGCCACACTGAGCCCTCACAAAGACAGGGCAAGCACAAGACAAGCAAATCTCAGGGTCAGGTGAAGCCTTTCTGAAGTGACAGCTGAGTGAGGACCTTGTCAAAGAACTTTATTAAAGTCACTCTCCTCTCCAGCGCAAGCATTAGCCCATCAGGCAGTGTTTTCAGACTCTCTCTCACATGGGAATTTTATGCTGCAGAGAGACATGAAATCCCAATGTTCTCAAAATCTTTCTTTTTTAATATCTGGATTCTTTCCTAATTATTTTCAGATTAATTTCCAGCTAATACATAAGGATGAAATTTGGTGCATGACCTATAACCCTAAGCATGTTGTAATTCTGTTACCAATCTCCTGATTTCATGGGGGGCTTAACAAGCTCCATATGTGACACGCTGTGTTCCTGTGCATTAATGGTCCAGGGAATCCCTGGCACTATCCTGCCTTGCCCCATTCAGCAGATGAACAATGGCAACACCAAGGTCTGATGAATCTTTTTTTTTTTTCATGTCTGTCATCAAGGTTGAAAAGGATTCTCAGGCACCCAGCAGTGTGGCTGTGCTAACCAGTGTGAGATTTGGTTTGTTTGCCTCTGGTTGGTGCCTCTCCTGAGAAAGTGAACAAGGTAAATGCCATTTTCCCCCAACCAACCCTTGTGATGGCTGTGCACATGCTGCTCAACTCAGACACAGCTAACCAAGGGTGCAAGAGCAACAAAATTCCCTGAACTGTGTTAAAAAGATTCACACCGAAGGGCAAGTCCTGGGGTTACTTTGGAGGAAAGAGCTGGCTCAGGCCTGAGAAGGGAACAATTAATAGTAATAATTAAGAGGTCAGCATACAGTGTAATATCAAATCAAAAGGCAGAAGAGATTTGGCATCTTAGCAGCCGAGTCAGAAAAGAAGCAGCATGCAGAGATGAACTGTCTACTGGACACACATGCTTGACCCCAAGCCCAGAGACATCCATGGGAATGTTTCTACCAGCTTCAGTGGGATGTTTGGATTGCATCTGATGGGCATGGCACATTTCTGGCTGCTGGAAGAAAGTTTATTTCATGCAGTAGAAATGGCTGTTAAATCACATTGCTGTTCCCCCTCTGAATCATTACAGAATCATAAAGTGGCTTGGGTTGGAAGGGACCTTAAAGATCATCTAATTCCAGCCCCATGCCATGGGTGGGAGTGCCATCCACTAGATAAGATTAAAGTGTCCCTCAGCCCTATCCTGGACCTGTTCCCTCCTTCAGGAAGGACTCAATTTTCCACTCTTGCTTGAGAGAGTAAGTTGTTGTCCTTTTCCTCCTTCTCTGTTTGCCATACAGTCTCCTCCTAATCACCTGTCCCTGACACCAACCCATAAAATCTTGCAACACTAACTACACTATTAATCCTTTCTTAAACCTATATAGGAAATGGCCTTATAAACCAAACCACCATGGATCTTGTGTATTGTCTGAAAATGAGCTTCAAATCTAAAGGTTTTCAGGCCTTTGGGGGAGAAAACCCATTACTGGTGATAGCTCTCTGCAAATGTGGGTAATTACAGACAGAAAAATCCTCCTTACCACCGCTGAAACTCTCTGTGATCAGCTGCATTCACAGTTACAACCTATAGACTGTGGGACTGAAAAGGCTTCACTAATGATTCCTACATTGGACCAAATGATATCCTTGACAATAACATAATCCTGAGAACCCTCGCTCACTTCCAGCCCTCACCACGGGGGCCACAGGCTGGCACAGATGAGCCAGCACGCTCCTCCAGACCTGCACTTATGTTTCAACAATAACAGCCCAAATGCAAAATGTTTTCTTCCCCGTCGCCTCCCTCCCAAATGCTACTGATCATCCTATTGCCATGGCAACCAACTCCTGCTGGCATGATCAAGAAAAAACCTGATTTGGGATTTTAATTAATTGCTTGGAAATGGAAATGTAACAGTGACTGGCAGTTCAACTAAGCACGTTTGCAAAGTGAATAAAAATAGAGTTTCTGAAATACTTGAAATTGTTTCACTGGATATAACCCACATTTTTTACGAGACACCTTAATTTATTCTGCTTCATAAAATAAATCTGCCAAATGTACTAAGCCATTTTGTCAACACAAATCATTTTGGCAAATACTTTAATCCTTCTTCTTAACAAAATTTATTGTATTAAGAAAAAAAAAAATCTAACCCATCAGTATAAACCCATAGGTTTGATCTGAACGGATGCCTTTTTCACCAGTAGGTCATATTTATAAAAGGCTTTCATCTTGTCTTCACAAAAGAGGATGTTCTTCTTCCAATGCACGTGATCACTCATTAACATTGATGGCAGCTACACCCCCATATTCAGCAGAGAATGGAAAAGAAATGGCTTTCAGTTGATTTTTATGACCCCCAGTCTCCCAGTTTTCAAAGAAAATAGAGTTGTCATTGTCTGGGTATGGCACTGCCCTCTCCTGCATGCTGCCAGTGCTGCTGAGGTGGTGTCATAGGTCCTGCATTGCTCAGCCAAGAAAAAGCCCATTTCTCTCCAGATTTTTAGAAGCAAGAGGATTAGGACATCCCCATTGTCCTATGCAGGTCCAGGTACCCATAGTTTCCAGCATCAGGCTAATTTTGTAGGCCTTGTAGTTTAACATTATTCATTAGATAGATAGATAGATAGATAGATAGATAGATAGATAGATAGATGTATTTAAGTAGATACATCTAAAACATTTTTCTTTAAGAAATTAAAAGAGGTTATGAAGGATTCAGAAGTATCACACTAAAAACTGGAAGCAAACTATCAGCTGCATGAAGCCTTCCAGTTATCTTTCCTGAACTTTGTAGTGAGGTGGGGATTGGTCTCTACTTCCAGATAGCAAATGATAAGACAAGTGGAAATGGCCTCAAGGTGTGCCAAGGGAGGTTTGGATCGGATGTTACAAAATATTTCTTCACTGAAAGGGTGGTCAGGTATTGGAACTGGCTGCCCAGGGAAGTAGTGGAACTACCATCCCTAGATGTAAATGTGGTATTTAGAGACAAAGTTTAGTGGTGGATTTGGGTTAATGGTTGGACTTGATCTTAGAGATCTTTTCTAACCTTGATTCCTTCCTTCCTACATGATTCTTTGATTCTCCACCTGGAGATGTCACCTGATGGGAAAGCTTAAACACAGTTGCATTGTGAACATTTCATGGACACTTCTCAGTGACAGCACATAAATGCAGTGCATATGGAGATAAAAAATTCCATATTACTGTTAAAGGATTTCCTTATACACATACAAGAATCAAGGCACCTGGGTAGAATCATGAATCTTCACTACCAATACTTGTCTTACCTTCCTCCTTTGAGATTTTAGTTCTCCAATTATTTTTATTCTTTATAGTCCAGTGGCCTCCCTGACAATCAAAGCTAAGGATAATTCTACATTAACTCACTTATTTTCACATATTTATTGATTTTCCTACAAGCAAATGTTGTCAGTGTTCCAGATGTAAAATACCCTGCATTAATTCACATCACAGGATCATATGGCTAACCCAGAAGTTACTAAACTTCCTTAGTCAGTGAGTTAACTCTATCTGAGAGGTGACTGCTCTTGCCAGTTTTCACACATTGATAATGTTGTTCCACAGTGAACACTATTCACTCATCCCCTGAACTCCACTCCAGCTCATGGTAGAGAATCTCAGTGGGCAGATTGCACTTAATGACCTGAGTTGAGTTTAAAAAACTATTTTTAAAGATTACACATCACAGGGTTGGAAGAGGCTCTGGAGAGGTCATTTTGTTTTCAGCCTTGGGCCATATTTACATACCATTCCCCACCACTTTTCCTTTCTCTGTGATACCTTTAAAATACAGGTAATAATTTCCATTATTGGAACATCTTTTAGGACATAAATATCATTAAGCCAGTAAAAATTGTGAGACAAAATTAAAACAGAAGAAATCTGGTGATTATCTATCTCTTACGGTCTCTATCATCTATTGGTATTTCTAAGGCAACTATCTTTGTGTTATCTAAGCACTGTAATATAATACAATCACTTGCAAGTTGTATCTAAGTGCAGTGGGTTTTACTTATTAATAACGTAGCACTTATCTTCAAAGTGCTTCACAAACTAATTAATTCTCCCAGCACCTTCTCCCTGTCAGGCAGGTGAGACAACTATTATTCCCATTAAACATATCATTCTGATTATTACTTGAGGAAATAAGGTTAAGTTACTCATCCTATCTCCCAGAATAGACAGTGAGTGCTAGAAAGGAACGGGGTTTTTGACCTGATTTGAGATCACCTCAAAGTTCCTCATGCCTGGGCAACATCACTGGTAACAAAATAATTATGTGCATTTTTAAAAATTAGCACGGCAAAGCACAAAGGGATTGACTGAGATTGACTATTTTTTGTTTGTTTGTTTTCAAAAGGGCCCTGACCAACCAGATCCATTCTGCTGTGTGAGTCATCCATATACATCTTGTGAAATGACTTACACTGACTTGGCTGCTTCAGTTTTTATGTGCTCCATTATGTTGGCGTTATTTCTCAGCCAAGCAATTCCTGAATTCAAGTTTCTGCATCTTCCAGGTAAGGAAAATATATGGGAAAGATATTTAACAACCATGGAAAAGAAAGGAATGGTAATAATAGGGCCTACTTGTTAAATCATTCTAATTCCTTGATCATTCAAATTCCTTGGTCATTTGTGCCTCATCAGACTGTTTACAGCTCTGTCACTCTGGTTTATCTGAAGGTATGGATATCTCAGGTCGTGTGAATACAGAACTAATAATAAGAACTAATTCCACTCCTCAGAGCTTCAATGGCTAGCTTGGAATTCGGATCATGCCATGGGATATTGCATAACTATTGGCAATAGCTAATGACATTCATCAGATGAAGTAGTTCCAGGAGGTAAACAAAGATAAAGGCGTAACAGTTGCCCAAGTGAAGGAGGTCTGATATTAATTACCCCCATACAACACAGCAGCTTTATCAAGCTGTAGGGTGGCCAAAAAGCTGCTTAAGCTCCCATTTGTTGTGTAAGGATGGCACAGTGGGCAGAAATCCACCAGCTGCCTCCCTGGAGGAGCGTACCTTCCTCAGGGTCCCTGCCAACAGAAACATTGTGAACCAGGATTAAAATGTGCTTTAATTATTTGCTGAAGGTCAGCTTGACAGTGTAGCCATTAAACATATACATACACATACAGACACACATAGCTTTATTCATATAGAATTAAAAACATAAGAAATTGGATATTGGCACACCTGTGTTCTATAAGGATGAAGAGGGAACTTCAAAAGGCTGGTTTGAGTTTCAGGAAAACACTCCAAGCCTTTGAGGTGAAATTCGTCTGCCCTAACTTGGACATCTTAAAACTAAACAACTAAGTCTGAGCTCGTCACTCCAAGCTCCCTTTGTGGGGAGAAATGGGCATCTGCAGAGTTGAATTCATCTTATCCCAACATAGGTGTCTGAGAGATGGGATGAGCCCTCCCTGGAGGTCCCTGTGTGTATCTGCTGCCTCTGAGGAGAGCCTAGCTCAGATTTAGACATTTAACTTTTTGATACATAACATTGTGTGAAATGAATTCAACCCTTATATCCTCCTCTCAGGCTTGGTTCCAGACCCTCACAACAGTTGGTGTTGACATGGAAAATATAGAACAGGGTCAGTGAGTACCTGGAAGTTTTTTGCGACTTTTCCCTCTAGCAGGACAGAGTTCCAGAAATAAAGTGGCACAAGAATAGGGAGGAAAAGAACAACTTCTTCCTCCCAAAAACCAGGGAAAATCTGTGACATTCTGTAATTTAATAAATGAGGGACTTGCTGGCAGGACTTTCTCCATTTGATATTTCCTCACTGAACCTCAATTCACAGACCTCTGTTTTAGCAGGTGAGTAATGCCTTTGACTCCAGGAAGATCACAGGGCCAGTGAAAGCTGAGGGCATACATAAATGTTTTCAGGATCAGGCACATATAAATTAATTAGAATTACGTATTTAAATAGCTTTGTGGATCTTGGCCTTTGTTCCCAACCTTCATCATCTGAGGCCTGAGTCTGCAATCTTCATAGAACACGATACCAGACGTTCATTTTTCATTTGGAAGGGTGATGCTGAGGAGGAAGGGGAGAAGGAAGCAAGACACTTCTACAGCTTTGACTGGACAGTGTGATCATGATTTTAGTGGCAAGACTTTCAGACTGCTCCTGAGATATTTATATTGAAGTAAAAATGCTGGAAACCTTATTCCGGGGCAAATAAAAGGCACAAAGTATTTGCCAGATGAGATTTGAAAGGAGATGAGGATCTTCTTTGCATTTCTATTTGCATAAATACACAGAAACTGGGGGGAACATGTGGCAACTTTCAGCCTGTTTCTAGTGAAGCTGCTAAGTCACTTATGATTCTGCTTTAACTATAATAAATTTTAACTGTATAGAATTAGCTTTGCATAGACTTTCCGTGTGAAGACTATTTCTGTTCTGTTTGCACAGCACTTAGAACAAAAAATAATAAAAGCAGGAGCACAGGCACACACAAAAAAATTATTTTCTGTGCCCAACTCAATGGAAAGTAGAGAAACCACAACAACTCACCCACTTTCATCTCAAGGAAAACAGTTTTCTCCACATTTCAGAAGAGTTAGGTCTTGTGAAGAGTCCCTTCTACCACTTTCCTATGTCTCAATTTAAAACGAGCACTTCAAGATCAGTGGAAAGCAGCAACATTAAAAAAGCACCCAATTCTTGCTAACCCAGCCTGGAATAGTGGGTGGGCCGTCTCTCAGGTGAGAAAAGGCAAACTGCAAAGCAAATACCTGAGGTGACTTCTCCTTGTTTGAGTCTGCTACCCTTAGGGCTGTGTTCTTTTGGCTGGGGATATCTGTTGATCTTACCTCTTAACAGTAATTATGCCAGACAGCTTTTTGGCTTTCAGTTCTGCTCCATAGGTAACATAAATCATACAAATTATTACCACAATGCTAAACTATAATTACCCACAGACCCTGACATGCTAAAAGGTGTATTAATTTGATAATATAATAAATACGTTACTGCATAAAACTATAATTATTACTTCAAAATTGACACTTATACCAGCTTGATTTTTTTTTTTTTTCCCAGCAGGCAACTCAATTGTACATTGACCAATACCAGAAATGCTATTTGAATTCAGTGAGACATATTAAAGTGTGATTTGGTAACATGTGGGAGACCTCTGTTAAAGGAAAATGCCACTAGAGTTAGTTTGGGTTTTGAAAGTTGTAATTCCATGAAGCAATAAATTACTCTGTAGTTCAAGAGGAAAAATATATCTGACAAATAGCCCAGGAAATGGGAATAATATCAGCATATCTATCAAATAACCCAGGAAATGGGGACAATATCAACAAAATACCTAAAAATGTTACCAATGGGGAAAATAATTCACATAATAATGTAAATAAACACCCTTATTTATGTTGTTTCAATTGCTACTGGGGACAAAAAAGTGACTGACACTATAGAAGGATATTTTACTTTTTTTTGCATGGAAAAATTGACAAACATCTGTGGGAAAGACCGAGGTCCCAATTCTGCAACTGTTTGGGTGTGGACAACCCCTGGCACAGCTCCCAGGTTTATTTTATTCAGTGACTGCCTAATGTAAAATACATAAACAAGCCTGGGAACAGAGGTCATAATCCAGACCTGCTCCTGCTCAGCTCAGCAGCCCAACTGCTGCAACACCAACTCAGGACCCTGCTTCCCATTTTATTTCTATTTTGTGCTTTCCACGTGGTCAATATAAAGTTTTAGGAAGTGATGGTATATGTTCAAGCCTTCTTAAGCTCAGGATAAAAATAAGCTCACTTCTTGCTCCTGACTGACCCCTTTAACTGCTGGTGAATGTGCAGGACTCAGTCATACACATCTCTACTGGGCTATATGGAATTTATATTTACACGCTGAGTCGTTTTTGGGACAGTTTCTCTTGGAGTTTCTTATTGTTATTAGGATCTTAAAATGTGTAGCTAAAGGAAATCTTCAAAAGCATTCATTCCCAAATTTTCTTTAACAACTTGAATACTGATGATTTTTCAAGTTGTTCCCTCCTGTTTTATCCCCATTTATACTTTGGCTTGCAAAAGGAGGGGGGAAAAGTATCAAAGGAGAAGGGAATATCAAGTTTATTTCAAGTCTTCATTTCTGGGTGGTATTTGCTATCATTTAACTTCATATATTTACACTTACACCAGTTGCCATAGGCATACTCTGTATTCAAAGGACAGCTATAGGCATCTTTGGAAGAGCTAAATCAAGGATCTTCCTTCTGCAGGTGTTTCCATTACAAAAAAGTGGGACTATGATGATTAATTCAGTAAACCTTATCCAAAGTTTCTAGTTTGTTTTTTTTTTTCATTACCACAGTAGGAATGCAGGGGAAGAATTGTTCAGAAGGAAGAAGTGAAAACTGGAGAAGAAATTAAGGATAAAAATACTAGAATATCAATATAACAAAAGTACCTGAAAACAGCTTTGTTTCTTTTCTTTGACCTAAAAAAAAATAAAATAAAAAAAGTAAATGTGTTTGTTGACAAATCTTAAAATATCCCCGTTAACATATTTTTAAAATACTTTGGGAAAAAAAAAAAAAAAAGAAAACCCCCCAAAAGAAAGAACAATAAAAATGTATAGGGGGAAGGTTAGTTTGGTACAAAAGCATTTGCCATAGACTCAGAAAATCTAATTTCAATGCCCTTGACTTCTGTCAAGAAGGGATTTATTGTCTACCTACTTGCAAAATAAGTATATTTCCAAATATTAGGGATAGTGGGAAGATACCTATTTTGAAGTATATTCATTATGATGCTTGAGACCACACAAAGGAGTGAAAAGACCCTGATTCCCTTCATGTAAATACCTGTACAACTTCTGTGTAAATAATCCTAACAAGGTGAGTTCCTGAGTTGCACTTAAGGGTCAGTGAAAATGAATGTCGTGCAGCTTTAGCATTACCTTTAGCTGTTGCAGATTGAATGATGCAAACAGGTCACTGAAACTCCTTAGCAGACACTCTTCACCCAGCCTAGAGTATGTATTATATAGGGCTTTATTGACATGGCTCTCCTCAGATACCAGTTTGGAATGTATTAATAGCTTTGGCAGAGCTTCTGTTGACTTTCATCCATTTGTACCAAGGGTGAACTGTGATTTCCACCGTATCATCACTATTTTCAATGAAACATGAGCTGAAAAACCACCATGTTGATGCTGAGATCTGGATAGAATTATTTGCCAAAACTGAAAAAAAAAAAAAAACTGGGGCAAAAGGAAAAGAAATAGGGGAAGAAAAAAAAAAAAAAAGGCATAAAATATACAGTAGTTTGGTACAGAAGACATGAAATAGCTGTTGGAATATGTTGCCTAACTTGGAAAAAAATATTAGGACTTAAACCTGGAGGTATAAAGACTGTCTGTGTTAACTTCTTAGAGAACAGCTACTTCATGCTGGAGCCTGGGGAATCTGGGAATCACTGAATTAATTAGGTTGAAAAAACCCTCTAAGATCCCAAACATTAACCCAGTATTGCCAAGCCCACAATGTCCCCAAGTGTCACATCTACATGTTTCAAACACCTCTGGGGATGGTGACGCAATCCTGTGCACCCTGTTCTGATGCCTGACAGCCCTTTTGGTGAAGAAATTATTCTTATAATCGAACATAATCCTCCCCTGGCAGTTCTTGGGGCCATTTCATTTTGTCTTATGGCTTGTTTTTTGGGAGAAGCCCCATGTCTACAACCTCAGTAGTAGAGAGCAAGGAAGTTCACCTTGAACCTCCTTCCCTCCAGGCTAAACAAGGTGAATTCTAATAATTTTCCAAATTCCAGAGTATATGCATGTGGCTTTTTCACTGAATTTTTTATTCCTTCTGTCCTTAGATATTTTTGGTCTCAGTAAATTGCTTGTTTGAATGCTCATGCTGACAGTAAATATGATGTTGCAGAAAGCCTTAAACACATTTACCTGTCTTAGGTTTTTCCTATGTAAGTGATTATTGCAATCATTTTGATGAATCATGTTGTTTGATAGAAAAAACAGCTTACATGCACAACTGGAATTTCCTTTTCCTCTTACTTTGGGGGAAGGAGGAAAGAAAATAAAAAAGTAGTTGTGATTACTTATATCTATCTTTTTAATAATGTGGTAGACAGCAACGATGATGTGATTCATTACTTGCCTATAATGTTAATTATACATTATTAGCTGTTTCACTGTATGATAGCTGGCAATTGGTGATATGATTCATAAAGTGCTATTGTTAAGCCAATCTGAAAATCTGTTTGATTTAGGTTAAAAGAAAGGGCGATAGGTCATAAGAAGTTGAAAAAAAAAAAAAAAGAGAGAGAGAGAGAGAGAATAAAAAAAAGACACCGACATAATTTGCGGTTCTATTTTTATATGAACAGCAAGGTTTACAGTGAAGAGCTGTTGGATACAGTTTCGGTGAGCAAGGATTTTGCAGAGAGATTAGATCAGTTACAAATTGCTAAATCTGATGACTTAGATAAAAATTTAACCAGAGGCTTTGAAAGAGGTAGAACATGTTTCTGTGGAGAAGTGATTGCCCCGTATTTCTGAGATAGAGCTAATCAGAGAAGGCCGCACTGGCTGTACCCTGAGTAAACACTGAACAGGGGAGAAATTGTTTATTTGAGAATGGAGATGATTTCCAGGCTGAAAGCTGCATTTCACTCTCTAAATGCACCCCATATTTTGGGGAACCCCCAGAAGGCAGTCCTGCAGCTGTACTAAAACATGTTCCCTTCCAATTTATCTCTACCAGATCTGTGTTACCAGCCGAAAATAAAATGAATAAAACAATTGTTCCCTCCCCCACATTCTTTGTAAGATTCCAAAACCTTTTCCCATTTCCACAGAAAAACCACCAACTTTAACCAACCACTTAAAAAACCCAAAGAAAACAGATTTTGCCCAGAGATAGCAAATACTCCCAAGGTTAAACATTCATTCCAGACTGGTTCATATCTGCACTTAATCTGAGCTAGCATGGGGAATTGAAGCTTCATCCTTCTTGCTCCAGCAGGCAGCAGCTCAGGCAGAGTGGACCTCATCCTTTCTCTCATGTAAGTCAAAAGTGAGTTACAGATCTGAGCTTCTGCTTCCCAGGCCCATCTGACAAACAAATTTCAATTCCTGGGAGTAAATACTACCTGGTTAGGAACAATTTGTTAACAAAAGTGATAAATCCCTTTAAAAAAATTAAAAATCAAAGTCATAAAACAATTCAAACAAATATTTTCCCTTCATTCATTTTAATATCCCCGTAACTCTTAGGGGAAGGAGTTAAAATGAATGTTATGTCACATTATTCTCAAAGGGATTTATGTCTTCTGTTATCCCAGATAACACTCCTAAGGAATGAGATAAATCACGCTGACCACACAGTTCTCTCATCCATTTCCTCACATACCCAGCTCTTCTGTGCAGCAACAACCCTTGAAACAATCTTCTCAGAAAAGGCAAGAGAAGTGCTGTGTTTCCAGAACTTCAATTGCATTAAAATACATGACCCAGAAATGCTTCATGGAGATTTTTAAGACTATTTGCTGCTATCAAGGCAATAGTTTTGTGGGACAAAGATAGGCCTGGGAGGTAGGAATTCCTGAGTACTCTCTCCAGCACTGTCTTGACTGTCTATTGCCTACATATAACAGTGATTGTGTGATTTATTTATAAAACATAGATTAGATTAACTCAAACAAGATTAAATTAGATAGAACAAGTCACTTAAACTCTCACTGACTATTTCCTCATCTGTAAACCAGTGATATCTGTATTTACCTATTACGTGGTGACTGTGAGGATTACTTAATCTCCCTAAAGAATTATCATGATTATCATTAATCTGGAACACACAAAACAAGTCCCGATAAGAAAACAAGCTTGTGAATCAGCTGAGGTGGAGTAAAGGTACCAAAGCAATTCTTCTGCTGATCTGATAGTCAAGAATTCTTGATAAAGCTTTTGGGATGGCTTCATTTCGTATTAGGCATCTAAAATATAATGTTTAATATAAGATAGCTGTCTAAATTCCCTCTGTAGTCCAAATGTGTGTGGATGGACGTCATGCATTAAACGAGTCAATAATGTCATAATTCTGGGATGAATCACCTGATGGATTTCTCTTCGTTATCTGTAGAGGGAGCCTGGACAATTAGACAAGATATATTTTAGATAGTTAATGTTATGTGAGACCAAGCTGAAGGATTTAGTAACTTGCTTGAAGGACTACAGCCACATGACACGTTCTGCCCACACAGCAGCACAGTAACAATCAGTACCAGTTTGCTCCTAAATTCTTGACACCACATTCCTGCATCCCAAAAATTTACCATCCCTTTTGTAGTCCACAAGACCTCATAATGGCTTTGAGAAAAACAAATTTTAAATATCTGTTAATTAAGGCAAAGCATCAAAATTTTGTCCCATAGTAGAGCAGGGTTAAATATTTTGTACGAGGAGCCCTTCTATTTGGGGGCAGGGAGGACAGAGGGGAACAGTTTGGCATAAATTGTATTTCCTAGATGATCTGTTATTTTGGGAAGGGACAGGAGTTTCTCCTGGAAGAAGTCACTCCCTTTTGAAGTCTTACACACAAGAGGTTAATTTCTTCCCTCTGCAATTCATTTTCTGCTCCACAAAGAAGTGCAGGTCCTCCCATATGACTTTCCACCCCAGCTCTTCTCTTCTTAACCCTAATACCCCATCCCTCTTGTGAGAACAGCTCGGGTTTGTTCCAGAGTTACCTAGGAGCAGAACGCCTGTGGCAGAAAGAAAGAGGGAGCACCTCCAACTTTGGCTCCTGCCCTAACAGAGAGACCAAAGGGTTAGAAACAAAGGTGGAGGATGTGAGGCTGCAGTGGGCACAGGCAAGGAGTGGGGCTGAGAGGAGGCTGAGCTGGAGCTGGCTCAGTTTGGTGTCACAAACACTGCAGTTACACCAGAGCCTGAATTACTCATGAATAATTTGGTTTCACACAAATGTAGAGCTGCAGCAAGAAGCAAGAAGCAAGAAGGAGTTTTTTCCTCCAGAGCACTTTACCAAAGCCTGATCAGGCAGCTGCTGCCCTGATGACACATTTTGTATGTTTGTGTTTTGGGCCAGAAGTGAGAAATACCTTCCTAGGAAGGGAGGGGGCTGGAAGAAAACAGTGAGTATAAGCAGGTGGGAACAGGCTAAGATTTACCTCCCCTTAGCAAGGCCCAGCTGCAGAAAGGCTTTTAGGTTAGATCTAAAACTTTTCTGAGTCAAGAGGAAAGCTGCTATTGATGTAAAGCAAAATATGTGGGTGAAGGTTATAGGAATGTTCCTTGTGAAGAAAAACATAATGCAAAAACCTACATAATTATAGATTTATGCAGTGAGAAGCTCTTGAAAAGCCAGTGTTTCTTCTTAAGAACAATGGCAAAAAGAGCAATAGGATTGAGCAGACTTTTAGAAGTTTTAGAAGCCAAAACATGGCTGGACTTTGTTATAATCTTAGAATAGGGGAGAAAAAAATATTTCTAAGACTAAACTATCTCTTTGTTTTTCTTTGAAAAAGGAAAACTATCTCAGATAAAATAGAAACCACCCTGAAGAGCCATCTGGAATTTGAAATTAATCCAGACTACCTGTGAGTAAGATGTGCAAGGAGGGGTCTGCCTTCAGTCGTGTCTTGTACTGAACTAAGAATGCTGTCAGCACTTAATAATGTTAGTAGTAATAGCTCTTTTCACACACCTTTTCACTTCTCTGTGTTGGCTGGGACTGGAAAGAGCCTTTCCAAATGGAAACAGAACTAAAAATTACATTTTAAAAACAAAAACAAAAGAAAACCAAACAAACTGAAGCTATGCTGAAGTTTTCAGTCCTTCAGTCCAACTTTGAAAACTCATTAGTGGTAGATAGTTCAGATAAGGTATGAATCCAGATGTTACTGTGTTTATCTTCAGCAAAACTGAGTTCAAAATTTTACTAAAAAAAAAAAAAATGGCTAGGCTCCTAAATCTGAACTCAAACATGTAAGAAAATGCCTTGATGGGTAAGAGCATGAAGACATGCAGCTTTTCTTGACCTTAATGAGATGTTCAAGGTACTTAACACTTTTGAAAATCAGGCCACAATTCAGCAAAGCATTTCAACATATGTTTAACATTAAACACATATTTAATCAGATTAAAGCATATACTTAAGCACATTCCTGAACCAGGATCAATTTAAACATGTGCTTATGATCTTTGCTAAATAAGGTTCTCACTTAAGTTTCTAAATAAGGTTTTGAGAGCCTAAATTTAGGGGTTTTTTTATTTTATAAAAACTTCAGTCTGTTTTGAATGACATAAAAAATTAAGTGAAGGGGAAAATTTTTAATACCCCTATTTGTTTTGCTAATCATGTTTATCAGTGCTTGACAGACACAAGGTAACAAAAAAATTGAGTCATTAAGGAGAAGTAAAAATATATATTGTAGGAAAACATAGATTTTTTCATATGCAATCCAATTTTGATACTTTGGAAGTGTTTTATATCAGATATATTTTGACCCAATATTATCCAAAATTAGAGATCAAAGTGAATTTTCACTGTGTTTTCTCTAATTTTATCCACAGTGTGTCTACTGCTAATATTGGCGTAACGAACAAAATAATTATTTCTCTCTCTTTATTGATTTTTCCTTCTATTTTCCTTTAACTTCTCTTTTCCTTTACTTATTTTTTCTTGCTCTTGTATCAAACCACAAACCTTCCTTTCTGTTAACACCCCTGCATATATTTGAGTTTCCATCAACCTCCTGTCAGTCTACCAGTTGTGCAATTACTTATGTTAAGACAAAAGCAGCGTTGATGGCCACAATTTTGATTAGGGTAGGAGTGACTCACTGGGACAGCAGCAATCCAGAGCATGTCCATGCACACGTTGGCTTGGATGTGAGGCAGCCCAGGCAGCACACAGACACACAAATAAGATTGAGTAAGAAGGGTGAATTTGGAGTTTGTTAGCTGTTAGACACACAACATTCAAACTGGATGGTGGCCAACTCCACTCCATCCTCTCTGGCATTCCTGCAAGGTAGAGGACTGCAGCCCAAGCTGTGGGATAGTTCTTCCCTAAATATATTCCCTCTTTCTCCCATTCTCATTGGAAATAGATAAATTTCTGACTGCTTCAGAGGCTGGATGGGGCTCTGAGCAACCTGGTCTAGTGGAAGGTGTCCCTGCAGAAGGGTTGGAACACAATGATCTTGAAGGTTCCTTCCAAACCAAAACTACTCCATGATCTTATGATTTAGTGTGAGCATATTTTCACCCTGTTTTAAATAGGGTAGTATTTGCAGGTAGGTTATCTCTGGATTAAAATTAAGTTTTTTTGAGAGGAGGTGCTCAGGGTTAAGTGCATTAGCAGGTACTGCTTAATCATTTGCAAGCTGTAAATTCATTTTCTAGCTTATGCCACGATAAATTGTGTTCAAATTCATAGCCTTGCTTAAACTAGAGCAAATCCCTATGTGGACACACTAATTTCAGTTTTAGAGTGGCTTATCTCAGTTTATCGTAAACTTGTACTGAATCAGCTTATGCCAAACTGGAATAAGCCTAATTTTAAATTGAAATAAAAGGATTAGGGTAAATGAAATTGGTGTAAAATCACACCTTTATTTAAGCCAATACAACTCTGCAGATAAAAACCTAGGGCTTGTGTTTGTCTAAAAGTGAGTGTTAAAGAAAATATAAAAATACAATGAATAGGGTAAATATTTCCAAACCCTCTTGACAGAATATTAGAACAACAAAGAGTTAAAAATAATGCAATTTGAAAAGAAGTATTCTAAAATTGCCTAATCTCCACGGTTCAGAGCCTCTCCCATTCAGCCACATTAGACAGCCAGACCCTGCAGGCACTTAATAATACTTTTATATAGTAGCACCTTACATTTTCTGTGCTGTAAAACATTAACTAATTAATCTTCACAACAACCATCTGAGGTTGAGAAGTGAGGACTAATATCCCTTCCTTAAAGATAGAGAAGATAAAATGCCAGGCATGTCAAGGGCCCATGTTCCTGACTATTGTGTGTTTTGTTTTGCAACTGAGAAGGCCTCTGATACCAAATATGATGGGATAAAGTTGGATAGCCAGAGCTAGTCTCCCTCCCTCCCCCTTGACAGGCTGCTGTAGAAAATTTGGCTTCAGGAGATGTATTTTTCAGACTCCAATCCAGGAAGGCCCTTAAGCGTATGCTTAACATGAATCACAAATAACATGGGAAAGCCAACGTTCTCCTGTGAAAAATATGTGTGTAGCTCAGTGCTTTGGTGGCTCAAGTCCAGAGACATAGATTTCTAAAGAGGCTTAAATGCCTAAGTCCCACTGGGGAGGTGAGGAGTCAAATGCCCTAACTCCTAGGCCTTGATTTCCAGAGCCTGACAAGAAACTCAGAAGATACTAGTTCACATTTTAGTTTCAGAATTTGGGATCCTATGAACTTACATGAAGGACAAGGCATTCACAAAAGCCCCATGTCTCCTAGAAAGGTCAGGGCCCCTAAGGCAATGAAGATATTCTTGACCACCTCCAGGGATTCTGCCCTGAACCATCCTCTGATCTAAATCAGTCACTCAGCCTAAGACACACAGTCTCATAAATATAGAACCATGGAATCATTAAGCTTGTAAAAGACCCAAGGATGATCAAATCCAACCTGCTCTTGGAAGGCATATGCAGTTGCATAAAATGGTGAATTTTCTCAAGTGAGCGGGTGGCATTTCTTTATTTCTTCACACAAATATTTCCCCAAGATCTCTGAGAGGGTGCATTTATCTGTGTGCTTGTGCTTCACTGAAGGGAATGGGATATTCTCACCATGAAACAGCATCTGTCTCAGAATTTAACAGCTGATTTTTCAGAGCTGCACTTTCCTGGAGGTGCTGGATGGAGCTCTGAGTGGGCTGCTCTAGGGACGGGTGCCCCTGCCCAGTGCAAGGGGTCGGAACAACTGGATTTGTAAGGTCACCTCCAACCCAAACCATTCTGTGATTCTATTCTGTGATTCCATTACCTCAGCTTCAAAACTAAGCATATTGGATCCCAGAAATTTTGTGATGGATACACCTTAGAATTTTAGGAACTTAGAATGGTTTGTATTGGAAGGTGTCCCTCTCTCTGTCTCTCACCTGTAGAGGCACTTTGGATACCTAGTTTAGACTAAATATCCAAATTTAAGATAGCTAAAATTAGATCAGGCAAATGTGCATGTAGGTTGTATGTTATTCTATCTTACAGGAGGCTGAAAAATCATTCCTGATAAATTTACATGATAGTTTCTAGTGATGGTAAATAGTTATGTGGATAAGTAGTTTCCAAAGACTTCTGGAGTAGGACTGACTTGAAGCCTTGCTCTTCTTGGAAACAGACACAAACCTCAGCCTCAGTTTAATCCTGGTGTATTATTACAATTATTGCTCTATGAATTTCCTCCTCAGTATTTACTTTAAAGAATAACTTAGATACAAAACCTTCCTTTTTTTTTTACCATTAGTTAAATACAATAGCAGAACTTTGTCCAGCAAAGCAAAGGTGGCTGCAAGGAGAGTTCTGATCACGTTCTAGCATGCCAAGTTGAGATTTTGGCTGGCACTAACAAGCATTGCAACATTTATTAATTCATTACTTGGGAAATTGTCTCACCCAATTTCTTCAGGCTGCTCCTCACTCATTGCTACACATTTGGAGAATAAGTTGAAGATGCCTCATGTTATTTCAAAGTCTTAGTCACTGTTGTTTGGGTGTGGGCACTCCTTAACCTGGGCTTCAGAAATTGAAAATAAATGAGAGGTGGAGGTACAGAAAGTATTCTCATCAAAACCAGAGGGAAATGAAGAAGCAGAAAGATGAAGCCTCAAGTAATTTTAAAAAATAGTAAAAAATGAAGCTGTCTTCATAGTTCAAAAGGTATAAAAGAAACTATGTTGGATACTGAAAATACTGAATAAGTGATATTCTGGGAGACCACTCCTAAAATATTTTATGTTACCAAAACATGGAGCAGTACAGTATATGTGTTATCTGAGGAACATCGTATCAGATAATCTGATATGCATCAGTATTTTGGCATTCTTTTCAATGTATAAAAATGCCAATGGAAAATAAATAGGTAGTTAGTAAGGCAGACTAGACCTTCAGATTGATGCAGGCAATTTCATTTTTCTGATGTTTTTCTGGCGTGTCTTCTTTTACCAGAGTCCTACAGATCTGGGAATATTTTATCCAAACAACTACTTTTTCTAAATGTCTGCAAGAATTTTTAGGCTTCACAGTCTAGACTCATAAATGGCAAAATCTTAACTTAGGACAGTAAAGAAGAAATTCCTCCCTGTTATGGTGGTGAGGCTCTGGCACTTGTTGCCCAGAGTAGCTGTGGGTGTGAACATTAAAAAAGTGCCACATGGACAGATATGAACAAGGTCCACTGAAAGAGTTTTAAATCCCACCCCCTCAACTGTAAGTTCAAGTCTTCCCTTGTCCCTTCCCTGCATTTTATATTTCAGAAGACTGAGATTCCTTATTGTTATCACAATTATGAGACTCAGTATAAAAATAGCCAAGGAAAACTTAATAGTCTGTATTACACAGAACATCTGTATAACATCTTGTTCTCAGTTTCAAATTGTTTCTAATGTTTAATGAACCTTTAGGGTTTTTTTAGATGTGATTTTGCAATATCAATAAAACTTTGGGAGTCTGATAGCAAACTAAATTGAGCATGTGCAGTATTCTAAAAGTTAAAAAAGCTTAACAGGTTAAAACATAAGAATAACTAAACTGGCTTTCTTTAGACAAACAATGGAGTATGTAAATTGCAAATCTAGACTTAGTCTAAGCTAGTCCATATTAAAAATAAATTGAAAAACATTGCAGACATTGTTAATTTAGCATGAAGGCAAAAACATTGCTGAAAGATTACTGTAATGGAGTATAGTTAATTCCATTCAATTCTTTTTCATGGTTCTTAAGGATAGGTCAGAATAAATATTAAATCCACAGGAGATTTATTGCTTCCTTGGAAAATCAATATGCCGTGAATCAACATTAACATGAACTTTGGACATTTCTGTGTGTTTTCTTTCCTGGGAAATTTTTGGTAAGCCTGGCTGAATCCATGGATATTCTCACCACGACTCATGAAAAACTGTATGCAGCATCATGCCAGCTAACTGTGATTAATGCATGGGTTTAGCTGGGTTTGAGGCTGGTGAGATCTGAGAACATTCTTAAGGAAGGTGGAGAATCGAGAGCTAAGCCTTGAACGCAACTGAGCTTGGTTAAAACTTACTTGAAGTCACGGTCAACATTGTGCAAGTGACTCAGGCTTCACCAACATGTTAAACACAGCCAACATTTGTAATGGATACTGCCCCACCTGCCCAACCTTTGCTAATATGGCACATAATTATATGTCATCAATATTACCAGCCTCCTTTGCTGGTATCACCCTTTCAATCTACTCTTTCTGTCTGTTGCCATCACTGATTAAAATTTTGCTTAGCTGCTCTTGGAATGTAGGTTGGGTTTGTGTTCAACTCCCCAGCACTTCATACAGGGTTGGCATACACTGGCAACCTGTTTGGACCAAAAGTCAGGAATCTGGGCCAATATTTCATCTTGAGTGCAACCTGCCTAACTGAAGTGTACTATCTAAATACAGTTTGATTTTGATTTTGTTTGGTTGTTGGGATTTTTTGCCCTGCAAAATCTTCTGTCAGAGGTCAGTTCAGCACAAGGCTGATGTTATTCAGATTCAGACACATAAATTTAGAGATGTAATTACATGAATACAGGCTTGATTTGGTTGCCCACACAGATATTTAGTGCCACTTGAGAAACCATCTGATACACTTGTAGGCCTTATATGTTTTACTTGGGATTTATAAGAGACCCCCAGGCCCTCTCTGACCCTTCCTGATACCCCAGGGTATTGCAAATGCCAGAAAGAACCATGGTTAGGAAGGTGGACCACATACATTTGGTCAGTTGAACCTCTATTATATGGACAAAAAAAGGAGTTTAAACACCAGCTGATCCAGGCACCTGAATGGAGACACCAAATTTGAGTAAGGGAGCCTGGAGTCAAGATATTCTTCATTGGGGCTGGTTTCTCTTAAATAAAAAGGTCACACTGGCACTTTCCTGCCCCTTGCCTTCCCCATATTTTCCTAGTCCATATGGCCTCCATCCTTGGTCCTACACCACAAGGCTGGGCAGCTTTGCAGACCTTGGGCAAGGCTGATGTAGCCCACAGACTCTTTGATCATGCTGGAGGCGAGAGCTCTTCAAATTGGCTCCAGTGGGAAGAGGCTGGATCTTTGATTCTTGATATCAGAGATTATGCACTGAAACCCAGTATGCCTGATGAGATTCCTGAAATAATCTCTCTGTTGTATCTTGTTATACAGAAATGAATCATGTTTAGGAACAGATTTACTTGCAGGTGAAGTGAATAAGGAGGGAATGAGAACTGTGAGATATTTAGCTCTTCTAAGGGACATTTCTTACTCCACTACCAGGAGATTTGCTAACAGTCATGTTCCTAATCCAGTGCAGCACGAAACTTTCAGTTGCCTTCACACAGCTACAGGGAACTAGGAAAAAATCTTATACAACAAATGCAAAGGATCTGTCAGGGGAGATGAGGTTTCTACCTTGATCCCCCACCTGAAATCTTGTCCATCTTTTTCTACCCATGGAAACTCTCTTCTTTCTATATGTTTTACTTTTTGATTGTGAAACTTGTCAAACTCATTCAGGGTTAACAAACTGATTATGAAACAGGTATTGGCTTGAATGGGAACTAAATAGAAACTGTTTCTATTTAAACTAGAATGGAATTGAAAAATGCTTTGATAAAGTCTCTGTCCTCTTACCACTGAAATGAAAAGTCATACAGCAATTGGCCTTCAAGGTGTGTCTGCGTTGCAGTTAATGGTAAAAATAATAAATACAATGATGTTGATGTTGTTGACAATATAATAATGATAGTAGAACATACTATTGTGTTAATTGAGGAGACCTACTGCCTGAAAATGACAGAGGATGACATTCCAGTATAATTTTTATTTTTTAATATAATTCAACATGTTTATAATTACTAGTGGCTTTTTGGTTATCCATCAGCACATGGTGGGTAGAAATAACTTGGGGTGTAACTGAAGAAGCTAGTTGTTCTTTTCTTTTCTTTTTTTTTTCTTTTTTTTTTTCTTTTTTTTTCCTTGCTGAATTTCTTGATGTGTATGCTTTTCCACACAGATGGCACCTTTGGCAACAGCCTACCTGGCAGGATTTCAGGGCACCATTAATCTATCAAAGCAATGCTAATGAAGTTGGACTCTTAACAGTTTACTCACCATCTGCTTCTAACCGTCATCCTTCCCTGTGCTGTCCCTAATGCTCCTCCCGTGGAGGATGGGAACTCTGAACGGCACTGATTAATGGGTTTCACTGGTACAGCTACCAGCTTCATGCTTTTGCTAAAAAATAGGGTTCAAAAGTCAAAGCCACGGTGTTTGAAAAATTTTGCAGAAGCCAAAGGTGAAGTTTTAGACTGTCAAAATAGCCAAATTTTGCCTGACCCTGTAGACACCTGGGATTCCATAAGTTTGTCTTTGGACTACACAAAAAGTTATTAAAGTTATTAAATTTAGACTAACATAGAATACCATATGTTATTAACATTAAATATTTCTGAGTTTGTTGAAAGCCTGAAAAAAGAAATAAAAATTGGTGGCTTATTTGTCTAAAACACCAACCTATTTTTTCCAGTGATATTACTTGGTCTAAATAAAGCCACTGACTGTCCACAAACCTCACCTCACATTATATCTCCAGACCAGAAGAGTTACCACAGCCACCATTCTTCCAGTAAAACCCTGTTCTGCAACAGGCTCATGTTGCCAAGGTGTTCCACACCTATTCTCATTCCTCCATGGACTGGATTTGCAAACTAGGTGGTTTCCCTGCCTATCTGGCTTGCAGGACCTAAGCCAGAAACATTCTCAGAGCACAGAGAAACTCATCCAAGAAAAGGAGATTTATAACCCTCTTGCTGACTCCTTTGTATTCAAAAGTCTCATGGCTTCACCTGGAACAGGGCAGTCCCAGGTGCAAGTTTCTCTTTCTCCTGAGGGGGTTTGAAACCACATCTCTATTTCTCTACCTCCCAGGAGAATACCCTAACCACCAAGAGATAGTCCAGGAGATTGTGGGTCTCACAATCTCTTCCAGTAAATCTGTTCCACTTTAATTAAATATTCAGTGTGTTTTTGGAAGAGATAATAACTCCAGACACATGCAATGGGAAAACTTGGGTTTCTAATCCCATATCTAACAGATATGCTCAGCATGATGCAGTGGGTTTGTTAAACTAATTTTAGGAGTCCCATGAATTTGCCCAGGGAGAGCACAGGCTCCCTTTGAAGCTTCACACCCAGCCAGAAGCCAAAACCAGACACTGCAGCAATGACCAAAGTTCTAGTCCTTCTGCATCTCTAGTGGCTAATACATCACTACCTGAATTATTTGCTTTTAATTAGAAAAAGGAAATAATAACAACAACTCCCCAGTGTCGTAATTGTAGACACATAGTGATTTAATAGCAATTGCTGCAAACATATGGGCTAAGCAACTTAGGGCAGTGAGTAAAACCATCAATTATAACTGCTGCAACATTTATAAGACTAGTCAATGACAGTGACATTACAATTTATATGATTATCAATAAAACAATGAGAAAAATGGCAGGATTTTGAGCCTAACTTACTGTCACCATCAAAACAGAGGAAACCAAGGGCTTGGCCATGGAGAGTAAGAAAGTTTGAGGCACCAAAAAATGCTTATAATGAAAAATAGACCAGGAAAAATAGAAGATAAACAAACACCAGGGATGTGATAGAGATCATAAAACTGGTTGTTTGCAATTACCCCATTTCATATTACAAGTATAATGAAGCATCCTATGGAATGGGATGGCAAGACATGGAGAGAGGATAAAGGGGAAGACATTTTTTCACAATAGATAATTGACCTGTGGAACTGATTGCCACACGATAGCTGCAAGTCCAAGAGCTTAGCAGGTTTTAAAAAGGATTAAACATGTATAGGGATAATTAGTTCATCCATTATTAAACAAGATAAGTTTTATTAGTCACTAGTTATATTAAACAAGATAAAGACCTTGTAGGAAACTTTAATTCTTACCCAGTGAGAAATTCCTGAATATCAACTTCCAATGGAATTTTCAAAAATGAATATTTTTCTACCCTATTTCATGGGAAATTTTGAATTTTAGGTTCAGAAAAGCCAGCATGCCTCCGCCTAATACAATTAACAAATAATGTGATTTCATCTTGTCTTAAGGATGGATTAGCACTGACATGTCCTGGCTAATAATTGGTATCTGCACTGAAGTAACTCCTATAAGATGACATGGATATCAAGGTTTTTCTGTAGAAAAGCAGGGAGAGATGAAATATCTTTTCAAAGTGTGGTCAACTGAGATTAATTTTAGTTTCTAGAAGGCGTTTCTACCCAAAGAAAATCACATCCTCTATACTTATAGGGTAATTGGATACCGTGCATTCTAGAGTGACAGTGCTCACCTGAGGACTCCACCTATGTGCAATCAACCACTTTTCTTTGTCACTCATCCTGAAAATATTCCTTTTTCTTGGCTCAGGTTCTGTCATATGCTGGAATTTACCAGAAGCATCTGCAGGAAGGTATTCCTCCTTAGCATTCCAGTCACTGGAGAGAGTGGCTACATCCAGATGGTGGTTTCAAGAATCATGGGACCACACAGACACTTAGGCTAGAAGGGACTTTTGGAGGTCATCAAGTCACAGCAGATCTTAGAGTTAAATTATTCCAGGCATTGAAGGGCATTTAACTTCTGAATCACTCTGTGGAAGTGAGTATCTCTCTTCCTACAGAAAACTCCTGTAACAACAGAAGGAAACCAGAAGAAGCCTTTTCCCTTACTGGGGTAAACCCAGGCATTCTCAGATTTTTGCCATCTCTCCCTTATGTCATATCCTTTCCACATTCCTTGCTCATCTGTCCAAATGTGTCATCAACCCCTAAATGGGCATTTTCTGATAGTTACAAAGAAAGATGTGTCCTGAAATGACTGCTCTATTCCTTTCTGGCTCTATTCCCTGATAACTTTACAAATGGATTTCAGCTCATTCCTGAAATACATCTTGTCCCTTGCACTTATTTTCCCTCTTCCTCTTACTCACCTGATCAGGTTTCCCTCCCTTTGTTTTACACAGTCTATTGCTCATAACTGGGGCTAGGACAGGTTTGGAAACAACCTGTACCAAAGGATGTTCCTTAAAAGCTATAATTTTATTTGGTACTTTTCCTACTAATGTATTATTTTTTTTCTCCACAGTTTTTCACCTTGGCAATACCTTGCTTAGAACTCTGTGTTGAAGTGGTTAGGTCTGTGCTCTGCTTAAATCTAACACAGGTATCTCAACACTCTGCTTGCAACTGGAGTCATATCTTACACACAGCTCTTGATGGCAATCTTGTCAACCACTAATGTAAAAGAAACCAGAATCCTGTTCCAAGAATTCATGAGATTGACATCAAATTGTTTCCTTCATTTGGCTTTTGGTTATTGTGCCCTTAAGGTTTTTCAGGTACAGGCACATCATCAAACTTCATTTAATTTGTCCTGTATTAATAATTTTTTTATGGGAGTCAAGTATGCCATGGATTATTGGAGCGCTGCATGTTTTTGAATGTATTTATCTTCACATCACTCTTATGAGGAAATCAAGTACAGTCATTCCCATTTCAGAGATTAGGAACCAAAGTACAGAAAGGAAAAAACAACTTGCTGTGCAATTGTGTCCATGGCAGAGCAAGGACTCCAAAAACCAAACCCATCCTTCACTTCAGGGATTAGTTTCTACTGTACTGAAATCCAAGATCATATTCTCATGCTTCCAGGAGCTGAGACGAAGTGCAAACTATAATAAAAAATCCCCTGAAAACCTAAAAATTTAGGTTGCTGTAGGTTTCTAGGTCACTATAGACTGGGACACTTCAATTCTCTTTTTGGCCCAACTCAGTATTTCTTTTTAAGAACTAAATGCTCCACATTTGTTCCCAAGACATCAATAACAAAAGTTAGATGTTGCTCTAAAAAGCTGCTCAAAACGCCACCTCTCCCCCAATTCTTAGCTCATTTTCACTTGTTCATCCTTATTTCTTTATCCCAAGCAACCTCATCACCCATCACATTCCACCTCTTTTTCACATTCCACTTCTTTTCTTTATCCCCCTCCTTTCCCCATAAATAATTTTATTGTACTCGTAAGGTTTTGTTTTTAAACTCACACTGCTGTGGGTTATTCCCACAAGCCCTGGAAAAATCAGTCCTACATTACAGAATATGTGAGCAAACTGGCCAAGTTACAGAGCAGCAGCTCTAGGTTAAGTCACAATGTGTTCCCAAAACACCTGTTAGAGCTCTCCAAAACATTTCACTTGAAACAACTTGCTGCAACACATAGAGACCTTTCCAGAAACATGCTCACCTGGGAACTTCCTGGTGCTGGTGCTGTGGCTTGTCTAAGTAATAACCAGCTCTCTGCAATGCTAAACTTTATCTCTGAATGTTTCGACAATGATGTACAATACTTAAAAAAAAAAAAAAAAAAAAGAAAAGATACTAAAAAGGCTGGATTCTGCCTTTTAGCTTTAATTTATTTTTTACTATAGATGGGCTGTGGATAGGTGGGTCAATCTGGAGATATCTCCAGGCAGTTGGTAATACCAATTTAACATGGCTCTGTCTGCATTTTATCTCAGCTGAGATGCTAAATTAAACATGCATTTAAAAATAATGGCATCTGAACAGGGTGTCTCATTCTATTTTAGCTGGCTGCAGTATTTTGTTATGTTTGCATGTTACTCTGTAAATGTTTGTGTTCCTTATCCTGATTACAGATGCAATTTTACAGCCTGTTTATTGATTTTAAAACTTTAGAATACCATTTACATCAGCCATAAGGAACCTCATTTGTCTGGCAAGAGATTGCAGAAGGAATTTTAGACCTGATTAATTTGGTCTTGTGTCGCTTTTCCACTTGAACTTGTAATAGGAAGGCTACATATTCATTGTATTGTTTGTATTTGTAAAAAGCCAATGCATCACATTGGTGTATTTAAACACATGCAACATTTTTTTCCTTTCTTATTCATTTTAGTTATCTTGTATAAACAGTTTGAAATAAATAAGTGTACACATGAAAATAGATAAGAATTCACAAGGTTCTGTTAAAGAAACACACACAAATAAATATGTACTGTATTTCTCCCTGTAAATAAAAAGTCTAAATAATAGTGCATTTTTGATATTCAGTCATAACCACAGGAGTTAGATCACTTTAAATTTTACCTGACTAAAGAGTTCATTATTTGACCTAAGAATTAGCATAATATTTAGCACTAACAGGAAAAAAAACAAAAACAAAAACAAAAAACAACAAAAAAACCCAACCAAAAATAAACAAACAAACCCCCCAAAACAAAACAAAAAACAAAACCAAAAAGTATTTCTTCAAGGACACCTCTCAGGCTGGAGTCTAAGCCAAGAACAACAACTGATTTAGACCTTACAGCAGTCCTGTAATCCTGTGGACTAGGAATCATCCCGCTTTACAGAGAAAGACAAAACTCCACAGTAAAAACTCCCTTACCCAACACCTACAAATTCATTGTTACCATTGAATGAATGAAGAGTTCACAAATTCTTTACAGGACCCACAAAGGCAGCAAACAGCACATCATGCCCCAGGATATTGGTGCAATGTTAAATTGACATTGCAGGGTATTTGATACATTAAGTGAAAAATAAATATTTACCTGCAAAACTTTTATGTTGTTTTAAACACATTATTTTCCAAACCATAGCTTGGACTGCAGTAATATTACAGGTAAATGGAGACGGAAATTCATGAGTTCAGGGGTGCCTGTGAGGTGCAAGATCTCTTGGCTACCTAATGCTAGATAAGTTCTGTGGCTGAATGCATCTTTCATCTTAATTCAGTATTTATGCCCTGGAAACCCCATTAGAGGGGTGATATAAGGAATTACATCTTTTCCCAACTTTTCTTAGATGAAACTGGCTGGTTTTTTTAAAGGACTTCATATTCACCCTAGACAAGTTGTCCAACTGGACCTGTCCACAGCCAGGGGGAACAAAAAGTAAATAATTTCAAGAATGAACACTATTAAATAATTGACAATATTTTCAGTTAGTGTTACCTAGAAATGTTTCAAATTTTTGTATTGAAAGTGACTGATCTGTCAGTCATTATGAAGAGAAATAAAAATAAAAAAGATAAGGTAAGAAAACAGGGGAGATTAAAATTATTTCAGAAGCTGAATTTGTTGTAAGAATTACTATAAAATGTAAAAAAACCTATATATTTTCGCCTTTCATCAGACAGCAATCATGATTTATTCAATATCATTCCAGAATTCAGTCTGAAATAGATTGATATTTCTAAGAAAAATGAAAATTTCCTCTATTACTCTGTAAACTGAGTGTGTTTTCTTAGATTATAACAAAGAGGTAGGATTCCATCTTAGCATGGTCTTACAAAACTGAAAATCTATTGAGCAGCAATGTGCCTGGTTTTCAAAGATAACCCACGCTTTGGCCATTTTAGGACATATTTTGAAATTCATGTTATCTGACAAAATCCTTGCCTAGTGAACATTCCATAAAATCCAGTTGGAGACCAAAAAGATTGAAGTGATCAGCTCTGTGCAAAGACAGTTCACAGAATGAGGAATCTTCTGCTCTCCAATGTGATATGCAACCTGATATGGCAGCAAATGCAGCACTGTACATTGATTTTTTTGTCGCTTTCTTAATTGACAGCTTTAACAAAGGTTATAATGTGAAAACTCAGGGGTAGTTGGAAGCCAATATTGTCTTTTTTTCAACAGTTTCTGTTTCTGGAGAGATTAGTGTATCAACTTTACCTTGAGCAAAGAAGATCCTTTTGAGTCATCTCAGAAAATCATCTGCCTATAAACAAGGATCAGTGAGGTGCTACCAAGCAAAACAGGAAAAATTATTTAAAGGGAAGGGCAGAGTGCCACAGAGAGTGATGGGAAATAATAAAATTATAAGTAGTGGGAAGAAGTATATCCTAGTGCTAAACATTAAAACTAAACTGAAATCTCTCTTGCATAAAGCACTGGGCAGAGTAGAGCAGTCAGCAGAGGAATCCTCCATAATTTGGAATATTTCTATGAGCTTAAAAAAAGGTCTAAACCAGCAGAAAGATGAAAAATTTGGGTTAAGGTCCAAAACAGATCAAAGTCAAAAGGGATCCAATGGTTGTGTCTTCACCTTTGGAGAGAGTCAAAACCTAACTGGACACAATCCTCAGCATCCTGCTCTGAGTGTGAAATTGGATGGGAGATTTCCAGAGGTTCTCTCCAACCTCAACCACCTTGGACTGCTGTGATTCACCTGATAACTCGACACGTGCTGCTTTTGTTTTGTTTCCCATCATGAGCAATCCCTCCAGACTGAAGTTCTGCATTCCCTTTGGCCAGGGATGACCATCTGCCTTCAACTGTGTGGCCAGGAGGGATGAATTTCCTTTAAAAGTCCAGTGGTTCTGGCAGCACTTATGTAGATGCACATTTTTCATTAATATGGGCTCTGGAATTCAATCAAGATATTCTAGAGACAAGCCTGGCTTCATTCTGCTCTGGAAATGGTATAAGTTACACCAGTAGATAAGTATCAGGTCTGGCATATTTTCAAACACTCAGATAGTGATAATAAGAATGTAGCATAACCCAAACCTCCTGGTATAACTTCACTGAAATCAATGAGATATATAATACAGACACAATCCTGTGAGGAAGAGCCTCAAATCTGTCATGAACCTTAACATTCCTGACATCAGGAATTAAAAAAAAAGTGTCCCTTTTACCAGAGCTCCATGGGCAGAGCTTCCCCATCACAATCACAGAGGATGCTTCACTGAAGATGATGTTGGACACTGCCCACCAAAATGCTCACATTCTGTAATCGTGGTTCAGGTTTCAAATGAGACACAAAATAATGCTGCTGTCACCATGTATTTGCTGCCGTGGTATTCAAACATTGGATCCTTTCAAAAACGAGATACTGCTACATTCCACATGATGGCAGGAGATCTGTTTTTCTTACTGCAAAACCAGAGCTTGCAGTTTAGGATTGTCCTATTAAATATAGCAAGATAAGCAATCTCCCATATTCTCCAAGCTGTTTTATAATAATGTGTTCTCAAGGCATACTCAAAAGGGACAATTCTTCTTTGTTTATTAAAAAAAAAAACCCAAACATGCTGAAATAGTTTTGCAAAGTTTACCTAAATGATTAAATAAGTGCTTTGTAAAATAATACATACAAGTTAGCTGGTATTTCCAGGCAAATTTACAATGCTTACCTTGTTTTTGTTATGCATAATTAACTTGCTATAGGATTTTCTATATATTGTTCTTTATGCTGTCTTTGTTTTTATTAAGAAAGAGAAACTTTCAGGGGCAATTTAGTAAAACTGACTTCAGAATTTTTTAATAAAAGAATATTCTGCTTATTTTTTTTTTAACTGAAGAAATACCGGAAACACTAGGATTGCTTTTTCCTGGAGGTTGATAGGTTTTAGTATGACTTTTCTGGAGCGCTTTTGGAGTCCTTTAATTAAAACTTTGGACTTGGGGTCTGTTATAAACACATAATAAAGATGTTGAAGTGTTTAGTAGGCAGTGAGATACCAAGAAATAGTATTTGAAACATTAATTTAAAGTGTTTATCCTTCACTTTCTCGAGTTGGATTATATTATCATTATTTTTAATTGTCTACCAGCCATCTGCTATATATTTATATAGGAAAAATAAGGACAAAATCAAACCCAAAATTTTACATTTAACAACACCTTCACTGTTTGTTCATGTATTGTAACAAACAAAGCAGGGAAAAGAATCTCATATTATTTCTTGTTTTTCTCTCGTTGCAGCTCATCTTTAAGCAATATACATGAATCATTACATAATTATGCAAGAGTATGTTCTACTAAAAAAGTGCATCAGGTTCATCCTGTGTTTTCCTCTGCCAGGGAGTGCCCAATTCTTTTGGCACGTTCCTCTTTATTAACTTGATTTTATGGCCAGAAAACAATCATAATGTGATATCTTGATATCTCTTCATGCTCCCATTACCTGTATCAAATTTTTTATAAGACTGGTTAATGAGACAACCAAATCACATGATGGGCAGCCATTGGCAGAAGTTGTTTAGACATTAAAAACACTTAAGAGAGAGGTTAAATACATAATTCCATCATTTTCATGTGTGAAATCGATTTTCATGGACTTTTTTTCTGCTGCAAACACCAGCCCCACATGTGGCTGAGCTGAATCTGTGGGTGCAGCAGCAGTGGCGGTTCCACAGCTCCTCCTGACACAATGAGAGGGAGGAGCAAGTTTTGAGCAAGTGTCCAGGTGAAACAGCCAGAATCAGTGCCAGCAGCAGTTTGGACAGGGTGACAACCCCCAGAGGAAGCCAGGACAGATCCCAGCCTGGGATCTTGGCTGGGTGCTGCTCAGGAGCTGCACAATGGTCACCCCTTCCCTCTGGTACCCCCAGCTCTTAGGCTATGGAAATGTACAGAGTTCTGGGGATTATTTGGTGCTTGGGAAAACATAGAGACCATAGTCTTAAAATTTACCTTTAATGACTCTAAATCTATCCTCTCAAATCCAACAAAAGAGGAGATATTCCCTTTTGGTTTTATAACACAGCCAGCAGAGTGAAGCACGCTGCTTAAAGTATAAGTCCATCAAAGGCTGGCACCTCCTTGCTTAATAAACCTTTCTCTTTGTGTATTTGACTCATATTTGATCATTTCAACTGCATTTGAGTACTGTTAGCTCTGGGGAGACAACTCAGCTTTTGGCTCAGAGATCAGGAACGGAACTGTAGGATGATTTTCAATTATAATATCTCTCATATTGATGATGAATGATACTCAAGAAAGAAAACAAAAACCTGAGCATGATAGCATAGTTTTAACTTGTAACCTGAACAGATGCGGTCTGTGAACTTTGAGACTTAATAGCAATGGAATGCCACATCATTATTTTCCACTACTTTCTGAAGAAGAATTTCCCTGAATGAGTGCTGATGACAATTTAGAAAAACTTTTTTGGACTGAACAGTGCCTAAAATGCAGTATCAGCTAGCCAAGCTCATTCACTTTGCAACTCTTCCTTGTTTGGTGCTCTGTAGCTTTCTTTCAGCACATCTTTTATTTTGGGTGAAGAAATAACGATTATTTTCATAATAGGTTATAGTCTGTTTCATGTCCCTTCACTCAGGAACTACTACAAAATTTCTGTGATTAACTTGTAAGCACTTGAAAGTAATTTTAAATTTTGAACTCCTTTTATCCCCTCATTTTCTTTTTTTATATATCTTGACTTGATTTTGCTGTTGAAAAATCAAACTAAAAAAACTCCTCAGCAAACCCCTAAATTATGAGCAAAAAATAGTCCCAGCCACGTCCCTTTAGTAAAAGTGAGGGTGAATTTTGGAGAAACTGGAGCAGCCGTTTCTTTTTTCAGGACAAATGTGATCTGGAAAATCCACAAATCAAATGCTTATCTTGTGTTGGTGCCAGCACATAACACATGACTCCTTGGTAGATGAATGTCTACTGTAGGATGCATTATTAGTCTATTTAGCCTCATGTGCTGTGCTGACCTACTTTAACTTATTCTTAATAATGCACAGCACTGAAGCAATATTGACTCATATACTCATTTCTCATATACAATGAGGCATTAATAATACATTGGATTTTTTTTTTCCCTCCAAAGCAAAGATATGGTTAAATCAAATGGATCCTGATGTGAACATCAACAAATGAAACAGATTGGCCCTTGTACAAGCAAAATGATGTTTTATAGGGAAGGTATTTCATTCTGCTTCCCCTGACAGATGTTTCCTTAAATATGCTACTGCTATTTTTATGCTGGGCAAGGTGGGGTTTCTGGTTTTATTGGGTTTTACTATAAGTTTCCATAGCAGTTTTTCTTACCTGCAACTAGAAAGCAAACCAAAATAAAAGAGAAAAATCGAGCATGTTTCAAAATGAATTGTCAAATCCTTCCAGAAAAACAGAAACTACAAAAATCCCTTCAAATAAACATTATTAAAAGGTGCTATATGACAAACACAAACCGATTCTGAGACAGGAAAAGCAAAAAACATAATTTGTGTGAAATGAATAATTTACTCCAAGGAGCTTGTTACCTCTTGAGCCTGATGAGACCAAACCCTGATGAGGGAAACTAAAGAAACAAATTAACATCATTGTAATTTTTTTTTTTTTTTTTTTTTTTTTGTAAGTGAACTTGCTTATTTGCGTGCATCATTTTAAAAAGTCCCATGCCCCTTGCTATACTGCTTTTCACTATTTTTGTTTTCTAGGATGAACCAGCAGATTCTGTTTAATGACTGGACACACTGCAGTGCTGAAATGCAAGAACTCAAATAGTTTCTGCTTTCCTTCTGTATTTGGGTAACTTGCATCTAAAAAGCAACAACAATACAAGCCATCAGTCCCTGGACATACAAAACTAAATTCAGACATTTAAAATATAATATGTAACTTATGGATTTTTTTTTTTTTTTTTTTTAATTTCAAAGTAGGCTGTGCTTGTTTTGAAGACACACATTGCAAATGTCTGTAGCTGCTCTTCTTGCACTTTGCAACTCAGATGTAAGAAGCTAATTAGCATCCTTAACTCCTATATTTTCATTATTTTTATAATTTTGAAGCAAATTCACTCAGGTAAAGGAACAATGTTACACTAGTTTCAAATAAGGGAGCTTGGGATTAGAATTGACTCAGATAATCTAAGTTTATATTGACATATTTTTCAAAACTGATTGCTTTATATAATTAATTAAAGGGTACAACAGTTCTGCTGTACCGAAATAATTAACAAGCTCTGTTAAGTGCTAATAATTTGGCCTTTTTTAATAAATGAAACCTTCTCCAACTTTTCAGCTTTAAGCTTTGGATAATACTTCAATTTGCTGTAGAGTTTCAAGAAAATTAGCTAATTAGTTTTTCAGAGATCTAATCAGTTGGATATTGGCCTTCAAAAATGTTTGTACATGTACTATCATGACTTTTATATCTCCATCAGTTTTAAAACCCATCAGCAGCAGAAAATAATTTCTTTTTTCAAATACCATAATCAGTTGTTCTTACTGAAGTATGGGAATATTTTGCTAATAGGCAACCAGGAAGCAAAATTTCTAATATTATGTGACTATAAACTTCTCAAACAATGGGAAAACACTTTGGCATTTTTCTCCACATATGATTTAGAAATATTATGAATGTTTTAAAAATACTTTTTTTTTTTTTTACCAGTCTTTCAGTATTTTCCTACATTGATGTTTAAGGGAATAATACCTAGAATTTGGATGATTTGCAGCAACTTCCAAAGAAGTTGGTGTCTTTATCAATTATACTTTATTTGATAAGACTATGCCTCTGATTTAACTGCCCAGTTGCTGAAGTAATGGCACAAATACCTTGAGGCACCTGTGATTGCACGTCCTTGCCAAGGGGATCTAATGAGTCAGATGAGTGGCCACTCTCTGATTCACTCAGGAGAAAACACTCAGGAGTTGGAAATCTCCTTGAGATTCCATGCCCTTCTTCCAATGCCCCATCTCCTTCCTCAGTGGACCCAAAAGTCAATAAAATGTGTGAATGTTCCTGTGTCTCAAGAAAGGTCTGTCTTGGGGGACTTATACCTGGATGGGGGACTGGGATGGGAACAGGAGAAGCTATTAAAGGGCAGGAGAGTGGGTTACATGAGGACTTTGGTCACCTTTTAGCCTCCAAGGAAAATTATGCCTCCCTCTACATTAATTGTGGGGTATGACAACACTACCTGTAGGATGCTTCTACCTGCACATGCTCACAGGAATATGCAATTATAGAAAGCACCTCTCCCTAAGTCATGTGAAAAGTATTTGCAATATTGGGGGAGGAAGGCTGTGTTTTATTCCACAGCAGAAGTGTTCACTTTCTGTCTCTTTTCCAAAAAGCAATTGAAAGGCTTCTGGTTTTAGAAAGCTGCATCCCTGTGTGAGTCAGAGTAGCGATTCAAAAAAGCTTCTTCCCAGCCTATGGTTGTGAATAGCATGTGATCAACATTCTCTTTGCCCTACTCCATCTTCCCTCAGTTAATAATTCCTTAGACAAAAATAACTCCTTAGGGGGAAAAAAAAAAAGCATTCACATGAGTTGGCATTTTTTGCACCATAAAATAACCCACTGGAAAAATTCCTGAGCAGCTCCCCCTGTAGATGTTCCTGCTATCAGTCTGTGGATACAGTTTATTTCACTGTAGCATTATTGACATTGACAAAGAATTCCTTATCTCTAGCTTCTAAAGATCAAGCAGACATCAACAAGATTTCTCTCCAACGAGACACGCTAGAACATGATGAAGTTAGTTTGCACATTGAGAGTTCATTAAAGGTCCTGTTCCAAGAAAGATACAGCCAGGGTTTTGCCAGCTAATAAATGACCTTGGATTTTTTTACTTATTGTATATTACATTTGGAATTGCTGCATAAATTGTGAGGACCTGTTTTCATACGATTTGGGCTTTCCACTGTTGTTCTCTGTTTTTAGCAGACAATATCTCCAGGTCACGCTGTTATAGGATCTCACAATCTCAATATTCTTTGAGATCAATAGAATCTTTACCTTTCCCATCATCATGTGCAGTAGCAAACAGAGGATTTGCTGACCTGGGTTTTCACAAACCAAAGGGTATGGGGAAGGCATTGGGGAAGAGGAGTTTTAATTAAAAGGCACAGGATCAGACTAATTTCTGTTCAAATACCTGTAAATTGGTACATTGGGGATGGATTTAACTGGATGTGGGGAGGACCATATGATTATTCCCACACCATGTGTCCCATGCAGTTCCACTCTCTCCGACAATCAGAACCTGAATTTGCATAGTCTTCTAAAACAAAACTAAACAAAATAAAATACTGATATTGTAAGAAGCATCCACACTTTCACTGCTCTAATATAAACACTGCAGTTCTACCTACAGCTCAATCTCATAATGATCAGGAAATTCTTCCAGTTTAATGACTAAATTCATTTTTCCTTCCTTGAACTAAATGCACAGTTATTAAAGCCAGAAGGATCACTGGCAGTTTCTCCCAGCTTTCAATGTAAGCTGAAAATGGCATTCTCATCACAGAATTAATTAATGTTCTTGATGCAAAGAGATAGAGGATAGATTTACGTTCCACATGTTATTGAATAACTCCCACACGTAATATTGCTTTGGCACGTTTTATGTTCCTGGAGTTAAAGTGCACATCAATAGCTCAATGCATCGATAACCTGAGTGTCAGTGCAGCTATAAAACCTGATTCTCCTTGAATTTTGCAGTTTTCAGTACACCAGTCTCCTGGAAAGGGGTCCTTGTTGCTGCTGTGGAAGTGGCACACAGATTAGGTGGTGAATGATATAAACCAGATTTTTTGGGCTTTGTTTTCCCTTTTTGTGTTGTTTTCTTAGCCTAATTTCATTGTGCTGAAGAAGTGCCTTCAGAAGGCTTAAAAATTGCACTTTGCTTTCATTTTTTCACTGCTTGGAATGTGTCCCCCTCTTAGGTGAACCAGCCACTTCCAAACTCAATTCATGCCTTTATGGGGCTCAGTGAGACATCACTGCTTTTAAGGCATAACATTAATTATTGGAAATTAAACTAGAATAGAATAGAATAGAATAGAATAGAATAGAATAGAATAGAATAGAATAGAATAGAATAGAATAGAATAGAATAGAAGTAGAATAGAATAGAGTAGAATAGTTGAAAAGGACCTACAGTGAACACTGAGTCCAGCTGCTGTTATTTCCTGTGTTTTAGCTCAAAGGTGTAGAAAAAGTGCAATGATTATTACACAACCCCTCTGAGTGGGGTTTTTTTTCACTACAGTAATAAATGCTTTGGATAGCACAAAAAAGTCATGTGAAGGCATTTGGAGGTGCCAGCTTTGTTGGGCTTTTGTCAAGGCATTACATAGGACAGATGGAGAGGTTTGAATGTGGTTTTGACATTGCTTGCTTAATCTCACTTACAGCAATTTTATATTTCCAGGTTTAAAGTTAATTATTTCCTTTACTCCCTTTATTTCCTTCTTTCCATGCAAACTGGAAGATATTTTACCACTCAACAAGCTCTCAAATAAGCTTCATGCTTTTTCTGGAGAAAGAACAAAGATGCATGTAGCCCTAGTTATGTGGTGATATCATACCAGCAGAATTTCCATTCAAATTTTTGAGCTAAATGCAGTAAAACTGGTGTGTCATCAGACTCAGTTCCACACTCAACCAGCCTGCTCTCCTGGTAAGATATGATCTTATATAATTTGAAAAGAGATAACATCGACTGGGAGGAAAGTTTGTGTCAATAATCTTAGAACGGGTTTTTATTGTCCTAGCAGCACATCATTTTACTTGTTATTTGATTTGTAAAATCAAATTGACTAAAGTACGAATTGTGGTTTTGTAGGAAAAACAACCAAAATAATTTAAAATACAGTATTTTCCAAGTAGTGAACTTTGTAGTGGTAAGGCTAAACTAATATCTCCTTTTTACACTGAGGCACTGAAGAATAGAAAATACAATATTATTCATTTCAGCAGATTTCAGGCATTCCCATGCATTTTTTTGACACCTTTAACTGGACCCTTCTGCCCTCTTTGCAGTTAGAGGAGAAAAACAGGCAACTTCTAGGCATGCTTCATATGACCTAATTGAGAGGATGTTTGAGAATGAGATAAATAGTTCTGGGCTTCACAGGATATATCAGCCAGATTTCTCCTGACTGCAAAGAAAAACTGGGTTGACTTTCATGGATGTAGATGCCAACGTGTGTCTTTGCTCTGATGCATCCTACCCTTTTTGAGAGACAACTCAGGAAGTTTGTGAGGGAACAGCATTTCTCCATGTGCATATCATGACCACCTCTTAGAAGCCTGAAAATCAGGTTCTGTCAAATATAATGGTGGTATAACTCTCCCTCCTTTCCTCCAGCCTTTATCCCAAACTATCCTACTTATCATATGGCCTTCAGCAGAGCTGCTAAAAAAATGAATTTGTGCTGGCCTGCAAACTTGCATTATTTGCTGCTTAAGCAAAAGGTGCTGCACCACTCTGTTGAAAAATTAAAAGACCAACAGAGCCCATTGCTAGAGTCCTTATGCTAACAGCTGAGGACAAAAAGAGTGTGAAAACAACTCCAGGTCATCTCAGATCCTTCCTCTACACAAACTTAATCTCTGTTGGAATCAGCCTGACTCATTGTTATGCATTTAGTCCATGATGTGCATGAGGCAACAGACAGGGATGTCCAAGCTGCGGCTCTTGAGTCACAAGTGGCTCATCCATGACAGTTGTCACGTTGTGCCAGGTCAGTGTCATGGCTGAGGAACAATTTGCACCTTGGGCAGGAGTCTACAAGCTAAGCCAAATTCTTGGATAAGGGAGGAAGTCAGGCAGGGCTGCTAAGGCAGGATCCAGCCCCCATCCATTGGGCAACAGCGTGAGCTTGACTAGACCAGCGTCTCTGCCTTGGCTGTGAAACATGGCAGGAATTCCCTCCATGGTTGCCACCCCGTGTTCCCTGCCTCTCTCCCCCTCACAGAGATTTTGGAAGGTGACCCACAGAATTGGGGAGGTAGGAGGAGAACAACGGTGTCCAAAGAACATGGATAATTGCTTATAATTATTACTGACAATTGCACAATCACATGTGAAAGAGTTACATTACACAATCTCTTACATAACACCTAATCTCAACCTAATTCTGCTCCACTGCATATGCCTTGTACTAAAATACTGTTGTCATTTAGAAAGAAGAATATCCCCATTTAAGTAAAATTTAAAAGTGGATGTTACAGCTCTTGAATTATTCAAGAATCTGATGAAAAAGCAACATTTTGGATTTTACTGAGGTGTATTTTATTTAAGACATTTTTGCCATAATATCGTTTGCTATCTTAACTCTTGGGAAACTGATGTAGATTATTAAATTGTGCCAGAAGTAATTTTGAATGGTTCTAAAAGGAGGCGAAAAATGAGCTTCTTAACAGAAAATGACAGTACATTTCCCCTTCCCTAGTCTTTGATTTTCTTTTTCAACAGTATATTCCCAAATGGCTAAAAGGCATTTTATATTTCAACAGGCACTTTTCCCAGTTTCAGCAACCTCAAAGGTTATCCTACCCCTGTTAAGGAATGTACTTCATTTTTGAGTGTTTTCATGAGCCCCAAATTCTGTGTCCGTGAAATATAACTGGATGTTTTAAAAAAGCTGAGAATCTCAAATATATGTGCCTGGGTTGGATACTAGTTGCTGTTATTATTAGTATTGAGTGTAACTGTTAAAGTGCATTATTGCATACATTTCATGAGCACTCATCCCACAAGATCTGGAGCCACTTGTCTCTTTCTAATGGGCATCATGTTTTCTAAGAGAAGCCTAGTTCTGTTTGAACTTCTGGTGGCAAATTATCAAAGGTTATGAGGAGAGAGGTGCACTCCTTAAGAAATTGCCCATATGTCTCACTAGAGAGGGAGCTGTTGAAACAGATTTGTAGATGGTCACACTTGGCTGAACTTCTGAGAAGCCAATTTGTAACTGTGGTCTCTAGAATCCTTCCCCATGTCCTACAAAGTGCACCCAGAGGAATGCTAGAGCATCCTCCTGAAGGATCCTGCCATATCCAACTTCTGCTCCAGAGTTTAGATGAGGCACCCAGAGTGACACTGGGTTTCTGTAACCCAGAATACAGCAAACAGTTCTTTCCATGCTCTTGTCATGGGATGATGAGCATGGAGGCTTGGGATGACAGTCTCAGTGTTTGTTCGGCTGGATGTTGATTGTTCTAACAAGTTAAACTTCTCCCTGGCTATCATTAGATATAATTTGGCCTGGAAGTGGCAACAAGGTAAGTCTGTGTGGCTGCAGCTCCCTCTTCCTTACAGTTATTGAAAGATAACACTGTTGTCAACTGAGGCTGGAAAATTTAAGGAAATATGAATACAAATGGAAATCTGCCTTGGGAAGCAATCTGGTGCTGATGATTGTGCATTATACATTTATTAATTGTATGTTCCTGTAGCATTACTTTTTTTTCTATTGCTATAGAACTTATTGCTGCAGGATGTTTTAAAGGCAAAATAAATTAATTAATCAAATTAGCAGAATAGTCTATCAAAGTTGCCATGCATTATGCTCTAAATAGTTTTAAGTGACATGATGTAAATCACTGATTATCAAGACATTAATTATTCTTATTCTTTTTTCCTCAAAATCTTCTGTCATTCACTGTTAAAACAGGATTCTGGGGACTGACTCATTTTGATCTGATCTTGGATATTGGACTTATAAGATCACAAATTCATAGAGCCAAAGAATGATTTGGTTTGGAATGGGGCCTTAAAGATCCTCTTGTTACAATCCCCTGCCATGGTCAGGGACATCTTCCACCATTCCAGGTTACTCCAGAGCCCCCATCCTGCCCTTGGACACTTCCAGGGCTGGAGCAGCTGCAGCTTCTCTGGGCAGCATGTGCCAGTTCCTCAACACCTTCAGAAGGAAAAAATTTTTTCCTAATCCAAACCTCCTCTCCTTCAGTTCAATTCTTCTTCAAGGAACAGTGCTCCTCAAAAGCAAGACAGCACCCTTCCATGTTTGGCTTGCATTTGAAAAAAGAGATGTGAGCCTGGAATGCTGAAGTGGTTTTTGTGGAAAAGTAGTCTTATATAAAATGTGACAAGTGAATATTGCTCAGCTCCTTTCAGCTGAGAGTGTGCTAAAGGACAACCAGGTCTTCAGAGTTCTGCACTTGCCATCATCACTTCCATCACAGTTATATGGCTGCAGTTGTCATTCTCATCCTACAACATCTACATCCAGAATCCCACACTTTCCTGAGCTAAAATCTGGAGCAATAAGAATTGCTTTATCAATATTTTACCAGTGACAGTCATCATTGGATGGCTGAAAATTATGCTGGACTTTTCTTGGTTAAATGTACGTTCCATAACTTATGTGAATACACGTTTATTTAGTTTCACTCTGTGTGAATTTATGTCACTCAGTTACAGGAGTACACAGGCTTTGGTTAAAAAACAACATTGGGCAGCAGCTATTAAAAGACACACACACTATCTCTGTGCCTTGTAGATTTTTTCTAACGTAAAAGCAAACTTCAATTAGCTCAGCATGATATTCAGATCAGAACTGTCATAATGAAAGGATGAATCATTTTCCATTTCAGGGAGAGGATAACAAAAAGAGTCTATAATCGGTGACGTAAGTTCGACTTGTTGATATATTGAGAAGGACTTTCATTCCAATTGTTTAGGTTTCAATCAGCTTTATTACTTTATTAATCAGACTAAATTGATGATATTACCCTGCCTTTTTAATCACTGCTGTTCTCATGGTACCTGTTGACAGGGGCCATGCAGGAGGCAGAAAGGTGATAATTACAGTTATTTTTCAGTCAAAATGAGTCCTGAAATTATTCAAACTTGTTGCCAATCTCTGGAAATCTGAATTCCCAATTCTTCAAGAAACAGCCATCCTGTCTCACTGTTGTGGGACTCTGTGAGGACACTTTCTATCACTCTGAAGTTTACCCCATTTGGCAATAAATTGATCATTCACCATTCTCTTTACACCAGCAGAGGAAAGGGGGATATGTTACAACTCCGAATTTTTTTTTGTTTCCCTTTGTGAAGGCAAGCAGAGAAATGCTCCTTTTCAGCATGCAGAAAAGCTCCTCTTGCACTGAGGTGCTTCACCTGCCACTTGTGATTAATTTCCCATTCTGCCCAATGTCTCACTGTGATTATTAATGATAATGCTTTGATGGATGACGGGTGTCTGCTAAATACTTTATTGCCAAACAGGCAACAATGCTCTTGTTCAAACAGATACATGGTGGAGGGGACCAGTGCAACAGGCAGATGAGTCCATATCCTCTTGGGAAAGGGCTTGAATCCAGCTCATGCCAGATCTTTATTTCCCAGCTGATGGCTTTGGTGGTACCTTTGGAATGGGCTACAAATTCCTCACAATAAGCAGGAATGACAACCACAAAAGAGCTCATCTTCAAAGTCAACGTGTGTGGTCAAGTCCACGAAATATCAGACCAAGGAAACAACTGATAGCCTTCCTGCCTTCCCTACTGGAAACACCCCAGCATTGTTACCAGTGAATAGCTAACACATGTTAATTTTCCCACCACATGGCACTGGTGGGACCAGGCATTGCAATTTTATCTGTTAACCAAGGTGAGGTCAGCCCTGGGCTGGAGGGAAGGGAGGGGAGAAAGCTTAAAGTGCTGACCTCATTTAACTACTTTGTAGAAAAAACAACAGGTGTCTACTTTCCAATCAGATTTTACACTAAGATCATTATCACACATTAAGTATATCATTACTAAAAAATAAAATGCACTTTAAAGGCTCCTATCCGAAAACTAATCAGTATCTTACTATTGCCTCTGCTTATCTCTGATGTTCATTACACTCTTAACTTTTATTTTTGCAGAAGAGCCTAGAAGCTTAAATTGGGTCATACTGAGGCATTTTACAACATACACAAAGTAAACAATGTACCATCCCCAAACAACTCGCAATCTAGAAGGCAAGATGCAACAGGTGGGTGAAGCAAAGAAGCAGGTGGGAGTGTAGAAATCATAATGATAGGATGTGTTAACACTTGTACAGTTCATAGATGATTCATCAAAATAGCTGAATTACAGCTGTCTTTCCTTTCTGTCTCATAAGACAAATATTGGAATTAGCATTCAGTCTTGTTTTGGGTTTTATTCAGAAAAATACAGGTCAAGAGTGGATTGATTTAAATTAGGTCTAAGCCTATCCAAAGAACAATATATTGAATATGTTCAGGCAAGTCCAGAACACATATTTCCACAACTTCCTAACTCATCTGCCCTCGTACAAGGATTTCACAGCTGATTGTTTGTGCAGCATGAGTTTGGTGAAGAGCTGTGCACTGATCCAAAGTGAGAATCTGAAACTATGGTGAAAACACAAACCCTAGAGGAGAGGGAATCCAAGTGATCATGTTTGAGTATATCTCAATTTCATTAATTATTGCTGCTGATGAGACATAGAGGACGCCAATTCAGCATGACCAGGAATCAGAGAGAAGGATCACAATGAATACAGAGCTCAAAAAGTGGGGAAATGGCAGGGAGAAGGGAAGGGAGCCTTGACCACTGAAGGAGCTCTGAGAGTGAAAGGATCCTGCTGAACCTTGAGAATGTGGAAGGAATCTGATAAGGGAATTGTGTTAATGTCAAAATATGACTCTGCAGAGAGACATCTGAACACATAAAGGAAACATTTGGTAGTCTCACACCATGTTTTCTCAGCACAGGGGATGAATCCAGTGCCTTCAGGTCCCTTCCATCACCTGGGTAGGATGATCCTCATGCCAATATCTTTTATAGGTACTGAAGAGAAACAAATGCCTAAAAGCCAAGGTTGCCCTGTTTGTTTAACCCTGACTGCAGTGTGCCACTCACCACATCTTAGTGTAGTTAATCCCTTAATGTTGTAGAGTCTTTATTGCTCAAAGTCTATGAATGAAGAGGTAAAAGGATCTGAAATAAATTTCCCTTTGACACAGTTACAGGGTGAATTCTGCAGCTCATGCCACATGCAGGGTGAAATCCATTAGTCATCAAGCAGGTGTTTTTTGACACTTTGTGATGTAGGAATACAATCTGTTCCCATAAATAAAGACTAAGCTTCAATTACTCCAGTTGCATTATTATTATTATAAAGCAAAAACTGATGCTTGTTTCTGTATTTTGTGTTGTACAGTTCTGAGTTAGCAAGCAATGCCCAACAAATAAACCACTATAAAATGCTTAAATGAAACCTTACCACATCCCAGATAAACAGTTACAGTGTGGAAGAGGGAAGAATTTGGGCTGAGATCAACATGAGGATCCTTTGGGACAGTAGGGTTAGCTGCATCTCAGAACACTTCTTTGCAAAGCAAAGAAATCCCCGTCATATCACCTAGACAAAACCATTTCAATTATGCTGTGGCAGATGATGTCTCTGTGGGAATCAGATGTGCCATCTCTGGGTTTTCATCTTTTACAATGAACATGTCCAGTGTGAGAAAGCTGTAGGTTTGTGGGCATGCATGTAATGAATGACAGACATATTAGAATTAAAAAATTAGGACCCCAAAACACAGAAATGCACAGATACTTTTAGTAAACAAGTCTTTTGTAGTTATGTGTTGCCATAGAAGGAAACTACACATGTCATCAGAATTTATAAATGCAGTGTTCAGAAATGGGTTGTAAGATTTGAGATAAATTTTGCATCTCAGAGGAAAATAAATTCTTTGAAACTAACCCACAACTTAGTCCTACCCTGATATTCATATTTTATCAACAATCTCACTTGACGTACATGTTTTTGCTTGGGATTTTGACAAAGATAGTTATCATTCTTGCAGCAGGCTTTGTAGACCTTAGTGGGTTTAATCTTAGTTTGGCATCTTGTGCATTGAGCACATCTTTTTTTTCTTTTTTTTGGGGGGGAGTGTATCTGAATAACCATGTGGTTCAGAAGCAAAACTCTAAGAACTGTGGATATTTTGGGGCCAAATGAAGCTTTATTAGTAATTAAAGGTTAACCTGAATGAAAGTTTACATGAAGAATTTTAGGGAAACAAGGCAGTTAAACTCTGTCACATCATAAAACTTAGCTACTGTCATCCTAGATATCATTGATAAGCTTTCATTTTTGCATTTCATAATTCAAGGGTTGCTCCAAATCTCCCAAAATAATAAGGGATTTTGGTAAAGCCTTGCAATATCCCAGAGGGATGTTACGTGCACTGGTCTCTCTTCAGAGCTGCCAAAAGTACTGATTGGAGTGTCAGAGACAGGAAGAACATGAGGAAAAAATCACTGCATGGCATGGATGGCTAAAAAGAAACAAGAAAAGCTGAAAAATTGCCACTACAAACTAAAGAAACCTTATTAGTAGTTACCTTATTAACTAATAAGTTACCTGATTAGCAATTAAATTTAAAAATATGAAGATCACAATAACCTCTTATGAACATTTGACACTGCTCCCTGGGAGAACCTGAAGGAATTTTTGGTGCCACATGAGAAAAGCTCAAGTGAAATCACATATTCTGGTATTTCCCAGCTATTTACTCCTGCTGTGAGTGCAAAAGCCTCTGGTCCAAAGACTGCTCCGGTTTCTCTGCTGCTAAGGGCTGTGGTGATGGGTGGTACTGAGCACCAGGTAGGCATCTCTGAGAGCCAAGGCTACCTCCATAACCAACCTGAAAACAAGCAAAACACAGGAACAACCTCCCCAGCTTGCTTCTTGAGATATTAGAGTGTATTGAGAGTTGTTCTAAACACATCAGAGGAAAATGTTTATGTTTGTCTGATACACTGAAAAGTCTAATTAAAAACTAACAATGCGAACCAAACCCAAAGCGGATCTGTCTTTGAAAGCCAAACACTCTGGCTGAAAACTGAAGAAAATGTATTTTCATATTAAAATGAGGTGTTTCCCTTGAAAGATATTGCCTCATTGTAAGCATGTTTTCACATCCAAGCTCGTTTTGACAGAAAAATTTTAGCCAAGTTGCAACTTAGAAGATACTTGAGTTCACTGAGACATAAATCCTAAAAACAAATGAGACAATTAGAATCACGAAGCTTCACTTTTTTTCAGAACATGGTCTTTCACCTCTCAGCACTTTGATCATAACTTTTGAATGAGTTCTAGCCTGGACAGCCAATCCTTGTGGCCTTTCTGCACACCAGAATCATCTCATTGCCAAAGGCCACCCCAGGTGGGTCAGGGAGGGACAGCCTGGAGGTGAGAGCTGCTCCCAAGGATTCCACCTCATCCTGGGACACCTCATACTCAGCAGTCCTGGCTGATCACTCTCTCATTTGCAGAGCTCAGCCTGTGCATCAGGGAACATAGAAATAAAGGAATTGTGTTCAACTGCATGGATTCCAATATAAAGCTCATAATAAAGACTTTGCAAAAAAAAAAAGTGTGCGTTCACTCTTCCAGTAGATTTCTATGAAATACATACCAGTGAAAGAAGTACCTGTATGGCAGCTATTGGGTTTTTAAAGTAGGAAAGGCAATGTTTGTGGACAGGTTTATATTTTGGACACAAAACAGCCTCCATATAACCCAGTTACATCAGGATTAGAACTCTCAGACATAAGCTTTGTCAAGTGCAGGGGACAGCATAAATGGCTGTTGATTCATATTCTTTTAGGCCTGTAAAGTTATAACTATGTAATATGAACACAGGCTCTTTAGGGTAGTTTAGAGCCAACCTGGAACCCTTCCAGCCTGCATTGAAGGATTTAATGGCATAGTTTTTATTTTCTGCTTAGTGCAGTGTACCATTAATTGAAGGTAATTGTCAAGAGGAGACTGGCTTTCAAAAACTACATAGCTCTCGACTGTTCTGGTGCAGAATGGATGCCCTGAGTTTAGGATCACATTTCCCCTGTGCTCTACATTACATTTGTCTTGTCACACAATTGTGTGATTGTGTTCAACTAAATAGTTATTCCGTGCTATTACGGCATTTGAAAATGAGGACTCAAGTAACGCTGCAGGGAAAGACAGAGAGGGGGAGAGCCAGGTTTGTGCTGGGACGAGGACTTGTCTGCTTGAACTAAACAAAACCTGAAAGGTATCACAGGTCTGAAGCATTTAATGGAGCAGCTCGTTTGATTTCCTGAAGAAGGAAGTAGTTTGTGGCAGAATATATTAAAGGGAAGAATTGGCTTGTTTGCAGTCACATTTTGCGCTCATCAGGCAGTGTTTCCCTGCTCCCAGAATGTGAACTTGAGCTGTTTCTCTGCACCCTCTGCTTTTCTTTGCATGAGGAAAGGAGAAAATCATGATGAGCTCCACCATGTTCTCCAGCATGGACAGTAAGAAGAGCAGGACCACAGGTCACTGTACAAAGCAGGCACAAATTTGGCCAGCTGAGCCCAGCCCTACTGCTGTGTGTGGAGTTACCACCATTCACTTAAGGGATGTAATATTGCATTTTATTGTCTTTACTGCAGCAATCCCCAGGAATCTCATGCACAATCCATGAACCACATCATACCAGGCACGGCACAAATAAAGAGAAGAGTCCTTGCCCCAGACTGGAGGCCATTTGTATCTCAGGGTGTAACTTGGCCCCAAACCTAGAACTTAATTAACGTTGATGTTGATGAGGTGCGAGGGAGAATGGAATCTGGTCCATCCTTCCACAGCTGCATCAGCTTTGCAATGTGAAAACCCAAGATGAGCCAAATGTGATTAAGAAATTATTTTTCAAACTGGAGTCAGCACATGTAACCACAGTTAGACAACAGGGATCAGCAGATCTGCAATGTAAGGAGGTTTGAGTCTTACAAAGCTGCTTTAAAAGTAATGTTCCCCTGTGAAAGTCCCTCCATGTTTTATCAGCAAATTTATCAGCAGCATCAGCTGAGGAGTGTGATCAGCCATGGGGGAAGATCTGCTCTCTTGTATCTCTTTTCTTAGAAATCGTTTATTAGGGTTTCGTAAAAAGCATGTTGTTTCTCAGAGGCATTCTTTGGATGAATGTGGGGACAGTAATTTGATTACAGATAGTATAAATGCACCTGTTTCCGGCAGGAATGACACATACCATAATTTAACTAAAAATGTTAGTGATTTCCATTAAAAATCTCACTGTGTGAGCTTCATAGGTGGTCTCTGTGCTTCTGCACGTACAGGTGGTTAAATCCTGAATAGGATCAAAATGGAAATTGCAGTTGATATTTTCAAACACTACTTGAGTGAGCAATTGGTCTTTATATGTTCAAACTTCTTGAGCATATGGTGAAACAGTGTTTCTCTGTGTGTGGGTATATATATATATTGCTTTATGTATACATAATTAATTTCAAGGGACTCATATATAGATGCTGCACAATCTTCAATTCATTAGTGAACAACCTCCTAAAATTTCTGAGCCACTAGTGATAGAAGTAATACTTTATCTGGTCAGATATGTTGTTGAAAGGAAAAAAAAAAAATCAAGTTATGTTGGGTGAAACATAAGATTTCCCTGTGATGGTTTTTTTGTTCTCTTCACTAGACTCACAATCTCCCTCTCATTTCCAAAACCTCTGTACTACCATCAGGGGGTCTCTCAAAATGCATTACTCATTAAGTATGTAGAGCCTGTGCATGCAAAAACACATTTGGAATCTCATATCCCACCCAAACACAGGATACTTATTAGCCTTAGAAGGGTTTCATCTGCCTTGGGTGAACTGCTGGAGTCAGTGGAGCAGAGCCTGAAACATTTTTTTTCTTTTCTTTGACATCCTAAAGTTACAGCTCTGAATCACTTTTATTTTTATTGGACCTTAATGGTCATATTCAGGCAGGATGTGCCAATGCTTTCATCAGACTTGAACACACAGAGAACACTCTGGGACCAAACAGAAAGTTCAGTGGAGCTTCACACAGCACTGATCTCCTTAAACTCAACAGGAAAGAAGATTTTTACATGATGGTATGTGCTCTCTCGCATGTAGGAAATGATATTGCACTTTGTTTATGTGTATGTGTATGTGTTTACATATAAAATTATCACCACCAATACATTTTTTAGACACATCCTGTGCTATTCTGAAAGCATTTGGATGAAATGGCACCTTCAGAACTGTTCTGACCACTTACTCCCATGACACTGAAGCGCTCAGTGTAAAAACAGTTTACCTCTATAATGAATTAAATAATACAGCTTCATAAATCATCAGTGATTGAAAGATGTTGAACTGATTCTGGTATATCTTTAAACTAATTACAAAAACCAATCTCCATTTCCTTCTGGTGCCCTCAACCAAAACAAATGGTGCCAACCAGTAGCTTTTAGTAATGTTTAGAGCTGCCTTTCGTTTGGGCTCTTTGGTTGATTAATCGAAGATATGGAAGTAGGTAAACACAGTGCTATTAGCTTGTCTCCTATTCTGATACAGACCAAGCTTTGCATAACCCAAAGGACATGAAACTCTTAAAAGTTCAGTGTTTGGGAATTTAAGTCATTGAGGAAAGTAATAGCTCTAATGCATTTTGCCCCTTGCCATGTACTTTTGGGAAAAACATATCGACAGTCTGGAAAAATCCTCAGAAGAAAAAAAAAAGGAAGAATTTGTACTGAGGAGGAAAAAAAGGACAAGAGAGAAAGGGGTTCTTTTATAAGGATAATAGCCATCATACCTTTTTATTCCTATAATGAAAAGAAAAAAAATAGTGGTAAAATGATTTAGCAAAATGTTGTAACTCCATTCTGACTTGCTCATCTGCTGCATTTATGAGTTTATAAAACATACAGGTTATGAAAATAGGAACTCTCTTGCACATCTTTATAGATGATTCATTTACTGTTTCTGAAGAAACTGCAATTTGTTTGCAGATTATGTAGTTCATTTACAGAGTGTTTCCACATTTGTCACCTACCAGCCTCTTTCTCTGAAAAGCAATAATGGAAATGGAAATGTGAAAAGAAACAGTTAGAATCAATGGAGCAGAATCAGAAAAAACGTCAGTGAGTCTATCAAAATAAGAAACAGAAAAGATACATGCTTATTATATGTTTGTGTGTGCCTATACATATATATGTATATATTAATAAATATTTCTTTATTATTTTTTAATGAAACAAACTGAGACATCTAGAGATTTGTGCTGATAAGTCAGTTTTGCTGATGTTTCCTTTCAAGACACCACTTTATAAGCTCAAATATGGACTGAACACCTTCCTTCCTATTGGTGTGCATATGATCAACCCTTAGAAAATCCCTGGGCCAGCTCTTTGAAGAACTGGGCTGTATCTTCAGCTCTACTCCTTTGTGAACATGGAGAATCCTCTTCAAACAGCAACATCTCTACTTTCCGTGGTAAAATTTATAGGTACTCTCCAATTATACTCTAAACTTTAAACTTTTTGGACTGTGTGTGCCCATGAAGCAGAATTCTGCTTTAGTGGACTGATATCTGGGGCCTCTGTATGTTAACTGAACTAAAAAATGAGGAGAGCAAAACAAGTCCTTCATTCTCCCTTATACCTACACTTCCCAAACTCCAGATTATTGTCTGAGCCCTAGATAAGCATTTAAAAATTTAAGATTTCTTTCGACCTCTACTGCAGTGTATTACTAAGCAAGTGTAATTATCACACACTAGAAAGTTGATGAAATGCAATCTAGTAAAATAAGGAAATAAAATTGAAGGAATTGGAACAAAAGAGAAATAGTGGAATAAAATCAATATAATGTTATAAATTGCATGTGAATAAATTGACATCTGAAAATTTATGGTGTTCTTCCTGACCTTGGTCTAAGACTGTAGGAAATTATGTTCATGCTTTAGCATTTTGCTGTTTGTAATCAAACTTTCTCAACATGTTTGGTAGTGTGAATATTTGAAACAAACATTTTCAAATGCATTGCTGAATTGGACTGAATTTAATGAAGCGTGGGGAAACTGTAGCAATGGAAAAACTGACTCAACAACTAACAAATTCAACAAGACAGACAAAAACAAATAAATATCTAGATGTAGGGTTTCCGTTCACTTCATTCTCAGAAAAGCTGGAACATCCGAAAGACAAAATTCTTTGAATTTTGATGTGAGGTCTATTGCAGGGCAGATCCATAGACAGTTGTGGTAAGGAGGAGCTTTTCCACTGGTTTATGTAGTTTTTGGAATGAGACTTAGATGTTCAGGTGTGAATGCAGAATGAAGTATTGCTAAGGCAAAATATTTGGTGTCCAAGAAAAGAATTGACAGAATGGAAAGGTTAGCTAATAAATTATATAACTGGCTAAAAAAATATATATTATATGAAAAATATAATAGAAAGGGTCCCTGAAGAGATTTTCAAGCAGCTCTAAAAAATAATAATTAAGTCTGTGCAGGATTTCCTATGAGATATATATTTTTTAAAAAGAAAATTAAAAGCATCTGGTATATTTCTGATATTATACCTATACTTGAGGAAAAATTATTACGAATCAGGGCCTGTGCTCAACTTAATGTGAATATATGACTCCCATTGGTGATAAAAGGAACTTCATATGCATTCCAGAAGGAAATCAATGGCTAATAAAGCTATGAAATATAAAATGAACCCTGTGATTCCATGCAACAGGAATAAATACATGGAAAAAATGTCTCTTTGTGATATCATTAGCTCAAAAATATCTTAGTAGATTGGAAGAAACATTTTCAGAGTTATTAATAAGGACTTGAATTAGTAGAGTATCTGAAATGTGCATTCATCTGTAAGACAAAAGCACACTGGGAGAAAGAATTGACAAGTATCATAACATCTCTTTGCATGAGAAATACCCACCAATTATTCTTCATGTATCACAGCTGTTGCTAAAACTGTAGTTGGGATGTGTTGTGGTTTAGGAATGGTATTCCCCAGTTCAGTGCTCCCACTGAAACATACCAACCATGTTCTGCTTGCTCAATGCCCCCTCACCTTCACCCTCCACCTGTGGCAGGATGAGGAGGAGAACTGGAGGCACAAAAGGCAAAGATCATTGTTAGAGATGACAATTTTTCTGGAAAGAGCAATGAAATAAGAAAATGAGCAGTGACAGCAACAATACCAATGATGGAGTGTAGAAGAAATTAATGCTCATCCCTGACAATTCCCAACCACTCCCTCTGCTATCCCTCCAACCCACAAGAGCCTCCTTTCCTCTAGCTGGCTGGAACCAGGATAAAGTGACACTCCCCATCCCTGGAGGTGTTCAAGGCTGGGCTTAGTGGGTCTCTGAGCTGCCTGGTCTAGTGGAAGGTGTCCCTGTCTGTGGCAGGGAGGTGGGAACGGGATGATCTTTAAGGTCTCTTCCAACCCAAGCCATTCTTTGATTCTAAAAATCTCCATTAGTAAACATAAATAAGAATTTAGTACTTCAAATCCTACATTAAACTATCACTTAGAAGTAACCACATATTTAAAAGCAGCATAAGAAAGCAGGGATTTGGTGAAGCGGGTGCAGAGTGAGCTTCACAAACATTAATTTGTTCAACACATAGGAGAAGGTGTTTGTGACATGATTCTTCATGACAAAAACTGGTCAGTGCATTGAGAATCTAGTTTTAATCTTGCGTATAGTTGTACAAACCTTTAGGAAGACAACTAAACTCAATGGATTTATATTGTGGTGAGAATACAATTGGATTTAGCCTCTGCAAACAAGCTGTCTTCCCCCATCTTCTGAGTGTAAAACAACTCTCTGATATCCAGTTGATTAAAACTAAGAAATAAATGTCAAAAATGTTTATGAAAAGTTCAACTGAACTCAAACCAAAACTCAAAAATAATCCTGAACATGATCACAAAATATTTGTTTCCAAACACTACTTTTCACTTTTTCTCTGAAAAATGATACAAATCTTATCTATTTTGTAGCTGCTTTTTCTATTCCAGTGTTACTGCAGGGAGAAAATTCAATGCATGCAAGCAAGAGTTAGATGACTATTATCAAAACATATTCCATCCATTCAAAGATGAATCTAAGCTGGTATCCAACCTAACATCTTTTGTGATCTTTTTCACACACTTTTTTTTTTTTTTTTTTTGACAGAGGCTGTGCTCCCAGTCGTAGCTGTGCTTCAAACCTACCAGAAAAGTCTTTCCCTCACTGTTCAGCATCTCTTCTGGGAATTCAAAAGAATGGCAAAAATCATTCCAGAAGGGAAACTGCATGGAGACATGGAGACTTGCTGCTTGAGAACAAGGAAAGATGATCACTCATAAAATGCAGGTAGGAAATGAAACAGGAAAGCTATCAGATCCAGACTTCCTCCCTGAATGGAGGTTACCAAAACAAGCACTCCAAAATAAAAAAGGAAATCATTGACACTTGGTCAATCGGGACCCAACTGGCTGGAGCTGTTCCGGACAGAGACTGAATTGCTGTGACTCAGACAACCAGGCAGGAAAGTTGCTGAGGGCCAAATGCCAGCAAAAACATGGGAAATGTGTTACTCCACCAACGTTAAAGCAACTTCCCACCCTTGCTCCCCTTTCCTGCTCCCCTCTTCCTGGTGAAACAAGACTTGGGCAGTGGCAGAGCTCTTGGAGGGCTGAAGGTCTGAATTTCCCCTCCTCCCTGGCTGTCCCTTCCCATCCTGCCAGCCTTACCCCTTTTTTCAAAACCATCCTTTTTAGATACCACATCTGCTTTCCACCATGTTCCTGGGGAGAAAGTCCTGCCTCACCACCTTTGTCAACTCCATCACACAACTGTATTGGTGTTTCTAAGACTCCTCGATGGAACAAATGAGCCAAAACTGTTTAAAGAGGCCAGGTCAGGGTGAGGGGTTCACCTGAACACATTGACACCCACAAGGATCATTAGCATCACTTCATCTCACTCCTGCCTGATGCTATCCATGGAATTTCAACAGTGAAGTTTACTCAGCCTCCCTGAATTTTCCTGAAGCTTGAGAGTATTTTTCACAATCATATTTAGCCCAGATTTTAAAATTGAAAAGGGCTGAGACTCTACTTCTCTTGAAACATTTTAAAAGTGATTAATTACTCACATGTGAAAAAAGAAAATAAGAAGAAATAGAAAATCTATACACACCCTTACAAGGCTTATAGAAGGAATTTTGGAGTTCAAAAATTCATCTGAGGTCATTCCTGTGTAACTCCCTTAGTCTTAAGAAACATTTATGGATTATTTAAAATCTTTCTGTTTCAAGTTCCAATTTTTATGCTATTCTTAAATTCCTTCTCAGAGGCATTAGTATTTTGAGTTCTGAGGTGTGTGACTACAGTTTTATATTATCAACACTAGGCATTGACAGATCTCTTACATCCCCACATTTTTACCACACAGCTCTTTTGATTAAAGTTACAGTATTATTAATGTATTTTTAACTATACATTCCCACAATAAATGAATGTTTGTAATGCTTCTACACCAGTTATGATAAAGGAGTTCTGACTGAACCAGTCTCAGGGAAAAAAAAACACAGAAATGAGAAGTAAAATGAATTTTGATACAGATACAGTGAAATATTGACAAATATGAATCTGGAACACTTCACTGAAACTGGTTCAGATATGAAAATATGCACCCAGAGTTAGAAGGTATAACTAGTTGATAGAAAGGGAATACTTTTAATCTTCTCTGTAACTATGGTTTTAACATAGTCATTGACTCACACTTTTCTATGTATGTATTTAAGATCCTAATCCTTAAATGTGGAATGCAACCAGAGAAGGGAATCAGGTGAAATGCATGTCTTGCTATTCTGGGCATGTACTGTGCATAAGAGTATTCATAATAAAGGGAGTATACAAGTTTGAGATAGATAGATACATAGATACACAAACTGATAAAAAGTGGATTCTCATTTGCAGAACTCCTCAAATAGCTGCATTATTTAGCTCTCTTTTATCTATTCAGATATCTCTCTCCAGGAGGGAAAAATTGCCTAGGAATTCATTTCCTTTGAAAGTTTAACTCTTTCTCAAAACTTATCCAATGAGATGCAATTTGCCAAAAGGTTCACAGGTTACTCTGTGATCTCACAGACACACAGTGAGAGCTTGCAGAGTCCTCATGTCCTTACAAAAATCAGATTTAAAAGGCATTTGTAAATCTTTCTACAAAGATGATTCAAAAGTGGATGAGCTTGATGAGCTCAAGGCGAGTTTCGTGAGAGTAGCTCCAGATTTTAAGGTTAAAGTAAGAGATGTGGACATGCTGTGGACATTTTTTCTCTCTCTTTACCTCTGGGATCTGACCATATTTTCTTCCTGTCCCTGGCAGGACTGGACATTGTGTTTTTTCCCCAGAACAGAGCTCTAGGAATTAGATATTGTATTACATGGATGCTGTCATGTCTGCCACACTTCTCTACATAAAATCATAGAACTTCAGCATCAGTCAAGATTCCAGTGACCTTTGGAGATCTCCAGTTCAATCTCTTGCTTCCACAGTAAGTAGCTCAGAGCCTTGCCCATAAAAATTTTGTGATTCCCTAACAATTTAAGATCTCCAGCTCTTAGCCACTTCCAGAGTAAACACAGTCCCTGTGTTAAAGGCCCTGTCTTGCAACATCAGCACTGCCTCTGGACCTATTTTAGAACACATTTGGCAAGAGTCTGGGCTCATCTTTCCGTGCCATCCCTTAGGCAGTGGAAGAGAGTTTTACCAAGCCTTCCCTTCCCTTAAAGATTTTTTTTTCTCTTTGCTTGTGTGAGAACCTACATGTAAGGTTACAAGGTGGGAACTCAGAGCAAACACATCACAGGAGAGGCTTGTCTGACCATGTTTGAGGCAGTCATGGGGTGTGTTAATCCTTTGATAGAGGACAAGAGGCCATCCATCAAGCTTTGTGTGGGGTTCCTCCCATTGCAGAATCCCACTATGTGCTGGTGCACCCACTTTTGCAGCCAAGAGCCAAGCATACCTAATCCTTTATCCTCATTCCTCATGAGCAGATCATGAGAAAACGCAATACACACATAAAATCACTCTCCCCTAATGCAACTTGTCACAATAGGGATCTATGTGACTCTGGAGGGGTATAAAAGTGCACTGATCACTGGAGCTGTCTAATATCAAGAGAGGGAGAAAGAAGCATGTGCAAGGGATGACTCAGGTAATTGAAAATCAGCCATCTGAGCTGGGCCACAGGTTTTTACCTCTAAAAATATTTTTCTTCATTCCTTCCCACAGAGCCTGATGTGATTAAAATGAGTACAGAGACAAATTCTAAGTGTTTGTGAGGTTCTCTTCATGTGAAGACATTATCTGCGTCGTGAGGAAGTTCACGAATTCTTGAGTCAGGAGGACTAACTTCTGTACATCACCAGAAAGTCAGCTTTGACAGTGGCTGATCTGGTCTGTCAAAACACCAACAGCAGCTTCTCCCTGTACTTGGTGCATTTGCTGCAAAATATTTGCCACATATCCTTTTTAAACAACATATTTTTTCTGACTGAACTCTGTTGTATTATTGTCCAGGGTTGAATATTTGCTATGAAATGAATTTTTCAAGAATTAAATATTTAGGTACAGTAGTTTCACCAATACAAGCCACATGGAGTATAAGCCGCACTTCCGGTGCCTCGACAATGTTGCTATCTTTGTCAATAGATAAGCCGCACCCCGAATATTAGCCGCACTTTCGTTCGTAGCGAGAATCCGTGCGCAGCTTTCACAAATTGGCCAATTAGTAACAGGATCGCGGCATAGTGGGCTTTACTGGCTCGGGGCGGGGCCAGGAAGGCTCGGCCCGCTCATGGTTGCCGACGGGGCCGGCTGGGTGGTGCTGCAGCCGCCGCCGGGCTCACTGGCCCCCCTCTCCCGTCAGCACTGCCTCGCTGCCACGTTTGCTCACCCTGCCGGCGGGGCAGCCGCCGCCGCTGCCGCCGCTGCCAGGCTCGCCGGCCGCCCCGCGCCGCGTTTGCTCACCCGGCCGGCAGGGCTGCCGCCGCTGCCAGGTTCGCCCTGGCCTCCCCGCACCGCGTTTGCTCGCCCTGCTGGTGGGGCGGCCGCCGCCAGGCTCGCCGGCCGCCCCCTCCCGTCTGCACCGCCGCCGCGTTTCCTCGCCCTGGCCGGCGCTGCAGGCCCCCGCACCGCCGGGCTCCCCCACGCTGCTGGCCCCGATTCTGCTGGGCTTCCCCCGCTGCCAGGCAGCCCTACCCGCCGACCTTCCTGCTTCTGCCATGCTCCCCTGCACTGCTAGCCCCAGTTCTCCCGGGCTCCCCCGCCCTGCTGGCCCGGGCTCTGCCGCCCCGCCTGCCCCGCCCTGCTGGCCCAGGCTCAGCCGCCCGCCCCCCACACTGCAGGCCCCGCCTCTGCCAGGCTTTCCCACCTCTGCCGGGGCAGGCCGGGCTCCAGCTTGGCTTGGGGCTGCCGCGGGCTCTCACTTCCGTGTTGGCAGCTTTTAGAATATTGTCCATGTATTAGCCGCCCTCAAATATTAGCCGCACTTCCGGGTTTCCACCAAAATTTTGGTCAAATTGGTGTGGCTTGTATTCGTGAAATTACTGTAATATGTAAAAGAAAGCCCAGTTTTGCTACAGCACTAGCAAGAGAAAAACCTGCCATGAAAATAATAAAGAAAAATAAGAAGTGTTTGAAGCAAATTTAGAGCTAAATTATTTTTATGTTGCCAAGCTCTGTAAATACTCAAAGCTTGATGAAAATGCTGCCTTTTCTTTCTGTAGATGGAAAAAAAGAATTTTTTAATAAAATAAAGTAGTTCTGAAAAGATGTTGAGATGGGTTTTTTAGAACCAGAAGCTTTGAACATTTAAAAAAATAAATAAAAATTGAAGCTTCAAGGTTTTTCTGAATTCCTGAGACATTTGAGGTTCATCACTGACTGAACTTAGAGGTGGCTCTGCCTTAATCACGGTCCTTGGACTGGACAGAAGTCCAAGATCTCTTTGAAACAGTGACAATCATATCATTGTGGTGTGGAAGAGCTGAAACGATTCAAAGAGGTCGCATCATCCAGTGCTAAGCTCAGGAGTTTGCGAAGCAAGCCCATAAATCAGGAGCTGACAGTAAATTTTTAACAAGAGTATATACTCTGCCATGAGCAAGAGCCCAGTTTATTTTACAGGCATGATGACAGCAGGGAAGAATGCTGCAGTGGTATGGAAAACGTGGTGGCACACCTGTAACCCCCAGGTCTGAAAGAGAAAAGTGTTTGCACTTCATCATTCCAGGAAGAAAAAAACCACCCAGACCTCCTGCCACAACACACCCTAAACGGAGCCTTAGTGTCCCGAGGAGAGAAAAAAACCAATAACGTACAAAGTATACTTTGTCAATGTTATTCTCAGTGATTATCTACTTCCCTGGTATGTGGAAGTTTTACAGAGCAATTACATCCATTGTGACTTTGTAATTACAGTACGGGGAGGTCACAGACAGAGAAACTTTGCCAACTCTATTGATTTTTAAAGCTAGCCTGAGCAGGATATAGATTTGCTCTGGACTTGTAGGTTTTCAATATGTGCACAAAGTGCTGTACACTCAGGAGATGAGCACTGGAAGTGATGTTCACGGGCCAGAGTCTGAACTCTAGAGCTCTTTCAACACAAATCTGCATCATCACCATGGCAAAAACAGTGTCTTTGTGGAAATAAGTAATTAGGGAGAAGCTTTAGATTTCAGGAAATAGTTAAAAGTTATTTACCAACTGAAATCAAACTTCCTGACTAGCAGCATGGTTTGGATTGTGTTTATAGACCTTAACTATTTACTTTTTGACTTTTTGCTTTTTGAACCATCTATCCTACAGCAAAAATTCCATTCTGGACAATAATGTAACAGAAGAGCTGATCGATTTTTTTTTTAAGCTCTACAGTGCAGTTTCACTAGAGAAGAAAAGCTAAAAAGAAAGAGTTTTTATCAAGTAAGCGACAAAATTGCTTGAGTTATTGAACTGAGTAAGGTTGAACTGATCTTACTTAAGTAGATAAGAGCTGTGTTCACAGAGCATGGTGGATCCCTACACACCACTATTTGTGAGAATAATGGGAAACCTCACCCATTCCACAGAGCACACATTCCTCAGTATAAATTTAGGCACAGAGCATTTTGTCAGAATGGGTACCTGCAAGATTAATTTTCTGAAAAATGTAAAAAACTATTTAAGCAAAAATTGTGGGTGTTGGTGGGATTTCTTGCTGTTGTTGTTTGGTTGGTTTTGTGGGGTTTTTTTTCCCAGGGTATTAAATCAAAATTAAATTATTTATTTTAAATCAAATGAAAAGTGGAGTTTTTTTAAAAGAAAACTTCAGAATTCTTCCCACTAATTATGATATGATGCATTCTAGATTTCTTTCAATCACGAAAGATTTTTTCCACATGCTGTTGTTAATAAATATGCAGAACACTTATGGAAAAAAAAAACAAGACCTCTCTGAAAACAACATTTCCATAGAAAATACGGAAATGTAGTACTCTAGTAATGTAGTGATAGGACAAGGGGGAATGGTTTTATGCTGACAGAGGGCAATTTTAGATCAGATATCAGAAAGAAATTCTTCACTGTGAAGGTGGTAAAGCCCTGGCACAGGGTGCCCAGAGAAGCTGTGGCTGCCCCTGGATCCCTGGAAGTGTCCAAGGCCAGGTTGGATGGGGTTTGGAGCACCCTGGGACAGTGGAAGGTGTTCCTGCACATGGCAGGGGCATTGGAATGAAATTATCTTTAAGGTCCCTTCCAATCCAAACCATTCTATAATTCTATTATGGGATTTATGGGATTTCACAATCCTTTTTTTTTTTTTTTCAATTGAAGTAAAATTTGGGAAACCGTAGGTGGCACCATCGAACATTTTGGTACAATGAGTGCTTTTCACACTGAAAATGTTAGACACCCCGAGGTGTTCAAAAATATCAATGTTAAAATGTCATTATGTCCCAACACCCACTGAGAAACATTTAATAGGTTTTTGAACAAGCTTCTTTTACAATATGCTTATGAAAAGTCTTTACTTTTTAAAATTCTATTTAGGATTTTTTTTTATTGGTGAAACAAGGATCAGTCTCTAGTTTCCTATTGGCTTCCCATTCTGGCACGTGCATACTCTAGATTGATCTGAAAATTACCTCTGCCTAAAATCTGACACATAAAAATGAATTTTGAAGTTTTTTTGTCTTTTTGGTTTTTTAAATATTAATTACTTTCAAGGAACAGAAATATCACAATGAATATATAATGAAAAAATGAAATTTCTTTCTTTAAGACAGCAGGGTGTAGGAGAGAACCTTTAACTGTGGACAAGAGTCTTTTACACCAGGGCTACTGGGCACTGCTCAGTGTAATATAATGGGCACGTTAAATAAGGGTAAGTGTAATTAATATATAAAATTACTAAGAGTCAATTTTCTTTCTCTTCTTGAGGCTGGCTGACATTATCATTATTTTATTTTTTAATTTCCTGGTGATATCTCCTTCTTTACCAGCCTTCTCATATGACTGAGATAAGCTGTTGCACGTTTTGATTTGAAAGCAAGAGGAATGGTAATTAAGTAATTTGAAAATGAAAAGAGCTTAATCAAAGGGGCTTGTACAGTATGAAACTGTGCAGAACCTCCATATACTTTTGAGAGAGACCCTTCTTCAAAATCTCTCCTGGCTAAACAACCACATCCTGATCCAGGTCTCATTTATTTCAAGAGGAAAGCCTTCACTGATATGTCTAACATGACACCTCAAAATATCATTATTTCAAGGGGTGAAATTCGTTTTTAAATGGATGATTTAGGGCTTGGAATACCAAAGAAGCTCAAGTGACTGTGAATCCAATGTGTGGGTTAGATCTACAGAGCTTCCCAGGCACACCAGGTTGCTGAGTTGGTCACACCACTCACATTATCCAGTGTGATTCTGTGATCATAACAAAGAAGGGCTTCAGTGACACTCAGCAACACTAAAAAAAAAGCAGCAACAATACTAAAATATAAGCAGCAAAAACACTAATAAAAAGAGGGGAAATTGCATTCTGGTTTTAGCATCACAGAGTTTGCTCACCCCATAACTTGCAAAATAATAAATAATAATAAATAATAATAAGCTGTGAACCAAAACTCAAGACTGTTTCCTTTTATTTCAATGTCATGACTCTTGAGTCACAGGCACAGAGAATCATAGAGCCCTCTTAGCATGAATCCCCAATTCTATTCTCCACAGCAAAAAAAATTGGATTTTTTTGAGTTCTGGTATAACCTGTGATGTGGCAATGCCTGTGGACAAAAGCTGATGGAAGTCTGAAGATCCTATGCATAAAGAAAAAATGACATTTGGGTCACCCACACCCTGGACAAACAATCCTGTATACATAATGGTCAGATAAGAGAGAAAAGAACCAGCTCATGTGTTTCCTTTACAGCTAATATACATGTGTATGTGTGAGTAGTGAGATGCAGATTGGCATGGCCATTTTTCTCTACAGATTATGGTAATGATTAAATGAGCATGAATACGGACTTCTGAAAATGATAACAAGTAGGGGAAATTCCATCCTATTTTGTATCTCTATCTTTTCTCTGAACATCACTTTGTTATCTGCAATATGCAAGTCTTTGAATAGGTGCTATTAATTTAATATGCATTTATTCTTTCTGATCTCTCTTTAATTTTAAATTAAGTGAAGTCAATGATCAAAGAAAGGCCAGAATAATAACCCTGTAGGATGATTATTTTTTTTATCTTTTCTTTTGGTCACAGAAAGCAATGAGAAGTAGCACTGTCTGTTTTTTCTAGGCCAGTTCTGCAATACATACCTAGGTGACAATGTGGCCTGCAGTAACACCAAAGTACATGGGAGCCACCCAAATAAACAACTGCCAAGTAGAGCAAAGGCTAGGATGGAGCTCTAAACACCCTTATTTACCTTTTGTGTTTCAGCAGTTGCTAAGAGCCACAAGCTTATTGCTCCAAGCCATTAAACTTGGAGCAGAAAGACTATCCCTGCCCCAAAGAATTGCAGTAATAGGTTGTTTAACTGTATAACTTAATCTGCTTATGAGTGAAAGACATATACTCACACACCCAAACTTTCTTCAGCAGAATATTTAACTATGCTTTTCAAAACGGAGGACAAAGATTGTAACCATCCCCAAGCTACCAAATTTGACATTCTACAGAAAACAAAGTCATGTCCATGACAGAATCAATACCCAAACATTACTTGGGAGGAAGTGGGCTGAGAATTTACCAGTTTATTTATCATAAGCCTCGACTAAAGCAAATTATTTTCAGACAGACCCCTCTAACATGTCTACAGTTTTATACCGAAAAATAAGCTCTGCAGAGAAGATAAAGTTCTTTTTTTGGATCCACCAGTATTTCTGGGGAGCAAAACAAAAAAACAAGCTCTGGGGCACAATGGAGCTTCATTCAGCTAAGGGGCTTGTGCATCAGAAAGACAGGGGATGTATTTAACCCCTTTTTTCCTCACTTAATTTCATCATCTGTTTGTTCAAAACTTTTCTTACATCCGTAGACAATATCAGTCAGTGATTCAATGAGCTGCAAGATGCTCAGTTGAAGGACAAAACTGAAAATTGAGTCATCCCTTTGAACACAGGTTCCTCCTGGCACCAGGAGTTAAGCTTTGGACTATGAAGACCAGAAGTGTGTTTAGAATTTTTTGGATATTTGCTCTACTCTTGATTTGCCGTTAAGCTGGCAGTTAAACACTCTTAATATCAAGCCCTAAGGTTTTGAGTCTGTGTGTTAGAGCAGCTGCAAAGGAATTCCTTACCCAATTTGGACATTTTGGGGGGAAATGTCATAATGCAGAGTAAAGCTTTGGAGCTTTTTTTTTCACATTTTCAGTTATAACCGGTATTAACAAACCATGTCCAGTTCCAATTTTGCTAAATTGGTCTCCAGACCGACAAATGAAAATTTTCTTGAATTCTTTATGGGTTTTGGTGACTAAATGAAACCTTTAGCATGAAAAATTCTGATTCTGTTTCAAATTTTTTTTTTTTTTAATTATATTATTTGGGCTATCTTTGCTCTTTGGTTTGCAGTTACCACAGTGAGAGTTAGTTGTCTCTACATTGGACCAACAAAATCTGCATTAACATTCAGTTCATGCAGCCTCTGGTAGCTCCTCTACCATTACCAGCAGGTTTTTTTTTTTAAATTCAGTGTCTGAAATAATGAAATAATTGTGTAATTCATGGGTTGTTTTCTATTAATTTTTTTCCCAAGAGGTGGGTTTTTGGGTTTTTTATTTTTCTTTTTTTTTTTTTTTTTTAAAAAAAACAATGGATTGAACTACCTGGATAAAAGTTTGGTGGCTTGGATTAGGTCACAGGTATTGTTGGTAGGGCTTCAGAGCAGTGTCTTCTCTGTTAAAGAACTGGGAAGGTGCAGAGAGATTTCTTCACTTGGCCTCCTCTTCTTCCACCATATGAGGAGAATCCCAGGGAGTGATCCAGCTGCAGAACTGAACTCTGTCACTCTTGGATCATTGATGCATTTTTAATTTGAGGCCACTTAGTAGTTTAGCAGAAAATTTGATTTTCTAACAATTCAGAAGGCTTAATTTCATATTGAACAATAGGCAGAACATAAATGCTGCTAAATTTAGAGATATATCAGTTTTATTTCAGAGATAAATATTTTTTATTCCTCCTCACCTATTTCTGGGGTGGATTCTGGCAATTGCTCATTCCACTGGTAAACATCAAGTTAAGATGGGAAGCCCAGGTTACTGTTCACAGTAACCAGGATAACCTGGGCAAGTACAAATTCAGGCACAAATTTCCATTTCTGGAAAGCACTATCACCATATGGAAAAGTTTGTTGGTTAAATCACACACAATGTACAGATAAACATCACGCCTTGATATCAGTGGAAATTATCCCTGCTATCAACAATAAGAGCAATTACTTATGGAGAGAATCACCTCACCTAAATGTAGTTATCTACTAGTCAGGCATCTGATCTAAGGCAACCACCTCAGCTCTCTGTGATGAACAGACAGAAATAGGCAGTGGCAGGGAAAGAAACTCGTCCTGTTCCAAGATAAATGTCCTGAGATAGGTAGACTGAATCACCTTCCAGAGGTGCTTATCTCTCTTTATTGAGTACAGAAGGAACACAGATAATTAGCCATGACTAGACACCTAATTTTTAGATACCTAGGCACATAAACTTAAGCAGGATGAATCAGAGCTGGGTGATTCCGACTAGGTAAATTTCCTCCTTCCCATTCCTCATTGAGAGAATGTCTGACGCCTGAAATATAAAGCTTGGACTGTTTCCAAAATCGTCTTTTTCCTTTTCATTTAGAATTTTTTAAAATTCTTTTCTTTATTGTTTTACCTCATATTACCTTATTATGGGGATATTCAAGTTGCTGTGTTAGACACTGCACAAACTGCTATTTTTATTGGAATACCTACAACAACACTGTCAGAAAGGAAAATGACAACATGTGATAAATACATATTTTAAAATGTCATAATAGAATCGTCTGTATTTTATTTGCTTTCCTTCTAAATCTGATGTAATTTTATGTACAGCTTCTATTTCCTACAGGATTTTTTAAAAATACAGCTTTTTAAGCAGATCTGTGCCTACAAAAATCCAGCTTCATTTTATTGCAGTATTTGATATAATTTGTGTAAGTTACAGCCTAATAAAAGGTATGGCAGCAAACTTCAAGCTGCACCACCTGTTTTTTTCCCTCCAGTAAAGATATAAAATTATATTTATTCTGCTTCTTTTTGTGTGGTTCATCAGATTAGGAAATTTTATTAGACCTCCTACTTTGGGCTTGTAACAATAAGATCCTTCCTATGCCAATAAGTTAAGCTTAGAGAAGTTCTGATGCGCTTATAGCAAAGTGAAAAATATAGGCTGGAAAGGCATCTTCATTTATTTAAGCACATACTTAGTACAAGATTAAAGTTATTTGCTTACATGCTGTCCTTAATATGGATAGGCTTAAAGGCATTTCCATGTATTTTCCTGAATGGGGAACACATTCTCAGATGTGCAATGAATTTTCATTATTGTTTATTTGATGTTAAGTGTCTGAACGTTAGATGTGCTAATGCAATTAAAATGGAGGTAGACCCTAGTAAGTAAAGTTTACAGGGTGCAACATAGGGGCAAAAGGGCTGAATAACAGATGAATAAAAAATTCATACCTTTGGGCTGAAATTTCCATGCAAAATTTTGCTCACATTTCAATTGTGAACAGCATATACTTGTTACTCCGGATTTTAGAACATTTTGCCTTATCCCAGTCTGTACTTGGCAAAAAAGAGATGTTTAGGTAGGGGCACATGTGTTTTTCAGTACCAAAATTTCTCTAAGATTCACTGGGTGGCATAGAAAGCCATATGCACTCACAGGTCCAGACTAATATTTTCCAAGTCTTGTGAGAGGAAGTGATTTTTTTTTAAAAGGAAGTCTGGATAAATTAAGAGACTCAACAGCAGTGTAGGGCTTGCACTGTGCTGATTGAGTGCTAAGCCACAGGTAGGGAGGAGTCAAGCAGAAATTTTACCACTAGCCAATCAAAATTATTTAACCCTTTGGAGTTCTTATAAATATGGACATTGACACCCCTGGGACAAATCACAAAGAGAGGGTCTAATGGAATATCACATCTGAAATTATCACAGACCTCAGGGACCTAGTTTCTGTCTTGCCAGCTCTGAGAACAGTGAAACCAGACTGTGAAATCTCTCTGATAAAACAAGGTGAGTTTTCTGTTACAGACAGGGGGTTATTATTTTCTGTTTCTGAAAGGCCTGAAATCTTTTCTTTCACATAAAGGAAAAAACAACCAAAAATAATGTGGTTTTGTGGTTAAGGCACTGAATTCAGACTAAGCAGTGCTGGATTCTGGTCACACCTTTACTTTGGCATGAGGCTGGGAAAGCCTTTCACTTTTCAAACCTGCAGCACTATTGAGGTGCACGCCTGTAGCTAACCAAACCAAAGATCACAGAATCATAGAATGGTTTGGGTTGGAAAGAATCTTAAAGATCATCTAGTTTCAACCTGCTGCTGTGGGCAGGGACACCTCCCCCTAGACCAGTTTGCTCAGGGCTTCATCCAAACTGGCCTTGAAAAGATCCCAGTGATCATTCCAGTTAGTGAGATGCAGGACCAAGGCCTTAAGTTCTCTGTAACTCTTCCAGATGTATAAGTTTAGGTCTAATAGAATTCCTTTGTTTTCTGTCTCTATTTGCACTCTATATTTAAATGAAACCCCTGAAGCAGCCCTTTGGTTCTGCTTGGCTTAATTTGAAATGCAGTTTTCAGTATTGAGGAAATTGGTTTCAAAAAGAGGTGAGACAGGTGAGTGTCTGAAGAAACAATGACATAAATGGCACAAAACAGCAAAACAGGGGCTTGTTGAAGGCTAAGAAGGGAAAAAATAGAATATAAAATCATAGACTCTAGGGATGGGAAGGATGGGAAGGAACATAAAATATTATCCAATTCCAACCTCCCAGACATGGAGTGATCTGCTCCTCTCTGCACTTTTCAGCAGGACAGGGAATGATGAATTGCACTGGATGACCCTCCCAAAGTCCCCTCCAGCCCTTTTCTCTGTGTTTTCTGACTGCAAATTTTGTCTGGATACAGGATGTTATCACAGTGGGTCCTGAGCTTCATGCACACCTCCAGCACTCCTGCAGGACAGGAAAACCGGGCACAAACAAACATCTTTGTGTCACAGTGGCTTTTGGCCAGGGTTTATAAGGAGCCATCGATCAAAGAGCAAGAACGCTTACAAGTTCTGAGTTGAGAAAGTGCAGCGGCAAGCTTTTGGGGGGATTTCACAATACTGATTTCTTGGTTTGGAGCAAAACACATTTACAAGAGCATCTGCTGGTGTGAGTCTCTTAAATACGGCATATACTCCGTGTTACTGCTTCATCATCATGTATAATTGGCAATAAACCTATTTAGAATTCAAGATGCATAAAACTGAAAGTCTTTGAAGGGAATAGCTGCTGAGATTATATTTATTGTGCTTTCCCACAATATTTTTCTATGCATAATGTGATAAACCTCCAAGGTGGTTGTAGGCAAAGCTGAAATATTCACAAGTATGCAGTTATTATGAATTTAGACAGGTTGTAAGACATTTTGATATCAAACTCTTAATGAATGGCAGTAAACATATTCTACATTACTTTATTAAAATGCCTATTAAAACATACACATCCACAGAATGATCACTGGATGTGTTTACTTGCGAGCAAAAAGGCCATGAAGAAAACAGCATGGAAATAAATTTTCTTTTCCTGCACCACTATGATAAGAATTAGGGCATGCATTTAAAGTTCATATTATTTTCAGTGTGTTCACAGCACATCCAGATAATCAGATATTCAAAGGAGGATTCCCAGTCGGTTCCAATGTGCCACGACTCAGTAAATCGAGTTGTGTAAATGATAGTTCCATATCCAATAATGTTGTTTTGAGATTCCAGAAAAACTGCTACACTCCAAAACAACAACAAAAAAAAAAACCCAGCCTTACAAAAAATAGTCAATAAATGCATTCTTGTTATCTTGATGATTTTCAAATAAAATTGTCGATGTCTTCTGTATATTTGGATAAATTTTTATTAGCAAAAAAACCAAAAGTAAATATCTTGTTGAGATAGAATATGGGGAATTTTTTCTTTTCAACATTTTTTCTGAGTACATAGTCTGAGGGGAGGAAAAATTCAAATTATGAGTTGAAAACATATGGAAATTTATTCTTTCTGAGTAAAATTTATATTTCTTTTGCAAAGTCCTGATCAACACCCGTGACAAACACAAAAACAGAAGTCTCCTGTAACATCCACCAGCAATTCCATTGCTCCATAGCATGCTGTTAATCTCGAGCAGCTCTTGAGGGGATTGAGCATGCCACACTTTCTGTGGCAGTGGATAGGAGCCGACCTCCCGATGGAAACACCTTTGTGGGACACATCCCTGCCCCAGAGTGAAGTAAGTATCAATAGAAAACAGCTATTATGCCATAAATTCACCCAAAACATGGCTTTAAGGTGCCGTGTGTGTTGGATCAGCACATGGTGCCCTGGGACTGGAGAGCTGGGAGAGGAGTGGGGGAAGGCACCGTGAAGCAGATAAAGCCTCCCTTAGGATAGACTGAGCAAAAGTTAATGCCTGGAGCTTTCTGCCTGCTACCAGAAAAAGAGAGATTATCTTTAAATGTTGGTGGCTTCCTGATATATGCTGCTTCTGTAGCTATTTGCTCTGAAAATACTGGTGTGACCTGCTTGTGAGAAGGTTTGTATGCTCACAGGTACAGCCAGCTGCTGGATTCTGGGGGGCACACCTGGGATCTCTGCATAAATGATAAATAAAGTGGGATAAAACCTTGGTACAACAATAACCAGCACTCATGCTTCTCTTCTCTTTGTCACAGCAGACACATTGGTCTTGCTAGAGCAAGGGGGAATGGCTTTAAGCTTTAAATAAAAAAGAGTGGGAATAGATGAGATGTTAGGAATAAATTCTTCCCTATGAGGGTGGGGAGGCCCTGGCACAGGGTGCCCAGAGAAGCTGTGGCTGCCCCTGGATCCCTGGAAGTGTCCAAGGCCAGGTTGGATGGGGTCTGGAACAACCTGGGATAGTGGAAGGTGTCCCTGCCCATGGCAGCAGGTTGGGAAGAGATGGTCCTGACAGTTCCTTGCAAGCCAAAAAATTGTATGATCCTTACATTTATCAGTCCTTAAGAGAATACAGATTGCTTTTATAGGGAAACTGAGTCTCAGCATGCTGAATTAATAGTGGGACAGGTTTGAAAATTAAGGACCTGCATTGGTCCCTTTGCCTTTGCCCAACAGAAATCCATGGAAATAACTTGTACAACACTGAGAAAATTCCCTGAGGGAGTTTACTATTTTTTCTGTGTCATGAGTATACAACAGCACATTCCCACCTGCCTGTTGGAAGCATTTTCTCCTTCAGAAATGTTGTTTTTTTTAAGAATGTAGAACCACAACATACCCTACAAAACTCCTATTTATACAGCACTGCTGTTGTTATAAGAACTGTTTATAAAAATAAGTAATATAGCCCACAGTGCAATATATTTCATTTGCCTAATGTACTTTTTGACACTTGATGAGGAGCTGCAAGCCTTAATCCCCAGGCTCAGGTTAAAATGAGGGAGCAATGTCCCATGCAGATGAAAGGCTGTCATTGTTCTGGCAGGAAGGAGACACCTTTATTTCCATGTCTGGCAATAATATTGTTTTAAAGCAAACTGTGAAGAAGTTATCTGAGCTGAGTGAAAAGCTGGAATATGCATTTAAACATCCTATTAATAGTCTTGGAAGAGCATGTTTATTAAAAAAATTGCTTTATGAGGAACCCTTTTCCTTAAGAAAGATCTAATATCATGTTTTTATTTACTGTTCAAGCCATAATACAATGTTATAGCCCCACAGATATCACTGATAAAGGTATTATGGGATGCCAGATGGACAAAGGACAGAGTAAGAATGGAGAAAGAAAGGGAAAATAAAGAAGCAACGATGTCATGTCACTCTGTCTGACATGCTGGGAGGTCAGCAGCCTCCCTGCCATGAGGGGTTCTTTATTCTCAGTGCATCATGAAAAAGGACATTATCAGGAAGGGTTTGAAAGGAGAATATGTGACAGTGTGAGTCCAGGTGTTTCCCCAAGCACAGGCACAGGCACAATGGTGTTCTGGAATAAACAAGGAGCTGGAGGAGATGTGTGAGCAGCAAAGGAGAAGAGATGAGCAGGCACCACTTGCATGGAGCCATGAGAAGACCCCACTGTGCTCTCTGTGCCCTCCTTGGCTGCTCCACTTGTGTGCAAAAAGTCCCAAACCTTCCCAAAATTCCCAAATCCCTACATAGTAACAGCACAAACCCAGCAACTGCTTTTAAGAATTTCTCAAAACAGCTCAAATCCTCCCTTTATATTCTTTTGGAACCATCATAAAATTTATTATATCCTAGTGAATTTACATTAAAGCAATTTTTTTTTTATCCCCCAAGCATGAGGAAAAAGAGCAAACTCTTCCCAGTGTCCACATCAATTACATATTTCCCCTCTTTTTTCTGCCCTTCCCCTTCCCCCCTGTCTCCAGCACTGCTGCTCAAAGGAGAAAGTAACAGAGATATTTGAGATTATAAAGGGTTTTGGATGAGTGAACCTGGAGTGAGTAAAGCTCTTAGAAAAGAATTTAAAGGATCACCATGGCATGCAGTCATGTTATATAAACATATTCTGAATGGTACCATCATACGCCCAGCCCTGGCGCCACAATTGCATTAAGTGAAATTTTATACAGAAATTGTGAAAGTGCACTGGGGTTGGCTGATTATCTGCTCTTTCTGTTCCCTTTCAGACATGAAGCAAAAAGCCAAGGTGCTGAAGAAGAATGTGGACAGTGCCAAGAGGTTCCTGACCTAATTTAAGCAAAAGGTTTTCTTTCTTTTTTTTGTTTTTTTGTTTTTTTGTTTTGTTTTTTTTTTCTCTCCCTCTCTATTTTGGTTTCCTCCACAGGGTTCAAAGCTGTCATGGCTTAGAAATAACCACCTGAAACGGACTGTCACTGGGATTTAAAATTTTCAAACACCTAAGGAAAGAGAGAGAAGAAATGGGAATAAGGTCATGGCATAAAAGCTACTTCCTCAAGTGTCTAATGAAAATTTCCCTTATGTATCTTGACAGTTTTGAAATGTATGTGGAGGCAGAGAATTTACAATACTGTTCAGGAATTGTTTACCCTTGCCAAAATAAGTTAATTAAAATGAGGCTCTGATTAAAATGAAAGGGTCTGGCTCATTTGAAATATTAATTTAGGCCTCTATTTCTGCACTCTGCCTGCGAGGGTCTCCGTGCACGAGCAGGGCTATGTTTGTAAAGCAGTAAAGCATTGCTGCAATTAAAGCCAACCTTTATTTGTTTTTAATGTTGTCTGATCTCTTTCCCTGAATTAGCCTGGGTCTGTTGACCTTTGGGGCAAATTGCAAAGCCTCACTTTTACTTGCACTAAGGATGAGTTTATGGTTTGTGTTTGAAGGGGGAAGGCAGTTGGGAGAAATCTCTTGTGTGGGTTTGGGGTATAACTTTTTGGAAGTTATCCTTCCTACTGGTGCTCTTACTTAGCCCTGTTACTAACACTCATGTAGAATTTCCCCCCATTAATCTGTTACTGACAGACACTGCTCTAGCAATGAGAAAGGAGACAGCCTCTACCCAGCCACAGAGAAACTGGACTGAATAAGGAATATTGATGTAATTTCTGACTTCTCCCTCTCTCCCCACAAAAGATGTTAAATTTATTTTTCCATATAAAATTTCCAGCCTCTGAAATATTCTGAGGTTATTCTGTGCCAATTTGAATTAAACCCTTTTTCTCACTTTTTGCTCACATAAAAAAAATTTAAAATTAAAAAAAGAAAATATGCCTCCCTTTACTATCTCTATCTGCTCTGAATATAAATCTTATATGTAATAATTATAAATATATAAAGTAAATAATATTATTAATAATATTATTAATAATATTATAAATAATACTATAAATATTGTCCTCTCTAGACAAGGAATTCAATTGTGTGATATAAGTGATCCCAAAGAACAGTAGAACCAAAATGTTCTGTCAGGGTTAATGTCACAGCCCTCTGTTTGTTTAAAAGTTCCAGGAAATCTGGGAAACTCCTTCACCCAAATCCCATAAGAGGCATTATGGACAAACTGCAGAAATTGGTTCTTCCTATGCAGGAACCTAAAAACTCCACCAGCCTTGTGAAATAATGTCTGTTTTACTGCAAAATGAGGAGATACATGGCACAAAATTCTGTGCAAATCCTGATGTTTTACTGTCTACACTGACACTAAACCACCCAGGAAAGAATCTCTTCATTTCCAGTGGACACCCCTGGGTAATGCTGGTGGTGCAGTGCATTTCAGAATTCTGGAGGATGTCCCATTGCTTTATCCTCACCCAACAGCATCTGCTGCCATGCATATCCCAAGAGGAAGGGGGAAGTTCCTATTTGCTCTTCTGCAGTCACTGACCTATAGGAAGCTCAGGTATTAGATTATTTAACATTTTTAACATTTCTATTTGTCTGCTGACCTGAGAAACTCAGACACAAACTTTAAATCAGGCTGTTAAGGAGATGCCCTGGCATAGCAGAGAAGCAAGTTTCCAGAAACTGAGACTGACATATTTTTTTAATTTTTTTTAAATTTTTTATTTTTTAAAAAAAACCCTGGTATTGTCAAAACACTAGTGGAATGAAAATATTTTATCCAAGCAGCCTTTGGGTTAAAGCACACCCACAACAAGGGGTTATCTTCCTCTCTTCCACCCTGTGTGCCCCATCAGAGCTCAAGTGAGGATGCCACAAAAAGTGTCCTTGCTCCAGTGCCACTGTAAGGGTGGGAATCCTGAGAATGCCACAGTGCACAAACTGAGCAGGCAGCAAACCAAGGCACCTCAGCACTGTGTCCCTGCATTTCACACCTTTGCAACTCCTCTGCTGCTCAGCTTCTCAGTCCTCACCATCACTGTGCTACACCCCCTGCAAGCCAGGGCAGAGATGCAGGTTCAGTTTGTGCTGCAGGGAAAGATTTTTCCTACAGATCTGTCTCTAGATAGTAGGTACTTTGTCCTGGTTCAAAATGTCTTGATATTTTGTTTGTTTGTCTGGTTTGGTTTGGTTTGGTTTGGTTTGGTTTGGTTTGGTTTGGTTTGGTTTGGTTTGGTTTGGTTTCCCCCCCATACACACATATTGAGTGGAACATTATCACAAGGTGTGAAGACCATGCTCCTGCCCATCTAAAAGTGTGCAGCCTGGACAGCAGGCTCTTTGCTGCCCTTTTTAGGAGGAAGAGGGCCCCAGAGTGAATGGAGCTCTCAGGTTAGAGCCTTTCAAAGAGAAGCAGCCTTTAGGAAAGGTTTCAGTTCAAGACCAAGATACATACAGATAAATTTCATATGATGTGTGCAGGGAAAATCTAGTCTGTCATCACAGTCAAGAGGTATGTTGGGTTTGTCTGCTTCCACATTGACATTTGCTACATTTGAGAAGCCCTAGAGTAGTGAGACATAAATTAAAGGTCCCAAGCACGCCATATGACCTCCTAAATATGTCTAAGCCCTTAGACACCAAAATTTTGCTAACTGAATTCCTCTGACAACTCCGTTCAGTTCTCCAGTTATCAATATCTATCACCTCAATATTTAGTTATCTATATCAAAGCATTTACACACTGGTGTGCCCACCCCAGACTGAATCCCAGTCCTATATTTCATTTTATATAAATTTACAAGTTTATAATTTTATATAAGTTTACTTATGGGTTGAGTTCTAGAAGGCTGTACCAAGAGCACAGTGATAATTTCTACATTTTAAGGTGGTCACTGCTTAGGCCTGGGGCCACGTAACATTTTCCTTAACAATTACCAGTAATAGTCTGGGACTCAACACAGACCAGGGACCAGTTCCAGTTACCAATTTAGATGCAGTTAGCCTGTTTTGAAGGGTGAGATTTGTATAACCTGCATGTGAGCCACACCATTTTCATCAGCCTCTGTGCCACAGAAAAGTGCCACAAATTGTTCCTGCACTCTGACCTGTGCCTGATGTGGCTGAAGGCCAGCTAAATGGGATTTACTGGGATTACAGCTCTAGATTAAGGCTCCAAAATCTCACTTTATTTATTTTTAACACTTAGAAATAAATCAGGCTATGATAGTTTAAGAAGAAAATTAAATGTCTATCAGAAAATACTTGCATGATTTATTTCACGGAATGTTACTGAAAAATTCTATTATGTCATTAATAATTTCTGTGAAATTCTTCTATTTAGACTTCTGTTAATAAGAGTGTTGGGAGCAATGGAGGGCTGGCAGGATTGTTTGGGTCAGATATTATTTATATATAAGTTTATATGTAGATCTGTTACCCAAACACCTGGTTGGAAATGAAAATTCCCCCTGTGCTTTCAAAGTTTTCCATCCCACCTTCAAGTGAATTTCCAGGGAAAGTTAGAGCTGCATCTTTCTCTTTTTGGCATCCCAAAGGCAGGAGCTGAGCACAAAACAGGAAGGAGCAAAGTCCCTCTCCTGAGTCTAGCTCAGCTCACCTGCTTGGCCTCCATAAAATATGTATTCCCTTATCTATATTTCCCTTCTGAGAATGTTTATATTTATTTTCCCTATACAAAACATCCTCACTCAGTCCATACTTGCTCTCCATCCCCATTGGTGTGGATCTTTCCTTCTATTAAAGTACAGGCATTTGGCAAAACAAGATAAAGCAGAGAGCTTTGTTACAACCTAAAGGCTAAAACTGAAAAGCCTGTAAGTGGAAGTGGTTTTTTTTGATGGAAAGTGTGGCACCAGCTGCTTCTCAGGGCTAAAACCTTTCCCTGAACCAGCACCTCTGTGCTTGTGTTATGTGGTTCCTCTCCTTATATCTCTTTTAATTTTCATTTACATCAAGATTGTTTTCTCAGAGCTGTCTCACATAGCGAAGAGGAAGGAAAGCATGAATAGACTATTGATGGTGCTAGCTTCATATATAATGTATATGGTACTCTTATCTGTGGAAAATATTATCTTTATAGCAGAATATATTTAAGAGGTCAGAGTACTCAGTTTGTTTTGGCTGGAGAGAGGTTTCAGGGTGACTGGCCACATCTAGCAGCAACCCAAGAGTCAAGATGCTCAAGTTGTGTTTTCCCCTCTTCCTCCGTTACCTTAAGAAGCCACAGGGGTCTTCTCTGCTTATGCATGTTGAATATCTGTCTCCAGAGCTGCAGCAGCATGTTCCTGCACTCCCTCAGAGCAGCCTGTTTTCCTCCCCACAAGCCCATGTGGATGCCTCTGCTCCAGTTTCACAGGAGGAAAGAGAGAGGCAGCATTTACCAGGCTCACAGTGCAGCCATTCTGTCTCAAGATCACAGCTGCTTCTTCCAGCTTTCCCACCAGCACTTTAACTCTTACAGGTGCCTTTGCCACCACATGGCTCTCTGCCCTAGATAGGGGCTTCATTCAGAGTTGGAAGAAGTGGGGAAGGTGCTGTTCTCACCTTGTACGGGGCATGTTCCTTCTGCCAACAAGATCAGGCAGTCCCAGAGCACAGTTATGGGGCAGAGGTTGGGATAATCCCTCCATCCCCAGGCTTGCCTGCCTCCCAGCACACAGCAATGCTCCTTTGCTCAAATTCTGTCAAATTCTTTGAAATCAGCAGTTGAAAGATTATGCAATTCACAGTTTTGGATCTGTGTGACTACAAAGGAGTAGGATTCTCTTCACACAAGCTTAGATTTGTTGATTTTTTTTTTCCCCCCACTTAATAGGAATTTCTGAAATCCATGGAGTAGAAACTTCTGGTGGTGTGCTGAAGGGTGTTGAGCCAAACATCTTGAGAGAATTTATCCTATCCATATAAATGCATGCAAACCACGGAAGAGAAAAAAAGAGGAAGAGAAGAGAAGAGAAGAGAAGAGAAGAGAAGAGAAGAGAAGAGAAGAGAAGAGAAGAGAAGAGAAGAGAAGAGAAGAGAAGAGAAGAGAAGAGAAGAGAAGAGAAGAGAAGAGAAGAGAAGAGAAGAGAAGAGAAGAGAAGAGAAGAGAAGAGAAGAGAAGAGAAGAGAAGAGAAGAGAAGAGAAGAGAAGAGAAGAGAAGAGAAGAGAAGAGAAAAAATCTACTCCTTCCTGCTTCATGTGCATTGTCATGAGGGCAACAAGTGGGACAAAGAGAGAAACTTTGTGAGGTAGAACTGGGACTGGAGTCCAACCATGACAAATAGAAGCAGTTCCTGAATGAAAATGCAATCTCTGACCAGGCTCACATGAGCACCATCGAGCAGGAAAGGAACAAAGGCAGAGATCAGAGATTACACACTCCATGATCTTTTGGAGGGTATGTCAGTCATTTCCAAAACTGAGTATGAGTAACCTGAACCTCTGTTCAAACACAGGACCGCGGCTGCTCTTAGCACTGACAGAAAGACTCAGTTTGGCTAAATGAGGAAAATTATCCCTCTTCATCTCTTGTGTTGAAACACAGTCCTTCAGACCAAACCAGTATGGTTATCGACACTAAGCTGTTTAGATTCCCAGAAGACACGAATTTTCAGTACAGAGTGCTGGCATAGCTACACACAGATGAAGGATAAATTCGCCGCAGCTACTCACCTGATATGCAGGATATGCAATTTAGCAGGCTTGTGAACATCTCCAGCAGCGTGATGATCTTCAGTGGGGTGCTCACTTTGAAATGCTTGAGCAGTGGTGCTCGTCCCCTGCACTGTATCCTGCACAACAGGAGCCTTGGTGCTGCCAAAGGAGGGAGAGGGAAAGCTCCACATGGCGGGAGCTGCTCGAGCTCCCTTCCCAAGAAGTGAACTTTCTCTTTTTTTTTATACTATGGAAATACAAGCCCATTTTGCACAACGTGGCGTATTCCAAGGACAAAAGCAAAACAGCCCTTCAGAAATTTCTTCATGAGCTGGAGATAAAAGTAATCCCTGCTAGGGATGGTTTAGCAGTATGCATATATGGGGGAGGAATTTCAGAGGAAGGGAAATACCCCTCCAACCCATCCTGAGTTTTCAATAATACTTTGTAGTTCTGCCCAGTTTTGAAGTAGCTTAAAAGAAATGGAAGTATTTGGAATGTTTTTACACGAGAAATACTTCCTTTTGTATAATTAAAATTATTGTGGTTGGCTCCTAGAGTGAGAGGCTCATAAATTTGTTTCCAGTAGCAATCAGTATAGTTAATACTCATCCTATCAAACTGAGTTTACTTGTGTTCATTTTGGGCCTCATCCAGAGCTTATTGATGTCAGAGGAAAGAGACTATTGACTTAAATGGTCTTTGGAGCAGACCCTACAAGGTGAAAAGAACAGATAATCTGGTTATTTCTGCCACAAAGAAAAGGGATATCCAGTGAAAATAAAGAGGCAAAAGTCAAAGTAAAATAATAATCAATTTAAAACCAAAAATATTAAAAGCCAGACAAAATAATAGAGTGAACAGTTTGTTTAGTGTGACCCTGAGTTATTATAGGGAGAGGCAGAGAACATCATGGTATAGAGGGTGAACACAACAACTCTCAGAAATCAAGAGGAGACTTAGTGAGATGAAGAAAATTTGCCTGATTTGCCTTTCATATCTGAAAGTAAAGAAATAAATCCTGACCAGTGTGAGTATTACACGAGATAACATTAGGCTTTATGTGTTCTGGCCAGACCTGTGATATCAGGTTTTGAAGGTTTCCAGTTAAAAACGGAGATCACAAAAAGTACATGAGACAAAGATCCTGAAGGACACACAAACCTAGGGAAGGTTTATAAAGAATCCAGTAGTGTTTCTGGCCATGCTGGATGAATTATCAAACGCTATGAGGATCTCTGAAATTAGTTCAGTACCCAGCAGGTTTCCCATGAGAACAGGCATCTGCAATGCAAATCCCATGCCCAAGCCCTGCAGCATGATTGCCAGATCCAAGCATCACAGTGATGAATAAATCCCCTTTTCCCTCCCCTCACAAATATTGAAAATATAAGGAATAAAGAATGCGAAGTCTTTTTTTATTGGCCTGATGGTTTAAGGAATTTGAGTGCTGCTGGCATTCCCAAAACTCTTTCTAACTATGAGTATGAGAAATTATTTTATTGTCTAAACCAAGGATGGGATACTCACTTCTCTACAGGTCTTCATTTAGACTCTCATTTGGCTTGTCTCCTTCCTATTTCCATGTTCTTTCTTTGATTTCTTTCCTCCAGTCCATATTTCCCAAAACATCCTGGAGGTGAACTTTTTCCCTACAGTGAAACCATTAGTAAAATATCTGTTGAATTTAAGAGAATGTCAGTGGCAACTGACTTCACTTCTTATTCTGCAATTCTATTTAACTGTAGATAAATCATTCTGTGAAGTTCTCTGCTCAGAAAACTTCCCCTGCATTAGCAGACATGGATCTCCTGTGGTCAGGATGCCACAGTTCCCCTGCACAATTTTCTTACCCAAAGTCAAACAGTATTATTGGTTAGATGTCCCAATAATGTCATTTTTAGCCCAGTTATATGCAGTGACTCTAACATTGCGCACATGGCCATGGATATTAATTCTGACTTGCCACCCTGTGTTTCCTTTGGTGTGTTCTTTTCATAAGGCCAAGATCATGCTTTCCATATTGGCTTTGTGTTAAGCAGATTTTAAATAGATACAGAAAACAGTGCCATTCAAATGTGAGTTTTAGTAGCCCAAAAGATCAGCTTAAATCTCCAAGGACAAAGAGCTGACATAAAAATCTAGTCTTCCAAAATCTTTCACAAATCTATAAAATTCCTGTTGGGCAACATGATAAGTCATTTGACATTTCCATACTTTGATATCTCCAATTCTGAAGTGAGGTAACACTCTTATCTTTTTGAAGGTAACATGAAACTAATTTTTCCATTGACAGATTATTCTGGGGACTTCTGCCAAAGCAAAGCTTTACTGAAACCTTCCAATGAACATATGTCTGGAGGGAAAACAACACAGAGACATGAAAATAAGAGAATGCCATAAAGGGTCTAACCTCAGTTGACCATTGTCATTGTATATTTATGCAATTTCCTTGTTGTGAGATAAAATCCTTAATTTCTGTTTACTGATCTGGGCCAAAGCACAACAGTGTTGAAAGAGATATTACAGGTTTTGCTTCTGTGTGCATTTTTAAGGCAATATCTCCTTAATTCTACACAACCAGAGCAACACCCTTTTCCATTACCAATTTAAAGGGTGATGCGTGGTTGTTATAGATGAAGGAGGCAAATTACAGCTACTTGAGAAAACAAATAGAAAGCTGTTTTAGTCATCACATTAGGGTTAAATAAAACAATATGATTTGGCTATATGTCAGTACAGATGCAAATGGAGTAGTTATATTTACACATATTACTCTGAAGGAAGTTTTCCTGTTCGTTTGCATAGGAGAGAAATCCTTTCATTCCTGCATTCAAAAGGGAGGGAAGAGGCCCATCTACAAGCAAAATTACAGGAAAGAAAAAGAGAAGTGAGTGCATGTTCAAGTACTTGAAAAAAGGATTGGATTTGTTCCAAAACCCCAGCACTACTACTGGAGCTGATATGCCTCCCCAAAACTGAGTAAATTGTTCCCCTGATCAGAAAAAGGGTCTGGCGCTGCAAAAACTTGATCAGGGTTGTTGAAATACAAGGTTTTGAGTCAAAAATTGTCCTATGCTCTCAGGAGTAGATATATCCTGGGCAGAGAGAAGCCAAAGAGCTTCAAGAGGTTTCCATGTAAGAAAAGTTTAGCTGGGAGGAAATATATTTTTTGCAGTTAAAAAGTTTTCCCACACACAGAGAAAATAAAACATTAACAAACCAAAGAACTAAAAAAAACTTAAAAAAACCCCAATCAAGCAACAAACAACAAACAAACACCCACCCAAAAAAACCAAACTCTTTTTTTAATTGATAGAATGGAAAAAAATTAAAGCCAATAACATTTCTAATTCTTGTACCAAGACAATAAGAAATAATTAATTTTGGCTGCTGATATTAACCCCAAGTCTTACCAGCCAATCTCATCAGAAAGGAATATCTTTCTGATTTTACCAGGTAGTATAGAAGGAAGCTGGATTTATGATTAAAAAGTTATCTGACAATAAAAATATGCGATTTATTTCCTATACTTAACATAAAATTAATTTCTATAGTAATAAAATATGAATTATATTATCTCTACTTCAACATTAATTTGCAAAAGTTCACTTGTTTTTTTTTTCCCAGAAAAGTTTTTACATAATAAACATGTATCAAGCCAACTGATCTTATTAACCAAAAAACTAAATAATATTTTTTAGTATGTGCTCACGCTGTTCTGGCAAATGATCCTCACTTAGGCTGGCATTGCATTGTCTTAGTTCTCATATTAGGTGTATCTTTGTGATTTTTGTTTGTATTTACATAGAAGATCAAGTTGAGTTCTCCTGTCTTCAATTAGGAAAACTTTAGTTAGTTAAGAATGTCTACAGCCAGTGCCTCCACCTGAGCTAGTCTGAAACAGGTGTCTCAAAAAGATGGGATGAATCGTGCCAAAAATAATTGTGTTCTCCATGGACTGCAAAGGGAATTGAGAAGTTAGCTCAGCTGCAGTCTTGCAACTGAGATAATTTGAATCCCCTGGTTCACCAGAGAAAAGAAGTGGGACATCAACCACTTATTTTGTACTAAAATAGGCAGCACCAATTTTCTTCTGAAGCTGCAGACCTACCTTTCTTCATAAAACATAAAGTGAGCTTTGATGCCTCACCCTCAGCCAACTAAAGTGAGAGAATATAAACCCCAAGCACAATATGTAAAGCAAGAAATCTGTGATCCCAAAGTGGACTTTTTTGCATTTACTGCAGTGCAAATAATGAAAGAAATATAAACTAACACAAGCTATTAAACCTTTCAGGCTAAATATATTCTTCCAGCTTCTGTTGATATAAATGTTTTTCTACACCTGACCAAAAGATAAAATTTTGGACTGTATTTGCCAACCAGCATCCAGACAAGCCAGAGACCAACAAATCCCATCTTGTAATCCCTATTTGTGAATTTGCTGTTCTGAACACATAAATTCTGTATTTCTTTTAAACTACATCAGAGATAGCAGCAAATATAATATTAAAGAAACTTAACCCAAAGCTTGTTCTAAGGTTACTCAAAGACACCCATTTCTTATCAACCAAATCACTCAAAACCAAGAATATCACCAGATATAGCAACATTAACATCCGCATTTACCTCAACTCATATCACAAAATGTGAGAACACCCAAAAAACTCATCTCCAGAGCCAACTCCCTCCCACTGCCAGTGCACAACTGACCACAAAAGTCATCAAAATTACATCCCTGATTCCTCTCAGGGGCTGTTCCTTAACTTAAACCTTTTATTTACAGAAATAGGGGTAAAAATATATAGCTGAGCAAACAGAAGAAAGATGAAACCCCAGATTTCCATCTTCTCTGCTCAGTGGGTTGCATGAGAAAATAGGAAAAGTTACTTTTTCTTAGGGTGTTAGAGGCCTACAGATGGCAATGTGGCCCCTTCAACCCTCCCTGCAGCCAGCTCAAGGGTTATGGGTGGGAGATGCACCCTGGCACTGCAAAGATGGGACTCGAAACATGCAAAGCAAAAGGCCCCTCAGAAATTTTCTCCTGGTAAAAATCTTACTTGACTGGCAATGGAAGGAGTCCAAGAAGGACAGATTTCCTAAAATAAATCAATAATAAAAAAATACATTTCAATATAAAATCTGTCTGCTCCAATAAATGATCTTCTCATGTTCCTCCCTTGGACATTTCTGTTTGTAGGTACACTCATGCATTTGTGAAAGGGGAAGGAAAGGAAGAAAGAGAGGAAGAAAGGAAGGAAGGAAGAAAGAAAGTAAAAAGGAAGAAATAGCTAATTTTGTTTAGTAAATGAACTACTGAAAAACAAATCAGATTTGTCCCCATCCTAAGATCAAACATCCAAAAAATGTTATGAAAGAAGAAGTTATAGGTTTCAAGAGCTAGTCAGTGTTTTAAGAAGGCAGCTTTATACCATTTCCACCAGCCAAATCATTATTAAAAACGTTTTGCAAGATCTGGATGCACAAATGAGACACTGACTGTGCAGCATTTGAGACTGCAACTGCTAGAATGAGACATGAACCTTTTCCTAATGTCTATGAAGAGATACCCTCATGTTTTAAAGATTCCCAACTTGGGCACTAAAAGGAAAATAAGAAAAGCTATTGAAATGAGAAGAGGAAGGAAACCCCTCATTTTCCTTCCACAATGAGCAGAATCTTGTCAGACCACTTGTCCTGGACATGGGAGACCAGATTCATGGTTCCCACCAGTGCATGCATGGAAGAAAGGACTTCACTTGAAAATCTACAGGCTAATTGCTGGTGGACTGAGCAGTGGGAAGATGCTGATTTATTTCTCTTTAGAAAAATGCATCTGCATGGGGAAAAAAAGAAAAAGAAAAAAAAAAAAGCAAACAAACAAAACCCCAACAAAACCCCATGATATTAATCAAACAACAAGGTAATACTATGATTTAAGAGCCCAGCAATTACACAAGTTGCCTGTGATCAGAAAGCAGTCTGGAAGCCAGTGCATATTCCCTCTGGAATAGTCACTAGATAATATGCAGGAAGCAGTCTCCAGCCCAAGAACTGAGATGTAGGATTCTTCCCATCCAATTGAGTTCTTAATCATTAAAAAAGGGAATTTTCCTTCAGGCTTTTTTCTCACAAGAATGGCAGATTACTTTTTGGACATGTTCATATGGAGAGTACAGAGCACCTTAAACTCTCCACAGAGATAAAGCAGAGATTTAGATTAGATATTAGGAAGAAAATCTTTATTGTGAGAGTGGTGAAGCACTGGAACAGGTTTTCCAAAGGACCTGTGACTGCTCCATACTTGGAAGCATCAAAGAGCAGTTTGAATGGAGCTTTGAGATGCCTGGTGTAATGCAAGGTGACCCTACCCATGGCACAGGGACAGGAATGAGATGATCTTTAAGGTCCTTTGAACCCAAACCATTCTGGGCTTCTGTGATTCTCTGATTAATGCCTTTCTCAGGGAAATGGAAGCTTGGATTGTGCCTCAGCAGGAACTGAGCACACATTTAGGAGTGGTCTAAGCACTGCTCAGCAGTGAAGTTTGACTTGTGTACTTAGTTAAGAGAATGTGCTCATCCACTGAGACTGTAGGCCAGGCAGTGGGAAGTGAATAACTTTGTTTCCTAAATCCTGAGTAAACCACATTTACCCTCATTCATCTTCCACTGCATCAGCACTGGGGATGCTCCCTCTGCTTTGTCAAGCAAGGACAGACTTGGGGTCATGACTGGATGGGACAATGAGAAGTTGACCATCTTCAGGTTAAGAAACAGTAGAATTCAAAGCAAAAACTTAGTGTTTCATAATGTTTTAATGACGGCAACCCATTCTGTGGCAGGACTTCATAAAATGCATAAAGAAATTTTTGATGCATATAGAAGTCAAACATCTTAATGCAGTCTCAAAAAGTCCTCATGTTTAAGTAGCAGGGGAATAGAGGTACTATATAAATATAATAAATAAAATTATACTTAGGCCAGGATCTGAAGGAGACAGTAAGAGAAAATAACTGAATTTCATTAGATTCCATTGTGGTTCCCATTTATGTTAGTGTAGAGACTCTGAACACGAGTGGAAATAAAAATGAGCTGCTGGTTGGGAAACAGAGCAGATTGAAGGCAGTTTGCTTAAAGCTTCTGCATGATTGTTAATTAACACTGTACAGGGCTAAATGTAGATGTACTTTCAGGACAGATGCTGGGGAAGAAGTTTCCAGCCAATGTAAAGCAACAAGCATTCTGGAAAATGAACTTCCAAGAATTTCCCTGCTGTTATGGACTGAGTTAAACTGATATGCAGTAGGAGAGGACGCTGCATTTCTACTGGAAAATGAGAAGCACATGGGAAATAAAATTGTCAGAGTTTTTGCTTGGAATTGAAAATTGTAGAAAGCCAAATTCTTTAATGTAGGGGGTTTATCAACAGAAGCAGAATCTGTGGTTTCTATCTGAGTAGCAGTGAGGTCTGCAAAAGGTACTTCCTGCTGATGAAATTATACAGCTAGAGATTTCGGTCCAGATTTTGTACTCAGGAAGCCCTTGAAAACTTGTTTGCTGCTGTCGAGCTGTGGGAATTAATAGATTGAAAATTAACTAGTGACATATTTTTGAGGCAGTCCAAACCTGTCACTGCAAAGATCCTGGTGCAAGTGGGATGGAGAAGTGTCCCTCTGTCACAGTGGGCAGAGGAATGGGCAGTGCCACCAGCAGCAGCTGACCAAGCTGCTTTCCCTAGGCTGGAAAGCAATTTGCATTTTAGGATGGCACAGCCCTCTCTGTACCACCAAATCCTTACCCCACAAGGGGACAGGTCACAGACAGCTAGCCACTGTCATCACAGTTTTCCAACATCTCTCTAAATTTTCAGTGTCCATACCAGCGAGGCATCTCAAAAGCATCCAATTATCAGATTCTGGGGACTAAAACACAAATCATTCCTTTTTGCAATGGCTTTGCAGCAACAAGAAGTAAAGAAGAAGCCCTAAATCATACATTCTGCAAAGAAATATCCAAATTTCTTCTTTTAGGGTTTTCTTCATGAAGATGATGATGAGCATTATGCTGCTGTTACTTAATGGCCAGAACCTTACAAGTAATTTAAACAGTGCAACTTACATATAGGCAGCAATTGCCTCTTTTTCACCTCTGTACAAAGAAATGGAAGATTTAAATACAATAAGAAGAAATGTAAATGGAACTATCAGAAGTGCTAAAATGAATTATGACCTTGAAGAAATACTTGTGGGAACAAAAGCAGTAAAAGCATTTAACGCCATCAGAATGCCACAACAACATGAACATCAGCTGTGATCCTGCAGAATGATGAGCAGAGCTATTTCCAGTACCCATCACCTCCATGGAGAGTGGTAAAAATGTTTCACCTTCCCATATGCATCTAACTGGGGTCTGAGGACCAGCAATTAATATGAGAGGCTGGGAAATAGATGATGTGCCAGGGGAAAAAAGATCCACAGAAAGCGTGACTCCTGTGAATCAAAAAGCAGCTCCCCCTCCTTCATGGGTGGCATAAAGCAGCATGAGAAACATGAAGGAAACATTTTTGAAAATGTAATCCTAATGCTGGGTGGAATTTTTCAGTTCCTAAAATAGCCTGAGCTGTTACAAGGGCAGGTAGGAGTTTCTGCTTCTAGGAAATTGCTTTGCCTTTCTGAATAGCATGAATGTTTCTCCTACAAGTAGGCCTATGAAGAAGTAGAGTCCTCCTTTAGGGCATGTTTCTGTCCTGAGGAAATCAATGAGAGCGTTGCTATTAACTGTTTTGGGAGCAGGATATGGCCCATAATCTGATTAACAGATGCTTTGAGTCTGTGTAGACTGAGTTTTCAAAGACATACACAGATAAAAGACTTTTACTTTCATGTCACACTTATCTTTCTTTGTTGTAGCGTAAAAGTCTGTAAAATGTTACCTTACTCTTAACTCATAATACAGCTGTTTTACTTATGCTCAAAATATTTCATCCTGCCAGGGCCATCATGGTGGATAATCTAATTATATAGTTAATTCCACACATGCATTGTGGCCTTCAGGGAAATGACAATTTGGGACTAGATGTTTCACTTCAAGCATGGCTAAGTGCTGACAGAGAAGTGGAGCAGCAACATCCCTCCTGAGCAGCAACAATATCAGGCTGACACTTTTGCTATTCTATTGAGATTTAGGAAATCTGCTGAGAAGGGAAGGTTGTGGTTTATCTCTTTGGGCTGAAGAGATTGAAATCCTTGGTGGGGAGATGGACAACCAGTCCTTATTGATTTTTCCTGGCCAGGTTTTGATAGAGGGGGGCTACAAGGGTGGTTTCTGTGAGAAGCTGCTGAAAGTTTCCTCCATGTCCAGCAGAGACAATTCCAAATATCTCCAAGACTGGGCTGGCTAAGGCTGGGCCAGTCAGAAATGGTGGTAACACTGCTGCAATAATATATTTAGAAAGGAATAAAAAAGTCATTGCACAGAGGTAATTGCAGCAGAAGTGAGACTGTGTGAGAGGAACAGCTCTGCAGACACCAAGGTCAGTGAAGAAGGAGGGGCAGGAGCTGCTCCAGGGCCTCAAAAATCCACCTGCAGCCCATGGAGGAGCCCACACCAGAGCAGGTGAGTGCCCACAGGAGGAAACTTGTGCTGGAGCAGGGTCCTGGCAGGGACCTGTGGCCCCATGGAGAGAGGAGCCCACTCTGAAGCAGATTTCCTCAGTTACTGCTCTTTAAAGGTTCTTTCTCCTTCTGTGAAAGATGCTGAAGCCACGGTATGGAGAGAGGAACAAACTCTGATTTCCCTTATGTCTAGGTTTAGCCTCCTCTTCCCAGCTGCCAAGCAGGTATGTCAAAGGGCCCAGCTTACCCAGCAGTGCATTAAACAGTCCTTTCCAAACCATAAAAATAAGAGCCTCATTTCTTTAGAGCTGAAGTTTTTCTCTCTATTGAATAGAATTCATTTTGCTCAGAAACCATGTTTCTTACCTTTATATCTAAGCCCAACAGGTCTCAGACCCCAGCTCTCTCCTTGCAGCTGCTGTGAGTTTTTCTTCTCTCTCCTGACACTCATGGCCTTGTTCACAGCCCATCAGGTTTGGATCTCAGTCACAGAGCCTTACACTACACCTAGAAATATGTGGAAATAAAAAAATCAGGCAACTTGGTGCGTGCCAAAAATAAAACTGAACTTTCAACCTAGAGGTTGACAAATTCCATTTACCCTGAATTTACTCCTTTATGGCACTGTGATGTTGGAATAAGGATTTCTTCTCTTCATTGGAAAGGTGGGTTGAGATTGTTTTAAGGTGAAGGTGAAACATGTCTTTTTTAAGCAGCCAACATGACCTTAAGTGCTTTTGTTGACAGCTGGCACCCACCCTAACCTCTGCAAAACCCCTCTGCAGATATTTTTTCCCTTTCTGCTTCCCAAAAAATCCACATACACTTCAAAGAGCAGCAGGGCTCACTCCCTACAAGAGCAGTACAAGAAAAAAGCCTCAGGTTGCACCAGGTTTAGAGATTGGGCATTAGGGAGAATTACTTCATTGAAAGGGTAAAACAGGCTGCTCAGGACAGTGATAGAGTCACCATCCCTGGAAGTGTTAAAAAAAAACCCGATATTGTGCTCAGAGACATGGGTTAATGGTGGGCTTGATATTGCTGGGTCAATGGTTGGACTTGATGATCTTAGAGGGCTTTTCTAACCTTAGTGATTCCATGATTCTAAAAAATGGCATGGAAAGGGTTGTTAATGCTCCAAGAGCTGTTGCAAACTACAACTGATGCTGCACCATAGGAACAGCTCCAGACTTTGCCCATGAGTAGTTGCAAAGGACACCGAGGCTTCACAAACATGTGTTATTCATGCTGTTCCTGGCAAATTCCTGTCCATTTTCGAAACCAACATGGCGTTGTTTCCTGATAGATATCTCATTTATTGTCGGTTCTGCTACAACAGTGTGCAAAAAAACCCGTATATAACCCTTGCCTGGTCACAGGGGCTTGAGTTTTTAAAAATTGCTCAGTGTTTAGATAAGTTTGTTCCGAGTGATGTCAGAAACTTCAGTTGCCTACAGCAGTGTGAAGACTGGTGTGCATCTCCAAGCAGTCATTCAGGAAGACAGAATGAAAGGAATTTGTATTCCCAAACCCAAACTGCCATCTTAAAATCTCCCTAACATGAGGAGTCACTCAGCCTCACCTCACTAATTTTGGTTTGAGTTGTCCAGGCACTTAAGGCTGCACGTGCACTGAACTTCCTTCTCCTGGCAAGGAAGGGTGGAACCACCCTGCCTGGTGTCTAGACAGTTTCACAGTCTACAAGAGTTCCTCCTCTTTCTGGGTCCCATGGAGAGGCCAGACTGTCAGGCATCATCATTCCTGACATGAATCAACAGGCTCAAAAGCCCTGGAAGAAGCACTGCTGACTGCTGCTTTGTGACTGGCAGAGTCACCTTGGCATTGATACCACAACCTTTAGGCTACATCACTTGTCTAAGCACTGGAAAACTTAAGTGTTCATTTCCTAATTTAGCTTATTGCTACTTCCACCTCCTAGAAAATTCGTCTGTAGTACCCAGACCAGAAGAGATTTGGCAAAGGAGTACTCTGCCCTTCCTCCTGATGGGCAACACCTGCAACAGCAAGGTCAAGCTGAAGGAAAAGTCTTGATCTTAGTGCAGGGTTCATGGCATTCACCTGGGAGAAACATGCTGGGTCCTGCTCCAAAATCTCTTTCCTATATCACCTATGACACTTAGAACAGATGATCATTAGCTTGAGAACAAAAACATTCCAGTATGCATGAAGCAGCCATTAGGAGTCCCAGTTATTTCTCAGAGTGCTGTAATTATGGTACTGGAATTTTAGGTTCCTCCTGGTTTATTCTTTATTTCACTTCCTTTCTCCAACACTTTAATTTTTTCCCTCTCCAACTCTCTGCACAGCCTAACCACACTTCCTCCACAGGATAGGAGGCTACTTTCTCACAAAAAGAGATGCACACCATAACTTGAATGGCTTCAGAAAGGGAGGGAACTTTTTCCTTGCATCAGGTGGCACATATAACTATCTTAGGCATCTTTCATGTAGACTTCTGCATCTGGGCCAGTTTCCTCAAACTCCATTGGCAAACAATGAAGTTAAGTGGTTTATTTTTGCAGCTACTTTTGGATGTGAAAAATTATGCCCAAATGCTTCCTTTATTTTTCAACTTGACAATAAACGCAGCTGAGGGAGACTGGCTCATGTGTGGATGTGAATACTACTGATATTTAAACTTTGGTTCATCTCAGCCTTCACATTTTGCAGAACCTTATTTAATAGAACTATTTGTAGTGACCCAAGGCAATCAATCGATGTACCTCTGAACTGAGGAAAAATTGGATTCAAGAAGAGATCAAACTTTGTACTCTGATGTAATTTCTAATCTTTAGATGTATTTTCTCATTTTCCTCTAAGAAGCCTAGTCAAGATACCCCTCTTGCTGTTTCTCTTGGTGAGAGAGTAAGGCATGATTATGATTGATGACTCTCTCCCCCAAAGAAGTGGAATTGCATCTGCTGAACTCCTGCTCAGAGAAGGGGAGAGCTCATAACTGGCTGAAAGCCTCTTCAGGAATGCTGACACATACTACACTAATTCACAAGAATGTGAAAGCAATCTTCTGGACATGACAATTCAGTGACTGGCTGCAGTTAGCAAGTGATTGGGAACATGATCTAAAACTCCAACCTCTCATTTATCTCAGGCTAAGTGTTGACAAAACACTTTTCAGACTCTATGAAACACAGCCATGTTGCACAGTCATTTAGGCAGGAATTTCTTGGCTTTAGCCCTTGGACAACCTTGTAGTTAAGTAGTTAAAGAAAACTGGTCAGAGAAATTAATAGCATTGATTATTTTTGCTCATGCATGTCTATGTGTGTGTGTGTGTGTGTGTATGTGTAGAGGAAAAGATAAATATGTTTTTAAATCTGATAGTCTTATGTCAATTTAGCTACATGTACCAGAGTTTGGATTTCTGGTGGCTTTGCTTTCACCCAAGCCACCCTGCTAACAATTGGCTGCATGTCTTCACAGAAACAGAGAATCATAGAATTGTTTAGGTTGGAAAAAAACTTGAAAAATCATCAATCCAATCATTAACTCAGCACTGCCAAATTTCCCACTAAATTCATTTAATTCATTCATTCATGAACTTCAAGGGATGGTGATTCCAACACTTCCCTGGCCAGCCTCTTCTAGTGCTTGACCACCCTTTCAGTGAAGAAATTCTTCCTCATTTCCAATTTAAATTTTCCCTGGTTGTAAAAGCTCCTTTGGAAAAGTTAACACAGGTTTAGTAAAACGTCTCATGGTTTTTGTGATCTGATAAGCAAAGATGAAACTGCTGGCACGAGGAAGGAGAAGGTCAAGTACCTCTCAGCATCCCCATGAAGGTTTTGGTCCAAATTGTGAATGTTCCTGGCACATCCCTGCTGAGGCTGCACCTGAGCAGGAGGTGAGACCATGGGATCCTGCAGCCCAACCCCTTCATCTTCTTGTTCACAGCACTTTAAACAAGTCCTTGTTTGACAAGCTGCATTTTCAGCAGTGCTCAGGGACAATTTTCTAAGGCTCACAGGTTGGGCTGTGTTTATAAGAATGCTCCACACCTGCAGTTCATCCAAGATTTAAGAGTTTGTTGCTACTTTATTTTACTCCCATGTAAAAAAAGCATGAAGAATTGATTCATCCAGGGTTAACTCAGGAGGTTAAAATATCATTTTGAACAGGAAAATGCTGCAGACCAGTGATTTCTAAGAATAAAACACGAGTTCATTTATTATTATTTCTTTAACAGAAATCTTCCAGGAGTTGGGTTTGGTTTGTTTGTTTTGTTTTTTTTTTAATGGTAAAAGCAACAATTAAAAAAAATCAATAAATATAAAGAATTCAGGAAATAAAGCTTATTCTGAATCATAAAACACAGAAAACCTGGCAAAATTATTTTGGTGCATGACCCAAAGCACAGTCATTTCAATCAAATGGAGAAAGACAATGATGTTATATTAAATACCTCTTTTCACTTTTTTTGGCCCAAAGGTTCTCTCTCCATACCATCCCTGGGTTTTCCTTCTCCTCCTTCTTCCTCCTTTAATTTTCCCATGTCTTGGCAGGATAGCCCAAGGGTTGTTCTAACCAGTGCCAGGTTGTTATTCCTATTTGCACAGGAGAGGAGCTAATCAAGCAGAGCTTCTTAATGCAAAATTAAAATGAAAGCTCTGTGCTAATCATTTCCTTCATGAGCAGACCTTAGCTCCAAATGGGATATTTGTATTTTTCCATTCAAAGATGTAAAGTAGTTTTGATGTTTGGAGCTTTAAGAGCAGTTGAGCATCTGATCTGATAGAAGAGGTGTAGACCAAACCCTCCTCTTAAATTCAACTTGAATTTAGCTGTTAGCAATTTGCAATTAATTCCCTGGCTTGAATTGGTTGTCTTCCCTGGTCAAACAAAATAAACGTCTCTAAAGCCAGAAGAGCATCTTATATTGAGGTAAATGGTAAATATGCTCTTCCACACTTATTCTGATGACAATAAAACAAAGTCAAAAGTTCCAAACAAAATTTACTGGAAATACATTTACAGCACAATTATTTCTACATAAATCAAGGGTATAAAGTACAATCTTAAGAGAGTGTCTCACTTAGCAACTTGCTTTCTTTCCATAGGCTCTTATTACAAATAGTATCATTTATTGAATTTATTCATGCAGGAAAGGGCTGGTTTTGAATAGAGGTGTTGAGTGTGGATGCAACTTACTGACATCGGCACATACTGCTTGGGTTAAGATCTTGGGGATGGAATGGGCACAAAAATGGGATGAAAATAAGAGCTCAAACCCTGATCTTTGCAAAGCACTGCACTGGCAGATTGACTGTAGTAAAAATTACACAAAACCTGTCCATCAGTTATAACTTTGGGTGATTCTTGCCCCAAAGAAGACTTTCCTGAAAAAATGCCAGAAAAATTCCTGTCAAAGTAGTGGGGTTTGATTTTTGAAGGATGTGGTACAAATCTGACCTCATTTTTCAGGTGAGGCTCTGGCCATTATCTCAGCCAGTGGTAAAACAGGACAGTCCTCTATGCAATTTTTTGTATGGCTATAGGATAATTCAACTGGCAATAATCTAGTCCAACATGCTGGCTGAAGTGAGGAGTAGGGCCAGCTATAACCCTCTTTTATCTGAATAATTTCCAGGTTCTGAAAGTAGACAAATCACCAAACCATTTCACTATAAACTTTCCTATTTTTTCTGTCCCAATCTTCAGGTTCATGCCAAATCATGAACTGCACAGGAAAAATATTTGCTTAAGAAAATGACATAAAAACTTGGTGCCAAAACTTGACACATGTTGAGCAATTCCTTACAAATTCTGCTGATGCTAATTGGTTGTGAAGATCCTTTAAAAATCCCTATCCCACTCTTATTTCATCTCCTGTTTCTCTGTGATTCTTAATCACACAGAATCAGAGAATTGGTAAAGTGTGAAGGGATCACTGGAGGTCATCTACTTTAAATTCCCTGTTCAAGCAGGAGTGCTGCCCTAGGGATGTTACTCAGAATTGTCTCCTGATGGCTGTTGAATATCTCCAGAGAAGTAGATTCCACAACGTCTGTGGGCAAATGCATCCAAAGGTTTCTCTTCCAGACAAATGTAATGGTTGCTCACACTGTGGCTCTGAGACCCTCAGGAAAATCTAATTAAAGAATGTGACAGAAAACAGAATCAAAATATTTTGTCTATTGGTCTTGTCTTAGAACTAGAACCACTGAGTGCACACTGCAAAATCTAAATGCAATCTCAGGTTTTGGGAGCTGGGGTTGGGTTTGGGGTTTTTTTTGGCAGCTAAGTGTATTGTTCTCTTTTGTTTTCCAAGTTGTGTGCACTGTCATCTGCATGTGAAAGCCATCTTCGATGGCTGAATGAGCTTGCAGGCTGAGCAGTTTGTAGCTTGCTTTGTTTTCAAAAGGAATCTCACACGTACATACAAGTTGGTTATTTTCTTTCCCTTTTCTTTTCTTTTTCTTTTTTTTTTTTTTTTTTTTTTTTTTTGTGAGCACAACTGTAATTCAGAGGGGCTGATTTGTTATTTTTGTACAATATTCTGGAACCATTAAACAGCCTGCATGTTATCAACCACTCAATAACTCTACCCCCTTTTCCTCCCCCTGCTAACAGGTTATCATCTTGCCATGCTCTGTGCTTTAGATTCAGTCATTGCTGGCGTGCAAGGAAAGCCTGCAGCAACCAAGCAGGGCATTCCTTCAATCTGTATTTAACAGTTAATTGCAAACCTGTTCCTTGAAGTACTGCCACAATTCCTTGCTTCGCTGCAAAGTCTTTGATATCAACCTACTGCTTTTGGAAAGATTACAACCTGTGCACTCGGCTACCCTGGTCAGATGTGCACAAGAACATCAAGTATGAAAATAAAATTGCTCTCTCCAGTGCGTGTGAACCCAACAAACCTCTCAATTGCTGTGTTAGATATGCTTCAAACCAGTGCAACCCTGCAGGGCAGGTGCTTTGGGAGAATGGAAATTTCCAGCCAGGGAGCTGAATTTCTGGGTGGGAAGGGAGGGATGAAATGGATACGGGACACATAACATGGGGTATTTCTCATATATTTTGCCAGAATTTTGTTCACCCCAAATAAAGATCTATTGTCCCCAGCCCCAGTAGCTTAACATTGAGCATTATTCTCCTTTCCAGTAATGTAAATCCAGAATGTCACCCTAATAGGATTTTAATCTAGATTTATAACTTCTCTTAGGGAAGAGACATGACACACATTGAACAGAAAATTAAAATGACACTTTCCAACTAACTTGCTCAAACTAATAACCTATCAATAATGGGTTAACCCCAGAGCACAGAGCACACAGAACAAAAAGCTGTCCATCACTCAGGCACTGGAGAGATGTGTTGAAGCACAGAAAACCTTACATGACTTGGACTGGTATGAATACTTTGGGTTGCAAGGAACTTTTAGATGTCACCTATTTCCCCCACCCTTCAAAAGGCAGGAACATCTTCCATTAGATCAGATTGTTCAGAGCCTCACCCAGCCTGGCTTTGAACGTTTGCATGGATGGGTCACCCACCACCTCTCTGACAACCTGTGTGTCTCACTCTCATTGTAAAACCACTTCTTCCTTATATCGAATCCAAATTCAACCTCTTTTTCTTTAAACCCATTACTGCTTGTCCTATCACTACAGGCTCTGCCAAAAAGTCTCTTCCACTTGCTACATTTTTCTAATTAATATTTGGAGTCCACTTAAAATTATTGATCTCTTTTATAGTCCGATTTGCATAATTTGAATGCCCTCAATACCTCTAGCACTTCACTAATATTTTAGTGGAGTCCATGTCAATGTTAATGCATTGCCACAAGTGTGTCTACTGTCTGACATTAGAGATTTGTGCATAAATGCATAAACTAACTAGGTATTGATCTGCTCCTTCTTTTGAGGAAAGAGGAGTTTGAGCAGAGTGGGATCAGGAATTGCTGACTGTATTGGAGGTTTGGAAATATCTTTGGCTCCAGGCAGTCTTACCTGGGTATAGTCCAGGATGTGCACTGGCTGCAGATGTCAGTCCATGGTGATTTACTTTTTTTCAGACTCATCTATAACTTTGAACACTATTTGACTAGGAGGACCTCCTTATAAGTTTGCAATTCTCCATGTCCTCCATCTGAGTGTTGCATCACTTCCTGTGCAGGCTGGGAAATCATTTGTCCCTCCACACAGTTCTCCTCCTGCTCACATGTGCTTATGTGATAAAGTAATTTTTTATTCTAGGGTGGACATGCAAAATCCAACTTCAGCCTGGAAATCAAGGTCCATGGTAGGGGGTTGAACCTAATGATCCTTCAGGTTCCTTCTAACCCAAGCCATGGGTTATGATATGATAGGATTGTTACATGAGATTGATATTATATGATATATAATAAATATAATATAATATAATGAAATGTAATGTAATCTAATGTAATGTAATGTAATGTAATAATATAATATAATATAATATAATATAATATAATATAATATAATATAATATAATATAATATAATATAATATAATATAATATAATATAATATAATATAATGTAATGTAATATAATATAATATAATATAATATAATATAATATAATATAATATAATATAATATAATATAATATAATATAATATATAGAATATAATACAATATAATTAATAGAATATAATGCAATATATGATACTCCTCCACTCCCAGCAGACCCTTTTCTGACCTGTGCACATAATCATCCCCTCTGGGGTATACTGGCAGGGTTAGGGATCAGCCATGGCTTTGGGAACTGTCAGTGAGTTAATGGGCTTGTCTAACCACTTTTCTGCTTCTGTCTAAGTGGGATCAGGAATTACATGAAGAGTTTCTGGGCTGAGGTTCAGAACAGGAGTGCAATGAAAAATTCTTAAAGATTTTAGAAGAAGCAGCTGGAAAGATTCTCCTCATATGTCTGTACTAGAACAAATGTCAGACTAAATGATCAACAGCAATTGTGTATTAAAAAAAAATTTATCACTGAAGAAGTTGCTACAATCACCTTGCAGGAGTGCTTGCTGCAGAAAGTCTAAAGAACTTAACCAGTGAGCGGAAATTTTTGGTTTGGACCTTGAATTCAAATTATTCTGTAGTGAACAACATTTTCCAATTTGTCTATAGCCTTATTTAATTATGAATACCAGAAAGGAACATATTATTTCAGTATCACTGATGTCATATATCTGAAGACCACCCCCTTCTACAAGGTAGGATTGTATCCTACACTTTAGGAACTTTCACAGAAAAAAAATTGGTCTGATGCAGAAAATAATCTACATTTGAGTTTGAAGTGTTTTCTAAATCACTATTTTCCAGAATGCTTATGGATTGTGTTAATTATGCATATATTGGTGAATGCACTGTGAACATAAACATCTCTTGATCCTCATATAAAAGGAATTCAGTTCCAGATATACATTATTTTCTTACCTGTTTGCTAACCATGATTTCTTCTTACACCTAAACACTCTTTTCTGAGACATTTCAACAGGATTAAGCACTTGTGTTACCAAAGGCTCATGAAAAGGCTCTGGGTAATAAACCTGAACACCCAGCAATTCTCCCAATAGCAGCTTACATCACTTGAAAAACTCACTCAGGTTTTGTTTTTTTTCCTTACACAAGTGAATAATTTATTTAAAGACGTAAGATTCCAACAGCTGCTTTAGTAAAATGAAGCTGAGCTCCACAAGCAGTGTTTCAAACAGAGCTGAGTAATTTCTGCAGTGTTTGGGGTAATATTTACATGACTAGTGGTACTTGTTGCAGTGCTAGCAAAGGATAATATTTCTTCATTGCTTCTTTTTCTCATGTATGAAACTGCAAATTGGAGAAAGACCAAAGAATGTTTTCATAGAGTTCCATGCACATTAATCATTTTAGAGACTTCAAACAATTGCATGTGCAACATTATAAAACCGAGAATAGAAAGATGTGAACTAAAAATCTTGGAACTGAACAAGCTGAAGTGTTGAGAGTGTGTTAAATCAAAAACTGGATCCAGATCTGAAATTTTCAAATGGCATCAGGCTGGCTCCCCAGCAAGCATAACCTAAAGCCTAGTAACAAGTTAAGCCTGAATTTAGGGAAGTTCACATGCCACTTTTAAATCTGAGGGTTTGGCTCATTTCTGGAATTCACAAGTACCAAGATGGATACTCCAGGTTAAAGAATTTTACCTTTGACTTCAACAGGAGCAGATTTGTTGCCAAAGCATTTTGTTGTTGGCAGTGTTGCTACAACAAGTATGGAAACCAACTTATCGACTCTGAGTTTGAAAGTTCAGCTTTAAATCATATAGTCCTGAGCTTGCCTTTTGTCTCAGGATGTAAAAAGAAAAAGATCTCTTCCATTACTCCCCACAGAAGAATGGTTTGTTTCTGCAGAACAACTGACTTTCCAATTTTCCACATCAGGACCTTATTCCCTTTACTGCCGAGTTTACCATAAAAGTCACAAACATATTCATTTCTCTTTTGCTAGCAATTAGTTCTTCAAGACATAGGCAGATGTTACTCTTTAGCTGTAGCCTAAATATATGAGCTCCTATTTGCCATAAGATGTAATAGATCATGTTCCACATACAATTTTCAAATGACTTCAAGCCTTAATCATAATAAAGACTCAAGAGTTAACGTTCCTTTCATCTACAGATTATTACTGAACATTTCTAATAATCTAGTTAAGTTGTATGAAAAGCACATAAAGAGACATGAAACAGATTTCTCTTCTCATTTTCTTCAATACCAAGGTAAAGAAAAAGACAAATCCAACAATAACACATTTTTTCTTTCCCTTTCTGCTTTCACACGGAGTGATTTTCTACAAAAGAAAATACATTGGAAGCAGCCAGGAAAGCTATTAAATGTTGTTCTTGTTTTCTGTTTCACCTGTGAAATACCACACAGAGATTTTAATCTTTGCTTCAGTATTTTCCCCTGAATTAATTCATTTACATGGATCTAAATTTCCTTTGATTAAAAAAAAAAAAAAACAAACTACAGCCACAGTTTATTTAAGATTCATTTTATGCCTGTAATAATAACTGTACATTGAAGAGGTGTGAGTTCATTGACAGGCTGGTGATATGCCTTGGTAATTGGATGACACCAGTCAATAATTACCATGGCCAGAGACACTTGCCCATCCTATCCCAAGGACAGGTAGGGAGAGAAAAATAAAGATGTGAACCAGGTGTAAGGGCAAAGAGGAGAGAGAAAGATGGAAAGTGATTCCCAGCAGGTAGGAGATTGTGCAAGGGTTTTTCCTAAGCTCAAGCTGCAATAGTATTTGTCCCTCCTGCTGCTCTCATTTCAGATCAGGTGGCACAGGCCAACAGGTTGGATGTTGGCTCACAGATCAAGAAACTGATCCTTGAGCTGGGACACGTGGGTTCATGAGAAATGTGGCTGTGGCCAAAAACTCCTGAAGAAATGTTGCACAAAAAGCTACAACTCCTTTGATTTTGATAGCTGGGAGTAACTGAAAGCCAAAGTGACACAAATACCTTTCAACATTTTTACCAAAGCACTCATGAGTTTCTTTTTCTTTCCCAAAAATATAACATTTTGTCTCAAAATGACTGCAAATATATGTTGACAGAGTGGGAATTCCACTGTGTGGAAATTCCAGCTTTGGTTCTGATAAATCTATATTTGGCCAGAGTCACCAGACTTTCCTTAGCTATTTATCCTTGTTTATATTCAAGATGACCTTTCCAAACAGGCATGAAAACATTTGGTCTCTGTTATTTAGGCTTTGCATCATGTTATTACTTAAATACTTATTTCATTTAAAGTGCTCACATACATAAAAGTTACACTGTTGCTTAGAAAATGGAAGTGTTTGCCCTCATCTATGCTGGATTTACAGACAGATACAAAATATTTTATTATTTTATGTTATATTATTTTTTTTATTTCATTTAGAGTTTTGGAGGAAGAGAACAAATAAATTGAGATGGATACCATCCTTGAGAAAGATTTAACTGGGAAATTTTCAGAGTTCTGAAAAAGACCAAAAGGGAAACAAGACTGGAAAAGTGACTGATAGATCAAAAGTTATTAATTTCTACAAGAGTAGAAAAAAAAAATTGTGAAAAAGTTTTCCATTCTTCTTCAAACCATCTTAATGATGTCATTTGGACTCCAGGATATCTGACCTGTGGGAATACGAGTGTTATAATTTAAAAAGTCAAATTTATTTCCTTTTGCCTCAGTTTCCCCATTTGCACAATTGGGAAAATATATCTGGTGAATTGTGCAGAGTGCATAGAAAACATTTGAGAATACAAAACAATAATAATTTTATCCCCTTAAGTTTTTTCTCTGAAGAGCTGTCATTCATAGATCTTGGTGTGCTTTTCACTGCCCTCTCCACTCTGCTCTACAAGCAGAGTTTTGTTTCTGCCAGCTCATTTTACAACCAGCCGAATTCCTGCATCAGTGTGAGCTCTTTGAAAAGTCTCTTTTCTTTTGACCAACCCATTTAAATGAAGATGTGGGTTAATAAGCCCTTGTCTGGACTGATGTTTAGGAGCAGATCCTGCCCTTCCTTAGCAAAACTCTTTAGAAATGAGGTGAGCCATCACCATCACCCAGAGTGGGACTCACACCAGAGCCCCTCATTTCCCTGCTTGCTCAAAAATCCACATTTCTCCATAGCTTTGCTCCACAGATTGGAAAACCTGCATCTTAATGGCCTTTCATTGCAAACTTCCTTTCAGCACACAGCCCAGCAATTAGTCCCCAGCCATGCTTCACGACCTCTGGCTGCCTCGCTGCGAGCTTTGATCACAACTTTGCTCGCTGACACACATCTAATAACCCACCATGGCACCAGCTAAGCTATCAGCTCCTAATTTATGCCTCACCCCACATCCTAGGCCAAATAGGGGGTGTAATTAGCTATTATACCAGCCAGAAGTTTGACCTGACCTCCTGTTCTGAAGTCAAGCAGGGAAAAGAAAAGAGGAAAGCTACTGGAAATGAGTTTCATGGGTCTCTGCAAAAAAAAAAAAAAAAAAAAAAAAAAAAAAATTAAAAAAAAAATAAAAAAAAGCAATATCCAACCTTTCTCAGAGGAGCCTGGGCTGGTTTTCAGACTTCCACTGATCACCATCAGAAGAAGAAATTGCTTAATGTCCACCCATTACCTGGAGGTAGCACTCTCACTTTAGTAGAATATAGTTCCTGTAAAACCATGCACTTCTCCACAGACACGAGTACAGGCAGATGAACAAGAAATGCTAAGAAGCCAAATGTTTTCCTACATAAATAAATAAAATGTGGAAAGATATGTCAAACCCAGAAAGGCTTTCTTGGCTCCCACCATTTCTGGATTTCATAGTTAATGTTTTTTATACTGTTTCTGATTTTTTTTTAATCAACATAAAAATGATAGGTGACAGCAAGTTGAACAGGAGCAAAGGCAGTTTTATTTCAAGTCCATTTTTTTCAGGCTGAAATGAAATATTGCACCTCTGAACCCTTGGAAAGGATGTTTATTCTACTCTAAATAAAACTGAAGTATATTTTTAAATGAAACATCACCTCAAATTACTTTGAAAGCATCAAAATAAAAAAAATTTACATTTTTTCCAAAACTCTTTTCCCATTTTCCTACTGCTTTTTTTGTTGTTGTTGTTGTTGCTTTTTTTTCCCCTTCTCAATTGAAACAAATCTCTTTGATCTGCATAAATTCACAAAACATTCCAGTCAACCCACTTGTATAATTCCAGTGGGAAAAATTCTTGCTTGGATCAACCCTTCTGTCCAGTGCAGCCACTGCTCCAGAGACAGAGAGAGAACAGAGCCTGGCAGAGCTGGGTGGATTTTCCTGCTGCCAAGGATGCAGGAGGACAGTGTGGAACACACTCTCATCTGGCACACACCCCAGAGCACAGCCAGCCACTGGCCAGAGCAGGCAGAAGAAGGTTCAGGATGTCTCTTATCCCACTTGGAGCAGGATAAATGCTCTGAGAGCACCCAGCCTCATCGTGCCTTTGCTTCTAGCTGGGACAACCTCTCTGTGCCTCTTGTCGAAGAGCAAAGTGACCTTCTACATCCAAAGTCCTTTTGGCAACAAGTGTGGGATTCCTGCATGGACAGAAAAAGGTAGGAAAAGCTGGATGGGTTTTTAGTGTCTTTAAGCATGGAGAAGTGAGAAATAAGGAGCATCATTGGCAGGTCAGCTGTTTTGAGTTAACAGCAGGTGCTGAGGTTTAGAGTGGGTTTATTCCAGCTACCTAACAGATCACAGTGATTTTTAAAGATTTGGTCAAATTGAACTGCTGAAGAGTTTACTTGACCGATTCTCTGTCACATGTTGAAGAAATGAAAATAGCTGCTTTATGTGTTTTCATAAAAGCCTGGTCACAAGTGTTATCTTTCTGTTTGGGCTGCCAGGTGAGAGATACCACCGTGGGTTTTTGCCCTAGAATAGTCTAAAATAATCTAAGTTACACATCCATGATACACAGAGGCTTCTATTGTGGCATTCCTTATTTTAAAGGAGCAATTCATAGTTTGTTGGGGATTTTAAACATGTGTCTTACAGTTTTTTTTAAATTTCCTTATAGGTGAGAGAAAAAAAAGATAGAAAAAATAGAAAAGGAAACCATGGGAACAAATGTGAAAAGCGTTTTATTTTGCACAACTTCTCTTTGTCTTTGGTGCTATATCCTGCATTTTATTTCACTTGAAAAAACTCTGATGGTCAGATGTGAATTTTATACACTGGGAGGACATCAGGTTTTGGAGTTCATTCCAGTCCCTATCTGCAAAGAGCCATCAAGGACCTGGTCTCATAACCCCAGCTGACCTAAAACTGGCCCCATCTCCCCCCTGCCAACTCTTGAAAGAGCAACCTGGGACCTCTTCCTGGACCTCTCTGACAGTGGTGTCCCAAGTCCTGACCTTGGAACACCATGGAAATACTGCTCCTGACATACTGAGGAATGCATGGACAGCTTTTCTTGCAAGAGCTCTGACCACATGAAATCCAAATTATGTCCTCAGAACATTGCAGTTCAGATAAATACCCCCTTTATTTCCCTTTCTTGCATTAAGCAGAACCTCCTTAGGTCCCTTTTCTGGTGGAATGGACAGATGGAACAGGAAATCATTCAAGATCCAGTTCACACAGGAGGAGAAAGTTTCCAGACAAGAGGTATTCTTCTGGCTTGATGAAGATGTATTCAGTCATGCAATATCCCCAGAAGGAGCAGACAGCTGATCTTCAGGAAATACCTCTGCTAATGCTGATGGACTTGCTGTTTTTGTCCTGCAGCAGCAGCAGCAGCAATTCTCTTTCAGGTGAGATTCTGTCCAAACAACAGGGCAATGTTAACAGAACACTGTCAAGGATTGTAAATTTTAGATATCTGGGCTAGACCAGAGTTATTTGGCTGGGGAAGAGATGTGGTATCTGGAGCACTCCATGTCTTGGCTTTGGAGAGGTGTAATGAGGGACAGTGCAGAAGCCCTTGGCCTGTGTGCAGAGATGACTGGAGCAGTTTAATCACTAAAAAACATCATTTATAAGCAGTGTGGGCCTGAGATGATTATTTGACATCACACTTCCAAGAAACCTTTAAATCAGTGCTGATAAAAATACAGTGATGGTAGAAAGAGCACAAGAGAACTGAAAAATGAAAAAGAGCAAATCATTATCTGAATCATCCTGAGCAAGTAGGATGTTACACTTCACCCAAAAACAGATGATGGACAAGGAGGGGGATAATTATTCTACCGAAAATGGGTATAAGGAGATCTGAAAGGTAGAAGTGGAAGCTAAAACAAACATTGACTGGAACAAATTAGAGTAATTAAATATTGGAACAACAAATTTTTCCACCAGCCACTTGCAAATCTAGGCTGATCTGTGCTGCAAAGTCAGGGTCTACTTAAGATTAAAGCAAGAATAACTTCAGAGAAGTCCCTTTGCCTTTAGCAGCTGATAGGTCAAACAAGATGACAAAATAAGCCCTTTTGGGTTTAAAAATTGCTGAGCTGATAGTCTTACCAAGACATTAACTGTTCTAGACATTTGATGAGCAACACAGCCACCGTGAAATGGATTAAATGCCTTTTTATTTTTTTTAAGAAAGCATATAATTAACTTATGGAATGTGTTGCCATGGGATGTAAGGGGAGCAAGTATCTCAGATTCATGTTAAATACTACACACCTATTTGTATAACCACCTAGTTAAATGGAGATCCAGACAAATTTCCCTGTATCAGAGCATTTGATTAGGTAAACTTAATATGGTTTTCTTTTCAAGCATTAATTATTTTCCTCTTGATGAACAGAGAATATCTGGTTCCCATTGCTCTGCTGGGAGATGATAATTGCTAATTTCTGTTTCATCATGCCAGATGTTATTGCAATTTTCACAGCTCCATTTAGAGGCTATTTCTTTGCTCCAAATGGTTTGGTCTCCAAGGAGGATGCCTCAGGCCAAAGGTACCGAGCAAAACTGTTTGAAGGGATCATTTCTTTAAAGATGTTTCTGTTCCATTATACAGAATAAATGTTTACCTGGTACACGAAAAGTGTTTAGATTCAAGGCAAGATCTAGCCTGCAACTGCTACAACTGTTCAGAAATATAATAACTTCAATTTTTCCAAAAAATTACTGCCAAAAATTAAACAGGCTTGTATGTTTACCTTTGCTCTGGGTCCTAATTTCTTTTTTGCTACTGAAGGACAACTTACTTAAGTAGTAGTGATTACAGCGCTTGGAACAATCTGCTTTGAAAAGAATCACCATATAATATTAATTACAGGCTTCTTCCTGCCACCTCATAATCAAAGCCCTGGGAGAATCCATATTGTGAAGTGTGAATCTTATATTTAATAGGTATTTAATTTGAATATTAGTATGGTTGTGTTTCAGGGAAGGCCTTTGCTTAATACTTCTTAGTAACATCTTGCACAATCCAATTTCAAAACCTCTCCTTCCTTTTCAGTGTTATTTGCCCTCAGTTATTTTCTATCAGACTCATTCATGGTATGAAAAGCTATTTCACCCTGTACCCTGTACTAAAATTTAAATTAAATTTTTAAAATACATTTTAAAGGGCAGTTATCTACCCAAATAAAATTAATCTTTTTTTATCAGAAAAGGTATGAGCCTGACCCTTTTTGCAATTGAAAAGTTATTTATGTTAAGAATTGCTTGATTTAAAATAAGATACTTCCAGATGAACCATTTCTTTTTGAACTGCTGTTTCAGAGAATTCAAATTAGGTTGTGGGGTTTTATTGGGGTTTTGGGTTTTCTTCCACATTTGAGGAAAAACTGATGTTTAAAAAGCAGAATTACCTGGAGGAGAGAAGCTGTTTCCTAGAGCAAACAAATTCTTTCCTATTGCAACTACACAGATATTTTTAAAATTATTTCTTAAAAATTTGAATTTTTTTTATTCTTACACACAGTACTGTACTCCTGATATCCTGATTTCTCAGTGAAACTCTGCATGACAGCACTGAAGGGTTGTCACATTTATTTTGGGAGCATTTATCTGGGCTGTATAGAGGGCTACTCCAACACAGGGTCTATACATCTCCCTGCTTTGATTTCTCTCTCAGTGAATATCCCACAGGAAAGATCTTCCTCTTCAACCTAGTTGGAGAAATTTCAGATTTGGTGAAGTGTCATTCCAAGTGTTGCCCCATTTTCTTCTCCATCTGAAACAAAAACTTCACAGGGAAGGAAAGTGTCACCTTTTTCTGGTCCCCTATTGCCTATACACTCCTGCAACCCCATCACCTTCACCAGAGTGATTTTTAGTGTACATTTATCATAGAATCATAGAATAGCTTGGGTTGGTAGAGACCTTAAAGCTCATCCAGTTCCAGCATCCTGGTCAAGGGCAGGGACAGCTTCCACTAGAGCAGGCACAGTCAAACCTGGCCCTGAGCACTTTTAGGCATGGGGCACCCACAGCTTCTCTGGGCACCTGCTCCTGTGTCAAGTGGTGTCAATTATTTACACAAGTAATGACTAAGTTGTGCTGGGGTGTGAACTTTCCACACATCAGCTACACCCTGAGCACTGCCTGCCATGCAAATGAAAAAAAAAAAAAAACAAAACGTGGAGCAACTACATTCAGTTTAAGAGGGATGAGATTCCTTGTGTGTGCAGAAAGACAGGGACATATCAGAGGAGTGGTGCACACTGGATTTATGTCTCTCCTTCTCTGTGAGCCTGGACTCTGAGTCTGCCCCAATGAAGCACTGGGTATTCCTGGGTAAAATAGAATATTTGTGAGTTCAAAACAAATTAAATATTTCAGTAACCCAGCAATAAAATCAGATAGTATTTTATAAATTATCACAATGGGAGAAGTCTAGTGATTCGACCACTGATTTTTGAAACATTATTTACAAGGATAAGAGGTTCCAAAATCTTTTCTGTGGTCTAATTTCAGCTTACCCTGAGAGCAGAAGCAATCTTGCTGCTGGTATCAAAATCCTACTGCAGCAGGAAGGTGCCTGATGCAGGCAAAGATGTGATTATCCATAGGAAGGAGAGATCCTATAGCTGTGCTCCTGCTGGGGCAGTGTGCTGACTCAACATAACATCCCCTGTGAATGTGACAGCTGCATGGTCTGCAGTTTTGGAAATCCGAGCATCTTTCTGGGTATTAGTCTGGAGGCTGTGGACAAGAAAGAAGCTGCAGAGCAGTGGATGAGGGATTAGCAAGTGCACAGAGGTCATGGCATTAAACAATATGTGAACTTCACAATTTAGGTCCTGCTCTAGTAAACAGGGCTAGGAGTTGACCAGAGCTTTTTTCCTCAGCCTATGGCTGTTCTGGAGTCAGTGTAGCAAATAGAATTTGTTTGCTGACAGCAGGATCCTGTGATCAGAAATTTGTTTTGTAAACACCTGTGTGTCAGAGGCAGGTTACAAAGGAGCTCCTAAGCTAAAAGCAGAGGTGGTGAGCACAGGCAGACATGACTCAGGTCACCTCTTCGACTGGACTGAGTTTTGGGGAGAGGAAAACAGGTCTAATACTCTCTCTTTCTATGCTCATTGTTCACCTTGAGTCTGTGCTCAATTAATTTAAGATGTAGGCAGGCCAGCTTTGCATATTTAGCTGAAGTTGTTTAAGGAGTTACTGCTTGCTACAAGTTTTTGGTGCAGGCTTCTGTGACTGCTGCTGAAAGAAAGAGTGAGTGCTCCTAAGTGCACTTCAGGGCAAAATAGTCGAGGTTTAAGCAAATCCATCTGGGAGCTTAAATTCCAGCTGTTTCTCTGCTGATGCTGCTCTTGCTGTCACAGAGAGGACCTGAGGGCTCAGACTTGTCATCATGTCACTACTGTTTAGTACAGAAACTGGTAAAATGAGGCAGTTTTACACTTTGCCATTGCTGAAGGTTGCCAGGTGTGGGGAGCTCTGACTCTCAATTCAAGTGAAATTTATCTGCATCCAAATAGACCAGCACACTCTACACCAGCAGGACCCTCTCAGTCCCTTTCCAAGTTAACTCTAAAATAGCTGGTCTCTTTGGGCCCTAAACTTTTGTGAAAAATAAAACACATCACTGATGTTTCAACATCTGGCCGGTGGTTATGAAGGGAATCCAGGCAGCCACATCCTAGCTGGATTGCAGACATCTCCATGTGTCCCTTCTTTCACTTTCTCCCCAGTGTGCTGCTGGGTAAGTGTGAGTGCAGAAATGTGGCAACACAGAAGGGCAAATAGAAAACCTTCTGAAAGCTTTTCCTTCTCCAACCAATTTATTGCAACCTGCATCTCCTCGCTGACCGAGCTGGATTAAGTCTCCATGACGGGAAGTCAGGAATGTAGATTTATTCAGCCTTGTTGAAGTGGTGGCACACGTCCCAAGGAAGACAAATAGCCTTTTGTGAGATAATTTGCTAACACTGTTCCACCCTAACGTGCATCTGTCCTGTTATCTCATGACTAATATGGACATAACCCTGCACACTTTCATCTGACATGCATGAATATGTCATCCTGATTTGTGCCTCGCTTGGTTGGGTGAAGGAGCCAATGGACTTGTGCCCAAGCAAAACTTGCTGAACTGAGATCAGAATCTGGTGTGTGTTTTCAATTCTCTGCTCGTGCCTATTTGCAAGGAGTGGCTTCAGTTCACAGGAACATTTAGAAAGGCTGTTTTTCATCCGGTCGTGTCTTTAACCATATGTAGAAGAACACACAGAATAAAACTATTTGTCATTCACTGTCAACATTGCAGTGGTTTCTGTTAGTCAAATTATTTTGGTTAAAAGGGTGGTGGGCACCTAATCAGGAAGAAACTTGTCCTGTGAGTAATTCTACACACTGAGTAATGGATGGTTGATTAATCTTGTCCTTTTACAGCATTTTAATGAATGCTGTAAAATTCTGCAGCATTTAATGACTAACTTGATGTAAATAAGAATCTGATGTAAATAGCATTATTACTCATCCTGCAGATAGGGAAATTGAGGTATGGGACAAGTCAGCATTTCTGGGTGAGGAGTCCTGGATCCCAATTCAGCAAAACTTCTGCTAAGCTTAAACAGAAGGCAAAGAGCCCTTCCCATATCTGCACTAAGAGGTCATTCAGAAGATTTAATTCTACCTGTGCCTCCTCAGCAAGTTTTCTGTGTGAATTCATCTTCTTCCAGTGAACAGAAGGCAATGATGTTGCCTTTACAAACCACCTGCTGAGCTTTGATTCTTTTTGCTGAGAATGATTCTTTCTTGGGCACTTAGAATCATCAAATATCCAGAGCTGGAAGGCACCCACCAGGATCATCAAAGTCCAGCCCCTGGATTTGAATGTCTCTTACCATAAACTGGACTTTCTCCTGGCTCTGCCACCAATGCCACTGGTTAGGAAGAATGATTCCAAATACATTTTGGGCTGGAACATAGGGGGTTTTGTTTCCTTCAGAATATCTGACTTTCTCAAAATAAGAGAAAGCCAAATAATTTCTCTTTCCAGTTCAGCCCTGAAAACTTTTGACTGTGTTTTTTTTTTAAGTTTTCCTCCATAAAGGTGGCACATACTATGAGTTTACTGCAGTGAAATCCAGCCCCAAAAAGCATTACTTAAAATCCCAATTGATGAATAAACAACCAGCTCCAGCTACATCCTGGACACAATTTCCAGAAGTACCTAATTTCTTCAAAGCAAAACAAACCAAGAGATCCAACTAATGTTTGACAGTGTTTGTGCCTTGCCAAGAGGTATTTGGGTTGTTTGGTGTTGCTTTGCTGTTTATCCACATGAGGACAGGCAGATTCATGCCCATGATGCAATATCACCCTTCAGAGGATGTTGGTTTTCTTTTTACACCAGGATGACTCAGCTCTTACAGGACAATTTATCTGAATTTACTTTGTTGGAGCTGGTGGCAAAATTCTGTGCAGGAGTTGGCTCCTTTGGCTAGTAAAGATGAAAATAACTCTTGCTTTTCCCAATTAATAAATAAAAGCTGTTAAACCATTACAATGCTACAAAATAAAGACAAATATATTGTTAGAAAGTAGATCCTTCACCAAAGCAATGAAGCAACTGCTCAAAAGCAGTCACTTCTTCTGAACATTATAAAAAAGGGAAATCCATCATGTCTTTTCATGAAATTTCATAGGGAATAAATCCAGATTAAACACACAGGATCTACTCTCCTGCAGAGACCCATGAGTCTGCTTTCCCCAGGCAAAGCAGAAGTCAGTTTAAAACTCTTCCACTCTGCCATCTTCTTCTCCATCACAAAATGCTGTAATCAAAACAGAAGCTTTGAATACAATTTTATGGAGTTGTAACTATTTCTACCAAAAAAAGAAAAAATCAGTTATATTATTCTGTAATATTTTCAATTGGTTTTTACAGTACCTCTAAAATGAATTTGACTCAATAATTGTTTTGAAGGAAAAAAAGTATGCAACTGAAATTCAATTGTTTGATTGACCCAAGTCTTTTAGCATTATTTCATTTCAGTTCCTGGAAAAATCTGAGAGAAAAACTGCTTTGTTGTGATTCAGAACAAGGACTAATTTCTGGATTCTGGAATTCCTCTGAGAGTGGAAACTGCAAACACAGGAGAGCTTTAATCACAGTTTTCAATTTAAGGCCTCTGCAAGTGCAATTGCAGTGGAAGTTGTAGAAACTACGTGGAGATTCAATGCAGAATCATTCTCACCCTGTTACACAGATTCCACTCCCAGGGCAATCCCTGGATTTTTCAGCCTCTCATTACAAAGCTCTTTCCATTTTCTTTGCCATGTGACACCACAGTCTGCAATATTCACGTGCTCTAAGCATCCCTAGTGAGAAAGTAGCCTCTCTACTTTTTAACAATGACACTGAAAATATTAAGAGAAAAATAATAATATCTAATATGATGGCTTACAAAATTATTTTTTTAAAGCCACAGACTTTTTTTTCATTTTTGACTCCATAAAGCCTTTTCTTATCATTGTAGTTATTTTCCCCCATGAGATCACCTTTTAACATTAAAATCAATATTTTTTAACCCCCTTTTATATCTGCTTGTGTTCCAGTTGAAGGAAAGAGGAAATTAGTGTTTATCATTTTAATATCCAGTATATTTTAAGGTCTATTATAGTTCAGGTGGGTTTTTCCAAGAAGAGGAAGCTTGATGCTCATTCAGAAGTCCAAAACCAAAGCAACCTTTCTGGTGGTCATGAGACCTTGTTCTCCCTGAGATATTATTCAAGACGAATAAAATAAAATAAAATAAAATAAAATGAAATAAAATAAAATAAAATAAAATAAAATCAGTGGCATGATGGCTTGAAGAAGAATTCAGAAGAATGCTGAGTCTGCACTACTACATCATTTGGCAGCAGTGGTTTCTTTGCCAGCTGATGAAGAAATTTGTTAACAAGACCAAGCCTGAGTAAAAGTACTTTTTGGCATAATGTAAATCAGACAATGAGTCCTTGCAAACACCACTCACACCTTCCAGCTACTCTGCACTAGAACGTGACATGGGAATTCTCACCACTCATCATGAATCATTCCAGGAAGACAGTAAGAGGGCTGGGATGGGGGAGCAGGGAGGAAAATGCCAATTAATAGCTGGATTACAGTGAAATAAGTACTTGTGGTGGGTTGGCTTGAATGTAGTGAATAGACTCAAGTGCAGAGAAGTGAATTTAATTGGAGTGTATGGATTAAGGTAGACATGGAGAAGAGATCTTCTCTGTGTAATTTCTGTTAGTTCATTTCTGGTATATTTTCATTTTAGATTATTTTTTGGCTCTTCAACATGTACATATATACATATATGTATAAATACATATGTACACACAGATATAATATAGACATTTTTCCTTGATGCTTTTGGAAACCAAATGCAAAACATTGCTTGGACAATGTCAGAGTACCTGGAACACAAACTTACAGTTTAACCCAAATAAATTATTGTAAATAAACATATAATTTAACACAGCTGATCATCATGTTCTGGTCCTGATCTCTATTGCTGTGACCAAGTAATCGCCCTCATATTCCAACTTACTGTGGGAGTAAGTTCACTTTCCTTATTTTTAGATGTCAACATCCCACCTAATCTTCCTGAGATCCCTCGACAGTCAAGGGATTTGATTCATACAGCCTTTAGTAAATGTTTTTTTTAATGATAAGGTGAACTTTGTCCTGAAAGCAGCTCTTTTCCTCCACAAATCACAAAGGAAATGTATCTCAGACACTGATTTTGGCTAGTGATGGGTATGGGTAACACAGATAAGTTCTCAGTACCTCCCATCTGATTCTCATTTTGCTGCCACAGCTGAAGCCACCCCATGCCCAGCTGTCCTCCAGGCTCCATGGATGACGATTAGCTCTCTGAGACAGGAGCAAGAGAGAATTACACCTTTGGAAGCCACAGCCTGGCAGCCCTATCTGGGAATTCAAATCCCTCTGACTCCAGGCCATGAAACAGCAGAACAAACAGGCAGATTGGCTCCCTCAGTGGAAGACAGCATCTGGCAGACAGGTGAGGCAGAGGAGGGAGTGATGACAGAGGCAATGTCATCAGTCTTATCAAAATCCAAAAGGACTGTGAGTTATAACCCCACTTAGGAGGTAAAAGTGCTTTTGATGGGATCTAGAGCAGCTTTTGAGTTGCTGCAAGCTGCACAGGGAATCCACTGTCATTCCCAGCCTGCTGAAGAATCAGACACATGGAAAGTCATCTCAGACCACCTCTCTGATCAGCTGTCATGTTCTTGGCCCAGCATGATGGAACCACTAAAGCTCAAGAAAATCAGCAGTGAAAAGTGCTGAGTGCAATTCTGGGTCACGTCGTTGTACATGATCAGGAAAAGCAGGATGTAAACTCCAGCTCAGGGAAGAGCAGGTGGAGGGAAGAAGCCTGTAGGTACATTTGTTTATGATATTTTGCAAAAGGCACATGCCTCAGAGCTGCTGGCAGTGTTCATTCTGCTTTGATAAGCACTTAGGGATGCAGTACACAGGGTATGACCATGCACCACTTCAGCTCTGACAGCATTTCTTTGTGTGGGAAACTCCCCTGGTTTTGTATTTTTAACATGAAACAAAGGATGAATTCGTTTTGGGGAAGGTTGTTTTCTTTTTACAGAATTTATGAAGCCCTCTGAAGAAAAGGTCTTTCCCTTCAGGCTTTTCCACATCTAACTATGGAGTGAGTGGGAGTGAGTTATAGCCATGTGCTGTAGGAAGTAGCTGAAAAAACATTGAAAGAGGCAGCAACAATTAGCTGCACTGAACCCATAAATATGATGCAGTAATCTGGGAAATCTGATTAAGGAATGCTGCACTCCTGATCCCCATCACACTTGTCAAAGTCTGCTCCTCTATTTGTTGTCTCCCACTCACAACCATTCACCCAATTCATTCAGTTTGCCCCTGCCTGACTATGACCACCCTCAGCTCATACAAAATCCATGGCTCAATTCCACCAGGTAGCCACAGGGGTCTCACTGGAGCCTCTTGTCCAAGGCAAAACATGAAATGGAAATTAAAATATATCAAACCCTACCTAAACTTATATTTTCATCTATTTTTTCTTGTGCATATGCACACAAGATATGTATACTGATAGATACGCGTATAGTATAAGATATAAAATACAAAATAAAAATAAAAAATAAAAATATATATTATATATTTATTATATATTATATAATTATATATTATATAATTATATATTCTTATATGTTTATTATATATTATTATATGTTATATATCTTTGCCCAGAGAAGCTGTGGCTGCCCCATCCCTGGAAGTGTCCAAGGCCAGGCTGGATGGGACTTGGAGCAATCTGTGACAGTGGAAGGTGTCCCTGCCTGTGGCAGGGGGTTGGAGTCACAGATTCCTGGATGATCTTTAAAGTCCCTTCCAACCCAAACCATTCTGTCATTCTCTGATTCCATAATATCATATATGATGTTATATATTGAGAATATGTATTTTGGTATTCAAAATTATAGGTGTTAAAATAATGCATTTATATTACATATTATATGTATATGTATTGATAACATATAACATGTTGTAATAATATATTGTTTATATAATATTGGCCCACTCAGAAGCACTTGAAAATCTTGACCTGTTAAAGAGTGAGTGAAACACAAACACACATAAACAAATCCACGTGGACAGATGGATATGTTACAGTGTATGAATGGGTCTAAATATTTACACACATACACACATGTCCACATATATTTTAGAAGCAAAATATTAATGGTATTTACATATTTGCTCTCATCACTTTTGTTTGCCAGAAAGTCTCCTCTGGAAGGCAAGATTGTTAATTTGGGGCTGGGGATGAGTTTAGTGACAAAGCATCAACCAAAGCTGTGAGATTTTAGCAAACATAAAAAAAGTCATCTAATAGTCCATCAACCAGCTCTTGCCACACAGATAAACCTTTTATCTCTCTCTCCCAGATTCTAATCAAGGGTACAGTTTGAATGTTTCTTATATCCCTGCAGCAACCAATTCAGCTGGGACTCCCCATGCCCTGGGAAATAAACTAATTTTGACACAAATGAGCATTTCAGAGTCTTGTTTTATCTCTTCCCATTAACATGGTGGTTATTATTTGTTAGTCAAGGCAATAAGAGTGTGTTTTCTCACCAAAGGGATGTGTTGCACAGCAGACTGTATCTGTTTGTTTGGAGAATTCTGTATGCAGAAGAAAACCAAAATAATTTACAGTAAGTGTGGTTGCAAGATAAAGTTTTCATTGTGGTTTAAAAACCATTTGAAATACAATGGAATCCTGGGTCTAAGAGTAAAACTCCAGTATTTATATAATTTAATAATTCAGTTTATGGTCTCCTAAATATTTTCTATTATCCAAATATAGTAACGCCATTATAAAAGAAATTTTTAAGTTTCTTATTCTATCATCGTTACAATATTTGCATGGTGTAAAAAATCATGTGTTTCAGTTTGGCTGTGCACAATCAGTCTGTCCTGGGTTTGCACTCATTATTAATTGCTCACATTGAAGATAGAAAACAAGTGACAAATGCATCATTGTCTCAAGGTTTAATTTTGAAAATGCAGAAATAAAACATTTATGTCTTGTTTTTATTGTAAGTCTTATGGTTCTTGAAAATGTGTTTAATAGTCTTGGGGTCTGCAATTGTTTCCTTTGGTTTTCATTCAGCTGGTTCTAGTTTCTAGCTTAGATGTTGACAAATAGTTTAAAAATGGAAGGTCTTGGGCTATGTACTCATAAACTGAGTAAGGCTTGGGTTTAAGGCTTGGGTTTAAGGCCTGAGCTGGTTCCTGGATGATTTTCACCCAAGCACCTCTGCTCTGGGCCATTTCACATGCTGATAATTCCCCATTTATAACTTTCAGGGTTTCCTATTTTCTCTGGAGTATCTGGATGTTTGGGTACACTGTTAAGTGAAACAAGCAGAAATTGGTGGAAAAGGATGAGTGGTTGGATGAACCTGAACACTCACCTGCTTGTCCTCACCTCTGCTCGTACACAAGGGAGAAACAGGAACTCTTTGGCAAGTTTGTGATGTGGTGTGTGATATATTTGATGTATCTTCACTTTTACATCAGATGAGAAGATGCCTGATGACATCTCCCTTGTCCAGCAGAGGAAGGTAACGCAGCCCAGGCTGGATTGTCATGGAGCTCTTTTCCTTACCACAGAAGGGGATTTCCCTTCTGTCCTCTCCAACTGATTGAAGAGGTTTTTTAGGAATTTTCTTTTCCTTAAGCATTGTTCTTATTAAAAATAGTTTACCACCTTAGGCCATAAAAGAAATTCTCTTCTGATCAGGCCTCCTGCCTCAAGCAACTAAATAAATAGCATACGTTTGATGTAGCAAATGTGAAAGCTGCCTGTTTACTTCTTCACTTTGAAAAATAATATATATTAGTTGCTACAGTTTTCTTCCCCAAGGTTCATGTTGTTGTAAAATAAACAGATGTTTGGGGGAGGGGGGAGAAATTTCTACATAAGTGTTTAAAATACTCCCAGTCACCCTGATTTACAAGCATAACAAAGGGTGATAAGGAAACAGAAGATATCAAAAGTCACTGGCTTTGGTTTTGTTTTATATTTTCTACTGTAAAATATCTGGCATTGCCAAAAAAAAAAAATGTAAAAGCTGCTTTGAAAGCAAGGCATCTGTTTTCAGAGCTTTTGAGACTGCAGCATGAAATGTAGGAAATATATAAGAAAAGAACCCAGCAAAGAGTCCCCCCTTCCAGAACATGAAAAGCTATAAAAAATCAAATCAAAATAAATATGGGAAACCATTTTACGATCCAAAGTTCCTTTTTAAAGCCAATGGTTTATGTGGAATACAAGTGGCACTCAGTTTTCAAACCTGAGCTCCTCCACAACACTTCACAAAGCCCTTCTTGAGGAAATCCCAGCTCAGCACCTCCTTCTAGAGCTGCACAAAATTTTAGTCAGCTGTTGTGTAATGATGTTTCTGTGCCACTGACCTATCTAAGCATCACACAGTGAGGGTTACCTGCAGTGATTAAGATTTCTCACCTTACTTGCCCTCTCCTTCTCTCCTACTCCGAGGAAGAAATGAAGAACAAGGACTGAGCATTCCAGGGCAGATACTTATTGTTCCCAGTCTCATCCAACCAAACAATTCCATTAGAAACTCATCTCTGGAGCCAGGTGGAGCCACAGCTGGTGTCACTGGCACAGCCCCATGGATGATCACAGATAGTGGTCATCTGTGGAAAGGAAAATCAGCCACAGCTGTGCTGCCCATTTAATTCATTTGGGCACTTTCCGTGAGTGTTGGGATTATGGGGAGGGATCTTTGAGGACCTGGTGTAAAATCCCACTGGAGGCCACAGCTTGCCACCAACTTTGAAACAAGAGCTAAGGTATTTTCACACTCCTGTGACCAGTTATTGGCATTTCTGTCACACATGCCTTCACTCAGTCTTTTCCTAACTTGCTGTTTTAATACACGCAGGCTTGAATTGTTGCGTTTCTTACATTGGAATTAATTTTGTGCTTGATTTTCCTCCCTTGAGTAGATCCAACTTATGCATGGCTTTGTTAACATGAAACTTTGCAGAAATTAAATATGTGGACACTACCTTTTTATTCTACAGAACAAACATACAGGTCAGGAGAGCTGAATATTTTTCAGGACAGGGGCACAATACAGTTTTCTTCTTTTAGCCTTATTGTTCCCTTAAACTATTACTCTGTATAATACATATTTTACCTGCTTCTATATTTTACGTGGCACTTCAGTGATATAGCCAGTTTTAGTTTTAATATTTAATGTATAATTATCTAGTTATTACTATTAAAAAGTTTTGCTCCTCTGTAGGATTCAGCCTTAACTAAATGAAGTTAAACATTATTCATTTGTTAGCAATGTGCAAGTAAATAGTGATGCAGCTGTAAATATTTCCTTTGTAAACCATGATTATTTAGAAATTTTTAACATATTCTGTAAAAATCTTAGAAAGAACTTTGGAGCCCTACTCTCTCCCGTTTTCACCATTTTTCACCAACTATGGATTTCAAATGTCCTGCCCTGACAAGAGGACAGGAACATACTTACAGAGAATTTATACTTTATAGCACAAGACCAGAATAATTAAAAAAGAAATAGGAATTGCTGGAGAGGAGGTGAGTGAGAATATTGGGACAGAAAATCCTTAAGTTTAGATTTATCCTGATTCCTTATACAAACATAAATCTGGCACCTGTCTCCCAGAGGGGCTTGGAGGAAGCACAGTACAGACTGCAGGTCAGGTAGGAGCAGAGATGATACCTCTGCTGATTGCAGAGGTTTGGATGATATTAAATTGCAGAGGTCCTGGAAAAGCTACTGATTCACCCTTACAGAAAACTTGGGAGACCTGGGGTTAAGATTCTTAATTTATGTAAACTGCACACATAGATTTATGATGATTTGTGCCCTTCAAACTCTGACACAATCAATTGGTAAGCAGTAAAAGATTATATATTTTATTAAAAGGTTCCTTCTTGGGATTTTCCCCCTTTAATTGATAGAAAATTTATATTACCTATTCATATAAAAACATGAGCTATATTCATTTTTTAAAAATGGGATATTTTTACTTTAAAAAACATCTACCTTTGTAAATTGGAAAGGCACACACATATGTGTAAAATACCACATATTTAAAATTTGTGAAAAATGTGATTTCCACATGCATGATTAATTGGTTTTAAGTGGAAATCTACTTCTAGTAAGTAGTTTAGGGTTAGAAAACCAGGCTTCAAAGGAATTTGGTATGCCTTCTTCACCTTTGAGATTCAAACACTGGAGCCAGGATTGAAAACCAAGGTATTTCAGGTGTCTGCATTTAAAAGACTTTGTTTATGTTAAGGCTTAGGTCACCTTAGCAGGTATGTTTTAATGAAAACATTACCTCTCTGTGACCTTTGGGATTTGAAGGTTAAAATGCAGTCACTGGAAAAAGGAATCCTCATTGTCATGGATGAAATCTTTGGCATTAAAGACATCATTTCTCATCCTTCTGAGTGACTTAGTGCAACAACAAAGGTTGTTCTCTTCAGAGAAGAGGTAATATGGAGGCTCCTGATTTCTCTTCTTCCCCCCAAAAAAACACAATTCTGAAACATTAACAAAATTAAGGAATGGCTTAAAAATATTTGAAGACAGACTCTTGAAATAGTCATGCTGAATTTTTCTCTAGATAACTGAGCCTCTTTGAGCTTTGTACTTCTCAAATATGAATAGAATCTGTGCTGATACCTGTGTTTTACAGGACTTTACCTAGTTATTGGTGACTTATTTTCTTCCTTGTTGCTCAAGAAATAATATCCATTCATTAAAACAAAATAAGGTATAGCAATAACACACTTTCTATAAGCCTAGTAATTTATAAACTATGTCAGACATCTGGGACAGAGGTCCTTTATGTCAAATACTAAATCTATTTAGCAGTTTATTTGTAACATATTTACAACTTCAAAAAGAAAGGAAGAAAGGAAATAGAGTGGGTTTTTTCCCTACTTTTTTACATTAATGAAGCTAACAGCCCTTGTGCATTTGCAATAAGTCAATTGAAGTAAATGACTTTTTATGACCATTATTAACTTCAGTTGTCACTGGAATGTCATCAACAAGTTATTCATTGCATTTCCAACTGGATCTTTTAAGTACAATAACATCAGAATTGCTGAAATCCTAACCTTCATTTTTTCTTGCAGGGAACAGGAAGGTTGGAAAGGATCTGTCGGTTCCCTAAATTCAGGTCAAGGCAAAGTGGCAGGGAAAAAAAAAAAAAAGATAATGTTTCAAAATCATCATTTTACACTCGTTTAAAAGCCTGAGTGATGAGCGAAATACATCATATTTCACTTAAGTCTTGTACAGACTGAAGAGAAAGATGGGCTCGTGAGCCTTTCTCATGTTAGCTATCTACAACAAAATCCAAAACAAAACAGGACTCAGCAACACCTATCCTGTGGCATGTGAGGGAGCCCTGATGTGGGAGGTGAGCAAACAGAGCCTGCATTTCTCTCTGAAGCCAGGCTATGCTGTCCAGGCATTTCCCAGCTTGGAGAGCAGCCAGCCCTAGGCTGGAAGTGACACAGACCCATTAGTGCTGTTGAAAGGCAGAATGGAGACTCCAGGAGTGTGTCTGTGTCACCAAACCCACAGCACCCCTGGGAAAAGCCTCAGGAGAGCTCACTCCAAGGACTGCTGTCTATAACCAGCATGGCTAAGGTCCTACCAGCTTTGGATACCTCCTCTCCTACACAATTCCAGTGTCTCCAGCCTGCTGGCATCACTGGAGAATCACAGAATTATTAATGTTTGGGAAAACCTCTAAGATCATTGAGTCCAATTATTAACCCAGGACTTCCACATGCACCACTAAACATGTTCCCAAACACCACATCTACATTCATTTTTAATGCTCCCAGGATGGTGATTTCACCTCTGCCTTCGGCAGCCTGTTCCAATACCTGGCCCCACTCAGAAGGAAGAAATATTTTGTCATATCTAATCCAAACCTCCCTTGGCATTTGAATTTGAGGCCATTTGTCCTGTCACTTGTTACCTGAGAAAGAAGACTGGCCCCCACCTGGCTGCACCCTCCTGTCAGGGAGTTGTAAGGGCCCAGAATTGTGGGAATTTCTGAATCACTTTCTCCACTAAATACAGGGTTAATAGCAGAGCTCTGTGGAGTTTTTCACCAATGCAAACCTGAAGCCATTGGTATCTCCTCAGCAGGATGTGAAGTTTCTGCTGCAAGATTTCTGGTGTGGGTATGGATTTCATTAGAAACAGGAATCCTTTCCAGTCATTCCCTGTTTCCTACAGGCATCAGTGTAACTCCAGTGGAAGAGAGGAATGGCTGGAAGCAGTTGCTGCAATGCTCATTTGAAGGAAAGCCTGGGTGAGGAAGAGGAACAGAGTCAGGCAATGAGACCTGGTCCTAATGGATACAGCAGGAGAGGGGACAAGGCCAGGCCAGAAAAGCAAAGAATGCCCCAATACAGGGCACACAGCAGGTGGGGTTGCAAACAATGGGGAATTTGCCAGAGTTTAGTCCCATTCCCAAATCCCCACACAAGGAAATGTCATTTGCAAACCTGCAGCTCCTGTTCTCTGCCCCAAGAGCAGCTTTTGGGTAAGAATGTCTGCATGCTTCAGTGTCTTGATCTGGAAGAGGAGCTATTTTTCTAAATTATTTTGAGTCTTGACTGAGTGCCTGCTTCTGCTCTTCCAGCACTGACACCAGGAATACACAAAGCTCTCAGGAAAAGCAAGAATCAGGGACTACATCTAGAAAGTGAGCTGAAAGAGGGTGAAAAGCTGAGAGAAGAGCTCAGACAAGGTTAAGATGTGTGTGTAATAAGTTTAGCTTTAAAGTCGCTTCCTCAGGCACTGCTGGCAGCAGGGAGCTGAGCAGAGCTTAAGCCATGCTCCTCTGTCAGGCTTTGCAATTTGGGCTTTTCTCTGCACTCTCCTGCATGCACTACCCAAACAAGTCAGTGGGAATTAGCTCAGAGGTATCCACAAGTGGTGCAGTCACACCTTGTCCTGCCCCAAGTCACAAGAATGGAAAATATCTACAGCTTCTTCCTGGAATGTGAAAAATAGCTTTTCCCAGTACACCGAGGTCAGGACACCACTGGAAGCTTGAAGAGACAGGAAGTTTTAGCTTTGAAACTTCTTTATACAAGGGAAAAGAGTTCTTTGTGTTTGGCAGAAGAACAACAAAAGTCTTTGCTTTAATAACATTCTAATAATATGTAATATTATATACATTTGGCTAGTAAAACACACCGCAAATTGCTTTAGTTGAGCACTTGAGACAAACATTATAATAAAAGGAAGTCCAGTACTTGGCCAAATATGCAATTAGCTGCCACCCTGAAGCAGGATTTGAGATCAGCATATTATCTTTTCAGGATTAAAGAGGTGGCAGTTAAAAATAGGAAGGCATAATTAAAAAGAAAAAGACCAAAAGATTTAAGAGTACTTGTGGTGAAACTCCTCACACGTGATACAAATTAGTGCTGTGCCGGATAGAAAGGAGCAGGGAGGTGAAAAGAGCAGAGAATCTGATCTTGTCTTAAATCCAGCTGGATCCTACAGGCAAAATTGCCTGCCCACGTGATGTTGTAGGGTGGTATCTCAGGCAGAACTGCCTCCTTCAAGTCATTTCCATGACAGTGAATTCACACAAGCTCCCATTCTCTTGGTTGCCTTTCAAGTCTGCTGCAGTAGTCCTGGAGGCTTCCGTGGTGTTTGACTCCAGTTTTCATTTGAACCCACCAGCAATTTTGCCATGAACCCTGGTGTAAACAAGATCAGGATCTAAATCACTGGGGTAGGTTTTTAGCCAATATAAATTGCCTTCATTACAAGATAGGGCTGTAGCAATTCCACCTGCAAGCTGCAACAATTTGCACCATGGAGTTATGACAATGCTGCCTTAGGGGCAGGATAAATTGCCCCATATAGCAATGGCATCTTTTTTAATCTGTAAAAGATCTGCCACTTGTTTTAGAAACACAGGTGGTGCTTGCAATCATATGCATCTAACATTTCTTTCCATTCCATTTGAGCCAGCAGTGCTTTTGCCACTCACAACATCAAGGATAACATTCAGCTCTTAATCAAATAATAGGAGAAACCACATGTTTCAAAAGGAAAAAAAAAATTAAGACTGTAGCATCTGCTTTACGAAATAATCTGGCCCTTGTTCACTGATTATGTGGTTACAGACAGCAAGAGGGCAGGATATAAAGTTAATAGAAACATAAAATTCTTTTCTCTGATGTGATCCTTTTATTAAAAAGTCAATAAAATTATAATAATTTGAAAAAAACCCAAAAAAACAGAAAAAAACCCACTCACCTGCCAAAGAAGACTTATGCTTGCATGAGCTGAAGGTTGATGTCAGACAAATTTCACTGAAGAGGAGATTTATAAACATGATGTAACTCTGACAAGCTGGGCTTTGTATCTTGGCAAAGGCAACTTTAAGAAAATACCCATGTACACAGGCACACACAAACACACTTCTATATTGTACATTGGGTTTTAAGGTTTATTGCTCCAGAAAAGTTATTGAAGGAGATTATGTGTCTCATCTTGTCTCTTTTTAAAAATAGAACACTTATATGTGTTTTTTATTAGCTTGTTTTAGGATTACCTTAATCCTGCCCAAAATTTTTCACCACTTCCCCCTAGTGCAATTTGCAATGGTAATCTGTTTGTGAAGGGTAATGTTAGAATAACTGTAAATATCTTCCCAACAGAACCCAAACAATAAAAACAAAAGCTGCAGCTTAGGGGAGCTTTGGTGTGCCAAAACCCAAGCTCACTTAAGCACACCCTGTGATGGATAACAATCCAAATCATGTCATTAAATCATGGGAAGTTGTAAAGTATGGGATAAACCCAAAGAAACTTCTGTTTGCTGGGAAAATCCTGCCCTTATTTCATTTTCATGCGGTCTCATGGGTAAAACAGGAAGATTTGGATCCTTCTGTGGTTTTCTACAAAAACAGAGACACGTATCTAAAAGATACATATAACCTGTTTTTTTCTTTTGTTTTTTAGAAGATTTTGCAGATTTTTATAAAAAAATTATTTTAATATGGCCTTTATTTCATGAGGCTGGTGAAATCTTCTGAGTCTGTGTGTAGAGCAGGCAATGGATACCAAGGTGTCCAGGTCCCTTCCTGTGCTGATCAGACATAGAAGCAGTGTGTTATACCTCCCTATTTAATCCCTGTACACAGTCTTCCCTCCCATGAAAACTTTGGGGATGAAGGGTTCTGTGTCTAATTGGGAAATGTCTGCTCAGCATCACATCACAGCTAAAGCATCCTCAGGCCTACCTGATTAGAAAAAGCTTACAGAGCCATATTTCCACTTAAAATGCAGTAAAAAATAACAATATTTATTTAATAAATAAAGAACAATAATAATTTCACCTATTTGGAACTTAGTGAGTTAACTCTAAACTGTCCAGTCCAAGAGCAGGAGAATTCCATTTACCTGGCTGTAAGTTGAATTCAGGAAAATTTGTTTTGCCATTGAACCCAATAGCTGTTCAGTCACAAATTCTTGACAGAAAATATCAAGCCAGGAACAAATAAAACCATGGGCATGCTCGTGTGCAGGACTAATTTTGTGTGATGGGTTGCTCTGTTGTGCCTACTGCAACTTGGTAAAACATTGGGGAAGACAATGTTGAGCTTGGGAGAATAGAATGGAGAAAATTTATCTTCCTTATGAATCTTCTGTTTGATTTTAATTTCATTCAAGATCAATATTTAACTTCTAATTTAGACTGTCATCATCAGGATCATCAGAATCATCAGAATCATCATCAGGGTCTTCTCTGGATCTGAGTTTCTCCAGTTGCAAAGCAGAGAACACAAATGCAGACAAATAGAGACATACACAAACAAATACAGACAAATGCAGACAAATACAGACAATGCCTTCAAGGGCACCAGGGATGCTTGCAAAGTGATCCAGGTGTCTCAGACTGAAAAGCAACCTCCACAGAAAAGAGGTAAACCCCAAACCTCCCCCATCTGAGGGCAAACTTAAGGATGTGCATCTTGATAAAACTCCAAAAGCTGGTCTTCAATTCTGGGGCACAGCCACAGCTAGGATGGAAGTTTACATAGGACCTAAACGTGGGAGTGAGGATATGTCAAAAACTCCTTCCATTCCCTTTGCAGGTTAGATTCAGGGAGGACAGTGGCCTGAAGCACTGAGACCCCTCAACAAGGGCAGTGGAAAGGTGCCTTTGAGTAGGCAATGCCCGGCAGAGGGCTGAGACTTCAGATAGAGGTCATTTAAAGGGAAAAGGATATTCCTATTTAATATTTTAGGTCTTTCAGACAACAGATCTGCATTAGAAAAATACACATCTCCCTCTGTCTGTCCCTTTTTCACATACCCCCTTCTTCACCTATGCTTTATAAATCAGTTGTTACTGTTTTACTACAGACCTGAGTCTTCACAAATACTCAATATGCAGCAAAATGAGTCTGGCCTTCTGGGTGCTGTCACACAGCCAACACAAAATTCCCCATCAGAATTTTCTCAACAGTGGAATAAAACCTTTCCGAAATGGAAAAATTAAAAATACACTTGGTCAGGGAAGAGGATGAGAGATGAAGGGGGGAGGAGAAAAAGGTGGGCTCATTAATCTGCTCTAATAATAAATCCTTATCACTTATGCATTTCAGTTAGTCCTTCAGCCTCCACATTCTATATTTAAATACATCTGCTTCACATGTGCTTTGCCAATTAGCTGGTGATATTAACTGTTCAGCACTATCTATTAACACATGGCACTGCTGAACGACAGGACAGACAAGCTTGACCAGCAGAGATAGTCATTCATGAGGCACACATTACTCTCTATAACTCCAAGTGGGGAGATAGGAAAGTGGCACAACAATTGACCTCGGTTGTACATCAAGGCTAAATAGACACAGAGTAAATTACAGACAAGTGAGACAAGCTACTAACTGTTCCTTTAGCAGCCCATAATGTCAGTAATTCTATTACAGTGATTGCTGGTTATGCAGTGCAGCTGAGATGTAGATTTTTCTTTTTTTGTTATTTTCTTGTCTCTGTCTCTCTGTCTGTCTGCATTGTAAAATTTCTAGCTCACTGATGGAACAGATAGATTTATCTATTGCAGCAGGGGAGGATTTTAGATTGGATATTGGGAAAAATTTCTACATGGAAAGGGTTGTCAGGCATTGGAGAAGGAATGTGGTAGATTCACCAAAACTGGAGGAGTTTAAAATTTGTGTAGACGTGGTGCTTAGGGTCATGGCTTAGTGATGGACTTGACAGTACTGGGATAAGAGCGATCTTAAAAGTCTTTCCCAACCTAAATGATTCTGTGGTTCTCTATAAGGACAAGAAATGGTCATTGTGATCAACCTCCAAGAGACATCTATAATCCACACAGGCACAGATCTTCCTGAACAGATTCTTGCTTTAACTAGAGCAACATCAAAACAGTTTTTCTGGTCCACCATACCACAGAAAATATCTCAATACTGAAACAGTTTTGATCTCTTGCAAGGTGATAATGTAAAGGTTTTTTAAAGTGAGGTGCATAATATCGAATTAGTGCTAGAATAGATAGATAGATAGATAGATAGATAGATAGATAGATAGATAGATAGATAGATAGATAGATAGATAGATAGACATCTCAATTAAGCACTAGATGTGTATTATTTATAAGGAGATTTTGGACACCTAAATCGCCTAAATGAAGGTGTCTTAACCTGCAAGTGCAGCACACCCTTTCCATTGCCTAACATCTGTTCCCAACTAAAATAACTTGGGTTCTCCTGCCTGTCTTTTTGTTGCTTCTTCAGAAAACTGTGGTTATCCCTTGGATTTTGTATGAAGTCTTGTGTAGAAGTTTCAGATGCCCTATGACATATCAGCAACTGAAGTGAACACCCAGAATCACACTGGGAGAACACTACCCACTGTGTTTCCAAAAGTTAAAACTAAGTGGAGCTGTGAAGAAACAAGTTGTGTCAATGCACAGAACAGAGAGCAAGAAGAAGTCTGATTTCTTTCCATCCCACCACTTACTCCTTGCATGCCAACAATTAGGTGGATTCAGCATCCACCTCAATTTACTCATCTAACAACTCTGACTTCATCAGGAGGACAGTGGTGATAAAATGGATGTGGAATTCAGGTTTTGTGATGCTCTGGTAAAGGAGAGCTTGCTGTCTCTGTTTGGCAGGTCACAAAGGGCAGGATTCATCTCTCATTTTATAGCCATCCATAAGAAGCCTTGTCAGCCATTCAGGTCACTGAGTAAGTGCCTGAGGCAAAAGGACAGAAAGCCTCTGGAAGTGCCTCTATCTCACGGATCTCTAGAAGAAGCCTGAGCATAGATGAGATTGAATGACTATTTAGACAATTAAAGTAATGATATGCCCTTTCCCCTTTCTTCATCTTTCATTTGTTTGTTTGTCTCGTGATGCACCAGGAATAAAGACACATCAGATAAAGATTTATCAGGAGGCAAAGTGAGAGCTGAAGGGCATTTCCAGCATAGCCAGTCCACAAAATGGCCATGCTCTGTTCAATCTGGCCTCTTTTCCCTTGTTTCCAAGGTCATAGCTGACAACAACTGCAGAAATGCTGACTAGAGTTAAACAGGGTAGTAATTGCTATAGGAAGTATATTTACCCAAAAAAGGGGTAATTCTGGGGCTGTTTTAGCTTTCTTTCAGAAAGAAAAATGCCATTGAGATACCCAAAGAAGACCTTCTTCCACACTGATCAATGCTAATTTTGTGCAAACTCTCTTGAATTCAGAGAACATTCTACTCAACAGAGTTACAAGGCAAACACAAACCCATGCTCTCATTTAGCAATTTTATAGGCCCCAAAAAGGTCAAAGCCCAAAAGAAGAAAAAAGCAATGACACAAATATTATTCAAATTATCAAATGGAAAGAAAATTGGGTTCAATTCCATGGCGAATTTTAAAGCAGGGACAACTTTCTATTATTTTGTCAATTTTCACAGTGTAGTTACTGACAGACCATGAAGCTACATGAAGGTGCTTGGAGAATTTGGCAAATAAGAACCAGGCTCATTCTCATTGTTTGAGTTACTGGCATGTGGAAAAGTCATGAAGAAATAAAAAAATCCATCTTCCAAGAAGAATAGTCGGTGCCCTTGCATGACATCAGAGTCTGTTTACAAATAGATGGATCTTGGTTGCCTAAACACAGGACTGGGCTCTTAGAGCACCAGAAGGGAAGTCCAGAGAGCTCCATGACATGATGAAGGATTTGGGGTACACCTGGAGCACCCTGAAGTTGCAAATAGTGCAACACCTCACATATATATGTCCAAAAAATGTCTGTGCTTAGGCAAATGAATCCTACTCAGTATGTCAAAACCAAAACCCAGCAATTATTCGGAATTAAAACCTATTCTACATACGCAGCTGAGCGTGAGCGTTGTGCAATGGGTGAAGGCAAACGGTTGCATTTAGTCACGCAGCATTAGTGAGGGGTATTTATACTACCTGTGTTTACACAGCTACACTAGAAAGCTCAACACTGCTTTCTGCACAGACAAGAGAAACACAAGGACTGAGTCAAACAAGGGGTCTGTTGCATGTTTAAATAACACTCTGAAGAATCCTTTCACTCCTCTTTGCCTACAGAGGGGCACAAGCACATTCTTTACACCCTGCAGGCTGTGAGCTAGATGGCTGTGGTCAGGCTGGCCCTTCTCTGCTCTGGAACATCAAATCCTCCATGGGGTTTATAGACCTACACCAAAAGGAAGGTTCTAGATGTTTTGACATTCTAATCCTAAATTTGGCGCTGTCCCTTCTGTGCTGTGGGAAACTCTCATAAGCACCTCTTGCTGATTTGCAAGAAGAGATGACTGTGCACAGCTGCCTTCCCTGCCAGGTTCTGGGAAGGATTATGGATACAGCAACTTAACAGCCCTTTGAAGTATAACAAAAAAAAAAAATCATAAAATTACTAAAGCATATTGTTAAAAAAAGTGGTCATGGAACATGTAAGATGAGCTACTAATTCTTAAGTCACACGAATGCACTTTAGGGAATGCATTATTTGAGATGCACTTTATGAAGTGCATTATTTGAGCTGTGCAGCCCTGGGTGAAGCAAGCCCCCACACATGATCTCTACTCAGATGGGAACACAAAAAGGGCTGCAGGAAGCTAAAATGTACAGAAACGTCAGCCCACAATGTCCTGCAGGGACTAAACCACACTGTGTGAGGGGAAATTCAAGGCACATCTGCCCAGCTGAGGATGGCAGACACCTGAATTACACCTGTGAGTGCAGACAAGGAGGGCTCTGCTGGAAGGTGTCCCTACCCATGGCAGGGCTGGAATTAGATGGTCTCTGCAATCCATTCTGTGATTCTGTGATTCTGTGTTTCTGTGGCTGCAACTCCAAAACAGTAATAGGAGCCTCCTGTATCTAAATCTTTTTTGTATACAATTGCAATTAAAAAAAAAAAAAAAAAAGAAACCAAAAAAAACCAAAAAAAACCCAAGAAAAAGGTCAGCTTGGAACAGGATGAGAAGTAGTTTTGCCTGATTTCCAGACATTTTGGATAATAAGGATATACCCAGGGAGAAGTTATATCTGTTTGGAGAAAACACAGGCTGATTCAGATGAGGTTTATGATGGAGACCAGTACAGAAAAATCACTGTTTGGTGCCTTCAGAGATGGCAAAATTGAGATCCAAACCATGGTTTCCTAAAAGACAGAAAAGTGTCCCCACCTTTAAACAGGGACATGATCAAGTTTTGATATGTCTCCTCTTTCTGTTTTAAATAAGAACTATCTGGACTTTATTTTCAGGCAGTTTGATTTCCTGTGCACTCTAGGAAAAGACTCAATACCAAGCCTAGTCTGAAACCCATGGAAATGGAAATATCAAATATTAAATATTAAAAATATATTAAATATTAGACACACAGAAGTCTTTTGCTGCCCCCTTCCCCCTTCTCAACACCTCCAGGCTGTGCTTAGGGATGAAGGAAGGAGAGGATTGACTGGATCTGTCATGCAGCACCTGGATCTGAAGACCTGTGGGAACCCATGCTGCTGTGCTGGAGATGAGGGTGAGTAATGCAATGAAAACTAGAGCAGCTGGGACATGCCATGACCTGCCACGTGTTGTGTGACCTGATAAACTGAGTGACCCTACAACTCCAGCTGAGGCACGGAGTGTCATGCTCTGGAGCAAAGGAAAAAGTCTCCAATAAGCTCTGGATCAATCCTGCGTGGTGTGAGACGTGCCCATTGTTCACTGAGAGGAGTCTTGAAGACAAATTTGAGCATTGTGAAGGATAGAGTCCAAAACTGTTTGTAATCACCCATTTTTGCTCTTTTTTGAAATTCTTCCTGGTTTAAAATCTATTAGGCCTTAACTCCTTCTTTAATGAATTTTATTTAAAAAAACTTTTACTCTTAAAAATGTTCCTTTGAACTTTGTTCTTCATAAAATAGTAATTCATTATTACTGGAGATAACACCAATGTCTAATCCCTTTATGATCCTTCGTACAAGGACTGTGGGAATGATAATTAAGTTACTTTGCAGCAAGCACACCTGTGAAGCAGGTAAACATTTATTAGCTCATTTTAAAAAATTAATTTAAAAAATGTTTGTTGTGTTCTGTGCAGCTTTTCTTTTCCTTGAAGGCACAGAGAGATGAAGCAACCACGACCTATATTATGAAATTAGAATGCAATTATTGCTTTAAGTAAAACAAAGCCCAGCCTCACACAAAAGGTGTGGAAATTCAAATTGCTAAATGATCCGATCGTAGTCACACTTGGTAATCAGCTCCAGTGTTTTCTTGGCAGGGTCCTACTATGAATTATGATGGGAAAATGAAAAGACATGTCTTGTCCCATGCTGTTGCCATGTAAATGTATGGATCATGGGGAGATATAAACACTGGAAAAGTCTTGAGTTACGCTGCCTGTGAGTAATTGTCATTTCTATAAGCAGGCTGTTTGGAGTTGTAAGAAATAGGAAAATTATGCCTTTTGTTCAAGACTTGACAATGTGGAAGAACCCTGCCAGACCTGTCTTGTTTAATCATGTTAGCTCAGCAGCAAAAGGAACAGTTTCTTCTAAAGGGAACTCTGCGTTCCTGGAGCAGGAGGAGGCTGGACCTCAGTGCCTGCTCTCCTAAGCCATTCACACTCTTCTGCTGTGAATGGGAAGAGCCTTGCAGGGATTCCAGGCTGCCTCACTTTGAGGAGCAAGCAGCCTTCAAGTCATCTTGTTCCAGACACATCCACATGTGCCTTCTCATAGAGTCAGAATCCCAACCCTGGCACCGTTATCTTCTGTGCCAGGGGCTGTGCATGCTCACGTGGGAGATCACCCACAAGGAAATGGAAGGAAATATTGTGATCCCCATGGACCACCTGGGGATGTGAGACACAGAGAGATCCCTGCCTTTGTGATCATTCAATAGATTCGTGGCAGACACCCCAGGTAACAAAAGCAGGCTGCAGGGCATGGCTCAGTGGGTATTTACCCTGACCCCTGCCAGGCTGTGGGCATTTCTGCTCCTGCCACCTCCAGCCTTGGGCACATCCCTCCTCCAGGTGTGCCTGCAAACACCTGCATGGCAGCACACCCAGGTGAAGGGGTTGGTCTAGAATGTGCAATGAGAATAAAAACAGGAACAAAGAGATCCAATCTGGATCTGACAAGCAACGGGCAATTAAAATTTAATATATATAGATGTGTTTCTACACACATCAATTTAAAAAGAGGCCCTGTCTTCTCTAATGTAACCTTAGACAATTCTGTTCAGTCACCGCCATCTGCATAGTCTGGTTTTCAGACCAACCCAGATACTGGTCAAGATTATGGTTTTCAGGAATAATTGTTTCTGAGTGAGAAGAAACACTGCCTGAAGTTTACTCAAACTTTTCTCCCTGATCCCATGACTTCATTACAGCCCTTGGCAAAAGGCATAATTGGGGAAGGTGAAGGACAGGATTCAGGCATTTTTGGTACTATGCACTATGTTTGCTTGCTATAGAAACAGGGAAAGAAAACTGAAAACTGTTAAATTTGTTACCTCTTGAATCACTCAGGTATCGAGATTAAGAGACATCCCCTCAAAGTAGGAAGTTGCTAGAGGATTTTGAGTAGCTAAAGAAGGATGTCTGACTTACCACATAGGCCAGGCCGTATTCTAAAGTCCACTTTGAAGGTAAACATGTCCTTTAAGGGGAAAATATTCAGTCTTTAAGTGCCCAACAATAAGGATTTTTTTTTTTTTAAAGCATCAGTTTGCTATTTCAGTTGTTTGCTGGGTTCATAGTTTAACCCTATTTCTTTTCCATGTGAATTTTTCTGTCTTCTGTTTTTGTTTATTGGATGTTCTTAGACTTCTGGACAAAGAAAAGCATCTTTGTCATATAGGTTTATACAAGCTTCGATAAAAATACAGTTTGAGTTCATGGCGTCTTTCGTGCCACTGCAAGTCCACACTTCAATATTTCATCATTCTGATGACTGACCAAGATGTGAACATGACCAAGATGTGAACAAAGGGCTCATACCTGAAGGGCAAAATCATACCCATAAAGGATACACACCCACGGATTAAAAACCTGGCAGCCCATGATGCACCCTGGACACTCAAAAGCTGCCCAAGAGTTGGGGTTCCTTTCTCCCCATTTGTGATCCCCTCTGAGGGCTCCATATTTTATTGTGGAAGTTGTTCACTTTCTTCTCATCAGAGCAAATTTCAGCCTCAAGACTGATGCAGATTAAACATGGGTTAATTTATATTTTTTCACAGTGGTTAAGTGTTCTGTAGCACACTCCAAGTGATTCCTGAAGGTCAGGACAAGGTATGGGTAGCCTTGGCCACTCATGGCTGTACCTTCTGTGGGGAACAACCTCAGAACTTTGAAAAGTAAAGCCAAAAGACATCTGGAAGAGTGATAATTTCAGTGCTCCCAGTTACAAATACTCCATGCTTTTCTTTATGTGCTGGTGTTGTTGGTTCTTATTTCTTTGTGTGTCTTTAATACCATGTCTGTGTTTGGTTTTTTATTCTGGACTGAAACAGACTTCAAGCAGAAATTTTCCAAACCTTTGAGTCCAGGCTCAAGCCTCTGTTGCATTTTTCTTCCTAGAATATGGAAGTAAAAAGCTTTTTAAGAATCCAAATTTCAACAGCTCTTCTCTGAAACTAACAAGGAGTAAGGGAGCACCCTACCAGCCCTTTTGTATTACCTGAATAACCCTATCAGCTTTGCCTGTGGACCTTCTCGTGCCATCAGTCTTGTTGCATCCACCCAGAATTAAACTGGATACACAAAATCATCCATGAAATGAAGGCTGGTTGTGCTGGTGGGAGAGACCCACCCAAAACTAATGAGCTGCAGAGCCTCGAGTGAGCTATAAACTACATGTGCAGCAAAATCAAACACACCCACAGTGCTCCCACTGGGTGTTCTCTGTTCCTGCTCTCTCCACCAGATATGGCTGACAGAGCCTTTCTTCTCCACTGTTATTTCATTCAGCAAATTGGAAACATAGGGCACCTCCACCTAGTCCCTGACCCATGAAACCACAGGGGGGTAAAGGAGAACATGTCAGAATAAAAGCAGTGGTGTGTGTAAAATGAAGGCTCCAGTCTGCTGGCAGATGTACACTTACCAAGTGAGATAGCCCATGTCCCAAAACATTTTCTTCCCGTTACTAGTTTTTACAGAGGAAGCAGAAGTTGCTGAGGAACTAAAGCATGCTTGACAGTGGAATTGTGAGTCTTGGGGAACTATTTGCAAAAAGTACACAAGGTCATAGCTTGGTGCTTCACCAAGCCCTTTGACAAACACATGGGCCTCGTGTATTTTCTATCCAATAGAAATGGGTACAGCCAGTGCTTCTAACAAGCAAAGAAAGAACCAGAGAACTCCACTTCTATGCATTTTGTACATCCAAATCGACCACACTATGTTTTTGATGGATTTAGTCTGACCAGAAAGCTTATTCTTTTTAAAGGAAGCACTCTAGTCACTACTTAGGTCTTTACTTAGGTGTCCACTCTTTCCTGAAGTCTCCAAGTCATTGTACAGCAATATAATTTATCTGCCTTGTGTAGAGCTCTGACATATTTCTCAGCATGGAGGGCTGGATCACCTCTGCTGTAAAGACAGGCTGAGAACAGTTGGAGCTGCTCTGCTTGGAGGAGAAAAGGCTCCAGGAAAACCTCAGATCCTCTAAAGGGGGCTATGAGAGGGCTGGGAAGGGACTTTTGACAAGGACATGGAGGGACAGGACACAGGGGGATGGCTTTAAGCAGAAGGACAGCAGGATTAGATTGGATGTTAGGAAGAAATTCTTTATTGTGAGGAGGATGAGGCCCTGGCACAGGCTGCCCAAAGAAATTTTGGAAATATTCATCCATGGAAGTATTCAAGGTCAGGTTGGATGGGACTTGGAGCAGCCTGGGGTAGTGGAAGGTGTCCCTGTGCACAGCAGGGAGGGATGCAACCATAAAGGTCTTTTCCAACCCAAACTATTCTATGATTCTACAGCTTTCTGTTTTGATTTAGAGACTTTTGCAACAATCTCCTTTCATATCTATTAGCACGCTGTGACTTTCCCCATAGTCCATCATTTACAGCTTAAAATGTGGGTTTTATAAAGCTAAAAAGTTCTTATATGGCTTTATGAACAATTTGCTTACTTATTTACCTAATACCTATTATGCTGAGTGTCTAATCTTCTGTGGGATATTTTTTTCTCCTATTGCATCTGTCATATACAGTATAGGTGGATCTGCTAATGAAACCTGTTATTAATACTGTCCAGCACTTCCTGTTATAAGACTCCTTTTGTGCTGTTTGTAATTATCTGCAATTTTCAAATTTCAACTGAGTAGGCCAGGAGGACTTGCTAAGGCATTATTAAGCTGTTACATGCTTTAGGTTGGTGGAGACTGTTTATTTTAATCCAGTGCACTCAAATGAGCAGGAGTCATTACTGTGGCTCAGCCTGAGCTGAACTGACATGTCAGGGAGTTTGGTGGCTTTAGGAGGAGCTCATAGGCTCCCTGTTATCCTGCAGTGTCCCCAGTGAGACCAGAAAGAGCAAGGAGAAGGTGCCTACATGTTCTATCACCCTGGCTGTGCAGTGTGGAACCCCAGTGCTCAGATACTCAGCTTTCCTGGAGACACCTGCATGCCAAAACCTAAAAATAAATGTCTCAGTCTGTGAACTGAATCCTACCCTCTCAAAAGCAGATGAGAAGAATCCCACCTAAATTCTCTAAATTCTGAAAAAATCAAAAGAGTCTTAGGAAAAAAAAAAAAAAGATGGGGTATTTCCAGAAACATTTAGCAAGGAGAACCATGGAAAAGCCCAGGAGGAAAGCAATCACTCTGTCATCAACAGACAATAAATACTGGTGGAGAGGACCACCCACTGAACAAAGAAATTAAACACAATTTTGAGTAGATGTTCAGGGAGTGAGATCCAGCCAATCTGCAATCTGAACAAGACTTTTTGAGTAGGGTACATGTGCAAACTAGGGTGTGGAAACTGAGAGGAGTTTAATGTGAATGCATGTAGGTGAGCAAATCTCCACTGGTACCACTCCAGGGTAACCAGAGCTGGTACACAGAGTGAGATGAGGATGACTAAGCTGTGGTCAAGAGCTTGCTGATGTAGGTTATACAGATCCAGAGCCAGATTTAAATTGTTCTTTAACTGTATTTTTAGGTGGAGTCATAAGTAACATCAGAATTTTTAAGTCCTGAAGGCTGAACTACCTCTACCTGCAGTGTAATTATCAAGAGATTTAAAAGATTCACCAGTCATAACAGAATTAACCCCATGTGAAAGGCTGAGAGAGAGTTGTGTTTTTATGGTAGGTATGGTGTATTTAACCTATCTCCTGTCGAGATACACTGATTTTTCTGAGAACAGTGTAAATGCTGAGCTGAAGTCTTCAGTCATGCAGTTTTGGTTATTATAGTCACTTTGTTAAAGTTTCTATTTTCAGTTTTCCCCAAAGAATAAATAATGTTTCCTCATGCAAATTATGCAAGCTTGAATGAGCAGCGGGTACAAAGTGAGATTGCTACTGATGTGTTATTATGAGGACAATCAATCTGATTTTTTAATGTCTCTTGAATAGCTCCTTCAGACATATTCCACTGCAAAAACTGAGGAAAGGCAGTTTAGATGTCACTCCAATAAAATCATTCCTTCTTGTCCATTAATGTTTTTAATAGACCAGATTTTGTTGTTTTGGACAAATCTGAGCATAAGACCGGGTGAAAGACCATGGCCATTTCTTATTGTTGTTTATACACTGCCAGTCAAGTGTGTCACAATAGTAAGATTAATTTGTGCACAACTAAATCCCATGTGGGATCCAACTACACTGTTCCTACAGCAACTGCAAAACCTTTGACCAAAGTATGGGGGTCCCTTTGCCTCTGGCACAGAGGAAGCACGTAATAGAAGACCTCTTTCTCTGAAGACTTCTAAGCTAATGAGAAAAGTTCACAAAAAGTGGAAGAAAACAGTCTGATACCCAGTGGGGAAAGTGAGATGCAGAGAAAACAAAAAGTTAAAACTGGACCTAGCTCCTAGCTGCCAGTGCCCGTGGTTTGGCTGCCCAGGAGCTGCAGTTTGCTGGAAGAGTGTTCATTACCATGGCTACTTTGGGATATTGTCTGCATGTTCCTAAGGAGTGAAAAACAATCCATTTCAGGTCCATATATTTTGGCTTCAATACCTTTTTCTAAATCTGTATTAGGTTTCTTCTGCATTCTTTAGTTTCTGTTAATTCCCTTTTTGGTTTTCCAATTTTGTGATGCTTTTGGCTAAGCATTGTTATCCACTGCTATTATTTTTTTTTCCTTCCCCCTACTTGGGTTTTAATTAACAAGGTGACATTGGTGTATAAAAGCTTTTATTGTTCTTGAAATTTTGCAAACATTTTTCATCACTATAGTGTGGGCTTCAGGAGACTGCATTCCATTTCTGAAATCCCTCTAAACATGTGGATGGAAAACCTTATGGGCAAATTCATTTCATTTCCAAATAACCTTAATAAAAGAACAAAACCAGGGGTGAGGTTTATCAGCCTCATAGATCAGGTTTTATGTCTCAGTCTAAGATCTACCTGATTACACCAGTGTCAAGGTTTAACCCCAGCTGGCAACTTATGACTAAAAAGTGAGAAAATCTATGCCTGAAAAGTGAGAAACCTAATGGGCTGAAATAAAGACATTTCAACAGGTAAAGCAAGAGCTATGTGTGCAAGCAAAGCAAAACAAAGAATTCATTCCCCACTCCTTATGGGCGGGCAGGTGTTCAGCAATCCCCAGGAAAACAAGGCCCCATCAAATGTGAGGGAGGTTTGGGATGACAAACACCATCACTCAAAATGTTCCATTCTTACTTCTTTTTTCCCAGATTTGTATATCAACCATGACTTCATATGGTTTGGAATATCCCTTGGGTCAGCCAGGGTTTGCTGTGACCCTTCCCAACTCCTTGTGCACCCCCAGAATTCCTGCTGGTGCGGTGGGCTGAAGAGCCCAGCAGAAATGAAAACATCCCTGAATTATCAACACTATTTCCAGTACAAATCCAAATCACAGCCCAGTATCAGCTGCTGTGAAGATTGACTCTATTCCTGCCAAATCAGTACAGTGCTGCAATTATATTTTTGATGTTCAGAAAACTTGATTTGATTATTTTGTTGTACCATAGAGAATAAGTCAAATGTATTACCTCAAAATATGATTGAACATCCAAATAAGGCCTGTACCCCAAAAGCAAATAATGCTTTAGGAGGGGAAAAAAGAGCTTCTGACTGGAATTGCTCTAAGTAAAACCTGCAAAAAATGAAAACAAAATATAGGAAGACACTGAGTCCCCAAAAGTACTTTCCTTTCCAACTTCTAGATGTGTTTGATAGAGGAAAGAAATGTTGTTCAGTGTGTTCAATGCACAATGCTGATGTCTGACTAGTGGGAGAGGCTTTGTACTAGGGGACAAGTTCTTGGTTTCTTAACTGAGCTCATCATGGGCCTCAACATGCACATGAGATCCTGCTGTACTCTGCTATAGCACATCAGGCTGTTTGTACAGGAGACACACGCCTGCTTTTTAAAACTTCTGATTCACAAGGGGAATAAAGGCGTCAGCAGCAGTCATAAATCCATCATTCTGCTAGCCAGCATTGTCCCTAACTTCCTTGGCATTGTGGCATAAGGATGAGAAACAGAAAAATACTGCAAGATGACATTTATTTTTTATTATTGCCATTAGCACACACTCCCTTCAGCAGAGGGCTGGTCCCTACAGGGTCTGTGGAGCCAGGACATGCTCTCAGAGCAAGCCTGTCCAGTTGCCTCAGTTGATGTCTAGCACAGTGGTCTCCTTGCCAGGCAGGTCACCAGTTACAGGGCATTGTCATCACTGCCATTAAACTCACAGAGACTCCATGTGGTTGTTCAACTCATGATTCTAAATTGCTCACACTCTGTTATTGAAATTTTCCATCCTGCTGGAAATGCATGTGTGAGAAGGGGTGTGAGACCTCAGCATCCTGGGGGTTATGAACCTCCATGTGGAACACAGTAAAAGGTATGAAATAGGAGTTAGGCTGGGATCTCCTTCCCTGTTCCTTCTAGCTCTCATCTGCTCTAGGAAACACCCTTAGCTTTAGGTTCATTCATAGCTGAGCATTAAAAAAATCAATCATGGTTTTGACCATGCCACAGACTCCAAGTTTGAATACATACAAGTCAGACAGGATTGTGCCAACCTATCTTAGTCCTTCAACACTCAGCATCTACAGCTGAGCTGCTCACCCCAGAGTCCCTTTGTAGGACAGAAAATAGGAGTTTCCTCCAGGAGGAATTAAACTCAAATCATTCTATTCTAAGCCAGCTCCCTGAAGGCTGAATCACTTGCCTGCTGCTGTCACCTACTTCTCTCTAGTGACTAAAGAGAACAGCTGGGGTAAACACCTCCACCTTCTTTTGGCAACTCCAGTCACAACCTACTGGTGTCTCTGTTCTCATTTCTCACAGGTACAAGGACTGTTCAATTCATTGAAAAATATATGTAAGGAGATTCTGAGCTTGTTATAGAGACACCATATTTTGGATGTCTAACTAAGGTCAGTGTAGATAAGTAGTTGTATCTTTAAAAAAAGGTGACAGAAATTAGCCTTAGCCTCAATTACAAAGAGTCATAACAATTACTATTATTGTTGTCATTATTAAGCTTAATTATGCATGTAGGTTTTATGCTAGCCCTGAAGTCAAAGTGATGACAAGCAACAAAAGGGAATTTATCAACAATGCTCTTTCCAAACATGTAGGTTCTGCCAGCAATAAACATGGATTTTCAAACTTTGGAGCTTCCATTTCTAACTCCAGCTTCAATATTTATTATTAATATTATTTCTATTATTCTGAATTACCACACAGATAGAAAAGGGAGGAGGGATTAATTGTTTTTGAAAGGCTGTCTCTTAAGTCTGGGCAAGATATAGATGAGTAGTCCCAGACAGGAAATTTTGAGGAATTCAAAGGAAGGATGAAAGTCAATCTCTTCCCTGCTGCTATTTGAACTTGCATTTTCTGCAAGTTTGGATGTTTCTAAAGACACATTCAGAGCACTAACACATTACTTGCAGCTGCCACTTAATTGATTAAAGACTATGTTTAATTAAAAACCATCACAAGAACTGAGCAAAGGAAGGATGGGTTAAAATTACATTTCAGCCCACCTGAAATAGTAAAGCTCAAAATATGCATGCTGAATCACACCACTAATTGTGAATGCATTTTCAAGGGCACATCCAGAACCTTCCTGGAAAGATCCAAGAGAACATAATGGCACATCTGTCAACATTGCCTATGGATGCACACCTACAGGCTGCACATGCAGTTGGGGATTTTGGCAGGGAGTGGGCTGAGAGGGCAGAGGTAAAAAAACTCATGGAAAGGCCCTTTTTATTCAGTTCACAGAGATGGCAACATGGTTGTATCTATCTTAGTGAAATGTCCACATCTAATGGCCACATGGTTGGGTGCCCTTTAAAATTTGTCTAAATTCACATCTTCAGAAACATACGAGTCCTTTGTGGAGTTGTTTTTTTTTTTTTTTAATCTTTGGAGGTTTTTTGGCATCAAGTCTTTTCTCTGCAGCTGGCCATTTCCCTCATCTCAGGACAGACCCTGCTGTCACTGGATCAATTACCAGCATTCATTTCTCTGCTCTGACCCAATGGACTCCTTGTTCTCCCTCTGTTGACAGCCTGAGAAGGCTCCAGCCAAAGTGGCCGCTAGTGACTGACCCCTCCACAGACAACCTCATTAGGGTAATTGCAAGGCTGGAAGCAGCAGAGACTGGGGCCCAATTACACCTGTCCTTGTCCAATTCAACCAGGGCTTAAATTACCTGGATGGGTCAAGGATGGTAGTGTGCTCAGGTGAACAAAAGCTCTCCCTCTATTCTTGTGCCTTTCACAGACAGACATTCTTAATTATGCTTGTCATTGGGGTATAATAAGGCTGATTTCTTTAAACTGCATCTTTCCTCAGCAGGGAAACTGATGCATGGTCTGACTGAGCACCAACACCCAGCAGCCCAGGGACTCAGGGCAGAGTGGAAGTAGAATCAGTTTTGGGATTTTCCTCCTCAGGTGGTCATGGAACAGAGAGAAGTCAGTGCCTGGTGTGCTCTGTGTGCTCTTACACAAGTCAGCAATTAATGACAGTGGTGATAAAAGCATGGAAAAGGGTTTTTATATTGTTTTCCCATGACAATAGTCAGGTTCTGAGCCCATTAGTTTAATTTTGTTTGAAGGAGATGGTCATTCAAAGTGTTGACATGAGCTGTAACTCTGATTTACGGACAAAAAGCAATGAGACCAAAACTTGGCCTCACATATTTTAATTGTCTTAATGAGGGACTTGGTTTCCCAAAGTTAGGAGTGAGCACAATCATACCTGGGAAATGTAATATTCTCAGCACTTTTGAAAAGAACTCCTGTGTTTAAATATTTAAATGCACATTTATTAATCTACATCTTAAGTTCTCACACTTAGAAATCTTGGGAAATTACTGAACTGAGTATGGACATATATCTGTGTCATTATACTTACCCTACTAACAAAAATTCAAATTTTCAATATTTAATGTGACAACATATCACAGGTTTGTGCACACAGCATAAGCACACATGTTTTTCTACTTTTTATGCAACGTTGAGAAATTATTTGTTTCATCCACCATATTTTACAGGCCAGATTAAATTATTTCCAAAAATAAAATCAGGAAAATATGAAGCAAAGTAAAAATTTTTAGAGAAGATAGCACATATATCAATCTGCAGAATTAAGAGAAGCTGTAGCTTAAGTTCTTAAATTTCATTTGGATATTTTAATCAATATGATAGAGGACCTGTAATAAAAACTGATTATAAAACATTAATTGATAATTTACTAACAGAAAATAAAGTTTTGTGTTATAAAAGGCCAAATATCAAGAAAACAAGTAAAAAAAAATAATTAAAACAAAAGCTGTTTATGACTCCTGATAAAATCATGCAAAAATATGGAAATAAAAAGTATGAGTACTAACAATTTTTAAAATACCTTTCCTGATTTTATAAATTCATTTATCAAGGAAAAAAAAAGCCCTAATTTTTGTCCACTTTTGTTTTCTCCCACAAATCTGCCCTTACCTGTTCACATGGTTTCTAATATCATGCTTGATATTATTTAAAAATTATTAGTAAAGAAAGTCATTGCAAAGGGTTAATTTTGATAACTTCTAATTTTCACAATGTCATTTCTTAACAAAATCAGACTAAGAAGTTTCAGTTACCTGCTAGACATGAAGAATAGACTAGCAGCAAAATTTCAGGATTGGGATTGAAAGACTAGACAAGACCAGGCTGGGATAAGATAGGATAGAATAGGACAGGATGGAACAGAACAGGACCAGATAGAACCCAACAATCCCAGCATGGATTTGGGACAATTAATATAACTAAAATGATCATATGTGGACAGCAGAATTTATTAGTGAATCTACATGTCTGAGCGTGTGGTTCTGTGCTGATATTACTTTTATCAGGAATAAACAGTGCAGACAAAAATCTGTGGAATATTATTTAATCTTGCAACAACCTCTGGATAAAATGAGGGATTACTGAGGAGGAAAAATTGCACATTTGCTGTCCTAGAGCAGACCTGTGTTTGTAACCCTTTCTTCATATTGAAGTCAGTTTGTCTGTGAAGAGCCTGGCAAAAGCAGTAGTGAACTTCAATGCACTTTAGCATATAAAGAGTCAAAACATAATTTCCCAAGGAGAAACCCCAGCAGTCTCAAGGAGGCAGCGTGAACCAGTGAGTTTCATCCCATTTCTAGCAATCTGATTCTGTGCTGGGTTTCATCACCAAGTGTTGGGATGTTCCAGTTTACTCACAGTATTCTCCTGCCTTCTGTTTAATCAGATCTGGCCCTTAGTGTTAATAAATGCTATTTTCCATGACACTGTCTGTCTTGCCTTGTGGGAACCAGTTTTGAAACCATCTTGCATCACTAATCCAAATAATAACCACTTTTAAAAACTGTTAGGTTTGAATCTCTCTGCTTTAAATAGATACTTTGAAAGGAAAGGATTCATCCAAATCTAAGATATGGCTTAAAATTAGGGGAAATTTTCCAGTTGCTATCAGGAGATGAGTATTTAATCAGTTTTGATGGACTGAATAAGGTGAAATTAATCCAACACAATGGAATTGAAGCAATAAATATAATAAACCAAGCACATATTGCTGGAAGTAAGGTGTTAGCTCTCATTTCCTTCCTGAGATGAAGAATTCTCATTCCTGGAGCCCTGCTATGTCCCTGGCAGTGTCAGCACCAAGTCACAACAACGGCAGCTGGAGGCTGTTTAGAAAAAGTGTCAGTCCCACAGGTGGGGGAGAAAAAAGAAGAAAAAGGATTATTTCTGGAAAAACTATTATAAGCCACTTCTATTCAAGATTATAAAAACATAGGCTCACAAGAAGCCACAGGATATTAATATATTAATGATAATGTCTTTTCACTTCACCCGAGGACTTAAATACACTTTATAAACACTATTTAAATGTCATCGCTGATTTGGTGAAGCCATTATGAACCACAGCAGACATTTCCTGACTCTCCCTGGAGACTCTCTAGTTTTCTCTGCCTTCCCATGATACCCAACACACACGGTGAGCAACACGAGCTCCTTACACAGGGTGGAAAAAGCACAGGAATAGGAGGGAAATCCACCCCATGAATGACACGTATGCCAAGGTGGTGAGATGGAACACAGAGATTTTATTTATTCCTGACACAAAGAGATTGAGATTTTTTTATTGTCCTTTTCTCACCTTAAATTTTCAAAAATTATACCACCTTTTATCCTTTTAAATCCTGGTATATGATCCAGACCCCCAGAGTCTTTTTCATGAACAGATTACGTTTTCAGTTGCATAACTGCTCATTCAAGAAGCAGGGTAAACTGTGTGGAGCCACCACTTTGTACAACTTTTAAGAGTCATGGTTTTTGAATTCTGCACCACTGCTCTAGAGCAAAATGGAATTTATCATAAAGTTTATATAATATAAAATATTGATTAGGGAAAAAAAAAGTTAGAAAAAATTAGGAAAAAAGTTAGAGAAAACTGTCCATTTGAGAACGGTTTACAAATTAAGCCATGTGCTAAAAATCTAAGAATTTGCTCCAAAGCAAGCAGACATGATCAAAGAATCACAGAATGGCTTGGTTGGAAAGGACCTTAAAGATTATCTAGTTCTAATCCCCTTACCACGGGCAGGGACACCTTCCACTATCCCAGATTGCTCCAAACCCCATCCAGCCTGATCTTCCAGGGATGGGACAGCCACAGCTTCTCTGGGCACCCTGTGCCAGGGCCTCTCCACTGTCACAATAAAGAATTTCTTTCTAATATCCAACCTATATCTACTCTCCTTCAGCTTCAAGCCATTCCACTATGATCCTGTACACGAGTCTGTAACACCTCAGATACATGGCCTCACCTGTCTCTGGTTTTGAGGGAAAACAAAAAAAATTTAAAATAAAAGAAAAATTAATAAAAGGGGTTTTTTGAAATTATAACACCCAATTCAGTTCATGCTTTTTGCAAAAATGGGATACAGATTGTCTCAGGTGCCTTTGATGCATCTCCCAGGGCGGCATGGAGCCACCTTTTGCACAGATGAGAATTACAGTATCTGGGACAGATCGAGAGCAAATTTTGCCATGTTAGAGTGTGTGTTTCAATTTGTGCTGGCAGAACTGAGATCAGAATCAGTCATGTGAGCATGGAAGTGAACACAACTCTGCTTCCCATTTAAAACAGCTTTCTCAAGTGGGATTAAGGGATTAGGTTTTGTGGTTGTCTTCCAGAAGTAATGTCACGGGGTGGTTTTACTACGGAGAGCCCTGGTGCTTCGCCAGTGCAAAATGAAGTCTGCTGGCAACATGAGTGCAAAATCATTGAGACAGAGGCTCAGCTCAGCTGCAACAGCCTGGCCTCAAAGTTACACAAACTCTGACTCTCCTGCAGCGTAGATTAAAATTAGCTAGTGAATTTCTGAAATTCCCTTCTCTCTGTACTGTCCCTCTTCCAAGACTGCTGCTCCTCAGCAGGAGAGTCTGAAGCAGATTATGAGCAACTGCAGCTTGCATGCCAGCATTAAAATGCTTAATTTAAGTGTATTTTAATATACCAGCCTGATTAACAAATTTTTATTTTGGTTTCCACTGGGCCTAATGGTGTACTAATTCCAGAGATGCTTCACAAATGATTTAGACATCTTACTGGTAAATCCATAAAATGGGGGAGAGTGAGGGCTATGAAAACAACACTGACCTCAGCTATACAGTTTCAGGCAGCTGCCATGTGTGGGTGAGAGCCATATCTCTGATATTTCCATGGAGCCTGACCTCAGTGCAAGTGAGAATACCAGACAGAGCAAGGTGTTTGAGCATCCTTCCATTTACCAGACTGACTTCTCCAAAAGCTGGAAGCAGCAGAAGTTTATTTAGCATTCACTGGAGCTTCTGAGGATATTTTTAATGTACAAAATCTTCCAACCTTTACCAGGAAGACTCCTATTGTGTGATTATGATTAAATTTGATCTAACATGAATAAATTATATTAATAAATGTGGTCTAACACGAGGTCCTTTGGCCTAGAAAAGTCCTTCTGTTCTCCTGTCTCTTTTCATGTCACCATTTGTTGATGGGGACAATTGTGCTTTCCTATTTTAATTTGGAGGGCTGTAGGCTAAAAATCATCAAAATTACAGTAGCAAGCTGATTAAGTCTCATCTTTATCTGAGAATAATAATGCACTCCAAGGAGCACTTCTGCCTTGAAAGCTACTTCAAAGCCTTAAGATAATGTCAGGGATTTGGTCATCAGCACTACCTCCACCAAGATTAACATTAATCATAAATGATAGCAACCTTACTTAGCTTCCTTCTTGTATCCACACATAACAATTTTCTCAGTTTGCCAAAAAATTGTCAGTATTCCCTTGGAAAGAAGGAAGTAACCTGTGAACCTTTCCCTGGAAGTCCAGAACTTCACATTACTATCTGGAACTCTGGTTCTCACCAAAAAAAGCCCAGGAATCCAGAAGCCCAAATGTGAAGCCAAATTTTAGACAGCAAACCGAACTGGCTGCAGTGTGGAGCTCTCTCTGTTCCCCTCTTTTGTCTAAACCCCCTTCAAGACTCTTTTATGCTCATGTGAATGTCAAACCTGGTGACTACAGCTCTTTGAGTCCTGGTAATCAGGCAGTTCTGTTTCTTAGAAGTGCTGGAGACATCCTAGCACAGCATTCAGGGCTCTGTGTTGCTGCAAGGTGAGTTAGTCCATGGCATTGCTGTGCTGCTGCTCCACACACCACAGGAAGATGCTCTCTCACAGTGCCTCCCTCCCTCCACAGCCCTCATCTCACCCCTGCGACTGGCATTTGCAAGCCTGTGCCACTTGAGGATCACTGCAGCATTCCCACCTCGTTCCCAGGGTTTACCAGTCACTCATTTGCATCCCCAGATTGCATCTCCTCTCCTGCCCTAGAGCTCTGCGTGCTGAGACAGTCAGTGGCCACCCCAGCTGCACATGCCCAGGGGCTTGCAAGGACACCAGAATGCTAACTCACACTTGGGAGATGCCTGGGATCCCAAACTGAGCCCTGTTGGAAGGCAGACTGCTAAACTGCACATCCCTCCTGTCTGTCATGGCCTGGCAGTCTCAGTGCTCAGCATGACCTGATATTCAAAGTTCAAGAGATCTGGGCTCACTGCACTGGGTGATTTTTCACAGTTATCTTTCTGAGCACTGTTAAATTTGTGACTCTTCGTAGGTCTCACTAGAGCAAAGAAGGAATAGAATCTTTTAGGTTGGAACAGGTCTCTGAGAACGTCTAATCCAGCTGCTGTCCCAGCACTGCCAAGCCCACCAGTGAACCGTGTCAAGTGCCACATCCTCATGCCCTTTAAATACCTCCAGGGATGGTGACTCAACCACTTCCCTTGTCAGCCTATTCTAGTGCACATTGGACAGGAAAACTGGAGAGCTGTTGGTTGAAGATGATTTGTAATATGCTTTGAAAATTTAAAAAAATACACAATAAACCCAAAACCTTGTCTAATGTGAATGCTGAGAAAGTGATGTGACACCACAGCCATCTAGCTCCATTTTCAAGAAAGAAAAAAATGACAGTACAACAAAAAGCTTCCAAGAGTCTTTTGAGGGAAAAAAAATAGTATAAGTGATATTAAACACATATAAATCAGAGGTATAATTACTGCCTGGAAATATGTCAGATAAATTTTATAGTGAAGCTTTATGAGACTTCCCCTTCAGGCAATGTTGAGACCGTGATATTCTTTTTATAACCATTCCCTGGGCTGCTCCATGGGTTTGCTTGTGACAGTCATATGGGGTTGATATAATTCTCACTGTCTCCTAATTAGCAACATTGCATGTTCCATTATCCAACACACTGCAGAGATGAGTTTCGTTTGCAGTAGCATGTAGTATGTGACAGTTACTGGCAATTTAATATTATGATAAGTCACCATCATGTTCTTCTTTGCAGTGTTATCACCTCTACACCGCTGCACCACTGGAATAGAGGGAGAAGAAAAAAAAAAAAACAAAAAAAAACCCTCTATGTAAAACCACCATGCAAAGAGAGGTTTTACAACCACAGCAACCCCCCAGAATTTACGCTTTTTTAGGGACCACCCAATTAATCCACTGGGTGCTGCTCAGTAAATCTTTTTAATAACACAACATGATTAAGTTATTCCCTGATTTTTCATCTCCAAAGATTTACGAAAAGTTACTCAGAGACACCTGTGTGGAAAAAAACATAACCTAATCCATCACGGTTTGATGTTTGCCCACAGGCAATTCTCTCCAGCTGAACTAATGGCACTGTGTCAGGTGAGAGTCGTATCTTCACACCACAGAACTATTTTGCCTTTGGGAATATAAGGATTTTTTTTAATTTTTTTTATTTTTTTTAAAGATTATTCCTAGTTGTTACCTTTGTAGCAATGTATTTATGCAACAGGTGATACTCTGAAGATGAGAAGCGATTCCACTGGAAAACCACATTATGTTTAAGAAATGTCTCTCTGTTCTTGCAGTGGTGTTCTCTCCCATATAGAAAATTTTTAGTGTTTTCAGGACCTTTCTCCCAATGACCTACAAAGGCATCTCTCACAAATTAAACTTCAGAATGTTTCATAACATATCCAAAAAAATGCAGAAATTCTGATCACATATTTGTCTCAAATATGAAGTGGGTGTCCACCTTTTTTCAGGATGCTGAGGACAAAGACAAAGCCACTGCAGAAATATCCTGGACTCTTCTCTAGATGTTTCTCCTACTCCTCCTCCACAGCACCTTGTCATTGGACATTAATGGCATAGTGACTTTTTCCCATCTGTCTTGGGTTTGTGTTAAACCATGATAAGCCAAGCTACATCAATTGCAAGAGCCAAGCCCTGTGTCTTCCTATAATTCCCAAAGGTTCAGAAAAATTTTCCCAGAATGGTAGAGTAAACCAAGCAGTTCTCCATTTGCATTTTTTCCCCTTGCATCAGTAGTTCTGACCATTACTAAAGATCTAAAACTCTGGAGTTGGACTTTACCACAGCTGCAAGTCTTTAGCAAGTCTTTCATTCAGGTAATAGCTGATTTCTCCTTAATCCACCAAACCACTTAATGGTTAAAGTTGTTTTGTTGTTTTTTTCCGCAGCTTATTCTTTCATTTCAGCTGTATTACCCAAATTTTGTCAAGCACAGGACTAAAGAAAAAAGGTGAGAGGGGAGAAGCATATATGTAGAAGAAAAGCCTCAGCATCAAATCTGGTCTAAATCTTTTCAGGAACAAAACCAAGCTATGACAAATTTCAGGGATTGGATGGATGGATGATGGATGGATGGATGGATGGATGAATGGATGGATGGATGGATGGATGGTGTCAGACTGCCATGGCCTCTGCAAGGAGCAGAGATCAATGAAGAAGTCCAGCTGCATTTGGATGGGAAATAGTTGTGTTTCTTTGCTTACTGGACCAAATGTCCAGCAAAACAGCACCTAAATAAATGCTGGAAATTCAGTAGCACTCAAGTGCAGGACTGAAACCAGCTAATGGCAAAGCTACAGTTGGAAGAAAAAAAAAAGAAAAAAAAAGAAAAAAAAAAACAAAAAAAAAAACCCACTGTGGCTACAGTTTAATTGCAAGCATCTACATGCATGCATTTTCACACCTGGATTGTTTCCCCACCCATTCTGGAGACCAGCCCTGAACTCCTCACTGACGCACATGCAAGAAGAAAACAAGTTGCTTTGCAGTATGTCCTAACGGAGAAAGTCTTTAGGCAAAGCACTGGGATCTGGCAAGTCTACAAGAGGCAAACACACAAGCAAGGATTAGCCACATTGGTTTTGGTTTCCACAGCTTGCTCCCTTTTATTGAAAAAAATGCCTAAATCATTAAAACTGGTGAAGTGGGAGTGGAAAAAAATATATGGATCTCTTTGAATCTAACTAAGTCAGAACCAGAAGGTTAAACAGAGAATGAAGAATGATTGTTTGATGGCTGGCTTTGGTGATTTTACCAAAAGTTAAATTGCTGGGTTTTCCTTTTCCTGGTTTTTTTTTTTTCCTTTTTTTTCCTTTTTCTGCTGCTATATAAATCTTGGAATTTATGCTGCCTTTATTAGATGATGTTTGCCCCAATCCTATCCTGTAGTTCAACACATCTTGACAAAAGAACAACGATGAGAGCTGTGCTTCATTAAACCCTAAGGAAAAGGATGTTGCAGTGAGACCTAGATCCAAATTCTGCACATAAGAAAGCAAATTTTCCATTTTATACCCAGCACACACCTCTGTGAATATGTACTTGACTGTGGAGCACCAGCTCTTGCTTCCTACTTACATCCAAAGGACTCAATGCTCTAACGGTGAAATAAATATCTGTATTTCACCTCTCTCACATTTATAACTAGTGCCACTACTAGTTCCCATTGCATGTCTACATTGGTTTTAATCTCTGATGTCAGTGAAACCAGTCCTTGAGGCTGCAAATCTCCAGGAGAGAGACAGAAATTTTTGGGAATGACCTCTAAAGGCAAGTTGTGATGAGGGCAACACTGCACCACACCAGTGCTGAAGCCACTGGTGGTTTTGGGGCCAGACCAGTGACCCCCTGAAAGCACCTGTGGTTGAGAGGGAAGTCTCTAAAGCTCACTTCTCTGCATAATAGATGCAGATGGAGATGATATTATTGCTTTCCTATGTCACCTCTGCAACTGCCTAGAAAAGTGTAATAGAGAAAATGAACCAGACTGGAAGAGGAGTGGTTTTGTTATGTTGCATTTTCTTAGAATGCAGCACTGCCTGCCCAGTGTGGCAGCTCCCTGTACAAGCTCTTTTCTGGTCTTGAACATCTGCTCCTCTGCCTGAAAAAACCCACAGGGAAGGAGGGGGGTGGGGGAAGGAGTGGGAAGGGAACGAAAAAAAAATACTGCAAACTCAAAATGTTTTGAGAGCAGCTACCCTATTCTCCTAGGAACCAAATGTCAGTGGGCTGAATAGGTCTCCTAATGGGTATGAGCACATGCCAGTGATCACAGACAATCACACTAAATTTCCCTTAGCAATATCCAACAGACCAAACTGTGATCAGTGATAACTGAGCCCTTAGGGACTCACTTGTAGCCCATTCAAAAATGTATATGCCCTCAAGGGAAGATTTGCCTTGTTTTCCTGTGGAAATTAAATAGACTCTTTATAGAATTAGCAAAAATCAGTAGGGTTTCAGATTTCCCATAGTCTTTCACGACTTGTGGTTTAATAGCAGACTTTAAGTTAATGTATATCAGATACATGCAGTTTGATTTTCCTTTCACTTAAACTGAAAAAAATACATAGATTTTAATGAGCTATTCCTGATTTCCCCTTTAAGGGAGAGAACAAGAAGGGTCACAGTGCCCAAAAATATTTCTGAAGAAGAATTTCAAAAATTTTATATTTTTTGTCAGTGACAGGTATATAGATCACAGCACAGGAATATACTGCTTGACATTTTCAAATCATTTGCAGGAAGCATTAGATCAGAATCAGAGCTAATTATTCAAAAATTCTGAGTTGTTAGCCAAAAGGATATTTTGCCTGCTTTCTGGCAAATTTTTAAAATTCTAAGGTAGGGGAAGACCTCTTTTTCCTTAAACAATTAAAAATTAAATCGAAGTACATAGAGAGGCATTGTTTTTAAATTGCGCAAAAAATTTAAAATCTTCTGAAACTCTGAATTCAATTTGCTACTGCAAAACATTTTTTGGCAGAAATATATCCACTGGCTCAGGATTTCTGTTTCCAGAGTCTAGATGTGGCCTGGGAAAATTGAGCCTTGCAGTGTTTTGTTCCACAGACTGTATTGTGGCAGATTGGAGAGAACAGGGAGATCATGACTCTTATTTCTCCTTCTTGCTTCTACCCATCACATCACACTAAAATACACGAGTGTGGTTCTGGTAAAGCTCATTCTCTGTTGTCAAACTCTCCAGGGGGATTTGTTGTGCCTCTTGCACTTTGGACACCCTTGGATTGATGCCTCCTGCTCTCAGTGCAATGAGTTTGCAGTTTGCAGCCCTGGCAGTGTGAACCAAAACTCTTTTGTTCAGGTGTCCCATGATTTGGTGTCATCTTGAGAAGATGAAGTCAAGGACACCAGCACTTGACAGCTCCTTGTTCAGAGGAGCTGAGATCAGCAGCACCAGTCACAGGAAGGAGTCTCAAATTGTCTGAGTTTTGTTAAACAGGCAGAGGTCAGGTTTAGATCAGATATTAGGAAGAAATTCTTCACTGTGAGGGTGGTGAGGTCCTGGCATGGGTGCCCAAGGAAGTTTTGGATGCTTCATCCCTGGGAGTGTCCAAGGCCAGGCTGGACAGGTCTTTGAGCAACCTGCTCTAGTGGAAGCTGTCCCTTGCCCATGGCAGGAGGGCTGGAATCAGATGATCTTTAAGGTCTCTTCCAACCCAAACCATTCTGTGATTCAATAAAACATTCTATTTTGTATGGCATAAAGTACCTAGGTTGAAAGAAAATATATTAGATGCACTTTCTTGTCTCAGTTTCCCCAAATATTCTCATGCAAAACCTGTTGCTGACCAATGAAAACATCCAGCTCCACCCTGCTCTCTCAAGTCTCTTCCCATGGAGTCCTCAGAGGTTTTTGGTACACTTTGCAGTGTTCAGATAAAAAATGCTCCTCTTTTTCACTTCGCTGACCAATTCATTACCCTGGATAGATGGGTTTGGTGGATTTCTGAAAATAAGAGGGTTTTTTTTTAAATAAAAAAAACTTCTGGAATCAGCACCTGAGAAATCTTGTCACTTAAGAGAGTTTTGGTCTTATTTCTCCAAGAGCTCACCTGTGCCTCAAGCTCACCCCCGTCCAGGTGGTTCTGCCTCTCAAACATATGCAAAGAACATCCCAGATTTTTACTAGTGATAATTTTCCTGCTAGCTCCTTTGCTGCTTTCCACATCACTGTGAGGATAATCTGCCCTTTTCCTTTCAGTCCCTCTCTCAGGAATACACTGCACTGTGGAGCAAATCACGTTCACCTGGAATATAAAGGAGACGGGATGTAGCTAATAAAGAACAAGGCAATTCAAACTTTTTTCCTGAGCCCTCAGGAGGAATACCCAGGTGTGCTGAGGAAGATATGCTTGGAAAAAAAGAAAAGAGCCATTCTGCAGTCAATCTAAAAGCACTAGGCCTCCTTTCATGAATTGATTTACCCACTGGGTGACATATTGGCAATTTTCTGTTACCTACCCAGTGATATGACTAAGTAGATGAAGCTTAAAGGCAGGTCAGATAAAAAGACTTTAATCTAACAAAGGCAGCCTGAATTTCACATGTCAAGGAAGATGATTTAACAGGGAATAGCAGCCTAAATGCAATACCGAATCAAGGTGGAGAATCCATAATTAATGTTACACTGCAGAAATGTTTACTCAAAAACAGAATGACAAAAAAGGGCTCGATTCATCTGTCCCATAAAAGGTCCCAATTCAGCAAAACACATCACTACGGTTTTTTGTTAAATATGTGCTTCAATCTGGACCTGCATGAGAAGGAATGCCTTTGAATCCATCTCTTTACAATCAGTGCAAAAAGAGTAAAAATCAGTCATGACAAGTTTTATAGGACACAGGCTGAGTGCTGCAGGAATTTGATGCATACACTCGACCAGGTTAGACTTGGCAGAAATGTTTTTTGGAGAATTAATTAAAATTGTTTTCTCTGAGGAAGGAAATGTGTTTTGGGAAAGCAGTAATATCATATGCAAGTGACATGAGACTTGTTCAAGTGTTTTCAGCCCAGGGGGTAAAATGCCTAAAGGAGTGGTTGGTCCTTGAATAATTTATTTATCTTGCAGCTACGCTTCACCGTTTTTCCTACCAGGGTTAGTTGAATTTCCTGAACAGCAGCCCGAAATGTAACCTCAAGTTACTAAACACCAGGGGAAGAGGAAGGCTGTATCCTGCTCCTTTGTCCTTGCTATTTTGATGATTTCTCTCTTCTCTAGAAGAAGATGTCCCTGCCACAGCAGGGAGGTTGGAGCTGGATGATTTTTATGGTCCCTTCCAAAACAAATCATTCTGTGATTCTCTTTTAAAATTACAAGTGAGCAGCTGGTGTGTGCTTAGTCTCTGCATGCCAAGGAAACAGTCTCTGTCTGCAGCCCCTCAAATGTACAAGGAGGGCTCAGCATCTGGCAGCAGGTGCAGGATGAAGTCACTGGTGAGGACTGGCTCAGGATGAGCTGGATGGCTTTAGGATGGCTTGTTGCTGGAAAGCCACAAAAATATTTTTGTCCTTTTTCCTAGGAAGCCTTGAGTTTGCTCCAGGTAGAGTCTCAGAGATGTTGAGGACTAAAAGGCTGTGCAACCTTTACTTCTCACCTTGTGCTACTCATCCTCTTCCTCTACACATCTGTTCAGCCAGGGACCATCTCCCACCCCTTATTGGCAACAACCTCAGCACAAGGCAACCTTCAGATTGCCTCCCAGTTAATAACCTTCTCAAACTGAAGCACTCCAGCCTGAAGAGACAGCAGTCTTGAGGTCAAGTACTCTGACCTGAAAACCTGTGAGCACCCACGTTGCTGCCGGGGGCCCACTGGAGGCTGCTCATTGCTGTGAGACCAAAAAAAACCCAACACCAGACAGAAATTCTGCAGAAGACCCTTGATTAATTATCCTCATGACTCAAGATTTTAACCCACCTTGTCAGCCTTGCAGGAGGAATACAATTTCCAAAATGCCTGGAGCTAATGGCAACAGGGAAACCACACACAGACCAAAGTGCTGACAAGGGCAGAAACTGCTTCTCCATTCAGCACCTCTGACTTCAGAAATGCTCACATGCTCCAGCCAACCTGCACAACCTGGGTTAAAACCAGATCCTTTGCATTTAGCTCCTGATTAAGGATTTCCTCTGCTCTTTACCCTGATGGACTGTAAGGTTCATCACTGCCACCTGAACACAGAGGATTTGTTCTTAGCTTTCATCCCCCCCGCTGTTGCACAACTCAGTTCCAGTGTCATCCACACATTTATATAAATTCTGCTGTGAGACTGTGAGTCACAGCTGGCATTTAGTGTGAAACAAACCTCTGGACTCTGAGGCATCTTGGGTGAAGCTCATGTTTAGAATCATAGGATGGTCAAGGTTGGAAAAGTCTTCTCAGGTCTTTGAGTTTGACCACTGACCTAACACTGGATTGTAAATAAGACAGATATTGTGATATGTAGAATATGTAGAAAAAATAGGGGTTTGTAAAGGAGGTTGTTTTTTTTTTAAGGTCTAGGTAGCAAATTCCAAAATTCCAAATGTCAGGGACATGTGGTGTTGAAGCTGACATCCCCACTTGGCTGCTTCAGGATAACAGGCTTGAGCTGAAATCCTGGTTGGTTTTTGGCAAATCTCATTGTTAATTAGCACACACTATAGATATATATATCTCATATATTTTTAATTATATAAAAATTCTTATACCATAGAACAAGCATTAACAGATGTGGCATGATGGGCTAAAGAGGGTTTTCCTGCCTTATCCTTGACTGCAGACAGGTTTTAGCCTCTGATTTTTGGATGACAGTTCTACCCTTAAGGATAAAAATAAAAAAGGAAAAAAAATGTTACAGTTTTAATTGCCACCAAGCTTGCCCAAAACCAAAGGAAATTGAGGCTTTTGGAGCTATTCTAATGATATTAAATTTAAACTCCAGCTCACTGAAGAATTTTATACAGCTGGTTGATTGCTGACTGTTCTTGCTAAGCTTATTAGCCAATAAAACAATCAAATCTTATGCTGAAACAAGCATGAGCAAACTTATCTCTTTTCCATATCCTGGGATGAGATAGATTCACATCCTCACATGTAAATGTACTTTAACAAATAGAAGAATTAATCTTTTCAAATCAAACTTTCGTGGGAAATCTTAATTTTTCTGTTGCACTTCAGCTTTTGTGACTACCTCCATATAAAATAAAAACTCACTAAAGCCTCAAGACCTACAAAGTTTTAGTGTTGTCCTAAACAAAATACATATGAATTTAAATTAAATGAAAGATGAAATAAATTAGTATAAAATTGTAAAGTAAAAAAATACATTGAATATAAATGAAATGAAATGAAATAAAATAAAATAAAATAAAATAAAATAAAATAAAATAAAATAAAATAAAATAAAATATTACTGGGTAAGTAGAAAGTGGGAGGGAGAGGAAGAGATTTGGCTTTGCAGCAAAGCTGCTTGCCTGAAGATGTAAGAACATTTTCCCAGTGAGCTCAGCATTCAAAGCCAGGGAGCCAGAACACGGTTCACAAGAGAGAACCTCCTGTGAACTCCTCACCTTTTTAAGGTAAGTCAGTGCTCACAAGGAAATACCCCACCACACCATTCCCTTTGATGTTTTCACTCTGCAGAAGGGAAGGGTGGTCTTTTTAAAGAATTCACAATAGAGAGAGAAGGGGAAGAGGAAGCCCTTTGAAGAGAGCAGAGAGCCTCCTCTCGTTTTGCTGCAGACTACAAGCCACCCCTTTTCCTTTGTGCCTTGCACAAAAGAGGGTTTGCAAGCCCACTTCCCCCTCAACCAGACACATTTTCTGCAAGTACCATATCGAGGGGAGGTGGCTTTCCAACACACAGAACACAGAGAGGGGAAGGAACTGTATGGCTTCACACGTCAACCATGAAACAAACCTCTTGAAAAACTTCTGTGAAAAGTTGTAAGGCATGGTGGGTCTTTCTGTGTCTCCAGGATGAGATGCAACAGCACACACAGCATCCACAGGCAAAGGTCCCCAGAAATCCTCAGTCTTCCCATGTTCTTTCTTGTATCAGGATAGAGTTAATATTTCAGTCTTGATAAGGCAGGAAGGCTGAAGCTTTGCTGGGCCTAAAACCACCTAAAGGCATAGAAATAATTCCATGAGAATGTGAATAAAGAGAAGATCAGGGAATTATAAACTGGTCAGTCTCACCTCAGGCCCTGGAAAGGTCTGGGAGCAAATCCTCCTGGTGTCCACTCCAATCTACTGAAGGACAAGAAGCAATCATAAACAGTCTACAAGGATTTGTCTAGGGCAAATCATTGGTAACCAACCTGATTGCCTTCTGTAATTAATTGACTGGCTGTAAGGACAAGTGAAAAACAGCAGACATTACATATCTTTAATATATAAGGATTTTGTCACCCACAGCATTATCATTGGGAAGCTGGAGAAGGAATAAACTACCAAACAAGTGAAAAATTGGCCTGATATGAGTACAAATGTTTGTCAAATGCAAAATGTCCATTTAGCAGTACTGGTACTGAGCATATTACAAGTAGCTGATAACCTGAACAGTAGATCTTCAAGCCAGGAAGGTTTTTAAAGATTTGAAGACCAGGGCAGCATGTAGTACAGAAAACACAAGTATAATATCTGTACCTGTGTTGGAATAACCCCATGAAGCAGGGGACAGGCTAAATAACATCCCAACTTCAAAGAGGACACCAAATTGAATGTGAGACAACGGTGAATATAACAAACTTTTTGCTAGGTTACATTAGGGAGAGTGTGACCAGCAAGTTACAGCCCAGTAAGGCTGTGAAATCTCCATCCTTGAGGGTTTTCAAAACTCATCTAGATAAATCCATGGTTGGCCTGCTTTGGTGTTGGAAGTGTGTCATCTCCAGGATGGAGGTTGGACTGCTGACCTCCAGAAATCTCCTCCAAACAGCCCTTCCATGGTCCCTGAATGGGTACCACAAAGATCTACCACCAATGAGGAATTTGGATCATTTTGTGTTGCAATGCAAGAAAACTCAGCAAACTCTACACAGACCAGCTTCATAAAACCCTCTTCACATTCTCCCTAAGACACTTCTGGGTTTTGCCACAATCAAGATCTTTTCTTGTGTTTGCTAATCAGTCCAAACATTGACATTTGAACGCACATTCAGCTGACTAGACATGGCTTTTGTGGCTGGAGCCTTGGCCAAGGCAGTGGGAGATGAGCCTGCCAACAGCCCCGTGTGCCAACGCCTTCTGTGCTCGGCGAGTCTCCGTTTCACAGAGATGCTCTGGGTGTCTAGACAGCACCTCCACTGCACTTGCAGCATCCATGGTACCTTGTCTCAGCATGAGGAAGGGCAAGGGGGTGGGGGAATGAAAGTTGAAGCAGATGAAAGTGTTTCCAAGTCTAGAGTGATTAATTCTGAAAGCAGGCAGGTACTCGTGGGCGACGAATGGCGTATGCCTCTGCACGCACAGGGAGGAAGAAATGTCCCAGACATCCTCCCAGACCATCCCCTAGCTCTGTGAGACAATGGGCAATGCATCCATCAGGCACCTAATGCTCTGCCTGGCCCACGTTTTTCATGCTGAAAATCCACCTCTGGTTCCCATGAGTTGCATTTTACACCTGCGGCCAGAATCTTGAGCAGCTTAACATCCAGCAGCCAGAAAACACCTCCAGAGAAACAAGAGAGTCAACAGAAGACATCCTCAGCTCCCACCTGCCATCCAAAGCAGACTGGGTTTACAGATCTCCAGAAGTGATGAAAGGGAGAAGCTTGGACCAACCATTAGGGCCCAAGTGGAGGAAAGATAATGTGATTGCAGCTCTGTTGATTAATGGACATCAAGCAGATTAGGAGCTGTGTGCTTTATAACAGCATTCTAAAAAATGTCTAGAACAAGACATGAGGTTTTTCTTCTTTTGTCTTTCACTTTTTTTTTAATAGTGCAACACATATCAGGCTACATCAATCTTTGTTCTAGAGTAAATATTCACCTCAGCTGCAACACTGCATACTATAAAATAAAGTTTGAAAAGACATGACAAATCTGGTTCTCTCTTCCCAGATATCCACAGCATTTTACTTTCCATCAGAAAATAAGTAAAGAACAGTATTTAGACTTAGAAAATATTCTCTCTTTCTTGTTACTGTGGCTTTTTTCATCATTAGCTGGGATATTTTTTCTAATTTTTCATTGACAATTAAAAAGAAAAACTGAATAAGAAAGCAGCTTTTGGTTCCAAGCACCTCTCCTTCAGAAATGTAGTTATGTCCCTTTTCATCAACACAAAAAAAATTAAAAAAAAAAAAAAGTTGTCTTCAGAGAATATAATACCAAGAAAAAGGTTGTCTTCAGAGAATATAATACCAAGTTATGAGATATTTTTGGCACAAGGACAAGGTAAGATATTGCCAGACAAAGAAAACACTTACTTATAATTCAGTTAATGGCTGGCAAAGTTATACCCTTCTGCTATTAATTAATTTTCCATATTTCCAGCCAAACAAATGCAAAGAATGTATAATCACCTGGGACAGCAGCCTGCAAAGTGTTAAATCATCATTAACTTAACCACTCGTCTCACCCTGGCTGCTGCGTTTGTCATCACAAGGGAGGCTGGCTGTGGATCTGGGTGGAAGGAAGGAAAGGGATTGCCAGGCATGGAAGCTGCAAGAGCCAGCCCTGGTTTTTGGGACACGTGTGTGTTTGTTGGAGCCCAGCTGGGACCCAGCCAGCTCCAGAGCGTGTCAGCGAGCGGCTGCTGTGATTTACAGGAGCGTGCAGCCACCTGCACGTGCTGTCACACACAGGAGAAGGGATGTGACCGTGCTGGAAGGAAACCACCTGCAGCAGAGAAGGGTTTGGTACTCTTTGCTTGGCCTCCCTGGAGCAGCAAGGAGGACAAAACAAGAGATTGCAGTTTTTTGGGCCACGATGTGTTTCCTGGTGTTTTCCTCACTCAGTAATTCAGCACTAAATGGAAGATTAATGCATCAATAAAATTATATTTTCTGGTGCTTTAGTCCAGATTCTGAGATTACTTAGAAGTCTTTCACACAAGAGTCAATCCATTGTGGAAAATTACTGGTGATCCAGTTCATTGACATTTTGCATCAATCCTGATATTCCAGGGCTGGCATAGACAGCATGCACTACCAAAAAACAAGGGGAATGATGGTTGAGGATAGTTGCCTTGCATTATGTCAAGCCAAAAATATTTCCTATGAGGTTTTAGGTGAAATTAGAATGAAAAATTATCTCACTCTAAAGCAAACAACATCTTTCACGTTCTCTTCAAGGTTTTTCTGAAAAATCACAGTGGCACAAATTTCAAAACAGGTGTTTTGCAACCAATTTTTTTTTAATTACTTTTTTAAAGTTGAAATTTGTAGGAGGATAATTTTTGTTGCTTGTTTTTTGGTGTCTGCTGATGTGCATCTCTGCTTTCTGCAAGATAAATGGTTGCTTTCAGTGCACAAAAGCTTTTGCCTTCAGAAATAAAAAGTGTGGGTTGCAGAACTCAGTCAGAAAGATCTTCATCTGTGTGCTTAATAATATACAGAGCAAATTTTTCCCCTCTCATACCCAAGAAGTAATTTTACATTTCCCAGAGAGGGATTGACCCTTTTTCTAATTAATCAATTAATGCACTTTAATGGCCATGGATTGTTAAGAGCCCTAGTATTTTTTATAACAAAATCATTCTCCTAAATCAGATTTCAGTATTTTAGTATTAAATTGCTTTCTCATTCAGAATAAACCCCTATTTTTACTTTTTTCCTGACAAAGCAATGGGTCCTGATTTTTAGACAGCTAGATGGACAGACATGGAAGCTCAGGGAAGAATTGAGTAATGCTGTTCTGGCCTCCATCTGTCTCCTTTTCCATCAAGCAGAAAATATCACAACTTTTAAACATGAACCTTTTAAACATTTTCAGGTTCCTCATTCCCTGGTGGCCACTATCCTAAAATGTGCTGACAGGCTGCACAGGAGATGGTTCCCAAGTGGCCACAGCACCTTGCAGGTCTAATTCCTGGCAGGAATCATTATTCATCTACTCATTAGAAGTTAATTGTGCCCTGCTTGAAGTTTGTCACACCTGAATCAAAACTGAACCATCTCAGCAAAATGTTTGAATTACTATGAATCAGCTTTTTCATCTGGGAAAATAAACAAACATTCCACTCTGGATTTTTCAGCCAGATTTAGTGAAAACCAGTCTTAAAATAGATTGTTGTGTCTTTCTACCTGGAAAATTTGGCAGATTTCAGTGGAATATGTGACAGATATTAGTTTTTATTTCCAAAAGCAGTTAGTAATCTTGCTCTAGATAAAAACTTTGACTTGATGAAAACATTACAAAAACTGGCTGAAAACAGGAAAAGGACTAGGAAATAAAAAGCAGAACAAAATTTCTGAAAACCAAGAGTTACTTGTTAAGAGAGATATTTCTTCTGCATGCAACCTTGACTCTACTCTCTCCAAAGGAAAAGCCAGTCAAACAATAACAGAAATTTAGTTCTGATCTTTTATCTGAAGACTGGTTCACATGAATAGAGAGCCCGTGATCTTTAGACCCACAGAAAGTTTCAAGTAGTTATTTTTGGATATTCAACTGCACATACCCTGAAGGGACTTGATTTCCTGAGAAGTTGCTCAGCATTTAAGTAAATTCAGTGCCTTTGAGATACTGAAGGCTTGGCTTTACCCTTTCCACCCTGAACTGCAGCTTTCAAGACTGAGAGAAGCATTGAACTCAGGTGGAGTAAGATGGTGGGTAACTAGACATGGCTGAAATGTTGAAAGGATACCTAAACGTGAATCAAACTTGCTAAATTTTCTTTCCAAGTTCAAACTCTGCCTGAATCATATGCAGAGTGTTAACACTCACTGAGGCAGTGCCCAATTTGTGGGTTTGCACAGTCAAGGCATGAGACCTCAATCCCGCTTGGCACAGTTGTGCTTTTCTTTCTGAAGGGTGGACCAGAAGTTCAGCCTGATGAAGGGTGCAAGATTTCATCCTGTAAAACATCTGTTTGGCTGTGACTGCCAATATCTCTGGGTTTATTAAATGAAATCCTTCAACAAGTCAGTGTATTACAGTCCTGGACACTCACCATTCTTGCAAAGGAATGTCAGAAATGCTTTTGGGAGCAAATTGGCACTCACAACAATACAGGTATTCACCAAAGTATCACACAGCAGCAGAGCTCTGGCACGGGGGTGATCATTCCTGCAAACCAATCCAGGCTATGCTGCTCTAAAAACTCTGCCTCATTCCTCATCTCTTACCAAGATTTATGACAATTAGCTGCAGAATCCGTAATTAGCAAGTGGTAACAGATCAGCAGATCTATCCAGTTCTGGTGACACCTCTGACAGATTGGTGTCTGCTCCCCAAATCCCTGCAAGGCTTCATGTTTTCCCTGTGACCACTCTCAAGCCAGGTTTTGGCAAGGCTGTCTCAGCAGGGAGGAGAGGGAGGGCTGGGGAAGAACAAGTTCTCACAAGCATGACAGGACCCATGCATAACCATTTGACTTTGCAATTAAAAACATGTTCTTGTCTTCCTCTGCGTCACTGAGGGGAGAGTGCAAGTAGAAGTTGCTCTGTAAAGTGCCTTGAATTCTAATCTGGAGGTTTGGGTTTCTGCACAGGGGGTTTTGTGAGCTCAGATAAAGGGGGGCTTTTTTCCCTTCTCTGAGAAACATTTCAGGAACCTTTCCAGGGAGGAGAGAGGAGTAGGAGGCGGGAGCAGGAGGAGCTGGAGCTGTATTGAAGACTGTTAAAGACACTCTGTAGTGAATACAGGGGTCGAGGTGAGAACAGGGAGCCCTATCCCACCTATCCAAAATCAGATAATTTATAATTCTTTTACTGCTGCTCTAAAGAGAGCCAAGTCCCTTCTGCATCAGCTTCACCCGTTCACCTTTGAGATATGTCAAGATATGTCACTTCTGCAAGTGTGTTCCAGGAGCCTAATATTTTGCAACCACTCAGTGATACCTTCACCCTCTCCCAGATTCCTGATCCATTTTTTTTCCAACCTCAAACTTTAATTAAAGGTTTCTATATGCCTTGTGCCTCAATGCACCCCTTATTAGTAGATGTTAACTGAGTGCATGTTTCTCATTTGCAACCATAGCTTCAGCTCAGCACTTTCATTTTCAAGCCCTGCTGGGTATAACATTTAGGACCATCAAAGCCCTGTATTTATGAAATGCACTGCTAAAGAAAAAGCAAGATGTGAAGGCCGGGGTTAGATTAGGTCTTGTGTACAAGGTGACTCAGGGAGTGTGTGGCTGAGCCCCCATCACCTGGATTTCAGCCCAGCTGGCTGTCATGCCTGACTGACAGCAATCACATTCAGATCATCTTCTGTGAATTTGTAACACAAACAGCACAGCTGCTTATTGCATTGATTGTATTGGAAGCCTGATTTGCCTGTAATTGCTCCAACTCAATATGCCATTCTATTCTGGACAGCAGTATGAATGATGTACAACCTGAATTCAGCCCTGTGTCACTGCCTTTAATGACACTTTTTTGTTTTGTTTTGTTTTATTTTTCATTTAAAAGCATACCCATTGCAGGATGACAGCTCTATCCAGGCTGTTCCATGAAAGGCAGCTATGCTTCTGAAATCCCGCAGTGGTGATTTGGTGCTTTGAGCTTGCACTTAGAAAAATGCATCCATAGCTGCAAGAGAGCCTGAGAATGCAATATAAATCTTTATTGATTTTATTTAGTTGGAGGAGGTATGATTTATGTTAATCTAGCTGCTAGAGGAAGAGATGTTGGGAAATTGTCAAAAAATTAGGTTTTTTGGTTGTTTGTTTTTCTTTTTAGAACTAATAGAGACAAAATTTTCTGTGCAATAGTGGTCACAGATTTGCTGCTTTTCTGGCTGCCTTGGGAGAGCTCAGTGGAGAATCCTAACTGATTTTCAAGTTAGCACTTACAAGAACTGTCCCTGCACATTTTGTCTGAGTAAATAAGTAAGTAGGACAGATATAAAAATACCAGAAATAAAGTAGACAGAGAAGAAGAAGAAGAAGAAGAAGAAGAAGAAGAAGAAAACAATGAAAGGAAACAAAATAAGAAAAAGTCTACCCTTTTAGGTGGAAGTCTTTTTGCTATTTGATTTTGTTTCATTTTCTTCTCTCTGGTGCTGGTTGTGTTGTAAGCCACATTAAGTCTGGATAAGCTTTCATTATGTCTGTACCTCCCATCTCAGGTGTAAGAGAGTCAGGACTGAATCTTAGTCTCGATACAGATGGCACAGGACAGCTCTGTTACCCCTCTCCAGGGAAGATTTTCCTTGAAAATTACAGTCTAAAACCAAGTCAGGCAGTTGGGTCACCATTGTCAAGCAGAGCTTGATCTGAATGTGTGACCTTCACTTGTTTAGAAGCACAAAGGTAACCCAAAAACCCTTCACATACTTCTTGATCTCTGCCTTACACTTCCAGAATGCTGTCTCTGAAAATACTGACTGCCTTTTCTCAGTGACACTGTGAGTCTAGATGAAGATCTGCAGAGCTAGTCAGGGTGCATTTGTTTTAAAAGTACAGTAATTTCACGAATATAAGCCGCACCAATTTGACCAAAATTTTGGTGGAAACCCGGAAGTGCGGCCAATATTCCGGGGCGGCTAATACATTAACAAAATTCTAAAAGCTGCCAACACAGAAGTGAGAGCCCGCGGCAGCCCCAAGCCAAGCTGGAGCCCGGCCGGCCCCGGCAGAGGTGGGAAAGCCTGGCAGAGGCGGGGCCAGCAGTGCGGGGGGCGGGCGGCAGAGCCTGAGCCAGCAGGGCGGGGCAGGGAGGGCGGCAGAGCCTGGGCCAGCATGGCGGGGGAGTCGGCAGAAGCAGGGCTGGCAGTGCACGGGAGCCACATTGCATAGGATAGGATAGCAGAAGCAGGAAGCCCGGCGGCGCGGGGCTGCCCGGCGGCGGGGAAAAGCCCCGTAGAAGCAGGGCTGGCAGTGCACGGGAGCCACACTGCATAGGAGAGGACAGTTGAAGCAGGAAGCCCGGCGGCGCGGGGCTGCCCGGCGGCAGGGAGAAGCCCCGTAGAAGCAGGGCTGGCAGTGCACGGGAGCCCAGGGGAACCGGGGCTAGCAGCGTGGGGGAGCCTGGCGGTGCGGCGGCCAGCAGTGCCGGCCAGGGCGAGCCAACATGGCAGCGGCGGTGCAGACGGGAGCGGGGAGCCAGGGAGTCTGGCAGCGGCGGCGGCAGCAGCACCGCCCACAGGGCAAGCAAACGCAGCAGTGGCAGTGCAGACGGGAGCAGGGAGCCTGGTGGCGGCGGCGGCAGCAACACCGCCCGGCCAGCCCAGCCAAGCCGTAGCGCCGAGCCGGGCCATCCACCCCTATTGGCAACCATGAGCGGGCCGAGCCTGCCTGGCCCCGCCCCGAGCCAGTAAACCCCGCTATGCCGCGATCCTGTTACTAATTGGCCAATTTGTGAAAGCTGCGCACGGATTCTCGCTACGAACGAAAGTGCGGCTAATATTCGGGGTGCGGCTTATCTATTGACAAAGACAGCAACATTGTCGAGGCACCGGGGGTGCGGCTTATAATCCGTGCGGCTTGTATTCGTGAAACTACTGTAAGCTGATCTCTTCCTCTCAGTGGTTCTGGACTCCTTGCCCCATTGCCCTTATGTACAATTTGAAATTTCTGTGTCACCATCACTGCAGTTTCTGTAAGGACAAAAAAGTTGCCAAACTGTCTTTGCAGATGTGGGGCTAAAGAGCTCAGCCTGAGCTGTTCCATTTGACAACCTTGGCCTTGCTTCTAGTTAGAGAATAATCTAGAAAAAGGAAATTTGTCAAAAAATTTCACAGCTATTTATTAAAAAAAACCAAAAAACATGTCACATTTTTATAGCAGGAAGCCTCTATATTAAAACTAAGGCAGGAATAAGCTGACCAGGAGACATTCTTCATGGTCTGTAACTGCAACATGTTATAAGCTCTATTTTACCTAATGATGGAGCTTTTCTCATCCTTCCTCTTGCTGCTTTGCTTCTATACATATTTATTACCTTATCATAGCCAAACCTGAACAAAATAACCCCCCCCCCCCAAAGTGCAATCCTTCTTTTTGCAAAGAATTTTATTTTACCGAAACAACCACTGTTTTGTTAAAAGAGTTGTTTGCAAGATGACTAGATTAGATTAATTAGTTAATGTTTGTAAAGTACTTTGAAGATTAAGAACAGTATATAAGTGTTAAGTATTATTGTTATTATAATAGATAGAGAAGGTAGATAGCTAGATAGGTAAAGAGATACAGCAGTCAGATAACAATAATTATAATACTTAGCATTTCTATAGGGCTTTACATCTTTTGAGTGTTTTACAAACATTAACTAATTAATAGAGTTAAGCAGACAGATAGTAGATAAAATAGTAGGTAGATTGATAGATAGGAACAAATTTTGCCTTTGGATACATGAATAGTATATTCAATGAAAGTTGCATCCCACTGATGAGGGCAAAATTTGGTCCATAGACAAATTTAAAGGAAAATTAGCTAGTGTGTTTCGAGGGCTGGGCTGGGAATTTTTTTTTCCACAGACAGTTTGTCTTCCCAGTGAGTAGATTCACTGTGGGAACAGAAAGTTCCCCTGGAATGCTGAGATGAATGTATCAAACATGTCAAACTTTACAGCGACATATTATGGAATCAAAGCACATCGTTAAGATTAGTCACATCAGTGTCAGTGACTCAGCTTTGCAACATCTGAAATGATGCATTGTGCCTTTGGGAAGCCAGATGAAACAGCATTATCAGCGTGCTTGGGTTCATCCTGATTCTTCACTTTTTTATGGAAGTGCAGAAGTATGGTCTACTGACTGAGGAAAATACAGGGATTAAAGCCAGATGTGAGCATATTTTAGTTTCATTAAATAAATCTGATATTAATTAAAACAAAGAATAAGAATTATATCAAGATCAAAGAATGGACATGACACTTGTTTCCTTTTACTTTGTGACTTCTTGAACACTGATATGCTTCTGCAACCACTTATCCTGAAAGCTATGCACAGATGAGGGAAAATATCTGCTGCTTTTTGAAACAGATTCATGTCCTGGGTGCCTTTGAGATCCAGCTGTGTGAGGTCCAGGTGTCCTAAAGCTTCTGGTACCTCTGCAGGAATAAAGGAGGAGAGGAAGAGACCTCAGCTGAGTGTGAGCAGGCTCACTCTGGAGTATGGTTGTATCAGTGTCATTCTGCACTTGAGTTTTTTTGCACTTGGGAGTTTCTGAGGGCTAATGTGACTGCAGCACCTGACTGAAGCATCAGTGCTGCCTCTGCATGTGGGGCAGGACCACCAGTGCTCTTTGCTGCCAGACTGGGACACAGCACAGCTTGGAATTGCATCCCATGAACGGAACTCCTATTTCCCCTTTACAAAGCTCTTCTGCCACTGGGTGTATGCAGTACCATCTCAAGTCTCCAGGGCAATCAGAACCACAGACCACAAATAAATCTTGATGAAACAATAAAATACAGCCGAAGGAGCCACCTTCTGAACTCTTGGCAGCTGTGATGTAGATACCTACATCTGGGTTACACACTCTAGGCTTCCTTGACTGTCCACAGAGCAACCAGGGCTTCAAAGGTGTTTCATCTGCTTTGCATTTATGTCTCCATTAGGATGAGATTAAACTGCCTCTTGGAAATCTTGTCTTTACTGACTGACAGTAAAGCCCAGATTATCTCAGATGAGGCCAACACTGTTGTAAATAATTAAAGTGAGATGTGACAAAACCCTTGTGGTGGGCTGACCTTGGCTGGCTGCCAGGTACCCACCAAGCTGCTCTATCACTCCTTCTCAACAGCACTGGGAGAGAAAATATGATTAAAAGCTCACAGGTCAAGATAAGGACAAGGACATCACTTCCAGTCATGGTCAAAACAGGCTCAACTTAGGGAAATTACTTCAACTTATTGCCAAATAATCAGAGAGGGAAAATGAGTAATACAAACAAAACTAAAATCAGCTTCCCCCCATCTCCCTCAAAGGGGCCCAGGTGGATATCAAATAGGGGCTGGCATCAGTTCACAGCTCTTCATCTTTGCTGCTACTTCCTCTCTGTGCTATTGCCCTGCTTGGGAGTCTCTCCTATGAGCTTCTGTCCTTTATGAACTTCTCCAGTGTGGGTCCTTCTCATGAACTGTAGTTCTTCACAAACTGCTCTGGTATGGTTCCCTAAGATTTCACATGTCCTACCAGGAACATGTTCTGCATGGACTCCTCTCTATGGCCTGCAGTTCCTGCCAGAAGTCTGCTCTAGCAGGGCTTCTCCACAGGCTGCAGCTTCATTCAAGGCACATCCACCTGCTCTGGGTCCTCCTCAAGCTGCACTTGGATCTCTGCTCCATTGAGGATTTCCACTCCCTGCAAGGAGACAGCTGCCTCACCATGGACTGCAGAAGACTGGAGCTCATCCTCCCCCCCTTCTTCAGTGAGCTCATTATCTGCATTGTTGTGTCTCATAAATTTTCCTTTTTTTCCCTCCCATCCCCTGTGTAGCATTTTTTGCTCTTTCTTAAATACATTATCTCTATCAATGTCAGCTGTGTCTAGTGGCAGGTCTGTCCTGGAGCCAGCCCAAACTGGCTCTGTCCAACATGGATGCAGCTTCTGGTGTCCTCATGGAACCCCTGCAGTGCCTCTTCCATCAAAACCTTGATGTGGAAATCCAATAAACCCATTCTAAATGTTCCTCTTCCTTCTTCGTCTGAAAGATCTACTTAGTAGAGTTTCTCAAGCTGATGAAAGGAGGTTTAGTTGGAAGTTGGTGGGAATGTCATTGACCAAAGAGACAAGTGGTGGGTCCCCACACAATGAAATCAGCAACAACACAAGTTTCCCTTCAGCAGCACAATCTGTCAGTGGTGGGAAAGCCACCATGGTGAGGCATGTGCAGAAGGCAATCAGCCTCAACCTAACTCAACCAAAAAAGGCAACATCCAAATATGGAGCATATCAAACATCATACAAAATAAATACACCCTTCATCAACACAACCACCCTTTGATCACCTAAAAAAGACATAAAAAATTAAGCGGGCAAGCAAGAGCAAGAAATAGTGGCAATGCCCTTTTTTTAACCAGGGATGGACTGCACACACCTTGGTAATTAAAGCTCATAGTTTCTTCTCAAGGAACTTGAACCCAAGTCTCAAGTTATGGGTGAATATTCACAGTGCAAGGTTTCAAGACAGACCTGTCTAAAGTTCTCTTGTTGGAGCAGTTTTATTTGTATAATACATCTCACCATTTCCTGTGTCACGGGGAGAATGATTTCTAGCTCAGTGGTTAGTATTCACCTGGAAGAGGAAGTCCTTAGTTCCTGTGCCTGCTTCTCTGAATGTTTCTTGTATTTCTCATTTAAGTATTCATTGATGTGGATAATGGAAGCCAGGCCCTCTGCTCCCAAATGAAAGACTATACCATGAAGATACATAGTCATTTGCATAGGTTTGCCATCTTCCTGTTCCCATGAATATTTAATTAACCTATGCAAAGTGAAATGGTTTCAATATGAGGAACTGAGAATGCCCTGCCCTAGAATATTCTTTACCCTAGTGGTTAGGGCAGTCAGGGAAGTGGAGAGACAAGTTCAAATCCCCTTAAGCAGAAGAGGGATTAAACCTGGGTCTTCCAGAGCTTGGTGGGTATTCTCAGCACAATGTTATTGGTGAGAAAAAAAAGTAGCATCTCTGCTTCCTTTTCTTGCCTGAGCTAATGGGATGCCCTGCCAAAATGCTTATCGTACTGAAAGATCATCACAGAGTGTGACTGATACAATCTTTATTAGAAAACAAATTATTTCACCCTGAACTTTGAAAGAAATTGAGTAAATGGTGTGACAACAAAATGGCTTACCACAAGGGAGCATACTCACACCTGTGTTATTTGTGATCTACACACAACATCTACCAATCTGTAATGACAGAAAAAATTAAACTTGCCAGAATTCAACTCTCAAGTCAAGGACCTGTCCCAAACAAAGGCCATGACACCATCAGCACTCAACCAGATCTCAGAATATCTTATGGCAAATTAATGAAATTACACTATGGATATGATGCTATCAGGTCTCTTTCTTCTTTAAATTTCCAGGCCCAATAAACAGAACAGAATTTCCAAAGAGATGTGACTCAAAATCCAGATTGCTTGGAACTGACATTGGACTGCTTGCCTTTCTCCAGGGCACAGATAGAAAAGACAAAGTGTAGGGTTAACCTGTAATATAAATTACTGAAGAAACATGTGAATTCCAGACTGAAGGTCAGCTCTGCAATGCTGCAAACCATGGCACTTGCATCCTGTTATCCAGTCGATAAATATTTATGTCACACATGAAAAAGCACCGATATATCAGTACACATGAAGAGGTTAGATATCCTGTTGAATGAAAGTGATTTTTTTATGCATGCCTTAGGCCAGCTGAGGGAAGCAATCTGTATCTCCTAGCTGGGATCACCTGACTGGGGAATGGATGGGGAAAAAAAAAAAAAAGAAAGGGAAAAAAAAGCAAAAAAGCAAATACCAATGGTAATAAAAAAGAGGAGGAAAAAAGTGAAAAGCTTTGAGGCATGCTATTAAATGTCCAGAATTCCCTGGATTGGTAAAATTGAATCAGTAATATGCCTGTTCCCAAGCCCAGTAAATTTTAGATAGATCTGGTTGATAAATTTCTATATCCAGCTAGTTTCAATTACTATGAAAAATTTATCTTTATCATTTGCCACTCCTTTTCCATTTAAGCTCACTCTGGAAGTGAAAAAGAAATGAAAACCAAAATTTAATTTTGATAGTTTTGTATGAGACTATAATTTATTGACAAAAGCCTCTCTATATAGTCAATTCTCCATATTGACATCATATCTTTTTGATGTCAACCCCTGTCAGTGGGGCTCTCAAGTGGCTGCACCACCCTCTCACAGCTCTGGAAATCTTTAGGTGAGAACATCTTCATGCCCAGTCAGCCCATAACACAGATTAAATGCAGAGCTACACACAAAAAAAAAAAAAAAACCAGCAGACAGGCCAATCTTTGTCAATCCCAGCACAAACTTTACTGAGGTATTTTACAGCCAACATTCTTGGAGAGCGAGCACAGACTTGCACAAATACGGATCTTGCCTGTTTAGGTTATGAGCTCTCTGGGGCAATGACTTTCTCTTCAGATGCAGGTATCCACTTCATAGCACCAGTCCTGCTGTAATAAAGCTAATAATAATAGTAACAACAGCAATAATAATAATAGAAATAATAATAATTCCATCCAGGATGCTGCGTAGAAGAGCTGAAGGGCAGCAGGTGTGTTGGGGAAATAACATAATACATCAAATCCTGCGCAGTGAGCACATGAGCGTGTGATATCAAAGACACTACCTAAGAAATTAATTTGCCAGTGACACTGCCTTGCCTACCATCCCTGGGCGTTGTGAGAATTAATTAATGCTTGCAAATCGCCTTGAGAACTTCAGAGGGAAGGCGCGTTATGTATGCAAAGCCCGGCTGCCTGCCCCGGTGCCGGCTGCACACCTGTGCCCATTGCATCATGAGCCGCCTCTGTCTGGTCCCGGCTGCTGGCAGTGCTCATGTGGCCTCAGCATGATTGATGGCTGCACTGGGGTGCAGGCACTGCGAGCTCTCCCCTGTCAGCAGGGAGCTTGCCTCCACATGCCTCTGCACCATCAGCCTCTTTCCTCCCGGCACAGTTGTCAGGTTTCCCAAAACAATGATTGCCTTTCCCCAGAAACAAACCTCTGTCCTGACACCTCTCCCAGCTGGAGTCTTGCTCCTTTGTAAGGGTCTGTTCCCCACTTCCCTCATTCCTTCATGCTTGTAAAACAAAAGTGCTGCATGCTCTTTCTTTAGGATCACTATTAGCAAATAATTGTAGCCATGCAAGTTGCCCAAGTTGTACCTCAGAGGTCACTACGCTCCCTGAAAGAAGGACAGCAGCACTGGAGGCATTACAGGAACAGCAAGGTGAGGCTTCTCCACCTTCAGAGTGTCCATCCCTAACCTCAGAGGACCTGAATGTGCCTGCAGGCCACGGCAGCCGCTCTGAAGGGAGATGCAGGAACCTCATATCTGCAGGCTGAGGGGACATTGAGTTACCAATTTCTTCTTGCACTGAAAATAAGTCCCATTTGCAGCAAATAATGACTTACAGTGAAACAAAATCTTATTTCAATATCCTTTTCTTCTCTTTCTAAATCCAATGAATTGTTTCAAAGCATTAACATCACCTGGTTTTGTGGGATATTTTTTCAAACGTACATACTTAGGCTGAGTTTCCAGGTTATCCTTGACACCCCTATCATGGTACACCAGCCCTGCTTATATTTTCCTCAGAAGAAGTGGGGAGAGGACTCTTGTCTCCAACCACTGCTCCCTCCTCCTGGCTATAGAGCCACACCAGAGCTCCACAGGTGCTGGAAAGCAGTACCCTTCTGTTGCTGAGTGATTTTAAGCAGCAAACATTGGCAGCCACCTGCCTAGCCCCGTTCCAGCTGCACTCAGCAATGTGTGGAGGGAAGGGAAGAAGAAGCAGGAGTGCATGTTGGAAGGAGTCAAGGCTCCTTTCATCTCCTTTTCTGGGCTTCAGAAAGGAGTGGTGGACTCACAAAACAAACCTCCAGCCCTTCTCAGGGAGGTGAAACCCAGAATACATTCCTGCTGAATCTGAAGTTTGTCCAGTCACAAAATCAGAATCAATTATGAGATGTAATCTTGCCCTTAATCTCAGGTTCTGTTCATAGAGCACTGTCTATGAGATCAATATTAATAAAAGGATCGTATGTTCCCTAAACTACAGTTAAAAATATTCTCTGTGCTTCACACAGACCTTTCTTAAATCTCAGAAGAGATTTATTTGGGAACCCTTTCTTTGACCAAAACTCCCATACATATGTGGTCTTCTCATAAAAATCAGCTTATTTTTGATATTCAAAAATTATGCACATTCACAATGCTGAGGGAACTTCTCAGTGCTGGTGGTGATCACAGAATCACAGAATTTATAGGACTGGGGGGGATCCCTGGGGATTATCTTGTCCATCCCCCCTGCCAGACAACATCTTGCAATGTTTTACAAGATCTTCTCAGAGGACACAAATTTATTATTTCTTTCTTTTACTTCATGGTTGGTGTCATTCAAATAATTTCAGCTTTCTGTTTATTCTATCTCTGCTGTAGATTTGTCTTTTATGAGTAGTCTGCTTAAAAATTATTTTGTGTGCAATGCAAAATACAATTATTTTCTTTTTTCAGGAATCAAAATTGTTCCTTCAGATTGTCTCATTTTCCCCTTCCCCCCACCTCCAGAAAAGCTGGAAAAAACCCTCAATTTCCATTAAGCAGTGATTCTGGTGGATAATTAGAATTTAATTTCTCTGACCAGCATCCTCAGGGGCATTCAGATGTCTTCTGCTTCACCATTCCTGTTTCACATGAACAGCAGTAATAATCTCTTCCTGTTCTAGCCAGATGTTGGAAAGCTGAGTGCTTAAAAGTGTGCTTAGCTCCTACAGTGGTTAGTCAGGGCCCTGAAGGGAGAACATCAGCACTCAGTGCAATCTCCCTTTGGCTTTCCCGTTCACCCTGCCTCCTCCTTTTCCATGCTTTGCATGGGTGCTTGGGTTCTACCTCCTCTGAAGAGCTTCAGCCCATTCCATACCCCCAGGCAGCTAATAAAGGTCAATCTCAGATATAATGAAAGGGGACAATGAGGCTGTTCTGGCCACTCCTAGTTTTCCCCACTGCTTCTCACGAGCTCTGCAGGTTCTTCTGGTTCCTCCACCAGGTCTGAATGTCAGGGGGAGGCTGTTCCCACCACCATCCCCAGCTGTTCTTCAACAGTCATGTCCTTTGAAGATGTGCATAGTTATCATGTTATTTCAAAATACCAAAGGTCACATTACCTCTGCTTTTCCCTTCCTCCCCGCTGGAAGATAAGGGCAGGAGCAATTACTGAGTAAACAAGGAGAGGGTTTGCAGAGCTGCTGAGAGGAACTGGGGGGCTCCACCAGACTGCCCTGTTGCAGCCACAGCTCCCTTTGTCCCACCTCAACCTGCAAATTAAATTTCCAGAGGTCTGAAAGAGAGAGAGTGCAAAGCATTTTCCCTACATCTGTGTTGGCCCCTTTTGTCAGAGAAAATCTGGCTTGGTGTCCAGACAAAAAGCAACAAAAACCTCAAAATTTCCTGTGTTTTTTACTCAAAATTCCATACTGGAAGGATAGAACCGATTTTCAGCAGTCATATAAAACCCCAGGAGGCTTTGCAAATCACGTATGTGAGGGTTTGGGGAATAAAGATTTGTGTAAGTCACAGACCACCCCAAACTGTTGATGGCCAAAACAGGAATCAGAGCTGTCCCAGGTTCCTCCTTTTGCAGCCTACTATGCAGCAAGGCTCCTACTTACTTTTTCTGTGATTCCCATGAGGTATGCTGGCCCTGAAGGACAAGAACTGCAGTTCTGCTTGGCAATTGCATCATGTAAGTAGAAGGTCTCCCTCAGCTACAGGCTGGGTAGAGCTGGGCCCTAAAGAAATACTTTTATGGGACTTCTGAAAAGCAGGTGGTCTGACACACTGAAAGCACATTAACACTAATGAAGATAAAAAATTTCACAGAAAGATAATTGTTTGCCTAGCAGCTGAATTTATTTCGTTCTCAAGTTGTAATTAAGGGAAAAGTTGCAGTTTAGAATGCAATCTGGTTTTCCCTCTTTTTTTTTTCTTGCCTAATAAGCAGAGCAAGAAGTTGATTCATTTTTATCTACAAGGGAGAAATGTATCATTTTACCCACACCTGATTTAACTGAAATGAGTAGAAGACAGATAAACAGCTGGAGAAACCTGTGAAAAAACCACTGAATCCAATTTACCAGAATCTTGCATGCCTGGGAAAGAAAAATAGAAAGAAAGAAAAACAAAAACAAAAAGTGAGGAGTCATCCATGGAAAAGCAAGTTTTTGTCTTAAGATATTGGGTAGTTATTTTTTTCCAACAGCAAGGATGAGAAATTTCCAAGTATCCAGGTGTTCTAATTGTTACTATGATTTACTGTGTGTGCAGTGTTTAGGAGTTGGACACTTTGCAGTCCAGCAGTCACACAAAACTTAAGGATGTCAAAAACCAAAACTGGTCTCAGATTACTGCATGCTGCTCAAAAGAGCAAAGAAATGTGGAAGAAAAAGCAAAGGTCTGCTTCAGAAAGGCTGCAATCAAGGCAGAAGGCAGGCAATGAAAAGTCCTTCCTTCAGGATAAAGACAAGGAGAGAACAGGGCAATACTGAATAAAGGGAGATTCTCTCATGAGACACATGTCAGGTTCTTGTATATGTCTCTACTACATGAATAAATTTTGTTAAATGAGAAACAGGGACAGTGTTGTATCAAAATTGGAAGGAAGGTTCATTGGATAGGGACAGAACTGCAGAAAGATGAGCATGTTTCCAGCTATAGAAAATAGCATTTATCTCTGCAACTACTTGCCATAAAGTAAAAAGTTTGGATTATCATTTTGGATTTTGGATCATTTGAACTCAGTGAAAAAAAAAAAAAAAAACAACTATTGTTTTTCCTTTAAAATAATCCATAATATTTGTGCACAGATCTCAGAATGTATTCAAGTGTACAGATTAACCAGGGAGAGATGTCTGAATACCTTTGGGAATCTGAGTCTCATGCTGACTCTGTTCTGAGGAGCATTAAGATGAAGGTCAGACTGCTGCAAGGTTATAAACATTGAGCTCCTGGATTCACCTGAAAGTTTATATGGAATATGATATTTTCTCTACCGTGACTGGGTTCAAATGCATCTGAAGAGATAATATTCATTTACATGAAAAGAAAGAACTACCTCCCCACCTTTGCTTTTATTGAACACCTATTCTTAATTTCACCAAGTTTGGATCTTTAAGAAAGAAATGTCTCTTCCCCTTCCTTTCTCCAGCCACCTGGAAAAGCCTCCAACTGTTTCTTGGAATCTTGCTAAATCTTCAGGACAGCAATTAGTGGGGTTGAGGTAACCTGGGAGCAAATCACAGGAGCCAGGCAGGAACACGCAATCCCTGATGTCGCAATGGCACAAGAGACCAGTGTGAGTTAAACTGCTCCGACCACCTGTCCCAACACTGAATATTTCAGGTGTTCCCTCCTCTACCTAGAGCTTCTCCAAACACCCCAAAGCTTGAAAATGTCTGGACACAGCTCAGCTTTTGCTGTCAGAAATTCCTTCTAGATTGTAAGTCTCAGAACAAACAAATAATTTGGTTTTCTGAAAGTGAACCAGGTCAGATTTTAGCAATTAATTAACACTTAATATAAATTGATGAGTACTTTAAAAGATTAAAATTATACTTATTATTAAAACAATAGTGATTAATTATTTTCCAGAGATTTTTTTTTTTCCTGAGAAATATAAAAGTTGTTTTTTCCCACCTTCCTCCCAAATCCTTCAGGTATTTTCTGTTTCTCCTCCTGTACTTTCAGTTCGCCCATGTAGAGTAGCAATTTTTGGCACATCAAGCACATTAGATAATTATATGTCAGTTGAGAAACTCTCAGCTTCTTGTCACTAGTCTATAAAGCTCTCTGTAATGTTGTAATACAATATCGCTGATATCTCAAGGAGATAACATGTTAAGTGTCTACTGGCTATATAATTTGAACCAAAAGTTAACAAAGAGAACTGATCTTTCGGTAAACATACAGCATATTTTTGTCATCTCTTCCTGATAGTGGTTTTGATAAGCAGATTTAGATGTGGTGTTATCCTCTGATTGCTTTTGCAGCGTACTTGCAAGACAGGGAACTCCTTCATAATTCCTCAGACAGATGGTTGAGAGGAATTTCCCAAGTACCCACAGATCAAAGATTGTTCCCTGTAAATGGTGATGGTTGCTGATATTACAAATCCACCCAGACATTTTATTCTTCCTGATTCTAAACAGCCTTTCACTTCTCTCTGCCCAATGTGGATTCCCATTAGGTGGGAAGAACAATTTTAAGCAATCAAGAGTCAGTGTGATAACCTCAGATTGCTCATTAAGGACCAGGTTGTGAATGAGGGGTAGATGACAGAGATCTGTGAAATCAAAGAGGCATGGAAATGACAAGCAATTGTTCTCTGTCTTTTCCAAAACAAGAGCAAGGGGACATCAAATGGAACATGGAGGAGACGGGTTCAAAACAAACAAAGGGAAATGATTCTTCATACAATGTATAATTAAGCCGTGGAACTCCTTGCCACAGGATGTTGTGGATGCTGTAAATTTACATGGGTTCAAAAAGGACTGGACAAGTTCATGAAAGAAAAATTCTTCAAGAGCTATTAAATACAAAGACATTACCTCTGGCTCCGGAAGACGCTGCAATGCAAATCTCAAGATGTTGTGAGAGTGCTCTGAGGAAGTCTCACTTTGCCATTTTACTTTTCCCCAAGCATGTATTAATTCTTGGCCCCTGTCAGAAAGAGGTACATGTGTTAGATGGATCCCTGTACAGCTGATACAGCTCTTCTTGCGTCCTTGTTTCACACAGCTGTCTTATTCAGGAAGCAGATCAAGTGATGGCCACACCATGCTATTCCCTTTAAATACTCCTTCTCCACTTAGACCAGTAAGTCATCTGAAAATGAGTGTATTGCTAAATACTTTTATTTTTAGGCACTTTAGCTTCCCAATTTTCTGCCTGGAAGGTGGAGAAAATGGAAGCTTTCTGGCTGACTCAGGAGAGGAGGGCACAGTGGGCTCTATAGACCCCTCTCCTCTGCACACTCCAGTTAGTGACATGGGCAGGCTTGTGTAAAAAAGTGGGGTGTCTCTCTCAGCTCTTCATCTCTCTGGACTGTCTAAATAACCACCCCAGTTCTAAATAGTGATTCAGAAGCAGAAACACACATTTGAGATACTTGACTACGTGAAAATTGGCTGGGAAATCCCCCAAGTTTTTTATTCCTGTTACTTCTGGCACTTGGCAAGCCTACCAGTGCCTCCTCGCCTAGAACATTGCCTGGTAATGAGGAAAAGTGGAGAAAAGTCGAGGAAAAGTGTCTCCATCCTGAAAGCACTGCCTGATGCTCCACCTGATAGCCTATCCATTTGAAAGGAGGGAAAAATATCCCCTCCTCACTACCATATATTAGCAGCTGGGTTTGAGGAGAGTTTGTGCAGAGAACAAGTCCTGTCCTGTAGTGGAATATTCCTGCATCTGCATGGGCCAAAACCCTTGTTAGCCAACCCCTGGGTCCCGCAGGCTTTGCCATTTTTGTGGGTTAGATTAACACTTTGGTGGTGAGGAGCCAGAGAGCCACTGCAAAATGAGCTCTGGCTGCGTGATGAACACTCCCATGCCGTGGGATCTGACAGCTCAAGAGGAAGCTTTTAGCAGCAGGTGCCCCAAGCTGAGCCCCCCAAAAGCAGTCAAAAATTAAAATCACCACTGCAGGATTTAACCTGGGTTTCAAAAACCATTCCTTTCCCTTCCCAGAACCCCTAAAAAGCCTTTTGGGCAGGGAAGGCAACTCTTCAGGCTCCACGGGTATTATTATTATTTGGAAGCCTGTTTTGTATTTGGAGTTGGCTGCTCCTTGGGTTCACCCAGGCAGTTTAGTGCATGCATGCCGAGGTGTATATTGGATGTGCCTAATAGCTGCAGTAGGTGGAGAGGGAGGAAGCTGTGATCCAAATGATGGGAACTCCTGCAGGGAGTTGTCTTGCCACTGGCATGCTGTCAGCGTGCCAATAAATAAGAAAGTTGAGATGATCAGAGGCAGCTATCTAAACAAACTAGGGTGAAAGCTCCCAGCCTGCGTGGCAATCAGGCACAGGAAACTCATTCAGCGGCCGTCCAGCTTCTTCCCATGGCTCAGGTTTGGCATTCTATGAAACATGAAGTAGGCAGAAAATATCCCCGTGCCCAAAAAAAGGCCCTGTGGCTGTTTGTCCTTTCTGTCATGCCATTGCTTCTGCCAAACACCTCTCAGAGGATTAGTAGTGGGAAACGTGAAATGAGAGGTGATTCACAAGCTCAGTTTGTAAGCACCAAAATTAGTCACTGAGTAGCACTATCCCAGTTCTGGAAGAGAAAGAGTTGCTCCTTGAGGTGTTGCAAATCAGTGACAAATTCATCAATGTTGTAGCGCCCCGGATTTCTCCTTTGCACAGGCACAAACCTGATCTCTAGGACTGTGAGGAAATCAACAAGAGGTAGGAAAATACAGAAATCAAGTATTAATGCTGTATGGGCAGGTAACATCCATAGCTGGCTGATCAAATGCATAGCTGGCTTTTTAATATATATAAATATACAAAAAATACATATGTAATATGTAAAAATATGCTATAAATGTACAAATGCACAGCTGGCTTTGACCCCTGTTCAAAGCCCCAATATTCTTAATAGGCAGTGAAGGAGCTGAATTTTCACCTCTTATTTTTTCCTGGCAAACCTAGAAATGCAGAGATTATTCTGGTCATCAGTGTGTGTTCCACTTTTGGATGAAATGTCCAAAGACAACAGAATGACCCTGCATTTTGACTTTTAATCCATCAAAGTGGGAGACACAGATCTCCTCCAGTAAGAATGGGAAGATCTGAAAGAGAGTCTCCAAGATATCAAGTGTTCCAAATGACTGCTGGAGATGCAGTTCATGGACTGACAGAAGCCTGTGAAACCTGAATGAAAGACAATATCTGCCTGCAAATCTGGAGTTGGGCACCTGGCTTCCAAGAAGAAAAGAGCACAAAGCCTCACACACCTACCCTTGGCCTTCCTGCCCTCAGACTGGGTTTTACCTTGTGCTGTCACATGTTAAACCCTTTCAGAAGTGCTTGATGCCCAATGCATTGCATAAGAAGCTTACTTGTCTAAATTGGGCAACTCCATATCAACAAAGCTCCTAAGAACTAGAAGCTACTGAATTCCAAGCTGTGATAGGCAAGTCCTTTGGTAGATGTAGATCTTTGATATCATGCCAATGACAGAAGGGCTGGAATAGTTTAGAATAGAAAAGAATAAGAGCTTTAATCCTTATTCATGGGTATCCAGGATGTTTAATATCCGCAGCCTCACTGAATCAGTTTAGTTTACTTAGCACAACTAAGATACATTTGATCTGCTAAAGCTGCCAACCTTCTTGTTCCTCAGTCAGGCTGTTGATCACCTTTTACATGACAGCTCTGCTGCCTGTCTATCTCGGTCCCTCCCTCCCTCCAGCTGAAAATCAGCTTTCTCCGGGAAATAGTTGAATCAAATCCATTCAATGTTCTCTCCTCTTAAGCATATTAAATATGCCCAAGCAAGTACCATAAACACAATCACAAGACTTCTGAGTTCAGCTGCTAACCCTCAGAGCTATGTACTAGTGACAGGTAGCCAGTAAATAAACCAGCCTTCCCCAGTCAAGTTTGCATTTGCAAACTCATCAATAGGATCCTGAGATTTATATTCAGTTATGATTTCATAAAAAACACAAACTGGACTAAAACCCCAGCAACAGACCCCACCTAAAGTATCTTCAGCTTCACCATATTTCAGGAAAAAACTCTCAAAGTTCCTTGGTGGTTTGTGGAGCTAGGAGAAACAACTTGCATTGGATGTTTGATGACAGCTGCACTTGGATATAAGCACAGACAACCTATATATATTATGATTATATATTAAGTAATGTATAGATAAGAGCTGTTTGAATGATCAGAGAGACAGAGAATCTGCTTCAAAAAGGAGACAAAAGGGTGGTCTAAGAGTCAAAGCACAGTGCCCACATCCAGCTGCCCCAGCTGTGCTGAGAACCAGGGCAGTGATTTGCAGAGCCCCAGATCTCCTCACTGCAGAGCAGCACACTGTCCTACACAGGCAATCAGTCATTCATGGTGTCTTTAGTGCTACATCGATGCAACATGTCTGAACACAGCTTGTTGACTCTAAAATGCTCAGCAAGGAAGGATTATAGGGGTTAGAAGTGCCCTGTATAAATACATTGAGGCATAAATAAGGCAGAGTAACAAAAGCTCTCTAAACTAATGGCCAATGCTCTTACCAGAACCAATGGTATTTAATGTCCAAGATTACAATTATAACAAGGTCTGTAAAACTTCAGTCGTGTAGGGGGAACAAAAAAGACAGTAGGAGTTTTGAAATTATCAGCTGGTGAAAGGTATTGGTGCTATGGCTGCCTAGAAAGTGCTGCAACACACAGGTGTGTTGCGTGTCCTATTTACTCTGGAGCAGTAAACACTCCTCCAGAATGGCATGTGTACTTCAGTGCATCATTTCAGAGAAGAGGTTTTTCTTTTCCATCCTGAGGGATGACAGGGGTGTCAGAAATTCTGGGGTTTTAACATAAGCTCTGAATTTCCAGGATTTATGGTACCCAAGTAGGAGATAGCAGTGCTATTCCTGTAATGTTTTTATTTCTCCTCAAGAAGTTCTTCCATGCCAGGCTGTGAGGCTGAGCAGAATTTTCTTGTTTCATGGAATAAATACTTGTGGAGAGTGATCACTGTGAACACCAAGCCAGTGAGGGCAGACACTTTTTCCACAAGAGTGTTCTTCTCTCAGACCCACATCCAGCATCTCACAACAAACACAAGGATCTCCAGGGATTTTTCTTACTCATCATATGCTCGTTTTTGGCTGCGGGTTCTGCCCAGCCTGAAGATCTGTATTCCCACAGAGAACTTTGACACATATGAGCACAACCAGCTTCCATCTGCCCTCACCTACATCTTTCTGAGGACACAACTCAAAGACTCTCAGCTCAAATTTTCTTGTAATCTGTGTCTCTTTGCTTTGTTAGGGGTGGAAAGGTTTGCCTGGATCTCAGGAAAGAAACTGGAAGGATTCTGTGCAGGGACTATCTGTGCTGGAGGAACTTTTTGCTCAAGCCTGCCCTAATAACAGGTTTCACCTCCAAACAAAGTGAATTCAGGCTCTAACCCAGCTTCTGCCAGCTGAATAAATGAGCTCAGGCTTAAGTGATACCCCAGAATAGGTGGGAGTTGGTTTTTTTCCTGCATGGATGATCAAGCATTTTGGATTACAGTTTGGGTAACTTGTTTGTATACAGGAGACAAATCCCAAACTAATATGAAAAGTATTCTATCCAAGAAACATGAACACATAACTCAGAAGCTGACACTAGATTTTATTTTTAAAGGTTATTTTTACTGCTAAATCTTAGATGTTCAGGTTTGCTGAGAAGAGCAAGAGTTTACTTCCTGTAACAGAGAAAGGGCAGAAATAAGCTTGAGATGTGAGTAAGTTTTTCATTAACATATATTTAGTATTTCAGATATTTAAATACTGCTAAAAATTCAACAGAATGCTTTTTTTGCTGACTTTTAAAATTGTTATTTACAGTGGTACAAGAGATTATTTTGTCATGAAAGACTGTGCTGATCTGGTTTTTCCTCAGTTGTTGAATCTGGGGTACATTCTAGTGTGAATGTCTGAGAGCCAGAAAGCAATAGCAATTAGAAAAACACATTATGTTATATTCCTTATTGTCCATTAGGGGAAAAAACACCCCTGGATAAAGTAAGAAGCAAAAATAATGACAACAAATAGTTATTTTTAAATAGTTTGATTGTAAATAAAAATCTATCATGACCTTAATATGAGACTCACTTTTCCAGCCACCCCTCTTTAAAAATCCTCAGTATTCCTAAATTGGGATTTTTTTAACTGTCTGTATTTTAACCTGCCTCTTTAAGTGTGTACACAGTGTACACATTTTTTTTTCCCCCTAATGTTCAAAATTAAGCCCCTCTGTGTTCCTTCCATGCCGAAGTTTATAACCTCAGCCTGCACAAGTCCAGTGCAGAAAGATCTACAGCCTCCAGGCAGAGCGAGGAAGCTCTTTAAAGATGAATCATTTTCATAAATGAGTGCAGAGGGAGGTCAAGCCAGGGGACACAGAAGGTTACATGTGTGGCTGAGATAAGGCCTCATTCATCCACTTCTTACTGTCAGGTCTTGATGGGTGAACATTGCCTTGAGCTCCCATAAAACATGTTGTTTGCAGAAAACTTGCAGGTGGTTCATAAAAAAGTCCAAACTGTTACCAAGAAATTTATCTCTCAACTGCTGGATCTGTTTATAATAGAAGTGAAGGATCTCATAGAGAAATTAAGTATCAGAGACTGACTTATATTGGCTTGCCAGACTGAAAAACCCAACCTGCCTTCCAAATGCTGCACTAAAAATGTCAAAGCAATTGTATTGATGACATCTTGACAAGATACTGTACAAGACTGTTAAAAATACAACAACAACAAAAGAATGTTGCCTGTTTATGGAAAACTTGTCCCTGGGGAAGGGATGTGGGTATTTAAGAGAGTTTTATGGAAGAAATTCAATCAGTTCTCCCTGAAACATTTGATTTCAGAGACTGTCAATCTTTTATTACTCTGGTGCCCGTTCGAAAGGCAGTTTTTAAAAGGGTGTCATTGTTTCTCCCTGTGTTTCAAAGCAGAAATTCAGATGAAGCTGTGTTGTGTTGGCAGGGAGAAAAGGTGAGGGTTAAAATGAATGTAGGAGGCATCATAGAATGGACAGTGTGATGTTGTTGTGGATATTTATCCACTGAGGGCCAGATTTGAGACCTTTTGAAGTCAATGAAGCCTCTCTTTTGACTTCACTAGACTTTCAGCTCCAAAGAACTGTACAGAGACCTCCAGCTGGTTTCACATAAACTACCCTAGAGCCATCAAACAGTAGCAGCTTTCAACATGTACCAACCTGAAAAGTGTTCACAGTGATGTTCAAAAGTCCCTCATGCTCCCCTCTCTCCTCCACACAAAAATACAAAGTTAAGTTTTCTACATTCTCCTGAAGTTGTTCTCCCATGCTTTCGTATTCATAGATTTTTGTGGCCCGAAGGAGCCATTATGATAATCTGGTGTGACCTCCTGAAATCAATGTATCAATGGGATTGCACCAACATTATGGGAGCAGTGTTTGGCCTCTAGACATCCTGCCTTATAGGGACAACACTGAATGAATTAAAATGGGATAGGGCATTCATTATGAATTATTTGCTTTGGGGGTTATACATCCAACATTCAGCCACACTCGGGGTTTTTTTACTGGAGTCAAAAGAAGAAAAAATAGTTTCCCCAGAAGGATCTTTGCATAACTTGTGTGTGTCCATCTCAGTGCTGTTGCACTGTCAGAACATGACAGGAGCCCCAAGTTTTAGTTAATGTCTTCTTAGAGGCTTTGATTAAAAAATTATTTTTTCACTATACATTCTCCTGTGCTGTTCTTTCTCACCAACTTCTCTTGCAGCTGAACTCCCCATTATCTCTGTGCAATGCCCATGGGGTGTCTCTACCCAGACACATGCAGGGATGTCACTGGTACAGCCCAGGTCTGGTGCTCCATCCTCAAGGAATTGCTCAAACATCTCGTGCACCACTCAGGGCTTCCCCACAAATTTATGCAAAATACATCTACACAGAAGAATCAGGACTTGGTGTTGGGCTGTAGTTACCCCATACTGACCATTTCCAAGGATGAGTGTGGTGACATCTAACTCAGATACCTTTAAAACACAGACTCCCCTTTAAAAACACAACCTCCAAGTACGTTGTCACATGAAGAGAATTTGAAATTGTACTGTGTCAAGGTTGTTTCCAGGAAATTGCTGTAATGTCAGTAAAATAAAGCCTCATGTTAACAAAAACCTGAGAATCCCAAGGCATATGGGAGCCTTGGTCTATCAGATCCATCTCTCACCTCCAACATCCCCAGGCCAGCATTAATGATTTTCATAAGGGCACATCCACTTCTACAACCAAGAGCAGCTCTCACTCTCAGAAAGTGGCAATGACAATCAGAGGGCCCCAGATACAAGGTAACTGCTTCTTAATTAAAAGAAATTTAATGAGAATTGCTGGTAAACAAACATCAGGTGATTATAGGATGACATCTCTCCACAGATTACTGAGTAATTGCACTTCTCTGACCCAAAAGGAATTTCCATGCAACTTGCAGCGAGGCTTAGAAGACAGAGATAATTAGGTCTTTATTCTCTGCAACTTTTAGTCTTTTTTTTTCCTTCACTTCCAAGCATACAGAAATTATCAGAGGCTGCATCACCCCTAACACATTAGTCCCACTCAGAGAGGTGGTAACTCTCCTGGTTCCCCACAGCTGCTCATCTTCCTTCAGCTGCTGCCAAGCTTTCATTAGCTTCAGCTTTGAAACTCCAACAGCAGTGAGTTGAAACTCTCCTCATCTGTCCACTCCTCTGCAAGATCTGCCCTTTGAAAGCTCTGAAAAAAAAAAGCACTGTATTATAAATACAATATCCCATTCCAAATTCACCATGCTGGAAGCATTTTTGCTAAAAAATATTCTCTGTATGCAGCTGGAGTAAAATCCAACAGGATTTTAAAGGACCAACAGCCCTCCTGATGCAGGAGCACTTATTTATATTATTTGGATTATAAATTTTTCTATGAGAACAACCTGATTTCTCAAAATCAAGATGTTTCTTGGGAGCTAGTTGACTGTGCTAATATTCTTGTTGGCAATGTTTCAAGAAGATCCTGAGATTAAAGAAGTTTCACCTTCCTTCTCTTATTTGTTTGGAATTTTTTCCTTTATTTTATTTTGTTTTCCTTGTTTTGACTTTTAATATTAACATTTTGCAAGTAGCCTTCATCATTTAGAATGGTGGTGCACAACAGTACAAGATGGTTTTTTTGTTCTCTGTGATTTCTATGACTAAGTGTGGGTATTACCAAGCCAAAGAACTTCACAGTGGGATGGGAGGATAAAGAAGCAAGGATTTCATGAGGGCTTCCACCCTGACCCTTTGCTTTGACACAACAACAAAAATTTTTAGATCATCCTTGACAGGTATGGATCTAACTTGCTTTGGAAAACCTCCACTGGTAATGATTCTTTATCCCACTGAGGTTGTGCTGTTCTTCTCCCTGGAGATAGGATTTTTTTTATAACTAACCTAAAACTCTTCCCATTTCAAATTAAGCCCATTCCCTCTTGTCCTACCAGCAGTGGACACAGAGAACAATTGATCACTGTCCTCTTTTAAAAACCCTATTATATGTTTGAAGACTCGTAACATGCCTCCCTTCCTTCACTGCTTTCCTAGACTAAACAAACTCAATTCCTTCAACTTTTCATTATAGGTCATGTTTTCTTAAACCTCTTTTCCTTCATGTTACTCTCCTCTGGATGCTTTCCAAATGGTTTATTACTTTTTATTTTTTTTCAATGTGGTGGTCAGGACTGCATACCTCAGGCCAGCTGAGTCCCCACCTGTGCCAAATGGTTCAGAATAATGACCTCCCTTTTGATAAGTGTGTTTCTATGTTTCTTTTAAAACAGCTTGTCTTTCCATTCCATTAAATATCACAACTTCTAATTACCAAAACAAATTCTGAAATGCTGGAATTTCTCACACAATGGGATTAATTTCTTCTGTTTGATTCTGCTACATTTGAAAATGTTTTTGAAGATGGAATACATGATACCTTGGAGTATTGGAATCCACACCGTTTAAATATTTGTATGAAGAGCTTTTATCTGTAGACTTCATATTGTTTTATGAGCAGAGTTTTTGCATTATTTTATGTGAGGTGGAAGGGGGTCAAACCAAAAAAGGACCCATCCATTCATCAGGTCACATCCCTCAGGTCGTGAAGATGACATTCACCATATGAGGAGAGGAGCAAACAGCTGCTCAATCCTAGTGACCCATGCAGCTTAAAAAGCACATGTAAATATGTATAAGATGCTTTACATTGGTTTAGCAGGGGGACTCTACAGTCTGACAGTTCCCTCTACTATCAGAGGGAACTAATAACCTAAAGCAGCTTCTGCCCAAAACACACACTTTGAGTCAAAGTCTACACAAATCCAGCCTTCCCTTGTCTTTGAGCTCAGGTGAGACACAGGTGCTGGCTCTTTGCTCTGAGATTTTGGAGGTTTGGATCCTGCACCCAACTCTGCTCCAGGGATTGACTGTTGGGTGATTCTGAATAAATCACTTCCCTCTGCCTCAGTGCCCTATCTACCAAAAGGAGTTGCCATGCTGTTCCTCCAGGTATTCCTTCACACTGACATGAAATTCTCTAAGGAAGAGGTCAATACTTTTATTGCTATTTAGAAAGGAAAAACAGCACTGTAAAAAGTGACAGTAGATTAACTTTTATGGAGAATAGTGTCTCCCTTGATGAAATGAAATCAAATGTGTCTGAGACAGAATGGAAAAATATGGAACATGACATTCAGGAATGTCCCTTGCTCTCCTAAAAGTCTGCAGTAAATGAGACCCTGACATGAATATTTAAACATAATAAAAATATCCGTCTGACTGGAAAGAATCCAGAATTTTCTGAAATATTTTTATTAATATCATTTCCTCTGCAATAGCCACGGGTCTTGCTTTCCATTAACGCTTTGGACTCAGAAAGTTCCAGTCTCTGCTGGGCTATATGGCTGGAAACTCCATAGAAGACACTGGAACTTTCCCAGTTAATGTTAGTTAGGGAGCTTGGTCTTTGCTGGAAATGTCTTTATGATCCCTTGAGGAAGACTGATACTGTTTAGAATGAAAAGATGCAAAGAAAACCCTCAGATTTGCTGGGCCTGAGTTTTATCTATATTGGGCCTTGGATTTTTATTGACTCTACCACTCACTCAGCAGTGATAAAAGTGTATCTGTCTCTCATAGCAGATTAGTTACAACTGAAGAATCTTCTTTAAGAAGAGGCTAAGGACTATTTCACCCCATAATTTACAGATATTTTAACATAGTGCAGTTAAAATCCAGAGAAGTACAGTCCTATATTCCTGAAGAAACAGATTTTTTTTCCTTGACAAAGACCTACCATATGTCCTTCATCTGTCATCATGACCGTGCCACCAGAGGTCCTTAAAGTCCCTTCACTGTAGGAGTTTATTTGCACCTTGTAACTCCCACCTCAAAGCCTGGTCCCTTTTCCTCCCCCTATTCTGCATTTTGATCTTATCTCCTGAAAGAGTCAATCCCCTTTGTCTCCTTTTGTGCCTTTGTTTTGGTATTTGCAGAGTTTGGTGATAAATATCACCCCTATAGCTCTGTGAGGGTGCTGGTCTCTGTGGTGTCTTCCACCACCCACACACACTGGCATGACCTTTTCGTGCTACTGTGTGCCAAAAGTCCCTTCCTACCGCATATGTTTTCAACTAGATTTCCACTGCTGCTTTCTGCCTCCTTCTATTGCTGTGCATGCTCAAGAATTACCTCCAAGAGCCCACAGAACCACTTCAACCATGTCATCCTAAGAGATTTGCTTTAATCCTTTGAATATCCTCTTCCCTCCACCAGCAAACTTTGCTTACAACTTGTTTTTGGTGTGGAGTGGAAGGGGGAATTAATTTAATTTGTAAAGAATTAAATAAGGTGGTGCAAGTAATAACTGCGCATTTCAGGATTTGTTTTTTTTGTTTTTTTTCATGATAATGGACCACTACAGCAAAATTATCCATTAACTTTAGCTCACCAATCCATATTCAACAGCTTCCAAGAGCAGTGTCAAAGGTGGTGGAAAAATTCATATCAACTGGAATGAAATTTTGCCACCCTTCATCTTCATGATACCCGACATCATGAATTTATCATTGAGTTCACTGAGAGCAATTTTAGAAAAAAAGCATTACTTTGGTATTAAGTGGACTTAAGTAGTGGTGGGGAAATCTGAACAAAGGTGCATGAAAATAACGAAATCAAAAGCAGGAAGCCAACACGTGGTTGACCAGTTAATTTTAAATAGAAAGTTTGGGGATTTTTCAGAGTACAAGAACTCTGGATTTTAGAGAAGAGCAGATTTTACAAGAGGCACATCTCTCCTGACTGCATGCAAGCAGAGAGGTTGCTGATATGGAAAATTACTTGGCCATTGGCCAACCTATATTTAGGTTCATGTAAAGGGAATGAGAATATTTTGGAGGTAATACATTGACTAGTTATTATCACAGGGGATAAAAAGAGTCAGTAAATCAAGAGAGTTTAGAAAAAGAATATTTAATATACATCAGTTAAAGATGTATTCAGTGGCAGGGCATCATCTGTGATGTATCTTCCTAAGGCATAACAAAACAAAATAAAAATACTTGGGTTAACAGGGCAAAAGGAAATGAAGGAAGATAAAACATAACCAGATATCAATTCACCTAGATAAATAGTAAATTATAAAAATGCAATAATTAAATAATAAGAATAAAATAATAAGTATTTAAGTAAGTTATAAAGATACAATTATTTTCAGAATCTACCAGCTCTGGCTTAATTTCCCTCTTTCTGAAGTTGCCTTACTGTTGCCCTTGAAGAAGGAAATGGGCATTTCCTGAAAAAGCTGTCCTGTAGGAAAAGCTGTGGAACACAAGACTGAGTGAGCACCCACAGGTAAACTCCATCCTAGACCAGAATAATGCTCTGGTTTGTTTCGTGCTATTTCCTTCTGCCCTCTGCCACCTCTATGTCATCCCTTTGGGACTAGCTCACATCATTTAAAACAAATTTCTCAGAGAGGCAGCTTTCAATCAGTGCAACCCAGCTTTTTCTTGGCCAATTTCCCCACACCTTCACTGCCACGCTGCTCCAAGTGACTGTGGTGGGAAGCATCCAGCAGGCACACTGCTCCCAAAGTGCTCAGTGTCTGAATACAAGAGGCATAACCTCACTCAGTCTGTCTGTTTGCTGCTGCTAGAATTTCCTGCCCCTAGGAAAAGTAGTGGACAAAAAGGATGAATTGAGATGCTCAAGATAATGGTGATGAGTGCAATAATTTTGGGCAATGAAATGTCCCTCCACTTCTCAGCCTGTCCCTTTCATCACACAGACAATATTTTTGGATGCAGATTAAACTGAGCTAACTGGATTTACCAAATGTGATGTGGCTGTGTTTTGCCTGCCAAATTCAGCACCTCTTCATGAGTATGCACAAGTGAGTCATGACAGGGAAGGAATCCGACTGGACTGAACAGGTCTGATGTGACCTATCTCTTGTAGGCAAACTTCAACCCAACTCCTTCTTTTTTTGGCTGATTTTAATGTGAGATGAAACAACAAATTAGATTGATTTTTCTTCTACCTAGCAGTCATTCAGTTCCACATAATCCCTCATTTCTTTTTTATAATAGCTGAAGATCTTTACCCGTTTATTTTGCACTGGCCACATGCTGCTCTTGCCACATCTTTTCTCATTCTCAGGTCTGCATCTCTTTTCCCCTGGGTTTTCAGAACTCCCATGTTTGCAGCAGGCCTGATTCTGCACTGGCACACCTTTCAGCGCAGTATTTGACATGGCACAGCCCTGAACAGACAGAATATTGAGCAATATGACATAGTCTGTGAAAGCTTTTACAATATCACTGGGCACAGCCAGCCACACTGATGGGTAAATCCCACCTGCTGTAAATCAGATCTCTTCTGTGGAGCTATGCCAATTTACACCAGGTGAGAATTGCTCACTATTATTAAGATGTTCTTGTTATTTCCCCCCTCCCCACCTTGTATTTCTTGATATGAACAGGAGAAACCATGGAAAATAAACTGCCTCCTCAGTAATGTCTCATTGATCTCAACAGAATAATTCACAGTATCAGAAAGGTGAGTAGGGGTGGAAGAGACTGAGTGGTTTTTAAAAGTCAAAAACATCTGGTCCTCATTTGTGAGAATTACTGAGTCTTCTTCAGTCCTTTAACCCTTTCACCCACATTGTATCTGTGCTCCCATGGTTTATGAGTTTTATCTCCCAAATCCTTTCAATGAATGACACTTGATACAGAAAACTAATCTTTTCTACAGCCCCTTCCCAAGGATTAGAAGAAGGACTGATTCAAAGAACTCCTACCTCACACTCCTTCCTGACATCAACATCACATCAACATCTCCAGTTTAGGGTTGTGTCAGCATTTCTGACATAAACCTTTCCATTTCAAAGCCAATATTCCCACTAGGGTGGGAATGTGGTAGGTAAGGTGTCAGCTTGGAGTAGTTTTGTGAGTGATCCCAAATACAAAGAGCATTCATGATCATACAAACCTTCAGAAAGCATTTGGAGGTGGGGACAATATGTGAGTTTTTCCAAAACTACCCAGCAAGAACTGATTTTTGACAGAAGGATTCCTAAGTTTGGGAGCTTTCCTCTGGTATTTCTAGGGGCTGGTTTTCAGAAACTTCTCAGTATTGACTGATTGGATACCAGACATTTTACATGCTCCCGTTTGGGTACCCAAAAGCAAAAATATCTGTATTCCACTCTAGACTTTTGAAACCATCGTGCCTCTGGCATACAGAGACTGCTTTTTCTTTTTCAATTAAGCTGAGGCAAGGCAGGGTGCTAGTCTAGATGTGAGGTCTGATTACATGAGTGACTTCTGAGTGGGAAGGGACGAAAATATTCTCTTCCAATTTGTTAGATCAGCCACTGCACCTCTTCAGCAGGGCAGCTTGAACCAAGGTTAATCTCTGCTCCCACTGAGAGAAAATCCTGTTATTTGAACTTGCTGAGAAGGGTTTGGTAAAACCAATGGTGCCAAAGTCTCATCCAGCCTTGCCCTTGGCCACAGTTACACAACCCTGGGAGGACCCAACTCCTATGACCCCACTGCTATAGATAGATATATTTCCCCAAAATGGAAGGAGAAAACAGAGGACCTGAAATCTGCTACTAGAGAAATGGTGATTAAGCACAGAAATGCCTTTAAAAATAATGTTTTCATTTCATAATGCCTTATGTTGTATCCCAACTTAAGTCAAGTGTTCCCTATGGGGTCCCTAAAAGAAAGGTAACAAAGCTGGGGCTATAACCAGCACTTTTATCATCAGTGCTGACCTGTCAAGGGTGGATATCCAATGTGTGTGTCTCCAGGCTGTAGGGAACATCAGGGGTTTCTGCTGTCCACTTCTCCATCATGCACTGTTGTTAAGTCTGTGCTCAATGCTGATGTATCAGAATATTAGCTTTACGAAAAATTCTCTGATTTTTCCCTACATTTGAGATTCCTCCTCCCACTGTCCCCCCATCAAAAAAATAACCCTTGTAATTTCCCCAAAAATCACATTTTTAATGTATTTTAACTAGCTGTATGTTATTTGTTAACTGAAAAAAAGGTTTAGCCCTGGAAGTGTGACCTGCATCCATTAGAGACAATGGGTTTGGGATTGCCCTTCAAAGGTCTGATTTACAGATGGACAAAGTATCCAAATTACCACCGATTAGAATATGAATAAGAGGAGCTGCACATCTATGAAATTCAGGCCTCAGATGACTATCAAATAATTAAGAACAGTTAGCAGCAGCCGCTAACATAAAACTTCATCAGAATTTCACATGCTGGCACGGACTGGGGAGTCTTAAGCAATAACAGAAACTGAGTTATACAATTAAAGCGTATAGGGATGAATTCTGTTCCTGATAAAATCTGTGGGAAAGCTGCCATTGAATTCAATGTGACCACCAGGATGTGCCCATAATTGTTAGCAATGCATGAAGCACTTTGGACACTTGGTAAAGCTGCATAAATGAATTGCTGTGCTTCCACAGGGAGGAACTGGACATTGCATGGCAAGTTTGTTGGCTTCATTACAGCAATAATCCGTAGGACAGCAATTCCATTTTACCACACTTTTTGATGTTTGAAATTTGTTTCCCTTCCACATTGGAGGGAAGTAAAAGAGAGAAAAATAAAAAGCTTTTCCGATATTCTGTCAAATTAAATGATACTGGAATTTTAATGACACTTTTGTACCATCCATGTAATAGAAACCTGAGGCTCAGCTTCTTCTGGAATACTCTTTGACTAGTCCTGAACCTCAAAAATCTCTCCAAGAGAAGTGTCAACAAAACTTCTCTACAAAATGCTTCACCTTTGATGCAACATGTTTTAACAAAATGTATTTAATTAACAGCTCTAATTAGTACGTAGCATGCAATTCCAGAGGTGAAAAGAAACTCAGCTGCATACCAAGAGCCTTCCATCACAAGATAAATTCTCCTGGGGTTTTTTGGGTTCCCTGTCTTCCCAATTGCTGTTGACAGCAAGTACGGACACTATCAGTGGCCCTGCAGAAACATAAATTCTAGGCCAATGTACTCCACTGTAGCTGAAGAAATCTTAAAATGAAAACTCAAAATCTCCCAAGAGATCCATCAGAGATACAGTTTTGTCCATACTTTTCCACACCAGTGTTTTAGAGATATTTCTTGATCACTTGACATTCATTGTATTTTGTACAACTAAAGAGAAAATGGGAAACCTACAGTGTGATGATGTTTTGAGACTTGAGTCTTGTAGACTTGGTTGCCTACTCAGCCAGAAAATTTCACTGTGAACTGCTTCTGAATTTGTTCCATCCCTGGGAAACTGAAGAAAAACATAATGTTAAAGACTGAATGTATTGAACTGGAAGGTGTTGAATTTTAGAGACTAGGTACAAAAGACAGATACTTTGATAATCACAAAGAGTAATTCAGATTGGAAGGATCTATTGTTAATTGCTGGTCCACTTCAGAGCTTTGTGCTGTGAATATGAGCAGCTAATCCTTTTTTACTATTATTATGATATTTACTGGTTTTTCCTAAGGATCCCTTTCCCAAACTCAGTACAGTTTGTTGGGGTTTTTTGCAGAAAGGTTTATTTTAAGCAAAATGTCATGACTAGTTGAAAAAAATCAGCAGCAAATATGTCAAGTATAACAGTTTAGGTGTAAAAAAAGTCAATTTACCCTAAAATTTAGGAAACAAAACCTTCCAGGTTCCCATTTTCAAATCATGTTTCATTTTCAAATTCAGTTGAATTAAGTATGTCAATAAAGTAAAAATCAAAAGTAAATAGTCAATTTATTGCCAAAGAAAATATTTCTTTCTTCATAAGTTTCTTTTTTTCATTTTGATAAGGAAAGTCCCACCAAGAAAAGTAATAGTATTTCCCAGGGTTTCAGAACTGTGTTTTAGCCACTGAAGCTGAACAAACCAAAGCCACCTAGCCACTGGTATCAACGGGGTTTTTTGGTTGAACGGTTTCTTTTTCTTTCCCTTTTTATAGTATTTGAGGAAGGTGAGAAAGTGGAAACTGGGATGGCAAATTTAAAGGTAAAAAAGACAAAAAAGGGGCAATATTTTAATTTTTTCAGTGTGTCTCCTTGGCAATTTTGACTGTGAGGATTTTTTTATTTAATGCTGTTGTACTTTTAGGAAAAAACAAACAAACAAACAAAAATCACAAAAATCCCAGGAGATTTCCATTTGCTGGATGTATGGAGCAGTAAGATTATCCATTTTCAATTAGAGAAATCTCATAACTCTTCTTTAGTCGATGTCCAAGGTTGACAGGATGCCTTGCAAGCCTCTCCATCCCGATGCGCGCGCAGAGAAACGCGCGTTATTCCTTCCAGGACCAGTGGTGCTGACTGAGGAGGTGAACACCCCCACACCACCCAAAGGAGCTCACCACTGCCTCCCAGCTGAAGGTTACTATCTCAAATCAAGCTCAAAGCTGGAGATGCGCACCTTCCCTCCCTTCTTTCAGCCAAAACAAGCCAAGAAGATCTAGCGATAGAAGGAGTGAGAGATATCGCTTTGCCCGAAATGGTTGGAGCATGCATCCAAGGTTTCATATCTGAAACTGGGGAAGAAACTGGAGAGCCCCAAGACTCACCTTGCTTCTTTTGAGGAACAAGCTCTTCTGCCAAAACTAGCCTGGAGCAATTGCTTTCCTTGAGGAGAACAAGGAATATGACTCTGATGAGTAAAGTCTTGCAATTCTGCAGACTTTCAAAAGGCTCTTGGAGATATAAGAATACAAATCTGATGGAAAGCTAATGAAACTTTCACTCCTAAATCTCTTAGGTCCTTTTGAAACTTTGCTCACTTATCTTCAAAGCCCTGTTGAAGCATAAGCCTTGGAAATTTGCGTGGGTGATACTATATAGGGATTAACAGCCATTTTATAGATGAGGAAACTGAGGTGAGGTGACGTGCCAAAGGCCACACAAGAAGTCGTGTCAAAGGATTCAGATGGAGGAGGATTAGCAAAGTGAGAGAGGGGTGTTTCATCACTCTGAAAATTTTGGAGAGAAGAATGAGAGTTCATCAGATTTTTAATTAAAATTCTGGGCTCTTTGGCAGTAAAATATTATCATTTGCTAAAATTCGTAATTTTGAAAATCAAGTTTTTCTGTTCTTGGGTGGTTTTTTCCTTCTCTTTCGGTATTCTCATTACTGTTGCTTCTGTTTCTTATTTTCTAACTTGTTTGTTTGCTTTCTTGAAAAGGGAGTGGAGAAAGACAAATATAATACACAAATTAATGATATAGATCCAAAAAACAAAAAGATGGGGAAATTTTCTGTGAAAGGGGACAACACAATTTGCTGTGAATTAGGAAAGAGCAAGGGTAGCCGAAAACTATGCTGAAGTGGTTAATAATATGGGAATATTGTGACTAAATCACCTGAGAGTGTAAAAGATGCATTATTTACAGAAAGAAAAAATATCAACTGATACAGTTGGGAAAAAAAATACGTTTTGGCGTGCTTAAATCTTTTAGATATGAAGCTGGCAGTACACATCAGTCTAACTAGAAGCCTTAAACATTAGCTGTGTGCATAACTTAATTATGTTAATCATCTAAACAACTGGAGAGAAAAAGGTGGCTCACGAGCATGGAGCAAAAGCAGGTTCCATTGGGGCAGAGGTGATAAGGTTTTACTCCCTCTTGGACACAAGAAACATGGGTAATTGCCTACGGAACTCTGAGGGATTATCTGGCAGTGTGAGTGAAATTATAATGTGCAAAAAAGCAGTTATGTCTTTAAACAGCCAGCTCAGGTTCCAGTGGCCAGTGCAGCGCAGAGCAACTCATCCTAATTATGAGCATTTACTTTGCTTCATCCCCTGGTTTTTCAGCCCACACAGTGTTCCCTGAAACTACAGCGATCCTAACGATGGCACTCCAGCAAATTAATTTAAAGGCAGCTTGGGGATACCTGAGTGAACTTCAGTGACTGTGGTATAAACATCCCCAAGTGTGGGGCGAAGAATGGGAGCGAAGAATGGGTGACTCACAGGCTAAGACAGGAGTGTGCCAGGCAAAGTCTTTCCAGGAAAGCACAGAAGGAACCAACCTGTCTTCCAGACATAGGAACTAGTTGGGCAGGGGTTGATTGGTAGGATGTTGTGGAGGAAGTAGTTGTTCCAAGCTGAAAGTGTTGAACCTTTCGTGCCGGGGAAAAAATTACGAGTCGGCTAAAAGATGAGCATGAGGCTGTGCCTGCTTGGTAAAAAAGGACAAGCAGTAAGAGAACTGTCCAAGTTGATATGATGTCTTCAAATTCTTCCACAGAGCAGGATACAACCCTCCAGGAAACAACTGAATGCACTAATCCATGTCTAAATGGAGGGAACTGCTGAACAGGATTCGTAACTCGTCCAAGAATTCAGCAATCATGAAGCACCTTTGTGAAATTAGGACCCCCTCTCACTGACTGAAGAAATCAGTGAGACCTCAGGGTAGGATACAGTTAGTCATGTTTTAAAAATCCTTTGACACTTGAAAACTGTTTAAGTTTCTTAGAATACCTCCCCAGCCCAGATCCTTGGAAGGACTGATGCGCTTAACTCCCACGGACATCATCCTCATCTTTAACCTGCCTTTCAAAATCTGACCCTGATTTGGTACTTCAAGGCCTTTGGCCTTGTTCCCTGAAGGTGTTGAGGAATATCTGCTCAGCATCAGGACTTTCATCACCTACCCCTTGAATCTCCATCCTGAGCACTTGAGGCTAGTGGCCTGGTCCCAAGCCTATCACTGCCAATAGAAGGATTTCCATTGGCTTCAATGGGCCTTGGAACAGTTTTTAAATCCTTAAATAACCTGCTCTGAAAGAGTCTATCCCCAAAATTAATCAAGGGAAGGAAGGTCTGTGAAAACACAGCCATCTACGTTCCCAGCTCCCTCCCAACCCCTCCCTTCCCCTCCCCCACGTTTCAAGCACTTCTGCAGGTGATTTCTGTAATTTTAATTAATTTTAATTGCCTGATTAATTTAATTGAAACACCACGGAAATTAAATGCACACATTATGGGGTGTAATTAACATTAAGGCAATGACACAAACTGGCCGGAGTGGAGCGAAGGTCTGTACGCTCTGTTAGTGATTCATGCTCCCTATTGTTGGTGCTCAGGAACACGAGTTAGGAAGGAGTGTGAGACAGGGGCTGGTTTTGCAAGAGGTGCTGCTTGTTGGGAGAAAGCCACAGCAGGCTGGGATGAATTATGGGTGGCATGGCATGAAGCCTTGTTGATGAAACCTGCCTTGATCTGGAGGTTTCGTCATGCCACCTGGTGAAATGAATGTGGGGTATGGGGTGGGGTGAGGGAAGAAGGAGAGCTTTCCTCAACAGAGAAGAAAACCTTCTCAGGATAATGCAACAACAACAAGAGTTGGGATAAAAATTCCCTTTTGCAAGAAGTCTAAAAACTGCCTCTTTGGAAGAGGTCTATGTTCTGTCTTTCCATCTCTGCCAGGAACCATGGATGTATTTGCATGTTAATTTTGAGTGTTCACTAGAGTCATTTTTTTATTTTCCTAACCTCAGGCTTTTTTTTTTATATCAGGAGGGTGGATGGATATTTTGCACGATAAGATCTTGTTTGTTGGGTTTTTTCTTGTGTTGTGCTTCTTTTTTTTTTTTTTTTAATTCCTTTTTTTCCCCCTTGCTTTCTTTCTCTAACCCGGTGTGTCAAATTCCAGTCTGTGTGAAAGGTGAGGGCGTGTTAGAGAAGACAATGAAATGTTCTGCATATGCAGGGAACTCTGGAAAAAGCTCAGGGCTTTGCTCATCCCACCCCACTCCACCCCTGCCACTCCCGAAGAGCAACACAACACAGATGGGTGAGATCATTGCTCCAAGGGGGTAATAAAACCAAACCAGAAAGGGTAATTTAGCAGCCCTATATATGGAAAAATTGGCCAGTTTTGTGCAACCACTGACTACTGCAAAGGTGCCAAGCTGACAGAGGTAGACCAGATAGGATCTTTCAGATCATTTCTGGTAAAGGCAGGGAGACTCCCCTTTACACATTTCATTCAATTGACACAAATAAATAATTTTGGCCATTTTTCTTATCTCTTTTGTGGAAGAGTAAATTTGGAATAACACTCTGGGTTTGAATTGAATTATCTTCGGCTCTAACCTGGTGTAAATGAAGATGAATCTACTCCTAAGATTCTAAATCTCTGCTGCTTACCACTAACATATCCATTCAAGATAACATTTTGGAGACTTTCCCAAGATATAAAAATCACTCATTCTCTTTTCATAGCTACAAGTTCTGCCAGACCCATCAAATTTTTCTGTGGCCATCCCTGACTCACAGCTCATCAGACCATTTCCAGAGACCATGTCTCCTTCTGCACATACAAGCATGCTCTTGGCACTTTCCAGGGCAGGGTAGGGTATTGCCAGACAGGGGAGTGTGCATAATTATCTGTTCTGCAGGTAAAAAGTCTTATAGCAGTTGTGAAAAAAAAAAAAAGCATCAGAGAAAGTAGGACTCTGCAGAATCAAAACCCATCACTTTTAAGAAAATGAAGTCAAATATCCACCTCAATACCCAACAGATGAAGACGAACCATCCCATTTCCATAACTTTAAGGCAGCACCTTTCCTTTAGGATTTAGGAAACCTACATAAAACTCTCTACCCTCTCCAAGTAGATTCAAACTCATGCCTCCCACTCATGAAGTGCCTCCTAACCAGGCAGCATTAAGAATTTCCAATCCCTCCCAGGTGATGCTATTGCACTTTGCAGTCCTTACCTGGGTCTGGGCTCCAGGTGCCTCCCTCCCAGGAGAGCAGCCTAATCAGCAGACTAGTGACTCACCCTGGCTCTTTGTGTGAGCTCTGAATTATTGCCTGCCAGGTGGAAGGGCTCCAGAGCCTTCCAGATCCCGCTGCCCTCGGATACCCTCCAGCCCAGAGGCTAGACCACTCAGCAGCTGGTTGGGAAACATCTGCTCAGATCAACTTTCTTCCTGATTCAGCTGCCTCCTCACCAAATATCCTACTCATCTCCCTGGGGAGTGCTAAGGGAGCCTGCTGCCTTTCATTCTTCCCCTTGGATCTCTTCCAATCTCAAAATAATTTAATATTTTTAAATGCGTAAAGCAAGTGGCCTAATTCCTGAGGGTGCTGGTGAGCACTTTGTCTGTGGGTTTTCTGGGACTGCATATTCACATGAAATAAGACTTTTTGGACAGGAAGGGTGAAATATATGCACTCTTTTTCTCACCCAACAGTGTAGGCATTCTAAGAAAAAAAGAAATACTTAGGGTAAGTTTCCCCACTTCCTGCACAAAAATGCCAGTAGCTGAGCAACCTCTTATGAAGCAGATGTATTCAACTCTTATTTCTCCTTTAGCTTTTGGTCACTCAAAAAAAGACACTCTAGAATGACATTACCAGGAGATTTAACCTAAAATGTCCAAGGAATATCAGGAAACTTCACCTATGACCAAAAAATAATAATAGAAAAAATGGACCGTCTTTTTCAGGTCCATCTTTTCCAGGTGCAGTTTTGAGGAGGCCAAGGAAGCTTCAGGAGCCACCATTAGGTCCCTCATCTGCCCCCAGGCACTCAGTGATTCACAAAGGACCAGCTTTTCCTTAGATGCCCAAAGCCAGAGGAAGAGCAGCTGTAGAGCAGCTCTCCAAGTGCACATGTGGGATGTCCTAGCCTGATCCCAACTCCCTTTGGAGCCCCAACACAAAAGGACAAAGGTCCTTGGTGTGGGTATCAGGGAGTGGGAGCAGGGTTTAGCCCTGTCTTTGAACAGAGAAGCACAGAATGGCTGAGGTTGGAAGGGACCTCGAGGTCCCTGGTCCTGCTCAAGCAGGGCAGCCTGGAGATGGCCCAGGACCTGCCACAATGGCTTTGAATATCTGCCAGAAAAGAGACTCCCCAGTCTCTCTGGGCGACCTGTGCCAGTGCTATGACAGTGAAAAAGAGTTTCCCATTGCTGAGAGGGAATCTCCTGTGTTCCAGTTTGTGCCCATTGCCTCTGGTCCTGGAAACAGCCTGAAAAATAGGGGAGTGTAAGCATTCCTGTATGAGACAAATATCTTTGAGAAATTTGGGCTTATTTTTTGTTTTTAAACAAGAAAAACAAAAGGCCTTGGTTGTCCCTGTTGTGGCCATGAGCTACGTTGCACCATTACCACCAATTCTATGGTTTCCAATCACATACAACTTTTAACAAAGTTAATGATATTTTTATTTTATATAGACAATTAACCACTGTCAGGATATAACTATATCCACTTCAGTGACTGGTGTGTGTTCAGAACAAGGCAGGAGGATCTGAAGCCCATTGCAGACATTGACAGATATTGGGGTTACTCTAAGTTTGCAACTGAGCTACCTCTTAATTTATACATTAAAAGGATATTTTATTTCCAGAATTAAGTTTTGCAATGGAATTTTAATTTCCCATTACTCTGAAATATACTACATTCTCTGAATTTTTTCTAATTCAGAAAAAAGTAGAAAAAAGTTTATCTAATCCTGTACAGATGCATCTGTAAGGGTGGGGCTTTGAGCAACCTGGTATAGTGGAAGGTGTTCCTGTCCATGGCAGAGGGTTAGATGATCTCTAAGGTTCCTTCCAAGCCAAACCATTCTATGAATCTATCAAGTGTAGCACTACCCAACCTTAATATTGCATTTCTTGCTTTCTGAATGCTTGGCCACCCAACCTGAACCACATTGAAGCTTGTTGGTTGCTGAGAATAAATATCAGCTTCCATATAGATGCACAACTCAGTTTATTTATTAGGCACCATCTCCTGAATAATATTTGTCAGCTTCCAGAGACACCCCAAAATAGAATTGTGTAATCAAGCTGGCAGGGGAACAGGGAGAGGCAAAAACCAGGCTGTGGTCATTAAAACAGAATATCAATCCTTTTTATATTGATTTCATTACTTGAGTAGAGATTTTTTTGGATTTGACTCTGAGGCAAACAGCATAGACATCCTGAGCTATATAGCATTAGATCCACTATGTTCAGCAGGAACACAGTGCTCTGGAAAGGTTATTGAGATTTCCTAGAGTTTGTCCACAGCTCCAAGGCAGGAATCACTATTCCCAAACACTCCTTTAGAGATGGATCAGAGCTCTTTAGCAATAGAGACTACAAATGCCTGGAGCAGAAATAATATTTGAAGGAGGGAGCAGAAGCCAGGATGAAAGCAGCCTAATCACCAGGGAGCAAACTGGGAGTAAACACAGTGGGTAAAAGTTAATGGGGAGATGTGGGCTTGGAGTTTCTTGTCCTCTCTGCCTCCCTGGAGCAGCAGGTGGCTTGACAGATTTTCAGAGTTCTCATGTTGAGACCTGAACAGGAGCTGAGAAACAAACAAAAAGCTCTGAATCCCCTTCAGCATCAGTCCCAGGAAAGCAAGTGCTGAGCAGCACCAATGCCAAACTTCCCTTTGCTGGTGGGAGCCAGACTGTTTCCTCCCCCACCATGTCCATGGTGATGATGGCAGATCAGATCACATTCCACCTATATTCTCACCCAGAAAAACCATCTGAACTCTGGAGGGCCTCGTTCAGGGTTCTAGGTTTATACCAAAGGCACAAATGCCCTCTAACTCCCCCAAACTCCTCCCGTGTGTCCCAGGAAGCACAAACCCAGGATGCCGCAGGGCAATTTACAGGCTTGCACTGCCGAATAAACAGTGACAAATTGTAGATTAAGAAAAAGCCTGTTATTTGTGTGAAAGAGGCAGCCTTTGCCGCCAAATGGATTCATCTGTCATTGCTACTGATTGCTCCCTTTCCACTGAACGTCCCCTAAGAAAAATGTAAATCCTATGTAAATCCTTTGTTATCGCCCGACAATGTGCGTATCACAAGCTGCATGGGTTAGAACACAGGTCCATTTTTCTCCCGACTACACCACTTCTCTTTCAAATTTCAAGGTCTTAATGTCTCAAGAGTGAGGTGGCAGAAGGCGTTCGACCCCCTGGGACAGACTGAGCCAGGAAAGCCCTCACAAGAGGAGGAGAAGGGGAATCTCTTTATGGGTTTTGCTGCTGCAATCAGCCCCACTGCAGTTTATTCTCTTCAGGGAGATGAATGGAGGCTGAAATACAAACCCAGAGCTCAGAAGAAGAGCATCTCCCCACAATGAGGAGGAAAGCATAAAGAAGAGGAGGGAGGGAAAGCTAAACAACAGGGAATTGTGCAGAATTCACCTGCCACAGCACTTTCCCCAAAAGTTTGTTCCAGTCTTTGTGTCATCACCTTCACACCACATTGCCTGGGTTATGATAGAAAAAATATCAAATATAAATATAGTAGACAGTTCCATGTTTAGAGAAAAGCCAGCAGTAGCTAATCACATGAATCTGGGGACTGTGACACTCAGCATTTTTTACTGAAACATTTATCAACCCCATTTACTGAGCAACTTGTGAAAGACTGGGACAGCCTGCCCACCAAACCCCAGGAAGCTCACAGACATGTACAGGTCACTGAAAGCTACATTAGCTTATCTTCTTCTCACAACAGCAGGACATAAAATAAAAGTTACTTTTTAAATTTTGCTCTCAATACACTCTGATGGCATCCACAGGTGGATTTCAACTCTGTGGGCATGCCCTGGTTGGGATAACATCAGCCTGTCAATCCAACTGAAGTCCTTCTAGCTTTCCATAGACCAGAATTCCTCTTTGAAAATCCAGCCCCAGAGAGCTGTTTGTGGAGCTGTGATTGAAAGGATAAAGAGTGAGGAGTTCCTGTTTTTCAGATGGGCTTTAAAACCTCAGATTTCTGGGGTTTGTGACTACCTACTTTAATAGGTGCATGGAAAATCACTGTTATTAGATAATCATTTCATGAATGCACACCATTATTAAGGATGACTCCTGACATGTAAGACCAGCTGCATCCAAGGACTTGCAATTATTATTATTATTATTATTATTATTATTATTATTTATACTTTTTGGAGCTCAGCTTATTTTAAGGTCACAGGTACCCTGAGGTAACCCTGAGGTACCTCTAGCTTACTTCTCATGGTACAAATCAAGCTACCTCTAGTTGAAGCCATAGATGTTTGCTGAAAGGGTAGATGTTTGTGTGCCCTTGCAGACAGTGGTGAGTTGGGGTAATTTACTCTGTCACCCACAATTAAATATTTTTATTTTCAGTCCCTCCGAAGATTACAAGACTTTGCTGTTAAGGATGATTTTTGTGTAGTAAAGCAGACCTTTGCTGCTTTGCTCATAACTCTCAGGATCTGAGATCTGCTGTGCAAGGAATGGAAAAGGCTCCCCCAGCCATGCATTTCTACCCCAGCTCTCATCCCCAAACCCATCTGCAAAGACCTGTTCCTTTGTGTGCTGTTTTGCCACATAACCCTGCTCTGTGCATCCTTTCTCTGGTTCTGTCATATCACACATAAGTTTCTTATCTCCAGCTTGGCAGTCCTTAGTATTTCTAATTTGGTCTCCTTCATGAGATACACCATTAAAAACTCAGCAGGTGTCCTGCTGGAGAAGGCTGGTACAAGACACACCGTGTTTTCTTTTCCTCATGTAGACTTAGGGAAGGGCTCCTATCTTTTCACTGTCTCTGATGTTGCTAGACAAATTATCTTTTTTAAGGGGTGTACTGAGGTGTCTGTGAACATCTGAAGGAAGAATTCAACCTCATGCTAATTAGCTAATTGCCCTAGCAGCATCTCTCTTTCCACACAGCTCTCAACCATTTCTGCAGGATTCCTCCTGCCCATCAACCCTCAACTCTCTGTGCCTCAATCACTTTCAATCTGTGTGGCATGAGTCCTCTGTAACAGCAGTGGCATGATGCTGTGCAGGGATTCCAGGGCAGGCAGGAAAACAAAAGTCTGATATTTTTGTGGGCATCTCTGTTTTGGCAGATGAAGAGGCAGACACAGAGAGCCAAGAACGAGCACTAATCTAACAGCTGTTTGGTCATAGCCCTGTGAACAGAGGCAGGGTTTTGCCTGCATAACTGTGTTATAGTCACAGGCCAACACCAAACTGAAATTGCTGAAACTTTTGAAGAAATCATGTCTTTTTAAGTAAATAAGAAGCCCATAGTCCAGCCATGGACATTCACACTGCACAGAGACTGCCAAGCAACACAATTTCAGAAATTCCTATCTACTCTTATGGATGGCAGACCCAAAATGTTCAAGAGAAGCGCAAGATGACAAATTCCACCCCTAGGCCATACAATATGCCTGCATGGTCATATCAGGCATTGTACAGGTCACGTTCACACCCAAAAATTAACTCAGGCTTGGTCACAAGCGCAATTTGGCTGAGCAAGGTGTAAATTCAAGGCTTTGTACAAAATGCACTGAGGAGCTGTGGCCAGGGACACTGAGGGTCATATTCACAAAGTACTTGTGTGCCTTCAGCTCTACACAGGCCCCCAGTGGAATGTGCAGAAGTGAGTGCAGAGAGATAATGAAGTATCTAAAGTCCTGCTGATCTCAGTACTGTTGAAGATCAAGGAATGAGTGCTTACATCTATGAGATTTTGGAAAGCTTTCCAAGCTCTCCTCTCCATTTCAAGAAGTCTAAATATCTTCAGTAATCTAACCCCAGTAGTCAGAGGAAATTGTACACAACAGCATTCTCCCAAATTAAAGGCCTAAGCAGCAAGCAAAGGACTTAAGTGCTCATTTTTTTTGGTGTCTGGCCCTGAAGCAGAAGCCCAAAGCAGAGCATTAGGCCCCTGGGCTCTCCCTGCCTGATGCATAGGGAGTGTTAGGTATCTCAGAGAGTGGAGCCTTTCCTTGCACCTCCTCTCTGGTCCTGCTACAGCCTCAAGCCTGAAGGCTCAGAACTAGGAAGTCTGCCACAGCAGGGAGCAGCCCTGGGGCGAGACTCCATGCGGTGCTTCGGAAGCCACGGAAGGCAAGCCAATTTGGAAATGCTGAGCACAAAGGGTGTGCCCAAACTCCAACCCATCCTAAAGTACATGAATCAGGTCTGCAAAGTAAAATATCTCCCTCCACTTAGGTTCCAGAGGGCCGAGCCCACTCCTGAGGGGAGACATCTGGAAGCACTCAGAGATGAGCTTTGCTCACTCTTTTTAAACACGGACCAAGACAGGGGTGCACACACCTTCTTTTTTTTTTTTTTTAATCAGGAGACAAGTTAGCAAAATCGCTGGCCCATGAAGTGAGAAATCTGGCTTCAGTGCTTTCTTCAGCCTGGAGGGATCCAAACCACACTTCCCACCTCCCAAGAGAGGGCCCAAACCAGCAGGGGTAAAATGAGGTTGAGATTGGGGAGATAGGGTGTTCAGCCGTCTCTTCTTCTTGAAGCTGCACAGGAGTGCATTCCGGGGGGCACGGGGAGATCAAAGGCTCCTCCCGGAACCCAGACGCACGTAGACCACCACTCGCAGTCTGTGGTTACGCTCTCAGCTGGCCAGCGTGGGCTCTGGGGTAGAGTTGCTCTAGTTAGAGCCTTTCATATGAAAATCAGTCATAGGGCAAAAAAGAACAGAACTGCATCTCAGAGCAGGGAGAGGAATCCAGTGTCTCCATCGCTTCTCCTCGCCGGAGGTGCCTGTATCAAAGAGTCGGAATCAGGGAGCTGCAGAGAGCTGTGAGATAACATTTTTCAATCTCTGGGCATCTTTGCTGTTTCTTTGGTGGTGGTTGTGAACAAAACAATGCATGAAGATATGGGCCAGCTCACCAATTTGGTGTTCCAAACTCAAGGAGGGGATGTAGAGAACAATATTAGAGACTAGAAGCAGGTAAAGATCCGTTCATGTTGTTTTTTACATTTTCTGTGCCATGTAACCTAGTGATAAGCAAGATTTCCTTACAGCAAATTGTCTTTTTTTTTTTTTTTTAAACCCATTAAATTTTATGTGAGTTGATATTCCCTGGAATCACATGGGAGAGACAGAAAGGACATGCTGGGGACATCTGGTGCTGCTGAGACCGTGAAATGGGTCAGGTACTTGGGGCAAAATGTAGGAGCCAAGCAAAAGCTGCTACCAAAGCATGGATCTCCCAGTAACTGTCCACCAGCTGGGCCAACCAGCCACATCTGGCTCGTGGGGTGGGTCAGAAAGGATATGGCTGCATTCCTTTTGGGTAGAACACCAGTTCCTATGTGGAGCAGGAGGTGAAAGGGAGATGGAGAATTCTTCAGTCTCAGTCCTTGAGACGCTGATGATCAATTCCTTTCTTACCCCATTTGCATCCTTACTCATTTGCTGCCTTTCACAGCTCCAACAACCCCAAGGGCTAATTCTCTCTGTTCTAATGAAAGATAAGATTAATCAGTGGGTTCTCCCACTAACTTATCCCTTGACTTCTTACTAATGTAAGCACAACAGCAGAGAAACTGGTATGTCCAGGTAGCAGTTTTCCCTCCAGAAAATTCTCTTTTTTGAGGATGTTTTTGAGCCCCTTTGTGATTTTGGGTTGAAACAAAGGAAGAATATTAGTCCATAAATGAATATGAGGAATCATTTCAGACAACTGTGGTCCAAATCTCCAAATATACTCATGGAAGCATATTTGCATTTGCCAGTGTGGGCACTGCAGATGGAAATACTGCCCCTGGAAACACTAACAGTACAGTTCTTGCATGTAAAGCTCTGAGAAACTCGTTCAATTTTTAACAGCACTGATGGAAAGTCTTCATATTATGTGGGAGTGTATGTTTTTTGTGCACAGAGTTGGGAGATGCCCTGGAAGCTCCTGTTTAGCAGAGAGGCTGATTTAAAACAATCCTTGGCCCCACCACCTACACTAGATTTTTAGGCATGGAAAAGAAGCAAAGTTTAAACATCCTCTCCAAGGTGGGACATGTCTAAGCAGTTCATGGCCTGGAACCTAGAACTTCCCATGGCCGTGATATGCATTTACTTTGCTTTCTGAAATGAAATTTCTCTTACTTCTCTGCATATTTTAGTGAATTCACCCAATCTCATTTTTTCAACATTTGCATCTATCGCCATTCATCTTGCAAATTAAAATATTTCTGCATGACACTCTGACACACAGGAGGGAGAAAGAAAAAAAAAAAACCAACACAAAAGCATTTCTCAAAGTAACAGAACTGCAGAGCTTTTCAAACTTCCTGTTTCATAGCCCTGATAGAAAAAGTACACTGAGTTCCTATGAAGCACCCTCCTGACATTTCCAGACTTATTAGCCAGTTTTCACACTGACTTCAATCAACCTCTTTAATCCTCCAAGGAAAGAGCATTTTTAATTCACCGATTGGCTGATAAGCTTGAAGCCAAAAAATGATTTACACGTAGATGAATTGTGCTTACAAGATGGAACTTCGAGCATTAGAAGCGGATCTGAATTTCCTATCTGTCATTTTATTTGCCACATTCATTTTTGCTCTGCCATTACCCTTGCTGATTATGATCTTTCAGCGCTATTGGGCTCCTGCTTCCACAGTTTTTAATCTGCCTTTAATCCCATAGATTTTAAATATTCCCCGGCACCGAGAGACTGGAGGCAATTAACTGCCCTTCTGATGCTCTCCTTATCAGTTGCCTCCTTGTATCTCTCAGAAGCAGCCTCAAGACACTTCCAGGCTGACAAATACTACCAGCATTTCTGATGAAGCAGCCGCAGCAAATGCAATGTGAAGTCCAGCTGCGTAACCTGATTCTAAAAAATCCAGTCATTCAAAAAAATAAATAAATGCAGCACAGGCATTTAAACTCCTGTTCCATTTTGATGTGATGCGACTGGAAATAAACAAAATATCTCTTTAAGTTTTTAGGTTGGGGTGGGGTTTTTTTAGGTTTTTCTTTGGCTTTTCTTTTGTTTTGTTTTGGTTTGGGTTTTTTGCCTTTCTTTTTTTGCCTTTTCCTGAGAGATAATTTCTGTCTCTTCCAATCTGATTGCTGTTTCAAATTGAAAAATGAGGCTGTTTTCCTCAATCTGCCGGGGCATTTCTGATGCCCGGAAAACGGATCTGCTGGGCATCCAAAGATCCTTGGATCAGAATCCCCATCTTTTTGTTCTCAAGCACTAGCAATAAAAGATCGGCTGCACTACTTTACCTACCACTAGTTGATGCAGTGTCAATTTTCCTACCTTTCTAAAGGATGTCCACTCGAACTTGGGCTTTGTAAACTCAGCCCTACTCATTTTTCCATTACATCAAAGATCTGATACTATAAATAAAGAATCAAATCAGCGTGACACAGCTCATGAAAAGATGTTTTTCATTAAAAAACATCTGTTTATTCACTAACGTATACATTTACATAACCCTTCAAGAATGCTAAACTTTCATTCACATAGGTCACATGGCAATAGCTGGGAAACACACAGAATTAAATGCAAAAGGCCCAATTCTCCATGGCTTTGCACCTAAGTAAATCAATAATAGCCCAGGAAAACAAGGGAAAGGTGTTATTATTTTCATCTCCTTTGTGCAGGCACAAATTACTACCTCTGAGATAAAAGAATTCTTTTTTCTAGTAACATATATACATATAAGTATATATGTATACCTGTATTTGTAAACATATCTATATGTGCATATCTATATCAGGTATAGACAATTGAGACTTCATCTTTAGAGATAATAATTTGACTAAACCATAGAAGACAAATGTTTTACCTAATTCATAAAACTGCCATTACAAAACTCTGCTATCTGGTAAGATGTTATGGAGTGGGAAATTTACCCAGGGTAAATATTCCCATTCTGATCTTGATCCTAGAATAACTAAAAATGTATATGTAAAGTTTATGTTCTTCTATTTATTGTATTAACTGTCATTTAAAAAAAAAAATTTAAATGCTCAAAACAATGGGGAAACCCTGTGTTAGAGTGAGGGAAAAAGAAGCAAAATCCCTGACAAGGAAGAAAAAAGTTCTAGTCCATAATCCATTTTTTGGGAACTTAAAATCAGCAATATTTGTCCATAGGAAAGGTCCTCTCAACTTTGGATCATGTTTTAAGTAAAGGCCAAAAGCGAACACGCACAAAACATAAGAAAAGTGCAGGCACATGATGGTACTTCCCAAATATGCCAGAAATTTGCAGATCAAGAGTTTCTGAGCCAGAGATCATGTCCTTATATTTAACAACCTTAAATAGGTTTCTCTTCCATTAACTTCTCCGGTGGCCCCCCTAAGCTGTGTAGATTTTCAGCATCGACAGCATCCCGTGACAGTGAGTTTGCCAGCACAGCTCCCCGGCAGAGCCGCTGATGTTTGGAGATCTGCTGGGGTGTATCACATCGTGCTGGCTCCTTCCAAGCACTGGATAGATCAGATCCCCAAAAAGGTGCAGAAACAAAAATTCTTGGAGTAAATTTATATTCCTCTGCTGAATTGAGTGAAGGCATTCCAACTAAGTCAGAGGAACTCGAACGATTCCTGCTTGCTCAGTAGCTTATCTGAGGTTAGTGGAACTATGCTGATTCTCATTAGCTGAAAATTTAGCTCAATATTTTACTTTCGAACATGTCTTACAGAATTACGAATTCCATTCCCGTCAAGCTGATATATTGTGCTCACAGCTGCAGGAGCCGAGCAATTAAATTGATAATATTTGATGATAGTGTATGTATGTGTGTGGGGGGAACACATTCAATTTTGTTTGGCTCTCGAAACAAAGTCTCTGATTTTTGCAAGGTTGCAATTCTGTCTCTCCATGTACAATTGAGCCCGTCTTTCCCTTCCAAAGGGAGTGCCTGCATGCTGGAATTAAAATTTGCTCATGACTATCAGGCAGCAATCTATGACCCATTTGTTCTCACAATCTTCAAGGCAGGTACGGAGGAATGAACACCAGAACAAGTTTTCTCTTTCCATATGCATCAGTTTGCAAAGTCTGTCCCATAGGTCAACAGGTAACTCACCCTTTGTGCAATGAGTGTTCAGTGTCTTAACATAGAACACCTCAACAGAGTCTTGGGAAGAGATATTTTTCTTTGGTGGACATATCTCCCATGAATAGTGGACCATGAGCAACATCTTTATTTCCCATATCCCAAATCAAAAAAATAAAAAATTATTTTTGTCTATTACTGGCCTGGATGAGATTTGGACTAGCAATACCAAGGTAGAAGCACCTCATTTAAAGACTCTTTGTTTCCTTTCTCTTTTGTGCCTTCCTGATTAAAGACCAGAAGAAAGAAGACAACTGTCAGTCTTGGATCCTGAGCCAAAAGCATATGAGTCAATGAAAATATTTGTTATTGATGCCATAGCCTCCAGAATGTGCTGCCAGTGGGCTACTCTGACATTTGTATGGACCATGCTATACTGGTCATTATCCCTTGTTCTTTATATTTGCAGAAGGAATAAAACAAAAGTAGAAAAACAGTTCTTTGTTGTACATTTGTGCAGTGTCTAATACAGGCACAACAGCAGACTTTGAATGTTGTAATAATATTAAAGATAAAACATAATCATGCTGGTCATTCAGAGTTCAGCTGTGGAGTTTTCTATCTGCAGTGATTGGCATCATATTTTCAATCAAACAAAATAATTGTCATTTGCATTACTTAGTGTTCCTCATTAATTATAAGCTCGATTTTGTTAATGCCTGGGATAACAAATAGCTCAGCAATATTTTAAAACTAATGTACAAAATGGAGATATGTTTACTGCTGACCTGAAGATACTTCAGGGCTGAAATGCACCAGCATAAGAGCAGGAAAGGACCAGGGGGATAAAAAAGGTGATTAACTGATCCTGAGATAAATGGTACTAGTTTAAAGGTAAAAAAACATATGTATACATGTAACTAGTCGAGTGATGCCACATATCAAATTCATAACACAGCAGAGGGGTTTGTATAAAAATAGGTTGGGTTTTAGATGAAATAACAGACCTTTGGTTGGATTTAGAATTATTTTGTTGTTGTCCTTTTTCTCAAGAAAACATAAACAATTACCCAACAAAACAGCAAATGTGGTAAGAGCAAACAGACCGAAGGAAGAAACTTTGTTATATAACCCGACGAACCTGTGGTAACCATCTCCAGTGTGTGTTGTTTGCTGTGACTTACAGCTTTGCTTAAGCATTTTAAAGATTCTTGCAGGTCTTTTTCAAGCTGCCAGCTCTAGCCTAGGAATTATGGTAATGTGCCACTTCTGAGCCCTCGGCAGGATTTGCAACAGAGAAATCACATCAGCCTATGCTGATTAACAATTCCATTCCATCCAGAGATTTATATAAAAAAACTATCTTACATTTTGCTTTTTAATAAGAACGATCGCTATCTCAAATTGAGTCCCAGCAAATTTTAATAAAGGCCCAAGGTTGAGTGGCATTTTGCATGCTGATTTAGCTGTGATTGCTTGCTTTTGATGAGCACCAGCCGGGCATGTATAGCTTTCCTCAGAGCAGGTTTAAAGACCAGTAGTAAGGAAAAGGATAAAAATAAAAACTTCCAACTGAAATTCGAGGTCTTTCCTCTCTATGATTGATTACTGAATAAATACCTACACATATCTCTGCATTCAACCCACAAGTAATATTCCCTACAGCAAAACAGCTGTTTTAATGGCTTTTAATATACTCCACTGTCAAAATATGTTAAGTTTGAAGGCTGCAATTATTAAAAAAAAAAAATTAAAAAAAAAGATATGATCAATCTATTTATCTACCTATCTTCATGACAACTCCTCAGTTTAATCAGCTGAGTATGGATTGGAATAAACCGATGCTATTATGCTGTGTTTGTATGAGGGTCCCCGTTTAGCAGATTTTTTTTTTTTTGCCATTGTTTTGGGTAGCACCTTCAGGGCTCCCAGTAATAGTGGCACATCGGTGTGATGAGGTGTCGGGTTCCTGTCCTTACGCAATAGAGACGGGCTCTGTCGGGGGCTGTTACAAAAGAAAAACAAATTGTCAGCGTATAAGCTTTTTGTAGTCACATTTTCCCCTCTTTGTGTTTTTTGAGTAAAAATGGGCATTGGAAATATTTATTTGGAGAAAACTGTCTTGTGAAGATATGAGGGGAAAAACGTTGCAGAGAGCAGCTGAAGTTAGAGAGGTGGCAGATTTTGTGTGTGTGTGTGCGCGTGTGTGAACACCTTATGAAAGCAGCAACGCCATAAAAGTGATCAGGTAAAGCATTCCATTTGTTTTGATTCAGCTTTTATGGTTTTTTCTTTTTTCATCCCTCTCAATAAATTGTATTTCAACTTCTCTCATTAAAATAGTAACCCTTTCTTGCTCCAACTTGGGGAACAACACAGGCAAAAAACCCTTTCATATAGGAACCATCCATCATCATTAGAAATAATGATCCTCCCACACAGTAACTAGTGCAACGTACGTGAAGGAGCAACTAATTCCCACCCAGTTTCCTTTGCCTCTTTCTCTTTGAGGGATTGCAAATGATAATTTAAAGAAACAGTGTGTGAAAGACGCCTTCAGTCACAGGAAAGCTATTTCCATCTTGTAAACTGGGAAATCGCGTTAGGTGAGACAAAAAGGATCCCCTATGATCTCAGTGGAGACATGGCCCTATTTTCCAGATTAATGTCCCATGTTGCTGTAGCACACACAGGGAACCATTTTTACTGAATTGTTTTTGTTTCATAAGGAGTAAGAGAGGAAAACAATTAAAAATAATGGCCAGTACACCGAGAGGCAGCTCCCAGTGACCTGCCTTTAACCTACCTGAGGCACATCACCTAAGCACTTACCTGAGCACAATGCTTAAGCCCATATACTTTAGCCCAAGCATATAGAATAGTTTGGGCTGGAATGAACCTCAAAGATCATCCAGTTTCAACATCCCTGCCATGGGCAGGAACACTTTCCACTAAGCCTGGTTGCTCAAGCCCCATCCAACACAGTCTAGAGCACTTCCAAGGATGGGGCTGGAAGTCCACACTGTTCCAGGGTCACACCCCTCACAGAATTTTCTTTTTACATTTAATCTAAATCTACCCTTTTTAGAGTAAAGTTATACTGAAGCCCACATATAATTTTAAATGATCAGGACCCTGCATTAAAGCACCTCTGTAGCTTCTCTTTGTGGTTAGTGAAGGGAAGAGCACATCCTGGGAGGGGAATTCTGGGTGTCCATTAAAGGGCTCCATGTAAGCTGCCCTTCCTGAAGGACCTCAGTGATTGCTGATGACATCTGACAGAAAAGACTTGGGGAAAATTTCAACACCCAAAAAAATCACAACCCCCAAGCCCCTCTTTCTACCATCTCACCCTGGAGGTGCTTCAGTTCATCGTGTGCCTGGCTTGGCTTGGGCAGCCCCAGCGGGACCCAGCATGGCAAAGCAAGGTGGCACCAGAGTCCCCTGAGGGACCCAATCCTGGAGAAATTCTGGGAACACACCTCCCTCTCACTCACAAGATCACACCCTTCAAGAATGCAGCTGTAGTTGCTTTCTTCTTTTAAATGCAGCTGTCAGGGAGGAGGCAGCAGTGGCAGTGCCCTCTGCTCCTGTAATAACCCCAGATTAAAGCACTCACCCAGGAACTGGGACAGTGGGTCCTGGGCCCTCCTCAGCCCCAGGGGTTCAGAGTTCCCCTTTCCCATGAAACCATCCCAAACTCTGAGTTATTGGGTGAGGGTGAGATCCAGGGCATGGGAAGGTGAAAGCATTTATTTCCTCCTTCAAACTATGTTGATGAGTAGAAAGAAAGCAATGAAGGAGTCATGGTACCCCAAGGTGACTTTCAGGCAGAGCATGTGTTTGTGTCCTAGGGCTTAAAAAGAGCTCTGTCTTAAATTTCAGTTTCCTTTTTTTTTTTTTTTTTTTTTTTTTACTGCATGAGTATTTTGCACTACAGCGCTATGGACTGAGATTTGAACGATGTAGAGTGTATAATTTCTAGGAGAAAATACTTTATTCATTAAATGCCTTTCTGACTCACTCCTGAAATTATCACTCCCCCTTCCCAAATCCAAATCTCATACTGTGTCTAGATAAACAGATATCAGTCTGACACAAAAGGGAAAATGTCCCAGAAGTTCAACATCTCTTTTTCCTCACAAAGGGTTGTGGGAATCTCTTCATCTTTCCTGCACAGTCCCACAGATTGACCAAGGAATGCAGAAATGCTTTCTCCACCCAGCGTCACCTGCAGTCTTGTGGTTGGGGTACTCCCATGGCAATTGGGAAACGTAGGTTTGAACCTCCCAGGCAGAGGCAAACCCAAAACTTGTCTTGCTTTTCTTGGGCAAGTGGTTTTAACCACTGAACTACAACATAAATGGTGAGAGGCTCCTCCTTTTCCTTTGGTGACTGTGTTTTTTGAAGGGAGCAAAGCAAAGCTGATTTTGCTTTGTCCTTTGAAGACCTGCTCAGGTGAAGACTGGGACCTACTGGCCCCAAACATATTTCCCTGCAGCCCTGGTTTGGGCACTTCTACTTGGTGTTTTCTTTCTTGATGATTTACTGCTCAGTGCAGGGCTTTGGAAGCATTTATTATTTATTATTTTGTTTTCTGAAGTATTAAATGCACTTCACATACAGACATGAGGCCTTAACACTGATTTAAGGAGGGGACCATTCTGGGCACAGGTACTGCTATGAGTTGTCTTATTTGGAAGAAGCATTAAACACTCCTCTGTTCTCAGCTTCTGCAAGTGACAAAACTTTTGGTGGTGAATCTCTCAGGATTGTGAGCTTTCTTCACCAAGTCTACCCTTCAAAAAAGTCTACAAAGCTAAAAACAAGCAGGGTAAGCACAGGACCTTTTCCCTCAAGACGCCTAAACCCCTGTGGATGACTTCAGCCAGCTCCAAGAACAGCTGGGAATGCAATGCCTCCTATCCTGGTCTGGATCAGGCCTTTAGGACAGAGCTAAAACTTCAATAAAGGTTTTTATGAAGGAAGGAGGGATAACATACCACAACAGAGATGCCATTTCAAAAAAATTGAATGACTTAAGGCAGATACTCAGAAACCATAGAGGTGACTGTGGGATGGCCTGGATCCTCAAAATGTTCTGCACCTGGCTCAGACCCAGTTGGGGAATTGAGTGCACAGCTCCTTTACAGCATATAACCAGGTTCAGTGGGACCACTACTGCTTGCTGCCAAGAATGGGTTTAAATGTGCAGCTGGATACAAGCCAGAACACTCAATACTTTTCCTAATTTAGCTTAAAAATATATAATAGGGAATTTTGCCTGTCAGTGGATGCATCAGAAAAGTGAAACTTCTTATCTGCAGAATATTTTACGATACTAATATCAGCTTGTGACTTATCCCAGATATTTATGTAGGGTAGAAAAGTGTCCTGAAGTGCAAGTAAATATGCAGGTGTGAAATGAATTGATATAGTTTTCTTCATTTAAGAGAAAAATATATTTCTGATATCACTATATCACTCTCTCTCTTACTGCTGTAATATGCCATGGGAGAATAAGCCACCACTTTCCATTTCTTGTCTTTTGAAGTTAATTTCCGATCCTAACAGTAAATCAGAGTTCTGTAATCTTGCTGATACATTAGAGGGGAATGAAAATTTAATTTTTAATGAGATCTTTACTTTAGAAAAAAAAACTTACAAAAACGAAGAAAGCTGTGTTCAATCAAAAGTGGGGCTTTGGCATATGATGGCTAAGTTTAGAATGAAAAGTAACATCAAAGAGATGTCTTTTAGTTTAATTTCAAACAGCACATGCCACCTTGGAAGGGATAAATTCTGGAACATTTCTGTAAAATCTAGAAAATGCCATTTAAGCCTAAGGAAATCTAAATAAAAAGCAAAATATGACATTCACTGGTGAGCGAACACAAGGACATAAAATTCCATGTGTGGTCATCAGGAAAAGTAAGACAAAGACATGAAAAGATCACAAGATCATGCTCAGTATATCCAGCTGAAGGGTGTTTCCTGAAAATCCCTAAGTGCCTCTTTTCTGCTGTCTGACTTTCTATGGTACTACTTGAACAGAATCCCAGGAATCTTTTCATATTTGGCAAATTCCTTCTGCCACATATCAGTTAGGGGCACTTTGAGCATCTTGTGAGCTGCATAGTAAAATATTAACCAGGGTCACCTAGAAACTGGCAAAATACGCATGCAAAGTGTTTCTTTTATTGTGAAAATATTCAAATTTTTTAGACCAAACAGTGCCCTCCACACTGATGGCCACTTTGGCATTTTCTGCAGGACCTGACTTGTGAAATTTACAGGTCCTGGCTGCAAAAAAAGCATGAAGTGAGATGCAGCTGGATAATTCCTAAAATCCATGAAAGTTGATGGGCTCTGGGTAGCGAATGGAAATTGAGAATGACATTTTGCACACAACAAATGCGACATTGTACCTACTTCCCAAGAGGCAACTAAGGTCAGCAACCAACTTCCATGGATGTTAGCTCTGACTCAAAACACTTTCCAAAAGAAAAAAGCCAAAACCACCAAGCCCACTTCCCTTTGGTGTGACAACCATTTTTACGACAACATCTTCACGGTACCATGAGCTCCTTCCTGTCGTTTTTCAGGCTGGAGAAAGCAGCAGCCCTCAGGCAGGAACCCATGAAAAGTCACACGCCATCCCAAAACATTCAGGCCATGATTCCAGGAAAAAAAGTCTGTTTGAAGAGGCAATTGGAGTTTGGACCTATTTTACTTCAATATTCACTTTTACTGGAAAATCCACCTCATGTCAAGCTGAGCAGCAATTCCAGAGGATGCTGCAGAGACCCCTCTGGAAGAATTATCCACTAAGCAGATAAAAACTAATGTCTGTGACAAACAACAACTTCTTGTCAAATCAGCACATTTTAAAGACCACATTTTTTCTCAGCCTGGGCTGAAATTCCTATTTGTGCTTTCACACCATTGCTTTGAGACCTGATAAGATGCTATCAACAGCCCCTCTAAGTGCTCAAGAACCACTTTAAGAGGAATCACTGGGGCAATTACCATAAGCAGTGAAAGATATGGTATTTATTGATGGGAGATTAATATTGGCCACAATGCAATTGATTTTTTTCCCTGCAGCTTTATTTTCAAGTTCTTACAATGTTTTGTGGCCTGCTGTGGTCTTTCAGGTTTTTTTTCTCTTTTAGATATGAATTTATTTTTAACTATCATTCTAATTGGTTGGAGTTCTTCCAAGAATCTCCAAATTAATCTAAGCATGTTTCATATAATTTGCCCTAATTTAATTAATAAAAGGAATGATGAGTTGAAGAAGCTGTGAAGCAGGATCTTTGTGTTATCAAGTTTCGACATAAACATCCTAGATGTAGTGAGGCAGATTTTTCCATCTAAGGCTGGTATTTCTTAAAGAGACACAAAACTAAAAGCTAGACCTAATGAGAAGACTAATGTGCAAGCTAAGTGTGCTAATGCCTGAATTTTAGCTACTTAGGATGGCAAAAGAAATACAAAATCCAGAGTTTGGCTACTCAGCTCTCCTTGTGGAGGTCAAACACTTTTGGTGGAACAGATCAGCCAAAAAAACTGAGTCATTGAGCAGCTTTAAGCCTTCCTGCAGAAACGTGGAGCGTGACGTGGAAAACAAAGGGGTGGGAAGAAGGGAGACAAAATTTTCCAACAAATTTCTTCCCTTAAGTTCCTTCAAAGGCTACAAGTACTCAAAACTTGGTTTGTTTTTTTTTTAATGGGTAAGTGTATATGGAGTTGAGTAAAGTGTTAGACAACTGCCAGGTAGTTGGAACAACTACTCATGGAGCAGGCAAAGGAGATCCTCAACTAAACAGAATGCTGTGTGTCCCTCCCTCCTTAGCCCCATGTGGGGTGACATCCTGCCAGGGCCACTGAGACCTGTTCTTGGACCTCATGAGCACCAGAGGATGCAGAATCATTAAATCACAGAATCATGGAATCATAGAATGGTTTGGGTTGGAAGAGATCTTAAAATTAATCTAATTGCAACCCCCTGCCATGAGCAGGAACACCTTCCATCTTCCACTAGACCAGGTTGCTCAGGGTCCTGTACAGGCTGGTCTTGAACCCTTCCAGCCATGGGTTATCCACAATTTAGAATCACAAAACAGGGCTGGTTGCTGAGCGGGGACTGAAGGTCGAGGCTGTTTAGACAGTGGCACTTATATATTTGTGTCCTTTTTTCTTGCTAAAGCTTTGGAAATGCTGCTTTTACTAGCTCCTAAGCAGACATAAATCAATATCAAGGAGGAAATTACAGCAGAGAAATTACTAATATGTGATGATTTTTTTGAGTTCGAAGAATTAGACCTGGTGTTCACTGCATGGTGCTCAACATATCTTAAAATATAAAGCTTCTGGGGTAACTAGCAAAAAAAAAAGTTTCCCCAACCATTTTTTAAATTAGACTTATAAAGCAGAAATTTAGAAATTAAAACCTAAACCAAAAATAATTTTGTTGAATAGTTTGAAATATAATTTTGATTATTATTATTATTATTTTAGTACCTTTGAACTTGGTTGTCTAACAAATATTGAGGGGAAAAAAACTCTTGCTGAAGATGTCTTCTAACAGATAAACCTGTGAGTTCTGAGAAGTTACTTAAAATGAAGGAAGATATTTCTTAAACTTAAAAAAGGGTTTTATTAAAAGACAAGTCTTAAAATTCTTTTAAATTAAAAAATGTATTTTCAGTGTCTCTTTAGAATTAAGGAGACTCAAAACTAAAAGACAATTATTTTTCTCCTTGCCTTTAAGTGTTTCTTCAGTTCTGCTTGTCTTTGAAAAATGCAAAACACTTTCTTGCCTGCCAAAAAGCCCCTTGTGGCAAGCACAATGCCTTTGCTGGCCAACATGAGGATGTATAACTTCTCAACCTTGCATTCTTTGCACACACAAAATTCCCACTGATTTCAGTGGGAGTTCTGCACAAAAGGATGGAGTCTTTGGGTTAATGCAAGACTATGAAAGGGGAGAAAGTGCTTACTGTACGAGAATATGCATCTGAATTGGTTTTATCACAGCTGGCAGGGCAGTAAAAGAAGTTTATGCGCAATAAACAGCTCTTGTGGTTAGAGTGACGTTGTTCATTCCTAGCCCAGAATTTGGAAGGAGTTATTATTTAATAAAGTTTAATTTGATGAAGAGAATATTTTTAACGCCCTAAACGGCACTCTATGAAGATGACTGATAGGCCCAGCCCACTCACAGAAAGAAATGCAATTAATTGGTTTAGTGAACTCACCACATTAATTAGCTAATGTCTGTGCAGTTTCAGAATGCAGTTGAATGGGCAAATCCTGGAGAAGTTGTGCTCTGGACTAACTCCCCCCAAAAATCCTTTTGTGCCTCTCCAGATACAGTGGATGGTTACTGAAATGGTCAGGTGGGATGGACATGACACTTCCCTTGTGTGTGAAATGTTCAGGTGGGATGGACATGACACTTCCCTTGTGTGTAGAGCCTGGAGCCCGAGTGGTCAGCTCCATCAGTCCTAAAAGGGAGAGGGGAGATGATGGGAGATGAACTAATGGCAGAAAAAATAGGTATTTTGTGGCAAATACAATAGACAGCAATTTTCTGCATGTTGCTGACTGTGGAGTACCTGGGAGCACTGGAATATAAGAGCACAAACATGGCTTTTCCAACCACCTGGCTTCCCCTTGGACAGGTCTGCTCCTGCCAGGATGAACTGAGGGACACATGCCAGCATATTTAAATGCATGAAGTGACTCAGCGTGGCCAGAGATGTCAACTCAGGTCTCAGTGTGTTCTCAACGTTGGATTTTGGGACAGGAACACTTTGTAGGCACACTCAGAGCTGCCTGGAATGTACCTCACTCAGCTTGACTCTACTCTAGTTGAACACAGAGTGGACAGGAATGGATGGAAAAGCACCCCACACCTTCCCACAGAGGAAAAGGCACGCTGAAAACAGGATGGGCACAAATGTTGAGCTGACAAAGTGCAAGACCAGAGTAAAATGAGGGTCTGCAGTGAAAAGGGCAGAAGACTTAAGAGGTCACCTTTTCCTCACCAGCCTCAAACTCAGTCCTGAAATACAGGAGCTGGGAATTGTATCAAAAATCCCTGGCTAAAATGGCACTAATGGCATTTATGACCAGCTGCAATGAGGGCTACATTAGCTAATGTCTGCAGGTTGTTGGGAGGTCATCTGATAAGCAGGTGCCATAAAACATATTTTAGTTCACTTCCTTTTTTAATCTCCCTAGTGCAAAGTATATTTAGAACAGGGAAACCCCACAGAAGCAGGACACTAATATGTGACACAACTCTGCAGCCTCTCAATATCCTACAATTTTATCAGACGATCAAAGAGGAAGCAGTGAGCTGGGAGATGGAAGTACTGCTCATTCACCTCATTTGGCTGCCTCGTAGTGGGAGCTTTGCTTGTGTGAAGACTGACAGATCAAGGGGAAGAAGGAAAAAAAAAAAAGACATGCTCGGTGTTAAAGGGAAGCCTGTTTATGCCTATAAGTAAGAAAGCTTGCTCAAGAATAAGTTAACTCTTGCTAGAGGATTATACCTGTAATGCTGGCAATTCTGGCCTCTGCATGAGCTGTAATATCTACTTGCATTACCTCACAGGGTGTTATGGGCCTTAATTAATTAATGTTTGTAAAGCGCTTTGAAATCCTCGGATGAAAGGCACTATAGAAGTGCAAAGCAGTTATTAATATTAATATTGCATAAGTGGCTTGGCTCCCTTCGCACTGCAGAGCACACTAACTCCTGCAAGGGCTGCAGCCCTGAATCAGCAATCTTCACACCACCAGGCAGGAGCCTCCCTTCTGCCTCCTCCTCTGATCTCTTTCTTTAGGACTTCCATGGACTCTGCTCCATAAATCCCCAACAGCTCTCCCATGTTGTCTCTCATGCAGGAGTGAAAGCAGGAGAGCAGCTCTTTTCAACCTGTCACCCCAGTCTGGTCCTCTCCTGGCAAGAAGCTGCCAGCTGAGCAGATCTTGGAGTGATTAAAATCTCTGCATTTGGGAGGTGGGACTTTACAGTTCTGGTTTTTACCTTGAGTACGAGACATTCAAAGTCCCACTTCTGCAATACAGAGAAGAAAATGTTTTAATTTTGGTGTATTATAGAAACTTTAATACAAGATTGAGATCACCTTCAATTTTAGTCATAAGCAGAAAACAAGACCCTCGGTAATGCTGGTGCCACTCCAGATATTTTCGTGTTTCAAAAGAAATTAAAAAGTACATAAATATACAGGTTCTTTCCAAAAAGGTTCTTTTTCTGGTGAAAATTTCCCACCCAAAACCATAACCATACACGTAGATTGAGAATCCTCCATCTCTCACAAGAAATATTAGTGTGTTGGAAGAATGAATCCATATACTAAATTACTTGCAAATTTCTGTTAGTTAGATTCACATTTGATGGACTGCGCTGGTGAGTAATAACAACACAGGAAACTGAAAAGAAAGTAAAGGTCACTTTGTATACAAAGTCCATGAAAACATCTCAAGATCAATCAGTTAAAGGTGATGAAGCAGCTCTGGGATGGATTTGGTCAATATAAATTCTACCTAATTTGTCTTGAAATATTACCTCTGCAATGAACTCTGAATAATAATGACAGTGAAATAACAAAAAAATAATGATAATATCAAGCTTACTGAAGATAATCCTGTTCGTGTTTACACATGAAGTTAGGGGAGGTTATTTTTAACTTAGATGTGCAAAAACAAGCATTACTGTGAACAAGTGAAAAAAAAAATTATTAATTGGAGGAAAACAGATATTTGATCATCAGAACTGGATGGTTCTCCCATCAATGCACTAACAGATCACAAACCAGTTCCCCCTCTAGTAGCTGCACTGGCTGCCTATAGCATTAGCACTAGTTTGTACTTGTTTATGTTAGTGAAGTAACATAGAAGTTAAAAACAAATTGGGCTAATGCACTTCAGCAAAACTCTTCTTGACTTTGAAGGAAGTTTTATCTGCGTACAGAAGGCGAGCTTGACTCAGAAGTGAAAACAATACCCTGCCAGTTCCACGTATCTGCCTTCACAAAGGAGGCAGGGAGAGCTTCCCAAGCTCCTTACCACAAAGAGTATAACGTTTGCAGAGATTAGGAACTGCTGAAGGCAGCTTCAAATCTCAGTTTGTTACACGCTTTGCTGCAGTCTTGCTGTAAGGCAAAAAAAAAAAAAGGTGGTTCGTCGCACCGAGCGCATTTGCTGGAGCGAGGGAAATGGTGCGTAGGATGTTTTACCAAAAGGAGAGCAATTTGGCCCAGCCCTGGAGTCAGGGCACCCAGGTTTCTTTCTTGGCTCTGCCACTAACTTCTTACGTGGCCTTGGGCAAGCTGTGCAACCTTGAAAGCCTGCTCACCCCCAAAAATAAGGGTGATTATAGGAATTAGAAGGCAATTCATTAATGCATTAATTAACAGGCGGTGGGATGTTAGAGACAGAGCTGTTCTGATTCACCCTGGCAGCCAGACAACTCCATTCCTATCAGCACCACTGCAGGGGCTTCCCTCCCCAGTGAGACCCCGGGAGCAGGGCAGGGGGAGGCACCAGCCAGGCGGGAAGGGAATTCAGCCTCGGCAACTTGGAGTTGCCCTTTTTTTCTCAGGCAGAGGGAACTGAGAGAAGGGCACAGATCTCCATTGTTTGCAAAGAGCCCGTCCCATGAGACAGCTTGGGTTGAGATTTATTTTTGTTGCCATTTAAATTAAGTGTATAGGCAATCCTGAGGCCGTTTGGACCGGATCCAGCGTGTGCAAGCACCATGTTTGGAACAGGGTGGGAACTCTATTTGTGTTCAGACAGAGAGGAAGCACTTTGAGCCCTGTCTATAAGACATATGCCAGGGACCTGTACTGGAAGGTGCTGAGCAGGCACTGGTTAGCAGTGAATGTGATTGCTCTCTATAAATACATCCTAGGGAGGGGAAGGTGGGCAAGCGCCTTGGAGGGAAATGAGGTATTTAAGCAAAAGGACAATGTTGGCACAAGAACAAACTGGCCGTAAAGGCTGGAAATTTGAAGATTTCTAAACATCAGAGGAGTGAAGTTCAGGAAAAGCCTTCCATCAGAGAGGAGAAGGGGCATAAAAACTGACTGAATTGCTCTGGCAGTAGGTTAATGGCTGTGACCTGGGAGCTGTTTGATGACAAGAGCAAGGGTGTGGTGGGTTTCAGAGACTGACCCTTCCAGGAATGACTGGGAAGGGCCCTGAAGAGCTGGGCTTTGCTTTCCCAATAATGCCAAAAAAGATTAAGAGAGTTTCTTTGGGTTTACAGTAGACTGGAAGGACATGCTGAAGCTCTTTGTCCAGACAATAGTTATACCAACAATTGTTTTGATGACACTTTTCGAGGGTCTTCCTGGGAGAGGCAATAAATGCCAGGTTAAATGGCAGCCATGAGACTCATTGGCACTGAGATATGAGGCCAAATCCTTTTTTATTTCTCAGTGCAAAGTTTCAGTTTGCTCTTGTGTAGCAGAGGGCCTAAATAAGTACTAAACTGCTGATGTTATGCTGGGTTTTGCTAGTGGAAGGACAGGTTGTGCTATCAAAAGCCTTTTCTGTGCCAGAAACACCATTCTAAAAGAGTGACATAAAGATCAGGTTCCTTCTCTCTCCAAGTATCAAACAGCCTTCTAGAACCTCTTGAAGTCTAGATATGAAGGCAGAATAAAAACAGTAACAGTGCAGCAAAAACTACAAATTCCAATCATCATTTGTTGCTGTTTCTCAAGGGGACACTGATTCCAGAGAAGTGCTGTCACCACTGGAAGGTGGGGATGCTCAGCACCTCCTCAGGATGCCTCCTGCAACAAATTATGGGTCAGTGGGGATCTGCCAGAAACCCACTGGGTCCCCCACAAAGTGGGCCCCTTCTTTGGAATAAAGAGGTGACAGTAGAGCTGTTAATCACCCCAGTGATAACCAATTGGCTGGCACCACAGAGCAACCTTCCGTAATAGCCTGAGTCTCATCACTCAAGCATTTGTATGGAAGACATAAAAGCAAGAGTTGTTTGCAATTCATTTTACACCCCAGTGCTGCTCTCAGAGCTTGCTCCTGGGGCTGCTCTCCCTTCAATGAAAAGTGTTCCAGAGCAGTAATTCCCTGGTTTTCCAGTCGAGACTGAAATGACTCCATCGGTGATGGTACACTGCCCTGTACGTGGAGCCTAGTAATGTGAAATTGCTCTGCACTGCCTCTCTCTCCCAGCCACATTTATAATGCTTATTAGGAAAGCCAGCAGCTGCTGGGCTGCTGTAACCCTGTTGTTGGTGTCTCTCTGGAATTGCCTTGGCTTGTGCTTCCTACTCAGGCACCCAAGGGCAAGGTTATGGGGTTCCCTCCTATTCAGACATTATTATTATTATAGCTGTTATTATTATTATTATTATTCATTACTAATATTAATTATGCAGCATGTGGTAGTGCCTAGGAGCCCCAAACTGTGGCCCAGAACCGCAGTACACCCAGCCCTGAACATGCTCTGAACATAAAGACATTCCCTGCCCCAGAAAAAGTGCAAGAGCTTGTAGTGGAGTAACAGAGGGAAGAATTTGCTACCTAAAGGCCAAATCCACCACAGCATGAAGAAATGCACCTCTCTTTAAGTACATCTGTACACCACGAAACACATCTGTGCAAGTTAGTGCAGAATTCAAATCCTTGAAGGGTAGACATGGAATAAAGACAGATCCTGGAGATGAGGGTTGTGGATGTTTTTATTACACTGTCATAAGATTTATTTGGTTGAGGACTAGAAATCTGGATTGTTTTTTCAAACCAGAAATTTTATCCCTAGTGCTGCTGTAAGCAGTAGAAGCCCTGGAGCCTGATGGCAGCGAGAACCTCATGGTTCCCCTCAGAAAATGAGAGTTCCAGGGTTGTTTGAAACCTTGGGATCAGACAAAAGACAGCACACTTCCACCCCTCCACTTGTGACTTCAAAGTCACACTGATCAAATATCTAGAAAATGTTTAAAAACCCCGATTTTTTTTCTAATTTGCAAATGTATTTATGATATGGTTTAGTGGGCATGGTATTCAGTCAAACCTCCCGTATTGCTTAAACAACTAAGGTGTACAATTAGTTTGGATTACTGTATTTCATTATTTCCTTAGGATTTAGTCTGTAGCAATTAGAGAATACAGATTTTGCACGTAATGTTACACAACACAGCCTGACATCCACAGGGAGCCCAAGGATCTGGATCCTGCCTGCCCCTGCAGCAGCCCTGCTGCAGGAACCTGCCAAGTTACTCCACTTCTCTCTGCCTCAGTTTCCTTCTCTGTGAAAACAGGCATGAGTGTAATTTATTGTAATTCCTTTGTAAATTGTTTTGAGGTCTGCTGAGCTCTATGATTTAAATGAGTGAATGACACAAGGAAGAGAGAAAAGTGATGCTCGCAACAGCGCGTTCTCATTTCCCTGCAACATTGACCTGCTTGTCCTGCAGTATAACGTGTCACTTCAAGCTTTAGTTTAAATAATAATTTAATTATTACTTGAAAATGAAAGTACCAGACTTCTCAAGTCAGGGGAAGTCTGTGTATAAATGCCTCAAGGTCTAGGAAGCTTTCAGCTCTAAATGCTGATGGTCACTTGAAAGATACTTCAGCACCTCTTAAAGCAGGGATTGTGTGTTTTTACATTTTGCAGTGGTTTAAAGATTGTTTTTCTGCTTCTCTGGTGTGTAATTGAATATGTTTTCATGTGGAAATTGGGCTTTTCTGTTGCTTTTAGAAAGCTTTATGAGAATTGCAGACGAACAATAAAATTCAAATTTTCTGATTCTTTAGAAATAAAGAGCAACCCATTGTATAAAAATCCTTGAAAGGATGCACTTTGCTCTAAGGGCAGATGAAGTCCGCTGTTTCTGGCACTACCACCCACCTGTTAAAGCCTGGCAACAGTTCATACATTGCAAAGAAGAGGATCAACTGGAAAAGCTCGGAGTCATTGACCAGGTTGCACTGATTTCCAGGTATCAGGGAGTAGGTGAGAACATTTTAGACTTGGCCTAGAGACTTTATAAAGTAATCAACAGCAACAGCAAAATCAAAACCAAACAATCCTTTGAGCAGAGAATCTTGGCTATTTTCCCTCCTTTTTAGTGGATGAAAGTGATTCTGAGAGAGAGGCAGTTTCAGCCTAAGCCCCTTCTCCTTTAGTTCCATGGAGCAACAAATATTTTTTGCTACAGGAATAATTAGTAAACAATGATAACAACAAATGGAAAGGTTTATCCACTTACATACAGAATGAAGTATCATGTGGAGCATGTTATAATCATCATTTTATCATCATCACTATAACAATATTCACTTAATAACCCTGAACCGTAGTCAAGGGTTTAGTACCAGCCAAATCTCTAGTCCAAATGGAAAATTATTAGTAGTCAAGAGAGGGAGAAAGATTTATCTACAGCACAAAATTTCTCATGTTTCAAATCATCACTCCTGAAATACCTGAGATTCATCAAGTGTCGACAGAGGTTTCAAAGCAAAGAGAACAGATATTATTTAACAGCTGGGAAAACCAAAGCACAGCAGGATCAGGGGCTGTGCCCTTGTTCCCAGTTCTGTTCTAAACCAAAATCCTGTTGGGTACCACTGCATCTGGAACCACAGATGTCTTTTGATAAATTCATATAATGATAGAATCATTAAGGTTGGAAAAGGCCTCCAAGACCATCAAGTCCAACCCTTAACCCATGACTACCAAGTCTCTCCCTAAATCATGTCCCTAATACCACATCTGCTAGGTTTTTCAAAACTTCCAGGGACAGAGATCCCATCACTTCCCAGGCAGTTTATTCTAGTGTTTGACAACTCTTTCAGTGAAGAAATTCTTCTCAATATTCAATCTAAACCTCCCCTGGAGTAACTTGAGGCCATTTTCTCTTGTGCTATTACATGTTACTTGGGAGAAGAGGCCAATTTCCCCCATGCTACAACCTGCTTCTAGAGAGTTTTAGACAACAAAAAGGTCCCCCCTGAGCCTCCTTTTCTCTAACCTAAACAGCTCCAGTTTCCTCAGCCACTCCTCATAAGATTTGTGCTTCAGACCGTCCATCAGGCTGGCAGCACTGAATCCACTTCCCTCTCCCCACAGACATCAGCTTTCGGGATAGTGGGTGTTGTTGGATGTTCTTAGAAAGCTAATGCAGAATTTCCCAGCCAGGAAAGCTATTGGTGCATTAGCATGATCTAATTCTGCCCACATTTCATTCTGTGTGGTCACCTCAGCGTCAAAGAGCTCCAGCTGATGAAATAACAGTGCAGGTGGTCTTGATTCCCCCTTACAAATGCCATGGTTGAGTTCCTTCTTGGAAGAAAAAAGCAGATTCCAGCACAGTGGAATCATTGCACTAACAAAGTTTAGTGTCTGTCTGTCCTGATTAGTTTCTACGCTCAAGTCTTTAGCCAGCAAAGAGAGAGACTTCTCCAAAGATGTTTTAATATGAACCAACACAGACAAAATTACTTTTTTCAATGTTTATAGACAGAGCATTAGGATTCCAACTGGGTAACTTCAGTAGCTTAACTGAGCACTTAGAGTTATAAATTTCTGTGAAGTGTACACTTAAAGGAAGAGTCCCCTCTCATTCAAAGAATTATTCCAAGCCACAGGTGGAGGCTGCTTCATATTAGTTCCCATCAAGATTCAAAATAATTCTAATGGCCAAAAAGCATATGTTTCTCTGAAGGTAAAATTCTTCCATCTGGAATTCTTCAAATCAAGCATTCTATATACCAAAACTGAAAGGATGTCTGAAAAGACCAGAAAGGGGAAAAAAACCCCACTCAAACCACAAAGAATGCACTGAAACCCAAACTATAGAAACCTCAAAAAGAGAATAACAACAGGATCACCCAAATTCCAGTTGCATCTCATTAGAGCTTTCCTACACAGGGACATACAGGGAAGTGCAGACAAGTCAAACAACGACAGGTGTGGAGTCAGTGCCCATGAATTAAAGCACATGTGCAGGTTCTCATTTAGGATTAAAATGCCTTTAGTGCTTAATCCTCCTCTGAGGATTTAGCTACAGCAATGTAAGGTGACTTTATTACTGAATGAGACCATCCCCACAAGGGCTGCATGTTTTTAGCTGGTGCACAGTGACCTCACACTTGAGCTCATTCACCTTCCTGAGGGTTCCTGAAAACACATGGCAGGTAATGCTTGCTGCAAAGGGCCCAGAAAGTGGGGAACCAAAGCTGGCTGGGGGGAAAACAGAGCTAGACCCATGGTGAAGGCAGGCCAGGTTTGCTTTGCACATGAAAGTCTGGCTACAGGAATTACTTCCTTCTCAAATGGTTCTACATCCACTGCAAACTCACTCAACAAAACGTGCTCAGCTTTTGGCATGATCCAAAGGGATTCCTTCAGTGCACTGCAGCAAAGTTAATGTGGCTGCACCAGCTTTGCTTGGTGTTGTGTTCTTCTGTGTTTCATGGTGCTGCCACCTCTGCTCAGGTATAAAACACCTGACTCACAAGGATCATGGAATCAGAGAACGGTTTGGGTTGGAAGGGACCTTAAAGATCATTCAGTTCCACCCTCCCTGCCTTGGGCAGAGACAAATTCCATTACACAGATTGCTCAAAGCCTGGTCCTGAGCACCTTCAGGGATAAGGCATCCACAATTTCTCTGGATAGCAGTCTCAAAACCCTCAGAGTGACAAATTTCTATTCCTAATATCTGATCTAAATCTACCTGCTGTCAGCCTAAAGCCATATCCCCTTGTCCTATCACTACATGTCTGTGTATAAAGTCCCTCTCCAACTCTTTTTTAGTTTTTTTAGGTTCTGGTAGGAGCTGTAAAGTCTCTGTGGAGCCTTCTCTTCTCCAGGCTGAACAATCCCAACTCCCTCAGCCTGTCTCCACAGCAGAGGTGTTCCAGACCTCTGAGCATCTCTGTGGCCTTTGTTGACTCTCTCCAGCACGTCCACACCTTTCTTATGTTGGATGTCCCACATCTGGATGTTCACAGGAGGGTTCTCATGAGAGCAAAGTGGAAGGGGAAAAGGCACTTCCCTTGAGCTGGTAGTCACACTTGTTTTGATGCAGCCCAGGATATGGTAGAACTTTCTGTGGGTACAGTGCTGGGTCATTTGCTTCTCATCCATCAACAGCCACAAGTCAGGAGTGCTCTCAATCCCATTTTCTACCCAGCCTGTATTTGTGCTTGGGATTGCTCCAGTCCATATGCAGGATCTTACACCATGAGAAAGAGAGCGATTTGACTTTCAATCTTACTTGTTTTGATTTTCTTACACTCCCCTCCCAAGTAATAGTGGAAAAAGATGGCTAATCCTAAATGGAATCTGGGTCTGGAAGAGCTTTGGTAAGAGTGCATAGAGCGAAAACCTGAGAAGTTTGTTAGAGGAAAGGGTAAAGATGACTGGGCAGACACAACAAGAGACTGAATTTGATGACCCAAAAATTTCTTTCCAGTCCCATCGATGCAGCCTCACAAGAAAGTTTTCCACACTAAAAATACATGGCTGGTGTCAATGCTGAAAACTGTCAGTGCTAAGGCCCACTAATTCTATGATAACATCTTTTGCATTTCTACTCTATTTCCATGGCACGTCTTAAACTGAGACACAGCAGCAAGTGGCCATCTGTATCTTGGATGAAAATACAACATCTCTCCTCATTTCCCAGATGGACAAACTGAGTCTCACAACAAGGAGAAAGAGCAGGACAAAGCTGCCACAGAAATCTGGGAGGGAAAAAATTTTGTTTCCATTTCCATGCCCAGTGCAAAAAATCACACAAGCAATCCTTTTGCCAGGCTGGCTTCCAGCTCCCAAGTGTCTGCTCAAAAACCAGTGTGACATGTACCCCCTCTGCTAAAGTAAATAAGGAAACAAGTGTGAGAAGGGAGAATGGGTCTGAAGTGGGAGCTGTGGTGAGCAGGGGTAGTGACTTTAACCCAGCTGCAGTTCCCCATCTCCAGGGCAGGTCACAGCCAGGAAGGGACGTGCCCCACGGCTGCTGTTTGCCCCACGCTGCTGCTCAGCCACAGCACGGGTGGGAGTTTCACATCTTGAGCCCAACAGCTGCAGTGCAAGGCAAACCAGGACCTCTCACAGATCAAACACACACCAATCCCTTCTTTCACTGCACAGCAACCACACTGAGGAAGCTCAGCGATGCTGAGGAGGATTTCGGTTTTACCACGCGCGCCCAGTGCTGCGGGAGACTGGCAGATAAAACTTTCTGCCTGGGCAAGTCTCCACCGAGCTCTGACTCTGCTGCCTTCATGGCTGTGTCATGAGCAGCAAGGGTTTGATAGGTGGTTTTGCTGTGAGAAAGGTGGCACTGTCCTCCTGGCTACCTCACACAAGTCTCATTGAAAAAAAAGGTTCCTTGACACAGAAGGGAAACAGCACTTTCCTCTAGGAAACAGTGGTATAGGCATGAAAAAACTCAACTGGGAATTGCAACCCACCCAGTGGCTTGTGTGTTTGCTGGATAGGGAAGGCTGCTGCATCCTATATCCCTAAATGCCCACCTGCAACACCTGAGTTGGGCCATCCCCACTACCACAGCAGAGGAGAGGTGATTCTTCAGCTCCCTCAAAGTCTGCATGAACCCTGGGATGCTACCTGCCTTCTCCTCAGCCCTACTGGAAGTTAACAGTCCCTCCTCACATGCTGAAAAGTTTGCTGCAACTGAACTCTCGTGAAAGGAATTTAAGCTTTTCTGTCTGTTTTCTAGGTCCTGCTCTGGCATGAGCTAAAGAAACACACGGCTTTGCTCCAGCAATGATACTCTGCCTTCTCCTAGGGGAATATTCCTCGGGGTAAACATTCACCCTCACTTTTGCTCTCACCAGTTGGTGCTGATAAATGTCACCAACCAGGATGGAACAGGCCACTAAGGAACAAGGACAAGAAGAAGCAGTTCTTCCCAAAAGGAGGATATGGGCAACAGAACTATTGAGCAAACTGTGGAACCTTACAGTAGCAGCTGTTAACTCAATTATGTAGGGTTTTTTCCAGGTCACTGTATGTATATCTTTGTATACAGTTTAAAATAGCCAAAACCAAAGAGACACAAACCCAGGCACCCTGGATTCACACACAGTGATGTGTTTTGAATTTCAACCCTTGTGTTTGGGGGGTCCTATTGCCACTTGGGTCTGGTAGTCATTTACCACACTTATGCAGACAACCAGGAGGAAGACCACCTGCCACCATGGCCATCATCACCAGCATCTCCTGCTGGAAGAGTGGAAAGCCCAACAGTTTAATGTTTAATGACAGGGGAAATTGGAGCCTGCAGAACCCTGCAGCTGAGAACAAACGCTGTACACAACCCAACTCCAGTTCTCCAGAGGCAGAAACAAACGGGCCGTGCTGGTGCCAAGAATGTCCAATGCAACATTTAGTAAAAGCAAGTGAAAAGATTGCAGAGACTTTCTGGAATGATCCATTAACATTTTTATGATGAAATGTAGGTGTGACAGGTCCGAACCATCTCCTCTCACCTCCTTAGTGTGGCAGGGGCCGAAACACCTGCGGACGCGATACTGCATATGGCAACACGCTCACTCTGCCAAGAGACACGAAACTGTGTTGATGGAAATATGAAAATAGCCACACCTTGAGCAGATCTGGGTTAAAATGGAGAAATGGCAGCTTTCAGTCTTCTTGTGTGGAGAATGCTTACAACAGGGAGAGATGTGTATGGAAGTTTGCAGCCCCTGTTTTGCTCTGTTCAGGCAGGAAGTCAGGTACACTATCTGTGTGGTGGCTGCATCCCAAAATGAGGGAAGATGAGGGGAAGAAAGGAAAACTAGCTGGGGTCTCTGGTCCGCACTGTAAGGGCAACTGGGTGAGAAGCACCAGCCTGGGGTAGAGAAGGAGTTGTGCCAAAGTGTCTGAAGGTCTGTTGTAGCCATGAGAGTCTGCTGCTGGAATTTCACCTCAGCCTGTGAGGATGGAAAATGAGAAAGAAGGCAGAGATTTGGATACTAGGCTTTGTGCATGTCTGGGTGGGGGCTGAAGAGATGTGATGCTTCACCCATACAGGAGGGAATGAGAAGGGCGGTGGGGAGAGAGGAGAGCTCATATAAGCAGAGTTCCTTTCAGTTTCATTGCAATTAAGGCTCCTAATTGAAACCAGTTTTACCCAAGGTTTACTGTGCTGGTTGTTTTCTTTCTCTGCTGTTAAATGCAGGTGTTTCACATAGCAGGAAGTTGGCACATAAGGGTAAATTTCCAAGGTGCTGCCTGTACCATTCATAAGTGGATGCCTGGAGAAGCCAGCGTTGTGAAGAGACCAGCTGTGCAAAGGAGATGCTGGATGGGAGAAGACGACAGGGGAGAGAGAGAGAGAAGGGGTGGGGAAAGGATGTTTGTCACAGCCCATGGACGCTGCAATAATGGTGTGAGAAATAAAAGTCACAGAAACACAGAAAGGTTTGCAGTGGAAGATGTCCTAGAGATAATTTCATTCCAATGCCCCTGCCATGGGCAGGGACACTTTCCACTAGACCAGGCTGTTCCAAGCCACATCCAATCTGGCCTTGAACACTAAGGGATGTCAAACAGGGCCAGCCTTGATCTGCTGCAGCAAATGACAGCTCACCCCAATCCTGCCTTAGTGCAGTAAGGAGAAAATTTCTGCTGGGTTGCCATGGGGGCAGTGCTAAACCCCAACATTTTGTGCTGGACCTCTGCAGAGCAGAGCTGGCCCAGGTGAAGCAGGACCTCCAGGGAGCTGTTTACCAGCTTGCAAGTGGACTGCAACTCTGTAGACGCCACTTCACTGATGTGGAGTGAGTGAAACATGAACTGAAGCAATATTAAAATTGTAGTGTGCCTACAGAGCCATGGGGGTGTGTGTGATGCTTTGCAGACAAAGAAAGTTCTGAATAAGAAAAAATATACATATTCTACCCTGAATGAAATACCTTCACAGAGGCCTGTTGCAGACTCTTTTCCCCTCATCTTCCTCAGTATGTGAAATACAGTTCAGCAGGCTTAGGGATGGAGAAAATAGAGATATATTTATGGAGAGTGAACCAGGCAAACCCCTCACAGAGCTGCTTGGGGTTGCACAGTGGATGAGAGAGAGCAGCCATTCCCAGCTCAGGACAGGATGTGATGGTAATTTTGGATGTTACCACGGCATAGGGTGATGCCAGTTCCATGTAGCACCCTCCTCCTAATTTTGACATTACTTACTCCTGCAGGAAAAAAATAAGCCCTTGAGCTTGTGAAGCAGCTTTAGAGCTGGTACACAAGTTGTGGGTAGGTTTTTTGCTAATATACTTCTGTCTGCTCAAAAATCATTCCTGTGGATGCAAAAGGGCTCTGGGCTCAAGATGTAAAAAAGTTCCTAACGCAGAAATCAGCTCAGTGCTCCATCCTGCTCTGAAGCTTCTATTTACCTGCAGAGCCCTGGCCCGGAGGAAACATGGGTGTTGCAGGCTGAGGTGACTCTGGTGCAGAGTCAGGGTCCAACCTTCATCTCAGACAGACACAGAGCTGCACACCTGATCTCTCTTCAATCCAAGCACTCCTCCTCGAGAGGCAGAAAAAAACAACAAACCTAAAAAATAACACTTTTGCTAGGAAATAGGTCATCAAGCTTTAGGTTTTAACCACAAGGGCAACTATTTTCCTATTGCACCATGGCTCTGTGCCTGCACCCATCCCAGCAGCTGCTCACTGGGCAGGGACAGCCTGGATTTCCCCAGCTGACCCAAGCACTGCTCCATACAGCAATGCCCAGCCCTGGCTTGTTCTGCACCAATTAACCCCTGAGCAGGGCCCTTCAGTGCGTGCCCAGTGCCAGGGTAATGTGATAAAAACCATGGCAGTATCAAACAAAACTTAGCCCTGTACCACTCAGGTGCTGTTTTCAGAGGAGCAGAGCAGTGTCACGGGGTTAACCACCAACGGAAGCTGAAGCTTCAACAGCCTTTATTAGCTCGGCAAGTGCTCCTAACCACACTCTTCCTATTTGCAGAAGAGGCATCTTCTTTCATGGGCCTCCTCCTGGGTTGGGGAGGTGGTATTTACCAAATAAAAACTGTTGCTGCACCTGTGTAGTTCTCATGTGGCTTTCACTACCTCCCAGGTTAACCCATTCCTCTCAGAGGGCGGCCTAGGGAGCATTCCTGACTTTTATTTGGGTTTGAAGAGGGAGGATGAGGACAGAGCCTTTGTGGTGGCACCTTGCTTGCTCCTTGTCTTTCTCAGCAAGATGCTTGGCTGACAGGGGTAGAGGGAGAGGGAATGGGAATGCCTTCAGACTGCACAGAGCTCCTCAGCTGCCTTGGCTGCTGGGATGTGAGGTGTAAATATGAGAGAGGTGTAGAGGGGTGAAAATATTTTTTGGCGTGAGGTGATCAGGTCTGTGCATCACTGGGGTCCACGCCAGCCTCCTGTTCTTCCAAACTAAGGAGGTGAGGGAGGGGCAGGGTTGTGTGGAGGGAGTGTTTTGGGAGTGCCTTCCAAATTCATAAAGACAAGCAAACAACTTTGTGATTCCACTCATGTTTTCTTAGAGGCAGAACCCACCCTTACCTACATCCAGGTCCTTCACTCCTCCTTCCTGCTTTGGTGCTGCTTTTGGAAGAAGAAGGGGTGTGAGACAGACTGCTTTTTATCTAGCAGTGTTCAAATTGCTGTCTGCACACCAGCCCTGGAAGCTGTGTGGGCACAGCTGGGCTTGGCAATAGGAGGAGGAGAAGAGAGGACCAGAGTACACTGTCACCCACTAGATACTTCCCCCAAGATCTGTGCACTGTCAAGCTTCACATCACCCACCTTATTCACCACAATGAATAAACTCCCTGTGAAACTCTATAACTGGTTTGTAATGCTGGTCTCCAGAGAGCCATTCCATGGGCCAGGTTTCCCATACCCAAGGTGTCATTGGGAAAACACCTCCAAGCAAACCTCTCCTGAGTGTGGGGTGCTGCCAGGTGAGAGCCCAGCTGCAGCAGAGCCCTGCAGTGCAGCCTCTCCCACTGCTGTCTCTGTTCACACCCAGAGCTGGTGCTTCCTGCACACCACATCAGCCCTACCAGAAACACATGGCAGGTGAAAACACACAGCAGGACAGGAGCTGCAATGTTGTCTCCAGAGGTGAGAGTAACAAACCTTTGCCAATAGCTTACCTGAGTCCAGGGGGCTGCTGGAGAAATTCAGGGAATTAAAAACCCCCCAGGCTACTGAACACAAAGGCAGCCCCTTTGGTTCAGATGCAAATTGCTGACACCTGGGAGGGTGTTTGAGGAAGTATCACTGTATGATTATTCCCAGGGTTTTTTTTCTAAGGTATCTATTGTTTGCTGATAGCTGTAACACACTGCTCTTCCCCTCTGTACCCATTCCTCCCAGCTATATTGAGAGTCTCGTGTTGAACATGCATGGCTCTGACCTGAGCTCCTTTCTGATATTGCAATAACCAGAGTCCCAGATCTGTGTCACAATTTCAAGCAGGGAGGTTTTGAGGTGATGGTGGTGAAATAAACACTCAAAATATGGAATCCACCTCTGAGATTACCTTAAGGACAATGTGAAAATTTACCAAGGCACAATTCTCTATGTTCTCTTTTATTTGCTTTCAGATCTAGATCACTTAGGTAGTCACATCATTAAACTCAGAGATGGACATGAGCTCTTTAAAAAAAAAAGGAGCTTTTCTTCAGCAGTCATAGAAGCTGGTGCTACTTATATTGACGGAAGTGAGCATCAGGGAGGAAAAGTGCAGCTTGGCTATTGCTCTAAGTTGGTCCAATCCATTCCTTGAGGCCACCAAGAATAAACAATGGCAAAAGTGTTTCTTGCAAGCAGCTCTCCCTTTTCCCCACAGTGGGTCTGAAGTCATCACTGGAGAAATGTTACAGCAAGAGAGGCAGGACCCTTAAATCAGTTTATAGTTCCTGTTTTTCTTCACCAGGTGAATAATTAGTCCCAGATGGGGCTAGTTACATTTCCCTGTTGGGAAAGAAACCCTGTGGAAAAATCCTGTTCTCCAGAACTGGAGAGACCATAAGCTGCTTTGCTGTGAGCAGCTCCTCTCTCTCCCCATCATGCCCTACCTCCTTCATTTTCCCCCTTTGTCCATAGCTGGACCAGGAAATCTCAGTTTCTGTACTTCCCTCACCCTGAGTTATTCCTCAAACACAAGCCTCCATGTTCAGTGTTAAAAATTCCTATAAACATGGAATTTATAATTTTAAAATATTTAATCTTGTCATTCAGGCTTTTGGCCTAAAGATGTGGGACCTAAAGTTGCTCCTTTTTTCATGCTATGTCAGAAAAAAACAGTGTGCTTTGGGAAGCAAAGTGTGCTAATAGTTATTGGAGAAAAACCACATGGCCTGATGCTATTCCCTCAAGTCCCTGAGGGTAGATGTTACCAGCGGAGGTGTGACAGTGCTCCAGCACTCCAAGATTATAAACAGAACCTTAAGCAACTCATTTGAGACAAATCATTTTAGAAATGAAGTGTTTACTTACTCATCGACACAAAACCTCCACTCTTTAATTGTCTATCTCATTCTGTGAAAGTGCATTGAAAATCTACCAACTTTATAAATAGAACTCAGTTAACAATCGCTTTGATGTCTCAGATGAAGTCCACATTGCTACTCCCCCTGTCTACCTGTCTGTTTTTTGAGATTGTCTCTGTTTAGACCAGCATTCCTGGGCTGGTAGTGAGATAGATGCAAATGAGGGATGATGAAAGATTAATTATTTTTCATTGGAGGGAGTTTCTTACCAAGGTTTTCTCATCCCAAAGTAGAGAAGAGAGATTATAACAGCAGGGAAAAGGCCAAGTCCTCCCTGCTACCCTCTGAAAAACAAATCGGGTCTTTTAATCATGATCCCCATTTTCAAGTGCCACAGAACTTGAATATAGTCCTAATAATCTCCCAGCTTGCTACTGGGGTGCTTCATTTGGGTTCTGTAGGCACTCCACAGCACTGGTGATTCAGGGTAATGCAAATCACTCATGGTCCTGAGGTAAATGGGCACACACAGAAGGTGGTGTGAACACAGCATCCAGAACTGAACATCTTATCCCCTTAAAACTGAGACTCCTGTGATGGTGTTCAAAATCTGCAGCATTCATATTTTATATCAAACACCTTATTGTGCCCTATTGTAAACCCAGCCCTAGAATGGCAGGTGGGATATGAGGGAGAGAGCTGAGAAAGAGCCCACCCACATCTTGCCTGACTTAGACAAGTCACATCCATCCCTCACATTCATAATTCCTCAAGCTGCTTCCAAAATTCAATGTGTGGGACCTGAAAAACACCTATCTTGGAGGGGGTCTGAGCACAGATAAACCAGACCTCTTGCCAGTACACTGGAAGGCTAATTAAAATGAAGATGGCTTTCAGTAACTTCCAAGCTAAACAATTTGCCAAACTTGCTAAATATTGGAAGTGTTTTGCCTCTATTGGCTCCGTGCTCAGGCATCACAGGATGATTCGTTCCACCAATAATTCATGTACCTGCATGTTTTAATGACAACTGAAATACCCTGGCATTTCTGGGCTAGCATGTGTGCTGTGATCTATGAGCCTACACTCCCTCTGCCTCCACTTTGAACTGAACTGCTTTATTAAGCAACCCCACTACCCACCACTGTCGAACGTGCCAGGACCTGTGAAGTTCTCTTGTACAATGTTGCCTTTGAATCCCTTCCAAGACCCAACCAGTAGCACCAGTATTCAGACACTGTAGGATGATACCCACAGCCAATGAACTAAAACTTCCTTTGGGAATCTGTAGAAACCCAAGCAGCCTGTTTTGTTGTTGTTTTTTTCCTTCTTCTTTTTTTTTTTTTTTTTTTTTTTTTTGACAAGACCAATTGACGCACAATCTGCAGTCATTAGGACAGGGAGCTAGAAATGAGAAATATCTGCAATAAAATCTCTATGCTTACCTGCTTCCCCAGGAGACAAAGTTGCCTGTCCTAGAGGACTAGAACAGGGCACTCTGAAAAGAAGAATATAGCAAAAAGTGGTTCTTCTGCCTTATCTGTACTGCACATGGAGCTGCCTCAGAAGCTTATTTCTAAGGATTTTTTTCTGATATTTACTCTTTTATTGTTACAAAGCGGGTTAGATATAGAGCCTTAGATATCCATGGTCAGATCCACGAACAAGCTCATGCATTTCAAGTGGTATTAGATATTCAAGTAGGAATTTGGAATGAGATTTAGTTCACAGATGAAGGTATCCAAATTCAGGTGTTTACTTGATGACCTGTGAAATCCCACTGCAGCTGGTGGGAAGCCAGCAGTGTTGTCAGTGGCTTCTTAAGGTTTACTTAGCTCACCTTAAAGCAGATAGTTTTGTTGGGCCATTAATCAGTTTTCTTGTTAGTAGAGGCTATATTTTCTAGGACCTTCATCCAGCTGGCCACTTACCAACAGCTGGAGTAAAACCCTGGAATATCTGTATCATTTGCACCAGATTGTCAGAAATTATTTGAGATCTGTGGAAGATCTAGGGTCTTCTGAGCAACAGCAAGAGCCAAGACACGTCTTAGAGCACCTCAAAGGACACTCAGCACAGGCTCTCCACCAAGGTGGCCACAGCACCAATCCTTCCAGAGTTCAGGGAGTGTCTGGACAATGTTCTCAGCCACTCTTGGTGTGATTCTTGGGGTTGTCTTGCACAGGGGCAGGAGCTGGACTTGATGACCTTTGTGGGTCTCTTCCAACTCAGCATCTTCTATGATTCTAGATGCAGGAAATGGATAGTGCAGGGAAGGCAGAACTTTTTGGAAACAAGGGACAGAAAGAATCTCTATGATTGATTAATTTTGTGCCATTTACCCTCAGAGCCATGGTCCATTTGATGTCACAGACATGTCCTTTGAGTGTAACCTTTTGTCTCTCAGGCCTCTGAGCCCAGCAGGTGCCTGGTCAGTGTAGTGGTTACTCTGGCCTCTTGCAGGTTGTTTCAGCACAACTGAAACTAAACAGAAAGTAAAGGGGAAACAAAAAGACCTAACAGCCAACAGTATACCTGCTTACCAGCCTGATCTAATGTCCTCTCATCTTGGGATGAAAGGGCAGCCTTGCTTCTCCTGACCACCAAACAATAGTTTTTATGCATTTGTTTGCACATATATATTTGTTTATACTACAGCACTTCATAGCAAAGTAAGATGGCTCTTGGCCAAAATATGCACAGTGTTTTTCAGTCTGGTTTCTGTGAACAGCTCCCAGAAGTGTCTGGACAGACAGAGAGAAATTTTGGAGCAACCTGTACTACTTGTGTTTTGCTGGATCCTAGCAAACACAAAACAGGATGCAGGCTTGGCAAAAAGCAGCAAAGGAGGATTTCTAGCTGTGCTTTAATATCCACTGAAGTTGTTATGTGATCTCTTCTCTCCATTTCCCATTTCTGTTCACCTCTTGAGTTTTCCTAGAGAAATCCAAGGATGTGCTCCATGCCCATGCCATGTGCCAGAGCCCTGATTCCCAAGTGCCAGCACGAGGAACCCTCTCTGTTCCCCATGTCAAAGCTTCTTCCCTGTGCAAGCAAATGCACAGGGGATCCTGTGCACTTCTGAGACTCCTCCAGTATGGAATCATGTGGACATGGCATGCATCCAGCCCCAAGAGCTCAGAATTTCTCCCGAGTTCAGTAGTTTAAACTCATACCTATATAATCAGACCAAAAAAATAATCCCAGGAACAGGTCTTACCTAATGAATTAACATGCAGCTTTTTCCTTCCAGCCAATACCCCCAAGCCACAGCATTCTAATTCCCTTCCTGTCCCACACTGTACATTTATACCAGGCCTGCTCTGGTAGGTGTGAGTGGGATAGGGAGAAGGCAAAGGTTTTATTACTTTTTTTATTCCACGATAATTAAGCAGGGCAATTTCGGGTGTAAGCAAGCACCCCCTTTTATTGCTCTGGCAGAGTGAAGAGGCCATAAAAGACATTTAAATTACCATTGCCCTTATCAGAGTCAGTCCAAAAGAAATTCTGTTTATTTCAGACTCACTGATTTTAGTGGAGCCCCAGTTTCACAGCCTTGGAGAATACAATCCTACCAAAACAAGACTCTTTAACACACCATTGCCCAGAGAAGCTGTGACTGCCTCATCCCTGGAAGTGTCCAAGGCCAGCTTGGATGGGGCTTGGAGCAGCCCAGGGTAGTGGAAGGTGCCCCTGCCCATGGCAGGGAGTGGGAACTGGATGAGCTTTAAGGTCCTTTTCAACCTAAAACATTCTGTGAATCCAAGGTTCTGTGGTTACTGTTTGCCTTGAAGCAAGCACAGAGAGGGGATACTCAGACAAATGTCAGGAGGTGGCCAGTGCCAGCTGTGAGCCTTTTTTGTGTCTGCAGAGAGTAGAGACATCCAGAAGCCCCAGCTTTACAGGGAGATCGTCTCCTTTCACCTACCCTAACCACTGGCATCTTCTAGGTTGCTATTTTTGAATACAACCTTATAAACCCTGCCCTTCTCCTCCACAGAAACCTCCCAGTGGGATTTGCAGATGCTCAGCTTCAGGCTGGCTCCAAGTTTTCTTACAAGTTTAGTTCCTGCAGCTACTTGAGCAAGGATAGACTGTATCACCGAATCTTTAGCATTTCCTTTATCTGTTATTTTAAATGGTAAAGCTTACCAGGGAGATGAATACAGGAACAGAGGAGTTGAAAGCTTTTATATCAGTCCTGTGCAAACAAAGTTAATGTGTCTTCCTTGTGCACAAAGATTAACTGTGATTAAGTACTCGAATATGAAAAACGAAGACAGAAAAATAGAAAAGTGTTGCAGTGCTTAGCCATCCTTCTTAAAATAACTACCATTGTGTTAGGCTTAAAAGGCATTTGCTAAAGATTTTGTGAAGAATTAAGCTTATTTGTTATTCTTTTAAGATAGAAACAAGAGTAAAGGAAAAGCTGTTAGTCAACATTGTCTTAGAAGATAAAGGTTTCTAGATAAGAGCATATATGGGTCAATAGAAGCTTCAGTAAATATCTTTCTTGATTGACAGGTCTCTTGAGATTTTTTTAGCTGGTTTAATGTCACCTTCTTTCTTTTTCTTTTTCTTTTTTTTTTTTTTCTGCTCTTGCAGTAGTATTGGCTGAGGGGGACAAGCAAGTTATGTCACATTTTTGTTTGACCAGCAGTGACCCCAGAAAAACAGTGAGAAGCAACCCAAGGGCTGGTGTTTGCACCATGTCAGCCTAACTCAGGTATCTTATCAAGAGGCTCAATGAAATGAATGAGGCAGAGTCATCCCAAACTCTTCTTTCAGATTATTTCAGGAGTTCAACTTTGATGATTCTTGCAGGTCCCTTCCAACTCAGGATATTCTAGGATTTTATGATTATGAATACCTCCAACAGGGGAGACTTTTCTCTGATTTAGCTAAACTCATTTAAAATCATCCCTTAGAGCATGAAAAGAAAAGAGCTGTGCATTGCAAACCCCAGGCTTTAGACCTGCTATGGGGAGTAAGCATTGATGCTTTAAGCTGTTTGTCTGCAAGGTGTAACTGTCAGGTGCTAAAAACTGCAAACCTGCCTAGAAGTCCTAAGGCAAAAAATAAAATTGTAAGATCTTTTAATTTTCCTTCTGTGGCTAAGGTTATTTTTTTTTCAGTTTCCACTCACAAAGATTAAAAACAACTTACATCAAATAGGTAGAAAGTAAAAAGAAAAAAAGAAAGGAAAAAAAAGGAGATTCTCAGATGATAAGCTTATTGCTGAAGAGTACTTATAAGATATTCAAAACAAAATAGTCTGAGCCAGGGTGTAGATGTGTCTGTCCCCCTGGAAATAACACCTCACTCAGCAAGGATGCCCTTTGACTTCAGTGTGGCTATCTGAGGAGTCGAGGGCTGCTCAAAGCCCTGATGCTCACCACCCCTGAAATGCATCCAGCTGGGTGAGAATAAAGCTGAGACCACAGTGCAGCATCCCTTGAATCTCAGTCTTAATAACCACCCCAGAAGAGATTCCTGTGTTGAACAGTGAGAAAATAAATAGCTCTGCTTTTGCATCAGGGTGCCAGATTTTGGAGTGTTTGAAGCCTTTTCACATCTCTGCCAGACGCAGGAGAGAGTGTGCAGACAGAGAGGAGGTATAGAGGTTTGCCTACAGTGGAAAACTGTTTAACTTCACTGAATGACCAGCAGAAAATCTTCTTTCCTTCTGGACAGATCGAGACAGGAGCAGACATCTTGTGAATTTTTTTGGGCAACCTCCCCCATGAATTAAGGCTTTAAAATGGACCTTAGGCTAGATACTGAGCATCTACAGCAGGGATTCACAAGAGCATTCAGCTGTGTCCCTGGGGCATGCTGAACGTGGCAGAGCTGGGAGTGTTGGCAGAGAAGATGCCCATTAGAGTGGACATTGCCTGCAGCTCCAGGTGTGCTTTGGAGCTGGCTCCCAACCCATGGCCCGGCAGGAATCCAGCAGGATTCCCAGCAGGAATCTTGCTGAGACTCCCATGGTTTGTCCCCTCTCAGCAAACAGGAAAGGAGCAGATCCTCTCCTTGGGAAAGGTCACTTACTGCACAGAGCTTAAGGGCTGTCTCTGGCTCTCACCATCCCACCCTGATGGCTCAGAAATGCTCACAACCTTCATGAGAACCACCAGGATGGTTCCCTTCAGCCAGCAAGGAGCCCCAGAAACCCCAAAATGATGGATCTGTGTAGGAGATGGATGGATGCTTCCAATATCAGAGCAGTGTGGATCTCCTAGAAGTGTTGTCTTTTCCACTTTTCCCCACTCAGCTCCTCTTTCTGGGACAGCCATAACTGACCTGTGACACAGAGGGCACAGAGCTGCAGCAGGAGATGCACTGCCTGAGCATGAGATGGAAAAGAGATTTCTCCTGGGAAAATGGGCTTTGAAATGCACTGTTCAGTGGGCACAAACCTGGGGAGAGAAGATGTTTGATGAGACACACAAAACTTCCAGAAATTTATTACTGTGTTTCAACTCATACAATTTTCAATGGGAATTAGTGCCGAGTGTATAGAAGGAATTCAAGGATTAGCCTTCCCCACACATCCCACTGCTGGTGCAGGCTACAGCCAGCTCATACGATTTGAAACTTGATTTATCCTCTGTGCAAAGTTCTGCTTAAAATTCAGTAACGCGTTTATTTTTTATTTTCAGGCACAACTTATTTTCCTGACCTAAAGACTGCCTGAGAGGCAACAGATTGTTCTGCCTTGAAAGGTGATATGGCAAAAGCTGGGGTGATTTTGGCCTGTCTCAATATTGTGATCAGTGTTAGGAAGTAAAAGCCCTTCTCCTACAAGCTGCTGGGACGGTGTGTGTGGATGATCACCTGCATTTCCAGAGCCCTCATATCCATGTTGAGTAGGAGAGGTGCTGAGAACAGCAGCATGACATTTCAGGGCTGACAAAAGCCACAAACACCATGAGAAGTTTGCTGAAGAAAACACTGACTTGTGAGCCAACCCCACCCGGTCTGAAAATGCCTGAGAGGTGTGAACACTGCAGAGGAGGGGAACTGGTCTAATGCAGGAGAAGAAATCAGTGGAGACAAATATGTGAGGTAAATCTTGATGGTCACAATCCTCTGGAGATAATCTGTGATTCTGAAAATCTACCCAAGCATTCTCCTGGTGTGGCATGAGAGACCAGGACAGAGGGAATTGAAAAAAAACCAAACAGCCAAGGTGGAAAAGAACAAAAGAACAATTGGTGAAATGTTTATATTGTGCACAGCAAGTGGTAGGTGGTTGATGCAAGTGTTTCCAAATGCTCAGTTACAGAGGATGTGCATGTTGCCACAAATAAGACAATTCAGAGCTTCAGCCCAGGATTTTGCAGGTCAGGCCTTTGTTTTTCAGAGGTTTCCACATCAGCCATCCTTCTCCAAAGTGGCCAGGTCTCCCTGTATGTGACAACATAGGGACAAACTGCTAAAATGACCCTGTAACTGATAGATCAATGGAAAGAGAATAATAAAACTCCAATTTAAAGTTATTCTGGGCCAAAACTTGGTAGCTGAGAGTTTCTCTTGTGTCTGCCCTGGGTTTTCATCCTGAGACACTGCAAATCCAAAGCCACCCCCCTTCCTCCTCTGCCATTATTATCAAATATCTGATTTCAAAATAGTTTTAAGTTGTGGGTTTTCTCTCCCCCTACATGTTTTTTATTTCTAATTTTGCATGCTGCCACCACTTGTTGAGGGGACTCAGTTGTTTTGCTTCCTCCTCCTGTTTGTTTTGCCCTTTGCTTTTCACGTGGGGAAGGATGGCAGAGGGTGGATGCAATCATGCTCATCATCAACAAACACAGGGCACAGGGAGGTCAGCCCAGCACCACAGAGGGAACTTCAGGGGCAAGAGCCAGAGTAAAACCAGCATGGTGAGAGGGAAGCATAAAAAGTGCAATTTTTTGTTTGGGTTTGGCTTTCTGTGGACAGTCTCACTAAAAATATTTAAAAACAAATTAAAAAGTAAAGAAAAAAAAATTAAATTCACTTGCATTTTCAAGCTCCTGGAGACCTGAAATGCTGAGGTGTGTTTTGGAAATCTAAGTCTGCATGTGTGACAGAGATGTCATTAAGAAAAATAATATCCCTGAACAGGGGAGGTGGAGGGGGTGGAGAAAGGAGGGAGTGGAATACGAGGAAAGCTGCTAAGCTAAGAAATGATGAGGTAATGATAACATAATTTCCTAAACTGGCTACTAATTAGCCACAATTCTGGAGCTTAGTACTGTGAACCAACTCCATCATAACCCAAAAATCAATCTGGAAAAAAAAATCAGCAGCACATTTTTCAGTGACAGTGTTAGCCAAAGAAATTAATGCATTTTACAGATTTTTTTTTTCCCCCTTTTTTTTTCCTCCCCCATACTTTTAGCTAACATGCTGCCAAAATTTCTTCTGTACACAGGAGACAGAACAAGGGCAATTTTTGATGTGAAATAAAACAACTAAAGCATAGGGGAAATTCTCTTTTGGTGCTGTTCTGGCAAAGCCAAAAATCTACAATGCCCAAATCAGCCTGATGTGCAGTCCCAAAGTGTTTTTCACACGAGAGAGTAAGGAAGGGGAAAGACAAACACAAACACCTTCCCTTGCCCAGCTCAGCCTCCTTTGTGCTTTGAGTCACCTGCAGTAGCCAGGGCCACTGGGGTCAGCCTGAGAGGTCTCAGGAGGAAATGCAGCATCCTGAACAGGGCTGGGCACCAGGTCCTGGTGCCTTTTCCATGACAAAATGTCTGTGTAAAATACTCCTTCCATGGGAATAGCTGTGTAAGAAGGCAGGAACCCCTTGCTCATTTAACAGGCATTACCTACAGCCAGTTTTCTTTAGTGGGGGCAGAGGTCCAGCATTCATCCTGTCCCCCACATTAATTCCACATGCAAAACGGCATTTTTCTAAGGAATTACAATTAAATAAATGCAATTCTTAGACATAATGAGGTACAGCTCAGCACAGCTTCAATGGAAAGCCATGCAGCAACAAAAATCAACCAGTGGCTCAATAAAGTCAAAAACAAGAATAGTTAAGTTTGCATGAAGCCATAGATATTAACTTTTAAAAGCTGACATTAATACTGTGGGCTGACAAGAAAGGAGGAGATGTCACCCAGGACATGTCAGAAAAGGAAAAGAAAAATAGGTGTGCCAAAAGTTCACATTTTGATGCTGGATCCCAAATGTTTGTAGCATAGTGTTGGTAGCTTCTGGTAAAGAGATGTCAAATGGAGAAGTTGATGAGATGATGCAACAGGAAGGTGGAATTCTGAGCTAGGAACATGACAGCAGCAGTACCTCCAGGAGATGGGGAGAAGGCTGCTTGGCAAACTATGGGAAAAACAGCCAACATCCCTGGCAGGAGCCACAGAAAGGAATATTTGGGGCAGTGGGGCTTGGGACAGGTCAGGCCTTGGTGTTTTGGGTACCCAAGGAGAGAAGGAGCCCAAATGCCAGTGGAGGGGGCTGTGCCCCTCCCTTCCTAGCATTCCACAGCATGCCCTGGATCTGTCCCTGTGCTCGCTCTTTCCCTGTTTCTTTCTCCCACAGCACTGCTGAGTACCAGCACTGGAGCACCAGACCTTTGGCCATAAAGGAAAGGAGGTGGAGGCTAATGAGGGGGCTAAAGTCCTTTTCTTTCCCCTCTCCTTGTAAACCCACACCTGTGCATCCCAGCTGTGTTCACAGCCCAGGTTTTGACTGGAAACTTTATTTTACATGGTGGAAAGAGCTTACATGGATGGCAAATCTGGGAGTGCACAGCTGAAATGAGCCTCATGCAGGGGAAAGGCTCCTGCCATGACTGCACATGAGCAGGAGCTAATAAACCCTGCCAATCTTCACAGCTAAGAGATTTCCTCCCCATCACTCAGCACCAGCTGCAAAGGAGAGGGCACAGAGCTCCTGGCTCCAGCTCAACCTCCACTTTCCAAATGCTACATCCTCCAGGTGAGGGATAATCCATCACATGTAGCATCCGTTTCCAGCTGCTGCTCATGCCATGCTCTTCATACATTTAACATGAGCAAAATGGGAGATTCAGGAGGGGATCATCAGAGCAGGGGGCTCAAGGAAGATGGATTGTGCAGCAGACTCACTGAAAAAAGTAAAAACAGGCTTGGTTTCTCTTTCTCACTTTCTAGTCTGGTGAGTAGAATTGAAAGAAAAGTGTTTCCATGCACCAGGTTTCTGGAGTGCCCTTTGTGAGCTTTTGCCATTGCAGACAGTGAGAGACTCAGATGGTGTAGAGTCCTGCCTTTAGAAAATAACCTTCTCTTATACCACAGTACACCACTTCTCTTCCACCCCCAGTCCCACATTGTCAGACTCTCCCACCACCAAGTGCTTTCTGCAGCTGGCTGCAGCCTGACCCTCTCTCAGTCACAGCTTTAGAGCTGTCTTATGTATTTTGAAAACAGGATTGGTGGTTTGGTGTTGGTTTTTTGAGATGGGGTAAATATCTATTGGAGTTTTTTCTGCTTTTTCTTAAATTTGAAAAGAAAAATTTTTAAAAATCACAAGCAGGAGCTTCAGGCACATCTTCATGTCATAGGAGAGCAGAAGAGAACTAGTTTGCAGCTAAATCAAGGGCTGCTCACAGAAAGCAAGGATGAGACCCCCAGCTCTGAAAAATACTATTTTGTATCAGCTTTGGGGACTCATTACCAAGAATAAGTCTTGCCAAGCCTTTTACACCACACTCAAGCTTCATTTCTTTGCCTTCTTGTCCATTTTCCTCTCTAGGTGATGATCATCACATTTGATATCACCCTGGCATCTCTCTTCTGCCCCAGGTCCAGATGCAGCCAGACACAACCCACAGGCACATCCCATCTTGTGTCAAGGGCTCTGGAGCTTCAGCCTGTGCTGGAAACATCCTCCTCACACACCTGCCACCCTCAGCCTTTTCCAGCACAGTGCTCCCCTGTGGGTCAGGAAATGTGGATTGGTGACCAGGGCGTTATTATGGGGTACAGAAAACACGTTCAGTGGGTGACTCATGTGCCCTCCTGCCATAGGCAGACACCCCTGAAATCCTGCTAGGCAGAAGTCTGATGCATCTTTCTCCTCCTAAAAAGCAGAGAAACACTTGGGCTCTTTTGAGGATCTGGATTCATTTCCAGAAATTGTTATGTATTTAAGAACTACTGGGGTTAAACAGCTGAATTGAATGGTGCTTTCATTTTAACACAGCTTTTGAAAAAGAAAGATAAAAATGGTGTTTCCTGAAAGTTTTGCTTTCAAATTTTGAAATAGAAAATTCAAGCAAACCAGTTTGGCTTTTTTGAAGGTAGAGGTTGTTTTCTGTCTTGTTTTGGTTTGTTTGTTTTTTTTCCCAAAAGCATCTGAGTTTGAATGAATAATTGTTTTCCAAAAAATTCAAGTCTTAATATCTTACTGGATTTTATTCAAAGTCATAGTTGAAACTGTCACAAGGCTGTACAAAGCTCTCTTTAAAAACATGGCACACAAAACCAGGTAGGTTTACCCAAGCAGGATGCTGCCTCTGGTTCTCTTTGACACCACAGCCCTAGAAGACAGAACAGGGCATGTCTGAAGAAACTTTCCTCCAGTGACTGAGGGTTCTTCTCATTATCCCACAATGTTTACCAAAAGCTGTGATTCTTTCAAAACTGTGATTCCCTCTTGAGCCTGTGGAAGACGTGGAACACCACTGATGCAGCTACAAGCCACGTGCATCTCCCTGCTTGCCCCTTGCACAGCAGGAGGTTGCCATGGGGCCACCCAGCACATCAGTCACACCTCATTCACGGGGTGTCCTTCCAGCACCACTGTCCTCACTCCAGCCCTTGGGCAGCTCCCGTGACACTCCCATGTGCCCTCGTTCACATGCTCCACACCAGGGCACACATCATCCCCAGGGCCAGCAAACATTCCTCACCCTGCAGCATGATGAAATCTCTCGCCACCAAGAACCACCTGACTCCCCCTTCCCCAAGAAATGGGAAATGTTTCATACAGCTCCTGGCTTCATTTGGGGGAGGCAGAGCAGCTGAAAGAGGTGCTCTGGCACTCATAAATGGTTTTTCTCCCCTTCTGCAGCCATCTGATTTTGGTAATACTCAACAAGCATAACAAAACCCTCCTTAATGTGTTAAGACTAAAATCATAGCTTGTCTTGATTGGAGACTGAGTGTTAGCAGTGCCCAGCTAAGTCAGGGCTTGCATTTTAATTAGAAGCTCTAATGGTGAAATAATATGAGAATAATCCCAGTAAGTGCTTTGCCTCTGGCAACTGGAGATAATACTGACATTTCAGGTGTTCCCTAGTCTGTATACAGTTTTTATGATTTTTTGTCCTACAGCATCAGCTACAGGTCCTTACACCTGATAGACAATATTCTCATAAGTAAGAGGAGTTCATTCCCCTGAAGAGGCACAGGCACGTGTTTCTTATCTCATTGCCTGCATTTTGAAAAGCAAATGGACAGTGGGTGAGTCAGTGAAGGAAGCCCTCAAGGAGTTTTTTCCCTCTGGTGTCTTTGCAGAAAGCCTGGGACCCCAGCTTTGGGATCAATGCTTCATGGCAGGGAGGTGCTGTTCTCCAAGGAAAGACCACTCTGTTCAACACTGTTTTACAGCCTGGGCTGAAAAAAAAAATTTAAAAAGAAACCTTTTTTAAAATTTTTTTTTCCTTCTCAATTTTTTGACCTACCTTTGAGCTGCTTTTGAACAACAATTAGCACAGTGGAATTTTGAACACAAATTTAAACTGTAGGAGACACCCTAGAATGACCAGTAATAACCAGTTATCCTCTGGTGTCCTGAAAGCACTACTGGAATATTTTAAAAATATTAAGGTTTCTTCTTGGGGCTGATGTATTTAAATACTACTTCTAGGGCATTTCAGGTTTTTGAATCTGAGCTATTAGTGGAGTCAAATCTGCACTATGGTCAGTTGTGAAATGCCACTGCATGAGACAAAAAGGAGGAAAAAAACTGATCTAAGGATTTAAATGCTACCTGACCAATTTTCCTGTGCACACAAAATTATTACAGTTTTGGTTTTGGATATGTGAACACTGTAAACAGGATCTGAGTATCCAGCTGGAAAAATGGGGGAAATAGAGGAACAAAAGTTAGACTCAGTGCCTACAGATATACTTGAAGCAGTTGCACAAAAACACTTTGCTTCACTAGCTTAGGCCAGTCCTCTCTGCCAGTAAATTGGGCAGGATTGTGGTTTAACAGCTTTGCAGATGCTGTGAGGTAGAGAAAGAGCAAGTGGCTCCTCGGGTGCCTGCACTGGTGGCCCTGTCTCTCTGTGCCTCTCTTTTCACCAGAGCCTTCAGTGAAAAAATGGAGAAGTACAGAAGCCAAGATGATTCATCAGTACCTGGGCAAAGAGATAGTGATGAACAGCATGGAGGGAGTCTAAAATGAAATTCAGTGAAGTGAGAGTGAAAACCAACCCAAGTAGGGTGGCCTGTTTAAAAGCTCTTTGCTCTGCAGTTTGGGCTCATGGGTATCAGAGGGGTCACAAGTCATTACCAGCTCTGTGGGAGTGCTGAGTTATGCTCCCAATGTGCAGTTTCTGATGGATTTGTCCACCAGAATCACAGGTTTCTGAAGAGCCACCAAATGCTGGCTGACTGAGCTAAGCCCACTGCTTCCTTTGAAGGTGCCAAACTGCACTAAAAGTAGTTAAAGACACAGGAAATGTTTCCTTTTTCCATTTAGGCAGTTGTTGTCCTTGCCCCAGGGATGTTATATGAGCATGAGTGGGAGGGACCCAGACCAGCACCGTAGGAGCAGAGTTAAACAGCCCTGGAGCATGAAGCATCCTGCCCCCCATTCCTGCCAGGCTTCCCTGTAATCCATCAGCTGTCTGCTGCCTGCTGTGGACCAGCATCATTCAGTACATGAAAGGGGAAAACAAACATGCCCAAAACCCAAGGAAACAAAGCAAACAGGATTCATGGTCTAGTGGTTAAAAGGCAAGCAGTCAGGAGAGCTGGCTTCTCTCAGGCTGGGGCACTGTAACTCTTGCTTAGCATCTCCTCCCTGTGCCTCAGTTTACCCAGCTATAAAAAGGGGATGGTTACCCCTCCCTGAATACATTAGGAGGGCTTTAAAACACCCACAACCTAATCAGTGTTACAGGTTATTCCAGCCTTGGCAACCTGGGAAAAATCAAAGCTGATTTATACAGTCGAATCATTGTTGGCACTGACAAACTGGTAGAGACAGTCCTGTCAAGTATCATATTTGAAACATAAGGTTTATACCATTCATTCCTGTCATTTATTTTTTTGTTCCAAGCAATGGTAGAGAGGCATTGCATACAGTGATATCCCCTCAGTGTGTGCCAAAATGCATAATGCCAGGGAGTTTCTGCCCCAGGGAAAGGCCACAGCAGAGCTTCCCATAGGTTTGCTGCCAGTGGAACCCCAGTGCAGAGGAGGTCGGTTGGGAGGTGAGTTCACAGCTGAGGATTCCCAATACAGCTCTTCCCTGGCTTTGTCCCCTTGCCACTAAAGCTGGCACGATGCTCCTCACCCACTGGAGATACCATCAAACTGTGCTAACAGCCAGGGCAGAGCAGGAGAGGCTATTTCTGCACATCTCTGTTGGTTAGACTTGGGATTTTTGCTTGAGTTTGCTCACACCTTCTAACCAAGAACGCTAACCCAGCAACATTTCCTGAAAATCTAAACCAAGAATAGCGACTGCAGAGGTTTTTAATACACCTGCAGCAGTCACACATCACACTGTCCCTACACGTGACAAACCCAGCAGCACCACCAAACATTCCATTTCTCCTTCAAGCAAATTGTGAATTCCAGCTCTAAACCTTACCTTTCTACACTTCTCTGATCCTCTGACCTTTCTGGAGCACTTCAGTAGGGATCTAAGGGGTTCATTTGGCATTTATAAGCTCAAAATGCTTCTTGACAGAGAATTCTTCTTGGTATGCTCTTAACATCTGGGTAAAAATTTTTTCTCTTGGCCATCACTGCAGGTTAACCAGGAAAGAGGTGGAGCCTCCTACCCTGGAGCTATTTGAAAGATGTGTAGATGGGACACTTGGGGACATGGCTTAGTGGTGGCATTGGCAGTGCTGTGTTAATTATGGACTCAGTGATCTTAAGGGTCTTCTCTAAACTAAATTATTCTGTGATTCTAAATTGACAATTACAGACTTGCATAGATTTTTTTTTAGAAGAGGTATGCACTGTGGAAAAACAGAAAATTTTTTTCATGAACTTTGAAAACTTCAAGTTAGCCCCAAAAACTCTGAAAACATTCCATCTAAAACCCAAGAAACTCAGTTTTCAGCATTTCCCTTCTTTTTATAACAGCAGAAAGGTATTTTTCATAGAAAACATAGAAAACGTGGCAATAAAAAACAATCCACTTCCAGAGAAAATTCTGTCACACGATTGGAGCTGCACAGCACTAATAATGTATTAGGTACACAAAGTACACGAGGTACAGATATTAGTCCCAGCCTTTATTCAAGTGTTTAGGCTGCTTGAGGCAAAGATCCAAATAGCCACTGGAAAATGCTACTTTTTCTTTAGTTTCTTACTGGGAAGATGCTTAAGTTTAAGAAAAGTCTGGAGATCACATGATACAACCTCTCACTCAAGCCAGGGCCATCCTTGAAGTTAGATCAAATTGCTTGGTGTCCCGTCTAGTTGAATTTTGTATATTCAAAAGAAATGGTGATTTTACAGGTCTCCTTTCCGCTGTTTGACCATCCCCAAGATGAAAACAAAATGCCCACAATATCTTACTCTCCTGTCTGTTGCCTTAGTCCTGTTGCTGTGCACTCTGAGAAGAGTTTGATCCAGTCTTTTATACACCTCTCATTGCAATGCCCAATCTCATAAGTGATCTTGAATTTTCTCATCTCACGACCCTGAGCCAACCCAGGACCCTCAGCTTCTCTTATGCCATGTGCCCCTGTCTCCATTGGTTTTGTACCAGTAAACCCATAAAAAAAATTAAAAATTAATATTTATTATTAGGGAATATAAATTCCTTTCTATCCATCCTCTTAGTGTATACTCTGGAACTCCTGGACACTCTGGGCAGTTCCTTACACTCACAGAGGATGAGCACAGACCCTAATGATAAAAGAATTTCCAAATAATAGTTTCATTCAGAACAGCAATTGCATATTAATTTGCGCTTTTTTATTAATTCCATGTAGACTATAACTGTTAAGTCTCTGAAATCTTTGGCTCAAAGGCATCTTAGAGGTAATTGTAATGTTATTTTTAAAATACAGTCTCTCCTGCTGTTGGTCAACAGCCCAGTACTGTGTTGCCTTTGCTAAAATGCTTTCTGAGAAGCCCACATGGCACAACTTTTTCTCAGAAAATGGGGTGGAATTAAGCAAGCAATGGTGTAAACACATAGATGACTTGGCATGGAAAGTGGAAGCAGAGGACTGTAAAAAATCAGGCTTCGTAATTATATCATCATTTTACTGCCGGTAAAAAAATAGGGAGGGAACAAGATTTTTAAAAGTGCCTTCACTAGAATGAAAAACTGGGTCTACTTGCCCACCTAAAGGGTAATAATAGCCATTCTGGGAGTGCTAAACTCTTTGAACTGTGTCTAAGTACCACTTCTGTTTATTTTAAGGAAGGAAACTGTCAGGTTCTGTTTGTTCATAGTGAGCCATCCACAATGTGCTTGATGCATTCAGGACTAGTAAAATAGTGGTACATCAAGTATAGGAAACAAGAGGTTTATCATGGGATTAGTCTTACAGAGATAAAAGTAATCACAGAGTTGCTCAGGACTTCTTGTTTGCTGTGAAACTTGACTACAGGAGGTGATGGGTCTTTTCTTTTACAGCTTTTTCTGGCTGAGGAGGGAGGGAAGTGGGTTTAAAATAAAAACCGTGCATCACTCCCTTATTTTGTTCTTCCCCATCGTTTGGTACTTTGCAAAGGGGCAACTTTATTTTAAGGGATCATGTTTCTACCTTGCAACAAATCCCAGTCATGATTTTTATGGGCTAATTGCATTCCTGAACAGGTCACGAACTCTGGTCTGTTTTATTTCTATTCCTGATTTTAATTTTAATTTAAAAAAAAAATAGTAAAAGAAAAGTGAACTGATACAACTAAGACCATGTTTTACAGTGCTTGTGTTATGGAGCCATTTACTGTTTCAGGGAATCAGGTGTTTTATAAAACAACTGGCCCAGCCTATTAGCTCATCACCTTGTGCCAGGGTTCCTTTATTTAAGAGAAAATTTATTTTTGGTGAGTTTTTAATCTTTAATGCACAGTGGCAACATCTCTCATCCACAAGCCAGATCATTCTTCCACAGTTCATTTTTGCCTGTTTACTTTGAGCTTCTGTATTGCACAGTGGACATATCAAAACTCTGCATGAAGATTTGGACTATCCAAACACCTCAGAGAGGGTGGGATATGTCTGGTTTTATTTTTAGACCTGGAGAGCTGAGCTCTTCTCTCAGCACATGGCAGTGGCTGAGACAAGCCTGGATTTCACACCACATCACAAAGGATGGTCCAGTGTTCACAGAGAGCTCTTTGGAATAGGATGCCTCTTACAGGGATGTTCTGAAAGAAAAACATCAGTCCAAAATGGAGACAATTAAATAAAAAATAAGGAAAAAAATTTTAGTTTTTACACTGGTGACTGACAGTTCTGTAGGGTTCCAGTGATGCTTAACAGAAAAGTGATTGGGGTTTACAAGTTCTGCTGGTTAGGAGCTGTCTGTGTGGAGATTATTTTTGCTGGTAAGTTCTGAACAAGCACAAAAATAGTGTACAACACAGAAATGACAAAATTACCTGCATTCAGGTAAGTTCCATTTGGGATGAATCTATCTCAGCTTTGTTGAGATGACTGAGACAGGAGCCTACCCCCAAGTGAATGTCTAAGACACCATCATAGTGAGGTCTAATCACTGGAGGAAAACATCTGATTTCTCCACTTTTGAAGAAGAAAAATCACATCCTGCTCTCTACTATCCCATCTGGGTGTTTTTTTGGTTTTTTTTCCATATACTGGCAAGGTGATTTGCTCAGGTTTGGATCACTACTTTATAGATGAGAACTTTTGGTCAGGTAATTCCCATGTTTATTATTATCCTAATAAGGCATGTAAGGTTCACCCATTCTGTCTCCAAAGCTTTTGGATAACTTTCAGAACTTCTGCTCAGAGTAAATTTCAAAGCATCAGTGGGAGGGATGAAAAAAAGAAGTTCAGGTTGTGGCTCTGCTCACCCCATGATGCAACCAAGTGAGTGGAATTGGTGTGGATGATGACAGGGTAAGTGCCCTGGATAAAGGAGTGCAGTGGCTTATCTCTCTCTGCAGAAGAAATACAGAGGAAACAGGATGTTCCAACAAAATTCTTCTAAATATTGACCTAGATACCTAGGAAAACACCTTGTCCATACTCAGAGACCTGTGAAAGATCTTTAAGGAAAATATTTTTTCAAGCCCTTGTCCAGCACACAGAAGTTATTTGCCTGACAATAAATGCTTTTTAACATTTGTGCTAAACCAAAGCAAACAGGGCTAAGCACTCCTATAAATCACTGTAAGTTGTCTCTTTCCAATTCTGTGAACAAGAGGAAAAAATGCTGAAGGTGTAGTATTGGCCAAACAATGAGTTAAAGACATAATATGGAATAAAGTAATGAATCCAAAGCCAAATTGATTTTCAGATGGCCAGATCCCAGTGAGAAAGGGATGATTGTGATTTCAGGCATTCAGATTATGAAATAATAAACTCTTGCAATCTCTCCATGTCTGACAAAAGGCAGAAAAAGAGAGGTGAGAAAGACAATTCAAACACCCTCACTGCTCTCCACAGCACCCCACCTTGCAAAAGGATCCAACACCTGTATGGGTGGGGGTACAGTAGCACTGCAGATTTTTCTTTAGAGAGAACAGCACAGTTTACTTTGGGAAAATCTCAAAACTGCAAGCAGAAAAATATATCTTGCCAGCTGACAGACTTTTTAAACTCTAGTCTGTGCTGCTATGGAAAATAGATACCAGGAAAAAAAAAATTTTAAACCTGTTTTACAATTATTATTTGTGTTTTGTTCACACCTTTACTTTTCTCTCACCTCCAGGGTGTGATCAGGTGAATAAATTTCCATAATTAGTGCTATGGTCTATCTTGTCATACTCCAAATCAGCAAGTTCAGATTTTTTTAGCATTAAAAACAAGCTCTACTTGTAATTCATATTCCCTGAATAATCACATGAAAAGCAACTAGGTGGCCAAAGGTGAGATTCTGTGTTCTCTGGATGGATGAACAATGCCTAGATGGAGCCTAATCTACAGTGTGAACTCCAAGTCCCTCTGCCATGCTGGGAAAAGGCCACTGTGCCAGTTCCATCACATCTTTCCAGCAAAGAGCCTCACCACAGTCATGGTCTGCTCCATCCTCCACACGAGTGCTTTCTCTCAATTTTAGCCATCACCATTTTCCCTTATTATGGTCAAGATGTCATTTTTGCCCTGGTAATCACAGACAATAGGCATAACTTTCCAGCATCACACACAAAATCAGATTTTTTGGCAGTTCCTCTACCACAAAGGCTTGTGAGTGCAGGTGACCAAGCTCCTCACCACCTCATCCCTGAAAAGCTGCTTTTCCATCGGTCCTCTGGGAACACTGAGGAAGCCAACCAGGGTAAAATGTGGATGGAAATATTTATGTTAAGTAGATTATTTCCAGCCAAACATTCAACGTATTCAGGTCATGCCTGTCTGCTTCAGGGAAAGCAACTGTTCTGCAAGCAAAGGGAAATCAGGAGAGGGAACAAAAAAAAAACCCACCCGTCTGCTGAATCGAAAGCCAAAGACGGGCCTGGTCCTTCCCTTCAGAGGCCTGAAAGAGAATGAAGGGAAAGTCTGAGACTTCCTGCCTTTGTAATGAGTTTACTAATTAAATGTTAATTGTGGGCCTCGACTGACCAACATTTAAATGAGGCCTCGGAGCCAGGAATTGGGCTATTGTGGTTGAGCTGTTTATACGGACAGGAAAATGGCTTTCTAAACATCGGATTCCTGCGTGCCGGCCAAGCTCTGGAGGAAGCTTCACGTGGAGCACTCCTGGGGATCGTGCCCAAGGACTGCTCCAGCCTCTCAGGGAGTGATCACACATTCTCCTGGAGGCTTCTGGCTCCTTCTTTTCCTGCAGCAGGGTGGTTTTGATGGGGATGTAGCGACACTGGCGCTCTTCTCTACGAGGGGTGCGCTTCTCTAGCGTAGACAGGAGGTTCCCCACCTCATGTGCCGTGGGTGGTGATTAGAGGATATTGGTGCCTTATTCTGCGATTAGAAGTGGTTTGTGGCAGGAACTCTCAATTTTTCATCTGTGTTTGGTGCAGAAAGCAGCAGTATGGGGCTGCACCTCACAGTCACAACTGCAGTACCGAAGCCCTCAGGCTTTAATGTTCCCTCTTTTCTTTACTCTTCTTGATAGTGTCCATGAAACATGTCACAGTCTGGGCTGTGATGCATCTTCTATAGCTTGGGCTGAATTTTTTGTCTTTGGGACATTCAGCAGAGATTTGGACTCAGGAGCCTGACTAGTTTCATCACTCCTTCACCTTTTTAATCTGAACTTCCTCAGACAACTTGAAGAGCCTTTTTTGCACCCATCTTTCACATCACCTGTTGTTCCTAATCCAAAATCCTGCTAAGGAGCAATCAATGGGTATGGTTCAGCCCTTGAACCACTTGGATCAGTTGTTCAGTTCCTGTCATTCCTCCTGCTTTACTTCACTACACATCTCAAAAACCAACCCATAATATGCTAAGCATCCTGTTAGTGTCTATCTTCAGTTTCAACACCTCACACCAAGTAGTTTTTGAAGAATTCTTGCCATAGTCAGCCTACGTGCTCTTGCATTTTTTGAAAGTATTTCAGTACAGTAGCATGATATGATAAGGTAAAAATGGTTTTGAGGTGGCAGAAGCCCTGGAGGTAAATTATTTCCTGCACATCCATTTCTTCCCTGAAGTTTTCAACATGCTGATTAAAACTGGCCACTCTACCTTAAGCTTGGTGACTGTGATTAATACCTGTCCCCATCAAGGCAAATAAATTTGACCTGGAAAATTCTCATTGAACTTTCATCCTCATGTGAGCTTCCTCTTTTATTTCTGTGTTTAAGTCATACCCTTGTATTGTTGGTAGTTTAGATTTGAAAATGTATTTGACCATTATATCTCAGGGGGGTAGGAAAAAAGTACTTGCCTGATTTACCAATTAGCCTTCTATTTTATTTTAGAAATTGATGTCAGGGAAGTGAAGTGATAGCCTAAGCCAAGCTGAAAGGTTCTATTAGTTTTGGGGTAGCCATGGTGTTAAGCAATTCCAGCTTACCTGGGAAAGGTCAGATGAGTCCCAGTGATAAAGCTCACAGCTGAATGTTGTGCTTTATTGTGGAACAGCTTCAAGCTGTATTAGCCAGCAGTGACTTAAACTAGTAAACTGGGTTCCCATCAAGTCCAAATTGAGCTTTTGTACCAAAAGGTCCCACTGGATTTCAAATACTGAGAACTGAAGCAAAACCAGGTTTCCTGTTGTCTTTCACCCTCAAAAGAAAACAGAAATTCATGTTTGCTTTTTGTTTGTTTGTTTCATTTGTTTTTATTCTAGTTTAACAGTGAAGATTAAGGCCTTCTACATCCATAGAATATGAGGAAGCAAAATGCCTCCCCATTGTCCCTGCTCCTTGGAAATGGCAGTAGGCCAAAGTGTAACAGAAAGCTTGATGAGAGGGCTCTAGCATCCCTCAGCTCAGGGATTTGGTTTTGCATCTGTGGCAGTCCTGCAGTACCACACCCTGAACTCCTCTTTTATAAAACTATTTGGTTTTTGTCAAACAAAACCATACCCTGCTTCGAGCAGGTCCTTTTGGTGATTTTGCTCAGTTATATGAAGATGCTCCCAGCAGTGTTTGCTGTAATATGATCTGGTCATAGTGTCGGCCAAATTCTCTGCTGGGATCAGTCAATACAGCATCACTAATGCCAAGGAAGGAATTTACTGGGATTACTGGTTGTCTGCTCAATTATATTTAGGGAATTTTTTCCTCTACTAAATAAACTGTTTCTTATTTCCTCCCTTTTTGAGAATAACATATTGATTTCAGTGCAGGCACTTCCAACCAGCAGAACTGAACACCAGATTAAATGAACTGTGTGTTCCTGCATATAGTGGGTTTAGATTAGATGTTAGGAAGAAATACTTTACTCAGTGTGGTGAGGCCCTGGTACAGGCTGCCCAGAGAAGCTGTGGTTGCTACTGGATCCCTGGAAGTATCCAAGGCCAGGCTGGACAGGGCTTGGAGCACCCTGGACAGTGGGAGCTGTCCCTTCCAATAGGAGGGGTTGGAACTGGATGACTTTTAAGGTCCCTTCCAACCCAGACCTTCTATGATATCCATTTTTCTGCAGAATAATTGGCTCATAGTTTTTCTTAAATAATAGTCATAATGCCACTTTTTGTAACAATTTTGTCACATTTTTTTCATGCGCGTTTGCAGCAGCACAGGAGCACTGGGTGTCTGGGAGAAAATATTTCCACCACAGCACAGGTGAACCACTGACCTACCAGCATCCAAGCTTGTTGCAACAATTTTTGCTTCACCTTTTCACTGAGGTGAAACATCTGAGTGAAGTAAATAGTCAGTTCACACTTGGCCTGTTATGAAAGGGGTGGGTGGAAGTGGTGGTGTCTTTGTCAGACACAGTTAGAGCTGCAAAATCCTCTTTTGGAGATTTTAGTGGTAAATGTGCTGTGTGGATGGGTGAGGAGAAAGTGCAGACTGAAGTACAGCTCTCCTGGATTGTTTTCTTGTTGCTATTCATTGCAACTTTCTATAATTTTTTGTTGCTATTTACAATTTGCTGGGGTTTTTTTAAGGGATGGCGAAAGAAATGCACATCAATAAATGTCCACATAATGTTCCTGAATTCAGGTTCATTTGACTGTTTTCTGTTTAAATATATATATCATTGTTGCTTGGAATATGTTTCTCCTTGGGCTAGGCATATGTGAATCCTGCTTTTCATATACAAATTTGCCCCATCAACTCACTACAAGACCCTGGGAAAGACACATGGCAAGGAAAAAGGGTCTATTCCAGTATTTGCTGGTTTATCCTCTGGCTCTAGACACCATGTATGATCTTTCCAGAGAGAGGGCTTGGGGCAGGAAACCTGCATCTTGGGCCAGTCACAGTTATTTCCAACTACAATCATTAAATCAAATGCAATTTGCAAGTAAGTAAACAGTTGTCACAGGAGCCTTAATCTCAGGAGATGTTGGCAGACTGACAAAGAGGTGTTGCCTCAGCAGCAGGAATTTTCCTTCCAGGCTAACCCTAACCTTGGAGGATTTTACCTCAGTTTGTAGGCACATAAACTCACATCTGCCCTGGTCATTTATGGGGTGGTCATTTCAGCACCTCACCTCTCAAAGAGTGTAAGATCAAGAGATTGATGAGAAATTCAGGCCACCTCCCCTCCAAGCTGTCAGGTCCTCACTCCCCTTACAGCCAGTTGAGGAGAACAGTCACATCTCTATGAAACATGCTATCAGTTATTGTAGATAATAAAAGTATCCAGATATGATGTCCTATACATGAACATCACCTACCTGGACCAGGATCCAATCCATCCATCCCAGTTCCCCTCTCCAGATAAATCCTGAATCAGAAGATGAGGACATCATAAAGAAGAAATAAAAGATTGACAGCAGATATCAGTTAAATATTTTGTGACTCCCATCTTGCTTCCCTTCTCAATGGAAGGTGGAAGAAAGTATTCTGTATTAAATCCTTTTGCTACACAAAGAAACAAGTTTAGATTCCCCAGATGATTTTGGAAAATTCTGGTTACTATAAATTCTGGTCAAGTCATCATAGGTGGGAGGGGAAAAAAAAAACCAAAAAACAAGAGGAAAAAAAATAATTTATGTTTTTTTTAAACTTTTTTTCTTTTTGGTAATGAATGTGAAGTGACCCAGAAATCAATTATTTCGTCTTATATAGAGCTATAATCCTCTGCAAAAGTTAGAGTTGAGCTTAAGCCTTGAAGTACAAGGTTTAATATGCCTTCCAATAATTTTACTGTCTATAATTATGTTTTGAATTGTTATCCTTGGTATCTGTATGAATGGTAAATCATTTTTAACATGGTCTCCTTAGGGGACAAAGTGCATGAGATGACTTTATCTGTGCCTTGTATCTTGCTACCTGTTCTACACTGATAATTTCTGGATTTAGGCCAATTTCAACCATATTTGACAGAGAAGCAAAGATACCAAGTTACCAAATCCTGAGAAGTGTGATTCTAAGAGTAGCCTGAAAGTAAAACAGAATTGAATGAGTGGTGCCAGGAAAGCTGCACAGAGGAAAAACTTCATAGAAATCCAAATTTAACAAATATTTAACCAATATTTGCACTTTATAATGCACTAGGTGACTAAATCCAGAGATTTTTCTTTTGCTTTCTTTAGGCCAAGGTTTTTTGGTCGTTGTTTTTTTTTTTTTTTAATAATAATCTTATTAAAGCCTGTGTTTAGCAATTTGGTAGCAAGTTGTTCCCCAGGCTGTGAGTAGAAGTATGAATATAGAATGGTTTGAGTTGGAAAGGAACTTGGAGATCATCTAGTTCCAAGGCTCCTGTCATGAGCAGGGACAGATCATGTTTCTCAGAGCCCCATCCAGCCTGGCCTTGAACACTTCCAGGGCTGAGAAATCCACAACAGAATGGACAACCTGTGCCAGAGCCCCACCACCCTTACAATAAATGATTTCTTCCTAATTTCTAATATCCTTATGATCCTAGATGCACCCTTTATGTCACAACCCAGTTAGTCTGTGCCTGATGGCAAAGGTTAGAGGCTTTTCTGGATAGCCATGAAAATAATCCAGATTGATTTTTATTATATCTCATGTATTTCAGGGTCCTGAACAACTTCATCTAGTGGGCTTCACCTTGCCCATGATGGGGTGGCTGGAACTTGATCATCCAAACCAAAGTATTTTATGATTCCATTACTTCCTTGCATGCCTCCCACCTCCTTCCTATGTCAGTTCCAACTGCACCCATGATGTTTCTGTCCTTCTACATTTTTAGCTTCCTGCCTGTTCCCATTCCTCAGTGGAATGCACTTGTTTAATAGCTACATGGTTAACCCCAACAGAAGTTATTTTAAGCAACACACTTTTGCACTGGAGGTCTCCTTTCCAAAAACCTACCAGGCCCAGTGCTGCCTCGTTTATAAGAATTAATGGCATCACTGCCTAAGGTGCAGAAGCTCTGAGAACTAATCTGTTGCTCTGTAATGATTTGGTTCTTATTACACTGCAGTGATTAAGGCTGCAAGTTGAAAAAAGTGTTTAAGTGCACATTAAACATATGCTTAAGCCTTAATGGTGATAATAATAACAGCACTCACAGTTGTATAGCAGTAAAATAGGGGAGAGAAACCTGGACTGCCTACTAGAATCATATATTTTATCCTAGATTAAAGGTGCAATGTGCAATGAAAGATGAGATGAGATGAGATGAGATGAGATGAGATGAGATGAGATGAGATGAGATGAGATGAGATGAGATGAGATGAGAGGAAATGGGTTTATACCAGTTTTTGTAGTACCACAGGACAGTGTTATCTAATTCTTATATTTTAAAGACATCATTAAAAAGTAAACCATCTAATTGGACTTCCTGTTCCATCTCATCCTGTTAGGCCTATATCTAGGCTGTAACTTGTGTTGGACTACCTGAAAGGTGACTCAATTTAAATTAAGCAGCATGCATCAGGACATGGAAGCTCTATCATTCCTTTCTGTAGTTTCTTAATCAGCCTCATTGTTAAAAAGATATGTGTCTTCTTTCTGAGATGAGCATGTCTAGCTTTCATATCCATGATTCTTGTTATCTGCTTTCTGGCAAATTGAACTGCCCTTTCATATCTGGCATTTTCTCTATTACACAGTGTAACCAAAGCACTTCCTAGTCCTCTTTCATGCAGGCTAAATAGAGTTTTTCATTTCTTACACTATCAGGCATGTTTCCCACACCTCCTATCCTTCCAGTGCTTTCATTCTGTGTCCCCTCCACATCTACAGCACCCAACCCAAAACAGCATTCTCACATTTCATGCACAGACATCCAGATCAGGGGGAGCTCCTGACCTATAGCTAGGAACTCTTCCAAAATATCTTGCCTTGGCCTAACTTACTTTTATTTTTTCTCAGACAAGCTTTTGAATGGGCAGAAGCCAGGGTAAGAGAGCAGTGACCCAGCAGGTGTGAAGGTGCAAGAAGCCTTTCCTTGGGGCCAGCAGCAGCCTTGTACCCTGGCTGCATGCAGGACATCCCATCTGACTGTGCCATCAGCCCGCCTGAGGGAAACAGGCTGGCCAGTTATTGTCAATTACATCAGGCTAATTGAGCTTTGATTTACAGATGTCATTTTACATAGTCATTTTATACTTGGTAGAATGTGGTTTGATTACCCTTTACTGTTGCCTTATCTTCAATAGCTACAAATGCTATTAGCAGTTGTGCAGCAACTTATTCATTTCTAACAATATAACAATAAAGCCTATACCATGGTTAACCATGCAGGAAATGTCACTTGCAAATTATCATTTCCAATTATTCAGTATTAATTTAAGGGACATGGTTATCAGTCCAGTTACAATTCTTTTCTTTATATGACCTTCTATTTAATAGCTAAAGATTTCTTTCCTTTTTCTCTTTATTTTATATTTCCTTTCTTTAATTTCTTTTGTGTTTTCTCTCTTCTTTTATCTTTTTCTTTCTTTTCTTTCTTTTCTTTTTTCTTTTCTTTTCTTTCTTTTCTTTTTTCTTTTCTTTTCTTTCTTTTCTTCTTTTCTTTTTTATTTTTCCTTTTCTTTTCCCTTTTCTTTCTCTTCTCTTCTCTTCTCTTCTCTTCTCTTCTCTTCTCTTCTCTTCTCTTCTCTTCTCTTCTCTTCTGTTCTTTCTCTTCTCTTCTCTCTCTTCTCTTCTCTTCTCTTCTCTTCTCTTCTCTTCTCTTCTCTTCTCTTCTCTTCTCTTCTCTTCTCTTCTCTTCTCTTCTCTTCTCTTCTCTTCTCTTCTCTTCTCTTCTCTTCCCTTCCCTTCCCTTCCCTTCCCTTCCCTTCCCTTCCCTTCCCTTCCCTTCCCTTCCCTTCCCTTCCCTTCCCTTCCCTTCCCTTCCCTTCCCTTCCCTTCCCTTCCCTTCCCTTCCCTTCCCTTCCCTTCCCTTCCCTTCCCTTCCCTTCCCTTCCCTTCTCTTCTCTTCTCTTCTCTTCTCTTCTCTTCTCTTCTCTTCTCTTCTCTTCTCTTCTCTTCTCTTCTCTTCTCTTCTCTTCTCTTCTCTTCTCTTCTCTTCTCTTCTCTTCTCTTCTCTTCAAGTTAAGTGTCCCAACACAGAGGTTCCAAGGACAGAAGTAGTTTCTTTTCAAGGCAAGGAATCAGTCTCAGATGGTTTTAGAAACCTCATCCTGAAGGGTAGGTATCTTGATCTTGCCAGGTTCATGGAATGTGTATTGTTCTAATGGACAGGTGTTGCAAAGTCGCAGAAATTGCCTAATCCAGTTCAGTGTGAGGAAGTTGATGGCCATTTAGGAAAGGCTGAAAAGCTTTTATCTGTACTGTGTGAGATTCCAATAATTGTTTTAGCCATCTACAGATGACTGGCAAATAAACTGAGGTTTTTTAAATTATTTTTTATTTAGATGTGGAAGGGGAAAGAAAATAATCCAAGAAATGAGGTTGTTGGGACATTACTGTATTAACCATCCTGAAAATTCTGGGAACCTCAGTGGTTCTTCAGGCTGTACAGGGCAGAAGAAGTGGCTGGGTGTTAAAAAATTCCTCCAGTGACCTTTTTCTCCATGGTACCTGCTGCCTCTACCTGGGAGGAGTCACAATCTTGGAGACATGCAGCTTCTTTCTTCAGTCAATACAAATTCAGGAGAGTCTCGTCTTGGTCCTTTTACCCCAAGGCCTCTGCCACCACTCTCAAATTTGTTTGTGATTGATGTGGTAGCACATCTCTCCCCAGCAGAGCAGTAAGGTATCTAGGTCATGCTTCTAGGAGGGATAAACCCGGGCTCTCTCAGGGCTGAACTGTGAGATTTCACTTCCTAAATGACTGTTCAAACCAGTGGGCTATTAAGCAGGAAAGATCATACACCACTGGCTGGGTTTGCAAAGCAAAGCAGCTAAAACAGCATTTTGTGAGAGCTGTGATCCTATTAGAATATTTTAGGCAAACTCTGAGAACACCCACACGGTCAGGAGACCAAAGTCCTTCTCCACCTAGCTCAGGATCCCAGTGGGGATTAGGCACAGGCCAACTCTTCCACTGTTAAATTAAGTGGCTAAGAAGAAATGGGATATTTGAATCTGGAATTGCCTACCTTCCTCCATCAGCTACAGAGGGAGACCAGACAACTGGCTTAGACCAAAGGCCCAAATGCATATAAAGAGATAAGACACATCCCCCTTTTTGAGTCTCAGTCCCCTATTTATAAAATGAGAAAACTAAGATTGCTTCCCTCCTCCATGGGGGGAAAAATATATTAGGGTAAAACTAACTGAGTTTTTTTTGTACTGTTATGACAAGGTTAGAAACTATCCAGAAGCAGCAGTGCTCTGAGGGAGAAGAAACACTTTTAAAATCAATTAATTTGCTCTAGGATAAGCGGGAATTGATTCTTTGCTTTATGTCTAACACATCATTTTGCTTCTGTCTGTTCAGGCCCAGCTAGTTCCTTGGAGCCAATGATCACAGATGCAGCAGAGCTGGAATAGCTCCTTCTGCACTTCCTGCTGATGGATTAGAGGACACCTTGCCTCTGTAACAACCGGAGTGCCTCCTTATCTACACGAGGAAGGGAACACCTTATTTGAGTACCAAGGGAGATTGAAATTAAACAGATCTACAGGACAAGCTCCCATAAACCTGCAGAGACCTGAGAGAAGCAAGGGCAGCTGAGGCTTCTGCAAGACCACACCTAAAACAGGGTGAGCAGCGGCAGATGTTGTCAACTCATCAGTGGAGGGTGGCAGGTCCCCTCTGTGCTTTCTCAGGAAGTTTTGTATAAACATAAACTCATTTGTGGTCGCTGAGTTTGAAACGATTATTCCCACAAACAGACCAATAGGAAGCAGAAATAGACCGAATGCGCACTTTTCAGTTTGTGGTCTCCCCCAGGTTTAAATACAAAGAGAGAGTTAACAAAATGAATGACAACATTACACCTGAAGACGATTAGGAAACAAGATAAGCCACCCCTGTGTTTATCTTTGACAGCCATTACAACACAACGTAGCCAATATGTAGTTCAATCAGTTCTGATGACACTTTCTTTCTCTTTTTATGATAAGAACCGTTAGGTTTAAATCCTGCCAAGTAAAACGAGCTGAGATATTGGCAGCAGCGATAAGAGCAGCTCTGCCTTTGGGCTAATAATAGTTGATACACCTATCGGTCTTAAAGCAGTTTGCAAATGTTAAGGAATTTGATTATCATTTTCCTCTAATTTACACAGAGATTTATTGAGGTAACCAGACAACTAAACGTGCCACTAGGCACTAATGGATTTTTTGAAAGTCCTTTGGACATTAAACTGTCACTGGGAGTCAAGAGAGCACTTGAACCCACGTGCAGATCCTGCTGGGCAGCTGCCACCTAAACACCACTGGATTCATTTCAGCACCAAGCTGAAGGCAGTAATCCCTTAACACTGTCCTGAAAACCAGGATCTTGTAGCCTGAAAGCAGAACAGGAGGTAAATGGGGAAGTTTGCAGCACTAATGAGGAAGTTTTGGTCATCACAGAATGCTGTGCCTGCACAGAGTCCTTGTCAAACTCTCTGCTGTTTATCCCAGGGCAAATAGCTTATTGTGGAATTAATTTCACATAGCTCAAGCAGCTAAAACTGATACTCCTACATCAGGGATAAAAGTTTTAAAAAAGCCTATCACTTGTGTCTCACTCCCACTTTTCTCCCAGCTTTTCAATGCACTCCAGGGATGGGGAGAAGGACAAGAGTACTACTTAATGAACAATGAGTGAGATTTAAAAAACAACAAATTTTTAAAACATCAATTTGTTTAAACCTGCATTGTTTCAGACTCCCCATGCATTAGTAATAACACGACTGAGCTGCACAAGGGCAGGCAGAAGGCTGGAACTGGAGGAGACAGGCTGGCTTTTGACATGCACATTTCTTTCTGAAAATTTTCCATGTCTGTGGTCAAGGAGCTTAAGACCATGCTCAACTTCCAGGGATGTAAGAATAATTTCTAGTCCTAGAGAACAAGTCAGAGGAAGCCAAATGTGGCACTTCATTCTTTTCCCACCCAGTCAGATAGAGAAGGACTGATTCAGAATCTTTAATTTGGCTTGTGTAGTTCACCTTATAGCTCAGTAAACCTTTCTCAGATAATCAGCTATTCATAATACCAGTCTAGTCCATCCATGTGTCATTTCAGGAGATTGTCAGGATGTTTACTGGCTCTCTAAGGCTAGGAATGGGATTTTTCTGCCACAGAGCAGGGAAAGAAGCTTATCTGTTCAGTTACTTTGAATTTGGTGGTAATTTGGTGTTTTCATTGCTATGTATTGAGAGAAGAGGCAAATAAAGAAACTATCACTTATACCACTAATAGAATTAAAAATCGACATAGTCAAGGCTGTAACCAATGCCTTGTTCATAGTGATGGGTTATGACTTAGTTGAACAATGCAACCTTTAATTGTCTGCAAGTGTAATTTCCAAAAGCCTCCCATGTACTGTAGTCTAGGCTTCTCTCTGAGCTCTCTTTACGCAGATGCAGCTTCTCATCCAAAATTCAGGATTTTGTGACAGTTTGGCAGGAACAAGAAGGTGCTGTGCTGACGTACCTGGGAATGTACGTTCCTTCAGACTTTATTTGCAAGGAATGTGGCTGTGGGTCTTACACATGCAGAGGAAGTGGAAACTGAATTATTTGACATCAGCAGAGGAAGAGAGGACCGCCCCAGGTGCTTCATGTGGCACAGGGCTTTGTGAACCTGTGCCCAAAATCAGAGTTTTGTGTAAGCACACAGACAGGCACCTGAATCCCACAGTGATTGCAAGACAGATACCAACAGCATATTCTTCCACAGGATGTTTTGTAGCTGGCAAATCTCATGCAGTAAGGTCTCACTAACCCACAGAGAGTCAGCCCTAATGGTTGTCTCATGGCGAGGGTGGAAACTCAGCACTGAACCAGCCACTGCAAGGAGGTTTTCTCCCTAAATGAAGTAAATGTCAAAAAATTTATCCCTATTGTTTTGTGAGTTGTGAAATGAATTTTTGGTTGAATCCAGAGAAAAATAGCCCAAGAGCTTTGTCAGATCATAAGCCTGGTGTCAGTATTCCAGGTGAGGCTGAGTCAAACCAATGAGCAATGACAGAATCACAGAATCACAAAATGTTTTGTGTTGGAAGAGAACTTAAACATCGTGCAGTTCCAACCCTTCTGCCATGACATTTTCCATAAGCCCAGGTTGCTCCAAGCCCCTTCCAACCTGTCCTTGGACACTTCCAGGGATGGAGCAGCCACAGCTTCTCTGGGCACCCTGTGCCAGGCCTCACCCCTCACAGATTAAACATTTCTTACTAATATCTGATTGAAGATAAAACTTTCTGTCTGAAGCCATTCCCCCTTGTCCTATCCCTCCATGCCCTTCTCCAAATTTCCTCTCCAGCTCTCCTGTAGATCCCCTTTAGGTGCTGGAAGATGCTCTGAGGTCTCCCCAGAGCCTTCTCTTTCCCAGGATGAAAAGCTCCTTCAGGTCCATGTCCTCCTTGATCCTAGCTAGATAAGCTCACCTCCTTAACAGATTTATGTTCAGGCAGACCTCTGGCCACTGCCTTTCCCCAGAACCAAAATACTGGCTAAATATTCCTTCTAAAACACAGGAGGCATTCAGAAAATTGAAGTAAAATACACTTATTCATGAAAACTAGGTGAGCAGATCCTTAGAAACTGCAGCTATTTCTTCCTTCTTTCCTTCACAGCACTGAGTGGAGGAGCACTAGGATGTATTGAAGCAAACAGAAAGAATTTAGAAATATATGGGATGGTGAAAAAGGCAGAAATTTGGAAATTAAGGCAAGAAATAGCAGTGTCTGGATCATGATTTCTACTTCCACTCCTGGAAGACTAAAAGCCAATCAATACCAACAGGTACAATTAAGAGATCCACTCTCTATCCATACTCCCCTTCTCAGATTCAAGGTTTTATCCCAGGTGGTTTTGTGGCACCATCCTTAAATTAGATAAATGCAAGTCAGAGATAATTCAAGCCAAATGTTTCCACTGGGATTCTTAACTTCATTCTTTCAGAAAGTAGTGATTTCATCTCATCAGTATTTTTTTTAATTAATTGTGATAAAATCTAAATATATTTATGATTTACAACAGAAAATTCGTGTCTTCAGTGTTGCTGCCATATTCAAAACATTTCTATTTTATTCCAGAATTTGATGATAAATCAAAACAGACAAGTCAAATCAATGAAGTAAAAATGAAATTGTCAATTCCACTTATCCTACACATCATTTCAGAATTTTGGCCATGCAGGTGCTTTTTTTTCTTTTTCTTACCAATGGAAGAAATTAAAAAATAAGGATTTGGAATCCCCTGTAGTACAATAGCCCTGACTTCATGTTCCAAGTGCTTCACTCTTGCAATACTTTCAGCTCAGATTCCCATCAGCTGAACTCTTGTCCTTACAGATAAGGAAAGCGACTTTCTTAATTTTATATCTATTTGAGATATTTCTAGAAAAATAAGTATTTCTAATACACTGAATTTACTTTGAATTCCCTACAGCTACTTCTGAGCTTTTTACCAAGCTTCAGGTTCTACCTCTGGATTCACATCTCTCTCCTTGTGAAGAGAAAACCTTGTTTGATAATGGATAGGAAGACAGTGAGGCAAGGTTGCTGATACAGCACAGAAAAGAATTGGTGCACATAGCTAATCTGTGTTTATTAATTTTTTATCAGGTCCTTTCCTCTCTCCATTCTGTGCAAAGAACATAAGTGTGTAGTAAAATGGAAGCAGATTAGTGATTCACTGGACTCTGGGAGACTACACTCCTGCTTAGGGTTGAACATGAGTCTAAAATTAAAGTTAATCGAATCCAGCCAGATTTATGAAAGTTTTTAAATGCCTGAGGATGCAAACAGTGTAACCTCTCAACCCTTACTCTAAGTGCATCTTTTCTTTCATTAATTTTTGCCGTGAGTGCAGAGAAGACTGACTGCACACAGGATGCAGGTAGATAACACAGATGAATTCATTTAAGCGCTGCAGCTGGGGTGGTCTCACTCCTTCCTTCCTTCCTACTCCTCCACTTCTTACCTACATCCTTCCACCACTCCCATCAGCTCCCAGGGCACCTCAAGTCCCTTTCTGAACCACAGCAGCTCTGAACTGGCAGAGGAAAATAACACAGCAACAGCACTGAGCTGGTTTTTGCCAGGTTACAAAAGAGAGGATCTCAGCAAAGAGTTCAGTGTGCTCCAGCATTGAAGGGGTTGGGTTAATAAAATCAGCAGTTGGACTCGATCATCTTAGAGGTCTTTTCCAACCTAAATGACTCCATGATTATCTGATGGTGCACAAGGATGGGAAGAATAAAAAAATGGGAGAGAAGGAGAGAGGGAATCCTTTCAGAGAAGTAAGGAGTAGCACTGCACCATTCACAAAGCATTGTAATTGCTACTCACACCCTGGCTTCAGAGTAAAATTTAACCTGAAGAGGCTTTGTCTTCTAACAAATATAACCACAAAGTTCAAAAAGGCATCTTTTAATGTTTTTAGAAGATTGTGCTGAATAATAGATGTGGCTTCATGTTTGAAACTTTGCCTGTTTAAACATGATATGACCACAATCTTGTTTTTGCACTTGTAATTTAGTTAGAGAAAGAAACTCAGAGAAAAATAAATCTGTGAATGTTCATTAATGGCTGTGTAAACAGTGAGTACTGGCTTCACACAGCCATTTTTTGCAAATATTCAGTAAGTAGGAGATACAATTCCCAGTGAATTATTACTGCAATGCCTGGATATTCCTAGATGGATATTTTATCAGCACTTTCTGGGAACTTGTAGCCATGGTCAGCAAGGGATTCTTCACCAATCCATCAGCTACTCTTCTCCACTGTCTTTCAGTTCTCTACTCTTGTGAGACCTCACCAGGAGTTCTGCATCCAGCTCTGGGGCCCCCAAAAGACATGGGAATATGGAATGAGACCAGAGGAGAGCAAGTTTATCACAGGTGTTGGAACTAGATGATGATTAAGGTCCCTTCCAACCCAAACCACTCCATGATTCCATGATTTGCATATGATGCTTCATTCATTTTGGCAGGTTTAACAGTGTCTTTAAACTGATGGGGGAAAAAAAACTTCCAATAGTTACTCAGCTATTATATGAGTTTGTACAAAGTATACCACAAATAAGTCATTTTTTGTTTTTGAAACCTGCGTAGCAAAAGTTTTCTAACACTTTTCCTCATCCTCCAGAAGGGTTTCAGAATTACAGAAGAGATCTCGCTTTGTCAGTCCTCAGCACATGCTGATGCTTGTTCCCACAAGAGGAGAATCACAAGGCTTGACAAATATTTTCCAGGGTTTTAGGGTTATGGTTTGCATTTATTATTTTATGTTTGTAGCTTTTTGCCTTATAATGGATGACTGCCCCATTCTGTTGAACTGTGCATCTCAATAGTTGGTAGAGAGTGCAGTTTGTGGTAGCTCAAGGCCTTGGTACAGTTCATGAGGCTGAGTTCATCCCATCCCCACTGGAACTGATGCTGATCTTCTTTGTGTTTATATCAGACACCTTTAAAAATCAGTCAAAGGGACTTTAGAGGAAAATCTGTGAGATCCTGAGCTGGTGTAACCCAGCTGTACCTTTTGCAGCCTTCTTTACAACTGTAACAAATCCTCTCTTTAAAAATTAATAGAAAATCCAACTCCATTAAGCAGCAAAATTCCTTCTTTAGGGTGCAACAAAGATGGCCTTCATTTGTGTCTGACCTGAGTGGGGAGTTTGGTCTTCCTTTGGAAGCCAAGTTTCAGGTGTAAAACTCCCAGATGAAGCTGTGCCAAAGGGAAAGAGTGGGGGTTACATTTTTCAGGCAGGGAAATTTACTTCTAAATGTTCAATCCATGTATAGTCCTTGAACAATGGGCTGGCTTCTTTTCCCCCTCTGGCAATTGAATCACGTTGCACTGTAAATAATGTGCTGCAGCGTGGCCCTCCCCCTTCCTAAGGAAAAAGGAAAAATAGAAACCTCTCCCATAGCTGGCTTTGCTGATATTATTACTCATTGACTGCATCAGCACAGGTCTACATTAGACACTTGTCAAAATCCCTGCCAAGAGAAAGTTTTCATTTTCATCAATTTATTTTTAGTAGAGCAGCTGGGAAATCCAGCGACTGGCTGAATGAAGACCTGGAGATTGGAGTGGATAAGGGTTTTTTCCAAATGCACTTCAGGCTCCCTCTGCCTACAAGTGAAACCTCTCCCTGGGAACTTTTGTTGACCAGGCTGGACAAGAACAGCCCTTTTCTTCCCAGGCTGCTGGGACTCTGCCCAGTTCCACACAAAAAAGCCCAGTTTACATCAGTGCTTTATTTATCTGTCCCACCTGCTGTGGTGGCACAGGGGACAGGGGTGATGGGCAGTTCAGGTCACACCTGCCAGAGGTGCTTGCAATGCCACGGGAAGAATTTGTCACATTCATTGGTCTTGAATTAACCACCATGTGGTTCCTCTCAGGTGCTGCTTTCTGGGGTAAGCCAGAAACACAGGATCCCTCTATACTCAGCAGAGAGCACTGAAATTTTACCAGCTTGCCTCTTCCAGCCACAGCATTCAGGATGGAACAATCATCTTGGGGAAGTGTTGTTGCTTCCCATTGATTATAGAGGGTCTGGGCATCAAAAATGCCCTAAACTTCAACTTGGGGAGAGGAGTTCTCCCTAAAGTATGACTTGATATTTTTGTCCTTGTGGTAGTGTCAAGCAATTGGGGAACAACCATCTTTTTGTTTTACAAAAGTGAATGAAATCAAGTTCTAAAAAGTGATTCAAAAGACACTGCTCTTCATGTATTCTCTTTGAGCTAACAACATCTCACTTCCTAGACCAGAGAAAGCTAAAAAACATGTTAGCCAGGTTTTGTACTACTTAGATGAGTTCTCCAATGTCTAATAGAACACTTTAGAACATTGCTTTTCTCTTTGGATTACTATCTCAGTGAAACAGTTGATTCATCAAGCTCTTTTCTCAAATTTTGTAGCAATGTAATATTTTGAGCTACTATTGCTTTTCCCTCCTTATTTCCCCCTCTTCAATTTAATGTAGCAGGTTAATATTTCCTTGCCAGTGAAAAGAAATAATTTCTGGTTTGTTTTTTTTGTTCATTATTATTATTATTTGAAAAAAGGCCAATAACAGGGACAAAATAACACACAAGATACACCCAGTTTGCTAAGTGAAACCCTTCACACTTGCTGATTTGATTTACAAACTCCCAGGCTAATTTGCAGCTCTCCATCCTCTTGCTTTCCCTCCACAAGACCCAAAATGTCCCAGATGCAGCAGGACAACTACTCCATCACCCATGTATGCTCCTGTCTCATTACTCTGGAGAAACCAGAGCCTTGTGCTACCTGTGATAGGGAAAGAGGTTCCATGGCAGGACCAATGAGCCAAATTGATGTCTCTCAGATGTGGAAGAATGGTTTGACTTGCCAAAATTTGTGTCAGTACTGATGGAAACTACCAGTATCATGGCAGGAAACAGGAAACAGATATCCAGCAGAAGAATTCCATGTCTTTTCCCTACATAGGTCTTGCCTACACAGAATAGCTGCAATTATTTAAATTTGATTAATGAAAATACAGTAAAGCATATTAATATAAAATAAAATAAAATAAAATAAAATAATAAAATAAAATAAAATAAAATAAAATAAAATAAAATAAAATAAAATAAATATTGAAAGTCTCTGGAGAGGAACTTTTTACTACCAAAGGCAGTGGCTTTAAACTTACAGGCATGTTTTGAACAGATATTAGAAAGAATTTCTTCCCTGTGAGGGTGGGGAGGCCCTGGCACAGGGTGCCCAGAGAAGCTGTGGCTGCCCCTGGATCCCTGGAAGTGTCCAAGGCCAGGCTGGATGGGGCTTGGAGTGGAAGGTGTCCCTGCCATTGCAGGGGGTTGGAACAAAATGGGCTTTAAGGTCATCTCCAACCCAAATTCCATTAATTTTTAATTCTATATAGACTTCAGAGCAACCATACAGTTCTTTCCCAGATAACCTAAATCAGTCTGAGAATTGCTGTAATTATATTTTTCCATGGAAAGCTGGGGTAAACTATTCTATGAGCTGTTGAGAACAAATTGTGAAGTGCTTCAAATCTTCTGATTCAGAAAAATTCTCCATTTCCATTTATAAAACTGCCCCATCAGAAGAGGTATTTCAATTTTTTTTAACAAATATAATCAATACAAACTCCATCTAAATGTTTGACTGTTACATAGGACCTGGCAATATTTGGTTTTCTTGTGTTCAGATAGACAATTAAAAGTCTTGTGGGCAGACAAAATTTTAATTTTTCAGAACCTCTGCAGCAATGAATTGTAAGTACAGTGTCAATGTGACCTCCATGTGATGAAGCAATTTGGGAAAAAAAAAAAAGTTTTGGTGAAATTACTGGGTAGTTTTAATGCAAGTATTCATTCAGTGCTGCAATAATAAAAGATTCAAATAAATCCAAGTGAAACATTAAGCAGAACTTTGTGTGTATGTAGGAGGGATGCCCTGGGGAGCACACTGTGGTAATGCAGCATTCACAGAGACAGGACGTTAAACACACACACACAAAAACGCAGAGTTAAAATATTGTAAAGACCTTGCCATAAACCTGCCAGAAATCAGAGAAATCTGGAGCAATGGAAACTCACAAGGGGTTTGATTCTACTCTCACTCATGCTGACTCCACATCAGTATCATGTTTGACATCCCAGGCTTTGCTATCAATTCACACCAGTTTAGGAAGAACCAGGTTCTGCCCTATTAACTGTTGGTGTTCTGCTACTTAACTGTGACCTCAGGACCATAACAGCCATCAAAGGGACCTCTTCATTTCAAGACTTTTTTTTCATTAGATCAACATTTGGAGAGAAAAAAGACCCCATGTGTGCAATCTTTCATGTTATCCTTCAGTCCCTGAATTATTTCCATTATTAAAAATTGATCTGCAGTGAAAAATTGTTCCCATAGAAACTCAGAATCACAGTATCACAGAACAATTTAGGTTGGAAGGGATCTTAGAGATCATCTCTGTCATGGCCAGGGACACTTTCCACTAGATCAGGTTGCTCCATCCCACCTGGCCTCGAATATTTTCAGGGATTAGACATCCACAGCCTCTCTGGACAACTTGTTCTGGTACCTCACCACCCTTACAGCAAAGAATTCCTTCCCAATATCCAATATGCCTTGCTTCTCAGCATTTGCCTTCAACAGATCTTATTAGCCTGGGCAAAGCTCCATCCTAACATGATTTCCAGTTCAGAGCTGGCCTACATCCAGCCAGCTCAGAGCACAGGCAAAATGAGCTTCATCCATTCGTGCCCATCTATGTCAATGTGCCCTGAGAAGCTTTGAGCTAAACCATCCTAACTGTTCAGAGATATTTGGAAAGAGAAGGCATATTTTTCTCCCTGAGAAAAATCAAAATTGCCTGCATGTGTAAGACTGGCTTGTGGTTTGTGATGAAGAGGTTCTGTCAAACTAATGGCCAACTGGTGATTAAAAGACACTTTCTGTTTACTGTACTGAGAGCTAGTATAAAGTAGCAGATGGCTTTTTTTTATTGTGTTACAAATTTAATAAACTTTATTTTCCACTATTATGAAATGCTAAATTCTGAAAAAGGAAATACTTCTGTGGTTTATGTGTTTCTAAAACTAGAAACTATTACTTGTGGGCGTGAGACATTTATTACCAATACTTGAGGGGCCCTTTGTGAACAAGTGGCTCTCATTCAGTAGCTGGAGCTCTACACCTGCTTCCAGGCAAGGATTCTGGAGGAAGAAATGCTGGGAAGAGACAAAAAGTAAGAGCTCCTTATTGAACATCCTGAGTGCTCCTAAAAGCTATTGAATGCTTCCAGTTCTTAAGGTGGAATTTTTCAAAATAGTTTTTTGATAGAACTCATCTTCCCTTGGTTTGGTCATCTACAAGATAAAATTGGGATTCAGCTCCAGACAGACACCCAAATTTAAGTGTCTGAGTTTAGATATTTATCTGTGAATTATGGTCTCAGTTCAGTTGCTCACACATTGGTGTCAACTGTATTTTTATAAGTTGTGGGCTACCCAAGCCACTTCTAGATGTGGTAGAAATGACACAACCTATGGGAAGCCAAAAACCTTCTGGAGAGGTGCTCAAAAACCTTTAGTAAAATGTCACAGGTCATTTCAGAGAGCACAAGGCTCCATGTAAGAGCATCTGAATTGAAAGTACCTGCACCCAGGATATCTGCTGGAGGTGAGGACAGATCCATTAGGATAGCTCAGACAGCACTAAACAGACACTAATCTGCAGTCTGGAGGGTGCAGCTGACCAAATCTGTCTGCAGAGTAAAATGAAACACAGGCTCCACAGATTGTCTTTACATCTCCATTCCCTCCTAAGAGAAAAAAAAAAGCATTTACCTCACAGAGAGACTTCCAAAATTCCAGTCTCTAACTGAACCCTGCCCCAGACATCCCAAATAAATTATTTACTCTGATTTCTATTAAAGTCATAAAGTGAGACAGTGGGTGATTGACCCCACTTATCTTGGACTTCTGCCTTAGGATGGGATGAATCAGTCTCCAGAGGTGCCCCACTGAACAAAAATTGAGCCTACCCAACCAGATTAAATGCACTGCCTGTCTTAGATGATGGAACAGCCCACCCTGTCCACAGGCATCTCTTTATTTTCACTGGTATCAGCATTTATTAACTCAGTGGAAGGATAGCCCAAGTCTGAGCATTTCTGGGAAGCCTGTCTAACATCTTGGAGTTCACTAATGTAGTTTTATTTCCCTCATCCCAGGAGCTTGTGGCTCAGGGAGCTCTTGAGCCAGAAATGTATCTTTGTAATCCACAGCCCTAGATGATTTTTTCTTTCTCAGGTTTGTGTGATTTGTTATCTAATCCATGGGATCTCATTATCCAGACATTTCACAGCAAAAGAGGAGCCTCTTCCTTCTGTATGCTTTGAACTTGTCATTGATTAATTCCATAAGGATTCCTACTAAGGGTTCATTGAAAACATAGGCCAGCTGTGTGCCTGCTTAATACAAATTCTCTTAGCTCTAGCCAAAATCTGCTTGGTAACTTTATCAAAGTTGTTATTGTTCATATTGAACCTGAGTTCTCATGGCAGAAGGAGAACCAGTTTCTCATTGTTACTACTTTGGAGCCTCCCAGGGAAAAGGATTCACTACAGATACAAAGAAATTCAGTGAAATGTACCAGTGACTCATACCAGGTGCACCAGAGGTAATGATTTGGATTATAAGATCAAGTTCTACGGCTTTGCTCCAGCTGAAATTCATGTGATTTTTCTTTCATTCCACAAAAAGCAGTCAGAAACCTCACATAAGCAAGTGCCATTGTGATGCCTGAAATGGGAGAAATTTAGAAGAGAAACAAGAGAAATATAAGCACAATTACTGCGTGAATTAGTGTGATTTCTAATGAAATGTTTGCCTTAGTGTGCCCCTACTCCTTATAGGGCACTCTGGATACATGTGCACATAAAATCACTTCTCTCAGCTCTGTATTCATGCAGAGACAGGAAGGATGGTTTTGTGGCTGAGAAAGTGATGCGGGACTCGAGAGATCTGGGTTTTATTCCAGCATGCTTCCTCTGTGATTTTGGACAAGCCACACAGGTCCCGATCCTGAAAACACCAATGCACCTGCTAAAATCTTCTGTCATAAGTGGTGTCAGTGAACAGGACAGATTAGACATGGGGAGAAGAGGAGGCAGCAAAGAGGCTTTGAGCTCTTCATACTTTAGTTACCTGTCTGTGAAATGTGAAATTAATCCTCTGCTCGTTATCCTCTTGATTCACCTTCTGCACTCGTTCCAAAGTTTGTCCCATTGGACATTTGGACTATAAAGATGTCTCAGATGGGCCTTGTAGGACCATACAAGATGGTCACCAGAGGTCCATGATATTTCTATTGCTTCTCTGCCTGGTGTGCTCCAATTCCCATGCACATTTCTACTGCCTCTAACTCATACAAAATCTCCTTTTTGTTATTTTCTCCCTACCAGGAGCAGAGATGATTCAGAGCCCTGATGAAGTTGAGGGCTAATATTTCCCAGCCACGCACCATGGAACTGCTCACACTTTTTCTTTCAGTATTCAGGACAAAGCAGGCCAAATTATCTTTGTTTTGGTTTTCCTTTTAATCGTTATTCAAATGGCTGCAACAGTGCATACCGTATGTTTAGTTTAGAAAGTACATTACATCAGTGGTTGTTTTTCCAGTCTTGTGTTCTTCTAAACGTCCTTTCTGCCCTTTCCTTGTCTGCTCTTTTATAAGCAAGCTTGGAAAGAGGAAACGTTTGGGTTACATTACGAGCTGTTCAGTCTGGCTGGGAAGCAGAGCTATTGTCACTCAGCATGGTTTACTCACTTTGACTTCCTCTACGAACCAACAAATCTTTGGCAGTGACTCCAGAGCTGAGTTAATTGTTAATAATTCGTGGCCTCCCTATATATGTCATCTGGGTAATTACTGCAGTCTGCCAAGATGGAAGAAAAGGCAACAGCTCCAAGGCTAAGTCCAGAAAATAAAGATTTTGTCACAGGGAGGCCTTGTTTGGGCTGTATTCTGGCCTATCTGTGTTTTGTGATGCTGGAGGCACACAATCAGAAATCTCACTCATTCTCCCATCAGGAGAGACCCTCATGGTGCTGTGGAAGCAATTCTCACCATTCTCATGGACAGTCCTGAGGGCAGCATCAGTGGTGCCCATTGTCAGCAACTGGTTCATCACTCCGGCCAGTAAATTCCATTCATGGGAGAAAAGGAAACAGAATAAGGAATCTCCAATAATTTCAGTGGAGTTTTCTCATCATAACTGAAATGATGATCTGTCCACACACTGATTTAAGTCCAAATATACCACTTCTTTAAGCAATACTTGCATGGCAGTGTGGGATCAGTAGCAGATGTGGTCACTGGCACTATAACTTGGTGGATTACTCAGTAAATGTGAAATAATTGCAAACTAATTTCAGGCTTCATGCAGAGACACTCCCCTCATGCCTCCTCCTGCTCTGCAGGCGTCCTTTCCCTTTCTTGATAGACTCACACCAACCTCCCACAATGCCAGCAAAATATTTCCAGTGAATGCAAATAATTGTCATAACTCCTACTATTAAGTTTAAATTTTTCTTTCTGGCTGCATATTTTGCAGTAATAACACCAAAATGCAGTCTGAAGAAGAGCACATTAGCTTTTTTAAGAGCTCCAAACAACACTGCACAGCCCTGTTACCCACCCTGTGATCTTTATTGCCCCATTTTGCATCATCCAACATTTCTCAGTAAAGGAGATAAGGATATTAACTCTCATTAAAACATCAGGGGAAGAAATATGCAGACAAAATGCTTCTATCTGAACTGGAATATAAACTAAGCCCTGGGAATAAAAGACTCTCCAACTAATTGCAAGGTTTCTTGTACTTTTATAATGCAAAGTTGCACAAAACCCCCTCACTATTAAGTAAAAATAAGATACTTTGCAGCTCCCTAGCCTCCAGTAACCAAGGATCTCAAATCTCTTTATAAACATTATAAGCATGAATTAATTTAGACTGCTAACAGCCCTGAAAAGCAGGTACCATTAATCCTTCTTAATGTATAGGTAAAGTGAGGCATCGAGTGATGAAATGAGTTAGTCACTAAGTGAATCAGTAGCTGATCCAAAAATAAATAATTCTAAGTAGCTTTGCACTCTAAAATAAACAGGCTGGAAAAGAGAAGGTATGGGATGGCAGGGGGTGGAGAGGAGAGAACAAGGGATAGTAGGGAATTCTAGAAAGTGATATTGTATGAAGGCAGTGCCTCTTAAAGCCCCTAAATAACTCATATATCATTATTAAATATTTATTTTCCCAATTTCAGGGATTTGGGGATTCAGGGAAGCTGGTTCTACTACATCTGTTCTTAAACAAACATATTTCTTCTAAGCTTTCACTAGTGAGAATTTAAACAAGAAAAGCAGAGGGGGAAAAAAACCTCTCTGAAATACTTTTAGAGGGAGAACCAAGACAAAATGCATGAGATCAGCTGAATGTGCCATCAGTGACCACAGGTTGCATTCATTGTGAAGTCATCTAAGGAGAAGCTGCCAGTGCATCTTAACCTCAAGGGCCATGCTTTGGGTATCAGCTTTTGGGGAATTCATTCAGGTTTTGCCTCTTGCTGACACATGAGGAGCCCATCCTCCCTTTCTGCCGTATGTGGGGCAGAAGTGTGCCCAAGTTCTGAGCTACAAAATCACTGGGAATGTTCTGCCCCTGTTTAAAAAGCTCCTTTTGCCCTCTCCAGAAGAAGAGGCAGAAGACATGATTGGCTCCAGCAGCTCAGTGATGGATTTGTGCATGCAGCCTGCTTGGAGAAGGAGGCAGCGACTCTGGAACTGATTAAGAGACTTTTATGGGGTTTGGAGGAAATCACACCCGTTCAGCAAGACCCCTCAAATGATGACCAGGAGAAGGGCACCTGATTAGTGTTTAATGGGCTTAGAAGAGGGCCCCTTAAAGAAGTTCCCAACTTTCTTAACTGCTGTTCACACCCATCTCTCAAGTCTCCCAAAGGATCTGTATAAACAAATCCAATTCATTGTGATCCCTCCTCACCTCAGAATAAACAGCACAAACAGCACAGGTTTCAGCCTCCCTGTTCAAACCACCTTTGCCACCCTAACCTGCAAACTGGCTGCTTCTTGAGCTGAGACATCAAGATCTCCACACTGGTTTCATTCTCAGGTTAGCTGTGAAGAGCAAGAGGCATTTTCACACAGGCAGGCACGGAAACAGCCAAATTTTTCACCCTAGGCTCAGACCCAGCTCCAGTTCAGGCTGTAAATTTTGTCAGCTCATTCACATATTCACAATACTATTGACTGCAAGACACAGCCTCAGGCTCAGCGGTGACCCCTCACCTTGGAGCAGGGGAAGGTGAGCTTACATCTGTCAGTGCTCAGTGGGGATCTGGGATCCATAATATTCATCCCAGACGAGGACCTGGAGGTGGCACAGCCTGCAGATGCCACACTGCTCTCATGAAATGGCATCTGGAGAGGAGGGAAGGTCTGAAAACACCTTTGATTCCTCTGAACGAGCTCAGGAATAAACAGGAGAAATCACAAAATCAGGTGAGCAGGAAGGTAAGGAATTGTTGAGTAAAGCAGACTGGATCCAGGCTGTCCATGCCCACTTCAAGAGAGGAATGCAGATGACACAGACCCTCCCTCCTCGACTGACTGGCTGCTGTGTACAGGATGTTTTGTTCTTTTCCTTTCCTGTTTTCTCTTCTTTATGAGCCAGTGTTTTTGTTTTGTTTCTTTTCTCCTTTTCTCTTTCCAAACCACAGCTCAGTCCAACATAAATTATTTTCTTTTCTTTTTTTTTTTTTATTCTATTTCTAGAGCAGGGTACAGAGCATACTCTCTAGGAAAAAGAAAGATTTTTGCTCCTCATTTGCCTCCTCTACTCTGACAGTGGTGCTGAGTATGTGATCCCTGACTGGGATACCTTTGCACTGTGGAAGATATTTTGGACCAGATGGTGTGTTTTGCATTCTGTGCAGCTGGTGCAAAGCTACTATGTGTTGGGATGTGAGACCTGGCTTGATGAGCCCAGCTGCATCACAGCACTCTCCTTGGTCACCTCACTGGCTGCAGATTTGGCACCAAGAACTCAGCTTCCCAGAAAGGTGCCAGCTTGAAGCTGATGCTGACATCCATCTCTACTTGCACCTACTTCATCCCAGCTGCCTTGGGCCCACACTAGGAGACAAAGCACAACCAAAGCACCACCTTTTACAGAGCTCTGAGGTGGCTTATTTGCTCCAGTTCTACCCTGCTCAAATTTCATCACTTGTCTGAGCACTTACCTCTCTCTGTCCTTCAACCACATCCTTCTTTTATGCATTTGTGGTTAGACATGTCAGGGTTTACTGTCCGCTTGATGGGCAAGCACTGAGTAGGACCTGAGAGTGAGTTTTGACAGCTCCACCAACCTACTTGGCACATGCTCACAGTTTTTTCCATCTGCACAGAGAGCAGGGCACTACTGAAAAGCTGTAAAACACATGAAACCAACATGCAGGTTACCAGTAATTCCTGCTTATTTTTCCAGAGTCCAGAAGTCAGTACAAAACAGGTACTGGGAAAAGTGGTGTCTTTGGTGTTCGTGTATTTTTGGACCCTCCAGGACCACAGAAAACACAAGTCTCCACCAGGCACAGGTGGTTCCTTCTCGCCCCTCCAGGCACTGAGAAAGACATGAAACAGTCTCTCAGGACAGCCAAAATGAAAACAGCTGCAAGGGCAGGCACCCATGGGAATTTAGAAGGGTAGAGATCACAGCTCCAATTATGGAGACAGGAGCACATCCCTCCCTCCATGTGTACTGGCTGCAGCTCCCTAATGAACTGTGACATTATAAGGAAACAGCTACCTCACCCCTGAGAAACTGGGAAGTCCTCCCTTCATCTCCTCTTGCACTGTTTTTTCAGTTCTGAAACACAGCCTCTCCTTCCCCCTCCCAAGGGTGGCCAGAGAAGGAAAAGGAGACCTCACCTCACCCATTCCATCTCCTTGCTCCCTACCCCACATGTCAATATTAAGCATCCTGTTCTCATCATGGCAGCTCATATTAATGAATGAAACGACCTCCTAGAACAATGGGCCTCCATAATGTCTTGACCACCTGGTGTTGTGGTTTTTTTTCATTGGCTTCACAGCCAGTACCTTTTTTTCTGCCCCATAAAAGAATTAGTCAATCCACGAGCGCACGTCTGGCTTTCCGCGCTGCCGCGGGAAGAGGTGGGGAGGGCAGCTCCTCACCAGCGAGTGTTTACGACCTGCTGGGCCTCAGCTGCCGTCACGAATGCTGCCAGATGAGCCCAATCCTACGCATCCCTTTCACCTTCAAAGCCTTTCACCTCTGCATCTCGGTGCACAGGCTGTGCAGGGCTCAGGGATAAACCCTCCGTGCCTCTCCAGCGACGAGAGATGTTCTAAAGGCGTCGAGCGTAACCCTGAGCGCAAAAGCCCAGCCAAAGCGCAGAGATCAGCAGTATTTCTCAAGCCTGTTTTGAAGGTGCTTTTGAGTCTTCCCATCACTACTCGAGGCTGCTGCCTATCCCCATGACCACAATATATTAGCTCCAGCAGCTTTTCAGCGACTCAGCTTTGCCACAGCTTCCTGCTTTTGAGCATACCTCCTGCGCTCGGCTGGAGCTTTGCCAGCCCCAGCTTTGCTCAGGTTGGGTTCAATCTAGTACAAGATGGGAGTTTGGTAAAGGGTGGCTTTTTGTATTGGAAAAAAAAAAAAAAAGTCCAACTACTGCACCTGAGGACTATGGAGGAGCTGTTGTTTCTGATGAAAGCTCCTTGCTCCTGTTTTGAGACAGTTCACAGACCCGCATGCATGGAGAGCTCTAGAAACTGTGCTTCCCATTACTCCTTCAGGAGCTGCTGCCTTCTCCTCTGCCCCAATACATTGGATAAATTCTCCACATTTACACAAAATATTAACTTAGTTTAAAAAGAGAGAGCTGGGTAGGCTCTGAAGGAATGCCCACAATTATATTTGCAATACATTTAAATAATTGGCAGTGCTGACCCACCAAGTGTTCCAAGGGAAGGTGACTCCTTCAGCTAAGTTCAGATTTAGTTCAAAGTTTTTCAGCTTGCTGAAAAAGCTGGGTTGGGGGCTTTCTCCTTAACCTCAGAATAACTGAGTTGCCTGACTCAAAGCTGCCTTAGCTAACCTGACATAAAACTATAATGAGAAAAATGGCTTTTTTTTTTTTTTTTGGTTGGGGTAGATTTGTCTCTGGAGGTCAGTCCTTCATCCCTGAAGCCCACCACACCATGAGTTTGCCTTGGAGCAAATACTGAAGGACTTATATTGCTTATATTATTGCTCTGGTTAGAGAACTGAAGCTGTGCTTTAACATATCCTCCTAAAGCAAGTTGAAAATCAAGGACATCAAGATGTGCTTTACCTTAGGCTGCATGGTCCCTGCTCTAAAACATCATAACTGTGCTAAACTAACAAATACAGCAATGTGCCTAAAATCCCCAGGACAAACATGTCTTCACCACATCTACTTCCATGACAGCATGGACACAGTAAGAGACAGAAATGTGGTTTTCCAGCACTGGCCTGTTTTATGACCCTGGGCTATATTTTTCCTACTATTTCCCTACTTGTTTTCTTTGTCCCTACAGCTGGAAGCTCTCTGGGCAAGGACAATGTCTCATCACAGACAGGACCTTGAGCAAGGCTTCTCCTGGCATTGCAGTGGGGCAAATTACCCAAGAAGTTGGTTGAGCAACTGAGGCACAGTGCAAATCATTGTTCTCGTGTGTCCCAGCCACACCCAGAGTGCTGGTTTGTTGTGGATTAGGGATTACCTGTTTTGTCCCCATTGACCTGCAGCTGATTACAAAGCCAAGCTTTTAACACTCACTTTTGGTCTAGAACATGAACAAAGTGGGAGTGAGCAAAATGTCCCACCTTTATTTTGCAAAGGTCTTGCTGGTCTCCTCTATAACAGTGCATTTTGTGTATTTTGACTACTGGGATTTGTGTAGGACCTATGCTCTTTAAATTCTGAGGTTCTGGGGTATTTTCTCAATTTTTTTTTACAAAAAAAGCAACATAAAGAAGACAGAATGAACAGCTGCCAAGTTTAAACTAAAATTTTGTCACTAAATCATCCCTTTCAGTTGTTGCTTGGAGGTGGGGATTGGTGGGGTCTTCCAGGTAATAAGCAATAGGACAACACTAAATGGTCTCAAGCTGGGGAGGTTTAGATTGGATATTAAGAAAAAATTCTTCACTGGAAAGGTGGTCAAGCATTGGAACAGCCTCCCAAGGAAGTGGTGGAATCACCAACCTTGGAAATATTCAGAAAACACGTAGATGTGGTGCTTAGGGACAAGTTCTAGTGCTGAACTTGGCAGTAATGGGTTAATGGCTGGACTCTATATTCTTAGGGGTCTTTTCCAACTTTAATGAGTCTATGATTTGAAGAAAACCATCTCATCAGCACTTGTCCCTCCCTGAGATTTCTCTTCAGCAGCATCTAGAAAAGTAGTTTATTGACAGGGCAGAAATTATGAAAATTCAAGTGAATATTAAGATTCATCAACAAAAATGCAAGAATTTATTTGAAGTGAATGTCTTCAAAGTCACACTTGCACCAGGAGGTCAGATCCAAGTCTGAGAAAAGAGTTTGTCAAGTCAGTGCTGTCACTGAGGCATTATCCCAAAATGAAACACATTGTTCTAAACTCAGCAATGATATTAGACACAGGAGAACTCACGTAACATACATGTTTCTTAAAATAGAGTTAGAGTGATATCTGAAGTCTTCAGTGCTGATCATCTCCAAGAGATATGCTCTGCTTCAGTCAAGGAAGAGACAGTGCACCACATGATCAGTTTGTTCAACCAAAGCATTTTTAATATTGAATGAATGAAACAAAGAAATGTTAGGATGAAAAAGAAGTTAAAATTAATTTCTTCACCAGTGATTCTGGATGAGATAGGAGTAAGCAAAACTCATTGCTTAATATTATTGCAGGGCTGTGCAAATATCTAATTTATTAGTTCATTTCCTCTTTTAAAATAAAGAGTTTGGTAAAAATTCTGATCAACTCAGAAATAAAATAGGAAAAATTTTGGTGAGTCAACAGAATTCAAAGATTAATTAAAGAAATCTTGATTTCATTCAAAATGAATCCATGTGTATATTTTATTAATCTTTTAGACTTTTTTTTTAACTACATTGACTCCAACTGAAAATCAAAACTGCCTCTTAAAGAAAAATGTCAATATACTTCATTTTAAAACATGAAAATGGAGTTTTGCAGGTCTTTAATAATTCAAGATTTTTTCCTTCTGAGAAAGTTGTGTGCTCCAACAAACACCAGGTCACAAAATACTTCTGTCTGCTTGCATTCTTTGCATTTTATAAAAACTAAAGAAAAAAAAAGTTGGGAGAAAGAGTTTTGCTTTAAGATAACTTTTTTACTATTACTGGTCTGGACCTAAGGCAGGAACTTGATATTCTGCTCCCAGCCCTCTAATTTTCCAGGTGCCAAACCCACTTCCATCATCCAAACAAACAGAAAATTGATGGTTCCCACCTCCTAATGGAGCAATCCATGGTTTGCACACAAGTGGTGTGATATGGAGGCATCACGAAATGGGCAGCTGAGGAGGAGACAGGGTCCTACACCAGGGTAAAAGTCAGAGCAGTGGCCAGCACTGGAGCTGCCAAGAGCAGCCTTCATGGGGAAAGAGATGGGTGATGAGGTGCCTCCTCACCTACTGAATATTTCAGCTTCCAGCAGGAAAATATTTGAACTACTGCCCTCAGGAAAGAAATGAGAAAAGAAAGAAAGCAGAAAAAAATCAGAGAATTACAGAATGGGCTGTGTTGGAAAGGACATTAGAGATCATCAAGTTCCAACCCCCTGTCATGCATTGGGACACCCTCCACTATCCTGGATTGCTCCAAGCCCTGTCCAACCTGGCTTTGGACACTTCCAGGGATGGGGCAGCCACAGCTTTTCTAGGCAGCTTGTGCCAGGGCCTCTCACAATAGAGAATTCCTTCCTGATCGCTAAACCAAACTCCCTCTTAATTTAAAGCCACTTCCCCAGTTCAAGCACAGCAGCTGAAAACTGCATTTTTAATATCTCACCACCAAGTTCCCAGGCTCACTGTACTCTCCACATGAGCCAACCCATTTATACTATGTAGCAATGGGATCATATTAGTGAAGACATACCTAGTTAATCTCATTTTTGACGATCCCATCGAACAAAAAGAGCAGAACCAGCAGAACTGCTGTCATTCTATTATTGGCATAAGAAACTGGCATCAGTGAGTTTGAACCATCACCTCAGACCTCAGCTCTGTTCCTAGAACCCTATATCCGTATTTTTCCCTTTCCTACAGGTGCAACTAGAAAGAAATCAAAGCATCCACACACCTCACTGCACCTGGACAATTAATTCTTCACCTGGGAAGCCAGGTTGGGAGACAGAGTCTAACCATGGTGCTCAGTAAAAATTGGCTCTTTCTGCTTTTTGACCTGTGCTCTTTGGGGCACAGAGCATTTCCAGGCACCAAGGCAGCGTCAGCTCCTTCTGTGCAGCAGTTGACTCCTTCACCTGCTCGAGAGGGTCCAAAGGAAACAGCTAACTCATCACTTTTTACTGTCAGTTATAACTACAAAGAGACCCTAAATGCTGTAGTCGCTCTCGTCAAACTTCAGTTAGGAGCAGCAGATAGAAGCTGCCGCTCGTTTTCTCTATTTCACCACCAAGGTGCTATAAATAGAAGCCTGTGTGTGGCTTTCTGGCTCTCTGAATATATGCCTCACACCTTCTCCATTTTTTTTTTTTAGCACCCACATAAACATTCGCCTGTCACCAGACCCACAGAGACACACATTTTCCACAACATGCCTATCAAAAAGTAAGACAAAAAAAGAGAAAAATAAAATTAGAAAAAGATTTTTGTGCATGTAGAGGTATCTGCATACATGTGTTTGCATGCAGCAAAAAAATAAAACAAATGAAGCTTCAGCAGGCCTTATATTGACCTTTGGGATGCTTATAAAGTCACTTAGCTGTCCTGAGTTTCACATCTTGCCTGACGTGTGCTGTGATATTTTTCTGTCTGTGGGCAGTGACTTGGCGTTATTGGTATAAAATTGCTGCTGTGAGTGGCAAAGGGGCTCCTGTGCTCCTTCTGCTGCGCTGCTTTAAAAGTTCTCAGAGTGTATCAGGAGGAAGACTGGCGCAGTGCTGAGCTCAAGCCCAGCCTGGGATGGGGAGGCTGAGCAGAAGCTGTGACCGTGTCCCCAGGGCAGCCCTGGGGAAGCTGACACAGGAAAATCTGGAGCTGCAGAGGCTGCAGCAGCTTGGACTCTCTGTGAGCCAGCACCAGAGGAGCTGTGGGTTTCTCCTGCAAAATGCTCAGTGCTGAGAATGCTGAGAGCCTTCCAGCATTTGAGGGACAGTTCCCAGCCCCATGTCAGGGCTGTTTCCTGTCAGAAGTTTCAAACACTGCAGCTGCTCTGCTTTCAGCTCACTGTACCAGGCATAGCTCAGATTGCTCTGCCCTGCATCAGCCTGCAGAATGTGCCCTTGGGGGCATTATTTGAGACTTCAAGTAATTTTTTTCCCTTTTTTAAAAATTTTGTTCTTATTTTTAAAAAATTCTCTGTTTCATGTTTATATGAAATATAAAAATATATGTGATATAAAATATATGTCAGGCCAGTGCATCACATAGTGCTGACACAGGGCAAAAATCAGCCATCACACAACTTTTTAAGGCACCCTGGAATTCTATTTTGATGCCAAAATGTGCATTTTCTTCAAGTTGTCTGCCAGACTGGATGGTGTGAAAAAACCTTGTGACACTCAAGCTGCCTGAAGACCCACAGAAAAATACAGAGAACTGCAAAAAAACAGGAGAGAAAAAAAAATTGTGAGGTTTTTCTCACCCACTCCCTCCCTCCCTCCCTCCCTCCCTTTCTTACTTTTACACAGGTGTTCAAACTGCAAAGAGCCAAACAAACCTTTGACTTTGGTTTGAAACTTGAGATCTTAAAAATAAGGGTGACTGATTCTATTTTTATTTTTACTGACAATTGCAAACTTGACATTTGTATAGATATATGGAGGTTTAGATTGGGCAGTAGGAAAATTTCTTCACTGAAAGGATGGTCAAGCATTGGAAGAGGATGCCCAGGGATGTGGTAGAATCACCATGCCTGCAATTGTCCACAAAATGTGTAGATGAAGTGCTTAGGGACATGATTTAGGATTGGGTTCCTGAAATTTTGGGTTAATGGTTGGACTCAATGGCCTTGGAGGTCTTATAATCTAGAAATTAATTATATTATAATTACTATATATTATAATATAAATAATATATAATGATATTGATATTCTAATATTATGATTAATCTATAAATTCAAGTCCTGACACAGTTCATTTAGGCTTTGTTTACCACTGTCCTCACTGATCCAACATTACAGCATTTTATAGCAGCTCATGTTTTCAGATGCCAGTAACTTGCCATGCAATTCTGCTGCCATGGTCTGTTTTTAAGAAACTGTGTAGATGCACACAAGCTTACAAGAATTGCTTCCTTTATTGACTCATGTCCATGCACTGTGGTTTAGGCATATATCCTCTTAAAGGAAATGTGTACATTCATGAACAAGATAATCATTGAAAATTTTGGTAAATGTTGTCCCAAGTTAACTTTCTTTAAAGGCAAGTTAAGTCTCTTTAAAAAAATACATTCTTGTCTCAGCTGGGCCATCATGAAGTCATGAAGTCACTATAACCCAGTGAAAAAAAATTATTATCTGCCTGCCTATCTAGTGGTCTGAGCCTGGCATGGCAGATATTTTTTGATGATACATGGGCAGCAAAGTGGTTCCCAGCCACACTGAAATCCCTGGGAGGGCTCTCAAAGGCTCCTGGGCAGGAGGATCTCTAGCAATGGGATGACATCAGCAGCAGTGGCAGAAGCCTTGAGAGGAACACGAAAAGTTTCTGTGTTCACCATGAAAAATGGGTTTTGGAAGTGAATTTCTCACAGCACTAAATTGATTGCAAGGGAAGGATGGAGAATCACACCAGCTGAGGCTCTGGTCTGTCATTCAGTTAAGGAACAGAATATATAAAATGTTCTGCTTTGTTGTTTTAGTAAATTGCAAATGCATTTACAAAATGAAAGGAAACTGTTGTCTGCCTTCTTTAAAATGTCCATCTTTTTGACCTTCCCAGGTGCCACATGGGCTCTCAGCTCCTGTGTTGGGAAACAGCTCTGGAAGAGCAAATTCTCTTAAATATAGAAATAGAACAAAACTAAGTAAATCCTTTCAGTTTTCTGCAAACACTGCTCAGTCCTTTCCAAAATTTCTGCTGTGATAGTTGCCTCTGAATGCCTGAACTGAAGATGTAGGAAGGCTGAAATCTCCAGCATCTTCACATAACTTCTACTGTATTTGGTGTATCATTCCTTGCTGACAGGCACAACTACACAGTATGAAAATTTGTTTACCTGGGCCTTTGCAACGTTATTCTGATGTTTTATAAAATTCAGTCTCCTTGTCATTCTCTTGAGGACAACCAGGTCACAATGGTCCAGGAAAGGAAGGAGGTTGCTGAGACTGCAATGCAGGTGTCCTCATCCTCAGCCTGATCTTTTTGTGAACAGCACCAGTGGAATTTAAAGGAGGATCCAATCCATGCAGTACAGTGCAGCACCAAGCTAAACATTCTCAAGGGAATACAAAAAAAGATGAGAAAACACATCTTTGTGGCCAGTACTTGCTAGAGCCTTAGAGGTACAGATAAACTTGAACTGCCCCAGAGCAAGGACTGAGGCAAAGAAGAGCTTGCAGTAATGAGAGGAACAAGTGAAGAAGCTCTTTTAAAAGGTGTTTTGGGGAGAGCTAAAGCATCCAGAGATACACGGGAAACCAGGCAGGATAAGTGTCCAGAGGCCAAATTGGCGCACGGTTTCCAACATGCAGTGTTTGTAAGAGCTTAGATTCCCTTCTTCAAACTTATGGTACTTATATTAAGGATGAAAATAAGAGTGTATCTTCAGCTATTTAGGTTTTAGGCATCCAGTCCAAGATAATTGTCAACATTCCCTCTTATTGTCATGGTAAAGATGCAAAGATGTCTAGAAGGCAATGAGGGACAACTATTCTAGTATTAAAAAAATATTCCTTTGAAACCACTGTTTAAAATTAAATAGGCTACAGGAAGTATTCTGAAATTATTACCATGGGTTTGGACTCTGTGAGTCTAGTTTTGCAGCTTCCAAAATTTTTATTAATATTTATTAGAAAATAAGTAAAGAAATTAGTAGAAGCAACTAATAAAGCATGACTATGAACCTGTAAGGACCATTTTATGATCCCTGTTCACTTTGAATTCCCAGACAACCAAGAGCAGAGTAGATAAGTGTGGGATGTCATTTCTCTTGACCCTTTTATGATGCATCTCACCCATGCTGGCCATCCAACCACCTGCTGGGATATAGGCACCTTCAGAGGAAAACGATTTTCTCAACAAGCCAGCTTTGTCAGCATTTCCCAGCCTGAGCAATGAGGTGCCTGAATTCTGCCAAAAACTTGTCAAAACCCAAAAATGGACAGAGCAAAGAGAGAACACCCTGAGAGATCCCCTAAATGTGTGGCTCACACTGCCAGCATAGAACCCCTCATAAAATGCCCCATTGCTTTCTTTCTCAAAGCCAGACAACCCATCCCTTAAAGAGAACACTAAACTATAAATAGTGAACCAAAATCCTCTTTGGGGCTCATAAGCCTCCCCGCAGCCACCAGCCCTACCCAGCAGGTGCTTGCAATGCTCGCATTATGATCCCAGTCCAGGATGAGACCTCTGGGAACCTGGAGTTGGAGTTGGCCCAGGGAAGGGCAGCAGGGAATTTTTGTCATGTGTTTGGTTGGGATGTGATGTGCAGCCATTCCATGCTCTTCTGGACTTGGCTGATTCCAGGGAAAAGTTGGGTACATCTCCAAACCTTTGAAATGTAGGGAACTGTGGAGTGCTGAGAGAGCAACACATGGTTTTTTTGGGATGTGTTTTTAAAGACTTTGGATGCTTCAGGCAGGTAGCTTTCCAGATTTGGACTTGTCCAGAAAATCATATTAAGAGATCCTGGAGGCCAATGGCCCTAAATTTCCCTTCATTCAAGAAAAGTCATATCTCAGGGTGTCCTCACAGCATCCCAAGGCCACACCAGTCAGAACATTTGGCATTGTGGGACCCATGGGAACACCATAACAGCATAGTGTGGATAAACCTTTTTAGAACAAAAATCTCATTCTAAAGACCTTTAGTATCAATAGTCTCCAAAAGCTACTGGCCAAATTCCACCACACTCAGCAAGAATGTGCTGTGGGAAACATTAAACACTGTTCTTGCCCTCAGCCTGAGCTGGAGCAGCAGTGGCTTTCTGAGGCACACACTGCTGGTCACACCAAGCTGGGAGGAACAGGCTGGGTCTGCTGTTTGCCAGAGTTTTCCAAGCAGGTATTTGAAATATGGGTAGATCAGATTCTCTCCTAATTTAACGTAAACCCACCTGCTTTGGTTACATTTTTCGTGGCATGAGGTTCAGAGAGTTCATCCTTCACCACTCCAGTTATACTCCTGGAAAAGGAGGAAAGAGGGGGAAGATACACACAAGTCTGCATAACTTCAGAATGGAGTTTAATGAGGGAGAGCATAACACTTAATTCAAACCCAAAGCATTCATTACTACACTACCTTTCCATATCAGTGCAATACATTTCATTCTCCTTTCAAAATACCATTTAACATAAACCATTTATTTTTTCAACTTTTCCCACAAGCGTTTTAATGCAGAGTTTGGACACCTTTCAGGAGAGTCGTGTGATGTAATGCATTTGAGAGACATAACAATGCATGTGGAGTTTGGAAAACCTTTTGCAACAGGAATAAAAATAGCTGTTCCTTTCAAAAGGCAGAGTCTGACTTGCTGTCAAAGGTTTTGAGGAAGAGGAGGAATGCAGTAGTATCAGAAGATTTCTGTGGGGTTTTCTGTGCATGTGGGAATTTACATAAACAGTTATAAGGAAATACAATAAACTTTGGGGACTCAGCAAGAGTTTTGACACATTGGCAGCTCTCTGAAAATTTGTTGTTGATAAGAATGAGATAAGTCTATGCTTACATGTGAGTAACATTTAAATCCACAGGGATGCCCATATTAAGCTGGAAGACTTCAATATTAAGCTGGAGTCAAAGAACTGAGATGCAGCTCAGTGTGATATTGTGAATAACAAAGGGGGAAGGCTACCACAATTTTTTAGTATCATTTTTAGCAGTCTATTTAGTTCTATGTACTCACTTTTAAGGGTCCCAAATCATAAGGATTTGACCTGAAGTATATTAATTTGTCATAAACTTTCAAGCTGAATAAGATCTTAAATACATACAAATTCTTAAGAAATAATTTAACTTTCTGAGAAAAAAAATAGTCCCAACTATATGAAAGAAAAAGAAAGAAAGTGATAAACAGAGAGAAATAAGGCTGCATTTGACTAAAGGAAGACAAAGATCTGGCTAGAAAAGGATGTACTTTCAAAAATAATTTTTTTTTCTTCTATCCAGGTTATAATAAAAATTATAACAATGGGGTGTGCATGTGAGAGACAAGTAACTATTGGCAAAACACTGAAATAACACTCAGTATGCTGCCAAAGACCTCGAGATTAATTTTTAACAGGATGTCTGATATTCTTCTCATCCTCTACTCTAAATGAATTTAAGCACCATCAACAATCTTTGCTTGTCCTTTCTTAGCCCATGCTAAGTGATGAGAATGTTTCAGGATGCTGTTATTAAACCAAGCAGAAAAGCTACCCTCGATATTGCAGATGAAAACAGCTTTCCCAGAGCAGAGCAACGGCAGGTCAGTGTAACAAAGGCAGCAGATCTTTCAGGCCACCCTTTAGACTATCCCTGCTCCTCCTGCTCCTGGTGCCTGGGGTGATGCTGGGTGATAGCATCTCACACCAGGCCCTGCTGGGGAACTGCAGCCTTCTTCACACAATATTCCTCCTGCAGGAAAATCCCTGTGCACGGTTACCAAATGCACTCCCATGTGTTTAACCCAGGGATAGATAGGGAGTGATGGTATTGTGGTGAGATGGGGAAGTTTCTGTTTTCCCCACGAGTAGGTAGATCCTGTGCTCAGCACAAAAGTTGTCCAAGAAGAGCAGCTGGGTCCTCACCAAGAGGAATTCAGAGGTGAGATGGCTCCAGCGGTGAGAGTTACCAACATGCCTGAGAATAAAAGACATGTGGGCTCTCTCTGGTGCCTCTGTTGATGTCAGGGCAACATGATAGAAGAGCAGTAGATTGCCACAAAAAATAACCACAAAAACTTACTTGGGAGTGTCCTTTTCATGCAACCTGCACAAGAGGACACCGTATTATTATTACTGTATTGTCCTTTGTTATCAAAGGTGATGCCACTGACAACATAATTCCTTTTGTGTTGTACGTGCATGATTTGGAAAGTCCCTCTTGTGAATGGTGGTTTGGTTGCTCAAGCAGAGAGAAGAAATCCAAGCTGCTGCTTACCTCTCCTCATTGTCCTACACAGCAGTGCAGGGAATTCCAGGGGAAAAGAGTCTCTCCTTTGCAAACTGAGATAGCAACATCACCTAAAGGAAATTCTGGTCTCACAGAATTCTGTAGGCCTGGTGGTTTGATGACTCTGACATGTTTTTTCCCCAGCATGACTCCCATGGTGAGGAGGGGTTTTATGCTGGACTGACATTCCTGCCCACTGACACACAAGATCTGCATTGTTCTGGTTCCTGTTGCCCATGCACAAGGGGTTGCCCATGCTGCATGTTTTCCACTGACACCTGGGAGAGAACTTTTCTATGAACTTAGAAATTAAGATTTTTTTCCATGTCCCAGAGCTGGCATGAGGTCCAACAGAGACAAAGGCAGCTTCACCTTGTGTGGTTTGTCTAACTCCCCAAATTAACCCATGGCCCTGCCCTGAACTCACCATCAGACTATCGCTGAGCTCCACAGTGTAGATGTCCACATGTGGGAGTAAAGGTACAAAACACCTCCCATGCCTGTGGTTTTCACATAAATGCCCATGATAACCAAACTCCACATTCCTGGTACTCCAAAGCAGCCTTTCTGCTCCAATAAAACCATGTGCCAAGGAGAAAAGGGAAGATACCTGCATGGGTGACTGGATTCCTCTGGTACAAACACACAAATACTTTGCAGGGATGCTCTTCAGAGCAAGGATGTCTCTTTTCTAGAGCATCTTTTCCACATGAAATTAAGAACCTTGAGGCTGAGTCCCTGCAGGGCACCTCTCATGTCAAAGAAACCTTGTCATTTCTCCCAAACAAGGGAGGAAGGAAGAGCTTGTGGTTAATGCAGCAAATGGAGGCTCAGGAAATCTATGTTCATATCCTGGTTCTACCACAGGTTTCCTGTCTGACCTTGGGCAAGTCCCCTCATCTTTCTCTCTACCTCCTTTTCCCCCTGTGTAAAATGGGGATAAAATAGCTCCTACTCCTAATGGGACTCACACATTAAATTGGTTTATGAATGGTACCATACAGCAAGGGGACAGCTGCATGTGTGGACCAGTCCTTTCTTACCTGTGAGATCAGCTACAGAGCTCCAGCCCTAGTGCTCATAAAAGTTTCCATCATCTAGGATGCATAAATTTGAAGATTTGAATGACAAAAACCCATGTTTGAACTGTGGGCAACACTGATTTACTGAGGTGTAAGCTGAGAGACTTTTTGAACTGTGGTTTATCCATTGTATAATTCTCTGCAACAAGAAACAAAACTGAGATTAAACTAAGCATTAATTGATGTTGGCTACATTTTCTCATTGTTTATAAAGAGACATCCTGGTTAGTTTGTTAAAACCCAGTGTACTCCTCTCCTGTAGCTGACAAAATCTATGTTCTTCATAGAATCCTAGAATATCCTGAGCTGAAAGGGATCCTCAAGGATCATCGAGTCCAACTTCTGATCGCTCACAGGACCACCCCAGGAATCCCACCATGGGTCTGAGAAGATTGTCCAAACACTTCTCGAGCTCTGTCAGGGCTGGTGCTGTATCCACTTCTCTGGAGAGCCTGTTCCAGTGCCCACCCTCTGGGTGAAGAACCTTCTCCTGATATCCAACCTCAACTATCATGGACATTCACTCTTCCCACTCCAGCCAGTCCCATTCCTACCCACACATCAGTCTTCTGTTTGGCAGATGTCTGGACATTCAATAATAGAGGTTGTTTGGGTCAAGTTTGCCTTACACTGTCTACCAGTGTTTACAGAGGCTCAGGAGAAGCCAAAAAACAAAAGTGGGTTTTCATCCAAAACTTTTCCATTTAGAGGTGAGAATGTGACAAACCTGGACTGTAAAGACATAGACAAAAAGCTGTCAAGTCCATCAAAACCAGATGTGCTCACTCACAAGGCAAAAAAAAGGGCAGCGAGACATTTTTTAAAACTTACATTCTGTTCTCACATCCCTTTGAAGAGATGATTTGGGATAAATTGAAGTCTCCTTCTTACACAAACATTGCAAGCACTTCCTGTTGGTAACTATAAAAGGACAGTCTGGCTAAGTAAACAGTTCTCTTCATAGTTGTGTCTAAGCAGGAAAGCCCTGTGTTCTTCACCAATAGCTCCATTGATGACTACAATTGTTCTGGTTATTGTTTGCATTCGTAATAACACTGATAATAACAAAAGATCAAAACAGGAACTTCCTTAAATTTATTAAATGCTTGTAGTTGGGGCCTGGATGTTGCTGGCATGAAGATGGATGTGCATTGACATGCTTGGAAAGGGGGAGCCAGATCCTCAGCTTGTGTAAATCATGGTTGTCACCTCCAGCTGAGCACCTGGTTTTGCCACGATACTCGTGCTACCCAACAGTCCTTATGTCCTGCTGTTACCCCCTAAATATCCCCAAGCACCATTTTCCTGTTCCATGAGTTAAAAGAAAACTGACATTTCAGAAAATTATATAATGGGATCAAATCATAATAGGAATTCATGGCAGAGTTCAGGAAAGAACTCAGACTCCCACCTCCCACCATAAGTGTGCCATAGAAGTGTCCCTGAGGTGTTCAGTGATCCTCAGCCAGCCAAAACACTGTCTCCTTTTCTGTATTCTTCTCTTTCATTTAACAATAATTATTTTCTGTCTTTATTATCTATTATTTTACTTGTTAAGGGGTCTACAGGTTTCTTTCACATTTACCACAGAGGAAACCCTTAATCAGTCTCTGAGGTATAACAAACCATCTACCACTACTAAACACATCATCCACAGCATTTTCAGCTTCTGCTGCACCACCAGTGGCCAATCTCCTAGATACCATATGAAGAAACATCCCCATGTTGGGTTAGATACTGCAGTTGCACCTTTGAAGTGGAGGATTTTTGCCAACACCCTCCTCTCCCCAGCAGAGCCCTGCTGTTTGTTTTGGCTTCTCATTCCTGTGTCCCAAGTGTGTGAGTCCTCAGCACCTTGGCAGAGAAGCAGTAGACTGCTATCACTGATAACATCATACCATCCCAAATTCTGGTTGGTTTGCTCTTTGTTCTCTCCCTGTAAGACCAAGATTAAAGGCCAGGTCTGACTTAGAATGGAGAATTTCCACTGACCCAACCAACAAACCTCTCTTATTAATCAGACTGGGTCACCCACAGCTTAACAGTTTGGATACAGCGCCCAGGAGAAACACAGTTCCTAGTAAGAAAATATGTGATGTTTAAAAACCCTTCTAAGGTCACTTTAAGCATGTCAGGGATTAAGATATTCTGCCCTTTAATAAATAACCCTTGCTAGATTTTGTCTGACATTGAAGCAATGGCATAGGAAGGGACTGCTTCTAGAAGGACCGTGCAAAAAAATGGGAACAAAAATATAAGTTGATGCTGTAAGCAACAAATTCTACTTAAATTGCAAAGCTGGACTCCTTTGGAAAGGAGATATGCCATTAGGGAGCCAGGGAAAGCACGTTCATATTTGCAGTTTACTGATCTAGGAAATAATCTGTTTTGCCTGAGCTTGAGAAGGAAACCTCAGTTTGCTGGGGTCATGCTGATACCTGTGGATACAACAGCTCACTGTTGGCTTGCCAAAAGGTTTCCATATAAAATATGCAAATGGACTGGTCAGACTTTTTAAAATCTCCTTCCTAAGGCTTATTTCTACATCTCAGTAGGCAGACAGTCAGGATTCATTTTGCAAGAAAGATTCCCAAGAAAACATTGCAAAGGTCAGGAGCTTCTGCAAGTTCCCTGAAGTGACTGGATGGGGACAGTCTTGATGTTTTTCATCTTGCCTGTGTCCTCAGACAATACCAGCATATTTTGTGAAAAACTTGCCACACTCAGCCCCAGCATTGTCTCTAACTGAAGAGGGGACAGAAACTCATTTGTTCAACTTTTGTTCAGCTTGCAAAATTGTTTGGGCTGCCTGTGTGCAAAAGAGGATCCTTGTGATACCAGGTGGACCATGCTCTGTTAACACAGGGGACTTGCCATGGAAAGCTGTTCCTTTCCCAGCTGAGGCACACAGGGTTTGTTTTCCTGGGTGAACCCAAGGATGTTCCTTGTCATTTCCCTCAGTCCATCTGTGAGAAGGTTGTCACACCTTGCCCCTTTCCCACATGGGTGATAAATGCCCTGGATCAGGAGCAAACCTTCACACATCCGTGTAGAGCACCTGGCACCATGGCAGCCCAAGGCATAACCCACATATCGACAGGACATGAAAACCAGATCAGCCTATCCTTATGGAAAGGGAACTTCCCATAACACACTGAAACTGGGGATTTAAAGCCAGGCACATGAACTAGGAACTCCTCATCCTCCAGTCCCACTGCAGATCTGCAGGACTCAGCTGCCCAGCTCAAGATCTGCTCTCCCTCATAAACAGCCTGTAGTAAAACCAGGGAATTCAATGGCACAGCCAAGAAACCCTAATGCTTCTCCATCCTTTAACTGGGATTTGGTCCCACTACAAGCCATCTCAGCCAGTTAAGTGGCTTGCCTTTACTGTTTTGCCCCAAATGACATCACCATTTGGCTTTCTGAGTGTACCTCCTTGGCTCTAACCATCCCCCTTGGCTCTATTCCCTGTAAACAGGGCCTGATTAATGTTGCAGAAGAAGGGCTGTGAATCACGTATTCCATTCTCTTATGGGAAGTCAGAATGTCAATTTTTCCTAGTTTTAAGTGCAGAGAATTGGGATATTTAATGCAGAATCCCTAGCAACGACACAGAAACTGCAGCCTGAGCCCACAGCTGCAAGCTTCCCAACATACTTTCTGTAACAGCAGCTGATGAATCACCCACTACAAGACATGCACTTAAAAAAAAAAATTGAAACAGCATTCACTGATGCTGCCTATTATTACCCAGCCCCAAACACATTACTAGGATATTCTTTGATAAGGAAAGGACCCTCACACACACAGATCCACAAATCTCTACTGGGCTGTTTAAAGGCTGAATGGAAACAGTCCCAACAGCCACAGATGTTCCCTCTTCTGTCCTGGGTAGCAGAATTTTACTGCCCACAGTACTCATCACTAGTAATGCTTCCAGCTGGTGGCCAAAAGCCGAAACTCACTCTGAGCTTTTGCTTTGCAAATGCAAGGAAATCAAAAATGAGAAGTTGCAGAGCAGCTCAGGGACCCTGCTAAAGTCTCCCTCCATTCCTTTTTTCAAGGTTATCCCTTTCAGCTTTTCAAAATAAATTGACAAATGGGAAATAAAGCATGTTTTGGACTATCCTTTTAAAGGGTTGTGTACATAGGGAGCTAGAATAATACAGTAAAGCTCCAAAAAAAAGATGCTTATAGGAAAGGCTCAGAGGAATTACCAGAGACAAACACTGTTCTTAAAAAGTACCTGCTTGACAAGTGGTACAGAAACATGTCTGGCACATTTTGTTGATTCTATGATTTCCTAAAATTATGACTAACAATACAATAAATGAACTAGACCCCAAAAAAGTCAATAGTTAAATAAAATGGAGGGGCATTTCTTCACAGGAAGATCATTTCAATCATATATAAAATTTCGACCATGTGCAGAATTTACCTGAAGTGGATGATCCACCCTGCAGACCCACAAAAGCATTCAGAGTGATGGTCTAGTGGAAGGTGTCCCTGTCCAAGGCAGGAGGATGGTAACTAGATGGTCTTCAAGGTCCCTTCCAAGCCAAACCTTCCAAGGAGTCCATGATTTAGAAGCACTCAGAACCCACTGAGGTGCACTGAGAAACAAGATCCTAAAAACCTTAAACCCAAAGGGAATTCTACCCAAGCATGAACTTCCCCCAGACAGAAATTAACTGAAGCAAATATGAAATAAATGCATGTGATGAGACATTCATAGATAAATGGGTCAAGAGATGAAAAATAATCCATGTTAATCTTGATACCATCACTGGGAATGCTTACAGTCTATTATCAGTGTTTATTCAGGATATGAGCCCCATTGTGCTGGGTGCTGAAAAGATACACCATGAGTGTCTGACCCAAAGGTATGTCATACATCAATATAAAGATACTCAGATGCTTCTTTCCTAGCTGTGGCATGAAGATTTGTTCAGGAATTTAACTTTAGTAAGGCCTCTTTGCTTCTCTATACTCCCTTTGTCGTATGAAAATATGAAGAAAAACTTCCCTTCCCAGCTCAGCCTGAAAACACTTAGGAACTGGGGCAACATCTGATGGTTTTATCAACCTCCTGTGCAAGCCAACTCAAGAGCAAGACAGTGCTTGAGCCCACTATAGCTCCTCCTTCATCACATCATGAGGTTCATGGCCAGGTGATCCAAGCAGACTTATCTATCAGGAAAAGGCTGATAAATGATCTAAACCTGGGACATTATAATTCAGCATCTTTGAATTGGCCAGCAGCATGTGGGACCAATCTCAGAGGTCCACACTGCTGGTCTAACTTGCCCACTGTTCTCAGAATATTTGGATCATGCTCATGCAGCACCTGTGTCCCTACTGCCAACCCAGTGCAGAATTGGAAACCTGATTTTCCTTTAACATACCAGGAAACACTACTTTGCTTCCTCTGTTCCTACCAGGAAACCTTTCTTTGCTTTCTCTCCTTACCAGTGACCAGTCCAGACTCAGTACTCAAGAGCAACATAAAACTGTTTTGTCAAAGAGCAAATAACTCATGGTTTTAAGAACAAATAGAGGCCCTGAGATGTGAAGGGCAGCAGTGTTGCTGATGCTCAGGATCTAACTCCTCCTCTCCATTTGCATGGCACCCAGAGAAACAGGAGATATGAAATATCTCAAGTAGGTGGAGGAGAGTATCCAGTTGACTCAGAGCATCATTCTACACCAGGGTGAAAATGTAAGGGCAGCTGGGGGGACAAGAGGGGAACTTGCCTGACTAAAGGGTTTGTTATGTTGATACTGTTGTGTGGGGGGAAAAATAGCTGTAGGGTTTTCTTTAGAAGCTCTGTGTTCATAGAGGGCTATGGAGGTGGAAAGGGGGAAATAATTACTAAATCATGATTGCTATCTGCAGTATTTGCACAAGATAGGCCACACAAATGTCTTAATAGTGGGGGCACCTCAGTACTTATTTATTGCTATTGATTTGGATGAAGTGATTTAGGAACCCTGCAGTCTGGAAGATGCTATAGAACAGAAAGATAAAAACTTCCCTCAACTAAAGGAAAAGACAGTTGAGAGAAACAGAAGGGATCAGTCTCAACTCATCTATTCTCCAGCTTCTTCAAATCTAGGACAGAGACACTCCTCTGTCCTAGCTCTGCCTCTGGCCAGTGAGCAGCAGGGAAGGAAATGTGCTGGACACATCAAGGCAGTTTTTCTGCTGATCTGCTGTGGGGTGGCTGTGTCCTGCCATGCCTCTCTCCAGCTGTAAAATCCTGGGGGCAGGCAATGCCTTGTACCACAAGTGCATCCAGCACCTGGAGCAGCAGGGCCTCAGTTTGCAGAGCAGTATCCAAGCACCAATCTTAATGACAGCAATTTTAATAAGCAAAATATCTCAGAAAGGAGCTGGAACGAGGGCTGTTTTGCATCCCTCTGGATTGCTTTTGACTATTGGCCACTAGTAATAAACTATTAGGGAACAAAGAGCAAATGGAAAACAATAGATGTAATTATGTAGCTAGATGAATGTTTCACTTCAAATATTATTGTATCTGTGAAGATATACGGCATGGATTTGTTATTGCAAAAAGAAATATGCATTGATCTCCTTACCAGGAAACAGGTATGACTGTATTATGTAAATATTACTTCATTTACTGTCAACAACTGAAAGCTTATTTTCACTTTGCAAACAGATGACAAACGTGCTTGAAGTCATAGAGCATCAATCTTAAAGCTGACAAGGATCCCTCATTTTGCAGCCAATTTTTGAAAGTCAAAAGGCCAGATTCAGACTTGGGCTAACGCCACCCTTGCCGGCAGGAGTGATGTGCCAGATCCTCCACATTAGTGCAGACCAAAGGTGCTCTGTGAACTTCAATGGCCAAAGAAGTGTCTCTAAAGCTGTTGACTTCAGAGCTTTGACCCAGAGAGCTGAAGCACTGAAGAGCAGAGGTCTGGATTCCCCCAGTACCACCACCCCAATGGGAGCACATGCAGGCCAGCAGCTTTCTGCAGAAGTTAAAGATCAGGCAGGATACTCCTTGATGCATCATTTGAAAACTGATCTAGCTCTGGTGTGGTTGCTAACACCAACAAAACCCAGAGCTATAAAGAAAGGATATAACAGACTGTATCCTTCCAGACCTGCAGCCTGGAGACCACCATGGAACAGCTGCAGCTCCCTCATCCAGTGCACCACCACCCACCAGCTTGGGTTAGACTTCCTCAAAGAGCATGACTCTGGCTTGGCTTGGAGCTCACTCATCCCCATAGGATTATCTTGGCAGTCATGTAACTAGAGAGAGATTCATCCTTTAGATTCTCTTCCTGCTCTTTTCCCTGGGTCTTTTGCCAGGAAAGATAATTTACCCTTCAGGGTCTCGTCTGTGAGAAGGGGGTGCCCAGACAGAAGCATGCATCCAGTTCCAGACCTAGACCCAGAGGAATTTGGGAAGCCAAGACTTTTCTCTGGTGATTAATCTCACTGTGATATCACAGGCTGAGATCTTCCTTCTCTCTTCTACAAGGATCACTCTTGCAAAGCAGAACAGTCCTTGGGCTGAGACAGACTTAAGCTGTTCGGTGAGACTTGACTGGTCAAAGAGTAGCCCTGCTCAGATCTGGATCTGCCTTTTTTAGGTCAGACTGTTAAAAAAGAAATTATTCTCATGTGATTTTCATAGCTCCATGCTCTTGCAGGATGCTAAGACATTGTATGACATAATCTAACTTTCAGGGTGCCCAATTCCCAATGTACTATTTGAAAGAAAGTGAGATCAGTCTTGGAATCATAGAATGGTTTGGGTTGGAAGCGACCCTAACATCCAGGTTTGATAAATCCATGAGGAACCTGAGCTAGTGGGGAGCACCCTTGTCCATGGCAGGGGTGTTGGAACTGGATGATCTTTAAGGACCCTTCCAATCCAATCAATTTTACTCAGAATGCAGTTTTCAGAGTCCAACACTGACAAGATCTGACATTACAATTTAGTGGTGGACATGACACAGACTCCCAATGTCCAAGCAGCATAACCCCAAAAATATTCTTGGCAGCAAGGTTGATTCCTACAAGTGCCCTTCCTTATTTTCCTCTGTTCTCTGTTCTTTTTCTCTTTCCTTTTATCTTGGCTTCTCATCTTCTTCCCTCGCATCACCAGGCTTGCACAAAGAATTTAATACTAATTTCCTGAAATACAGTGAGTACCACCACACTGTACAGTGGTGGTTAAGAATAGATTTGAGAATATAAAATGGCTCCATCTCTCAGGGAATTGTTGGGAAGGATTTAGAAAGGCATCCCTTAGCATTTGAAGTGAAGCCAGCTCACTGATAACAAAAATTAAAAACAAAACAAAACAAAGCAAAGCAAACCAAAAAAGCCAACACCAAACCTCCTCTCCTGATCACAAGCCCACTGTGACTGGTGCATAAAACAACAAGATTTGCATTGGCAGATATCATGCACATCTGAGTACAGAACACAAGTTTGAAAATAAGTTGGGTAGGAAAGCAGAAGCCTCTCCCAATAAAAACAGTGAGGATTTCTGCAGGAAGCTTCTTGTTCACAATAGTGTCAACAGTGAAATAAATTGTGCTGATGTGGGAAATTCTTATTCTTATTTTGTCACAGCAGGAAAACCAGTGTGGGTACAACTATTCTAGAGCAGAACTTCAGGATTTCAGCTTATTTTGGTCTGGCAAAGATGCTGGCAGAAAGCAGAATTATCTGTAGAGCATCTGCACAGAAAGTGAAGGCCACAGCTATTTAGTTTAATCCCTCTGCAGACAGATAGTGTCTAACAGGAGAAAAGGTCACTGATAGAGTCACCAACCAGCCCTTTCTCTTGAAACACACAGGCTCTGCTGCCTCGGTGTCCTCCCACCCATGTAACACCCAGCCTTGCTTCTCTTGCTTCAGGCTGTGGAGAAAATTGGACCTCGAGACAGCAGAGCTAAAGGATGCCAAGCCACCAGCTCAGTTGGCATCACTTTCCAGGGCACAGAAAAACCACCATGTCCCAGTAATTGTAATTCAAGTAATTGTCCCTGCCTGGGTTGTGTGGGGTTGTGTGCCAAGCTAAACTGTGATGATTTGATGAGGAAAACTGAAAGGCTTTAAATAACCTATGACCTTTTCCTATGATCTGAACACTTAACACCTCACCAACACCTCACCCAAGTGTGATTCAACACTGTTCTTTGGAAGAGCTGACCCCAAGATGAGAGCTGGTGCACAGACCGAGCTGTGCCAGCATTCACTGTGTGCTTGGGCTTTTCCTCACCACTGTCACCTCAACCTGCCCTCCTACTGGCACCTCTGGACTTGGAGATGGATGTGTTTGCTGAGCCAGCACGGGTGAGTCAGGTTTTGGCAGTGGGCACAGTGATCCCACCTTAGTGCACTGACCATCACTGCAACCACCAGAGTGGTGCTTCAAATCCATCCATCAAATTTAACCCTTTTTCCTCCATGAGCAGAGGCTTCTTAGTCCTGCCTCATCCTTCCTTTCCCTTCCCAAAACACCTCCCAGCCTCCCTGCTCACTGAGGTTCAGCCTGAGCTCTGGGCCCCCAGTAAAACCCTGCAGTGATAACCACTGCTCTCCAGCTGCTGGGGTGGGATTAAACACTTCTGAAAGCTGCCTCCACACATCCCTTTCCCTCAGCCGGGTAGCAGTAATCCCTCCCCAGCTTCCAGATCCCACTATGCAGTTGAGGGCTGGAAACTTGCTAGCAGCTCAGTAATCTTTTCCCAACCATGACTGTAGAAGGGAATTATAATTCCCCTGGTACAGCAAGGTCTCAGTTTTATCATCTGCTGTTTGTCCTAAACCAAAGACGTGCTAGGATGGCTCAACTATTCTGTTTGTGCCTATGTGCACATAGTGTTGAATAGTTTAATAGCATAAATTTTAATTTTAACTACATAGATATGTGTTTTGAAGTTTTTTGTGTGTGTGTGCTTCCTTGAGTGCCTACACACATCCATACCAAAAACAGTCCTATGATTATTATATACTTACATGTTATTTTTCAGCCACACTAATAAGACAGAAACCTTCTGGATCCTTTCAAGACCTGGACAAGTCCCTGCTGTTACTGCATCCCTTCACTCCTTGCATCCAGGCACTACCAAGAACCTTATTGAGAATAGCTGTGTTCCCCTATCCCCAGGGCAATAGCAGACAGGAATCTTCAAGGAAAGGTTCATACAGACACAGATCCCTAAGGACCAGACAGTCATTGTGTTCAGAGAAATATATCCACACTGACTCAAAGATATAATAAAGACACTTCATTTTAGACACATGAAGGTAAAAGTCTAAACCTAAGCAGTTTCAGAGGTTCTCTCTGTGATAAGTGGGAGGGATTAAACATTTGCAGAGGGTAACACATCATCTGTCAGGGCTGGACCACTGTGTGGAGGTATCAGTCTCTCTGCAGGTGTGATGAGCAGCTGAGGGGCCACACCAATCTTCCAGGTAGTTGATCTTAAAATCAATCCCACCTTGGCTGGCAAAACATGGGAACCACTCAGCAGAGCTTAGGTTCCCTGAATATCATTTTATTATTGCAGCTTCTAGATTGTATTCTTACCCCATTGCAGAACGCTTTGGATGAAGGATGAAGACAGACTGAGCATCCTCATTTAGCATTTACAAGGCATTTTCAGCACCTTTGAAGAATGGACCATAAAGTCAAAGAATTACAGAATCATAGAATATTTTAAGTTAGACCCATCTCATTCCTCATGCTGAGCAAAAGATGGGTTTCCAATCACCACGAGATACCTTGCAGTAACATTATTTTCCATAAAATTTCAGATTTTTTTTCCTCATAGGACTGTCTCGCACTAACTGAAAAATTACACATTTCGACCTTCGTTTGTTGCAGAAAAATCCTGAAACAAGCAGGACACAAACATAATTCTCTGAAGGCAGAAGGCAAAGAGAAAGATCCCTGAAATGTAATTTTTACAGCAGTTTCATGGCTTTTAACCCAATCTTGTAATTTCGAAGGCTTGACTTGTGATTTCTGAACTGCTGGGGTGAGAAATACTGAAAGTAAAAGGTGCATTCAAGCTCTTCTGGATGTCACAGCCCTAAAAAAGAGGGGAGGACAGCGCTAAGGTACAAACCAAATGAGTGAAAAATGTGTCTTCCTCGTGCCCCTCTCTCCCAGCCAGCCCTGCTCCTGGCACGGGTTAGCCTCTCTTTTGAGAGTCAACACTTTTGTTCGAGCTGACCTTCAAGCAGATGTCCCTGCAAACAAGGTAACTCTGGGAAGAAATGTCACAAAACAGAGGCCCACTATTGAAGTCAGGTCTCTGAAAAGCTGAACAGATGGCCCTGGAGTCTCCCAACTCCATGGTGAGGACGCTTGGCAGCAGAACGAATGCTGAGAAAGAAAGGAGCTGATTTCATCGGCTGCTCTATCTGGTATAACTTTGCCTTGGGTTTCTGCTCTCTCCTTTCCTGGAAAGTGCAACGACTCTTTAAACAAACTCCCAACAACAACAAAACCCTTTTACAGGCTTATGTTCATTCATCAGGTAGTTATTTCATACTTGATTTTGATAGGTGATCTTTAAGTCCCTTCCAAGTCAAGCCTTTCTGTGATTCTACAATTCTTTCCTACATTTCTTTTTTTGTTGTCTAGTCTTATTTTTACCTTGCCAATGTGATTAGCTATGAGACACTATCTGGAATTAATGCATTTGTTATCCTCTAGAAATCCTCCTGGCTCAGCAGTCTATGCAGGACATTCTGGGAGTCTGAGAGTGAAAATGTGCATGTATTGGTGCACATGGACACTGACAAAATCCCCCCTTCCTTTTTAAGACAACAAAATATCCTTTCCTTTTACAAACATTTCAATATTCATAGGAGACTGAGTGTGATTTTCATCCTCCACTCAGAATTTCCTTTTCTTTTTCCTGAGCTACATGAAAAGGCGACAAGGAATTTTTAGACAAGTGTATCCCAAGCACACAGGGCAGGCTGGCAGGATACATGTGGTCTGCAAAGGATCATTCTTTATGGTCACCTCTCTGGAGCTGGCTTGCTCGGACACTGATTTTCTTCATGTCTTTGGAAGGGTCTCTTCACATTTGCACTCTTTAAAATGATACCTAAATATTTTTGTGCTGTGCTCTCTCTCTCTAGAAAGTCCCCCTGATTTTGGTGCCATGGGAGGGTAACTGAACTTCTAAAAGTGGAATGCACCCTTCAGGGAGTGGGCAGAAGGGGGTAACCTCATTCCTCACCCCATCCCTGTTAGCAGAGGCAAGCACTGTGTGACATCTGCAGAGTCTGGGGGAATAACCAGGAGCCTGGGACTCAGCAATTTTGGGGCTGCTCCTTGCTTTGGTGGTGCCCTGTGGAGTGACCCCATCCCCTTCTTGTCTCCTCTGTGTGATGCATTTTCCCAGCCTCCAGCCACAGCATCCAGGGCGTGAGGCTCCCTCCCGGGGAGCTGCTGCAGCACTGAAACCAGCCCAAGGAGAGGTTTAATCCCTGTCACCAAAACAAAACTCTCTGTGTTTGTTTTTTCACCCTGCGTAACTGTCAGGATTAATGCTGTTTAAATTATGTCAGACAGCCACTGGTTTGTAGCCATGCACTTACTCCATATGACTTTTCAATAGGGCCTTAATATTTTACTACATGAATCAGAAAAAAGGAAAAAAAAAAAAGGCCTTAAGAAAGCAGACAAGAGTAATAAATCCCAGAGTTACTATCCCTAAACCCCTTCTTTTAATCACAAAAGCACAAAGAGACCAGAGATTGTGATAATGAACATAAAATATGGTTGCCATTAAAAAAAATTTCTCTCTGCCATCCATTTCAATTTATTCCACCATAAATCAATGAGCTACTTAATCAAATATTCTCGCACTTTAATTGTTTTGTCTTGCTTTTATGTTAAATTCAGTGGGTTACTGTGGGCACTAGTCTTCACATTATAGAAAAATGACAGTGGATTGGCCTTAATTAGTATAAAATTCAAACACTGGTTTAGAGCATTAGCTATATTGAAGTAAGCTCCTGCAATTTAACTGGTTCAGTAAAACCATTCCATGTAAAAGAAGGAAGAGGAAAAGGAGAGGAAAAAGAAGCCCTAAGTTGGATTAGTAAAATTTGCTGCTCATCTGCTGTCAAAGTCTGCAGCCAGTTCTCTCTGTCTTCAAAATGAGAATAATTTTAAATAATTCTTTTGAAAACTGTTACTTGGTGTTGTCCCATGAAATATTAAAAATTATTTGGGGTATCCTTTCAAAATTCCTCAGCATTGCCTCAGTCCCCTTAGAAAGAACAGATGCTTGTCTGGACTAGTCCAGCATTTCCCATGAGAAAATACATCTCACACAACATCTATAAAAGTCTGGGCTCCTGCTCTGGTGTTTGCCATGAAGGGCATTACCCTTGTATTGTGAAAAGATAAGAAACTTGTCCCTTGTGAGTCATTTTCTTCTGTAAATAGGAGGGGAACCATTCTTTAGTGTTTTGTTTTGTTTAATTCTCTGTTATCAATCGATACCTTCTTCAAAAGGCCGCGAGGGATACTTTATTAGTTAGAGTAATTGTGATTTAAGGATGATCTTGTGTGATATAGATGTACTCAACATGGCAAAATACAGATTGAGGCATGAAAAGGCCTCTGCATTGGAGGGTGAGCTGTATTAGATTGCTTTGACATCCAATAGAGGGTAAATTGCTTTTCATAGACTCACAGGATGTTAAGGGGTTAAAATAGATCTCAAAGATCATCCAGTTCCAACCCCTCCCACCATGGGCAGGGATACCTTCCACTAAACCACACTGATCAAGGCTTTATCCAACCTGGCCTTGGACACTGCCAGGGCTGGGCAATCCACATCTTCCCTGGGCAGCCTGGTACAGTCTCACCCCTCTCACAGTAAAGGATTTCTTCTATATATCTCACCTACCTTTCCTCCCTTTCAGTTTAAACCCACTGCTCCTTGTCCTGTCACTGTAGTTCCTGATGGAAAATTCCTCTCAGATTTTCTGTAACCCCTTCAGATTCTGGAAGGTTTCTATGAGGTCTCCACACAACCTTCTCTTCTCCAGGCTGAACAGCCCCAAATTTCTCAGCCTGTCCCCACAGCCAAAGTGTTCTACTCCTCTCATCAACGTCATGGCCTCCTCTGGACTTGCTCCAACATTTCCACATCCTTCTTATGTTATGGAAACTGTACACAGCACTGCAGGAGGGGTCTCATGAGAGATGAGCAGAGGGACAATCACCTCCCTTGGCCTGCTGGCCACGCTGCTTTGGGTGAGCCCAGGTCACCCTTGGCTTTCTGGGCTGTGAGCACTCACTGCACTCACAATGGTGAGTTTTCCATCAACCATCACCCCCAAGTCTTTCTCCACAAGGCTGCTTCCAACCACTTCTCCACCCAGCCTGTGGGTGTGTCTGGGACTGCCATGGCACAGGGGTAGGACCTTGAACTTTGCTTTGTTGAAATTCATGAGGCTTCCATCTCCCCACCTCTCACTGAATGGTTTGGGCTGGAAGGAACCTTAAAGATCATCCAGTTCCTTCCCCATGCCATGGGCAGGGACACCTTCCACTAGGCCAGATCGCTCCAAACCCCATCCAACCCAGCCCTGAACACTTCCAGGGGTGGGATCTATGCTCAGGTGTCTCAGCTCCACATATGGTGAAATGGCAGTGAATAAGTCACCTTTGGAGACCTCACAATCTGCACAAGATTCTGATGGGCATCCTTCCCAGAGGAGGTGTCAAGATGTGATCCAGCTGCAGACTGAAGCTGCCCAGGGAAGTGGTGGAATCACCATCCCTGGAAGTGTTCAGAAGGCTGTGGATGCAGCACTTGGGGATATGGTTTAGTAGGCGCTTGCCTGCCTCCATGCAAATGGATCAAGACAAGCCAGTTTTCTCCAACATGTTTGTGCACAGTGGAAAAGTTCCAGCCCATGAGTCTGAGGGAGTTTGTGGGGACCCTCATTCCAGCCATTGCCAAATTTTAAATCCAGACTAGGACTGGGTTTTAACCATCAGTGATGTGTTGAGATTCCTGGATCCAGGTTCTGTTTTTTTAAGCCACCCAAGTACAATCATCTGCATCAGGGGAAGGAAAAAAAAAAAAACCTGCACAAGATTTACATGGAAGTTTTTGAATTTCAAAGATCTTTTTTAATAAGGCAAGAATGAGGAAGTCTAAAGATGTGCATATCTGCTTTACAGTTGTTAGTTTAATAAATGCAAATATTTCCAGCAGCCAAAGGTTTTACCCTGCAGTTTTACCTGCTAACATTTCCTTGTTTTGAATTATGTAGATCAGAAATGGAGGAAAAACATAACACTGGTTCTAAGGGTATAGAGCTGTCATCTAATTTTAGCTAAAAGCTCTCTGAAGCAGAAAGATGCATAACTGTGGGGTAAATTGCTAGTGACGTTTTCCATTTTTTTAAGTATGTGTTTACAACTTTTCTAGCCAAACTCAGGGGGGAAAAAAGAGAGAAACAGCACAGACAATGTTGAATATTTCAAAAGAATCATCGGTAAAAATACTGTGTCTCAATTTCAAAAGTTATTTATTTTGCACATATAGGTCAAAATTTCACTTGAGTGTAAAATAAATGTTCCATATGAAATGTGCCAAATAGATGACCAGGCTGCATTGACCAAAGATCCTTGACCAAGACTTCTGAAAGTAGTGAAGGATTCAGGGGTTCTGTTTGTAAGTTGCCAACATAAAACGTTTTATTAAAGCCTGGATTTCAGAAAGAGGGCACTCAGCAGTGAGAAATAAAGTTCATGAAGGCATCTAAGTTCAAGCCATTCAAACTAGAAACTCTGAGAATCAGTAATTGTGCTTGGAAATTTGGAGCTTTTTATTCCAATATTCAAAGTGTAACTTGCAAGATGCTACTCACATCATTTTAATAATCCAGAAACAGGTCACAACCAGGAAGTAAAACCCTGCAGATGCCAATCTTCTTGGTAACACCTGATCTACAGATCAAAGTCGTGTTTATATGATTGTCATTTGAAAGGAGCTCCACTGAAGTGAATGAAGTCTGGACTAAAGTTGATGAGATTAAAATCAGGTTGATAAGTTAAAGTTATAAAGGATGATGGGTAGTGAAAATCTCATATTTGATGAATCTTTACATCAGATCTGTGGCTCCTGTTGCTGCTGTTATCATGGTCATTGCTGTTGTCACCATCTCTAACAGTCCCAGCCAAGATCTACCAAAACTAATTTCTGTTCTACATGTCCATGGGAAGACAGAAGGTCTGCAGGCAAATAAAAGAAAGGTATTCATCTCAGTGGAATTAAATATGTGAATGTGAGCTAGTAGTCAATGTATTTATAGCTCCTAGAGAGAAACAGGAACTTCTAGATCATGGTTTTTCTGCCCAAAGTGAGGAGTCCACCAAGGTGGACAGTCTGGATTCCTTGAGTGTTCCTTTTTCCTTACTGGCAGTGGGAATCTAAGATATTTCCCTCCACATTGTAAATATCTAAACATAATATGAGTCATGAAGGAATTTGTCCTGGGTTTGGGCCTGGGCTCAAAAAGGATATATGAGAGGAAAAATTGTGGTATCTTGTTTTCAGTTCATTGTTTCATTTATATATAAAAGGTATATAAAAGATATATAAAAGATAGATATATAAAAGAGAGGGCATGTATGTGCCTTAGAAGCACAAAAGTCAGGATTTATCAGCCTTTACAGGGCGTAATAAGGCTATTTGCAGAGGAAACCACTGAACTTCTCAGTCTCATGTACCAAAGTGAAGATCAGTAGCAAGAAGTGTCTCTTAAGATATTGAATATCTCAGCTGTACCACAGGACAATATGCCATCAAGTGCAATCAAAAATTCAAATTCTGCCCCAAGTCTCCCCTTGACAATTTTCATGACCCAAGCCACACTCTTGCTAGGAAGGCAGGGGCTTGACAAATTGACATTATCTTGAAAATGCAGAGTGGACATCACCAAAGGCAGCTAAGAGATACATATTCTGTCTCAGTGGGCTGTAATCACTTTGATATCTACAGTTGTGTGGCTTTAGGGAGCTCTATGGTGACTGCACTTCCTCAGCCTCTCTAGCTGGAGGGGCAGAAACAAGGAAAATGTCCCAACCTTCAATGAGACCTTCCCACTCCTCACCTCTGCTGAAGCCCTCGTTGCCACAAATCAACCACTGTGTTTCACCAGCTGTTGTATGTCACAACTTATCAGCTCCCTGCCTGAGGAGCTCTTTTCTCTACAGAGTTCCTGGAACTCAAAATCCCACCCCATCAGAGTAAGCATACACTGTTACTAAATTGTGCTTGTTCTTTGCCAAGTGCCCGAAATTCATCCATTTTTTCAGCACTCAGCATTTCTGGCCAGGAGGAGTCATTTAACAGGGGGAAGCAAACAGGTTCTTCACTGCTGCTTGCAAAGATGTTGAAACAGTTTGGGAAACTGGGAGATAAAAGCTCCAGAAGTGCAAGATAGGGTGATACCAGTTATTCTCCCTAGCGCGTCAGATGGGAGCGGTACGAGCCTTATATGGACACAGTTACCACATCCGTGCATACCCAGCAAAAGGAGGCTGAGATCATATTATAAAAATTAACCTGGGGGACATTACAGATGTTGCTTCTAATGGAATTTTATGATCAACAGCCATATATTATAATATTTGAATAACTTTGAGAAAGATTTGTTCTTCCGGCAATGCTTAAATTTTTTCCTCCTCTAACCCAAACGAGTCTTTCAAAGAAAGTGCAAGGCAAAAGAAAAACTGACCTTTCAAGCTGTAGGAGTTGAAATCTTCACACTGATGCTGTTAAAGCTGATTTAAGTAATGCAAAACAATTATTTCCTAAATGCATATGTTAAAACTGTAAATTGATATATCAAAACCACAACCTGAATATAGCAATTTGTCTCTTTCTTTCTTTCTTCCTTCTCCTCCCTGTTGGAGTATATTCCACAGCTGCCTGTCAGATAATACACTGATTGCAACTTTCTTAATTTACAGAGCCTTTAAGTCTAATCTCCTGAGCCAGCCTAAAGGGCTTCTTCATCCATTGAAATGCCAGAATAATTGAAATTGTCTTCAGCTGACAGTCAGGCAATAATGAATATTTTACTTTGCTGATTGCATGTCAGGGTTGTGTATAGCACTGCTAACAGACCTAATCCTGTGAATCTCAAGTCAAGCTTCCCAGTGAGGCTTTTTTTTGTTTGTTTCCTCTCTCCGTGGATCAGTATGAGAAGACTAAGACCAAGTGTGATGGTGAGTGGTATAGGGTGACCCTGTCGCTGTTTGAAAAATTCTACTGTGGGTTTTCAACAGCACTCTGGAGGCAAATGACAGTCTGGGAAAGGTTTTATTTAAAGGTTTCCCTGAAGGGAAAAAGGAGAGGGAGGAGGAAATGCACAAGTAGTCAGTCAAAAAAGGGGTTGGAAGGAAATCTGTGGTATGGCATGAAAGAGGTTTCTGTGCAAACCCAATCTGAATAAACTCCTCAGATTTTCATTACAATCACACATGGGCATTTCCTGATTCAAGGTCAGAGCCTGATCAATGGAGTATTAATGATATTGAGATCTATGGGAACACAAAGGATGATCACTGCTCTATTAAAGGAAACAGAGCATGTTTGAGAGCACAGAGATAAAGGCAAGATGGACACAGAGGTTATTCTGAGTGTCTGCAGCCACACTGCAGCCATGCACATCAGGACATGCAGCGTATCAGAGATGCACCAGCCACACCCAACACCAGCATTTCCATAGGAAAGAAGCTCAGTCCCATGATCCACAACCACATCGTGTATGGGCAACTGGAGCCAAGGTATGTGGCAACTCATCCCACCAGAGAAACTGAGATGCTCACTCTGGGGTCTCTCACTGCAAGAAAGACATTGAAGTGCTGGAGCACGTCCAGAGAAGGGAAAGGAGCTGGGGATGGGTCTGAAACACAAGTCTGGTGAGGAGAAGCTGAAGGAATTGGGATTGTTTAGGAGGAAAGGATGCTCAGAAGGGACCTTCTCATGATCTACAATTCCCTGGCAGGAAGGAGCAGCCATGTGAGAGTCAGTCACTTCTCTGATGTCACAAGAAATAGGACAAGAAGAAACATCCTTAAACTGTGCCAGGGAGGTTTAGATTGGATTTCATCACAAATTTCTTCACTGAAATCATGGTCAAGCATTAGAGCAGGCTGCTTAAGGAAGTGGTGGGATCTTTGTCCCTGGAACTGTTCAAAAAACATGTAGATGTGGTGCTTAGAGACATGGTTCAGTGGTGGGTCTGGTAGGGCTGGGTTAATGCTTGGACTTGATGTTCTTAGAGGTCCTTTCCAATTTAAAAAATTCTACAAATCCCAACAACAGAACATAAAAATATTCCTCCTGTTCCCTGTGCCATATATGTCAACCCCTTACAATGTTAAAAGCATAGCAAAAAGGAAATGCTAAATGTATTTTTCACCTAAACACGGCAATTTGTGGTTTGTGAATTTCATAAGCCATTAGTGATTTATTTGTTGTGAAGGACTGCCTTGTTTTTTTTCTCAGTTGATTTATTCTCCCAGATTCTGAATCCAAAGAAACATTTAGCATCTGTAAAAGCCTGTAGCAAGGAATTCCTTTGTTTCAGTGATTTTTCCTAAATTTTAGGAGAAATCAATTCTTGAGCCAGTAGTTCTGTGACCCTGAGACCACATCACTGTCTTGAAAATGTCAATCACCAAGCCATGTATACCCTGAATATCTGTCTCCAACAGAAAACATCTTGGTATGGTTTTATTTCAAATATATATAAAGAGAGTAAGAGAATAAGAGGGAGAAAGGAGAAGGGACAAGACAACAAAACAGATCCTGTTTGAGGACAAATAACGTGAAACCTGGGGGCAGCCTAATTTCACAGCACAGCTTCTGCATTCTCAGTAGCCTGGAAGGCTGGAAGCTCTGAGGCTTGATGGTCAAACAGGTTTGGACCTGGCCACCCAAGGACTCACAGTGCCCAGGGTGCCAAAGGGCAGCCCAGGAGTGCAGCAATCCCTGGATATTGCAGGGAAATTCCCAACAACCCATACACAGCACTGAGCAGGCTGGTTTGATGCCAGAACAGGAGGCTGGGTAAGGGTCTCCTGAGGTCCCTTCTAACCCAAATCATCCCGTGGTCCCATGATCCAGGGAGGACCAAGGGCACTTGGCTGCCAGGCAACCTGCCAGGCCAACATCCTTGGAGGCAAGGAACTCTGGCAGGAAGCTACTGGGGGAAAATGGGCATCAGCTCTGGGAAAGCCGTCACTGCAGAGGCACAAGGTCTGTGCAGAGAGGCCAGCCTTTCACTGACATGTCCTGCAGCCTTACCACCAGGGAACAATAAACCTCTCAGGAGCGCTTGCAGAGAATTCCCTCTTTCTTCAGGGCTTCTGTGGGACCAGCAGTTGGATCTGCCACTGCTATTCAGCCTCAACACTGTGTTTAATCATATGCCTCCCTCCAGCCACCCCCTGCCCCGAGCAGCTTCACACAGCTCAGCCCCAGATGTTACACACACAGCTCTGACCCGTTTGCCACTTCAGATGACACTGTGAACAGCCCATTCCAGCTGGAACAAACCCAGACACTTATAAATTTTTAACTTTTAGCTCAACTGTCTTTGTTAGACCCCCTGAAACTGAGGGGTCTCAATTTTCTGTGCTGACTGGCACTGACCCTCAGGAGAACACAGTTTTTGACCTGAGGCCTTGGAGAAGGCTTCCAAAATTGAATTACAGAATCAGAATCACTGGTGTGTAGTTCGAATAAAAGTGTGTAATATCACATGGTGGAAAACTTAGAATTTAAGGTTTTTACAATATAGTAATAGATAAAGGGTAAAATTGAAGTTTTAGGGCAGAGGTTTCTTTCTTCTTCATCTTCTTCTTCATGGGTCTAGGTGGTACTTTTGTGATTAGATAGAAATGCTGCACTGCAGATCATGGGTGTTTGGTTATTAAATCAAAAGTAAAAATAATTTAGGTGTTAGTTCTTAATTAGGCAGTTAGGCCTTAAAAAACCTTGCAACAAAAGAGATAGATCACCATTTCACCATTTTTAGCTTGTTAGCCAGAAGTGCTGCAGCACTCACTGTAACATAGATAAGAATTAATGAATATCTGAGTCCGAACACAAAATACCATCTCTCATCCTTTTAATCCCGACTCTGACAAAACAGAAAAAGAAAATATAATGCAACCAGTCTTGAGATCATCGAGTTAGGGAATGCTTACCACTCATCCCACTGATTCCAGCAAGACAATAGCTTGCAGTGGGGTTGATGACAGCAAATTAAGAATAAGGCAGCAACTCAGTGGACACATGCAGGCAAGTCCCTAAGACTGTGGATGAGTTTTTCTGAGCTGGAAGCTGGGAAAGGACTGGCTCTGGGATTTGTCTAACCAGTAGGATTTGAGCAAAAGGCAACTTGCCACGTCCCTGTTGACACCACTGCCCAGTTCCTGTAACCCCCAAGTCTCCACTCGGCCACTGAGCACAGAGCTGAGCCCATCCCAACAATCTCCTGTGGACATTTGCATCAGGGACAAAGAGTGCAAGTTGATCCCTGCCTGTGTTTGACAACATTTTCTTCAGCTGCGCTCTGCCAGGGGTCCCAGGAGCTGCAATCCTTCCTTCCCAGGGCAATCCTGCTCTGAAAGGCTGAGAGAACAAAACAGGCTCTGTGAGATGCACAGAGAAGGAGGGACTTTCACAGCTAATGCCAAGACACTGGGTTTGGGTAGCAGAGACTGAGTGGAAGGAGCTTTTATATTTCTGGCACATCCTGGAGGACCCTCTTTCACTACTTCAGCCAGTGGCTTGGATTATAGGAAGGGGAAAAATCTGTTTCCCAGGTAGCCACTCCAATTTCTTGCTGGAAAAAGGGATACAAGACATTGGGGAAACCAAAATAATTGAACAGTTGGAGATGAATAAACCTTCTCTAAGAACTCCTTACTTACAGAGCCCATGGAGTGGAATTAAACCTATAGCAAATGGTTTTCTGATAAAATCTGTCTTTGATCAGATCTGAAAGAAGGATCCAAGTATTCTTTTCTATTCTTCACTGATTATACACCTATGCTTAAATTTAGCAAGTTTCCTTGATAATTAAGAGTTATAGGAGGAAGCTGAGGATGCTATGTCTTGATTATTATAAAATCATAACAATAGCAAAATCTGTTGGTGCTCAGTACCAATTATATGGTGCTGCACTAAGGCAAGATGTGCTTAGGCTGATGATGACTCCTGCCAGTGCCTTTTTTGTTGACCAGAAGAGCTTCGACTTAAGCTCCAAAATTAGCTTTATTTTCCAATAAGAATAAAGCACAGGGCCACGTCCACTCAAAAGAAAACAATTCTTCCCTGCTGAAAATTAGGGAGTTGGACCCCTCAGGGAAACAGTTCCTTCACATGCCAAGTATCTCCTCTCTGAGCCTTCCTTCACCTTCTTGATCTGGGAACAGCCCATCTCACATCCCTCCCTCCTCAGCCCCTACCTTTCCTCAGGGCCATTTCCCATTACTTTTACCTATTTATCCTTACAAATAGGGTCCCAGTCCTGTTCTGTCGTGTCCCATGTTTTTGCCCTCATCTTGGGCTGCACTCCTGGGCATCCCATGCTTCACATCTCTATATTATTAAGAGTAATAAAGAGATGGCAGCATAACCCAAAAATCTGTGGTCAAGTCATTCTGGCTCATTGGATGGGCTCTCCAGCTCTCTGTCGTGTAACAGCACTGGAACTCGCAGGAAGAGGCTGCTCCACACAGCTCTGAAAGCTGCCAAGACATCTCTGTAGCCTGACTGTCAGAATAAAAGCTGTAATTAACAACCTGGCCTGTCATCTCCTTACTGGACTCCGTTCAAGCCAACCAGTGTTTAGGGACCTTTGGGTTCTTATGGAATGAGACCATGATTGCTATTCAAGGCCAGAGCCCGTGACTCTGAACAGCCGGATGGTCAAAACTGAACATAAATATTACAGGAATCCCTAAACACAAAACACAGTGTGTGCTCGCCTTCTTAATGGATCTGCTGTTCCCTCAGATTTTGATTTGGAAAACTCAATTTAAAAAAAGATTCCGAAAGTGCTGGAGGTGCTTGACATACACTTAAAAGCTCCAGGCCAGACCCTGCAGCTGATATAAATCACTGTCAGCCCCAGCAGCTTCCATGGCTCAGGCCCAGCCTCAGGATGCAGAGAGAGCTAGCAAGAATAAATCAGTGTATTTATCTGTACGTCCCCTTCTCCTTAAACCCAAACACACTTGAACTGATGGATTGGGCCTTTCATATCCCTACATTATTGTGTCTCAATTGCATACATTTGTGCTCTCTCCACTGCATAATAGATACAAATAATGAACAGCTGTAGGAATGCAAATATAGGTGGCACACGTGTGTGTAGTCATCTATGCACACACACACACACTCTCTATCTGCAGCCAGCAGCTCAGCCCTGTGGGTCTGTTGACCCTGCACTCCAGAGCAGGATTTGATTTATTCCTGGGGAAAAAAAAAATCCTCCTTTTATTCATTTTCATGTTAATAATAATAAAAAAGGTTCCAGCACACCATTTCTAATACAATTAAGTATATTCAAGTTCACAAAGTACTATTACAATAAGCAGAAAATGTATATATAAAGAACGCACTTTAATCCAACAAGTACAGTGCTAAGGCAGGAATTAATGCATTGTTTGTGCCATTGTGGTTCAGTATTAAAAGCTCTACCCTTCCAGAGGAGGAGAGAGCAACAACTGAGCATCTGTCTGACGTTACACCTCCCCAGGTCCTTCAGGATGTGACACCAGCTGCATGATGTTCAGAGTTTTTGCACCACAGGGGCCAGTTATTCATCTCCAAGGGTCTCTAAGCCTGATTCACGACCAATTTTCTTTCTACCTGAAGGTCTGTGCACCTTGAATCTCATGGACTGTGCTCAAGGGAGCAAGGAGAGGTGGTAGAAGAGTCACAGGACATAGCTGGGGTGCAAGACAGTAGGTCTGGTTTAGTTGCCCAGCTTGCAAAAAGTACAGACTCACAAAAAAGAGGAAAGAGCCAAACCAACACTCAGCTGGGACTCCTCAACACACTTCAGCTTTGCTGGACTCCAGAGCCAGGGCAGGCATTTCAACAAGACCTAAAGTGAGTGGGTAGGCACTTATGCATGGGAAACACAAGGAGAAAAAAGGGAATGGCTCTCATATGGAAAGGGTCTGGTTTGCTGCAGGAAAGAAGGGATCCAAGTGCAAAAGAGAAGCAGAGTCTGTGGGCTGGAGGAAAAGAATCCTGAATGCATGGAAGAATTCTGACCTGATACACATAAAAAATATGGTTTCTTTGTGTTGCTCCTTAGAGCCCTCATCCATTTCCTTCCAGAGCCACTTGTTTCTGGGTTTGTGCAGGTCAAGGTGTCCCTGTTGATAAAATAGAGCATGGTCCCAGTTTCATGAAGGGTTAAGAGCTGATGAGCTTGGATGTGTGTCAGTATTCAGAATAATACACTATTTTCCCCTCCATGAGCAAGAAAGGTCCTGAATAGAACCCAAAGCCTTGTTTTGGGAAGATGCTTTCTAGAGGTGTAGCACAGCCTGATTGAGATCATTTCCATGTGATCTGTCTCTTCCCTGTTTCAGCATGAAGTTGGACAGCAGATCATCATTGGCCTCTCTGTCCCATTACAGCCCTCCTCACAGCCCACCCCAAATAAAAGGTGTTCTTCAGTTATCACTAATTTGTTTTTAAAGCTGCAAAATCACCAAAAAAATCTCAATGCCAGTTTGCATTCCTGGTAAAACTCATTACAGTGAGATTTTCCTCAGTTTGACTTCACGTTGCTGGTTTAAATGATGTCAGTCCTTATTCTCCCATTCATAACTGAGAGCAGAATTGGGCCCTGGACTTAAAACTGAAGCATGGAGCAATCAGTGAGAGGCACAGCAACTGCAAATACATCTGAGCAAATTTTTAAAATGCAAATCAGCATTCCCATAAGCCACTGCCATGGTCTTTGGGGTAGATACGCATTTAGGTGATTTAAAAAACGATCATTATTTACCCAGTAAGCTGTGGCAACTCCTTCAGCAGCTGCCATGCTCGACTGACTTAATACATATTTAGAGTATGCAGAGTAAGAGTGGGCAATGCAAAACAGAGCTGAAACATCTCAGTATTAGATACCTCAGGGGGTGTTTCTCCATATGCCAAATAAGACAATATTGTGGATTAGTCACTTGCCAAATTCCTTCTCTTTTTTTTCCTCCTTCTTCTTTTTTTTCCCCTAATTTTTTAATCCAAGCTGCTTAAATTAAATAAGAGCCAAAAAAAATATTAGCATCTTCATCCAGGAGACACATCTTTGCATCAACAATTAGATTTCTTTCTAGAATAATGCATTGCTCCATTATTGTGTTGGGAAGGAGGAAGCAAAGCCCCACACCTGACATTTAAACACCTCAAATTTTAGGAAAAAGGAAATCTTTGCCCTCAAACTCTAACCCTTCCAGGGTAAGAAGCCCCTCCCAGAGCCAATATTAAGTTCCAGCAGAAGAGCTGGCAGTGGCAGCCACTGCAATGTCATGCCTGGTGCTTAGCAAGGAGCCTCCAAACCTTCCTTCCTTTTGATTGCTCCTTATGTAGGACGAATCCAGATTAAAGGCTAATTTCTTTTCGACTTTGCTGGGTTTGGAGCCTGTCTCTTACCCGGGCTTTGTTGTGCAGTGAGGTAGAGTGTAATTTTCTGACTCTTCCCAACTCCTTAGTTTGAGACAATAATCCACTCTGTCTCCTCTTAATTAAAGTAAATAACCCAGGCTCACAATAGCAGTTCAGAAAAGGGCCTTAAGTCTCGTCATTCCCCTGGTGCAAGGAGCTAATTGATTTTCAAATGATAATGGTGTTTACATTAGAAAGCCCACATCCCTCCCTCCCCCTTTCTTTTCTCTCCTTAAACCTTCTTCATCTCATGAATATCAAATGGCCAATGTCCCTCCATTGTGGCTGCCACCTCCTAATGTACCTGGTGTCACTCCAAAATGCTTAACCAGCTAATGGAGAGATTTCTGATTTTCCAGCCTGCCTCTTGTGCCCTGTTTGTTATCCACACACCGAGGACCTGCAGGAATGTCCCTTATTTTGCCTTCCTCACCCCATTGTCCCGGGACACAGAGGCCGAAGTTACAGGCCTGGAGGCAGGACTAGGTTTTGGCTGGGTGGAATTTTAAGGGTGAACAGGAAAGGTCACTTCAATCAGAAGATGGAAATACACGAAAACGGGAGAGAGCCGCAAGCGCAGCAGAAAGAGGAAAACAAAGTCAAACCTGCAGCTGTGCCAGCTGAAGTGCAAATGAGGATGCCCAAAAAGACTGAACAGGATGTGAAAAGCATTAGTTTCACAGTAATTTAGAAAAACGTCCAGCTCCAACTTCATAAATCCAGAATGTAAATATATGCTGCCTATCTAATGTGTCTGTGCAAAGAGATGCAAAAAGAGAATGTACATCAAACAACTGCAACTCAGATCTCCAAGTCAAGCGTCCAACACTTTTTTAAATTCCAGGATTAAAGCTGCTGTTCTGCACACATCCACTCTGCAAAAGGAATGCAAATACACACTCATTTCTTTCTCTTCCTATAAGGCCTTAATCTGTGCAGGGGCTGGACAGAGCTCCCATAATCACAAAATCTTGAGGATTTTACTTTCTTCCCTGTGTGATGCATGACCCTCAAGACAAATGTTTTTGCATGTCAGCACAGTTTTGCCCCAAGACAGAATGATTCATTTCCACTCAGTCCTCTTTCCTCATTGCCCATCACTTCAACACCTGAAGGTGCTGCAAATATTTATGCCTTTCTCTCTCTAACACCTCTGTGTGTTGAGAGAGTTTTCTTGCTCTCATTTCTACATAGGCTGAAGTACAGGAGGGTTAAGGTGACATGAAGGTGCTAATTTTGGATGCCTACTCTGTGGCAAGGAAAAAGTTACTTTCCAGCATGTTTTCTGAGGAAAAAACTGACCTCTTAGGGGAAAGAGGTCAGCATCCCCAGGTTCCCTCCACGGTGGGAGATTCACAACTGGCCATTGTGGTAGCAAACCAACACAAAATTATTGGCTGGAAATATTCTTCAGAACCAGAGCCAGAATCCACTTCTACAGCGCAAGAGCCCCCAGTACCCACAGGGGCTGTGAGTTAAACCCTCCTCCAAGTGGCTGTAACGGGGTCTCCACTGCCTTGAAACCCTCCCAGCACTGCATCAGGTCCCTCCCATGTGATGAACAACACAGTTTGTGGGGAGTAATGTGTATCATATCTGTTGGGATTCCACCTGAATGCATTTATCCCAGGAACTGAATCACAGGGGTGGAGGCAACAATAATTCCCAGCTAGGGGGATCAAATTTTTCATTTAATGTTTCACTTAATGGGATTTTTTTTATCATGCTGACCTTTTTTCTACCTGGAATACAACTCTTTTGTTGTTTTGTTGTTTTTTTCTTTCAACACACAGATAAAATGCAAAAATTAACTAACCTTGAAATATTTAAATTTTACATCGACCCCAAACCTTTCCAAAGATCATGTAAAAAGAAGTATTTAACTTCGAAAAAAGAAAAAAGTGAAATTAAAATATTTATTTTTCTTCAAATAATAGAAGGGGACATTTTGCTACTACTTAAGTACTTTTTTTGAGAACAACTTTACAAAATATGGATTTCAATGAAACATTGTTTTGTTTTGTTTTTAAAAATGTTACCAACTTTCAAATCATCTACATTTCCAGGCTGCAGTGGTAGGCCCACTCCTAACTTAGCCACGCTATTTTAAGACAGGGCAGGGTGTGTGTGTGCATGCATGTGTTATTATATATACATATAGATGTAGGTTAAACAAGTGAAACACTTTGTGTGTATATATTTGTAAATATACACACATACGTGCATGTTCTACTTAAAATGACTTAATGACAAATGTTGTTATTTGGGCATTAGATTATAGGCTCAGAGTTCTCTAAGACTAACTGGCTCTTTAAGTGGCTTGGGATGAAATACGACATCCCCTGGAGCATCTCAGTCAAGACCAGTTGTTATTAGTCATTGAACAGCCTGGCTGTGAGAGACACAATCACACGCATCCCTCTCCCTCCCTCCTTCCTTCCCAAGCTCTTTCTTCTGCTTATTACTTTCCCTGTTGTATTAAAGACACATCATAGTTATAAGCTCCATCTCACAGCTCTCCTTGATCAGGAGGTAGGAACACAGGTTCAGCTCCTGCCTTTGACACAGCCTGTGTGACCTTGGGCAACTCAGTTAATAACCCCAGGTCCCAGTGCTCTGCCTGTGAAATAGGGAGAATAAGTTCCTTTTTCCCACTCTTAATTCCATCCATTAAAAATGCAAAATCTTCAAAGCTGAAACTGTGTGTTAATGTATGTTTCCCCAACCTAGCGTGATAAGGTTTGGATCTTAATTGGGCCCTGCAGGTTATGCCACAGTACTAATAATGACACTAATTATTTGGAGTGCATGATTGTTGTTTTTTTTAATAGGCACTACGTGTTTTTTACAAAGTGGGAGCTGCAGTGACAGGATCAGGCTGGGGCAGTATTTGCTGTTGCAGAGAAATTCAGGACACTGAGTTGTTTGACCTCTAGAAAATAAAAAATAAAAAATAAAAAAATATTTCAAGCATATAGGAAATGTGAAACAGGCAAAGATGAGTCTGTGTAGAGAATGAAGACAGAGTTTTGGCTGCTGTTTAATCTGATGAGAAGAAAAGGAGGCAAAGAAGACTTTTCACTTAGCAGCAGTGCTTAGCAGAGTGATGGACACCGAAGTGACAAGCCACCACTGCTTTCTGCCTGAGCCTCATTTCTTTCTGGTGTTGCCTGTTCTTTTGAGAATCCAGCCCGAACTGGAACCTCTTCCTTTCTCATCCCATCTGTGACACCGATTTAGTCTCCAGCCTCAGGCAAATCACTTAACCTTCCCCTGCCTTGTAAAACAGAGATGATCATATACACTCCATCAGTCCTGTGCTAATTAATGCATTAAAGCTGAATATACCTTCCACCACAGAGCATGGTGCAACCATCCAGACTTTATAAATGTGTACATGTGCCTATATGTCATATTTTTCTAAATCTACTTTCCCTCTCTCTCCAAAAACACCAGAAAAATCTAAGGGGATTTATAATCTCCCTGCAACACCAAATTTGCAGTTGTCCCTTGCAGGAACGTCGATCCTATCTCCAGCAGACAGCCGTGTCTTCCAGCCACTACCTCTGTCACTCCCACCACTGCAGTTCCAGCTGCCAGAGGACAAGATTTCTTCAAAGGGAATCTAAAGGATCTGGGTTTCATTTATATAAAGGATTTGCTTATAACTGATACATTATGGGATACAGAAGTCATTTATAGCTTATCCTTGTGGTTCATCCCTATGCGCTTTTAGGCGTTGAGAGATGAGAGCATTGCTCGACATTCTCCTACACCAAAGCTGCTCTTTTTAATGTCATAGAATAAGGTAAAGCAAGGGGTCACTTCCTCAGGTAGGGCACATTTGCCTACCTCTTTTGAAGTCGCAGAAAAGTCGTAGAAGATCATCCTGTCTGAAGTCAGCCTAACTCCACCAAACTGCCCCAGGTGCAGAGCAGGCACTTTCCAGGGCACTGTGAAGGCACAGAATCACCCATGGCTTCCTCACCTGGGAATAAACCAGGAAAGCGGGGCATTGCCACTGGATATACCCAGGTATTCACTTTTATTTTAAATCAGCCCCAAAATGGGGTAAAATTTCAACAGATAGACAGAGTGGAGGCTGTTAAGCCTGATTGTATAAATGTAGTCTCCTGAAGATGTCTACATCAGTGATTGCTGGAGGCACAGACACTTTATTTTTCTATAAGTAGTTTATTCTTCTCTTTAAACATTTACTCTTGACTGCGGCTGGAAACAGTGCTGGACCAACAGGGCTTGAAGGAATGCAATCACACACACTTTGGGTTTAAAACCCCATTAGCTAACATGATTTTTTTATTATACAGCTCAAACTTTGATACAAAAATATTGTAAGTCCTTTTAGAATATACTAATTGGGATCTAATATTCCTGAACTTCTCCAATTCATTTATCCCAAAAAGAATTCATCTTACCTTTATGTAGACCTCTGAGATGTACTTATTGACATAGCTGAGGGGCATCTCCAGCTCCAACAACTGCCCCGGTGAGAATTGGGTCTTTTTAAGAGGCAATACCTCTGCAGATCATAGAATCACAGAATATTCTCTTGTCTATATCAGCACGATGCTTTACAAAGGGCAAGCAGCTCAGGCAGAGCCATCACAGGGTGAGGGGCAGGCAAACCTTACCCCAAGTGTCACCAGTGACCTTTGGGAGAGCTACAGAAGCCTGTGTTGGATCACCCTCCCCTTTGAGTGCCCTCCTGCCATCCATGCCTGGACCAAGGGCACATGTGCACACCAAAATGCTGAACATGCTTAGAGTTCCCTCCTCCAGGAGCACAATCCCCAGTGCCTACCTGCACACAACACTGGCAGCAGGCAAATCTGGACACAGTCTGGGATTCCCATCAGTGGAAAGTTGGGATAAATTCTCCCCTCAAATCCCACTAGAAGCAGTGTGTGTCTGTGCTAGGGATCACCTGAGCTATTTCCATATCTGTGTTTGGATGAAGATGCCACTGTGGGCTGTTGGATGTGTCAGGCTGTGCTCAACTGACCCAGACATAGCCAGGAGCAAGGAGAAAAGCCAGCTGACCCTCTGCCCAAGCAGGGAGCCAAGAGAAAGAGCGTGAGAGATGTATTTACTTACACACTTAGTGATGTAGTGGAGAGCGGCGCTGCTCGGAGCTGGACCTCACCCATCACAAACAGTCCCATCAAACAAAACCCTTCTCCCAGCCCCCTAGAAATGGAGACTGGGGAGGCTGGGTGAAGGGAACACAGCAAATGGGAGGGAGAGGGAAAGGCAGAGACCCTGCCAAGGAAGGACGAAGAGGACGGGAAAACCACAGAAAAATGTGGGAAGAGGGGGGTGAGTGGGATAACAGCACGAAGCAAACATTGGCCTCAGCGATTTTAAGAGACAGAGGAACTCAGAAGTAATTTTCATAAACTTTTAAATATAGCTTTAAATATTAGTAAAGCTTAAGCCAGTGCACACAAAGGCAAGTTCCCTTTGAAAGAGTTCCAGAAAACCATGAAATGTTGTTGATAAGGCTGTGCCAATTTGTAAAGCCTGCCACAATCTCTGGCTCACGTTTTCTGCCTCTCTCTCTCTCCAATTCTCTCTTTTCCTCTCCTCTATTTTTCTCATTCTTTCTCTCCTTCCAAAAGCTCACTGTGCTTTGTGAGTCAGAGGAGCTGCAATGACAACAACAAACAACAGCACAAATCTTTATTTCTGTGGCTGGAGCATCTTCTCTGCAAGGAGAATGAGTGTAGTGTCCGAGTTTGATTGATTCAGTAAAAATAATGTCAAAGTGGCATTTGCAGAGGCTGATAAAAGATTCTGATGGAAAGTGCCCAGTGGGGATAATGTAAGTAAACTCAACCCAGGGTTTCTTGGCTTTTATTAGCAAATTGTATTCAGCTTTAATTATAGGTTTGCCAGGGCCTGACACTTGTCAGTGTATTTACATGGAAAGATTGAAACGTTGATAAGGGTCTTTTTGAACAGAAGGGAAAATAAGTTCTTCATGGGGGTGGTAGGAGAAGGGACTTTTGACAGATTCTCTGTGTCATTATCCTAAGTTTGGAAGATTTTTCTTTTTTCTGTGTGGGGCGTTACTCAGACAATGTAGCTGGGAAGATTTTGGTGTGTTCAGTGCAGTAGAATAAAAATACTTACTAAAGGAGATTATGAGCAACCTGGCCTAGTGGAAGGTGTCCCTGCCAATGACAGGGGTGTTGGAACTGGATAATCTTTAAAGTCTCTTCCAAACCAAACCATTCTGCAATTCTATGTTTCTATGCATATAACTGAATATTCAATAAAAAAACTGGAGGAACACAGGCTAAAGGGGCTCAAGGTCACACAACAAGGCCCTGTCACATCAGCTGCCTCACTCTAGTTTAGATTTTTTCTGCCAGACAAGTCCCTACTCCACGACCTCCTGGGAAATTTTTCTTCTGCTTTTAGACCTCCTCTGCTGTGTTTCAGTCCCAGCATCAGGTTGGTTCCTGTTCGCTCTGATCACCCAAGTGATAAAGCATGGAAAATGAAAAACAGATTAAAAATGTATTAAAATCCAATATAAGAAAGGCATTAACAAGAGGTGATTAAACTGAAGCTTGATCTTTCTGTGATATGAGTTCCCATAATCTCCCTCTTCTGGGCGGGGTGGTGGGGCGTGCCGCAGACTGGGAATTCTTTTGTAAAACTTTGATTTTGTCAGCTCCTGGAAGCCGACCCTGCCCATGGCCCAAGGTCCATTTAAACAAGTTGGTGGGCTTCAAGTATTGCTAGAAAAATCTCTCAAGGTGATTTAAAAAAAAAGTTTCAGCTCAGTAAGTTCAAAGACTGGGTTTGTGATTTTCTCTTGGATCTGACTCTTTGGCAAAAAAAATATTACTGTGAAAAAAAAAATCATTTGTTCAAACAAGACAGGTGGACACAAAGGAAATATTTTTAATTATGTAAATTTAAAGGAATTTTTTTTTTTTTTTTTTTTTTTTTTTTTTTTTTACTTTTTGAAAAATTTGTGTAAATTTTACTTCCTCCCTTTCGGAAAGGTGATGGTACCTTTAGTCCAACAATGGCAGAATTTCTATGAGATGAACAGCCTCTCACAGCCAGCTTAAACATTAATCCTGGAATTAATTTTGGTTGCATGCAGCTACAGCCTGAACAAGTCGGTTCATCTGCAGCAGCACCTCGGCACCCAGACCACACATGATGTGCTGGACCAGGCTAAGGGGGATTACAGCATATCCATCCCTTCTCACAAGAGCAAATCCTCTCCTATTATGCCACAGTGACAACAGCTAAGTACAATCCGTTCATACAGAGGTCAAAAATTTTCCTATTTTATCCCATTTTTGCTCTTCCAAAGGGATTCTGAACCAGCGTGGAGCAGACGACTCTGCAGGGTACACAAGCTCCTGCTGGTCCTTATTATGGAGAAAAAGCTGGAGGGGCAAAAACTGACCCATCTCTGGGGACAAAAAAGGCAAAGAGAAAGTTCTGGGGAAATCTTGGAGCAGCACTCCCAGTAAAGGGGCTCCATGAGAGCTGAAGAAGGACTGTTAATAAGGGCATGGAGTAGCAGGACAAAGCTTCAAACTAAAAGAGTGGAGTTTGGATTAGAAGTAAAAATAAATTCTCCACTGTGTGTGTGGTGAGACACTGGAACAGGTTTCCCAGAGAAGCTGTGGATGCCCAATCTCTGGAAGAGTTCATGTTGGATAAGGCATGGAGGATAGGGATTGGAGCAACCTGGTCTAGTGGAAAGTGTCCCTGCCCATAGCAATTGTCTTGGAACTGGATGATTTTTAAGGTGTCTTCCAACCCAAACCTTTCAAGGTTTCTGTGCTGACAAAGGGACAAGGTGCAAGTGAGACCTTGCCAGAGGACAAGAGCCATGTCAGCAGGCAGTGATGTCCCAGCCCCTTGTCCACCACAGTGCCCAACACATCACACAGCCACACTGCTCAAGCTCACCCCACGCCCGGCCAGGCTGGCCCAGCCCCGTTTGTCACGAAATCACCAACACTGCAGGACAAAGACGTCTGAGGCAGCCACCTCCTCACCCTGCATCACATGAGACTTCACACAATGGGTCAGGAGAAAGCACAGGAGCCTACCCTTTGCCTGGGGCTCCCAACTGTAATGTATAAGATAATTATAAGGCTCCCTTCACACAATGTGGAAATCTGGTGTGCATCTGTATCCCTCCTCTCCTCTGGGGCAAATCCAGCAGTCTTTTGACAGCCAGCAGCAACCCTCCCAGAAGATCACAAGCCCTCCAGAGAGGAACATCTTGTACCCAGTGCACAGCCACGGTGAGAGCTGTGTGTGGCACAGCGCAACAGCACAAGGCACAACCTGTGATCAGAGCTGCAAAAGTCATTTTTAATCCTCAGAGAGCATATGCCAGATGCATTGGGCCTGGTTTTTGCTGTCTCCTAAACAGCTACACAGACTTGTCCCAAAGGTAGGCTCAGCTCCATCTTTGCAATAAGCCACCACTCCCTTCCATAACCTCCTCCTCTCATAAAGACTTTTTATACCTCAGTAACAGCTCCTCACCTGGGCTCCATGCGTGAGACTGACTTTGGGTGGTGTTCTGGTGACTTACACCAGAGAAAATCCAACACAGACTTTGACCATTGCAGTGTCCCTATCACCTCTAGATTCCTGCAGCTTGCAGGATATTAAAGGCCAGAATGTCTAGACACATCAGGCATGTGAGGACATCTTCAGTGCAAGTTGGGTGTGATGCCTCCATCAAAGCAGTTGAGCTTGGCATGAAGTGATGAATGGGCTCAGACTCCTCACAGTGAACTCTAGGCATTTACATGACCAAAGCTATCTCCATCCAACTGCTCCTCCAGCCCTATCTGTCTTCTCTATTGCCTAACCAGGAGGTGAGGGACTAAGCCTTGGATTTAGTTGTACTCACAGCATTATGAAATGGGCCTCTGTCATGCAGATGGGCTAAAGGGACTTAATTTTTAATCCCCATGGATTGGATTTCTCCTCTCTGCTGAGGCACTGCACTTTATCCTTACCTCTTTCCCATAACACACAGGCAACATCCACAGAAAGTTGGAAAAGAGAAGTTATTACTGCATAGAAAAGTTCATGGAACCACAGAACATCTTGTGTTTGAAGGGACATTAAGGACATCTAATGACAAACTCCCTGCTATGGGCAGGGACACCTTCCACTAGACCAAGGTGTTCAGAGCCCCATCCAACATTTCCAGGGATGGGACATCCACAACTCCTGCTCCAGTGTCTCAAATGACCTGATTATTTCAATACTGGGGGTAAAATCTTTATGAGGGACATACACCAATGTTTATTTAGGATAATTGCATGAAAAGCCCTCTGAAAGGGCACTCACTGAACATTCAGCTCTCCTCTGCCATCTCAGCAATGGCCACATTTCTAAAATGGGACATTTGTTGTGCTTGCCATGGAAAGTACTTAAGTCCCATTGTCCAGTCAAAGGGGCGATGGTCTTCACCCAAGCAATAGCTGTTCTAGGAAAAGGTCTCTCCCTTCCCCCTTCAAAGTCGCCTTTTCTATGAGTTCTGGAGATTGTATCAGTTACACCCTATGCTATTTTGGTGTGTGTATTTGGTTTGGACTTCGCTCAAATATTTACCTAAGATCGGGGAGGCAAGAGGAAGACAAGGTTCAATGAACTACAACTCCTTTTCTTAAGAGAATTGCTCACTGCTCTGTTTTCTTTCTTTTTCTGTTCCTTTTATTTATTTATTTATTCTTCCCTCACTTATTTCCTTCCTTTACAAAATCTATGGAAAAACTCCTTAATGATGCTATAAATCTTTAGATATTTGGTCCCCTGATTGATATCTATGGATGACTGTTTCTTATTGTGAGTTCCTGCCCCTGTTTTTCTATACACAGCAGAGCAAAAATACATAAGAATTTTGTTAAATTCAATATTTCATGGCCCCAAACAGGGGGGCAATTCACAGTGCCAGGTAACAAAGTAAAGATGCAGGGAGTGCAATCACTGCAGCCAAGAGGGTACCCTGCAGCAGACACAGTTGAGTTACTTTTCAAAGTCCATTTGTGGATAAGAATGAATGTCAGGCTCTGAATTCTGACACTACCACTCCAAACACCTGAGTCTGAGCCTGTGCTAAACCAAGACTTGTTCATACTTAAGTTTAATCAGCAGCACACATCCATAACACAGACATGACGGGCACAAAACATTGCACTTCTCCCATAGAAAAGTCACATGTGGACATTTTAATAAAATGATGAGAGGTCTTTTTCCAGGATGAGCCCAAGACCACACAGAGATGGGGTATGTAGGCATCCTGAGCAGCTCTCTATGCTGCCTTGCATACAGGCATCTTGACCCCTCAGAGCTAGGTGAGAGAGGGCTGGCAGTTTGCTCTCTGACTTATTTCCTGAGATACAAAATAGATGTAGACAAAAAAAGCAGTAACAAAGGCCCGGCAGCTATCCAAAAATCCAGCTCTGACCCTGCTATTTAATCACAAGTCATAGCAGAGAAAGGAATGATGACTTTCTCCCACCAAGTAGCTTTCCCATTTCTTTCTCAAAACATCTACAAAGTGGAGAAAATATTCAAGTTGCCTCATTCCAAGCATTTCTTTTTTGCAATGTCAAGCAGTAAGATATGCCTGAACCACTGATGCTTCCACTAGCAGAACGTGTTTCCATGAAATACAGGTTTCTGAGCCCAAAATTCCTTTCTGGAACACGAAACATTCCGGTCTTGTGTTAAGGTATGCGGCAAACTGAGATGCAAAGGAGTATGCAGGATTAGCACAGAGTTTAAGGTGCAGAGGTCATCAGTGCTTAACAATAACTTTCTCTCAAAAGTCAACAGGGAAAAGCAGGTTGTGAAATAGAAGTAAGAACAAGTCGTAAAAACTCGGAATTATTTGTACTTCTCCAGTCAGCAGAACCAGAAGGACAACGTCTGACGGGAGTGCTCCTATAAAGAATATTCCTCTGTATTATTGATAATTTTTACAGTATTGGTACAGCTTTATAGGTGCTTGTTTGCTGAAAAAGTGCCTGCCTGGAGGCATGTGATGTATGATTAAGTCTCACTCTAGATGTGTATCAAAGGCCACCCACACCCTCTCAAACCCAGGCAGGTTTTCAGTGACCCCACTGAAGTCTAAAATAGCTGGACATGTCTTTCCTCAGCCCACTGTGTGGTCACTGGCTACAAAATGTTGTCTTCAGCAATCACACTGGCTGCATATACCTTATAAAGTCTTAGTGATGATTTATATTATCTTAATTCAGATAATACACCAATATACAGTTGTTTCATTATTAATGTTTATTGAATTATAATCACACATAATTTCTCAGAATGCATTTGTTATGCAATAGAATTTGGCTCAGTAGTTTATGTTAACAGATTTTAACTTATTGGAAATCATTACTTGCTCAGCTCGATTATTTGTCAATTGCATTCAGTTTGGCATCTGGGTAAATTGGTATTTTCTGTGTTTCCTAAGTACATGATTATGTGAAAATTAAGGAGGAGGGGGAAGCCATGTGGTAAATGCTCTCACTTGGTTTCAGGTGCTTTTCCTTTTTTTGTTTATTTTTTGGGTTTTTTGTTGATTTGTTTGTTGTATTTTTTCCTTCTGTGCTAAAAAAATCCACTGAGATATCCCACATAATCAAGCCCAGCACCATTTTCTCCCACCTAAGGCACTACAAGGATCCCCTAATTTGAGCAGGTAGCTGCTCTTGAGGTAAGATAGTGATAACTATAGAACAATTGAGATAAGAGATAACATGAATTGCCCTTAGAAGGGGACTATTGAACTCTGTTGACTATAGAAAAAACACTTCATAATGAAGTGACTATGCACCATGCTGCTGATTTAAGCTCCTCTAGTAAGAACCTGAAGTTTGAGGAAGTTTATTTGGGTCTAGAAGAAGAAACAGGCAACTTTTACAAGGGCTGCTGAGCTGTGTGAAGCCAGCTCCAGCAAATAACTCTGCAGTTTGATCCTGGGTTTATGTAATATGTATACATTAGCTGTTCTTGGAGACAGCCAGACCAGAGCCCCACCAGACAAACAGTCACCCCCAATGGTGATGCACAAATGCACTGAAGCAGAGAAGATGAGGTAATAAATACATAAAGGCATGATCCATTCTTAGATATTTGGGAATAGTAACTGCCTAGCCACTCACCAGCAATTGAAGGATTTATTGATGTCTTGCCATTAACCTGGGAAATGAGCTTGGGCCAGACAGAAGTCAAACACAGGCAGGTTCCCATCCCATCCCATCCCATCCCAAACTGCAAAGATTATTAGTTCCAACAAGAAGGACAGATTTCAACACACACTCAAGCTGCCTTTCTAATTCTGAAATCCTTGCTCTTACAACACCTCTTTTCAAATCAGCAAACATTTTACCTGGATACTGACTTCAGCCTTTGACCATCTATTCTGTGGGTTCAAAACACCAAAGAAAGGGATTTCCCCTCTCCTTTCAGTGGACAACAGAGATGAATGTCAAACTTTAATCTTTCTGCCATCCTTGGCCTTCAGACTGAAGAGATGGTGAAATTTGGAGGCAGAAATGTGCCTTTATTCCAGTGGCTTATTGCTTCTGCCAGATGACTATTCTGCATTTGGCTGCAGAGCTTACACACACACTGGAAAGCAGAAGATGTGAAGAGAACCAAGAAAGATGAGAAATGGAAAGATCAATCACTAATCCCCAGAAAGTACCATTTGTGGGCAGCATGGCTAAGTTTAGAAATCAAAACCTATTTCCCACAAAATAATCGTCACTAGAACAAAAAAGCCTGCAGCATAAATTATTTCCTTTGGACCCTATAATGCAGAAATGCTTTTTTTTTTTAATTCCAGTGTATCACTCCTGTTTCCAAACTGTGTAAAAGTCCTTCATATCAATGCAGTATTAGATAGAGGTTATTCCTCTCACTGTGGAGCTTGCTGCAGATAGAATATCTACATCAACATCATGGTTCCTACCTAGCAAATTAATTCAGAGCATGTCGGCAGTGCGTAATTTTTTCCTCCTTTCTTCTCTCATATTTTCTTTGTGTTTATTTCTGATTCAGTTATCACTAAAATACACATTTTAATTGTATTGTACAAGATTCAAACTTCCCTGGCTTTGAACATTCACATAAACATTTTCGCTCAACTTACCTTCACACTGCCTGGAATCCTTGACAAATGTTTGAGAGCCTGTCCTCGTTATGCAACACAGAGGATTTTTCCAAATATTCACTGAGTTTTCTAATGTACACAGACATCATATACATACATATAACATAGAGATATATAGATGTATGTTTTATAAATAGTGCAATGATATTTTAGACACACATATATTTTGAAAAACCGCTTAGATCTAAAGAATGATGAAGAAATTAAGTTGAATAGCAGGGGTTCTTTACTTGTGAGACTCCATCTGGTATCTGTGCATTCCTGGTCATGCAAGCCATCACACAGAATAATAAAAATCTACTGCAAATACACATAAATTCTGTTGTTATTTTCAAATATTCCTTAGAAACTTTGCAAAGAGTCAGGATCTAAGACTGTCCAAACCTTATTTATTTCACGGGGTGTCAATTTAAACACAGACATTCTCCTTTTGGGGGAGAAATTGGAAAAGGGCTTTTGTATGTATGCATTACAAAAGAATTTTACCCCAATAAGTTTTATGGGCTTAAGAAACACTTTATGACGAGGTAGGTAGACTGGTAGGTTGGTAGGTGGATAGACACACAGTGCTTCCTCCAGCTACTCTGTCACAGGTTTGTTGTTTATTGATTTTCATTCAAGGGGTGTTTTACCAGCATTCAGCACTGTATGGAAACAGAGCATATCAATTCATCTCTCTATCTACCTATTCTTTAATCTACCTATTATTTTATGTCTGTGCATATAAATATGTTGCACAGAGACACAATATTACCTGCATGTAAAATCAATAGCTAGATAACAAGCAAATGATGGATTAACTGAGGGCAGGAGGATTTAAACTTTAAAAGCAAAGAACAGAAGAGCTGGCTTAGGCTGGCTTTAGCTGGCCCTGCTCCACCCTTCTCTTCTGACTCCTGAGCTACCTCTCACCTTCTGGGACCAGACTTCCCACAGTGTCCCTAGGCTGATGCCTTAAAAGCACCTTTCAAATAAACCTGGTGTCAGTCATCCCTTTTTCTTCCCTGCAGCATTGTGTGGCAGCACCTCCCCCAGAGGGATGGAAGGATGTGTGTGTGCGGCAGAGAGGGGAGGAGGAAGGGGGTGTACAACTTCAAAAGCAACCCAGTTCAGAGCACTCAGCCTACAGCAACGAAATTAAGGCTGTGCTTGTCCAGCTGATTGGTAGAGGAGATGAAATCCATACGGTGGTCTCAGCACTCTTCCTAGTGGCCAGGTGCCTGTGTGGTGAATAATGCAGCCAGAATCCCACCTAAAAAACTCCTGACATTTTCATGTTAGAGCTGGCCTCAGCTCCCTACAGCCAGCAGGACACACAGCACTGTGACTGTCTGCTGCTCTCACTGCCACACGTTTGGAGCATTGTTGCTGCAACCACAGATAAATCAGATATCCTAATAGTAAGATTAACATTTATGATATTGCTCCCTCACTGTCCTTTCTGGCAGTGTGCTGCCAGCTGGCTACACATTGCTGCTCCAGTCACTGAAAGGTAAGGCTGGGCTCAAACAATGACTCAGATCCACAGGAAGTGTCACAGCTTGTCATGTACAGTTTTTTCATTGCGTTAGAGCTGAACGGTGTTTAACAGCATTGCCTTTCTCCCACACATGAGTGAAAAAGGCTAACTCACTCTTCCTCTTTCCTACCCATTTACCAGCTACACATTCCCTCCACTTTGGCTGAGGTCCACAGCACCTGACACCCTCTGCTCCTGCTACAGCCCTTCCTATTTCAGAAGTAGGGAAGGGGACAGAAGGTGTTTTGTTGGACTGTCTATCATCAGTTCAGTTTCTAACTCATGAGGAAAATTTCAGTGGAAGTTGAACTCTTCTGGTATGTGGTCTCTCTTCATTTCAGTCTTGAGAAGCTCTGAAATTATATTTGCAGCAGTTCAAAGTCACACACAACAGCAACAAATGCTGAGCCTTTATTCCTGGACTAGCTTTGCTAGTCCTGATGAACTGCATGGAAACATGCTGCAAAACATAGCATAGAGCCATCAGTCTTCACCCACCTAGGAAATACAGATGATCAAATGCTAATCAATACCTTTATTCATACCTTTATTAATGCATCAATACAGTGCAAAGCACAGGGTAGGGAGGAAGCTGTGCTGTCTGGGGAGAAACACCTGGGTTATAATTAGATGGAAAGAAATTCTCTCTTGTGAGGGTGGTGAGGTACAGGTTGCCCACAGAAGTTTTGGATTCCCCATCCCTGGAAGTGTCCAAGGCCAGGCTGGATGGGCCTTGGAGCAGCCTGGTCTGGTGGGAGATGTCCCTGCCTGGCTTACAACACGAGGCTTTCTATGATTCTGTGAAAGACTCCAGACTACAAATTGACTCCTAGGATTTTTTCTTGGCATGTGCTCTTGCACTGTGGTAGCAAGGCTACAAACCAGCTGATTCTTGCCAAGATCTCAGACTCATCCCAGCTGCCCTTTTGTCACTGTGCCCCACGGACAAATTCATCCACTGCACCTTCACATTTTCCCTACTCATGAGTCAAACTACCAAAGGCACAGAACAAAAGAATGAGGAGGCTGCTCCACCTTGCACAAGCTGTAAAAGAAAATAAATCCCAGACACTTTCCCATCAGCTGAGAAGGGAAAATACATTATTTTCTTTCTCCAGCAATGCTTCTCCTGCCTCTATAGATCTCTTTACTATTCACCAGTGGGTGAAAGCTGTTCCCAGCAGCAGAGACAAGTTATCCAACAGCCCCCCCAGCCAGCTGTGCATTTTCCTCATAACAAACCTGGTAATCAGCTGAGGGTCTGGCAAAGGATGCTGACCTCAGAAAATTCTTTGCAAACTAACCTGTACAATGGCAGTGATGTATTGCTGGAAGTGCAGTTTTGTGTTCGGGAGGAAGTCGTGTCTACTAAAAGCTCTGACACCTGATTTGCCTGCAAACAATGCAGCTCCTTCTGCAAGGAATGTCCCTGTGCCTGTGCTGGAGAGGAGACAGGGAGAGAGCTGTGACACAGGGAGCAAGCTGAGAAAACCAGCAAGGAAACCGAGAGCTGGAGCGTGAAAGAGTTTGAACAAAGGACAAGGGCTGGGCAAAATGCCTTCAGAGTCATCAAAACCAGGCAGCCCCACAGGACTCCTCACAGGCTCTGATGCAAGCTGGGAATGCATCATTTCAATGGATTTTAGTTTTGTTGTTCTTCCTCTTTGTCATTTTCAGATGGGGTCATCCTATCAAACTGGATGCAGATTCTTATTTGTGATTGTTATTAAATGTAGCATTCAGCTATTTAGTATAAATACACTGGAACTTTCCTCATGCTCACACTGTATGTCTGTGGGCTGAACAGCCACACACCTTTTCTTTTCACTTCCTTTTATCTCATTGACTAAAAGCACAGATTTTTTTGTTTGAGATTAGTTGAAAGTGATTCTTAGAATAATTTGGCTGATCTACCTTTCCTACCTAAATTTCTTCATTCATACATTTTTGTAAGAATTTCTGGCAGTGTCAGAATTCATAACTTTAGCTTTGAAAATCTGTACCATCTACTTCTAAGAAAACTGTCTGCAAACTGCTACAAGATCACAATCAGACGTTTCCTTCTCTGCTGTTTCTTTTTTACATTTCCTACGGTACCAGTAATGCTATTTCCTTTTAGATCTGCCTCCTGAAGGAGAAGAACAGCTATGAGAAACTGATTTTAAAAAAGGAAGTGAAAAGTGTTTCCAGTCTGTAAACCTGGAGCTGAGCAGGATAATAAAAAGAGGACACAACAGACTATAAATAAACAGTCAGTGCTATTCTTATTAGACCACACATGCAATTATTTCTGTATCCTGTTTAGGATGTTAATAGGAATAGTTTGTGAATAGGAACTAATAGAATGTTAATAAGACTAAAGGTTATATTGATGGATGAAAATAACTGTGACTTATCCAGAAATCCTCCATCCTTGTTCATTAAGCAGAAATTTGCTTATATCATCATTTTTTCATAATCTTCCTAAATTTATTCCCTGGTCACCTGTGTGTCTACCTTACAAATAATAATGTGAAGAGCTTTACAAGAAGCCATCATGACTTTCTGGGTAGTAACCATTTTTCTACTGGGGAAATATTAGCTGAGATCTGGTATCTTAATATAGTCCAATTTCTTTCCCTTTTAAATCACAAGAGAGAGTTCACTGCACCTCAACTGAGGCCTCTTGACTTCTGGCATTAGCTGGTCAAGTTTGTAGTAACACAACCTGGTTTATCAAATAATTTTTTCTTTGTGGAATTTAGTTTTCATTTTATTCCTTCTAGGACCTTGGTCTTTGTGATGAACATGGTTCTTAGTCTCCAGGAGGAATAAGACTGGGATAAGAAGTCCAACATCCATCCCATCACACTGATATCATGTGACAGCTCACTGCAGAGAATACATTTTCTTTGATCTATATTAAACTTTGTCTTTTTTTTTTTTTTTAATTCCTGAAAGTCCCCTTGTTTTACTGAGGTGATAGAGGAGAGTGATACCGTTCACTTTGGTAGTCCAGCACCTATCAACATGATTGCATCTGAGCCCTGACAGATGGGTGAGTGGATACTGTCCAGGACTACATAACCAGAGATGGATTACAGAAGGAGGGACAGACAGGACAAAGTAGATTCCCATGTCAGACCATCCCTGAAAAGTACATGACTATTCCAAACCATGGCCAAAGACAGCCAGATGCAGCTGGCCAGTGGAACAAGCCTTTGGGTCAAGGATGAAGGGAGATCACAGCCATGTGCCAGAATACCATGAGCTCTGGATTTGGCTGGGGGAAGATATGAGGCTGGACATTTATGTGGTCAGGAGCCTCACAGAACTTCCTTTGTGTAATTCCATCTGAAAACACAAGTTCTCATCTGAGAACGTAAGAGATTGTGTGAGCACTGCAGAAGGGCAAGCAGAGGACTTATTCTAACAAGACAAGCCAGCTATTATGAGCCAGTCTCAGTTTCACTTTGAAGCCTAGAAACACACTGAAACACATTACTCACTGAAGCATTTGTAAGCAAGCCAGGGAGTAATAAGATAGAAGATGAAACATGAGTTTGTGAAGAACAAATCATGTCAAATCAATCTAATTCCCTTTAATGCCAGGATAGTTGGCATAATGGATGGAGGGAATGTGAAAATCTGATATAACAAAACTATTCTAAGGTTTGTTGCACAGTCCTGTAAGTCATTCTTATCAGCAAACATGCTCCTGAAGCCTGGTTATGATCACTGAAAAGCAGGTGCAGAACAAGTTCTAAAAAATACTCCAAGTGTGGCAGAGATGTCCCAGAGTTTGAAAAGCACTCGATGACAGACTGGGCAGTGCCTGCATAGAATCAGCACACAATGCTATTGAGAGACAGTTTTCAGAAGCTACAGAAAAGATCAGGATTCATGTTTTCTGGGTAAACTGGAGAAATGGTCAGAAATCCAAAGGAATTATGTTTAGCCCAAGTAACCATGGAACTGGCCTGGTAGGGCAGGGCTTTGAGCAAACTGGTCTCATGGAAAGTGTCCCTGCCCATGACAGGGGTGCTGGAATGAGAAAGTCCTAAGGTTCCTTCCAACCCAAACCATCCTATGGCTCTATGAAACATATACTTGGGAGCTCAGAGACATAAATTCCTAACAGGTGGGAACTTTCCAGCAGGACAGGTATACACGTACTGAAGAGAGATGCAAGGACAATTTTCAGAAATAAGCTTTGTTTGGTCAAGAGAGGGGGAGGTTCAATGAGGACAATCAAGCTTTCCTCACATGCAGAAAATGTTGTTTTAGTGATGATGTTAATCATTGTTTCCCAGTGGCACTGAGGATAGGACAGGGGGAAAAAATGTTCAATCTGCTGCAGGAAGGATTTAGGTTATCTATTCAGAGTGCATGCTGAATAACAAGTCCCATAATCACAGAGTCTGGATATTAAGGGAGGTTGTGGAATCTTGCTCCATAACCTTTAAGGCCACAGTAGATGGATATCAGATGGATATCAGCTTGGCTATGTCTAGCTCCCACTTTTGAGCAGAGTGGGACTAATGTCATCTTGTCTGCCTGGACAAAAGCATGAACCATCTACATGGAAGGAAGACAACACACCCTGTATTTAAATGATCCAATTTTTCTCCAGGATGAAGATGATACTTTGCTTCAGATTTCTGTAATACAACAGCTTTCATATTCATTTTCCTCATGTTAGACAAGTTTCTTCAGGAACTATAGTGATAGGACAAGGAGTAATGGGTTCAAATTGAAAGAGGGGAAAATTAGGTGAGCTATAAGGAAGAAATTCTTTATTGTGAGGCTGGTGAGGCCCTGGCACAGGTTGCTCAGAGAATTCATGGATGCCCTATCCCTGGAAGTGTTCAAGGTCAGGTTGGAGGGACTTGGAGAAATCTGGTCTAGTGGAAGGTGACCCTGCTCATGGTGAGCTCTAAAGTCCCTTCCAACCCATTCTGTGATTCTATGATTCTATAAATTGTTCTTGGCTTTTGGATTTTTACTTCAAAGCAGTGGAAAAATTAGAAAAATTGGGGTCCTTACAGAATTGATTCACATATAAGCTCTTTTGAATGGTAGAAGAGAACTTTCATTGCTCCTGTCTGATTTCCCATATAGGCCTGTGAGAAATCCACCTCAGGTCTAAGTCAAATTGGTCAGGTGAAGCATAGATTTCAGAAAGGTATCTAGCCATATTATAAGAAACATGAGAAGGAAAAAAAAATACTTTCTCAATTTAGCAATTTTTCCTGAAGTTGGTCTCACCGACTAAAACACAAGTGAGATTTGTGAGACTTCATTTTTAAGCTGTGGCTTTTTCTTCTTTCTCTTTCTGCTGAGTTATTTTGGAAGACTTTTTTCCTACAATCAAATTCACCTAGGGATCTGCTAAGAAAATAAGTCCTCAAGATTTTGTTGGTGTGGGATAAGGGCAACTGCAACCTCAGAAGTACAGTTACACTAATATTTCATTCTTGGCTGAGGTTCGATCTAAGTTGTAGTGGCTGGAGGCAAGTTTAATTCCCTCCATGTGTTCAGTGAAAAGAATCCATTGGAAGACTGTCACTCCCTTGGCATATGACTTTTTTTTCACTCTGGGATACCATGAGGTCTTTCGTTCCATTTCACTTCACAGTCTCTCCATTGAGAAGCTGTGATTTATTGGCACAGGCAAACACAATATGAATAAAGCCTTTATGCTTTCTCATCTGAGATGTAACTAAAAAGTTCAATGTGGTGCTTAGAAATTTTTACATTTTCATACTAGATCACCCAACAGAATGTTCCCATGGAGTGCTAGAATGTCATTTAAGCTGAGTCAGTAAAAGAAAGAAAAAGAAATATCCTGGGTAGGAAAGAAGGGGAGGGCAGGGGAGAGGGAGACAGAGAGGAGATGCCACCATGTTTTGATGGAATGTCTTAATTACATTTTGGTGTCTTGAGGACAAAGAACTGGGATGGGGAGAGGGGGAAGACTGGGCCCACTGAAAATTCCCAGAAATGGGGTATATTATCTATGATAGAACCATGCTGCTTCCTTGAAATCAAAACCTTTAAGGAAAAATACCAATTCATCCTGAAAGAACTAATACCAAGGGGGAAATTCGTTATTTCTGGTACTGTTTCTGTGGAACATGTGTTCCAGTTACATTTCTGTGTCATTTCTGCAGTGTGAAATTGAGAGCATGAAACTATTAGTTTGGTGGCCTGTGCATCAGAAAAGGGATGAAAGCTGTCTGACAACTGTCCAGAAAACTGGCCTCTTTCACTATGAGTTGTTTGTAGAGAGGAATTTAGAAAGGAAAAACAAAATCCCAGACTATCGATTAGATAAAATCTTGAAATCAAGATGCACTTACAGCCATTGAGGGTGAAACCTTCTCACTTAATTCTTCTACACTTGTAGGGGTTTGGAAACATGGATGGGACTCGAGCATCTCTGGAAACAAGGGACTGGGGAAAATAAGGAAGGAAAGGGAGGGATGTGATACCTGGGAAAGAGAAAATCCTGTGAGCTCAGGCTCACATTGGCTGATGAAAGCACTGGTGAGGCTGTGCAAGGTTCACTGGAGGATGCACAGGTATTCTCCACTGAGACACAGGAGCTCTGCCTTCAGCCACACCACCCAGTGATTTCATAAGAGACCAAGAAATGACCTACAAGGCCTGTGAGGGGTTTTGTTTTCAAAAGAAAGTATTTCAGGTGCTGACTTGTATTTCTGGTGAAAACGGAAGCGTTGAAGTGTGAGTAACTCAGCTCTGGCTGGATGTGACCTGCCTCTGTCAGGGATGTGGAGGGTCTGGAGATCACAAATGTCACCCCTGGCTGGAGCAGCTTGCTCAGGGATTAATTATGGTGATGTCTGTGCCCTACACAGAGGAGCTGTACCCCGAGTTCTGCACTGCAAACCCATTCCTAAGTGGCACTTTGCATGCAAAGGGCTCATTCTCCCCAGGACAGCCCTTGAGAGCTGGGTCCTGGAGCCAGTTCTCCATGTGCTTCACACAAGGAGGGGCATAATCGGACTGGGAGTAATTTAAAATCCAGAAACAAGCCAGGAGCTTGGCTGGCCTTGGCTTCTGGGCCTCCTTCAGAGCAAGGGACCTTAATGCTTGTCTAAATCCTCTGCTGCTCCAGTCTTTAATCTCCATGGGTCTCTTTTCCCCACCCATCAGATGAGGATGCCTTTGCTCTTCTGTTTATCTATTTAAAATTTAGCCCTAATGTAGTTCTAGTGCCTGCTCTGGAACTAGTTTCATTTATGCCAGGGCTAGAAGAAGGTAATTAAAATCTACCTGTATTTGTCTAGCAGGTTATGTATCCTAAATACACATCCCTCAAAGAAAGCTCGACAGTTTCTGCTGTCCTGACTAACTTCTCATCAAACTAAGGGACATGAATGCTTCAATTTCTTTTTTCTTTTTTTTTTTTTTGGTCTTTCATTCTGAGTAAGAAACAAAGAGAGAAGGAAATGATGACATTCATACCTTTAGAAAAGGACAAATGAGCATTTCCTGCTTCAGAAGATCACCTTCTTCACAAGTTCTGTTTAAGCATTCGTTTGACAGCTGTGAGTTGTCTACATAAAATATGAGAGTTGGAAGAAACAAATATATTCTTGGTCTTTAATGGTGTGGTATTTATACATGAGAAAAAATATCTGGTCATTCATATTGACACCTACCAAAACTGCAATTTCCTTGTTAACAAATGACATAAAAAAGAAAATTCTGAAATGCATTAAGTAGCAGAGAAGTGTCCTTACTTAATGCTTCATAAATGCTTTTGAATCATAAACACCTACTAGTAAAAGTTTAAAAAATACTCACCTTTAATTCACCTACAAGAAAGTAGACCAGATACCTTTGCATTTTTGTTTTGCTCAGAAGATTACTGAGAAAAAATAAATATTTAGATCTTAAAGACAGAGATCAGTTCAGAGTAATATTGACACAGTCACCTGGAATTTTTCCGTAATGGGTCTTGGCTGTGTAGTGAGTATTCATCTAACCTCAATTGCTTAAAATAGCCTGCCAAAACCAGAAACAATGACAACTGTAAGGTAACACTGATATGTAACTACCGTAAGTGTCAAGGGAAGTTGTACAAACAAGGGGAAAATGAAGCTCATTTCAGCTGGGATAGAGCTAATTTTCTTCCCAGTAGTTGGTTAGTGTTGTATTTTGAATTAAGTATGAAAATAATATTGATAATGCATTGATGTTTTAGTTGTTGCTTAGTGCTTACCCCAAATCAAGGACTTTCAGTTTCCCAGGCTCTGCCAGTGAGGAGCTGCACAAAAAGCTGGAAGGGAGCACGGCCAGAACAGCTGACCAAACTGGCCAAAGGGATATCCCAGATCACAGCAGGTCATGCCCAGGATATAAACTGGGAGGAGTTGGCCCGGAGGGGCCAATCACTGCTTGGGATAGGCTGGGCTTTGGTCAGCAGGTGCTGAGCAATTGTGTTAGACACCACTTGGATTTTATTCCTCTTACTGTTATCTCCTTTTTCATTGCAATTCTTATCAATGTCATTGCTATTGTTGTAATGATTAGTATTATTGTATTGCACTTTATTTCAGTTATGAAACTGCTCTTAACCCATGGTTTTTACCTTTTTCTTGCTTTCCTCCCCATCCCTTTGAGGGCCAGTGACTGAGCTGGCCCTTCACTGTAAGCCATGTGGTTCTTTCTTGCCTGGGCTTAAACCATGGCAAGCTCATATTACCTTGGTTCTCATCTCCTGTCTGACAAAAAGAAATATAATTATCAACTATCAAGCTACCAGCCACAGATCTTTCCCTAGTCTAATATTCAAAGAACCTTGATTAACAAGAGAGGTGGTAGAAACAGCAGCAGAGCTGGTGAAGTGTGATCCCTCTGTACTCTGCAGAGCCTTAATGAAAAGCTGGAATGACACCTCTGATCATAACATCTTTACCACTTCTCCAGCAGAAATTTGCCCCTCCTTCCCTGCAGACATACACATTTCCCACTGCATATCCCTTCTGGCACTTTATAAGCTAGATGACAACATGGGCATTACAGGTAAGATTTACAGCCTTTGGTTGATACAGAATTTAGTTATCTAGTCAAAACCATTTGTGTGAGATCTGCCTATACTTAGAGAAAGAAAAGGTCATTCATGCAGTCAGTAGGTGTTTTCCACAGGAGAAAAAATTTCCCTACTGAAGTGTCTGAAGTGTCTGAATACAGAAGGTTAATTTACCTGCTGAAGAGCTTGTCTGTGGGAGACAAATATCCTTGGACAGGTTTGTGGAGTCAGAGACTGGGAAGACACAGTGTGGCTCAAACTAGGGCCTGAATCCTTGGATTGAAACCTGTGTTTCACCAGTCCCCTACCTTGAAGCAGTTAATCAGAGGTGGATATGGGCAGAAAAAGCACAGTGATGTCACTGCACAGTTTTTGTCACCAGCACAAAGGTGGCAATTTGACAGGAACCATTTCTGCAGAGCAAGCAGTGCATGAAGCACACCATCCTACAGTGTTCTGCAGTACAGAAGTCTCAAACATACCCACCAATATTGTTGTTTGGGGTGTCATGGAGTTTGTAAAAAACACTGCATGTTTCATGCTACGAGAGTCTAAGTTATTTTCAACCATTATCTTTAGTTCTGCAATAAGTTTTCTGGAATCATTATCATTTAGACTTTCAGGACAGGGGTTCCCCTGAGGTTGGATTTATCTCCTTATCTTAAAGCATCTATGACACAGATGCCTACATCTAAGCTAGTCGTCCTCAGTTCCCTTTACAGTCAATAGAGAGAGGAAGAGGCGTCTGGAGAAGGTGATTCATCTCATATCTCATCCTGATATATATATATATATATATATCAAACAAGAATCAGATTAATTGCTCTCTAGAGATACCTGGTTATCTCTATTGACAATAAAAGCAGCCTAGAGTGACTAACTCAGACTTACCTGCCCATGTGTTGGTTCCTACAGTTAGCTGAGATAAATCCCAGCCAGAGCTTCCTTTGATCAAGCAATTCAACCACTATCATGAAATGTAACAGATAAGAAGGGCAGGAGTGGATGAACAGGAAGGACAGAGTAATTGTGTGTTACCCGATCAGGAATAAACACACCAGTGAAGGTTTCATAATCTTACACTAGCCTGAAGATATCTTACTTTCCATTTGTCCAAAGGGAACCTGAGGGGAACGCTGTACCTGTCCTCAGGAACATGCTCCTATCTCTTCACGGTAGCCTCCCTCTGTAGATCAGAGCTGGGGATTCCCTGAGCTGACTGGACTCATCAAAGCCTCTCTCAGCAAGTGTGAACATTACAAATTACAGCCACCTCAAGATCTCACCCCTGACCTTCTGCTTCAGGACTTGAGTGATTTCTGTTTGGAGTTCAGATTTTCATTGATGATACAGCCTCGTTGTGCCATTACGTCGATGTGAGAGAAAAAGAAATCTGAGAAATACTTTATTTTGTTTTTACAACAGTATTATCCCTGCCATGATTTGAAAATGATGCTGCACCAGAAGAGGATAAAGCTAATCCTCCTCTTCACATGCAGTTCCTAAGGGACAAACTTACAAGTCACTCTGTCCAGTCTTGGACCAAACTGGGTCCAAGATTGGTGAGAATCTCCATTTCAAGTACTTTTTCAGCTCTCTAGGAAAATCTGCTGTTTACTTGTCTTTTCCCAAATTTGATTTTTTCAATTTCTTCTTATCCTACAATAAAAAAACCAAACCAAATACTCTCGGCCTGTGCTGGCTGTTTGAAAGAAGGGAAAAGGAATAAATCTGGCTTCAAAAACTTTTGACAGTTGGCGTGGTAATGAGCCCATTCCGACTGAAATTACCTCATTGCTGCTCATTTTTCCTGGCTACCAATCGATTTACAAACCTCTTTTAACATCTAGAGAAGTGTTAATGAATCAAGTGTTTAAAAATAACATACACCAGGAGGTTGTAAATTACAGCCCCAGCATCCTTTGAATGAATTCACATCCCACATTTCCAGCACCCACCTGGTGCCCGTCTGCTGCAACATGGGTGTTCATTCAGGGTCTGAATTTATTATCCACAAATATGTGTTTGGGCTTCCACCAAGCCTTGACTCATCAGCATCCAGCTCAGCTGTCAGTTCTGACACAGCAGAAGAAGGGGGAGAGAAAACAGTGGTCATGAGGTGGTGTCATGGCCTTAAGGAGATGAAGCAGGTCGAGGACCAAGGCCAGCTCTGGCCATCCTGAAGGAATGTCAGAGCAACAGCATGCCATGGGCAGTGCTGAATCAGTGCACCTCACACATTTCACTTCTCCCTGAAGGTAGATCAGGTACCTTTTAGTGTGGTTATCTAAAGCAGCACCCCTGGCATGCTGTTAGTATGGACTTTTTGTAGAAAATTCAGTTTTCCTGGCTGTCAGCAAACCTAAGATCGAGAGGTCGACTGGCAGACTGAGACATCAGTAACTTGACGCTGTAGCAGAAAAGAGTAAATGTTTTTCTGGACATGACACCTATTGTGTGTAACTGAAAGTAGCAGCAATGCAGCTCTACTCAGAACATGAAACTTGGGGTTTTGCTTTCAGGCTGAGCATTATTCTTCAAAAATAATGCTGAGAGAGTGGAAGGAGTCAAGAGAAGAACAAAAATAAAGATTAAAATTTAGGAGAACTGACAAAAATGGTTGGTGGGGCAGAGTTTCTAAGGTCGTCTCACCTATTCCCCCTGCAGCTGTGACATGGAGCAGGAAGTGTAGTTTGAGCTGGGTTTAACTAAAATCTGGGCACAGCAATGTGGAACACATTCTCTTCACCCTGCTTCTCCAAGGGCTTTTCAGGAAGCAACCTTTATAAACAAGAACAGTGTCATGCCTGAAAGCTGACTCTCACCTGTCCTTCTGTCCCATCAAACCAGACAAACCTTATGGATTCAGCCCAGCCCAAAGGAAGGATAAATCAAGACTGGAAAATTATTCTGTAAGACTCCTGGGAATGATCAAGTCAATCCTTCTCCTAATGATGTCAATGGCAAAGCACGCAATGACTGAGGTGGCAAGAAACTAGGCTTTAAATCTCTTTAATTAGAATATAAGAGTAATTTTTGTTAACACTTTTCTTAGTGGTGTGTATATATATATGTCTACTTCTTAATGAAGTAGATGGATTCTCATTCAAAACCAGCACACTGGCACTCACAAAGGCAGACAACATTAAAAATGTTACCAAGATTAAAAAATAAAAACCTAACCAAACCAACCAAACAAAAAAACCATGGGGAACAACTGGATTTTGTGATTCAGTGATAACATTTACACATCTTATCTCTTGGCCCAGAGGACTAGTCTTCTCCCACCAGGCAATTTGTTCCATCTTAAAATGTGATGGTAATCAGCAAGTGGAAGCAAAAGGCCATCACTCACTCATTTGAGTCTTCCTTGGCCACCAAATAAAACTCATGCTATTCACATATCCAGAAGATCTAGGATTGCATGTGAATGAGTAAAGAGCCCAACACAAGCCACTTTATTGTTCTCTGGTTCATATCTAAAAAAATCCTGGTTTCAGACTGTGAGCAAAACTCTTGTATCAGAGAGAAAAAAATTATTCCTAAGCCCACAAAAAAGAAAGGAGTTCTGTAAAAACCAGGATAGACTAGATTTCATGCAAAGTGTCAAGACAGATTTTGGTTTTGCCCAAAAGAATCTTCTAATTCTGTGAAGATAGATGGAAATGCTGAAAAATTCTCTCCCTGTTTTCAGGACTTTACTCCAGGTTTACAGAGATGTAATCAAGGACTAAATTTAACTCATTGTGTTATTATTTTTCAATCCAAACCACCTCTTAGTAAAACAAATGCACTGAAAGGCTCACTGTGGGAAAATAGCACCTGTCAACCAAAGGGATTTTCTGAAAAGTAAAAAAGAGACTTATATTTTTTACTAAAGTCGACAAAATTTAGGTCGTTGGTTAAAATGCCAAGATATCTTCGATAACACATTTACACACCTATAAAAACAAAAGTTCACTCAAAAATTCCAATAAATGGTCCTTAGGTTGTATAAGAGCCATACAGCTGCAAAAACATCAAATATGCCTCTAATAGATTTTAAAGCAACAGTCAAAGAAATTTTTGTATACAACTTCTAACACAGTTTTAATTTGTCCTTTAAAATTTGAACTCCTCATCAATTAAAAAGCAAATATTCGGATTTTGAACGGGAGACATCACTCTGTCCTCAGTCTGAAATTTCCATTTAGATCCCAAGATGTGCCCAGCCAAATTTCTTCTTTAGCAAGACAAATATGAGACAGAAAAAAGAAATAAAAGACGGGGGGAAATTGTGGGTGAAAATGGTGCGAAAAAACATCCTCAGCTGATGTAAATCTGCTTGGTGCTAATGAAGTGTGCAGGGTTACATCAGCTGAGGGATTAATCCAGGTCTCACACTGGACTCAAATTGAAAGCTGAGAAATGCCAAATGCCATCACAATGTGAACACATTGAGAAAATAAAAAGGTAAACTGAAATAATGAGGGAAATCAAGGCTCCACATTAAACAAGGCCCCATCACACACTCAGTGAAATCCAAGCCAAATAATAGATTCCAACACAGCTTGTTAGGAGCACAACAGTTTTCCAAACATTTACATTCATATTTTACTGGACAATGTATGGCCTGAGTTCCTATTAAGCCATTATTACATTTTGCAGACATCATTTTGACACATTTTTGAGCGAGCTGGAAGCCCTTGTTTATTCAGCTTTCCCCTTGGGCACTTCAAGAAGTTATTCTCCTGTAATTCCAGTTCTGCTTTGCCTAGGTACACCTTTTACAATCATAGTTGTGTTATTAACTCAATGACTGACTGACAGAAGTGACTGGATTTTGAAACCTTGCCACCAAAGCCACTCCATCCACACAATGGTGACTTAAGAGTCCATAGAAGGGAAATGTAAAGGGAACAAAAGACTTTTTAAGTAAGGGGGGAAATTTGCCCAGACCAAAACCAACATCTTGTCGAGACAACAAAAAAAAAGTTGTAGATAGTCTACCAAAAATCCCATCAGCTATCCATGTTCCCACACAAGCCATACATTTTATCCCCTTGGTGCTTCTTTGTGCCTGTATGATAAAGACAGACCATCAAAGAGCACCTGACTTCCACAGACCTGAGTCAGATTAGAATTCATGGTGTTTCCAGCACTGGTAGTCATCCAGAGGATTTGCTGTCATCAGTAATAGCTCAAAGACACAGTTCAAGCACAGTGTCTGGAATAGGTGAAGACAAAGTAATAAGGTGTCATTTAGGGTTATAAGATTTGAACTAATTTCAGCATGAGTACACAAGGCAAAAGTCTTGTTGAAGGCAAAGCCAAGAAATGACATAAAAATGGCCATGTCTTGTGAAACCAAAGGTCTAGCTGGCATTAACCCTGTCTTCAGCAAATTCAACAGGAAGTGCCAGGCATAAGACATGAGCAAGGAAAAGAGAGACCTACATTCTTAGAAGACCATTTTCTATCCTGCTAACAAACTGGTTCAAGACCCTCCTTGGTTAGAGATAAACATCCTCAGAAGGACTTGAATCAGTTTGTGAATATCATCTGCAAGGTCCCTTGGAGGACAGTCCCAAGGTTCACCCATATGTTGTAAGAGTAACCTTTTGTTTCTGTTTTTGTTGTGGTTGGCACTAACTTGCTTTATTTTACACAGTCTACTTCTTTTATTGAAAAAAAAAATTAAAAAAAAGAAAAAAGAAAAAAAAAGAAAAATCAGATATTAAAAATTCCTTATTTTCCTTCTCCAAAAATGGAGAAGTAACCTCTGTTATACCAGTTCTTTTGAAGGGTGAACAGTTTTGGTCCAGTTATTCTAGTTATAATATTTTTTTTCAGTTCTGTCATATCTTCTTCGAAATTAGGAAAACCACGATCACTGCACATAATATTCAAAGTGTGGGAGTCAGGTTGGACAAGACCCTGAGCAACAAGATCTAGTGAGTGGCATCCCTGCCCATGACAAGAAGTGAAAACCAGATGATTTTTGAGATTCCTTCCAACCCAAACCATTCTATGATTTTATTCTATGATTTTATCACTTTATATATATTCAGAGACACATTGATGTTTTCTAGTTTGTTCTCTGTTTTTTTCTTAGGAGGTATCAAAACCTAAATTACTTTTTGACATCTATCAAGCTTTGACCTGATATTTTCATCAAAATACAGTTCCAAATTCAGTATTTCTGAGTAACAAAAAAAATCATTCTCAAGGTGGAACCTGAATATAAAGACCCAGATCTTAATATGGGTCTGAATTTCTCAGAGGAACCATCATCATCTCCAGAGACAGAAAACATATACAAAGGATACAAAGCTCAACAAATTAGTGACCAAATGGAAGATCTGCAGAGTTCCAGATCTCAGTTTAAAGGCTCTTGACAATATTTAAAGAATATTACTGCTGTCCTGTTGAAAGTTAAGACACAATATTAATATGCAACTAAGACTGACAAAGCATGTATTTCTCCTCAAAAACAAATAAGCAGAAACTGCCTAAAGTTTCAGAGTGTACAATTTCCCTTTTACCTCTATTTGTCATCCTCTTTGAGCAAAGTCATGTAAAGAAGCTTCTGACTGACCTTCCACAGGAAAATTCCAACTTCCAGAAAGAATCATTAAAGACTAAAGACTATTCCCCTACAAATTCTGGGCTCAGTTATATTCACACTGTGGTTTTTTTTATCTAGGTCTGCAAGAAGACCTTGGAAGGAGTATAAATCTACTGGAATATTTTCCTTTCAGACTGAAGACTATGCAAGGTAGAACTTAAGAGCATCTAAAACAGGACTTTTTAATGTTTTCTGGGTTTTTTTCTAAACTACTTTCTTATTTCATAGGTAGAAATACCTATGAAACACCTTGATCTTTGTGCCATCAAACCCATTCAGAATTACGTGTACTATTTTCCTTACCATTGCTTAAAAAGATTTGAAAGAAATTTGCGCCTTATATTATGATACATTTTACTCTAAAATCAGTCAAGTTTTTCTGACTGAAGTGGAACAGTCTCATAAGTGGAACTATCCTGGATGGTACATATTCATTTTGATATCAAGGCAGAAAGGTAAGATGGCAAAGGATCCTTAAAACATTAATTAAAAGGGCTATGAGGAGAATTAGGCTTCACGTGGCCAAATCCAAAAGTTTACAACAGAGGAGAGACACTCATCTAGAGAATGTTTAGACTCCCTAGTAAATCAATGAAGAGAAGAGAAGTAGGCACTTCCAGGCTGAAATTCATTGCATCATTCTAAACAAGGAATCTAAAATTAGTGATGTGAATCATGCTCTAGGAATTAATTTTTTTTCTCCAGTCTATATAAAGAATGAGAGAGATGAGCTCAGATGAGGGCCTCTACTCAGGAAATACTTCAAGTTAGCTGGGATGATTTCAGTTCCTCTTTCTTTGCTAGCTTGAAACATTTTAGATTGGCAGCATCCTGATTTAGGGAGTTACAGAAATTAAATATTCATGACAGATGATATGATGGCATCTAAGTCATTGGAATTGTTGCCATTGACTTTAAAGGCACGAGTTTTACCTGGGATGGAGCCTCTCCTTCCTCAGTGTAGTTGACTAGAAGTTCAATATCAAGCAAACTTAAGATCCCTGTGAAGTCCATAGAGAGGCACAACCCTGATTTTAGTCACTCTGTACTGAAAAGTTGTCCAAGGAATGTGTGATGAATATACAACTGCTGGTGCCCATGTGTCCCAGCAAGAGTAGCAGCAATCCAGAGAACTAGTTTGTATAAGACTCCTTATTTTTAGGAAGCTAAAATTAATTGTGATTAATCCATATTTAGTCTATGTTTTATTCACTGCATTTCTTCTTTTTCTAGTTTTAGAGAATATACGGTAATAATAGTTGCAATATTTTGAAAGGAATTATATCATAAAACCACAGAATGGTTTGGGTTGGAAGAGACTTTAAAGATCATCCAGTTCCACCCCCTGCCATGGGCAGGGACACCTTGCACTAGACCAGGTTTCTCCAAGCCCCATCCAACCTGGCCTTGGACACTTCCAAGGGTGGGGCTTCCACAACTTCTCTGGGCGTCTTGTTCCACTGTCTCCAGTTCCCTTCTCATAGGAAAGAATTTTTCCTTAATATCTGATCCCAACTTACTCTCTTTCAGATTGCAGCTACCCCCCTTGTCCTGTCACTACATGCTTTTGTATTGGGAAAATGTTTTCTGTAGCTGCTAATTTATGCCATGTTTCCCACTGGGCTAGAATGTCACCCATCAAAGATATTCTCTGGTTCCAAGTGACCTTTAAAACTCTTTGTCATAAATAACATCCCAGCCCAGTGCAGCGACTGGTTCAGAAAGCTTGATTAGACACGTACACCTCTACAAATCACTTCCCCTTCTTCCCTAAGTCATGAACACATTTGAAGAGCTCTACTTCCTAAAGAAGTCATTCCAAGCTGAAGAATAGCTCTTCCTTTTTTTTTTTTTTTCTATTTTCAGCCTGATTTTCAGTGTAAGTTTGGGACAAAACCTGGAGGGCAATGTACACTACATGTAATATTTAGTCATTTTGTCTTCTCCTCTCACAGGTAAATATAGCAAGGCATTTCTTCCTTTTGTCTCTTACAGATCAGTATTTTTGCTAATGCTGGAATTATTTTTTCCCTAAATTCAGTAGCAAGCTAAAGTTCCCTCGGGACTTCTTGGGACACTGTGAAACTTTTTATTACTGTTATATTATGAATATACTTCATTTATTATGCTGACGTATTTCAAGATAAATCTCAAGATTTACTGCAGGGAGGAGTATCACTGTAGGAGTGCAATTTTTACTGAGAAAATATGTTTTGGGGTTTTTTTTATTTGGAAGGATTGTCAATCCTTTGTAAAGACTGTTAATCTAAATTCTTAGGAAATATTTTAAGGGTTGTTAATTTGATTTCTTTAAGCTCCTTAAGAGGAAAATTAAAACCAAGAGAAAAAGAAATCAAAGATTTCAACAAGAGGCAATACATAAATGATGAGCAAATTTAGCTCCACAATTCCATGAAAAGGTTGTGGCATCAACCCAGAAAGTTGTGTATGAAGGGTTCCTTTTCAGGCTCACCACAGAGATTTTTGTGTCCATATATCTTGCCTGTCTTTCTGTAAAATGAAGATAAATGTGCTTTGGTACTTCTTGGAACCTGGAGTTACCAGGTTTTGTGTATTCTTGTGAAGAAGAGCACATGACTCCTTTAGATTTGAGCTATTCAATGATTTTCCATTGAAATTATCTTCTGATGGAAGATACATGTTTTACTAATGTCGAAACACCACAGCTTCCTTAGAAAGCAAAATTCCAAATTTCTTCTGCCTGTTTGTTTTAGACAGATGTCAGCCTGGACTTTGGGCCTTTGCTCCTTTTTCAGGGGTTTCTAATAAATCAGCTACACAATTGTAATTGATGCATGACGCACTTGGCTAATTCCCACTCAACCAGCTTCAACACAGCAGACATTTGTTTTACACTTCCCCACATAAGACAGATAGTTTATTTGCCATTCTTGATTAGTGGCTGTCCTTCAGTTAAGATAATCCAGAACAGACCCTCTTATAAATGGGATGACCAGAGACATCAAAAATCCTTTCAACAGAATTAGAATAACACCACACTTCTCCGAATTTGTAAGGGTAAACAACCGGAATGTCACTGCTAAGTGGGAATTGATGGAAATGGTAGAAACATTTCCTTTGGGCAGATCCCATGAAGTCCCCAGTACAATGCAAGCAGCTGCTTCTCCCTGAAATTCCCATGTTCAAAAAAAAAGGACTCAAGCATCACAGCAAAACAGTTCTATGTTAAAATCACGAGACCACCTCTACAGTCCCTACAGACTGGAAACACACTGGGTCAAAAGATCCCATTTGCCTCGTTTTATTACAGCCAGTGGAGTAAAGCCAAAATGAGAATTTGGCCTAGGAACCAAAGCATATGGCATTGTTCTATTACACTTGCACAAATCACTGGATGTTATTACTGAGAACATACCAGGCCCTTATTTGAGTGCTGGAGGAGAAAGGGTTTGAGCAGAGGGCTATGAGCCAAGAATTCCTGAGTTCAGTGCTGGGGTCTATCAAGTAAGCCACACTATTGCTTGTATTTCCTTGTGTGTGAAACACAGGGGTAGGAGGATGACAGTATCCAAATTATTCACAACATTAATTTTGGCCGAGAAAAACCATCGCCCTGGATGTTTTCCACAGTCTTTGGAGAAAGACAGCCGCCACCATAGCAGGCCTCAGAGAAATTACCAGGTGTTGATATACCCTCAGTGATCAAAAGAAAGGATCCTGTAAAGGAACATATTTGTCCTATCTGGCTAACTTTGAAAACTGATAGCATTCATGTTCAAAGAGCCAGAATGGCAGGATTTATATACCAGCACATTTCTACCTTAGCTTAAAGCTGGAATTGCTGTGAGAATGTGTAGGTGATCTTGCTAGCAGAGATCAGTATGAAAGTTCAGCTGAAATTTGTACAGCTCTTGAAAGACTGGAGGCATTACTCAATGTCAGAATTACTGCAGCCACACGTAGGATAGTCATAGAGGTCACGTAGGACAGGGAGTGCTGGAGCATCAGCCAACATATTCAAGAGGTTTCCTAGTGCTTAAGGCCAGGCAGAACCACTAGAAGGGCTTGTGGAATCTCATTTCTTGCATCTTTCTCGGTTTTTCACAGTTGCCCATAATTAAGGCAAACAGATTCCAGCCTAGAGGGCTAAATGATGCTGTGGGTTACATTTCATGCAACCAGCCAGTGAATGTCGTGTTTGACTCACAGGTCGGATTCCCCATCACTCCCAGTGTCTGACGTGGCAAAGTTCAGGGATGGCAAAGGAAGCAGCTGAAATTTCCAGCCTCAGACACCTGCACAGCCCCAGCCCCAGCACAATCTGCAGCAGCTCCTACGTGGTGTGGGTGGAATAGTAAATAGCAGGAGAGAAGGGGGTGAGGCAGCATCTGCTGAATTTAGGAGTATTTTATTTGAGCAGGCCTGGACACCTACCCCAGGAGTCTGACAGGAACAAGCTAAAGAACTTTTTGAAGTATTACTGTTATTTTTTAGGAAGTCTGAGAAAACTACAGAGGCTTGGATAGCTGGAAATATAGCTCTAACATCCTTTAGAAGATCTAGCATTTTTCTACATAAGGCAGTAAGAAATTTTCTGGCAGAGGCTCAAAGGCTCATTTTTGCAGGTGTCAAGGGAACAGTCATTCCATGAAGCCCCCACAAAAAATCCTCTTCCTTTATGTGTCATATGCAGTGTAAAATTCTGTTCTTTGTCTTAAACATTTTACCAGATTTGAAGGTGACGACAAGGTAAAGAATCAATGTGCAGAGTTTCAGTTAGCTGACATAAATAGTCATGAAGAATCAAAATCCCCACCTTTTTCCTCCTTCACTTAGGATAGATTGGAGAAATTCTCTTCTGAAAATATCTATCTTTCTGAAAATAAATAACCCAGGTGTAGACAGCTCTTCCACAGACCAGTCAAGTCAGGTGCCAGCACAGCCATCACTTTGCCTTGCTGGCGTGTCCCCAGGTCTCCTCTCCCATTTCTTCAAGGCACATTGGCTGCAGAAAATTCCCCAGTTGTTGAGGATGAATCAAATGGAAACAAAATTCCTTGCAAAGTCTGACAGGGGATGTGCTAACACATTGTAAAGAAAACATTTGTGCACATTTCAGCAAACAGTTTAGCATTCAGCAGCCTGGGCATTGCTGTTGTGGGCAAAACATGCCCAACAAACGCTGCAGATGATGGTTCTCCAGTGCTGAGGAGCCATTTGTTTTATTACAAGATAATTATAGAATTGTTAAGGTTAGGAAAAAACCTCTAAGGTGCTCAAGTTGAACCATTAACCCAGCACTACCAGGTCCAACATGAAACAATGCTCCCAGGTGCTACACGTGTGAGTTTTCTGAAGATCTCCAGAAATGGTGATTTCAGTACCTCCCTGGGCAGTGCTTTCCATTGCTTGATCATCCTGTCAATGAAGAAATTTTTCCCAATATCTAATCTAACCCTTCCCTGGCACAATTTGAGGCCAAAGATTTCTCCATGCAGTGTGTAAGTGTTAGAAAAAACAAAGAGGAGCTCCAGGTTTATAACCAGGTTTATAATCCAGGCACTCTATCCTATTTATCTCACTGTTCATTTGAGGGTTTAGTCCTGCTCAGAGTCAGGTACTGGCTACTGGGCCAGCCATGAGGGCAGCACAGGGCAGGTCAGGAGCAGAAACAGGCAGCAACCTGAAACACCAGCTGGTTTTGTTACAAGATACAGGCTCACTTTCATCCTGGGACAAGATTCAATTCACCCTAACTCAAACCACACACACCTGGCAAGCTCCCAGCTGGTCTTCACCCGGATACCCCCAGCTCCCACACTATGCCTTACTAGGCAGTTTCACTGCTGCAAACTATCTGATAAGCCTTCCTGATCTTCCCACATGCTCCCAAACAGCTTCTGGTCCAACAGGCAGCTGCTGATGTGCTCCATCTGCCCTCCACAGCTCCCTGCCTGCCCCAAGGAGGATCTGCAAGCAGCAGGTAGAGCCTGGAGTAGCTGGGGATGGGGAAGTCTCCTTGCAGAATTTATTTTGTCATTCCTACACCACCATGTCCTCCCCACGGATAAACCTCGTGCTCCTCTCCAGCTCAGTCTCCTCGATCTCATGTGCCTCTTCTCCAGTTGTGTCATGTCTGTGCATTTGAGGGGCTTGGGAAATTCAAACCTCTGGGATTTGGGGTTTCTCAGAGGTGGGTGACTTGCAGCTTGCCCCACCAGGAGCACGGCAGCACCGTGACCTCCCCATTGCTGTCTCCAGCATCTCCCCCTCTGCCCATGCTGTCCCCCACTCCTCACCACAGACTCACTCCAACTCCAGGGAAAATTCCTGCTGAATCCAACAGGAACATCACCCTAGCGAGGGCTACAGGGCTTGATTAATTATTTGTTAATTGCTGTGGAAGGCACTGGGGTGACAGATAACTATCCCTAAGTGGGATGCAGGTTGCATTTTTTCCCCTAGTCTTCCACGGCTTTGTGAGACAGCTCGGATGCCCCGAATGTCAGCCGAGCCTCCAACAATGGGATTTGTGAGATCCCTTTGTTGTCTAAATTCCCTTAAGTGGAAATATGTTTTCTAACAGCACAGAAACTCTCCCCAAGGCTTCTGTTGTACCAGGTTAATCAACCATACATGACAGCAGAATTAGAGGTGCTAGTATTTTATGTTCTGCATCTAAAGTATGTTTCTTCGTGTGTACTTAACAGGCTTTAATTTTATAAAACATTGCGCAACAAGGCACCTTGGGGAAGAGCAATTAACTCAGATTATGTTTTCGTTTCAGTGAATACCAAATGAGAAACTCAAATACTGATTTATGTAGCCACAAAGTCAAATCATGCTCCTTAATACTGCCTGATTTTTCAGTGTGGCCGTCTTTGGTCACAGACAACCCTTTTAGTCCTGACATGCAATTAAGAAGTTGCTCAAACTGAACTCTCCCTTAAAAATATATCAAGATATTTTATAATCACGATACACAGACAACCAGTCCTGTTTGAAGTTAATTATGAGACTCCTATCATCTTCAGTGAGAGCAGGAATAAACCTACTGAGGACATTTTGGTATAATTTTCCTGTTGATGACTATCACAGCCAGTTTATGTTAATTATGGATGGGGATAGGCACTGCTAAACAATTTGAAGGATGAAGGTACTAATTTAGGATCCAATCTAGCTCTCATTAAAGTCAATGGAAAGATTCCTATTGACTCCAATGGAAGCTAGTTCAAACCCATAAAGACCGAATGAGCTCATGTGAACCTTCTCATCCAATTTCTCACTGCAGAAAAGAAACGATGCATCAGCACCCTTGAACCACTATTCATGCAGAGGGCTTAATTTGGTCACCTTGAGTCACACACAGCAGCTCCTTAATGCACCAACCATTCCCTTGGGATCAAGAGGTCTGTGGACAACATGCAGGGATTTGGGCTGGTTCAGGATCCTGCTGGCTAAAGGATTTTGGGAAGGGAGAAGGGAAGGGAGAAGGGAAGGGAAAAGGGAAGGGAGGGGAAAGGGAAAGAAGAAAAGAAAAAGAAAAAAGAAAAAAGAAAAAGAAAAAGAAAAAGAAAAAGAAAAAGAAAAAGAAAAAGAAAAAGAAAAAGAAAAAGAAAAAGAAAAAGAAAAAGAAAAAGGAAATTTCCATCATAAACCCAGAAACAGCTCCAGTTGCCATTTTCACAGCTTCCAGGTGAGATGCAAGGAGCAAGCCCCTGACATTATTTTCCCCAGGGCATCAGGTGCATTCCTCCCCACCTCTACTGTGGGAAACCAGCCTGATCCCAGCAGCACAGCAGGAGAGGGTTCATGGACCCCACTTCTCTCTCATCTCCTCTCCAAGGCAGTGCAGCCTCCTCTGCTCTTAAGCCCTGATTCCTCTGCTCCCTCACTGGCAGCTGCCTACCTGGCAGCCTGAACTAGGGAGGCCAAACTGAGGTTGAGGTCAGGCAAAGCAGAAAACAGAGAATCCTGCCTCCCTGCTCCCTGCCTGCCAGGTTTCTCTCAAGAGTCAGGCAGCCAGCGAGCCAGAACCTTTCACTCAATTCTCCCAAATGAGATATGTTAGAAAATTCCTTTTCATGCAAAAGAAATCTTTTTTTCTTCTTTTTTTCTATGTTGTAAATCCTGTGAAGTAGGTACTTTTTCTCTTCACATGATCCACAATACCAAGAATACCACCATCACCAAGAAAAAAATTTATTAATGAGGTATCTTCTTTCCCTACAGTAGAAAAATAATTAATTCTTTCTGGCCAAATCAGTAGGAAAATTACATTCAGTGTAAATAAGGTTGTCATTACTGCTTACTAAGAGATAGGATTTCTTTAGACACAAATATATTTAGTCTGTGAAAAGTTCATGAAAATTGAAATGTGATTCCATCAAACAGAAGTAGAGATATATTTTCATAGCCTTTCCCAAGACATCTAATTCTTATGCATGTCCTTCTCTGACAGATATCTCTTTAATAATGACACCCTATTACCTGTGTTCATTGCTCTAGGTTTGGGGTTTTTTCCCTTTTGCCTACCCCACTCATTAATAAATATCTTACTACTTTTAGTTCAGATGCCAGTGTCAGCACAGAAAGGGAAAAGAAGCTGGATTGCCATCTGTCTGCTGTATTTACAGAGGAATCACTAATTTCCAGCTGCAAATTTCTACCTACTAATAATGCTCCAGCCACAAGGAAATGACTGAATTTATGAATCCAGCCTGAATATCTGAGAATAATCATGGTAAAAAAAAATCATATTTTTGATACCGAGGATATATTGTGGTATACCTTTGAAATATAAAACAGTTGTTGTTTTAGGCTCTTTCATGGCAGAGCTGATGGTTAAGCACAAAATGGAGAATTTGTTGGGCTTTCCCACTCAGGTCTTCCAGGTGCAAAAAAAAAAAAAAAAAAAAAAAGCAAAAAAAAAAAGCTGCTATATCATGAATACTTACTTCTCTGCGACAGGATATTAACTGTCAGCCAAGCAGCCCATCAGATAGCTTGGCTTGCCGTCTCTGGGCCAGGAATTAAGATTCCTATGGCCCTTAGTCAGCATTGCTACCAGGGAAGGCAGAGAGAGCCCTCCCCCTTGCCAAGACAGTAGCAGTGCTGGTGAGCTCGTCCCTGACAGAAGTCACTCTTTGCATATCTTCCACCCATCAGTCTGGGAATTAAGAGATAAGGAGCATTTCCGTACATAAATAACCTCTGAGCTGTCTTTGAAAATAGAGCTCGGCGTTTTTCAGCTTACCACTGGCGATGGCATTCCTGCTTATGCAAGACTTGTTCATCACAGCCCTGACTCAACCTTGCAAGAAGAATGAAGGCCACCCCCGACCCCTGTGCTGCCAGGGTGACTGGATCCCCAGGGCAGAAACCTGCCCTGCTCCTCCCTCTCCCAGCAAAATGCAGAAAAGTCTGAATTTTCTGCCATCCCCAGGGGGCTGGGGCTGCTCCCTAAGGAAGGGTAATTCCACCTGTGGGAGCAGCTCCAGATCTGCCCATGCTGGCTGAAAAAAAATCTCCGCTCTCATCTGGCATGTCACAGTTCCCCCTGTTCCACGAACATTTCCTTCTCCCATGGGCTGGCTCAGACACCCTCATCTGCCCCAGCCTGAAGAACACCCGGTGTTTGAGCTGCCTACACCAGCTCACTCAGGAGGATGCTGCATGGATGGTCTGGCCAGCAGAATGAGAGCAGCACACAGGAGTGGCAGCCTGCTGTCCCCTTGCCTGTGCCATGATGATCCCCTGGGATGCTGGGGAAGCCCTGGGGTGCTCTGGAGTCAGGAAGGGATGAGAACAAGGCACTGCCTGCTGCAGCTTTGACTGTGGCAGCAAGATGCAGACCCATGCTGGAGCTGTAAGGAGACTTTTTGGCACAGAGGGTGCCAAACCCCTTTCCCATAGCCCTGCTATAAACCTCTCCTTCCCCTACTGCACATCCCGAGATTCCTTTTCTGGATGTAGAAAGCAAAAGCAAAGAAAGGATTCCAGCATATTCATATTTTGTTTCAGTTAGCATATCCTGCTGCAAGTGGAAAAATGTTGTGTGCTTAGAGCTCCATTCCACCTCCTCCTTATCACAGCCCTGTGGCACTTGCACAGAGAACCAGCAAGAGAGACCAGAGAAAAGGACCTAATCTGCAATTCTGACACTGGCTGAGGACAATGGTCAGAGAGACACAGATACCTTATCTCACTCTGATTTCCCCCTGGCTGTTTCCAGGATGTCACTCATGGAGTAGCTGTTACCCCCAAAATTGCTGGAGGTCATGTTCTGATCTCCGTTGTTCCTCATCTACACCCAGCTCTGCTGGCTGGGAGGCAGATGGTCCCACATTGTGATGAGAGCAGCACACCAAATCCCCTGGCCAGGTCACACAGTCCTTCCCACTGCTGAGTGCCCACAATTTCCTCCATATAAACCATTTTTAAAATCTCTGGATTGGTACAATAATCAATAACTTATCTTTGGTTTTTTTTTCCCCTGCTCTGCACTCTGGGCACATGTGGGCTCTTCAGTTGCATCACACCCTCCAGGCATTCCATCAGCTCACACTGTCCAAGGATTTTCCTCTCATTGCTTGTGGCCTTCATTCCCTGAGACATACAGGTCTTGCATGCCACCACAGGCCTTACCTTGCATAAAGCAGGTGTGGAAAAATGAAATGCTTTCTCTGCTTTTTCTCAGCCCCTTCTCAAGCCTCCCTGAGCTACCTCAGGGCATTGGTTTTCTGTCCTCTCCTCTTCCCAGTCCATTCTGAATGATAATTTCTGTCCAGAAAGGCCAACATACCTTATAGAACCATAGAAACTGCTCTAAACACCCACACTAATGAAAAACTAGAGCTGATCTTAGGGCAGTATGTTGGGCCAAAGACAGATATTGGACCTCAAACACTACAGAAATCTTATAAAATGTCCTCATATTCAAAGAAATCCTAAGGAAAATGGGAGTATCACTGCACTCCTGTGCTACTCCCAAACAGAATTTTTTTCTCCTGACCTAAAGAGGATACTCTTTCCTCCCTGCCTCACCCTCACTCTGCCATGTTTTCCTGGGCCCTCTGTTATCCTTGGGGGAAGAAGATAGGTAGATGCACTAACCCAGGTGCATCCCATTCAGCTTCCATGTCCTAAGAGATACCTCAGTGAGGAACAGGAGAGGGAGTTCCCACTGGAGGAGGGTTTAGATCTTCATTTTATTGACTTGACTCTCTCAATCCTCAACAATGGAAGAATCAGAAGACAAACTACATCCTCAGTGGATATTTTGTTTTCATGGTTGAAGGCACTCTGAGACCATGATGAATGATAATGAATTTCTGGTCCAGTTTTTGATTTTGTTGAACAAGGGAAATTTACAGTTCTATTCCAAACTAAAAATTATATAAATAATCATTATCAGTAAAATAGGCAAAATACAGGGTGCAAAATGCAGAAGCATTTATTATCTGAACTTAGACCCCACTTCTAGCACTTCAAGGTAGAATCAATAATTCTCTACCTCTCCCACCCACTTCTCTGAAATCCCATTACTTCAGTGAGTACTTCCAGCACAAACTGAGGTATATTTTGGGGCAGTATTGTTAAAAGAAGACAAAAACCATTTTGCTTTCACAGTGCTCCAGTAAGGCATTCGCTTTCTTTCATGCAACGCTCCTTGTCACAGATCTTGTTCTCCACAGTTTTCATCCCACAGAACCCAGCATTCCCAGCATAGCTGGGGATCTGGACTTGGCCATGCAGGCAAAGCTGTAACTATAGCTATGGTGTGTTCCCAGCTAAGAACAGAAACAACATTTAGGCTTTAAAGCAATCTTGTCAGAGAGGCAGATCAAATAATGATGGCTAACACAGCAACATCTCTGCCCACAAGAGACACAACACACAGCTAGTGTTTGTGAAAAGATTTCCCACTGACTCCCAGAGATATGCATCATCACAGCCAGAGCATGGGTGGGGTGAGAAGGACAAGCCACATGAGGGTAAATATGTCCAAACGTGCTATCTATCTCTTACTACCACCAACAGCCAGGATAAAAGAGCTGGAATCATGAAGGAGGAGGAGGAGGCTGAAAAAGCCTGGTGGGAAGGATGGAGAATTAGGGAGACAGCCAAGATGACTGATAGATGCTTTTCAGTGTTGCTGTGGACATTTTTGGCTGAAAGTCTCCAACCTGCATTGGGGGTTTCTGTTCTTCCACAGTCCCTGAAGGATTTTGATAGGAGGGATTTCCCTGACTTTTCTGTCCTTCAGATCACACCAAGAGCACAAGTGGGCACACACACATCTCCATCAAGCCCAGTATGGAAAGAATAAACATCTCAAAACCACAGGCAGAGTGGGAAAGATACCAAAGGTCAATCAGCCAGGGAAACAGGCTGCAATGGAAAGATTAACTCATGAGTGGCATGACACAGTGAAGGACCTTCATAGCTTCCCCAGAAAGAATTTCATCACCTTCAACTGCAAAATATTTATGGCAACACCATTCATTTTCCCATGAATGTGCACTGTTCCAGTTTTCTTGGGTCATTTCTCTCTACAGCCACCAATAAAATGGCGCTGGAGGAGGCCTCATCAGCAAATGGGCCCCTCAGGACAGGATCTCATTGTGAACTTCTTCAGAAGATCTGGTTTAGCTCTGGTCCTAATGAATCACTGGGAATCACTGTCACTAAATTTGATAGTGGAGTTCAGCCAACACTGAGCACTTTGGAAAATCCCAGCCCAAAAGACTGTCAGGTGTAAGGGATGGGATGAGAGCAGATCAGGTGGCTCCTCCTGAAGAGTCATCTTCAGCCATGGCTTTGGGACATATCTCTTAGTGCTCTGCTTTAGGAAGTCAGGTCATTTGTTATATTTTTTCACATACTTTTGAACATCAGTTGCACCCACGTGCTATGACCATATTCACTGTATGGTGTCAAGAACACCTAAGCAAAAACATGAGGTTTCTGCTGTAAATTATGATTGGGAAAGTTTTGACAATTCTTATGCTGACAAATATGGCATTCTGCATCCAAAATCTTGAAAGTTCTCAGGGCCAAGACATCTCCACAGAGAAGAAAAGTAGGGACTTTTTGTTATTTTTATCAATTTCTAAAGAGGGATGCAGGATCCTAAATTTAGGTCCCCACTTGAAAACAAAATTCCTGATTCAAGTGGTTTCACAAACACATTCGCATAAGAAGCCCAGGGGGAAAAAAATAGTAATGCAGACCCACACTGGAATCAGGAGATGGCCATTCCACGCCTTTGTTTTGCAATCTTTACTTGTGGCTAAAAGCAAAGCCAATTAAAGTAAACAGGAATCTGGAATCTGTTGTTGACACCAAGGCCTTGGAACGAGAATTTCAACCAAAACTTTATAATGAATCAACATCTCAAGGCCTCTTTCAGTGGAAATAAATAATAATATTTTTTAAAAACCTTTAAAAATTAAAAGATGAAAAAAAAAAGATTTAAAAAAGAGGGAGATTCATAACTTGTGTGGCCAACCAGATTCAATAAGGCAAGCATGGAAATATGGTGGCTCATATCACTCCCAGAAACAAATTCTGGAAACAAAGCATCCCATGTCTATCTGCATTGGATTCTCACAAGCTCTTCTCATAATCAAACTCGTGGTGGAGACTTCCAATACAAGCTGGAGTTCTCCATTTGAATTTACTTCTACTTCTGAACTGGTCAAAGATTAGGGCATTTTCAGATCAACTCTAACAAGTGATATTTTTTCAGCATCCAAGCCCCCTCTATGCTTTAATCTGCCCCTTCTTACTTTAATCTAGTTAAAAACAAAATTACTATGCCTATATGGCTTTTTTGTCTGAATTAACTAACTCAAGTAAGTCAATACAAGAGCAAGAAGCGCTTCATGTGATCCTACCTCTGCTTTATCAAAGTATTTACATATGCTCCTGTCTGTAAGCTCAACTATGAGTGTATTTATGTGCTTTCAGGAACTGAGACATACGGTTTTAATGACATGAAATCAGAGACTTCTTCCTATCTGAAATAGCACCTCTACCTTCCCCTGAGCATTAGAGTTTAAACAGTAAATGACTTTGATCTCAGCTACCCTTTATTTTGGTTGTGGAGTTGCAAAATGAAAACCCACATGACAAGGCTATGCCAAACAAATTAACGCACAGCTCTGCCCGTCTCTGCCGAACCCCCAGCCTGTGAATATGAGACAGAGATTCACTCTGAGTTCTACTGAAAGTTAAAATGCATTAAATGGAACAGAATATCACATACCTAGGCCTAGTGAGACTTTCTTCAGTGTTTAGGTGCTTCACAAGGACATGCAGGGAGAAGAGGATATGGGAGATATCTGAGAGTGTTTTGCAAAAGAATTGGTGGAAAAAATCTGATGTTCTTTTCACATTTAGTAGTACCCAAAATAAAATACAGCATAGTTTCATGTTAAGAAGAAGTAACAAAGTCAACTATGAAGGTAAAAGTCATAGAAATTGTGTTGATCTCCCTCTGACTTTGTTTCTTATCTAGTTCTCTTCACTGTAGCAAACTGGAGCATGACATGCTCCACTCCTGGTGTCCAGCCCTAATGCACAGCCTGGCATTTCAAATATAAGTTTTGCTAAGTATGTCAGGTGTCTGGTAGATATTAACTGTCCTGCACACAAGCTGGAAGGTGGGTTGGAGGTTGTCATCACAGTGCTCTCCATGGCACCAGTGATTTTCTGTTAACTGTATACAACAAACAGGACTGCCTCAACCACATCCATGGCCTCCTCTCATTCCCATCATCTCCCTCTGGCTGATAGAGGATCACATGTTGATGCAATGCTGAAAAAAATTGAGGCTTTAGGGTTTATTATTTGGGGTTTTTTGTTTGTTTGTTTCCCTATTTTTGGCCAACTAAGTTTATGGCCAGATCAGTTCCCTGATCTGTATCACCATGCAGACCCATGAACATTACTGTAAGCACAAAGGGAATGAGTGGCTCTAGGGAAAAGGGAACTCAAAGGACCCTTCCAGTAACTCTTTCCAGGAGATTTTTCAAGAGCTATGCCAGATTAAAGCAATGACTTAATCACAGCATTAAACAGTCAGCCTTTACTCAGGCAAATTTTCCATTATCAAAGAACCATTTATGTTAGTGGGAAAAGTCCCTATTCTCAAAGAACTCTGGAAGTGCAGTGACAAGAGCAGTGCAAGTATTTATAAGAGTTATCCCAGAATTTGGTTTGTACTGAAAAATATGATAAATTTCATCTTGATTTAGGTTTAAAGGCCCCAGAACTTTCACCTAAAAACCTGTGTTTTATGCACCATTCTTAGAGCAAGAAATCTACCTTTCCCAGAAGGTTTTCCCAGGGCTGCTATGTACTGGACCCTCACGGAGAAAAGAATCACCCCCAGAAAAATCTGTCGCGTGCTGCCGACCATCTGAGCTGCACTCTCCAAAAGCTCCCAGCCCATCAAACATGAGGCCAACAGAAATGGGAGAGTGGCTTTTCCTCACGCTCCCAGTGAAGGGTTTTGTGCCATCCCTGACAAGCTGTGTGTGTGTAATCCCAGGGCAAGCCTGTGTCATGGGACAAGAGGCTGTTTATGCCCCAGGACCGTACGCGCTGAGCTCAACCAAGGGGAAACTTCCCCACAACACAGGCAGCTTTTTTGTGGAAACAACAAAACAAAAGGGAGTGCTGGGACCGGCTGCCCCCTCAATTGGAGGAGTGGAGGGTGTTGTTTCCAGCAATCCACCTGCGTGTTCATATCTGTCTCATTTGCATGCGTTTGTTTAAGCTTTTTAATTAGCAGAAGGCCAGATCCTGATTACACACACACGCGGGTGCTGCTCAATTGATCCCGACGCTGGCCCATCTTGCTGACCTTACAAACCATCTACCAACACCTTTCATTGAGCCCAGAGACAGAAGACACGTATCAGGCACATCAGAGAGTGAAGGGAGGGAGAGCAGCAGGAGTGGTTCTCCGAGGAGATAACAACAGCTCTCCTCCGTCTCTCTGCACCGCTGTGGGATGGGATGGGGCTGGGCATGACCTGGCAAGTCCTGCTGATTTGCTTCATCCCACAGATTACCCAGCAGCCCGGCATCGGTGCAGTCCCACTGCCGATCACATGATATCACCCGGCATAAATGCACTTCAATTGCTCAAGAGCCATCTGCAGCCCAGGAGCCCCCATGGGGATAAAGTATCTCGCTTTCCCATGCTGCGAGATCAGAATCAGGAGCAGTATTGGGTTAGGGAGCGGCAATAGTTGTTCCATAATTAACTCTGAAACCGGGTTCTCATTAGACCTTGCTTTTCATAAATACCCTTCCCTCCACACATGCCTAATTTCCTACTACTCATCAGGGAGGTTAATAGGGACTGAAGTCAGTCATAAAACTCCCATGGGTTCCACTCAGGTAGATTCACACCCACACAAGAAAGGGCAGTGAACTGGGTGCATCTCTTTAACTATCTTGTTTTTCCTAGATATATGCACAGCACCTTGCTGTGTGAAGAGCAAGCTGGGCTGCTGCTGCCAATGAATGTTAAATACGTGTCACAGTGACACTCTGAAAGGGCAGGATATTATATCACCCTCCACATTGTGCAGAGTGTTTGCTCAGTGTCAGCTCTATTCAAAACTACTGTCACATCTCTCTTGGATTTTTTTTTTCTTTTTTTTTTTGTCGCTCAGTGCTGTTGTTCCTGGGGCATATGCATGCTCCCTCATTTATTCATGGTGCCCTATATCTGCAAAACAATAAATGTGGGCAGGTGTTTTGTCCCATATAGAGCAGACCTTTTCTTACATGTCAGGATCAGGCTCATCTTATCTTGCTCTGTAATGGGAGTTTTGCCAAAGCAAAGAGACCTAGAAGGACAGATGCAGCTAAAGTGGAGGTGAGAAAGTGGGAGGAATGGGGATAGGAGGCAGAGTGGAGCTCCTCTCCAGGGCCATAACTCCAGCTCCAGTTCCTTTCAGGGTGTGGGATTCATGTCACTGTTGAAGAAAGGATGGGCACTTCATTTGTCACCCTGAGTGCCTCAACTGGGTGGATCTTCACCCCTTGTTACAATAGGATTCTCTTCTCCATGAGGTGCCTGTTCCTCCCATCTGCCTGGGGAAGGTCTTACAGCCCATCTGGTTTACCCCAGGTGTCTAAACCTGCTCAACATGAGGCAAGCTGCATCCCACCCCTGGTGCCTGCCCAGTGGCAGGGTGTTACCCACAGGCAGGGAGAAGCAGGAGTCAGGGAGATCACAGTTATGCTCCCAGTGCCTCTCCCCCTCCATCCCAGCCAGCAAACACACCCTGCTCACCAAGGGGGTGATTATATTTTTGCTCCTCCTGAAAATTAATTAACCCTCCACAAACTGAGCAAGTTTTACCTGAGGGATGGCTTCTTAGCTGATTTCAAGCCTAAGAAGCAGCGAAGAGGGTCAACAAAGAGTTTGAGAGCTTGGCACAAAGCAGGAATGTCCTGATTAATGGAAAGTCCTTTGGTCACTCATCTCATAGTTCCGGGGGAGAAAAAGACTTTGCCTCACTGCAGTCACCTAGGATGTCTCTCCACTCACTAGATGATTTCATCTTTTATTTTCACATCTTTTGAGGAGTCTCTCTTGCTCCATCTCTGCTGTTCTCCACCTTAGCCCCTCTCCTCCCCAGCTGCCTTCTGCCCATTGACCTGAAAATTGACCACAAAAACACCAGCAAAATTTCTTCACTTAGGTGGTGATGAGCAGCATAGCCAAGCGATGATGGCCTGGCTGTGCAGGGTGGAAATGCAATTGGAGAGAGGTTTCCCCATTCCTCCTGCCAAAAGAGCAAAAGGCAAAATTCAGGAGCAAGCTCAGAGAAATTAAGTCCTCTGTCCAGTTTCAGCAGGTGTCAGCAACTGGGGACATGACAGAGGTGACAGAGCCCTTTTGGCCAGCAGTCCAATGCGTAGAGGGAGGATGATCTCCTTCCCAAAACAAGGACAGAGAGGAAGCAAAACCAGACGTGAAATGACATGCCCCAGGGCCATATGGAGAGCAAGTGGCAGAGCCCAGCAAAACGCCAGGAGCTGCTGAACAGTCACTTCAAGCCTCCCTGACACCCTCAGGAAGTCAACTGAGGAATCCCCAGGAGTGCTGTCCCTGCAGACCTCACAGCCTTCCTGACACAAAGGCCCCAGGCCCAGTGTCTCACTGTGGGATGCTGCAGCAGCCATGAGCAGGTGTGTTTGTATTGGGCACAGTGATGTTTCTGAATCAGAGGATATCTCCAAATTATTCAGTCAAGCAAGGATGGCAGAACTCTTTGCACTTACAAGGAAATAACTGTGGTATTTAACTTTTGATGAGAACAATTGTTTGGCAAGAAGAGATTCCTCTTTTTTGTTGAACCAGACCTAAGGGGGTTCATTAGCTGTGCTCCACAGGACTGGATTTTTGGAGAACTGGTGGACTTGGGAATGAGTCCCAGGATATATGTGAGGATTCCTTTGGACCAGGAATCTCCAGCTGGGGGGTAGACCCATGGTCAGCTGTCTGCCAACCCCTGCCAGCTCTCACCTGCCTTGGCAACAAAACCTGCCATGAAATGCCACGATTTCCAGCCAGTATCACACCCAAAGGGCCATCAGAACCAGTCAGGGCAAGTCAGAGCAGCCCCAAGGCTGTTTGATGGAGTGTTTGCCGAGTCCCTCCACAGGGCAGAGGCACAAGAAAGCAGAGGGGTGGTTTAAAGCATCCCTGTAGTGGGCTAACTCAGGACTGTGGCACAAGGGTGTGTGCACACTTGTGTGTGTGAGTGAATGTATCAATGTGGAATATGGCTGATATATGTGAATGAGTTCAGAGCCAACATTACAGCTTCGGGGGAGCCAATCCAACATTGTTACTCATCTAATTCCAAAGAGCAGTTATTCCTTTTAGTCTAAGTTTTATTTTTATTTCAAATGTGATGTGGTTACAAACTCATTCCCTTGTATAATTTTGCTTTCCAAGTTAATTACAAGATGTTCTAATTAATTATATTTAATGATTAACGTACAAACTCACAAGGAATGAACATAGCTTAGAGAACATTTGCTCTCAAAAGATATGTCTAGACTAGTTTGGTTTATCAGGAAAAGGTTGAAAAAATTAAAATGAGAGAGAGCCAGAGAGAGAGAGAGAGAGAGCAAGAGAGCAAAAATACATTGTGGAATAAAAAAATAACAATAAAAAAAATCAAATTATGTCCAAACAAGAGCATATTTTTCTTTGGAGTTCAAACACCACCTTTAACCATCTCCCCACCCAGGATCTGATTACTTTTAATAGGACTCTGCTTGTGATTTAAGTTGTTGTTCATTTGTACAGTAATTAAGTTGAGTTGGTGTCTATTACATCATGGTTTATATTATGAATTCACACTGCAATTATGTGCGTGTGTGCAAGGGTAAGTGAGCAGAAAAAGGACCTTCTAGTTAAGATCACAACTGATAACTCCATCAGGCTGGGCTTAGCTAAGCTCTGCCACTCTCTTCTTCTTCAGCCTTAACCATGTCACCTCCAGACACCAAATGACACATTCAGGAGTGGGGACTTTGCCTCCAGACATCCTAGTCACAGTCACACCAGAGAGAAATGCCCATGGGGAAGCAGGATCCCGAGAAGAGGCTGAGGCTGATCCTTCACCCCTCAGGCCAGATAACTGCTGACACCTGGGCACCCATCCCTGAGCAGCCACGTGTCTAAGGCCAGCATGGTTTTAAACAGGGTCTCCCCAGGAATCAGGATTATAATATCCCCCCAGTGATCAAGAATACACACACATATCTGTTACACACACCTCTGTTTGTGATGCTTAATTTCTAATGCAAGAAACTTAAATTTTATATGAGTAGAAATCTGAGTGGATTAAGTAAAAATAAGTTCCAAAGTCATGATTTAAAAGCTGTGGTTTTTTTCCTTTCTGTAACACTTTGTCCAGTTCAGCAAACTACCAGTGGGCTGAGAAACTCCCCTAAAGGTTAACACCAAGATGATAGCAGCAAAGATTTTTGAGCTCAGACCCCCAGTTTGAAGCATGTGGGTGCTCTGAGGGGTTCAGTGAGTGGTGTCACGTTGCTTGGAGAGCTGGCTGGGGACAAGGACACCCCTCCACGAGGTGCTGCACAAACAGAGGCTCCATTGTGCACCCAGGAAGTTGAGTGCTCGTGGCAAGGGATAGCAATATACCAACTTTCATTTCATGCTGTGAGAATGGGCCAGTGTCGTGTCCCCAGATTTATTCGCACCAGCACCACTGAAGTCTTACTACGACCTTCCACCCAATATTGCACTGGAGTAGATTGGAGGGAGTGAAAAATCTTGTTTCACCAAGTTATGACAGAGGCATCAAGCACTCCTGACAAGAGCCTGAAGGAAAACACCAGAATTCCTTGTTACAACTAAAAAATTCACTTTCATTCCAGTATTAAATAACCCTGACTTGCTACCCTAGTTGTCCTTCTTCATGGCTTTCATACTATTTTATCTGGGAAGGGGCCACAAGTGGATTATGACTGTGCAAGAAAACAGCAGCACCAGAAAAGGGCAATGAGAAATCTAGTCCCTTTTAGGATTTCTGCTGTGCACTGCAGATCCATAGGAAAGAACTAGTTAATATTTGGAAAAAACAATCACTACTTTTATCCTGGTTTTTTTTTTCCAGCACTATGATCCCATCCATGCTCCCTATTCAGCATCTCAGGCTACATTCTTGGAAGCATTTAAGTTCATCTATTCTAGTAAATAAGACATGCATGGGGCTGTTCTCTGGCCCAGAGGCCAATTGGCACGGGCCAGTTTGCGTCCATGCTGATAAGTGCCTTTCCTTCCAAAACTGGGGGGCTGCATCTGAACTGCCTGTGGGGATGCTCCTTGGCCCAGGCTGTCCCTGGACCGTGCCCAGGCATTGTCTGGGAGAGTGCTAGTTGGAACAGGACAAAACCATCACCAGGGACCATGCTAAAGGTTGGATAGTTTGGGAGATCATGTGCCAGTACCTGGGTTTGAGCCCTGGCCCTGTTTAGTTTATCAACACAACCATAGCTTTAGGTGTTTAAGTGTAATTATATAGGGACTTGATTCCCATGCATCTCCCTGTAGGATCCACCTAAAGTCAGGTTTCATAGCAGTCTGTCTGCACATGGTCAGGATCAAAATTAGCCAATAGAGAAGGCCAAGGGGAAAAGATGAAAAAATGAAATATTTTAAATCCTGCCCCTCTGTAGGATACCATAATCTGTGCAGCAAGAGAAGATCTCTTTTCCCAGGTAATTCACAGCCCTGAGCCCTAAAATTTTTCTCTGACAAACCCAATGAAGGGACATTCACTTTCCTCTTCCCCACCTCTTTTATCCCTCTTCTGAAGGACTTGCAAGTAGGTGTGTAAATACTGGGTAAGCTCACTGCTTCTTCTGAAAGGATTTGAACTGCCTTTCCAGGACAGTACATGAAAAAAAAGTGGAACGAGGAAGTTCTGGGAAGCTGAAGGAAGAAGACAAATAGAAAATGTTGAGAGGCACTAGCCAGGAGGGGTTGTTATTGACATGTACGATTTTATTATTAATTAATTAGGAGCAGGAGGGGAAAAATAAAAAGAAATAAAGATTGGAAAATAATCTAAAATACTCTAGTAAAGCAAAACTTTGTTTTACTGCTAATCCCTCTGAAGTCTCTAGCCTGGTGTTGTCTCAGCAGAACATATTCTGTGAGCAACTTGGGAAGTAATTTGAGCGTCTCTGAAGTCTTTCATTGGCTCATCCAGTATTAAATCATCTGGCAATGAAGAAAAGTGTTTAAAGTTAACTTCCATACAGAACAAATTCCTCTGCAAAACTCTTGTCATTCAGCCCAGTTTACCCAAAGTCTGGTAGCATGGATTAGACTGGGGTTGGGTTTGAATTTTTTTATATGTTTTAATTTTTTTGATTTAAAAAAAATGCAATCAAAAAAGAGTGCTGCAAATTTCTATGGTCTTAGTCTCTTAGTGAAAAACTTGGAAGATAAATATTCGAGTTGGGGAAGAGATGGCTGGTGCAAAGCTTGTGACATGCATTTCTGTGATCCCTGCACTGTGAGACTGCTACTGCACCTTCTCTGGAACGCTGGGGATTAAAGCCTTGTGTCGGTGACACTGTAGACCCAGGGAAGCAAGGACCATCCCTTCTTGCTACTGCCTGCTAACCAAGGGCTTTGCAACTCAGAGCCAGGGATGAAAGCAGCCTGGTACCCCCACTCAGGGGTGGACTAGCAGGACCCCCCCAGCTCCAATTCCACACATGGGGATTTTGCATCCACATTGGTCTTTTCTTCTCTACTTTTTAAATGCCAGGGAGGCAGTGAAGCCTTTGATGTTCCAGGAGTCCTGCTTCAGTGCCTTTATCTGCACACACCCACCAGCATCCAGCCAACCCACAGAGCTCCTCATCTGCAGACAGCGTGGTGTGTCCTCCCAAAGGGCCAGCACTGCATCTCCACACATCCACCTGGTCCCAGATGGTCCCCTAGGTGGCTTGACACTTGCCATGTGCTCCCAGCTGCCTCCATCCACGTTAACCCATGTCACCTCAGCATTTTTTTCCCTTGTTTCCAGCCCAATTCCCCATTCTCACTAGCTATGCTGACAGTCCTGCTCATCTCTTCCTACCCGCAGGCTTGGGAAGCTGAAACACCCCGTCAAGTAACACACCTAGTTAACTGTGTAATGCTGTACCTATGGGGCAATTCCATCCCAGCACCTGCAGGGATCCTGATTACACCCTAAAACATGATATTTCAATTTCATTATCTGATCGGGCATTAGCAACGAGCACCACTAATGAGTATATTAGTCAGTTCCTTTATTAAACTAGCGGCAGCATTTGATGCAATGACCTCCTGATGTAGCTCTTTGATGCCATGTGATTTGATTTTTATTTCTTCTTTTTTTTTTCTTTTAATTGAGAAAGATACAGCAAAGCAAACAGAAAAATTGTGAGGAGCAGAATTAGCACATTGGCAGTGCAGGCAAATACATGTTCAGCAAGGAGAATAAATTTTATTGTAACTGCAGAAGAGGCAAGTGGCGAGCTCCAGCTAGCTAACATTTGAATATAACCATTCATTACTCCTGCCATCATTATTATGAATTTGTTGTTGTTATTCTATTACACAGCCAGTCCTGAGGACTGGTTTTGCCATCTGTAACCTGGCGATCTTTCACCCTTAGCAATTGTTGTTTGGCCGTGTTACCACAGGGCTCGTTGTGCAAGAGGCTGCACAAGACCTGAACAAAGAGGGGACACCAGCCCCAGGGCATTTCCAGTGTAAGTGACAGATGAGTGACAACAGGCAGATATTGATGGACAGAGGAGCATGAGGAAACAGGGTCACACTTGTGGCTGAATCCAGGGTGAAGTTCTGGAGCAAGCTTCAGACTCAGCCAGCTACCAACTCCACCAGTGCAGCATTGCATCCAGGCACTGAAATTCCTGTGTCCTGGCAAAACTCCAGCCTGGGGAATAATACAGAACATCCTACTTACACGGCCATTATTGTTTTCACTACAGAAATCATCACATTTTTCCTTCCAAGAAACTCTGATGCCACAGTCACAGCCCTGGATGACTCCTGCAACCCTTTCCAAACATGAGTGCATTTTCACAGATTTCATCTCAGGTCCAGTTCTAACCTGATATTTAATCATGAGAGTGTTCAGGGCTCCTTCAGATAATTATTGGAGGTATTAAGCCATCCCAAACTGAAGAATCAGGTGCTTTGCACCCAGGCTTGCATGGGCTTACATAAGAAGCATTTGCACTGGCCATAGATCATTTGTGGCCCTGCTCTGGCATGTTGTCACGTGGAACACCATCATACCATCATCATACCATCCACCTGGCTTTGGGACATTGAGGCCAGCTCTCTCAGGCTGCTGGAAGTAACGTGGGAAGTACACAGGAGATTTTAACAGAATTATTTCTGCAGTCATTTTTCTTCAGGAATCCAAGAACCAGAAAACTAATGGAGAACATGAGGACAGAAAAAAAAATTTCTTTATTGCTATGGTAAGTGTTGGAAGGCCCAGCCTGCCTACTTCCTACATGATCTTGTATCAAACAGGTTAAAATATTACTGTGCCAAGAATGTAGTCTAAACCTGATAGTCATGTGCCACCAAGTTGTTGTCTTCTTCCCCAGTAGTAAACTTGTTCTCCACTGCCATGGAGGATGTGCCTGCACTGCCCTTACTTATAGTCACCAGAGGTGGGTTTCTGCTGGGTCCAGAGGGCTGATTCAGATTTCTCTTCAAGGGAAGGAGGGCCTGACATCAAGGATCAGGATCAAAATACTGCCCAGAAATAATGCCAAATCCTCAACAACTCAAGCAATACTTCCATGGCTTCCCTTAGCCAGGACTGGCAGGTGAGCCCTTCACCACCCATGCCCATGGTGGCTGGGAACTGAGCATTTTTGGGGGATACCTACAGAAGACCAAACAGGAGCTGGGGGCCCCACTCGTACCAGTATGCTCAGCCAAACTGGGCCTTGTTTTGTTTTTTTAAGCAGACCCTCTTCTGCAAATCCTGCAGCAGAGCCGCCTGTCCACACATCCCTGGCATAGCTGGGTCTGTAATGGGCCTGCCTCCCTCTGACTGCCCAGTTAACATCCTCCTGCTGCCTCCTTAATTATAATCCCTTTATTTTATCTAACCCCAATTGTAGCAGTTGGTGAGTCACCAGGCTCCATAACAAGACGATCAGGACACATTTCATATTACACTGCAGTTTTCATTCCAGGGCGTGGGCTGAAGGCGTTGTTTATTTATTTTAATTTGGTTCGGTTTGGGGTTTTCTCACAGGTGATGGAGTACAGAGATTTAAGCAGGGGGTAGAAGGGTGGAAGGGGTAAAAAACAAAAACAACCTCAATCCATCTGGATCAATTAAATCTTGTTGAAAAGTTTTCAACCTCAGGGTTGCCTGAGGTAGGTCTAATAGTCACACTCTTTGGCATTTAATGAAAATGCTAATGATTTCTCCTTTGGAATATATTTTCACTTCTAGTTTGAACAAGATGCATCTCTCCTCCAATCAATTCCACAAGCTCTTAATTTTTTTCCTCCCCATTTATGCGCGTGCCCCTTCAGGGCAAATTAAGAAATTATTGCCTCTATCCAAAAAGTAGCTGAAAAGTGCAGCCTTGTGCTTCACGTCACAGGGGTGGGGAGGAAAAAAATCTGTACATGGGAGCAACAATCCCATTTGTGTCTGACTTGTGCAGGAAAAACATGGCATCAAACCTTTCTCATCCTGGTTCTCCAGGGAAAGCTGTGGGCACAGGTGTCAGCCAGTGAAAATCACCATGGATCCACTAGAGCTGCCTCTAGTTTGAAGACTTCACTTAAAATATTCAATTTTCTTGTTAGTAGCTCATTGTGGTGAGAATAAGAGTGAGCAAATAAAGAGAGGGTTGTTTAAATATTGGATGAGAGTTTTCTCCCCCAGTTTGTAAGGGATCAGAATGGAGATGAGTGCTTCAGGTCATCCATTGGCTCTGGAGAGAGACAGGTTTGCCCCATCCCAAACTAGACACTCAAATTTTTAATGGCTGAAATATGATGGCTGAAACAAAGGCGTCAAGTGGAAGAATTGCCACAAGTCAAACCCACTTAGAATTTGCAAAGGAAATTCAAACAAATCACAAAAGTTTCCAGTAAAGGATGGGAATGCTGAACACAGGCTTAGAGGCATGAAGGCTAATAGAAAAGAGGGATGGGATCATGAAGCATTTTCTTGAAATTGCCATTGGCTCTAAGGAAAACTAAACAATCTCCCTGCAGAGGTCTGAGAAAAGGCACAAAGAATCATTAGCTTTGCCTAAACTAGCATATTGAACAAGGCCAGGGCATGTGATTGCCCTGCTCTTAGCTCTGTCCCTAGCAAGTTTTGTCCTGTGGCACCTGACATGATGAGGCGTGCTTGAGAAGACATCATGTGCATTATTCCCATTACAGTGTACCCGTGGGACAACTGTTTTTGGTGGGAAGTTGGATTTTAAAGTGTAAGTTTACTGTCTCAAGCCGTGCCTTGCCATGATTTTTGTGATCAGAGAATGAACCCCAGTCCATTTTATTTACTTGCCTAATACAGGCAAAAAATCTGACTATGAATAACTTTAAAAGGTCTACAAAGTCCTAAACTGAAGGAATTGAACCAGAAGATGTGGGCTGGCATCAGCAATAAGTCAGATTAGGGAACATATTCAGCAATAAAGAATAATTAAAGGCATGGATACAAATTAAAATTGCAATAAAACATGTGTTTTAGAAAAGATAGATCATTCTCAACTCACCTAATCATTTGCTTTGATCGATCACTGATCTTCTAATGACAAAAATGTAGCAGATCTAACCTCTCTGTACTTTAGTAAAGCATTTCATATGGTACCTCATGAGAAATTATTAAGTGGTAGAATATGGAGATCAGGAAAGGAATTTCATGATGGAAAGGGGAGTCACTGCATCAGAATTTATGACAGGTGGTGTTGAGAGAGGAAGTACTGAGCTGGAAGTTATGACTGCAGTTCTTCAGAAATCAGTTTGGGGACTGAATTTGATTCTGAAAAGTGGGACTCATGGATCATAGAATCACAGAATCATTCAGTTTGGAGGAGATTTTTAGATCACTGAGTCCAACCATTAACCCAGCACTGCCAAGGCCACCACTAAATCAAATCCCCACATGTCACATCCACATGTCTTTTAAATTCCTCCAGGTGTGGTGACTCCACTGCTGCCATGGGTAAATTATTCAAGTGCTCAAGACACTGGTGAAGACATTTTTCCTCATATTCAACCTAAATCTTCACTAGCACAACTTGAGACCATTTCCTCTTGTCCTGACACTTGTTATTTAGGAGAAAAATCACTGCAGCCTCCTTCCAGGTAGTTATAGAAGGCAGTAAGATCCCCCCTAATTCTACTTTTTTCCAGACTAAACTCTTAGCTGCTTCTTATGTGACTTACTCGCTAGACCTTTCACCAGTTTCTCTTTCCTTCTCTGCACACACTCCAGCACTTCAATGTCTTTCTTTATAGCCTTAAAGAGTAGTTTATCTTGGAAGAGACCTTTAAAGTTCACCTAATCCAGGAGCCCAAAACTGACCACAGGACTGGAGGTGTGTCCTCACCAGTGCGGAGTTCGGAGGAACAATCACTGCCCTGGTCCTGCTGGCCACACTATTTTTGATCCAAGCCAGGATGTCACTGGCCTTGTTGGCCACCTGGGCACAGCTGGGTCATCCAGCTGTAAACCAACATCCCCAGGTCCTGCTGACTCTTCCCCAAGCCTGTAGCACTGCAAGTGGTTGTTGTGACCCAAGGGCAGGACCCACCACTTTGCCTTGTTGAACCTCATCCAATTATCCTCAGCCCATGGACCAACCTGTCCAGATCCCTCTGCAGAGCCTTCTCACCCTCCAACTGGTCGACACTCCCACCCAACTTACTGAGGATGCACTCAATCCCCTCATGCAGATCATTCATACAGGGCTAAACAAAATTGGATCAAGCATTAAAAGAGAGAAAGTGTCATGGCTACCAAAAATGTGCCTCATAAAATGCTTCCCAAAAGGAGAGGGGGATTTCTGTCTTGATCTGCACAAAACACACAGAAGGCAACCTCCAAATCCACAAAATGGATCCTAGTTACCTGTATTTAGGAGAGATGAACTCACAGTACAAAGCTACAGTGCTGAGATGTGTCAGGAAATGGTGAACCCATGACACAGAAAATATAGATACATCTTGGCTTGTTTAGCTGAACATAGCTAGGACTGGGACAGCAGTCCTGATTTATATATAAATACATCAGGAGAGCAAAAAGAGGGTAAAAAAATCTATTTAAACTAAAAGACAGCATGAGCACAACAAATGGCATAAACTGAAACGAAATAAACACAGGCTGGTGGAAGAAAGACTAGGGTGAAAGACCTGAACAACTTCCAGTTAGTGCAATGAGAGCAAAAAAACACCAAGAAACTTCCTTCCACATGAACTATTTTCAGCTCATGGAAGAGTTTAAAAGAGAGAAAAGATACAATTTGGAGAATCAAAAGATGCCCTCCAGTTTTGCTCATCTGTATGTGAGAAAGAACAAGTAAACTTCTTGAAGATTGAAAAACCTGTCTGGTATGCTACACCAAAAACTGTCTGGTTGTCATTTTAGCACCTGGCACTTCCTTTTTCTCACCAGGCTGCTGGCGTTTCACTTGTAACAATACACTAATTGAATAGCACACTAACAGATTTGCATGCCACAGTCCTCCCTCTTCTGATTTCTTTGTTGTATTTGTGTACATCTAAGCCCAGAGAAAAGAAAAGGGAAAAAAAAACAACAACAACTAGCAAGAGAAACAAAGCAAACACACATGCACACAGCACTTCCAAACTGGTCTTGAGAGCAAACAATAGTAGGAAGGGATAACTACCACTCTCAGGGCTCTCAGATGATCAGCAGACACAAGGAAAGGGGATTTCGAGAAACAAATAATACCTGTGCCTGAAATGGGAGCTTTGCTGTATAGAGAAAAGAAACATATGCTTTTCAGCTGGAGTGGGTTTCTTATGTTGCTCAGAAGTGACTGGCTCATCCTCAGTGTAAAGGACTGGTGTTGTATTAACCGTTCTGTATCAGCTTTCCCCTCGAGTCCCCTGCCTGAGCCACCGGGTTATTTCATTTCTGACAGGCAGCACAAACTGGAGCCTGGGGTAACTCAAGTCCCTGATGGTGCTGAGCAGACATCCATCTGTGCTTCCTGGGATGCATGTCTATACCCTGTCAGGGCTGGATGGGCTGGGCAGCATTGGGACAGGGGGTGACAGGGGACTGACTGACTGACTGAACACCCCATTGTTCACAGGGTACCACATTGGCTGGAGATGCTTGATAGGACCCCTGATGTCCTGCCCCTTCTTCTCTGTGAGCTGACCTTGTCCAAAAGGGAACAACAGAGTCTCAGCATCCTCCTCATGGAGGGCAGAAAGTCCCCTGGGAGCACATGGACCTCAGGAAGTTCTGTGAGAGCCCTGATTGTCAGAGCACAGGCAAAATGTGTGCTCTGCAAGTAGTTTAACAAATTTTGGGTCCATCATCATTCTCCCTGTTCTCATGTGGTATTGTTTATGCTTAAGCCAGCATTCTGAAACAGGCACTGCCAGGTGACGGCAGCAGAGCTGGCTCCTTTATTATGTATCCATTCCTAACTGAAAATAAGGCATTTGCCCGCGGGGAAGAGGGAGGTGAGCTACCGTCTGAGTTTTTCTCTGTACCACCCTCTACCTCACATGGTTTCAGAGCCAACATACACAAAGGTTCCTTTGCCTTCAACCTACGTACCTGAACGCAGTCCCACTCCCAACTATTCCCTCCCTGCAGTTGTTTGCCCACTTCTCGGAATTGTATTTCAGCTGTCTATGGCCTAGATCCAGTGGAAAAAAAAAAGATCTCCTAACACCAGAGCTGTTATTTGCCATAGACCTAGATTCCTTTGGTACAGGAGCATTTGCTTCCTTGAAAGACCAAGACTCAAAGCTGGTAGGACATTTTCCTGAAACTAGAGCTGGGAATTATCCCCAAACCCAACATTTAAGCAGAATAACGTCAGGGGAGTCTGGACCTGCTTTGATCTTTATAGCATCAGCCCCTCTCTCTCCAAGCTCAAAGCAAAGCAGATTGGGACTTGCCATCTTGGCCCAAATGAACATCAAGATAGATGCTGAAGACTTCTTTGTTCCTTGAATGTCAACTGTAAGTGTGAGTCATTGTGGCTTCAGGAAGGAGGGAACCTCTCAGACAAGGTCTTTCTGAGGGAGCGATGGGAATTGATAGCTGAGGCAGAAGAGCCAGTTTTAAAGATATGAAGCTGGATTCTCAAGGGCACTTGTCTCCCATTGATTCCTAAGTGCCTTATAACATCCAATCATAATGACTGAATCTGAAAATAATTAATTTCAAGGGCATCTGAGTGCGTCGTTCCACCTTGTTGCAGTGTTTAATAAAACTAAATATCCATGTATCACCCAGATAACAGCTTAAAGCTCAGTTGTACTCTTTATCTCCTGATAAACCTTTCCCCACAACCAGATCCACTTTCTTGGGCTGCAGGTGTGATCGTTCCCCTCTCAGTACAGCTCTGTATTTTTTTCTCATTAAGTGAATTCAATGGGATTTCTTACATGAGGGTGGAGCAACTTAACAATGAACAACTTGGCAAAATTGGGCTTTATGTAATTACTTGAGGATTTGGCCCAACATACTGGTACAACATGAGATGTATCTCATGATCTTTCACTTGCGTAACCCTCTTCCTCTTGTTGTTTATTGTCATCCCTTGCTGGGTTAGTTCCTTGGGGCAGAGACCTTTTATTTAATTAGTCTGGAAAGGGCCTGGCACACCTACAGAGCCATATTAATAATGAGAAACAGTACTAACCTACCCACAAGAAGATGTGAGCTTCCTTGCAAGATATGTGACAAGGTACGACCACAGTGATCAGTCACACTCTGACCCAATAGGGCTCCCCTTGGTTTGTCTGGGGTGGGAAACTTATCACTATAATGTCCCCAGGCTTTTTCTCCTCTTAAATTTGGAGAAATGTCATTATGACAGATCACCTGCTGATTAGATTTACCTCAAATAATAAGCTAATAAGTATTTCTTACACCTTCTGGAACTCCCTTTCCGAGCATTAGAAGAGGGAAAAAATAGTAGGTGGACAGCAGGTCACATGGAGCTCGTGTTCAAGCAATTTTTATCTGCTGGTTGGTTGACTTCTAACAGGGTAGCAGGAGGAGCTCCCTTATTAGTGAAAAGAAAAAAAAAAAAAGAGATAAAGAGAGATATTAAGAGAGAGAGAGAGAGAGAAAGAAAGAGAGAGAAGAGAAGAGAAGAGAAGAGAAGAGAAGAGAAGAGAAGAGAAGAGAAGAGAAGAGAAGAGAAGAGAAGAGAAGAGAAGAGAAGAGAAGAGAAGAGAAGAGAAGAGAAGAGAAGAGAAGAGAAGAGAAGAGAAGAGAAGAGAAGAGAAGAGAAGAGAAGAGAAGAGAAGAGAAGAGAAGAGAAGAGAAGAGAAGAGAAGAGAAGAGAAGAGAAGAGAAGAGAAGAGAAGAGAAGAGAAGAGAAGAGAAGAGAAGAGAAGAGAAGAGAAGAGAAGAGAAGAGAAGAGAGAAGATCTGAAAAAGAAAGAAAGCTTATGGATGTGTTTTTGACTTATTAGGTGCCACAGAGAAAACAGAAGCAGGCAGTGATTTCTGTGGTATCTGATAGGACATAAACAGATTAAAGTTGTTCTTACAGGTAGGGCATTCAAAATATCCTTCCTGCATGGATTCTCTAATGTCTAACAAGGGTGGACCTAACGTTGTTTTTCTTTCAACAAAACCTCCAGCTCCAGTGCTGTACTGTTTTCTGGCAGCTAACAGGAGCTGCATATCTTTAAATCTACTGTCCCACTGTCAAATGTGATTGAATTTGGCTAATGGCTTCCAGAGTTACCAGGCAGACAGACACACAGACATGCACACACATCCTGCCACACAACATCATCTCATGAGCCAAATTTCCATCAGAAAGCCAGCTTATGGAAAGCAACATGACCAACTCCCCCTAGATCACACCCCAGGTGTGAAGCACTGGTCTGCACCCACATGGAAGAGCAGACTTTGCCAAGAGCCCAGCGACAGTCGGCCCAGCAGCCCTCATTGAGCTGTGCGTCATGCTGTGCCAAAAGCAGCATGTTTTCCTTTGTCACTGCTTAAGGAGGAGTCTAGAGGTGTCACTGACTTTCCCTTTTTGTCCCATCCAGCAAAGCCAGCATGGCAAAACAAAACTGGAAGAGCACGCTACATGTGTGGCTTTTTGTTGTACCTGTGGCACAGCCTGAATTTCAGAGGCCATGTTTTGGAGGCTTTCTCTACTCTTGGGAGAAATGTAGGCACCTCAGAAAGGCAATTTGGATGTTACATGAACTAAACACAGGTTTTTCAGTCAGATGTCACAAGGAAGAAGAGTTGAATTCTGCTCAGAATGCAGGGGTTTGAGGGTTGGATTTTTTTAAGCTAAAGAGAGCCCCAAATCCTCAAACCCTCCCATCCTTCCTCAGTTCACCTGATTCTTTTGATGGCTCCCAGGCTGTGGATGTCAGCTTTTATCAGAGACAAAAGACAATCATAATGGCAACAAAATTATGCTGGGAATAAAACTGAAGCCTATTTTAAAAAATTTTTAAAAAAACAGGAGGAGAAAAAAACCCAACAATGCACACTAAAATATTCCATATGCTCTTATGGTGGGTTGCCCTCGGCACATAGAGAAAGATTGTAACTAGGCACAATCTGATAAGGCAGAATGCAACTGCGAGCTACTAGGCAACCACCAAAAAAGAGGAAGAAAAGGACAGAATCAGCATACACACAAAAAAGAATAGGGTAGAAGACAGAGGTGAAACTGAATTTTTGCACATAAAATATCACTGTTCATGGAGGACCAGATGTTAATAAAACTTTGCAGGGGTTTCCAAGTGGGGCCATGACTGAGGCTGCAGTCTGGATGCTGCACAGCAATGCCTGTTGTAGCCTAGCTGGTTTTCTTTCCCTTTTCCTTGCATGGTGGAGAAGCACACGCCAACCACATAATCACAAGGCACCCTGGGCACCTCCTTCTCCCTCTCTTTGTAGGTCTCACCCCACTGTCAAGCCTTGTCATTAATAGAAGCCTTGATCCTGCAATATGAAGCGTGCATGGGGTGGCCGGTTCTCACACGGAGAGTTTCTCCTTGCATGGAGAACAGCTCTTCACTGGGACGCCAAGGAAGGGTGTTGCACTGCAAAGATGTCAGCCAAGGTCTGCAAAGCCAGTTTTGTTCCCAAATTATGGCTTCCCAATAAAACTCGTGTGTGTTAGCACATAATTAGAAGTTAAGCGCTGGTGGATCTAGACCTGAGATTGTGAAGGACAATTGTTGTTTCCTAGCACAAGAGGTCTGATTGCTAATTTGGAATTTGACACACTACTGCAATTAATAATAATAATAATAATAATACCAACAATAATAATTATTATTCACTAGATCTAGGCTTGCATCTCTCTTTCAAGCAGACTTCTTATTGAAATTAAGCAGGCTTCCACGCATCCTGAGAAAGCGTGTCTCCTTACAAAATGGAAATGTGATCCTGCAGTCCTACCCTATGGTAGCAGTCAGGCCCAGGAACAGCGCCAAAAAGCTCAGCAAGATGAGCCTGTACAAGGGCCATTTTACATAAAGCAGGAGTAATCATGGAAACATGGCTCTCTGGATTGGAACCAAGCCCCTGAGTCACGAACCGGGACCCCCCTGTTGTAGTTTCTGTAGAAACACAAAGCAACGTGGGAACACAGCCTCATTTGAAGAGACAAAGGGCAAAATCCCTTATTCTGGATTTTTAAGGCAAGCTCTTTCACACCAACCTGCTCTTTGGCTTTGAGCAAATCACTTTGCTTGCTTAAGTTTGTTGTTTTTTTAAATTAGTACCGAAAATGGGTTTCGACACATTTTTCCTCACGGGGGTGTTGGGAGGTTGAGTTAATAAATGCTTGCCAAGCAGTAGCAGATTCTCAGATGAATCTCACTTCCCCTGGATGTGTACCATGCTCATTGTGGCCATGTCTGAACACTTACGCATGTATAATTAAGAAGGACCATGATAACAGAAAGTGCAAAGTGCTGCTCCTTTCTCACTGCATAATCATGTCTTGGAGGTGGGTGGCCCAAGAGGGAAGCATTGCATCAGGTGCGACAGGGCTTGCTGCTGAGGTATGTTCTGAGAACAGTGAGTTTTTGTCTTTCACCAAATTGGGGCTCGGTACAACCTTTAGATTTTTCACTATATGCTAATTAAACCTTCCCTGGGCACTCAGCTATTCCCTCCAGCCCCTGCTTGCTTTCTGTGCACAAACCCTCTACAAGCCTACACAAGCACCATCAGCTTTCATTATAATTTACCTGCAAAATCCACACACTCCTGCTTTCATGTAAAAAAAAAAAAAATACCCCTAAAAAAAATCCTAAGATATAAAAACCATCGTGAAAGCCAGTGAAATAATCTGTTGCCTACAAATCAGGCCTGTGATGGTAGGAATTAGACCTCCCACATCACATTAGCTTGGAGGGCTCTCCCTTCCCCTTAGCCTGCAGTGGAATTCTCGTTCCTACCACCATGGTGGAAGCCAGCCCTGGCCCCGTGTCTGCATACCACCCGTCCTGTAGCTGCAGCATGTTTACTTCAGGATTTAAAAATCATGAATGGGGGAAATGGTTGTGAACTAACAGCAGTCTCTTTGTCGTGTGTGGTAGAGGCAGGGCAGGTGGAAGAATCCACCTTGGTCAGGGGCCAGGCTGCATGGCCTCCCCATCTATTGTCACCAGGAGCTGGGAGATCTCAGCTGAGGAAACGTTACAAAGAAGGAAAAGGCAGATTGGGTAAGGCAATCCAACGAGGTGGGATTAATACATCCCTGGCCTTAAATACTCTATATGATACAGCCCCCAGTTTTCTATAATAACTGCTCCGTGGCCCCCAAGGTCTCACAGCAAAGAAGGTTCCATCATTAGTTATTATAATATATAGCTGAGACTCTGCATCCTCTCAGTGCTGATTTCACATTTTGCATTGCCAGAGATAACCCCACACATGTGGACAGCTCTAGTTGTCATGACATGCTTGCAAACTGGGGACAATTCCCAGTCAAGTGGTAAATTCAAACCCACATTGTCCTCTCAGAGATGAGGGCATTCCTTGTGAGGAGCACTGGGTAGTTCTTGCCTTGTTGTTTCCTTTTCCTCACTCATGTCACCAAGATGGTCACCATCCCAAAGGCTCCCATCACCATCCTCTGCCTTCATGCACCAACCTCCTGAAGGAAGAGAAGGAGGAAAAAGACCATGAGTGGAGCCAGTGCTCCAGGTGCCACCATCTGCAAAAATGAGGACTAGAAAATACTGACTCAAGTCAGAGGGTGCCAACTCACCAAAGCCTGCACCGCGCCCTCTCTTTTTGGCATACCTGAAGCAAACACTGAGGAGCCTTCAAAATGAGGGCTGTGCAGTCATTAGGACCTAAGAAATGGCTTGCAGTGCTCTGCCAAACTGGGTACTGCAACAAGAGCTTGGGGAAGGCTGGAGTCAGCAGAAAGTTTTTTTGGAGAATGAATGCAGTAGGATCTCACATATTTGGGCATTTCACACACTGAGGCTTTCTAGGGTGTATGGTATGGAGTAGGTGGATACCAGAGCCATGTGAACTCGTTGCCTCCTGCACATTCATTGACCACAGATACACCTTTGCTACAAAATCTTGAGACAGGTATTCAGTGGTGAAGCTAATTAACCCCCCCATATTCCTGCTCCAAACACTCCCTTAAATACACAGACATCTAGATTGCACAGTAAGTTCAGTAGTAGCTTTCCTTCTAGAATCTTCCTGAGGAAAGGAAGACTGAGTGAAGAAGAGTGGGAGCATCCAAAGAAGGATAAACAATTTCCTTTAAGAAGTGGAATGGTGTACAGAAAATCCAGTGAAGGAATAGTTTAATCAGATTCTGGTTCCCTGAGGGGGACCCACTTCAATCAGGAACAGACCATGCAGAGACATCTAGAATTTTCCTAGGACTGCAAGGGAATCTTGGAGAGCATGCTACAAAAGGGGTTACAAATCTGCTGAGCCCTATTGAGTTCATTAGTGCAGTAGTTAATTAAGGAATTATTTTGAAGAATCCCAAAGACCGTCAACAGGATATCAATATACCAAAATCTGTTAATTTACATTTTCCCACTGCACACATTCACATCATGGGAAGGAGGACAATACGTAACACTACATCCAGGAGAAAAAAAATTGACAGCTCTCCTGTCCTTGGAAACTCCTGGGCAGAGAGGATATACAGAACCTGACCATGTGAAAAGTCACTTATAAAACACTTGTGTCTCATGGATATAATGGGTCTGCAACTGCAAAGATGCCTGTTGGCTTTTTGTGCATAGCTAATGAATTGGATAAATGATTATGAAGAGTCAAAAACAGTACTCATAGACCTGTTGACACAGCAAGGTTTTATAATTCATCCCATTGAAGATCCAAGTCCTCACTTGCCCTACACTCACATGCAGAGCTGATATCTCACTGGTTTCATTGGATATTCCAGAGGGAAGGAGGTCAGAGGGCTGCCAATGCCCAGTGGAAATGCAGCAACCCCAGTGATGCATCCAGGTTCATGAACCCCTTTGATAGCTGCATATTTTTCTCTTGTGGTTTGCCAGCAAAGGAGATACCTTCCCTGTGATTCCCAGCAATGAAATGGTTGGCAGTTCCTTGACAAATCAAGCTCCTTGCTTATAATCCTCCCCTTTTCGGTTATCCAAAAGTCAGTTCATTATTTTCCATAATGGGTAATGGCTGCTTGCCCAAGGGGCAACTTATGATCTCCTGGGCTTGCCATGCAACTAATAAGTAATTGGTGGTTTAGGGATACTATAAAGTATTCTGTTTTCCCTGGGAGACATCAGACAAGACAAGAGAAATTATTTATAATGGTGAGTGTATTAATCACTGAAAGAGGAGATTTTAAGAAGTGCTCACAAATATCAACCTGTAAAGAGAAGAACTGAACCTGTCTTCAGACACCTCAAGGAGTGAAGGATTCACTTCTCTCACCCATGAAGTTCCTTCTCATGTTATTTTTTGCATTTTTAATTTTTTTCAGTAAAATATTAGACTTCCTTCCATTCTGCTCTCTACAGAGAGAGAGGTCAGGTGGTCTCTGTACCACCTCCATCTGAAGGTGCTCGGACAGTTTTCAGTAATAGGAGAACCATGAGCAGTGTCTTCAGCCAGCAGCAAGCCAAAGGCCAGCAGCAAAGGCGACTGCCTTCATAGATACCCAGCTCAGCAACCTGGGGGGCTCACATAACCTCCAGCTAGAAACACTGCAACGCTTCTGAGCCACCCAGCGCCTCGTCTGCAGGGACGGCTTTGCTGCGGGATTGCTGCGGTCTCTTGCCACCTCGCCGTACATAAATCAAACATAATTAAAGACATAATCAAACGGATTCCTGAAAACAAGCCCTGACTGTAAAGTTTCGTTACAGCCCCTCACACACCTGCTAGTGCAGCGATCGCCCGGCGGTGCGCTATCAAAGGTGAAATAACACGGCCGTATCCTGCGAAAGCTCCAGGGGAAAGCTGGAACAGAAAAGCCTTCATAGTCTCAAGGCAAGGAAAATATTATTGCACTTCCACAAAGCAGCTTCCCTTCCTCCAGAACAACCACCTCAGGACTTTCATCTCAGCGAGCTCTTGGCATTTATTATTTTAGAGCTTTTTCGCATCAAGAAATGATTATTTTTTTCTTGCTCCAAGATCACTCTTTATTGTTAGTTAAATAAATAAAGTTGATGGACAAAATAGCAAATGCTTAGCAAAAGTGTGTTTCATCAAACTGCCTGATCCTCAGGATCCCAGGTATTCATTTGACATGCAAAATCTCCTCAGCTGGATTTATATATAAATACACACACACACACATGTAAATGCACTCTTACACACACATATATATCTCATAAGTGTTTGTACATTCATGTGATGGCTAATATCAAGTCTCTCTCTGTCCACTGCTGAATGTGATCATGTTTCTTGAGTACAGACCTTAAGTCTGTCTCTTTCATAGGTAACAAAGAGGGAAAGTCCCAGAGACTTCCATTGATTTCATTTCCCTTGAGAAATTTAAGTTTTGTCTGCAAGAGTGGCAAGCACTTCACTGGGAAAGGAAAGGAAATGAGATCATGTTCCCATCTGCCTCACTCTGTGCTTCTCTAGCAAAACTTCTCTGGCAAACTCTGGGGAGATTTACATGTATTGCAAACTCTGAAAAAAAAATAATCCACAGTTTTGCAGGAACTTAGAATAATCCCACACATATCCCTGGGATACCATCACTTCTGGAGCATCCTTTCGTGCCAGGTGGTTCCCTGATGCCTATCAAACCCGAGGACTTCAGTTTCATGCAGCAGATGAACATTTGCTTTTTATTCACCCTTTGATCAAGACCAGTTCCAGCAGCAGCAGGCAGTGGGTTCTGACAGCTTTCCTTTTGGATCTGACCCATTTTGGGTACTGGTTTCTGCAGTAACTATCCATGCACGCTTTAAGGCATGTTTTTGTTCCTCATCTATCTATTCACTCAACAAATTAGCACAGTCTAGTCTTATGCAAATCAGAGGTTCGATTTCCTTGTGTACATTGAAACTCTTCCTCTGCCTTTACCAGCCAATGCACAGCTACTGTTATTTCCCTGCTCAGATGGGTTTTCATGGCTCGCTGCAGGCTGCAGAAATTAATACATGGGAACACAATCCAAGTAAGCTAAGCATGTGTTTTACCACATACAGAGAGTAAAACACGGGGACAACAAAGAGATGGGAGATGGGGGGAGAAAAGAAAAGGTCAGATTCATTTGCTTTCAGACAACAGAAACATAAAGAATTAAAAATTTGATAGTTGTAAATGAGACAGTACAACCAATTACCCACACTCAAATCCAAATGCAAAATGACAGCTCCACACTTGATGCCCCTAAAGAGGAGGGCACTCTTCACATGTGAGAGCAGAGTAGGGGGGAAACAATATGTAATTTCCTTTCAGTAGCACCTAGGGATCATATAGAATCATACAGGTTAGAAAACACCTTTAGGATCATCAAGTCCAATGACTGCCATTCCCACAAAACCATGTGAAGCTGCCTACCCTTGATTGTCACTGAAACCATGTCCCTCCCTACACATGCCAAAGAGCCCCTAGCTCAGTTTTCTGGACAAAAAATGTTTATGGTGCTGACAGAAGGCCTGGAGAGTATGGAAATGAGGGGGAGTGGGGAACAAACAAAAAAAATTAAAAAAAAAAATAAACCGAACAACATTATGAGGGTAAGAGGGCAAAAGAGGGATTACAAGGAGACAATCCCACAGCAGACCATGGGCTAGATGCTAGCCCTATACTGCATCTCCAGACTGAGCACTGGACAATAAAACCTGCTGCCCAACTGCTGTTTTCACTTGATTTCAGTCAAGGTAAACTGGAGTCTGACTTCCATGAAACTGTAATTGTGTCAAGAGAATTGTAATGTGTCCTTTGCCAGCACAGTTAAAACACCCTAACAGATGTTATTCTGATGACAGACATCAAAATAAGTAGATAGATTAACTGACAGATAGACAGAAAGAGATTGAAATAAGGAAAATACATACAGGGAGGGAATGAGAGAGATGGATAGATAGATGAGCAGGAAGAGCTGGGAATATAAAAGATCATATAGATAGATAGACAGATCTTGGCATAAAGCACTCACATCAAGGTGCAGTTGGCAGCCCTGATTTAATGCATCATTTGCTCAAAGTGCTCATCTCCCTCCCTCTGAGTAAAACGAGGTTGTTTGTTATGTGTTACAGAACAAATCCGTGTGTGGGCTCCCTCGGGGTCATAGGATTGCATGAGGTGAAGGGCCTGATCCTGCCAAGTTCCCAGCACCCCCTCTCCCCTCTCAGGGCCAAGGGATGATGCTCAGCATCAGCACCCAAAATGCCAGACACCCTGAGAGCCCTGGCCAGTGCTGGAAGGAGCTCCAGGACACAGGGAGGAAGGAAGGAGGGTGGATCATGCCTTACCCACATCATCTCATAACCTGCCTCAAGATGTATTCAAATTATAAATAAGTACTAAGATTCCTTCTGTCAACACATTTCAATTTAGGACTTCTGGTTTGGCAAACAGTTTCACAAGAAAGCTTCTTACAATACCCAGGATGGTGTGAACACAGAGGACTCATGGCCACTCTTCTGCATCACAGAGCACCCTTTCCAATTTCACCTGAGAAATACTTCTTGTAATTTGTTTAAACTTTGAGGCTCTCAGGAGGCTGCCTACCCTTGACTTTCATTTAAAGCAACTATACCTTGTTTTTGTGCTGCATTAAACCCCAGCATTAAGACTTTTTTGCCAATCCGAGACTGTAGTCTAACACAATGTTTTAACAAAGACAGTTTTATGCAAAGCTTGGAGCTGGGGAAAAGAAGAAATGCAAATGAAAGACTGTAATTCTCCTATTAAATAATCTTGGTTTATTCTCCCTGACTCCTCTGCTGTTGGTCCCTATCTGTTGGCTCAACTCTGCATTGTTTTAAGATTAGTATAAAATTTACCTCGATTTCAATAAGAAATTTCTGCAGCCTCAAAAAAAGCTTAGCCAGGGTTGAACTAACAATAATTCTTCACCCAGAGGGTGGCTGGGCACTGGTACAGTCTCCCCAGGGAAGTGTCCATGGCCCCAAGGCTACCAGAGCCTAAGGAGTGTTTGGAAAATGTTCTCAGGCACATGGAGGGGTTCTTGGGGCTGTCCTGGGCAAGGCCAGCAGTCAGACTTGATGACCCTCGTGGGTCCCTTCCAACTCAGGGTACTCTGTGATTTTGCAATTCTAGTTAAGAAATTAAGATTTTATTTTGCCCTCTTTGCATCCATAAGCCATTCTCAGGATCAGTAAAGATTCAATCTTTACTCAGGATGGTGAGGCTGGGGGAAGGTTTTGACTCACAGGCACAGCCCCACCTCCAAACCTGCTCACGAGCAAGAGCCATCCTGAGCCCTGCAAAAACGTGCTGGAAACCTCCCCAGACCAGGCAGCCCTTCGTGGTATTTCAGCACATCCTGCTTCTTGTCCTACCTTGGAGGAGTGAAAATGAAAATATGAATATACTTTCCAAAACCTCAACATAGTTTTGGTGCAAGGGTGGGGAAGGCAAAGCTGTGGTTTTGTTTGTATTGCGCATCCACAGAAAGTTCAGTTGTTTTGGTTTTTTTTTCTTTATTTTTGCACCACTGCCTGATTACCCTCTGTGACATGTCCCAGACAAGCCAACATTGTGGCTTGGAGAGTGTCATTTATTCATAATTTCTTAGCCATTGCTACTTGTGGTTGCATTCTTGACCACTTTACATGGACAGACAACCTCAACAGTGATGCAGAATCACCTATTGTGGTTTGAGGAGCAAACACTCCAAGAATTTCAGTTTTACTCCTGGCTTGGAAAAAATGACGGTCCTGATATCTCCATCGGGGTCACATAAAATCCTGCATTCATTTTATGGTAATAGCTTTCTTCCCTTGGCACTGTATGGCAATGCTTAATTAACAAATGCTCAGACCTGAGGAAAGACATGAAAGATTGGAGATATTTGAGGTGTATCACCAAAACTATTTTCAAAGAGGTCACCAGTGGTGATTCACTTCAGAGAATTACTGCATTTTCCAACAGCAGGGCCAAGCATAATAAATGCAGAGGAAAAAAATGACAAGAGTCAAAGTAAAGCAAAACGGGAAGTTTGAAGGTTTTCATTTGGTTTTAATGAAACAAACAACAACAAAAATCATTTGAGTGAGCTCAAAACATTTTCTTCATCTGAAAATGAAATGTTGAGCATCATTTGGAAGTCATTTAAAAGTTTTCTTTCTTATCTCTTTCTTTTTATATAAATTAGGTCAATCCTTCAAGGAAAATACCATTTGGAAATGAAAAATGCAAAAAGCTTCAAATATTTATTTTTCATAAAGGAAGAATTTTACCCTAAAAATACCCATGTGCCACGATTTTTAAACACTTCCCTTATTTATTTTGGTGACAAATTTCTTCAGCAAATTCAAGCAGTGTTTAGTCTGTTTATTAAAACATATATATTGCCCTCCACACCATAGATTACAAAGTGCTAATAGCTTGTCACCAAAAGCTGGATTCATTAAGTGAGCATGAAACAAGACAGTGTTTCATATCATCACAAGTGCTCTGGCAAAAAGACCCAGCAAGTAACAGGCTCTGCATCAAAGCAGAGCAGAAGCAGAGTGTGTTTTGTGGCCATTATCCTTGGGAGGGGGCTCACAGACAGCGTGATGAAGGAATTTGGGCAGGAATTCAGGTTCACCACTGAGCTTGTACAGGTCTACAATAAAACTGAAAGGCTGGTCAAGAGTCAAGAGAAGGCTGCAGCCCACACCCCTCACGTTTTCTCTGGTGGTTCTCATAGCAGTAAGGGCCAGACTGTCACAGAGATGATTGGAGGGATGAAACTTCTCTCATATAAGGAAAGATTTAGAGAACTGAGATTGGAGGAGGCTCAGTGTGACTTTATTGCAGCCTTTTAATACCTGAAGGAGCTACAAGAGCTGAAGAGGAGCTGTTTACAAGGGCATGGAGTGATAGCACATGGGGGAATGCATTAAATGGACAGAGGGCAGGTTTAGATACTAGGAGGAAGAAATTCTTTACTGTGAGAAGCTATGGCAAGGGCTGCCCAGAGATGCTGTAGAAGCTCCATCCCTGGAAGTGTCCAAGGCCAAGTTGGACAGGGCTTGGAACAACCTTGTTTAGTGGAAAGTGTCTCTGTCCATGGCAGGGAGACTGGAACTAGATGATCTTTAAGGACCTCTCCAGCTCAAACCAATCTATGAATGTTTTGAAATGTAACAAAAAAATCACTTGTCCAGTGACCATTTGGACATTGCTCGTAATAGAAGCATATCTCAGCTTAGAAACTGGGTATTTGCCTTCCTAAAAACGTGGTGATGAGTATGGGAAATATTGGAGTTTTCAGAGGTTTTATCTTGTTCTTGAAACCTTGGGGTCAAATCATGCCTGTCCCACTTCTGAATACATGCCTTTAAAAAAAGATTTTCTTTTTTAAATACAAAGTGTTATTACTCTGAGTGTTCCATACAAGGTAAGGTTTATTCTTCCTAAAGGCTTTGGAGTACTTTTGGCTGGATGGCCACGTGTGTGTCATGTTGGATGCAGGATATTTTGCCCCCAGGGTAAGGGGTACAACCCACGTATTTTTGCATGTGCTAAAGCACAGTAACCCTGACCACCCTATCAGCCTATCTCGCTATCAGCACCTCCATCTGCCCGTATATTTTATCTCATCCTTCTCTATTTATTTATATTGCCATGATATCTGAGCTGCTGCCTACACTCAGCTGCCAATGTCTCGGGCTCGTGTGCTGCACGGGAGGGGAAGGCACGAGGAGCGGGTGCAAGGCTCACCCTGGCCAGACATAGTTGTATAACAAAGGCAGATTTGCCTCTACAAAGTGCAAAATCTGTGTGGGTTTGCCCTTTTTTTTTTTTTTTCTGGCTGAGGTGTTGTTTTTCTGTGAGGTGCTCATGTGGGGAGGTGCAAAAAGGTATTCAGTTCACTTCCAAACAAGCTCAAATTCACCCAAGTGGTGTCAGAGTTGGTTGGGTTGTTTTTTTGTTGTTTTTTTTTTTTCTCTCTGATATTTGTTTTTCAAGCATTCGTTCCCCAGACATGTTGTTTGCTCATCTCTGAGTGTTAAATACAGGGAGGTAACATCTAATTGTGGTTTTCCTGAGGGTGCTGAAACACATAAAATGCACACAGGCTTGAGGTCAGTGTCCTGGAAGTGTCAGCTTTCTCCCTTGGAGGAAGCCGGTGCAAGTGGTACCTCCTGAATCACTCTCCCAAGGCTGTATACCTGAGATTCCCAAACTCTGCCTGAAGGAGGGGAGAAACGTGGCTCAAATGCTATTTATCACCCCTGTCTTTCAACAGCACAAGTGGAGTCATCCAACATCTGCAGCACTGCTGAAAGGCTCCCGTCCACATTTGCAGGGAAGGTCACGCAGAGGTAACTGAGCACTGCTGCACTTAACCATTTCTCTTGACCTGATGGGTTGTTCCCCTTTTAAATCTAACTTTGGGCACAGCCTGCCTATGTTCCCAAGGGATTTATCCCTTTTTTGGAAATGGGACATAAAAGGCAAGGTGTGAAAAATTTTGTGTGCTCTCTTCTGGGGTTCTCTTGTCAGGAACCCCCATTTCCAGGTTGGCAAGAGTCCTGTTAGCAAAAATTAGAAATGTTAGCACTGCTTTTGTTACAGAATATTTGATTCATACTGTATCTTACTTGCAAGACTCAGATGGTCTGACAAATGTCAGTGAGTTATGCCCCATGTCAAGTAGGTGGAGCTATTATTAGCAGTAGAACAAACATAACCAAGATATTAGATTGGGATTTACACCCCTGCATTCCTGGATTATGGGGGAGCAGCTGAAGGACTTGTGAAAATACACAGCTTTGTGAAAATACACATGTAGGCTGACTTCTCTTTCCCCACCAGTACCTGAAGTCTTGGAAAAATCTGTTGTATCACAATATTTTAGCAATCTTCCAAAAGTCTGTCATGAAGAAGTAAAACAATACACATTCCATGAACCTGGCAAGATCAAGATACCTACCCTTCAGGATGAGGTTTCTGAAACCATCTGAGATTGATTCCTTGCCTTGGAAAGAAACTACTTCTGTCCTTGGAACCTCTGTGTTGGGAGAGAGGAGAGGAGAGGAGAGGAGAGGAGAGGAGAGGAGAGGAGAGGAGAGGAGAGGAGAGGAGAGGAGAGGAGAGGAGAGGAGAGGAGAGGAGAGGAGAGGAGAGGAGAGGAGAGGAGAGGAGAGGAGAGGAGAGGAGAGGAGAGGAGAGGAGAGGAGAGGAGAGGAGAGGAGAGGAGAGGAGAGGAGAGGAGAGGAGAGGAGAGGAGAGGAGAGGAGAGGAGAGGAGAGGAGAGGAGAGGAGAGGAGAGGAGAGGAGAGGAGAGGAGAGGAGAGGAGAGGAGAGGAGAGGAGAGGAGAGGAGAGGAGAGGAGAGGAGAGGAGAGGAGAGGAGAGGAGAGGAGAGGAGAGGAGAGGAGAGGAGAGGAGAGGAGAGGAGAGGAGAGGAGAGGAGAGGAGGCAAATTCTCATGTCCTCTACATTTTAGTACTCTTCTGGCAAGATGGCCTTAGAAATCTTCATGCCAAAAACCCAATGTGAAGAGGTACAATTATTTGACAGCTGAATTGATAGCTACATAGTTTAAAGCCTTTAGATTTTTAGGGCCAACCAAGAAGTCCAGCTCCTCACTCTGCCCATGCTCTTTTTACATAGTGCCATTATTGTTCATGGTTCTGCCTGGGCAGAAATGTGGGATCTCACTCGTGTGCGTTCAATATGTCAGTCATAGATAAAATAAAGCTTTTCTTACAATGGATATCTCCATAGAGTGGCTAAAAAGAGCAGTAAAATGTCATCATCCCTGTTAATGATGGGATTTCTGAAGTCAGGCTATGTTGGCCTATCTTGATTACGGATCACAAAGAGAGCAGATTAAGTCCAAGAATAACGTGGGTGTGGAAAAAATTACCCTTTGCTAGAAATGTCCCTCCTGCTGGAGGGATTCCGTTTAGAAACAGAATACAAAAAATTAAAGATGGTTAACATTCATTTTTCATTTTTTATTGATTTTTTTAAATGCATTATAAGTTACAGCAAAATATTTTGTTCAACTTGACCCTAAACTTTTTAACATTAATTTACCTTATTAATATATTTTCATGGTTGGCTGGCTGGTTGTCTTTTTTAAATAAGTCCATTTTTTATGCAAAGTGCTTTTACAAAATGAAATATCAAAAGTTTTTGCTTTTTAAGCATGAAAGCAAATACATTTTCAAAAGAGAAATATTTTGAAAATGTAGAAATTATATATTTGAGGATTAATTTCCCCACAGCTTCTTTCTGTCACCTTCAAGCCCAGTTTTGAAATGAGTCTTCATCCCTTTCACATGTTATTTTTTTGTAAAACTAACTTGAAAACAAAACCCAGCTTCAGGGAGGCTAATTTGACTCACCAGGAACTTAGTGCCTGTGAGAAGAACCCAATGCAATGCCGCAATCTAACACTCCAGTAGCCAAAATTATTTTTTATATTATTAATATATAACTTTTTTAAGATTGACAGCTGAAACAACCACTGATTTTTTTTTTTTTTTTTGCACAGCCATGCTTTGTGTGTTGTCATGGTTGCAGATTTAGAAGATCTATCAAGATTTTAATCTCAGAAAACAATATTTCTCAGACAGAGCATCACCTTGTTCCTGCCATGGCAAAGTATTGCAATAGTGGGTTTTTTGTAAAGGGGCTTTTGACATTTCTGAGGTCACTGATTGGAGTTGGATGGGGTTGGTTCTGTTATGGCAGTGACTTTACTCTTTTCTTTTAGCTTTGAAGCTTTTTAGCTCATCCTCAGAAATGCATTGTTACTCTTGCATAATGAAGGAGATACAATACTTTGCACCTCAAATGCTTTCACAATGTTTGATGACATGAGGCTAATTAGCTCCATTTTTCAGATATACAAAAAGATGAGAACCCAATAATTTACAGAATTAAACATTGGAGCCTAAAGATCTCTGCCACCATCCCAGATAAAGCTAATGTGGGCAAGGAAAAATAAATATAATTTTTAAGGGCCACTTCATAGATCTGTGTCTACATGACCATAATATTGCAACAGGTTAAATTCACAAGTTAAAATAAGCCTCAGTAGTCCTGACTTGATTTTAGAGCTTTAACAATGCTTTACCATGAAATAACACCCCCTTAAGATGTGTGAAGCATTAATTTTATGTAGCTGAGAATCAAAGTATTTATGTGTTTGTTTATTTACCTATCCAATGGCATTTCAAGCTTCTTTAACATCATTGCTGTGTCTGGGTGCCCTCCAAATACATGCTCAGATGTTAGATAAGATAAATATTAAAATTATTTGTGTCTATAATTATTGCTGCTTCTGCCAGGAGCCCTTTTGATACCAAAAAGAAAACCTGATTAATGCAAATTAGCTGATCATAATAAACATAAAGAAGAATCACTGCAGCACTGAGCATAGTTTTGACATAAAAACAAAGATGCACAGATCTGAAAAAGTTTGGGCCTCAGAGGCTTTACTTTACTTCCATTTTGGGTGGAAATTTTTAGAAGAGGAGCATTAGGAATCTCTCTCCTAACCTACCAACTGTGTTCCTTGGAAAATCCCTTGCAGTTAAATAGTGCATGGCCCCTTCCAAACTAACCAGAAAATCTTCTGTGGGAAGGTCAAAGGCCAGCAAAGGCATCCTTGCTTTGTATGGAGTCAGTTCTGGTTGGGTTTTACCTCTCTCATTTCCAGATATTGGCAAAGCCCACATCTTCAGCAGAGTTACTCCATGAAAAAAAAAAAAAAAAAAAAAAAAAATCAACACAGTGACAGAGAAGGATTGGACAGCTCTTTTTCATGTGTTTTTTCATTGCCTGAGGCACATGTGCAGTGAACATTTGGAAGGAAGACTCCACCTCCATAAGTGCCTCTCACAGAATGTCAGCAGAGCGTGGTCAAGATTACATCCCAGGCTTGACTCTCCTCCTGGGAGTTCCTTTTTGAAAAACCTCACACACCAGGGCAGGCAATGGCAGCTATTGATCACCTGTAACAGGTTGTCTGCTCCTTTGAGGACCAAGAATGGCTGACAGCCCAGGAAATCCAGCCCTCACTCAGGGCTCTGCCAAAGCCAACAAATGAGGCAGGAGGTTTTCCATCAACACCTCAAGGGAGAGGAGAGGGGTTTTTCAGGAGTCACCTCTTCCATAAGACAGGATTTGGGTTGATTCATGTTTCTGAATCAACTGAATCTATCCTGCTGCATTAATGCTTCAATGTGCATTGCTGAACATAAGCAGCAAATCTAGCAAAGACTAGAGGCCTTAAGGATGGATTATATGAGACAGGGAAATAGTCAGAAATTAAGAAACAGACACTTGAGTGCAGGGTATTTTGAAATTAGGTCATGTGTTTTTATACACAGGAAAAGTTTCAATTTGGTTTAGCAAAAGGGATGCAGAATAAATTATTTTGAATGTTAATCTGATCAGGTTTGTGAGTGTTCACCCCACCACCTGATATGTTTCAATGTGTTATAGCTCCTGTAGGCTCACATGAGTCTCTCACACTGCTCCTAATCCCATACTGCAGGTAATGGGAGCACAAATATCACTACACCCATAAACTGGAGAGGGTGCATCCTCCATCTAGGTAATGTAAACTACCCATGTTCCTAAGCCATACTCAGTCACCAAACTGAAAAATTGTCAAAGATTATGTTTGAATTACATTACAGAGCTATCTAAAAGCACCTGGAAATCTTTCTGATTATCCTGCAACAGCAGGAATATGTTTATATTGATCAATCTCAGCCAGAGTACTTATGAAAATCAATAAACTTCTATAGTCATGATGGATGTTTTCCCTTCCATGTCTCTGGATTGTCAGTGACTACAGACTTCCACTGCCTTAAAGGAAAAATGGCTCATTCCTAAGCCAGGAGATTTATGGTGGAGAGGAGAGAAAATTTGGTTATCCAATAGCCTGAAGGGACAATTCAGTAGTTCCTGAGAGTGAGCAGAGAATGAGACCTGACAACTGATTTTAGCAACACTGGCATGAAGACCCGGTCATCAAAGTTTGAAGACAGATTTGATTTGGAGAGCTATTTGCTCTACATGCACTGTGAAGATGCATGATGTCATGTCAGAGAGGTGGATCAAGTAGACCAGAGGGAATGGAAAGAAAATTCAGTAAAAACATGGGATTTCCTCATCTCTCCAAACACCATAAATCATGTCTGAGCTGCTTAGTCATTCTGTGCTGATCTATCAGACTCCAGTAAAGGAAGCACTTAAATGTTTGGCTATCCTGAGGTCTTTGACAATGCAGGAGGCTTGAAAATCTTGTTGCCTCCTATCTCTCTTCTGTCTCAGCTCTTAAAAAAAAAACAAAAAAAAATCTTCCCGAGATCATCTCCTTCCACTCAGACAGGTCAGGAGCAGTTTGGGCACATATCCTCGGCACCCCAGGGAAGTGAAATCTGATACCTGGGTGTTGTCCACTCCAAGGGCAAGAACTGAGAGACAGGACACTGAGACAGCAACTCAGAGCACAGACACAGAATTTGCTGCTCAAGGTTTGTGAGATAAAACTTCCAGTCAATTTTCCAATGAAGTGATAAGGAGAGATGTCCCCACCAGAGCCTGCACAGTAGTTTTACATATCTTGGTGAAAAGGACAACGCTGTAAAACAAAAAAACAACCATTTCTGTATGACATCCATGAAGCACCTATGCAGAGATGACAGGGACAAATATACATCATCAAATCCATAGGCTTTCACCTTCCTCTCCCATGACCCCTTTGGAAAAGGTCTCCTAAATACAAATAAGGTTGGCAGGAGCAGATGGAAGCATAACTCTTTTTGGATGTCCAGGATTTTATAGGAAAGCCACCCTACGGAAATTAATAGTCAAGAATATCCCTTTTACGTCCATGCATCCAGCTCACAGAATGAAAATCCTTATGGAAAGGTTATCAGTGTCTGACAAACTTAATCGGGTTTTCATAAAGGAAAACATCCTGCCTGCTATTAATGGAAAGACCCTGGGTGACTGTACAGAAATCCATCATATGTTCAGTCCCTCCTCCCTCATTTTTGGCTTTCCCATGGGTCTTGTTCAATTCCTACTTGAGGATCCTCCTTTCTCTGGGCTCAGCATAATTTTATATTCCACTCCACTTCCTGTCCCATACTGATACTTTTTTAAAAAGTCTATTATGAAGCAGCTGCAATCAAGAGTAACAGTTCAGGACCTGTGTCTATTCATTACTGTTTCCTCAGAGTCCCTAAATATAGTTTAAAATTTATCACAGAATCTATAAATCTGCTCCAGTGTGACGCTGCAGGAAGTAAATTCATCAGCCATCATTTCTGCATGCGTGGAGAAGAGGGATGACCTTCTGTAACTGGCTTGAGGTTTTGCAAGAGAGGCAACTTCACCTCTTGCAGAGAGGGATCCTCTGCCTTCCCTGGCCATGGGCAGTCTTGGCATGTGGGGGAGCAAACCACCAGAGTGAAAAACAAGTCCTCATCACCCCTCTGCATTCACAGCAGTCCATGCTGTGACTTCTCCATTTCTTCCGACTTCCTAATTTTTCACAGTGGTTGCAACTTAGAGAAAAAGCTCCTCTATGACTGGTGAATATCAGGGAAGGGTGTAATTAAAAGCAGAGTGGAGCTGAAGGATTGTATTCTGACTTGGAATAAAGAAATCCAGGTCTGCAGACAGCAGTGCTACCTGCAGCCCATGGGACCAGCCTGAGTTATGCACTGGGTGATTTGTGATTTAGCAGGAAGAGTTAGCCACTCAGGACTCAGGAAGGTTAATGTGATTCTAACACACAAACACTGAAATAAACAGTTGCATTCTAATATTACAATGCAATAATAATTGGGAATTAAAATGGTCATGGGCTAAGTCTAAATACGCATGCAGGTGGTTCACTAATTATCCTCACATCAGCATGTGAGGCTTTCAAGAAACTTTCCCTGAGCATTTCAGTCACTTCTGTCTTCCCAGAGGACAGGTTTTCATTAATTATTTCAGTGCCTCTGCAGTCGACAGTAACCCAGAGTGGAAATGTAAAAGGACAGGTTAAATAACCAGGTGTTTTGTACCTTGAGAGAAAAAAATGGGTTGAGCTTCAGGTCAAAGCCTTAATTTAAACTTATAACAAGGGAAATATACTTCTACAATAGAGTGATCCAACATCCACCCAGGAGTCTGCATAGCCTCAGGGAATTGTGAGAAACAGGTATAAATTTGCTATACATTTGTGTTGTGCCTTGGTTTCTGCAGCTTAAATATCCACACAGGCACACACAGAGCAGCACAGACAGACAGGTGATACTCCAGGTCTCTGGGTATAAATACACCTATGCACAGGCACAACACACGTTCCGTTTCCTTTGTGACAAGGTATGGAGTCCATACCATTCATAAGCACCCACTTACACTTGTATGTGTGTGTTTCCACAGAAGAATGTAACCAAAAATTGCATTAAAAAGAAAAAAAAAGTGTGAAGATTAAAAGATGAGCCACGAAAATGTTAGGAAACACCAGACTGAATTATTCACCCACCTTCTCTATTGTTCCTTCTCCATATGACAATCACACCTGGTTTTTTCCTGTGCCCTCCTGCTTTTGTGTCAAAGCTGATGAGTTTTCCATAGTGCTCATCAATCTGCACCCAAATTCTGCACAAGTGATGGATTAATCTTCCTAACATACCTTCTCCCCAGATTTAGGGATGGGAGGAAGTGGAAGAAATTAAGCACTGGATCTGCAGTTCAGGTTGAGATGAGCATTGTATTTTTAAAGAATTTGATATTTGATATTCTGAAGGATAAATACAGGCATGAGACTCTGGTTTTAGATACCACTGAGAATTCTGCACCCACAAAGCAGAGTTCAGGGTGTGAAATTTGGCATCTTAATGATGATCATCCACTTAGTACTTGTTTCCATGTGACAAAACTGGGTTGAGTTTTCCAATGCCGTATAGAACCTCTATAAAAAAAGTAGAGGTAAACAGGATGTATTAAAAGGTTTTGTTTGAAGGGGTTTTTTCAATAAGAACTCCTTGTGGTTTGTTGTCCTACACTCCTTCTAAGATTTACAAAAAAAACATTGTCCCTTCGTCACGGAACCTGATTCTTCCCCAGATTAAACCCAGAGTCTCCATGACCAAAAAGGAGTATGAGAATTTGTGGTCTATGATTCTATGGATATTAGAAATATAAGTGATTCTGGAGGGGAAAATAGCCCATGCTGAGGACTCAAAGAGCATATTTTGGGGGGTAACTTCAGTGTAGTTTTATTCTGGCCCTGAGGTCTGAGTTGCCATGAGTGTATTAGGTAGAGGTCCAAGGTAACCACTTCATGAGCCAAGGTAAAATAACTCATCATCCAAGGTGGAACTACCACCTTGGAGAAAATCACTTCGAAACCACATTGCTAATTTGAACCTTAATGCAGGTCTAGATGCATCCTGAGTCAACTTGTGATTCAAAAGCACAGGATAAAAATTAAAAGTTTGCAGATTGTGCTAATTTCTATTTTCTTCAACCTCAAAGCACTGAGGCTGGTAATCTTAAAAACACTCCTTTGATATCACAACACCTATGTGCACATGTGTACCACTATGGGAACAGTAAAGCTAAAACATTAACTGAGATCCTGGAACCCTAGAATATCCTGAGTTGGAAGGGACCCACAAGAAACACTGAGTCCAACTCCTGGCTCTGCACAGACAGCCCCAGCAGTCGCACCTTGAGAGCATTGTCCAAACTCTCCTTGAGCTCTGCTAGGGTTGGTGCTGTGACCACTTCCCTAGGGATGCTGTTCCAGTGCCCAAACACACTCTGAATGAAGAATTTTTTTCTAATATCCAAGGTAAACCTGCCCTGACAGCTTCAGTCCATGCCCTCAGGTTGTGTCACTGATCACCGGAGAGGAGAATCAGCTCCTGGCTCTGCACATCCCCTTTGGGGGAGGAAGATGTAGACTGCTGTGAGGCCTCTCCTCAGCCTCCTCTCCTGTAGGCTGGATAAATCAAGGTGATAAGGTTGAAAATAATACATAGGATGTCTTGATTCAAGTCTCATTGCTTTACTCATTAGGAATCTTTCCACTGATGTCAATGGAGTTTTGCTTGGAGTAAAACATGGCTGCAGCAGACACAGCAGCACAGCAGCTATTACTGACTCAAATTCCCAAAAGGAATTTTGCCTGCAAAGAGACCACAATATTTGACCCCACTAATGACTTCCATGGTGTTTTCTGCACAGTATAGATTACCAGAGTGGAGCCATGACTCAGAGGGTTTTCCTGCTCCAACCTGCACATCATCAGCTCTTCCCAGCAATCTCAGCAATGGAGAAAAGCAGGGTGGCCATCCACAAGGTGTTTGCACAAGAACAACAGTTCTCAGCCTTTTCTGCGAACCAGATTTTACTCGGTAAAGGGAAGAAAAGAAGGAATAAAAGTCCACCCAAACAAACAAAAAAAATAGCAAATTAAAGCACAAGCACAAACACACAAACAAAACCCTTCAAGACATTAAAATTCTGGAATAGTTGCACAAAGAGAATAAAATCTTAAAAAATAAAAATTAATTGAAAAATTATTAGAACCATAATGTTACTTTAGCATCTTATGTGGTAGTTGGGGGGATGTGATCTTAGGGATTCTGTTCATCCTCCTCCTGACACTGAAATATAAGATAATTGATGTAAGAAGTCTCTAGACAAAATGTATATATTTCCTAGAGTATATGCAGACAGAGTGTCTCCATTTGTGTCCTTTACAGGATGCTCATTCTCTGGGCTGGCCCCAATCCTGCTTCATTTCACTCAATGCCCCTAAGACCTGTGAAACAACATCAGAAGGAAACTGCAAGAATGTATTTCCACTTTTGGGGAAAAAAGAGTTAGAGAGAGAAACTCAGGAGCCAGTTCCATCTAAAGCAAATGGAGAAAAAAAAAAAAAACAAAAACCTACAATAATTGCCAACTGCAAAATTCTGCCATGCAAATCCTCCTCCAATTTTTGCCATTGCTGAGGTCCTGGAATCAATATTTTAGTCCAACTGCAATCTGTTGATGAGCGAAAGGAGGGAAAGGTTGTAGCATTGCGAATTAAAAAATAATAATCTCTCAAGCTTAATATCAGCAAAGATGATTATTTCCTTTGATTTGTCAGGCTAATTGAAAATAGCTTTATAGTTCACAGATGATTAATTAGGAGCCAACAAGATCTCCATTTGCATCTCGGTAATTCTTCACTCTGTTTTATTTCGACATTTAGTCTTTATGCTTAAAATATTCATTGAGAAAGCAGAAAGGTGATTAACATAAGATTTTAAATGTGTACCATTTGTTCTGACTTTTTTTTAACACATTTTTGTCAACAGAGAAGAAAGGAAAGAATATGCAACATTGCAAAACGATTACTGCCTGTTCTGCTTCCCTCTGCCAAATCCTCCTTTATGGTAGACAAACTTTAAGTAGGTTCATTTTGAAACAGGGGAGAAAGAGCCCAAATAAAGGTCAATTCCTCTCTCATTCACGAATCACCAACTATTTGACCTCTGTATAATCATCCTGAAAATTTTGAAGTGGTTTTTTCCTACATTAAACCCCCTCACTCTCGTGAACCATCCTGCAGCAGCAGATTAGACCATGCCACTGTTACCCCTCCCTCCAGAGCTCACCCAAGAGAAAGTGGGTTCAAACCGCTGTGGCAGATATGATGATATTTTTCCATCCACCTGGCACTGAAAGGCAGGAGTACAGATATTTCTGAGTTAAATATTTCACTCAGCATTAAAAATATAAAAATAATTTGCAGGTCACATCTGTTGAGGTTGGTTTTTTTTTTTTACATTTGGAGACTGTATTTTTGTTTGGGATTTTTCAAGCATTTTCTCACAGCCTCGGTAACCTCTGTCTTATCACACCACGCTTAAATCTCCAGCAAATGGAGTGGTTTGATAAGAAGTTTAACCCTTCATTTGGAAGGTGAATTCCCAACCCTTATCATAGTATAGGGAAGCTGGATGAGTAAACTCTGAAAACTAAAAGAAAGATGGATTTCCAAGGATTAAACCACCAGAAATTAAAGAGTAAGAGCCAAACTCTGCTGTTATCAATAGTAATGTTAATTAAAATTGCACTGCAGGACAGGACTGGCTAATGGCCTTTGAATTTTTGTGAATTTTCCTCTCTCATCAAATCCAGACTTTCATAATGGATTCTGCCCATTCCTCCAAGACAAGGGTAGATCAGGTCCATCCTGATTTCACATCAAGATCTCAACAGTCACTTGTTTGATCTATCACTGAGTACCCAATGAGACAGAGCAGAATGTGCTTTTCCAGCTCCTGTCCAACACCTTCCCTTTTTTCAAAAGCAGCTGGGATCATAAGGACCCTGTTGTACCTTTGCACTTATCCCAGTCCCAAATTGTCCTCAACACCAGTTTGGTGATGGTTGCCTGAGACCCAAAGGGACCCATCCCACCTGGGAGCCCAAAACACGCAGGGGCAGCAGCTGGGCTGCGATTCAAGGGACAGGGAGCACACACTGGACAGTGGGGTTACACTAACATGCAGTCCATTTATTTTTGAGGGTTTTTTTCCTTTGTTCTGTGATTTATCTTTTTTTTATCAAGCCACAATGCAAACATTGCTTTGGCTGTCAGCATGAGCGCAGAGACACACATTCCCGTACCCGTGGTAACTATGTAATAAATACCATCCAAACAAATGCTAAGGAAAATTAATAATGAAAGAAAAATATTCCTTTTCCCACCCCAACCACAAAACACTGTTAAGTCAACAGAATTTAATCTAGTTTATTCTCCAAAAAAAAAAAAAAAGGAGGAAAAAATATGAAAACAAAACAAAAAAAAAAAAGCAGGTCTTATCACTAGCAGTAAATAAATTTGTACAACCATTCAGTCTGTATAATAGGATGAAATAAATCTACATCTTTCTTATTTTGGTGCGTTGAATTATACATACAAACAACAATTACAGGAACTTGTTCACAATGCGTATAGACCTGGAGAATGGCTATCTGAAACCCCCTTGTTGGCAATGTCCGCATGTTAACACTGATTGCCTGACACCATTGGTACTTCCTATGTAAAAGGCCCGTGGCCCAAAATGAATGATCTCCCTACAGGTTTTATTTATTTAGTTATTTAGTTAGTTAGTTAGTTAGTTAATGCATCATCAAAACCGTTCTAGCCAGCCCCCTCCCCCTCCCCGGAAACGAAAAAAAAGAAACCAAAACAAAAACCAACAAAAAAAAAACCAAAATGAAAATAAAATAAAATAAAATAAAAGGAGAAGACATGACTGGCAGTTGGTCCATTTGTTCGTACGACCGCGTTTCCTCTTGGTCTGCATTGTTTGTTTCTCTGGTTTTTAAATTGTCCTCCCATCTTCTTTTTTTTTCTTTTCCTTTAAAAAAAATTCTCTCGGAGTCCTTCATGCCTTTTTCTTTACAGCTCCTCAGATGCAATAAAGTCTTCCTCAAATGTACAGTATTTCTTACAATATAAGTTATATGCAATGTTCAGCATTTTTTATTTTATTTTATTTTATTTTTTCACAGCACTAGAGATCCTGTCCAATAGGGAATGCAAGTTCTGAATGGCTTATTCACAAATGGTATCCAGATTCAGTGGGTAAGAATACATAGACGCCATAGTGAGTTCCTTTAAAAAGTGGCAAACATCACTTTTTTAAAACTTTTTTTTTTCATTTTTTCTCTTTTTTTTTCTTTTTTTTTCCTTTTTTGGGCTTTTTGTAGTTTTTTTCTGCATTTTTAATTTTTTTTTTTCTCTCTCTCTCTTACGCCTTCAAATAACTTTTTTTTAAATTTTTTTTTTTTTATTTCTTTTTTTTTTTTTCCCCTCCCATTTGATTCGGGACGTCAGACCCATAACCACATGCCTGCAAAAATGCAAGTAGTATATAAAGTAAATCTCATTTTGAGACCGTAAGCATTCAGCAGGGGAGTCTCTTGCTAACCCATGGCAGTGACCATACTGGAAGGGTGGTGAGGTCCGAAGGAGAGGCTGGATGGAGGATGCATCGGTGTCGGTGTGGTCAGCATGTGGCTGGAGTGACTGAAAGGTGAAATGTGGCTGATGGAGGACATGTGTCTGGAGAGGGCGGCGGGGTTAAAGGAGCTGCTCTTGGGAAAGTCTTCAAGGTTGTCATGGACCTTTTTGCACTTTTTGGATTTGCTAGACATCTTTCGGTTTCTGGTCTGAATTCCTTCTTTCTTCATAGTCAGGGGTCTGTTAATCTAAACAAAAATCAATTATTTTTTTTTGTGCTTCCATCCCTTCTCCCCAAATCACCGTGGGATCCATGTACCCCATGCCCCAGCCCAGCAGGAGCAACTGGTCACAGCCCCCCTCCTCCCCTGCACACACCATGTGCCATGGCTACCCCACCTCTACATTTCCATCCCAAAATTCAGATCCCTTCAGGAAACACCAAACTTGGTGGAAATTTCTGAGGACAAGACAACAGAAAATTGCTGGCAGAGCCACACAGGAGCAAAACATACCCAAATAATTCACAGCAGTTGAAAAATTTCAACTATCTACACATTAGGTAATTGCACCGTGTTTAGGTATGAAACCAATCATTACCTCCTGGAAATATTCCCCACAGACACCGTCTCACCCTGAGGCTTCCTGTCTGATCTAAAACCATTAGCAAGAGCTGCTGGGATCTCAAGTGTTCACAGTTCCATTAGGAAGCCAGGTAACTCTTCACAAATGGGATAGATATTTGTCTTATTTTTCTTCTTTCCAAAGATTTCGCTCTGATCATCCTTTCTGGTTTTCTTTAGTTAATCTGATTTTATTTCTAAAGGTTTCTAGGTTGGTTTTGGGTTTGGGTTTTTTTGGTTTGTTTTTTTTTTTATGGGGGGGTGGGGTTGAAACAAGTATCTTGTTGACCAGCAAAGCATTTTCTACATGCATAAAAATGTATCTGTAGGGAAAATAAACATTAAATTCTCCTCCTGAAACTACACAGCATCCATCAGGGTTAGGAAATGGTAGCAAAGGATCTGTTGGACATCCTGTAAGAAACTTTTATTACTCTTATTATTCTTATTACTTGAGGCTGCCCTGTGCAGGGCCAGGGGTTGGAGTTTGATGATTCTGTTGGGTATCTTCCTACTCAGAATATTCCATGATTTTGTGATTCTATACTGAATAGAGAGCCAGGATCACAACATGCACTAGCTCAGGTGACATGAAACTCCCACAAACCACACTTGAGAAGGGATTTATGCCTCCAATGTTCCTGAACAAACTTAAAAATCTGGGCTTGAGAATGTAAATGGGTCTTGCTCTGCCTCCTCTGCAGGATTTCACCTATATTGCTCTGCCTCCTCACCTATAGCAGAAGGCAGCAAATCACCCTGAGGCTGAACCATTTTTTGTAATAAATGTGAGCATGTGATGGTGCTGATTCTACAAAAGGGAGAAAAAATGGATGCACTGTCCACCAGGATCTACTGTTAAGGACAATTAAAAGATGTCCCTGCATGGGTCCTCTTTGCCCCTAAGACCTTAACACAAGGGACAGAGCACTCCCTTCTTCCATATCCCAGCAGTTTCACTTGTTGCTCTTCAGCCCCTTTCTGATCCCTTTTCACAATATGGGAATCATTCCTGGATTTCTCTCCCCAGGGAGGCTGGGATAAAATCTGTTATATGCAAAGATGGAATTATGGGGAGAGGAAGGACCAGGCTCATCTCTGGTTTAGGCATCCCAGAGTTTGTCATTCCAGTCTGAATTTGTGACCTCAGGCTCTTCCTACCAGCAGTGACAAGAGCCTTCACCTCACCTAAAAATGGGTGAATAAAAGGCTGATTCCTCTGCCTCTGGATAAAGGGAGCTGGAGAGAGCAGCCCTGCTTGCTAACAGCTAAAGGTAGGAAGGAAGAATCAGCCCAACAAAAGCCACGTGGCAGCAACAAACAAAATTTAAAATGTTGTGGGTGTCCAAACAAAACATAACCAGCTTCTCTGGCTTTCTGTCCTCAGTGAGGGACTGAGGATGCACACACAAGCATAGCCCTTTGCTCCAGATAAATGACTGGGATTGGAAAGCTTTGCCTGGCCTGTTTTAAGTTTTTAACAGGCATGTGTTGCCCAGGTTCAAAGCCAGGAAGAAGTCCCAAGTGAGCCCCACCAGGCAGTAGCATGAGAGGAGGCCAGAAGTGCCAATCCCTGATGAACCCAGCTCAGATTTGGGGAAGTACACCCAGACCCAGCTTCAAATCTGTATCATGACACAAAGGCTCAGGGGCAGCCAGAACCAATTTCCAGTTGAAGCAGCAAAGTTTCAAGCTTGAGAGCTGGTTGTGGCAAAGTGACATAAGCCTGGTGGTGGGACTGGGGTTGTGCTGGGTCTTGCAACAAGCACAGGGTCCTGACCCTTGGTGGCATGTCCCACAGGACAGTGAACACCTCCCCAAAGCAGTATCTCTCGTGTTCAACTCAGTCTCTGAGAGTAGGATGTCCCAGCCTATGATTTGATGTGAAACTCAAGGATGGGAACACTAGCTCTGTGTCAGGAGGGTGGCAAAGCCATGCCAGCCCCACAGCTGGGGTCAGAGCTGCCATGCAGCTCTGATGTGGGCTGGTCACATCATCTCAGTATGAATGGTGTCACACTCCATGAAGGCACCTAACCCAAGAGCCAAAGAGATAAGGACTCAGATAAATGTCAGGAACCAGCACAGTCAAAGCAGCAAGCTGAAAATTTTTTCCAGTGACTTCAAAGACCAGTCACAGCAGGGTTAAAGTGGTCCCCAAAACATCAAAGCCAAGGACCCATCCCTGTTTCTGGGGTAGAGAAATGAAAGACCCGGAGGGAAGACCTTCTCCGTGAAAATTAATTCTGATAAAAATGACAAACACATGCTAAATTAAAATTAAACCAGCCCAACGCATGTATATGAAATTCATTAATTTCAGATGGAGCCAATTAATTATGGGCAGGAATTATGCTCTTTGTTTTATCATATGCAAAATACTGACTGCTCTGCTCTTGGGACACATAGGCCTGCTTTAGGGTATTGTGAAAGGGGCCTTTTCTGATTAATTTTACCAAAAATAATGGCAAATCACTCACTTCTGTGGGCCCAGGCCAGCTTGTTGTGCACCTCCAGCAAGGTACACTCCCACCCATCCCTGAAGTGTGCAAAGGCTCATCCCACTTCTAAGGACTAAAATAACAAGGATGAGAACCTCATATTCAACAGATCAAATCCAGGGGATAGTCTTAACCGTTATAGGTCTGATCTTGCTCTGCCTGAAGACAATGGGATTTTGCCATTGACCTCAATAAGGTCCTGTCACTGAAGTGGATTTATCCTTCAGACATAGTCATTACAATGTTGGGTTAATCTTCCAGGCTGGCTGTATCTTAGAAAGCACTCTGGGATGCCACGGGATGAAAGGCACCGTATCAATGTGAAATATTAGTCATTGTTAATACTGGTGTTAATGGAGCAGCCTCTTGTTGAAGTCAGTGGGAGCAATGCCAACAGCTTCACTAAATGCACCCCAAGACTATTATGATTATTGCTTATATCCTACTGACAAATGGGTTTGCTTAAGCTGTGGGAATCAACAGTAAAACAAACTGATACAGCTCCTTGAAAAAATTAACACCATGGGAAAAAAATCAGTTTTTTCACTGCAATCATTCCCGGTGTGGACATAAAATCGGGGTAAGTTTCAATATCAAATCAATCCATTTAAATATCCTAATGATGTTAAGATCCCAGAAAATTTCATTAAACCCAAAGAAAAGAAAAAATGGGGGGGGGGGGGTTGGATAAAACAGCAGACAGGAATTTGCTACAGCCCAGCCTGAAACAGGGTTAAGTCAACTTCCAAGCATCCAAAGACCTTCCACTGGCACTGGCACAAATTCTATGCTGACAGCTGCTTGTGAGGGACATGCTACAATCAACCTCTCTATTTCTGACTCCTCTCCTGCTGGAAATCAGGAGATAATATACACACAGGGAACAGGACCACACTTCTCACCACAGTCATACCTAAATACTTTAGCAAATATTTTAAGAAATTTTTTTTTTAATGGATCTACCCACTCATATCTGGATTTTAGTATCCTTGCCTGGTTACTTTGCTGCACACAGCAGCTCAGTCCTCTGGGGGTTTCCTTTAAGCAGGATCCATTAATGGCGTTGCTCATAAGGCAAGATACTACTTGACTTTGGTAAGTAGCTGTGCTGAGCTTTTAAGCAGCTGTTGGTGTTTTTAATGAATATGAAAATGGTTCCAATGTGCTCAAGGCCTGCCTCATGTCACAAATTTCACAGCTGGATCGGCGTTTCCCTAAACAGTGGATCTAGGGGTCAATTCAGGCCAGCTAGGTTTGCAGTGTCAGTGCGAAAAAGAAAAGGATGTTCTCTTGCAGGCACATTTCTGGAGATCCTCAGCACTCAGACATCATTCTAAACTCTTCAGGGGGAGATTTCTCCAGTCAGATGTCTACAATGGAAGTGGACACATCAAACTCATCATCCTGCCATCTTTTGGGAACTACGCTGTCTTCAAGGGGAGAAGTCATCCTACTGAAACACAGGCATCCACCAGCATCAACTGGGAAGAGCCTGTTTTCTTCAAAGGGCTTTGCTGGCTACAGGAGGAGCAGCTCCTTAGAGGTGTCCCAAACTACACAATTTAAGTCCTACCACTGGTGGTTACAAGACAAAATGGAAACAGAGCACAAGCATAGATCCCCCCTCAGTGACGCTGGCTGACCTTGCTCCCTTCTTGCCAAGGAAATAGCAAGCAGAATATTTTCTCATGATATTCTGAGAGTTTTCACTCAGGGTCCAGCCCGTTTGTTTTGCAGTGATCACACTGAGAGTTTGATGCCAAGCTTTAGTTGCTACATGAGACCCAAAGCGTGCTGAGACACCTGCCCACTAAAAAGTAAACACATTTTCCTTTTTTCCAAGAGAGGTGCCTCCCATGAAACAGGTGAAAAATTAGTCTGGGTGTTTTGTTGGGGTTTTTTCTACTTAATCCAAACCTGTTTACTCATCCTAAGAAACCAAACAGTTTGAAACAACAAATGGAAGGGACTGAGATACCACAAGGGTTGGATGCCCCATGAAACCCGATAAGTCTTTGATGTGTTTGCATGGGTGGACATAAGGGCAAAACATAGCCCCAGATTTCCAAACCAAACACAAAGCAATCAACCACTAGTGGGAAAAAAAAAATATATCAAAGCAGAGAAATTGCAAGTCTTTTCCTTCTTCTGACATAATAATTATTCTAATGCCACATGTGGAATGAGAGGAAAAGGAGCAGCCTTAAGTCTCCCTTATTAGCAGTATTATTCTGTGGAAGACTTTTCAGGTCCCTTTAGCTCTTTCCCTGGGGCACATATCCCTGGTTCCTGCAAGCTGGCTTTGCATGGAGATATTAGATTAAATCTGCCAGCCATTTCATTTCATTTCTCCTTCCCTTCCATGACAGATGCTTTAAAATTCACATCACAGGTTGAGCAGACTCTGCAACCCGCTAACTAAATCAAGTCCTTTTTTGGTTTGGGACTCGTTTGCATCAACCAGCACAAACACAGGGCCTAAATAAATCATCTTTGGGGACAGGACAAAGGCAGCCACAAACCCAAGAATGATCTAAATAGAGTCTGGCATGTATTTCTTTTTTTCCAGAGTTTGTATTTGCTGGAGGAACCAAGCTACGCATAGGAGGGGTATCGGCTTGCAGGACAGCGTGTTGTCTTTTCCAACTCTCTGAGCCCAATCAGCAGCAGATAATGTCTCTCTGTGTTGACCCACCCCTCCTTTCTTGGCTCAGGCTTTGAAAAGCTCTAACATTACCCATGGACAGCCTTGTTTCATACCTCCCCAAGTTGGATAAGCTACGTTTGAACGGCTGACGACTCATCGCTCCAAACCCCAAGGTCCCCAAAGGGATAACAGAGGTCTCGGCACCACCCGAGACTGGAAATCCTCAAGTTAAGGAAGAGCTTGGATCATTGAGCACCGAACTGAGGCCCCATTTTTGAATATTACAGTCACACTTACATTGTGCAGCTTGTAGTAGAGCCCACAGGCATTACAGACGGGATCGCCGTTGGCATTTCTCCTCCACAGGGTGGTAGTGGTGGTCTGACAGTTTGCACAGGACGTGCCCGCCCTCCTGGCTGCAGACTGCGGGAAGGGGGGAAAGAGAAGAAAAAGAGAAAAACACCCGTGTTAAAAAAAAAAAAAATGCAATCAGCAAAATTTCTGAGAAAGAAAACATCAACCCTGCAAGACTGACGCACATCAGCAGAGGCCTCCAGAAACTGACTTGTGAGAACAAATAATAATTGTGAAAAAAAATCCCCAAGGTACTTTAATCCCAAATTATATGTGAACTGAATCAGGTGCCAAAGGGCATCCTAAAAGTGAGTCTAAACCTCTGATAGAACTCATCAAAATTAGCAGCGCTGGCGCAGCCCATTCCAGAGGGGAAAATGTTATTTAAATGCCAACATGTCTTTCCATCTTAATTCTCCCAGACCCCCCAGGGGTCTAATTCTGCAGTCAGGACCTGAACTGGCAGTTGCTGGAGTCAAGGGCGTGAGTCACTCTGGCTGGGGTGAGAGCCGGGTGGGCAGCTGCTCGCCGGCCCGACCGCAAGCACAGCCCGGTCCCGTAAATTCAGCTCAGCTTCAAAGCAGACAGGCTCCAGATCGGAAATAACACTGTGGCAAAGAGCTAGAATCCCAACTTTTTAATTACACCCTCTTCTCAGCCCAAACCTTCATGTTTATTTAAGGATTGGTAACAAGCCTGAAAGAAGAATTTGCCGTTTCATAAAGGGGTAGGAACAAGGAAAAAAATCTACGTGGCAAAGTGTATACAGAAGTTTTTTTTGTTAGCTGTGATAATGACTTAGCAAAGTCAAATTCAGTAAAGTTGCTCCTCTTTCACATGCATAAATTCGTACTTATCATTTAAAAACTGTAACTTTAGCAAACAAATTGTCCTTCTGCCACTGAAGGAGGAACAGGATTTTTCAGACTGCTGTGTGAGCGCGGATGCGTGTTTGCGTGTGCGCAAATGCCTACAGCTACTAAAAAAAAAAAAAAAAGACCTTTAGATCCCCATCCTATCTCTTCTTCATCAATATGACACGGTCCCAGAGCTCTGATTTCATCCCGATGCGTTGCTTTCAATGGGACTGCTCATGTGCTTAAAGTTAAAACATGTGCTTAAGCGATTTGCCAGATCATAGAAATGCTTGGCACCTTGCAGAACTGAGCCTTTAATGCTCTCTTTTGTGCTCTTACTGTTTCAAATTTACCCCTCACCCCACACAGTCGCACACTGTAGAACATCCAACATTTGGAAAAAAAAAAAAAAAGAAAATACCGCATCTTTGGATACCGTACAACAAACCCAAAATGCAAACATGGACACTGGCACAGCCTTAGCGTTAATACCAACTCTTGTTAGGTCATGTTGCAATTTTAATCATAATTGAATGCGGCGTAGGTGGAGAGAGGACGGGTTGGTTTTGCTTTAGATAGAGGATTTTTTTTTTCCTTTTAATTAGACAAAAAGGACTGTCTAAAAAATAAATAAGACAATGCCCATGAGCATGAGGAAGCATCACAGAGTGGCTGATCTGACAGCAAGTGGCTCTCTGAGGATGCCCGTAGGGACAGTTCCATTTTGACTGACCATAAACCACTCTGAACCCAGCCAGTCCCAAGGAGGCCTTTAGCTGACTTCTCTGTGCTGATGACAAGCAAGGAGCTGGGGACAACACATGAGACTTGAAAAAATCCCAGAGCCAGCAAAGGTGAAGCATCCCACCATGAAGAGCAGAGCCCTGAACCGATGCACGCACACCTCCTGACCACGCCGTGGACCCAAACTGGGTTCCCTTCAAAATCACCAGGATAATGAAATAACGAATGTGTTCCAAATGCAGCATGGAGACAACAGCTTGCAAAGCCAGGTTCTTGCTAAAGAGCTGGAGAAGAGTCTGGTGCTCTCTGCCCCCCAACTCCTGACACTCGGCACACGTGGCTCGGAGGGGCACGAGGCTGGATTGAATCTCTTGGTGGCAGCTTTCCACTTATCAGACCCAAAAATCAAGCCTAAGGAAATTTCTAAAAACCAGTGATATTTGACTCAGCCCACACAGGGGAAACATCCCCTTTGAAGATATTTGGGGTTTCTACACGGCGCTCGCCGTAATTTCTCTTACAGCAAGCGCGTTCAAAAGACACGCCTGGTCACCACCTCGCTGCCTTCAAACAAACTCTGACATTAAATAAGCAAATAAATCACAACATCTACTCTAAAACCATTTCCAACTACTGTGTTTCACTTACAAAAATTCAGCATCATTAGCCGAGTATTTTAATCTCTTTTGGTCCCAGGCTGCACCTTTTATGCTGTACCAACTTCTACCGGAGACACGACAGTGGGCAGGAAACAATGAATAATAACGCTATTGTAAAGCTCCCAGCAATGGCATCCACTGACGCTAATCACCGACTAGGTCTGGCCATGTCAGTAATGGGATGACTAATTAGCTGCCCCATATCATCTATAGGACCAAAGCCCATGGCACAGCTGCCAGCGAGCAAAGGCACAACTTCAGAAGCGCTAGCAGTGATGAGAAGGTGAAATTGAGGAGGTTGGAGGAACCAAGTACTAATAAAGATGCTTAATTAAGGGGCATTTTTAGTGTCTGCATTTACCCACAAAGCTCCAAGCATCATTTTCCTAAAATAAGATTGCAAGTGCACAGGCCTGCTGAGAAACTGGCTGTAATCCTTCCAAAACCAGCTTGGCTTGACATGGAAACGGAGAGCTCTGCATTGCATGGGCAGGGAATGGGAGAAAAACTAAAGGAAGGTTTTATCTCAGCAGTGATGAGGCTGCCACTGCCTGTGACAGGGACAACCTCCAGGAGGGCTGAAGACCTTTTAGGCAGTGATGGTGTGGTACCACCTGCCTGTTCTGGATCCCCCTGCCAACATCTCCACCTTCCCCCTCGAGATGAAGCAGAGCCCTTGAGGCCAGCAGGACTTCATCCCTGTCACCTAAAGGACACCCTCACAAAGACACTCATTGAATTTAACAAGGCTTGGGCTGGGTTCTCACCATCCAAGAATTTCTTTGCCTCCTCTCTCCCACCCATCAAATCCTATCATTAGTTTCAGTGCAGTTGTGATCAGAGCCTATGAAACCGGCCCCAGGTCACGCAGGAAGCTTGTGGCAGAGGGAAGGAGCTGGATCCCCACCCTGAGCCTCCATCCACAGCCTTGCCCAGCCCTCCTGCCTTCACAGCAGGAGAGATCCAATCCAGCCATAGCCACACACACATCCACATCCAGGCACAAAAAATGCAAACCCAGGCCCAGCTCTGGTGCCTGCAGACTACCTTTTTTTTTTTTTTTTTTTTTTTAAGGTTAGCAAGGGAAATAAATATAGGTGCAAATGGCACTAGGGATGTTTCTCTTTCTTTTTCTTTTCTTTTTCCCAGGTAGTGCTGGGGGGAGGTGGGGGTGGGAAGTAGAAAAATCAAATTTCACATTTAGCAAAGGCTGCATTTAAAGAAGGGGAACTTTTTTGTAACTTTAACTAAAATGCCCGAAGATTGAAGCGATAATGCAAGACAAGGTCTCTCTTTACTTCTTTCCTTTCTTCCTCTTTTTTTTTTCCCAAGAACGACCTTTTACTACGTATTTATTTATATAGTTCATTTTACATGTGCCGGGCTCAGGGTGACTCGGGACATTCTTTCGTGGTTCCATCAGACACTTTTTGAAAGCTCTCCCCCTCTTTCCAGCCGCTTTCCTATTCTGCCTCCCCCTCTGCTTGTTTGGATATGCTCAAGCTCCTGTGTGTTTGGACTGGGGAAACGGAGCTGTTGTTTAGGAGTTATCTCCAGGGCTCAGATATCCGGCAGCTTTTTCCTAGGAAGTTAACTTTACACATAAAGAGAGAACGAGGAAAAAAAAAAATAAAGAAAACGAGGGCTGTGTGTTTAAGACAGAAGGGCCGGGGGGAGGAGGAGAAGAGAACAAGTGAGCTGCCCAAAAAAAAAATCAAAATTCCAGCCTGCACTTCCCTCCCTAGAAAGCTTTTCCTTTTTTCTAACAAGGCTGTGAAAGATGAGAGAGACAAATATTTTCCTATACGGGAAAAGCCCGTAAAGGAGGGCATGGAGAGGTTTCACACACAGGAAGTTTGGTGGGGTAGAGGAGCAAACCCACATCTTCCCCAAAACTCACATGGCCAGACAGAGTTATTGCTGATACCCCTCACAGTGCAGCCCTTCCTGGGAATGCACCCTGCAAATGCTTCCCAGAGCCAGAGGGAATAAAGTTGATACAATTTTTGGGTGTCTCACAGGTGAGGAAGCTGATCCCGACCTAAGAGCTGCGAGCACCTTCAAGGGGAACACGAATGAACCAGCCCTGTCCTGCCGGCGGGGTCTGGCCATGCCAGGCACAAGCCTCACCAAACTGGCCAGATCCATCCATCAGCTCAGAAATTCCACAGAGAGGTGAGAGACACTTTTCTTCCACATTTTGTGCAGCCCCCAGGAGCCCTTCCACGTCTTTAATCCTGACAAAACCAAATGTGCCTCAATTCGAAACATTCAATAGCTTCCCAAGAAGGGACCATAATTTTTTCCCCCACTTGATATATTTTTTCCCCTTGTGGTCTGTCTGATTATTTGCCAAATACACTTTAACACATTTATTAGCCATGCCCACAGCTTCCAGACTTTTTGTGGGAAATGCATGAACAGATCGCTGGGGGTGGTGTAATGCAGTGCCTGTGCTTAGAACAGTCACCAGTCTTGTAACTATTATTTCAAACATTTACCCACGCATTTTGTCTTCCTCCAACTTCTGTACCCTGGGCACAGGCTTGGCTTTGCACACTCACCATCCTCTGCCTTGTGTCCCTGTGGCACAATTTGAGACCCAGATGGCACAGACATAAATGGCCACACCAGGTATCAGTGGCACCAGGACCTGATGGTTCCAGCTCTTTGCAGGACCAAGGTCTGTCTGACACCCCAGTGACACCCAGGATCCAGTTTGGGTCCCTTCTCCATGACACACCAGCCAAGGGGGATAGAGACACATTAGGAAGGGGTGGGCAGCAGTTTGGAGAGCCCAGGAGAAATCCCATATTCCTAATAATCTCTTTGGTCACTAGGAAATTGTCCTGCCCTTAGGCCCTGGAAAGAGTCACTGTCCTCAGGTCACCACCCAGAAGCACCGTGTGGAGTTGAAAACTCAGTTCTGGATTGCAAGAAGCCCTGGATCTTGATTTTTAAACCTGTTTTGCAATTTTCAAGAGGATCAGACAACTGAGACCAACAGCAGCTGGGACCATCTCTCCAAACATCCCTCCCTCCCAGCCCACGGACGCAGTGGGACCAGCGGGAGGTTCCCTGTCCTTCCCGAGCTGCTCATAGGAAGCAAAAGTTGCAGAAGAAGGAGAAGAAAGAATAAAATAGAAGGAGACTCACCAGTCTTCTCTTGGGTTTGATCAGGGGCCGGTTCTGCCCGTTCATTTTGTGGTAGAGTCCACAGGCGTTACACAAATAGTGCCCAGTGCCGTCTCTTCTCCACAGAGGGGTTGAGGTAGCCCCACAATTTACACACTCCCTGCCTTCTGGAAACAAGAGAGCACATGGTTCACTTAGGGAAAGCAGAGATAAAAGGGGCTGGGGAAAGACCCCCTCCCCAACAAACCCCACAACCTCCCCAGAGATCCAGCCGTGCCAGACCCTGCGAGTGCCCCCAGAGCTCAGGATCTCCAAGCAAGGGTCCAAAGCCATGAGTGACAATGTCCCTGGCAGTCTGCTGGGGTCTGATCCTGCTCCCCTCCCCAGCACCACTCCACAGGCAGAATCACTCTGTGTCCCAGCAGCAGAGAAGAGGGATGGTGACAATGACAACCCAAATGCCATGGTGGTTCAAGGGGCTCCCCGGAGAAATTCTCACTCCTCCCACAGGTCCCTCCTTTGGAGGAGTGGGGGGGTTGACAATTTCCCCTCACCTTTGGATTAAGGGCTTCTACAACTCTGGAGACCCCATGTTTCCATAGGCACCAGAAAAAGCTTGGCAGGCTTTGCAAGAAGCCTCCAGCCCAAAATGATGGATACAGAATTCGAGTCCATGGCCCCCTTTCTGATGGGTATGAGCACCCCAGCATCCTTCCTTGAGCACCCTTCCAGCTCCCAGGGGCATCCATGAGCCTGGAGGGCTCTTCCTCTGGTCTCAGGTCAAACCACATCAAGGACCCCCAAAATAATCACAGATAACCCCCAAAACATCTCCCCAGCTCCAGCCAAGACATAATAACTCCAACAATATCTGCTACTGATTAATTTGAAATTAAGCTTCCATCACCCAAAACTTTCAGAAAACCCTCTGGTTTCCCCACCACATCTGCAGCCTGATGGTCCATCCCGGCTATCTGGGGCAGCAAACAGCCCCAAGCCTGCCTAATAAGTTCTTTCCCTCATTCCTCTCCTTTTTGGGGACCTTTTTAGCCTCTCCCTGGCTATTGCAGGGGGAGATCTCCCCCAGCTCACCAGTTCCCAGCTTGGAGGAGGGAACTGGGAGGCTGCAGTCCCTGCATTGCATCTTTGGTTTGCTGGGGGAAGTTTTTTTGTGGCTAAAGTCAGTCGTGGCCCACCTGAGAGCAGTGGCAGAGCTCAGCCGGGCAGAGCAGAGCAGAGCCAGCTCAGCACAGAGGCAGCTCCCCGCTGCCCCAGCCTGTGCTGCCTTCGAGCAAGAGGCATCCGTGCCCTAACCACAAACAGCAACCGTTTTTCCAGAGCCTTTGCACTGAAGCCCTCTTCTCTCACACCTCCCCAAAACAACTACAACAACAAAAAATCCATTTTCAGCTCTTTCTCCCTCTTTCATCCTGCAAAATCACCCCCTTCCTCCTTTTCCTCCAGCTCTAGCCCTCTTTGTCTGAGAGCTCCTAGCTTGCTAAAAGATCAACTTTTAAAGGGGAAAAAAAAAGAAAGAAAGAAAAAAAAAAATAGGTGTTGCTGCTGGGGTTGGTTTATCACCGACCGCAGATGTCTTTCTAGAAGGTAAAGTAACAGAAAGTGGCAAAAGGAAAACAAGAGGGGAGGGTGGAGGGGGCCGAGACGGTTTGAAAATACCGCGCAGCCGGTGGGTGCCCCGGCGGGAGCTGCGGCTCGGCGGGCGCCGGGGCGGCCGGGGGATGCTCAGCACCGCCCGGGGCCACAACAAACCGGTCCTAGCCCGGACATAGCACCCGGTCCGTACTGGGGCCAGCCGGGGAGCTGGTCCCGTTAATACCACGTCGTTTTGTTCCCCTCCGGTTAAACGGGGCAGCCGCTCCCGGGCTGTTTGAGTCTCTGTCCCTCTCTTTTGTTTCACCCCATCTCTCTCTCTCTCCTGCTTTCATGTACAAAACATACAGGTCTGGGTTTTTTTGTCACTCTAACCGCATCCGGACTCTATTAAAGTTCCTGGCGCTGGATAAACAATGCAACTGTCGCGTGCAGCAGTCTGAAAATAATTGGATTAGCTCAAACATATCAGCTAAATAGAGACAGTCCCTGCTCAGACAGACAGAGTAAATGTCACCCTGGAAAAACCCTGAAAACTGATCTCATTCATGCCAGGCAACCCCGCAGCAGCCTCCTCGGAAAAACAAAATAGAGAGAGAAAAAAGAAAATAATAAAAGAGGGGAAAAGAGTTTTGACTAATCGCCCTTTGCTCTGCACACAAACACACTCCCCTGGGCTCTCTCCCACCCTCCAAGCCCGATGTGTTCAGCCGGAGCCGCGCAGCCCTCGCACCCCATTCCGCGGGTGCGCACAGGGCTGGGGACGCTCCCGCTCCCCCCGGGAAAGGCGGACACGGGGACACTTTTGGGAACTTTCATTGTGGGTGATCCAAAGCCCCCGGCACGGAGCTGGCTGGGGCTGGGGGCTGCGTGGGCGAACTCTCCTCACCGCCCCGGGGAAAACCCTCCCCGCATCTCCGGGCGCCGCATGGGAAGAGGCCCTGGGAAGAGCGAGGCGGAGGGCGGGCGGGGGAAGTTGGCCGGGATTTAGCACCATTATTAAAATACAGAGAGATCACTAATGCTGCGGTTCCCTCGGTTTCGCTTCCTCCCCGGGCGCCGCAGCTGAGCGCACCGTGGGCGCTGCAGGGGCCGGGTCGCCCCCGGGACCGGAGCCCCGCGGCACCGGGTGGGTGGTTTGGGTTCCTGAGCCTGCTTCTATCCCCAGCCAGCGTTGGACAAGGGGGAATTTGGTTATAAACCTAGCAGAGCATCCTGTGGGGAAGGTGAAGTGTCGTGTGTCAGCCCCACGAGGGCTTCAGCCCTGCTGCTCATCTCACGGATGCTTGAGCACATGTCTGCGCGGGGAGCGAGGGCTCAGCCCCATCCCTTTGCCCCCCACTTTTCCCCCGCACAGCTTCCTCTCCCGAGCAACGGGGATGAAGAAGCCAAAAGCCCTACCTGTGCTTGACCGTGCTTTTGGTCGCGATTTACACCCAAACCCGGTTGGCGATCCTCCTAAGAGGCTACTGGGGGGAAAAAGTCCAGAGCCATATTCTGGGACATACGGTGGGTAGGTAGTGATGGGGTGATGAGCGGAGGAGGTGGCTCCTCCTAAAGAGGCCATGCTGCTCCGAGAGTGAGAGGACTCCAGCTTCATGGTATCGGCCAGGGACACCTGGTATTTGATGCATTCCTTCTCGTCCTGCCGGGTGGAGCCGGTGGAGCCGGGAGTGGAGATGGACGGATCCGGGGACACATCTTTAGGAGGGGTCGGCGGGAAGGTGAAAAGGTGCGGGCTGGAGTGGCCGGCGGATAAAGTGGAAGAGGAGGCGGGTGGGTAGACGGAAAGGGGTCCCGGTGAGCTGTGATGGATGGAGGTCTTGGAGAAGGGGCTGAGGTTCCAGGGGGAAGCGCTGTGATGGCTGCTCAGCGCCTTGCTCCCGTCCAGCCAGGGCAGCGAGCCGTGCAGCAGCGGGGGGCGGCACACCTGGCTCCCTGCTCGGAGAAAACACGGAGACACGTCGGTCACATCCCTCTGCCACCCTGGCAAAGCCCCCCGTGGGGGTCCCGGGACGTGCTTCCCCCACCACCACCCCTTGTCCTTCCCAAAGAGCTCAGCATGCGGGGAAAACAGGGAAAATTACATCTGATGAGGAACTCCCCTCCTCTTTTTAAATTAAATTTTAAAAGCTACAAGATCATGGGTGGCACCTCCGGTCCTGTTGAGGAACGGGTTTTGGGGTCGGGACCCTCCAAGCAGGGTGCCAGCCCTGTGACACGGGATTTGGCAAGCTCTGCTTCACTCTCTCCGTTTTCCAGGCAATTCCACGAAGACTTTGAAGCAAAGATCCTGCGTGAAATTGCCAAGTCCCAACTGTAGAAATATTTTTTTTTCTTAGCTGGAAAATGATTTCCCCAACAGAGCCGTGAGCTATAAACCCTGGAAATTCTCTGGTCAAACGAAGAAGACCAGAAAATGCCCACAGACATGATAATAACCTTTGCAACGGGGCTGATAAACTTTGCAAACCACGCAGTTTGTCTTTTCTTCTTCCACGAGACTGCACAGAAATGTTAGACAGCTTTTTCCCGATGCTATGGCACACGCAGAGGGTACCAACTGCCTCAAAAGAAATGCTCCATCCCCTTTTTGTGACCAGGGACTATTCACTTGTCTTTTAAAATACAGACCTGGACTTTGTGGGGGAAAAAAATCCACTAGATTTCCGCAGTCAAATCTTTTTCCCTTTGGCTATAAATGTTCCTAAGGGCTTGTACCTAATATTTTAAATTATTTTCGGCCCTCGCTAAGCAAATAGAAAAATATATCCAAATAATCAAATCTAGCCAAATCCACAGTAACTTGAGCAAATGGCTGTAAGATGGAAAACACAGCTACTACACTGGAAGGAAGGAAGTTTGTGCCTGATAATAAAGTCCTGGAAAGTCTCTGACACCTAGAGATCCTTAACCTCTGTAGACATTGTGATATGCGTACAGAGATTGCTAAACACACAGAAGGAGAGATGCAAACTCGGCTGTACAGAGCCACAGATAGTTATAGGGTGGACACATACGTTTGCATGGGAGCTCGTGTGTGTCTAGAAAAGCTCCAAACTGGTTTTCACCATACCAGGCACTCGTGAACAATACTGAAAGTCGCTGCTCGAAAGGAAGGGAAGGTGGGTTATACGAATAGAAAGGGTCAAGATTCATTATCTTCTCCAGGAAGTAGCATAGTAAATAATATTCAGGCTAGATCAGAGAGACCGCATTTCCACTTTCTGCTGATATATTGGGAAAAAAAAGAAATGAAAAGGGAAGAAAAGAAAGAAAGGACAAAGGCTGCTGATCCTTAAAAATAATTGTTTTAAAGGGACTAATAGCAGAACAATGCAGTTACTGAGCGGAGCCTAATGCAGGCTCACACTCAACAAGTTGCTGAGGGTTGGGAGCAGCCTCCTGAACCCGCACGGCTCCATCCCCACTCCGCTCATCCCATTTTCTCCATAATTTTGGGGTTATTTCCACTACAAACCTCGGGGATTTAGATTTTGCCATGACAGAGATCACTGTCCGGCTTCACAAACCACCCTGTGTCCTTTCCCTCCTTTTTTTTTTTCATTTTTTAATTTTTTTCTTTATTTTTTAAATCATCCAGGTAAACTCTAGCTATAAATACTGAATCTCTCCACTTCTTCATAAAAGATGGCACCAAAGTGCTCATCCCTCCATGGTCGTGGGCCCCATCGGCCCCAGGTATTTCACCTCCTTCCTAAGAGCCGTGACCCAGGAACAAGAATCACATGGTGGATCATTACCTTCCTGCAGGACCCTCAGGACAACACGCTAGGTCTAATACCTAATTACACCACCGGCTACTATTTTTTTTTTAGTTTCTTTCTTATTTTAAACCCACGCCACAGTGCTGCCCTGGGTGTGCGCGCAAAACTTTGGTCCCAAACCTAACAAGTGCGAATTAAATAGCCCAAGCGTGAGGACAGCGGGGTCATTTTCACACCCCTGCTCTCCAGCTTGCTTTGCTTCCCCAGAGCAGCTTAATCGTGCAAAAACTAAACACAGTATGAAAACACTAACTGTTAACCTAATTAGAGAGAGGGGGGAGAAACCAAAGCGAAAGAGAATTAAAAGAGATGGGGGAGAAACCAAAGCGAAAGAGAAGAGGGCAAGAGGAAGATGAAAAAGAAAGAAACAGAAGGAAGGCGAGTAAGAGGGGGAAAGAAGAGAGAGAGGGAAAAGGGATGTGACATAAAAAGAGAGGATGAGAGAAAGAGAGAAAACTTTAAAAAAAAAAAAAAGAAAGTGAAAGAAAGAAATAAAGAAAGGAAGGAAGCCTGAATTTTTATTTATTTCTAATAAGCCAACCCCAAAATCCAACCGTGACGTAGTTTCCCCGCCGGCAGGAGAGGGTCTGCCCGACAGCAGCGGGGGGCTCGGGGCACCGGGGCAGGAGCGGGGCAGGAACGGGACAGGAACGGGACAGGAACGGGACAGGAGCGGGACAGGAGCGCGGGCACTCACCGTGGTGGGCCGTGGGGTATCTCTGCACCGTGGCTCTCACGGAGTTGCCGTAATACGGCGGGACGGGGTTGCCTTGTCCGTCGATATTAAAAAGTACATCCACTTCCTCGGCGAGAGGATACTGCGTGGGGTCCATGTAGGTATGGCCAAGCGAGGGGTGATGCGAGTCCGGGTGCTGCCCATTGAGCACGGCCGGGTGGTGGTGGCTCACCCACCGCGGCTGGTCCGTGGAGACCTCCATCTTCCGCGCTCTGCTCTTGTTCTTCCTCCTCCTCCTCCTCCTCCTCAGCAAGGCGCGGAGGGCTTGAGATCGGAGCGGGAGTCGCTGCCGGAGTTATTATGCAGGGCGCGGGGTGGGGAAAAGTGCTCGGCGAGTTTGTTCGGGGATGTTTCTGGTTAGGTTTGGTTTAAAGTGGGAGGGAGTAGGGGTTATGGTGATAAACGATCGATTCCAGAAAAAAAAAAAAAAAAAAAAAAAAAAAAAAGGAAAAAAAATTAAAATTAAAAAGGGAGAGAAAAAAAGGGAAAACAGGAAAAAAATCTCGGGGGAAAAATTTCTCTGTGAAGCGAGATCCCCTCGTTTCTTCCGCTCTGTTGCAGATGTTTCTCTTCTTTGATCACCTGTAACGAGAAAGAGGAAAGGGAAGGAGCAGAGAGAGAGAGAGAGAGGGAGGGAGAGAGAGAAACGTACTTGAGAAGTTCTGAACTTTAGCACCTGACTTTTTAGGCAGGAGAAAACCCATCCCATCCCTCGGCAGCCATCCCTGGGAAGCGCCTGCTCTGCCCTGGACCCACCTCTCCCAGCGCCTCTTTCTCTTTCGCTCTCTCCCGGCTCGGAGCGGAGCCCAGCAGCTCCCACCGCGCTCCTGCCTCACTTTTCCTTGGGTTTAGGGGTTTTTTTGGCTTTTCTTTCTTTTTTTTTTTTTGGTCGCGGCCGTTGTTTGTTTATTTTTTTATTTGCTCCGTTTGCACCTGAGAAGCTCCAGTGGCTCAAGCCGGTGAGAACTTGTGCCATTCGCTGCTGCACAGCCCAGAGTCACTTTGATTGCTCATTAATTATTATGCAACCGAGAAAGGGGGGAATTGGGGGAAAAGAGAAGGGGGGAAATCGAGGAGGGGGTAAAGCGATGGGAGAAGAGAGTGTGGGTGAAAGGAAGGAGCAAGGAGAAAAGGAGGGTGAGGAGAGGGAGGAAAAAGAAAAATTTAAAAAACGACAAGTTGCTAAAGAAATTCCGCACAAACCTTGGTGGAGAAGCAGTATGTGACCCAGGAGGGATGAAGCTGAAAGTGCTTGATCAGATCAGATTGTGCTCGCTCGCCCTATTTTTTTTTTCCCTACTTTTTTTTCCTCCCTCTCTCTCCCTTTTTTTTTTCTTTTTTTTTTTTCTCCTTTTTTTTTTTTTTTTTTTTTTTTTTTTTCAGGGAAGGCATTCTTTCTGAAAGGAGCAGGATGGCGCCAGCCGGCTCAGTGCTTACAGACAGCTGTGGCGAGACGCAACTTAAGGAGGTTCCAGTGTCATAAGCCCGGGGGAGGCGGAGCCTGAGGAGGGGACCGGCCGGGCGCTCCGGCCGCCCCCGCGCTGCCCCCGCGGGAACCCCCCGGCAACAAACTCCGGCTCGTTCTCCCCCCTCCCCCTTTTATTTGTTTTATTTGTTTTTTGAATTTTTTCTGCCTTTGTTTTTTTTTTTTTTAAGGGGGAAATCAAGTTTTCCCGCTGTCCCAGAAACTCTGAGAGTGGCCAGCCCGCAGAGATGGTGCGTGGAGGGCAGGGGATGGCTGCTCGGGCGGACAGCCCGGGGGATGGCAGCGGGCTCGGAGCCCCCCGGAGCAGGGATGCGCCGGCAGGTGCAGCACCGGGGGCTCCCCCGGAATAAAGCTGCCTGCTCCAGCGGCGCGGCTCAGAGAGGATTTCATTATTGTCATTTTTGAGGATACAAGCGCGCAGCAGCGGCCAAGTTTGTACGCTGGATTTGGTGGGGGGGTTTAGGGGGTTTTAGGGTTTTTTAGGGTTTTTTTCCCCGTTGTCGCCCCTCTGCGGACCCACGGGGGGCGGGCAGGGCCGGGCGGGGGCCGCGGGACGGCACCGACGGGACCCCGGCCGGCCCCGCCCCCCGCGGGCTCGGCCAATGGGCGGCCAGCAGGAACTGGGACGGCGGCGCTGATTGGCTGAGGGCCCGCGCCCCGCCGGCCCCCGGCAGCGCTGATTGGCTGCGAGCCCGCGCCCTGCCGGCCCCCGGCGGCGCTGATTGGCTGCGGGCCCGCGGCCGCGCCGGGCGCTGCGTTGAGCCAGGGCATCCCCTAGCGGCACCCCGGGGTCATCCCGGCGGGAACGGGACCGGCACCGGGGGGACAGCGGGGACAGGGGCGGACAAGGGGGACAGGGACAGCACAGGGGGAAAGGGGAGAACGAGGGAGAGCGGGTAGGAAGAGAGACAGAGAGAGAGACAAAAGGAGTGGAGAGACAGGAAAGACGGAGAAAAAATAAAAGGAAAGAAAAGGAAAGAAAGAAAATTAAAAGGAAAGAAAGAAAGAGGAAAAGAAAGAAGGAAAGAAAATAAAGAATGAAAAAGAAAGAAAGAAAAAAAGCAAATATAAATTTTTTTTGCAGCACTAGAAGGAGTCACTCACTGGGCGCCCCGCACGCTGTGTCCGCACGCCGGCCAGAGCGCGTCAGTCCCGGTGCGGGAGGGAGCGGCGCTCCGGAATTTTTACACCGAGGGGTCTCGTTAAAACCTGAGGCTCCGGCGCCGGTGCCTCCGGTCAGCGGGACCGGGATGGGCTCAACCTGCGGCCGGGAGCCGGCTCCGCTCCTCGACAGCCGATGGATGGATGGATGGATGGATGGATGGATGGATGGATGGATGGATGGATGGGATCCTCGAGGGCGCCCGTTTTAAGCCCGTGTCTCAGCCCCCGGTGCAGCCCATCGCCGTTGGGCGTGGGGACAGAGGTTTCAAAGATGCGCCGTGGGTATGCACACACACACACACACACACATATATATATATTTTAAAAAGAAGCCGACCAGGACTGGTATAAGAACCGTGACCCATCACGCGTTAGGGTCGGTGTGGCCCAGCCGGGGGGAACCGCGGAAATGTGCCGGGTGAGGAGCGGGGACGGGCCGGGAAGGGGCTGGCAATCCCCGCACCCAGAGCTGTCCGGGACAGCGCTCGGTGCTCCCGAGCTGCCCAGCCTCGCCGACGCCGCCCGGGCCGAGCACTGAGCCCCGGGGCAGTGGGAACAACATTGGGGGGAAGGAAGGGGGGACAGGAGGGGGATGCTCACGGCTGTCCCTGAGCCGGGGGCTTTAACCCGCTCCGGGAAAGCTCGTGTTTCCTCTCTCCACTTTGCCTACAGGGATTTTATTTTGCGGGGTGTCCCCTCCTTTCCATACTCCAGGAATTGAGGTGCAGAAGGAGGAAACGGAGGGGAAAACGCCGCGATCCTGACGCACTTTCCGGGATGCCCCCGGGGGTGTGGGGGCCGGGACGCCCAGCACCAGGGTGGTCTGGGACCATCCCTCACCCTCTGGGACTGGGGAATCCTTGGAGAGGAGGAGGACAGGGAAGAGGGGAGCAACGTCCAGGAGCACAAACTTTCCTCATCCCGCCATCCCTCTCCCAACTTCAAGCGTTTTATGGACGTGAGCGGGAAGCGTCTCACCGGGATTTGCCTCTTCATCCCCGCTCCCCAAATTTCCGCACAGCCCAGGCACATTCAGAGGGGTTTTATACACTTGGGAAAAGTCGCTTTGTGTCTTTTGGCATGGGGGGACCTTAATGCGAGCTGAGATCTTCGGGCAGGTGAGCTGAGATTCCCACCCCCGCTCCCTCCGGCACTTACAGCCCTGAGACCTACAGCCGTGGGATCACAGGAGGGGAATTTCCATCCGAAGGTCACAAAATTGCTAAACCATTTTAAAACGTGCCTTTAGCCCTGTCCGGAGGTAGTGAGGAAATCGCTTTCCTTGAGCTGTTTGAAGGGATTATTAATGCAAAATGAAATTACTAACGTAAAAAGATATAAATAAGTAAAATAAAATAATAAATCAACAGCTACACCAAGTTCCACCAGTGGCAGGGAGGAAAAGAAATGGGAACAGCCCTGAGGGCTCCATCCTACCCCGACCCTGTTCCCTGCCTGTCCCTCGTAGCCACAGCCCCGGCTGCGGGAGGACACCCGCTTTCAAATCTACTTTGCTTAGACTATCTCTTTATTTTCAACACGTCCTCGATAGATTCGATCTTCCTATCCCCCTCCCAGACCGGAGGAAGTCGTGGTGGGGAGAGCAAAAATACCCCAAAAAATATAATATTTAAAAAAGAAAAAGAGCAAACCCATCGTTTTCCCGAATATCCTGTGATCCCCGGGGGTTTTGAGCGGAGCGCTGGCCTTGACCGTCCTTTCCCAGGCTGTGGCTGCGATCCATCACCTCGCCCCCCACCCCCCGGCAGCCCCCAGCAGGGTTTCCAGTGACAGCTCGGCGTTAATAGGAGCCCATTGTTGCAGCAATTAGCCCCAAGCTCACCACCAGCCGCCAGATAAGGGTCGGGGGCTCGGGGGTTAATTCTGCCGGGGGGTGGGGGCGAGGAGGGGAGCGGGGCTCCAGCATCCCTCCTAACTAGGGAAGGGATGGGGGGAATGGGGATAGCTCTGCCTCTAAAAGGCCACGAGAAAACGCTTTTATTGTCACTTAGAGACACAAAAAGAGGGAAATTAAGAAGAAAAAATAAGACAACAAACCAGATAAAAATCAACAACAACAAAACCCCAAACTCGGTGGGATGGGGCAGCCGCCCAGCACACCGCTCCCCTAAAAATGACCAAAGGGCACTAAAACTAGCGCCCCCCACCCTCTTTTTTTTTTTTTTTTTTAAATCTCCCTCGGGTCTGCCTGTTAAAGCAGGTACAGGCTGTTCTGGAGCCGGGACCCGGGGCCAGCCGCTCCTCCGCCCTCGTTGGTGCCCACCGCCGCCACTGGCACCTCGGGGCGGGGACAGGCAGCCTCCCCCTTCTCCCCCCTCTCCTTTAGCCCCCTTTTAAACGACAATTGACTGAAAGGGGATTAAGTTACGTTTGTCGGGCTGGGCATTTTTTTTTTTTTTTTTTCCTAGGGTACCAGAATAGTACAGGTAAAGCTGTACAAACAGCCGGGAGCGAGGAATCGGGGGGTTATGGAGAGGACACGGCCCAGGGCAGAGCTCCGAAGATTATTATTAATTTTTTTTTTGCCTTTTTTTTTTTTTTTTTTTTTTTTTTTGCCTGTGTACATCAACTTGCTCTCTTGCAGAGGGAGAGAGACCCGGGGTTGTGAGCCCCTTGTCACCTCCCCGGTTGGGACAGCCCCTCCCGGGGCACGGAGCCTGCCAGTCCCCGGGACGGCCCCGCCGGCAGGGTATTGGGCCCAGGTCAGGCTGCCGAGATAATCTCGGGTTAAACAAAGGCGCAGAGAAGAGGGAATATTTTGTTTTCCTTTTTTTTTTTAACTCCCTTAGTGAATTAGGCAGGAATTGTGATCCACTTCCCCAAGGCCACCCCTCCTCCTTTATCATTTAAACGGTAATCAGCATCCCTCCAGCTAGGAGCTGGGAAATTAAAATAATAATAATAATAATAAATAATAATAATAATAATAGTCAAAGAGAAAGAGAGACCGGCATTTCTGCCTCTCCCCTTTCCCATCCCACATAAGCCTTCCCTTCCGCTTCGAAACCAGCCACATGGGTGGTTTCTCTTCTTTTTTTTAAATATCTCTAGCTTTTTTTTTTTTTTGCCTTTTTTTTAAGTATGTACGTACATATTTCCGTTCTTTTCTAATAATTCAGTTATCTCCCCTTCGCGAAGATCGAGAGGAAACATAAACACGCACACAAAGAAGTGCCGAGCCATGCAAATTCAAAGAGAGAGCAAATCATCGGCTGATTACACCGGGTCCAATTTTTTCTCCCTTCGTGCACCACCACCCACCACAAACGCACGCACTTTTTTTTTTTTTTTTTCAGCGCAAACGATGCTATTTGATGGACGGTGGGAAGAGAGAGGGGAAAACCCTGCTCTGCCGTAGAAAAGAAATTCGAAGAATTAAAATTGGGAGGAGAGAAACTGGGACTTTTCTTTCCCTCCTCCCCCCCCCACCCCTTCTTTGAAGCTGAGAGAAGGGCGACTGCCCCGGGACACTGCAGAAGTAAAAAAAAAAAAAAAAAAAAGGTCTGAGAAAGATCAAAAACCGGCTCCGCAAGTCCCAGGGGCGACCTCTCCCCCCGACACATTCCCCAAAGTGCGAGAGAGGAGCCGGGCAGAGGGAGAAGGGGAGGGGGACTCGTGTCACCCGTGCCCGTCCTGCTCCGGGCAGGACCCAGGCGGGTCCCGGCTCCTTTCCCTTCCCTTCCCTCCTTCTCCCCTCCGCAGACTCCAGCTCAGCCCGGTGAGTCCCTTCTCTCCCTTCCCCCTCACCTTTTCTTTTCTCAGACAGCAAAAGTACCCTTTGGAAAAGGGTTCTCCTTCTCCCTTTTATCCCACCTCCCCGTTTTACCCCATTCTCCCCTTTTTTTCCCCTCTCCTGGCTGCGGGACAAGCTCCTGAGCGGGTCCCCGGGCACCGCTGTCGCTGCAGGGAGTTCCCGAAAGGATTTGACTCCAGAAATTAAAAAATAAGAGAAGAAAAAGCCAGCATATCGCCTGAACAGCCACTCCAAATTACAGCGAGGTTAAAGAAGTGCTCAACAGAGGGAAAAAAAATTAAAAATAAAAAGAAAGAAGGAAGGGGTGGGGGGTGCTGGCTTGTTTCGGATTTCTCGATTTTGCTTTATCTCCCAGGACCGTTTTGAGCGATAGATTTGAAGGCGGATTGATGCATCTTGCGGGCTTTAAACCCTGCAGGAGCTGTTTTCCTCACACCCCACGGAGAAGGTGAAGCTGCCGACGTGTTTAAGGATCCTGTCCGGTTTTTTGTATTTTTTTTCTTTTTTCTTCCCCATTTTATTTTTTTTTTCCCGCAAGCAAAAATTACCCCGGGACTTAGATAAAGAAAAAAAAAAAAAAACACAAATCGCTCTCCGGCTGGCGTGAGAGGAGGCGGCAGAATGAACACCAGCTCCTTGGTGAGACGCAGGGGCATATCCCGACCTCCCCGGATTAAAACCGAGCGATTTATTCTGGCTGTTCTCAGTTTAGAGCCGTCCTTGCACCCCCCAAAACAAACCCCCCGTGCCCGCAGAGCCCCGCACGACACGGTGACAACCCACTCCGCAAATGGGGCTCGCATTTACCGTCAGAGGCTCCAGAATTCAAAGAGCACCGAGGGTGTCAGAACGCGCACGGTTTCTCGTCGCTCTGAAGAGAGGGCTGCCGCACCCCGAGTTCCCCTGGGGAGCTCGTACAGACACCCCGAGATGCTGTCCCGCCCCCGGGCAAGCACAAGGCGATGCCCTCCGCATCCCGAGGGGAGAGCAGCCCCCAGCCAGGGGCTCCCCCTCCTCCGCATCCCTCTCCAGACCTGCCCCTGCCTGGAAAAACCTTCTCGCCTTATTTCCCCCCTCGAAATGAAAACGCTCCCCTCGGCTCTGTAAAAGAAAATTCACATCCCGGGGAGAAGGAAGCGCTTCGCCCCAGCCGGGAGCAAAATGCCGCGGCAGGGTGGGGGTAAACCTTTCCTCTCCTCCCTTTCCCAGAGCTGTTTCTCCTTTCCCGGGGCCCCCAGCTCGCCGGGACCCTCCGTGTCCCCCCTGCCTGTCCGGGACTCCTCCTGGGGAGGTGGGACCCGTGTCCGCCTCGGAGCAGCAGCCCCTGCCCGCGGCACCGACAGGTCCCGGCTCCCCCGCTCCGCACCTGCGGCCCATAAATAATGGAGAAAACAAGCAGGGCCGGTGGTTATTAATTATCCGGTTTCATTAAAATCCGTCACCCGGAGCCCGCTGCCTGTGTACGGACACGTGAAGGTAAGAAGAGATGGAATGGATGGATGGATGGATGGATAGATAGATAGATAGATAGATAGATAGATAGATAGATAGATTTTCTCCCCTTTCTGCTTTCAAAAAGCTCGATGACAGAAAATGTGGATTTTTTGACAGCACAAGCCATTCGTATTGCTCCCTCACGAAATATCCTCCGCATGCTTTAGAGGGTGAAAAATTCTCCTGCAAGACGGAGAAGGAGGAGAGAGACTTAATGCAGGGATGCCGGGAGAGAGAGGAAAGTCTCCTCTCGCCCTTCGGGCCCCAGTCCTGCCGGAGCCCAGGATGGCCCAGCCCGGCCCGGCCCGGCCCGGCCCCGGATCCCCTCGGCGGGACCAGGAGCCGCCTCGGAGCGGAGCTATCTCCCTCCCCATCCCAGCCTGCCTTAGCCACACACCTCTAGGGCAGCTCTGCCTTGCCTTTCTAAGGTATGAAATGGAGAAAGATCTGCCGAAAATCGAGCGAAGTAGATTCTGCTAGAAGCACTGTATTCTCGTTATGTATATTATGTAGATGTAGATATTTTTAACCTGAAGAGATAGAGTACTACATATACAGGGTGTATTTTATATTATACAGCACAAAAGAACCTTACAGAATCAAATCAAATCGGAACTATTGGTGAGAAGAGCACAGAACCGCAGCCATCGGCACACTCCTGCCTGCATGAATATCGCTGTACACAGAGGGATACACACAGTGTGTGGGTTCGGATATACAATATAAATATACATAAATATATAAATACATAAATTTATAGGCACATAGGTACGAAGCCAGGCAGAGAAAGGCCCCGTATTTCTCTCAGATATAAATCCATTCTCATCCTGAGATTAATATTTCTCATTCCAGCTATGTCAGTGCGTGTCCCATCTCCCAGCCCCCGCTACCCCAGCCTCACTCCTTTGCCCTCAATACCCACGGGTAAAACATTTTCTCTCCAGCTTCCCAAAAATCGCTCCCTTACGGACCAGGGGGGCTTTCCCCAAGGTCACCGAAAAAACTTGGCTCTCCTCTCCATCCACCATAAGCAATAAAGGGAGGTCGGGGCTGAGTTTCAAATCCTTTGAGCCGAGCTCCCCATCCTAATGCCCTCCACGTGGAGAAGGAGTAAAATGAGAATGAATTAAAAAGAAAGAAAAAAAAAAAAAAAGGAAAGGGGGAAAAAAAAAGAAAAAAAAAAGGAGGGTGGGATGGGGGGAGACATGGACAGACAAATCGGTGTTCACTGACCTGGGCAGATGCTTTTGATTTTGTCCGGTTCCGCTGGAGCGCTCAGAGCAGGAGTGCGGGAGGAGCGGAGCCGCTGCTGGCATGTCGCAAGCTCTCACCGAGGGGGAAAACCTGGGGGAGCCGCATCCTCCGAACGCCCACCCTTGCCCTCCTCCTCCTCCGGGCTGGGCTGAAGATCAGAGCTCTTCCGGGTTGGGAAAGGGCAGAGCAGGAGTGAGAGGAATATGATGGGCCATTTCTTTACACACCCATCGATGGGGCGGGGAGGTGGAGGTGGGGGGGACAGGGGCAGGGCCAGGGGGACGCGCCAGGTACAGCGGTGCGAGCGTGATGTAACCCGTCCCGGGAGCGACTGTCAGCGCCGGGAGCCGGGAACGCCGGGAACAGACAGGGGGAAAATGTAATTAAGCGTATGATCATACAAATAACGCCGGGGCTCGCTCTGCTGCATCGAAAGCTTTCGAGGAAAAGTGGTGACATTAGCGACAAGGCGCTGGTTCTTCTCCTCCGTACCCCCTTCTCCTCCCGGGGGCATTTTTAATGACCCTGTTCTATTTAATGACGCTATTCTCCTGTCTTTTTTTTTTAATTTTTATTTTGAATATGTATCTGCGTAAAACTCCACGATGCAGACATTAAAAAAAAAAAAATTAAAAATGGACGCGCTTCCCCTGGCGCTCCGAGAACGGGGTGGGACGAGGATTGTTCCCCTTCTCCCAGTCCTCCTCGGGACGAGGAAGGCTCCTGGCCGAGGGTAGGAGAGAAGCACCTCTGCAGGGAGACACCGATCGCAGGGGTCAGCCCCAGCCCTGTGTGTCCCCTGTCTGTCCCCTGTGTGTCCCCCTCTCTTTCCCCCCAGACTCGCACGGGCTGGAGCCCGGGGCCGATAGGAGCGAAAGGGACGGGCCGGGGGGATCTGCAGCCCCCTGCCCGCTCCTCAGCCCCCTTCCCCCGAGGGCTGGGAAAATAAACACCCCCCTGAAGTGCTGTAGGGGCAGCAGAAGGCAGGGAGCCGGGCTGTGGCCACGCCGCAGGCTCCGGAGGATGCCCCAGATCCTTCAGCGATGGAGGGACCGGCGGGGGAAGGGGCGGGCTCTGATTTTCCACATTTAACCCCCACTCGTGTCACTCTCTCAAACCTAATGCTGCAGCCTCGGTGTTCTCCCCCCTTAGCCCCGATCCACGGGCAGATTTGCTCACAAAAAACTTCCCCAGGTTTTGGTGATGGTAATTTTATTCGCTAAGGTTGAGTGCTCATTTCGGAGGGGTGGGTGGGTGTCCTGCCACCAAAACCAGACAAGACACGGAGGACCAGCCTGGGGAGGGCTTATCCAAGGAAAACACGTCTGGGAATGGGCACTCTCACCTCCCGGGATGGGCAACCACCTCCGAGTGGGAGAAGCGGGAGGGAGATAAACACCCCCCACGCTCCACATCCACCCTCGGTGTGGAGATGCTTCCTCGGGAATAAACCTGGAATAAAGCTTTATTTCCAGGGCTAAACCAGTGCGCGTGGAGGATCCCAGGCCCCTCCAGCGGGACCCCGCTGGTGCTGGGGGGATGCAGAGCCGCCCTCCCCGGCCCGGCTCCGCCGAGACCCGGGGGGCACATCCCGGCGGAAAGTGGGGGCAAAATTGCTCACTTAGGGGGCAAAAATAAATACACATGTGTATAGACACCCTCCTAGTCCTGGAGGGATATTGTTGGGCTTTTCTGCTGACGCTGGGAGTTCGCTATCGCTGCTTCTAGAGTGACTCTCTGTGAGGTGAAAGGTAACGCGATCGCCTCCCAATTCTATCTTTAGAAAACACATTCAATTAAGGTAATAACTTAAAGCTCATTAGAGCCACGAAGGGAACCTTCCCAGCGCCAAACACCGATGGAAAGAGCTCGGGCACCCCAACGGCGAGGGGAGGAGGGCTGAGCCCATTTACCATCGACAAGGAATGTGCCTTTTGCTAAGGAAAGGCTTCGAAAAAGAGGATTTTAAAGCCACGAGGCTTGTGTGGTTTGGACTGAGCCGTGTGGACGAGCCGGGGGTAAATCCTTGCGGGGTATGGGATAAGAAAAAAATAAAGGAGAATACAGCTGAAATCACTCGGGGGGTGTGCTCCCCATCACAGGGCTGGGAAAATCCCTGCGGAATCTTCTGCTCCCCAAAACAGTGCTGCGGGAAGGAGACGAGATCAACCTGGAAGATGATGCTGGATCCCTTCAAAACTGCCCAGAGAAAGGAAAAAAAAATTAAAAAGCGGGGGGAGGGAGCTGGATCCGGTCTGTCCGATCACATCGTGGAGGGGAAACGAAAAATCAAGGGTCCTCCTGCAAAAACCGCTTGGGAAGGCGGCGGAGATGGAGTCCCCGCATTATTGTCTCTGTTCCTCCGGCTGGGGCTTGCTGGGGGGCGGGAGGGGACAGAGGGAATTTGGGCACAGGCGCAGGCGCATCCACACTCATCCCCCCCTCCCGCACCCACCCCGCACCGCCAAGTTCATTTCCAGCCGCGATGGCCGGTGATTCAAAGGTTAAACATAACTAATGAGGCTTTAAATGGCACCCGGGGTTTATCATAAATATCACAGACCCGCCTCGATGCCTGCAGTTGAGGTCCGAATATACATCCAAAGAAATAGTCAGATACCCGGAGGTCATTTAAATAAATAAATACACGGCGAAAAAAATACGCACACACATATATTTTTCCGTGTGTGTGTATATGGAATATATCCAGTGCAATATTTATATGGTGTGCGTATATATATACACATATATAAATATATGGAATAAATTTTTTGTTTGTGTTTTTTTCCAACTTGTGATTCTCCCACTGCATGTGCTTGATCCCACCTCTCGCTCTCCTCCTGGCACACATTTAGACGGGCACACACCGAAATAAATACCTGCACACACACACACAATCGATTTCGGCTCCGCCTGAACCAAGATTTGCAGTCGAACCCTCCCTAAATAAAATCCATACGTTATTGTTAGGGATCACCGCTCTGCCGGCTGCAGAGAGGAGGTTGGGGATGTTTTATTTGCTATAATTAAACTGGCTCTCGTGTTCTGGAAAGAAAACCCACGCTCTCTGCCCCCACCCCGGTGAAAAGTTGCCAATAATCAATAATTCCCCCTTCGCCGGCTGTGAAAACAGTCTCAGAGAGGTTATTTTTTAATATCACTGTTGCAATCTACGTTTCCAAGGAGGGGAAGAAAGCACCCTCCCCCTTGATCTCCCCAAATCAGGCGCTTTGGCATTGATCCTGCGCTTTGTGTGTGCAGAGTATATTCGCTTTAAAACGATTTCCATTAAACGCGGCCGCCTACATCGCTAGGATCGACCTAATGACTTTGTGGGAGCGCTGGGGAGGGACAGAGGGGCCGGGGGGGGACCCTCGGAAATCAAAATAATCGTCCCCCCCACCCTCTTTCCCCCTTCGTCCACATCTTCCATTCACCCAAATCAGGAATAAAGTCAAAGGCAGACTCCAACAAATAGCCGCGATTGTAAATTCCTATCCGTTACAACTAAGGTGCAAAATATATTTATAAAAATATATAAAGCACGTGGAAGAGGAGAATTTTAATTAAATCTTACTGCGGCTCTAACAACATCGAAGTGATATTTCATTCGGAGCCCGCCTCTTGCTTGTGTTTTATAGCGTTTTCTTGCCTCTGACTTTTTTTTTAAATATTAGACGAGGTACAGAATTATAAATGACTCTTTCCTTATCTGTGCTGCTCACATATCCAGGATCAGAGGAGCTGATTAAGAAAGAAGTCAGAGGCAACGTTGGATTCATAATGATTCGGAATAATGAATCCTTATCTCTGCTTTCCAGATTATCACCCTTTCAGCTCCCAATGTTTTGTTACATGGGATAATTTATTGCATCTAATACATCACAATGAATCTGATGGCGGAAAGCGATGGGCAATGTTGGGGGAAAAAAATTCGTGGGTCCGTATTTTAGTTTAGTTTCATCCTGGGGGCAGCGAAACTGATTTTTTTTTTCTTTTTTAATTGGGAAAATGTAAGGTAAATCTGATAATAATAATAAAAAGAAGTTGGAGGGGGATGATGAGGCGCTTTAATTAGTGTGTCACTTTCAGACTGAAATTAAGAAAATCGACCGGAGCTTCTCCTTTCTCTGGCTCCGAGATCCTAATTTTACATGATTTATTTTTTATTTAAGGGGTAGATAATGCATCATAAACATTGAATAAAGCACGGAGTCGGGTTAAGATAAAATACAATTTGCATCTCTCTTTTTTTCCTTTCTTTTTCTGAAAGGGATGGCTGCCAATAATGTTCTTTTTTTTTTTTTCCTCTCCTCTCCCCGCCCCGTTGCCAAATAAATACATGCATAGCAAAAAATCGATAAGATTTCTGCGAGGAGCCTCTCCCCTCTCTCTTCCTGCGTCTCTGCCTCCTTTTTTTTTTTTTTTTTTTTTTAAGGCATTTCTCATAAACTGGAGAAACTCTGCGTGCTGCTTTGTATGCAAATGAACGCTGCGCTGTGTTTCTGGCTGCAGAAATGAAATAGGGGATGGAGGGCGGGGTGGGGGGAAACATTCACCTGAAATTATTGATATTCGTGTGCCTGAGGAGGGGAAGATCTGCTGATATTTTGCTGGATTTGAATGTATTCGTTTGAATCCTTGAAGGAAGCAGCAGCCGGGCTCTGCCTCCTCACCTGCGCGGGGAAAAGCTGCATTTCAAACATTTTCTGTGGCGAATAAACCCCCTTTGCTCCATTCCGAGGGGTGGGGGGGAGGAGGCAGGGATTCCCACAACAGCAACAACTCAGCCCAAAACTTGGTCTCAACAAAAATCACCGCAAGGGTCAAACCCGACAGCGGGGCTGGGATAAACCCCTGAAAACCCCACGAGGGGCTGGGGGATGCTCCCGACCCGTGCTAGAGCATCCCTGCCTCTGAGAAAATGGTGCCTAAAATCCTCCTCGTGGTCAGTTTGCTGCGCCTCGATTGTTTTTTGGTTTAGGTGTTGTTTTATTTATTTTTTTATTTTTATTTTTTTTTTCTTTTGTGTGCAGCCACTCTTGATACTAAAATTTCTGGGGACAGGTGCTGGCAGCTCTGTTCTGCCTTGGTTTAAGTTTCCCTTGCTCCTTCTCATCCCTTCCTGGCTCTCATGGCACAGGGACGGTGTTTAATCATTAACCAGGTCTAGCACGGTCCTTTTTTCCAGGAAGTGAGAGCCGCTTCTCAAATGAGGTTGAAAAATAACTTGGTTTCCCCCTTTGCCTAAAGGGAAAGGTTCCCACCTGCGGTCTGGGGTGGGGGGGACCCCACGCCGCCCCCTCCCCGCTGTGGATTCACCGTTCCACGCTCGGTGTTTCACAAATCCCATCCGAACGCTAATCTCGGCTTCCTTACTCTTCCTCCTCCGTAAATTCTGTGCAATATTTGTCAAGGAATTTCAAGTATCAATTATAACCGCAATTTTTGATATCCATCCCCCCCCCAGTCTGAAGTGTAGATGATTTGATAGGAATATACATATATATAATACCAGTTCTCCCTCAGATGAATTTATTGGACCGCGTCCCACCCTTAGCTGAACATTCAATATTCCAGCATTATCTCCACACTTAAACTCGCTTTCTCCATTTCTGTGCCAAGATAAATTTGCATAATATTTGCAGTTGTAATTAGCTGATGAACATCTCCCAGCCTTCCCCTTTGTTTTCCGCGCGTTTGGTCTTCAATTGATGCCACTTTTGATCTTTAATATTACAGGATCCCGATAGAGCATTTTATATCTTATCTGCAGCGCATGAAAGTCGCTCAGAAAGGGAGTGAGAAGAGAAAAAAAAATGGGGAGAAAGGAGAGGGAGGAAAAGGCACTGAACGAAGCCGAACTAATCAGAGTTTCGAAAGGTTGTTTCAGATGCCTGAATCCGCAGTTACGGGCCAAATGAGATAAATGGTGAAATTAGAGCCATTTAAAATAACAGAGGGCTCGATCAGGTGAGGCACCGCCAGCATCTCCAGCATCTCCGCATCACCCGAGAAGGGCGCCGGGGGCTCCGGCGGCGGAGCCGGGCTGGGGACAGCGGGAGCCGGGCTGGGGACACCGAGTGCTGGGGTGGCAGTGTGTGCCTGTCCCCCTCCAGTCTTGGTGACCCGGGGGGAGCCGCCCTGCCGACTTTTAGGGACCCGAGCACCAAAGTTGAGCTCTTTCTTTTTTTTTTTTTTTTTTTTTTTTTTTTTTTTTTTTTTTGAGGATGCTTTTCCTCACCCAACAACTGGGTCGGGAGCAGCCGGCACCCCCCGACCCCCGGAGCACCTCGAGTGAGCAGCCCACCCCCAGGGTCACCTCCGCTCGCAGAGCCGGGAGTAAAGGATGTTATCACGTCGGGAGGGTTATTAAACCGCTAATGAATGAGTGTCTGTGAGACTCTGGACGGGCTGGAGAGACTGCGGGAGGGGGGTCGGGGGGAGAGGAGGCAGAAAGGCTCGATCTTCATGCCAATCTCTGGAACAAATAGCTAACATTTAACGTTTACACCCTGCTTGGCGACGAACTGGCGCTCCACGGACCCCTGATCCAGGCTAAAATGTCCAGAAAGCCTTTGGAGAGAACAAGTTCCTAGCTATCAGGTTCTTCTGATCTCTCTCCTCCTTTCATAGGGCTTTGGTTTCAGGCTGGACTTGTCCAATGTCTGCTTTACCGCTGCGCGCTCCTAAATGAGTGTCAAGGAGGCGAATATCAAATAGCAGAGAGGTCAAGGCGATTTGGTTAACCGTTGGCTGGGCTGATGGCTTTAAACTTGTGTGGGAGGCTGGGGACGTGGCAGGGGGGAGGGAAGGGAAGGGGGGAAGGAGTGGGAGAGGAGGGGAAATAAACCCGAGAGAAGTGAAAGCAAGCAGGGGGAAGGAAGAGGGTGGAGGCTTCGAGAGACCCCAAAAAAGCCGGGGTCAAGGTTTTCAGCGTGGTGGAGGGATGTGGAAACCCTGGGTGGAGGGATCATTGGTGGCCCTGGCTGTAATGGGGTGTCCCTGTCCATCAGTGTGTGTTTGGGATGATGGATGGATGAGTTGTGATGGGCTGTGTGGGCAGGTAGGACAATGCCCAGGTGGACAACACCACCGGGGTGTTAGGAAAAAGAGGGATGTACAGAAGTATTTTGCTTCTGGAATGGCAGGAGGAGGCAGCAGAAGAGTCCATGCAGGGATGGAACATAAAGGGATGGTTGTGAAGTGGCTGTGGCTGTAGCTGCAGAGGGTGGGATGGGCTGTGGGTGTGGGATGGGCTGTGGGTGTGGGATGAGCTGTGCAGAGATGCAGGACCAATGTGAGGGGCCAGGTGTGAGCAGGACATGCTGGGTGATGAGCACAAGGAAAACCTGGGGCTCTCAAGAGCTGGGTGGTCCAGCAACGCTTTCAGGGGGCAAATCCCTTCCCTGAGTGCTCTTACACTGCCCAGCATGAGGGTACAGCAAGCAGTGAAGAAACCAAAGTGAAATTCTACTTTGCTGCAATAATCATCTATTCAAAAATTAAAAAAAAAAAAAAATAGAGAATTTCCCGGAAGAAAAACTTCTCTCTTACTGAAGTGGCCAATGAACAGAACAAATACTCAAGGCCTTTTCCAGCCACACTCCTCAGCTCTGAGGCCACACAAGTCTTCCCTTCCCAGCAATCACATTTTGCTCCCGACAGCAGCAGCACACTCACTCTGGTCCCAGGTAATGTAAAGCTGAACCAGGGCACACAATGGCCATAGGAAATGTGTGCACAGCCACACACGGCTGAGCAGTGCTTGGAACCACCACAGAGCTCGCAGGAGCTAAAACCAAGAGGGAGTTAATCGTGGCTTGAGTTCCCATGCCCTTGACCTACAAGTTGCAGAGCTCAGGAGCACGGTGCTGGCAGAAGAAATTCAGGTGAAGCCACTGGGACTCTCAGGATAAGGCTGGAGTCTCCATACTGCCCTGGATTCTGCATTTTGAATGTGTTGTAAGGGGAACTCCTTTCCTTCTGCTCTCTCTTTTGGAGGTACAAGAGATACTTCAGGGGGTTCAGCCCCTGTGCTGTCCCACAGGAACAAGGGATGCCACGATGGACATTTCAATGAAGCCTGGTAAGGACAGGAGAGAGGATGAGAAAATTTCAGGATCAATATGCATTTCAGATTATTAAAAAAAATTAAATTGTTATGGGTTTCATTGACTTGGTGGATTGGGACAGGATGGAGCCCAGCAAGGGTGAGCATCACAAAGGTGTGTCCCTACAGAGAGGTGCCTCGTGTGGGTGTTTGGACACAAATATATCCAAATGTGTGTGCATGGGGTGCTGGTGCACGTGCACACCAGTGATCTGAGATATACTGGGTTTTATATATATATAAACATATATATTCCATAGGAGCTGAGAGCCATAGGTCTCTCCATCACGCCTGCACACATCCACATACATACACCCACCGAGGTTGCGTTTCCGGAGACATTCTCAAATAGAGCAGTGTAATTTCTCCGCTGATTTTGATTGACATGCTGTCCCTGGGATCATGTGTTAATCCCTTCTTCACTCAAGCCTTTTCATAACTCATTTCTCTCTGCTAGATGGAGACTCTGATGGTTACCGAGGCAACGATGATAGCACTAAGCCATTTCCCTCTCTGCACGGAGACCATTATTCCGCATGCATAGGCCATTTGCAACAAAGGTCGCCACAAAGTCATCCACAACACAGCACACGTTTATTAAACTTTTATTCTTTTTTTTCTCCCTCCCCCTAACAGAGAAACTAGCCAGCATGTGTACAATATCTCTCACTTTTTTTTTTTTTTTTGAGATCTTTGTAATATAGGTAATAATAACTGCAGCAGATATTATTGTACCCAAACTATATATCACACAGATCAGGGGCTTAGAGTTCCTGGTCTAGAAAGATCATGCTTAGATGGTGAGGTTTTGAACCAATGATTCCTATTTGTCTTTTGTTCTCCTATCAAATAGCAACTTTAATAGCAGTTGGAGGAAAAAACAGCCGACAGCAATGATATGAGAGTGGTGTGAGGTGAATATTTGAATGTAAAACCCACAGAGAGCTTTGCCCTGCACAACCTAGCACCTCCCAAAACCAAATAACCATCAGCAATGACCACCTCTTTTAATTTAATTTCTACCTGGCTCCTTACCTGGGTTTCCTGGCTCTGGGCATAAGTTGAAGGGGGTCTGTCTTGTGGAGCTGGTCCTAGGTTATTAAAAGCCAGCTCTGGCTCTACAGAGTTAAAGTGCTGCTGGAAAAGCCCCTGCTAACCTGAGGTGTCCCTCCCCAGCACTGAGGCTTTGCCCATATGGGGCCACACTGCTGGATTTCATTTCAGCCCCATCCTTCTCCTCCGGAGAGCGAAGGCGATGCGACGCTTTGGGACGGCTTTTAGCCAGCAGCGCTTTCCCACCGGGAACGGCGCGGATGGAGGCACAAACGCCTCTTCGGGGATTCATGGATTTAGCATTGGAGTCAACCTCAGCAATGGCACGGATCTGAGTGTTTGCACAGCCCCACCCCCTGCTCTGGGGGTCCTGCAGCCGGACGGCAGCGAGGGCTGGGCGGCTCTCGGACAGTCCTGCGGCACCAGGGCTGCTGCGGATGTGAAAGAGGAGGAGAAGATGGCCCACGGTGATAAGCTCCCAGGAAATTTCTATGGTGCCTCCTACTCTGCCCTGTCCAGACAGCTCCAGCTCTGGGCTCTTATCTCTCTGTATTGCTGCACCTCTCTGGCCTCCCTCCTACAGAGTCCTGCTCAGCTTGGTGCAAACACAATCCTAATTGCACTGACCTGCCCCAAAGCCCTGATCCCATCTACCCTCACCAACTCCCATCACTGGCTTCACTGGTTCTGACACCCATTTCTTTTAAATGCTCGATGCTGCCTCTTGAAAGCCCAGTCCTGGCTATTCCACTGCTCCTCCCTTTATTTTCAATTTGGAAATTTTAAAAAATTATAAATTGACAATCTTTAAACATTCAGTTTACTTTTCTGGACACATGGAGATGCTTAAATGACTGGGAGGTCCACAAGAACCCAACCTCTGCAAGTGCATGAATAAGTCCTGGGCTTGGAGATGCACCTACAGGAAAACACCTTCTGTGAGTAACCATCACTTGGAGGCAGCCACAGCGGTTTCCAAACCAGCCCCTGTGCTTGTTTACAAAGTTTCTGTTTTGCAAGACATTCAGGTAGTCAGAGACAAACAGGAGTTGGGGTTAAAGCTCCCAATCTGCCATTTATCTGCAGAATCACTTTCCCACTGAGGTGCAGCCACCGCAGAGGGGGTGAAACACCACTGGTCCAGCTGACACAGGGGAGGCTGTTTTATGGTGGGAGGTGGCTCCTCTGCCCAGTGCTGATTTAGCACAGGTGTTGGAAGAAAGCAGCTGCCCTGGATCCATGGGGTTGATGTCCAAGGCCTGTCACTGCCACCTTTGTGAACTGGTGTGGAGCCAGAGTGAGAATTGTTCCAGTGGTGCGTTATTTCAGTGGGGGATTGATCCTGCAGGCAAGGTCCTGCTGTCAGGAGGGTGCACTGTCTCATGGCACTTTTCTCTGAATTCCCAAACCATATCCAGCTATTCTGAATAAAAGCCTGTTACCTGTCAGACCCTTTTCCCCATCCCTGGCACCATCCAGCACCTTGGTTGCTGTTGCATCATTCCTTTCATGAAAGTCTCCAGCATAAGTGCCTTGATATTAAAAAAAGAGATGAAAAAAATCTATTTATCATGATTTCTGCTCATAATGAGCTCTCCTATCTCATTCAGGGATGCTTGAGGCCAGGAATTGCACAGGGATATTTACTTGTGATGCAGCCCTGGGATGGTGCTGGGATTTTTGAGCGAAGCGTGGCAGGTATTTCCAAGCCCCCTGCACTAATTGATGGGCTCTCTATATATCATGCCAGATAAAGGGCTCTTGCACAGTAAATGCTGATGTTTAGAACATCCTGATAGTGTTTTGTTAACAAGAAGATAACAGGAGAGCAAGATACGTTTGTTTAGCTGCCTATAGATAAACCAAATAGGGTCTTTGTTAAGTTTTCATGACTGATGGCAGGTACTAAATGCGATAAATAATACCCCAGGTCCAGATTGGAGCTACTGTAGCACAAATTCCAACCCATGGCACTGACCTGTGAGGGGGGAATGGAGGGGTTAAAGGCTTCAGGAGTGAAAACCTGGGGATTTTTTTTGGGTGGCAACCCTATTTTTTCTGAACTGACAGTGACCTGTTATGGCTTTTGCAACATCCCAGCAAAGCAACATCCGCCAGAAAATCAGGAAATGAAAAAGATTTAGGTAATAAGGTATTTATGGAAGCAGAAGGGCAAAGAGAATACAAAAATTTACAGGGAGAGGGTGGCATTGGATGGCACCAGTCTGAGATTAGGGGTGACCTGCTCAGAGGCTCTTCACCCGCTCATCTCGGATGGGATGCCCCAAAAATCTTTGGAAGTGGAGGGTGAGCAAGGCTGTGTCACAAAATCCCATTGAGCAGATCCCAAACATCCTTCTCCCCCCACCCCAGGAGGATGCTGAGTCAAGGCAGCACCCACCTCCCTCCCAGGTTTGCCTTCCCAGGGTGCTTATTAGCACTTCTCCCCAAACCACTGCTAATTGCAAGGTGGGTCAGTGCCAGCCCTCTTACAAAAGCCAGAATTGTTATTGAGAGGTGATGGGGGGGCCCTGAGTCACTGGAGAGGAGGAGCCATGGTGTCAGCCCACGGTGCACCCCAGTGGTGTCCCCAAGGTGTCCCCATGGATGCTCCAACCTGCCAAGGCCAGTGACAGATCCCCAGAAGGGGGAGAGTTGCTCAGCCAGGTTCCAAAGCCTACAGCTGCAAAACCTGTCCAGGTTTGGAAGCCAGGCCATGAAACACCCCAACTCCTCTCAGCTGGTGAAAAGATTATAATTACAGTATCTTCAGCACCATCTTCCCTGACAAGTCAGTAATTTGCTCCCCTTCTGTTTGTTTTCTTCTCCTCGTGTTGTGTTTCCTTCTTCTCGTGATTTTTAGGAGAGGAGGCTGCAGGAGCTGCACTGGGCTGGTGCTAAAAGCACCATGACCCTTGGGCTGGTGCCTTCCTGGTGCATCCTGCTGAGGAGAGGCAGGAGGAAGGCTCCAAGCTTGACTCCATGGATGAAAACCTCTGGGATGCTGTGATTCTCAGCTCCTGTTCTGATGGAGGTGAAACCAAAAAGCAGCTGTGGCACCCCCAGGCTGCTGCTGGTTTTGCTCAAGAGCTTTGATGCCCAGCTGGGTGTCATGTTTTGGCCCCTTAGGAGCTGGGAACGAGGAGCTCAGTGTCCTGCTTTTCACTTAAGAGTGGGATGGGTCTGTGAGGAGGTTGTGCAGTTTGGGTTTTGTTTTTCTATCCCAGCTGCTCACATGGGTATTTAGTTGTTGGGGGTTTTAAAAACCTTTAAGGAGAAGCAAAGGGTTGGAGAAGAAAGCACTGGACTGCGTTTGTGTGGTGTCCTGAATTATAAAATACCCGGACTAGCCCTGCCCCTTGCCCAGGGAGAGACTAAGAACTGCTAATTTCTACTCCTTCCTCATGCACTTCTTTCCCAACCAGAACCAGGGCCATGCCAAACCCATTCTAGATCCAGAAAAATCTACAGTTCTTCCCAAGCAGAAATACTGAAAGAGGATGGAAACTTTGCTGACTATACAGATTTAAACACTCAAAGCTTGGAAATTGATGGATGGGGTAGCAACTCTGCCCCATAACTCATGGGGAAGATCCTCAATTTGCATTTCACAACAACATGCAATGTGGGACTCACTCTGTGCTTCTGAGCCAGTGCTCAGCAGCAGAGCCAGCCCAAAGCCATGGGGAGATGTAAATGAAAAGCTAGTGGATCTTCCTGAGACAACTTTGAACAGGCATCCAAAAAATGAATGTGTTTTCTTCTAATTAGGAGTGTTCGTTATATCTCGTGGTGATCTACAAAACAAGCCACATGCCAGTTATTGCTGGTACAAGCACAACAATTCTGACTGTGGGAAAAAAGTATTTCCAGGCATGTAGGACACAAAACGTACTAAAGGCATTTTAATGACACTTTAATTAATCTCTAGGCATAGGTTAAACAGAGAATATCTGAAAAGGTGTGTATGTGTGTGGGGGGTAATAACGAAAGTTAGGACTCAAATCAAAAGATGCTTTAGTACCTGCATATGTTATTAAATATAATTATATTAATTTAAAATATCCCCACGCACAAAAAATGGTAAACTGGAACGAAGGTTGCAAGCAAATCTCAGTAAATCAAGGCTGACAAAAAAAATGTATCAGAAGAATGTTATGATTATCATACAAACAAAAACAAACCTGAATAAATTTAGAGTTAAGGTGAGTCTTAAGAAAAGAAATCCAAAGGAGCTAGGTGTGGAAAATTACCCAGCAAAGGCAGTTAAACCACTTCAACTCAGAGATGGGTTACAGTAACCTAAAGAAAAAGCAAGTGTGGATTTAGAAACACATTATCCTCACCCAGGACCACAGAAATGGAAATGCCTTTCTCAGATATCTGTTGGCTGATAGAGTTTATTGCAACCATTTGGGAGACTCTCACTTCCAGTTTGCTCACCAGACCACAGCCCTGTCTGTGCAAACATTAATGACAAAGCACCAGGAGTCTCTGCAGAGGTGCATCTTTTGCTTCAGAAGAAATAATCCTGATTTACCCCAGATCACCACTTCCTGCCCAATCCTTGCAAGGGCTTTGCTGAGCTCTGCTTGCATCGTATCCCAGCTGTGGTTAGAGGTGTGTCAGGCAGCCCTGGGGGGAGCCCATGCACAGACATTTCCCCGTGCCTTTGGTTTGGAAGGACCTTGCAGAGGGATTCAGACTTTTGCATGTCTATTACAGGGAGATCTTGGCAGCTGAGCCCTATTTTTGGGATAAAAACTCAACATAAACTCATGCCCCCTGTGACAGGTTCATATAAAGGTGCCTGGAAAAGTACCTGGACAGGTACCCAAGGATGAAAGAGGCTCAAAGGTGTATCCTGCAACAAATGTCACTATTAAAACAAGGATTAGCTGCCAGAGAGGACCTCAGGCATAGAAAGCAGAAGAAAGTTCCCCTTCTTGTGCCACCAGGTGACCCCTGTGCAGACAGTGACCCTCTTGGCCTCAGACAGCTCTGGCCCAGTCGTCTGCGTGGCGTCGAAGGGAGCTCTGAGGTGCCTGTTCCCACCCTGGCTGTGCCCCCGACGTGCTCTGTGACCTGGCACAAATCACGTCACCGCCCCGCTTGGGTTTCGCTGCTCCTAACGCCAGCAGAAAACAAATCACTCCTTGTTCACAGAAAGTGAGTGATGCTCGCCCGGCCCCAGCATTTCTCCAGGCACATCTGATGGGAACTGCCACAGCTTTTGAGTCCCTGAGCCATTAAACAAATACCAGTGCTGAATAGTTACCTGGTTTTATTGCCCTCTCCCAGCAATCACTGGGGACACCCAGCTGCCTTGCCCAAGCACCTGTAAGGGAATGGCAAGGTGGGATGTGCTGCACTGGGATGGGGAATTTGACTGGATGTCTCAGGTCATAGAAGCATAAAATGGTTTGGGTTGGAAGAGACTTTGAAGATCATCCTGTTCCAATCTTCCTGCCGTATGCAGGGGACACCTTCCACTAAACCAAAGTTGCTCCAAGCCCTGTCCAACCTGGCCTTGGACACTTCCAGGGATGGGACATCAACCACTACTCTGGGCAACCAGTTCCAGTGCCTCATCAACCTCACAGTCAAGAATAATACCCTTATATCCAATCTAAACCTACCCTCTTTCAGGATGGAAAATTTGGAAGATCCACCTCCTGAAAATGGTAACAGGGACTTGTCTTGCACAGAGGGGAAATGTGGTGTTGGACAAGGAAAAGTGAGGGACCCATTGCAAGCAGCAGGACACTTCTGACTGAGGTAAGGATAACTCAAAATGGAAGCAAACAGCTGAATTACTACGTTGCTGCAGAAAATCAGAGCACCTTGGGGGAGGCAATGCCAAGAGCATGCTCAGCTCTGAAACTATTTTGCAACGTGTGCATCCAAGGCTGGATTCATACCAGAGGCCTGAGCAATGTGATTTGGCAAGTGTTAACTCCATGACCAGTGCATACCATCCAGAAGCCAGAAGAAAAACAAAGATGTGATGCAGTTCTGCAGCCATTTAAGCACGGCTTTGGTAAACAGAGCGGGTTTAACACTCACCAGAGCCTCGGGCACGGGCTAAGGCGCTGGCTCCTCCCTCCACCCACCTGCACACTCAGTGACTTGTACAAAACTTGGCCTAGTGGGAGCTCTGGAAATTAATCTGGTCCCCCCTGTGTCTGCACACCGCCCTCCTTCCCTGACACCAAACCAGCACGCTTGGTTCTGCTCGTAAACACCACCAGACCACCAACCAAGCCCAGCTGGGAGCGCGGAGCCAGGCGGGTATCCCAAGATCTGTACCCTGTTAACATCCCAGGGAACGCTTGCCAGCGAGCTGGTGCAGCACAGCTTTGCCAGCACGGGCACCTGGGTGTGGGAAGAATGCTGGCAGGGCGATGAACTCATTAAGGTGGAGCTCTGTCACCACCTCCTGCAGGAATCCGAGATGAGCCCATCGCTGCGCCGTGTCCTTGTGCAAGCGGTGTAGGAAGGATCAGTCACTGGAGCTCCGGCGTTCGAGCCACCAGGAGAAACAGGAGCCCTTTCCATGTCAGAGAACTGATCCTGCTGATATCCAGTGACTCATTAAGGGCTTACAAAACTTAAGTAGACCATAGTGTTGCTCTCTAGTAGTGGGAACTTCTTGGCTTGAGAGGAGGATTTGATACCAGCCCAAAGCTCACCTTGGGCCTTGCTGGCATTAGCAACAGCAGCTCTGCCCTGGGAGGTGCTTGCGGGAAGTTGCAAACTGCTGCTGTTTTTACTCTAAAGAATTGAGTTTTCCAAAGATGCTGGGCAGGAAGATCTGGCCCTGCACTTGGCAAATGAGGAACACCAAAGCCTGGAATGAAGGCGAAGAGGGGTGAAGGTGGAATCAAGATGAACAAATACATCTACTCTGTGTTTTCTCTGTACCTTAAAACATTCCATCCTCTGCTCCCCCTTCAAAGCTCTTTGAAAGAATGGAAATATCTCATGTTGATTGGATTAATTAGAGACAAATATACACACAGATAGTGATAGGACATAGCTTTAAACTAAGAAAGGGGACACTTAGGGAGAAAATTCTTGACTGTGAGTGTGCTGAGGCCCTGGCACAGGGTGCCCAGAGAAGCTGTGGCTGCCCCCTGGAAGTGTCCAAGGTGAGGTTGGATGGGCCTGGGAGCAACCTGGGATAGGGGAAGCTGTCCCTGTCCATGGAAGTGGTTTGGAATGAGATTTCAAGGCCCATTCCAACCCAAACCACTCTATGATTCTGTGGTTCTATGATCTTCCAAATAGCTAAATAGTCACCTTAAACACATCTGAATTGGAATCACTGTGACTTGGGTGCACAGGGCAAAACCAGCCCATCCTTACGGCCCCCACAGAAGTGTTTGTGTCGCCAAAATTTGCAGGCGAGAGAAACCATGGACACAGAGAATCAAATGGAGCAGGATCTGCTTCTGTAGAGGTTGGTAGGCAGATGTTTTTCCCAATTCTAAGGGACACAAGGGTTTTTCAAAATAGACCCTTGTTATCTGATTAATATAAGTGAAATCTTAATAAAGGTTAAGTGGGTGCACAGCAATGGCTGCTTGAGCTTTGCCATGTTTGCTGTGAAATCTCCAGGTAGACCTAAAAATCACCCCAGATAAGATGGGCTTGTGGCACATGAAGTTTACATTCAGTGAATTTGGAGGACATTCCTCCATTGCAAGCTGTCCCTAAATGAAAATATTTCATGTGACTCTCCCACTGGCTCAGCTTAGGACATTGCACAGGTCATGGTTATACTCCCTAAACATCATCTCATGTATTAGAGAGCTGTGACTCCTGCAGTGGAATCCTCAGCATGAAACTGGTGAACATCCTTGCTTTGGGAAACACTTTTTTTTTTTTTTTGGCCAGCAATCCTGAAAACAAAAAATGCAGCATTTAGCCAGATATGACTGTGAGGGCTGGAGGGATGTGTCTCCTCCTGAGCCGTGGAGGCAAATGCAGCCTTTTAGAGAGTAGGTGGCACTGAGAGTCAATGGTTGGGCTGGGTTATTAGATACCAAGGCAAAGGCCTGGATTTTGGGCTTGACTGAGCATCTGTCTTTGCAGAAAATACAGAGAACAACAGCATCACTTCATCCACAGCATCTTAATACATGCCAGCTCCAAGCACCAACGCAGACATTTCACAGCCCACAAGGCCCAGAGAAGGCAGCTATTGTACGAATTATGAGAGGCGTTTTTTGACGTCCCCAAAGTAATTTTAAGCAAGAAGCTGTTTCTCAGATAAACTCCACCAGATATCCCTGGAAGTAAAGAAGAGCTACGAGGAAAATAAGGTCTTAATGTGAGCTCAGCTTGGCTCCTTTCACAGAAAAGCTTGAAATCAGGGGAGGAAAAGAGAGTTGGTTTCATGTTGGAAAAGTTATTGGAAGAGGGTCAAGTAAAGCCTGCAAAGCCAAAGGATCTCTCTGGTTCTGGAGGGTTGCAGATGGTTTCAGGCTCCCAACCTCAATGAAAACATATCTTCAGCTGAGGAGCAGGTTCAAGGACAGCTCTGTCACTGGGGAAGCTCCCCATGGCTCTGTAGTTTTATCCAGCCCTTGTGAAGGGTGTTATTGTTATTTAACCCATGGGAAGGTCTGGGCTTCACAGAGCAGGAAATGTTATCCTCCTCCTGAGCATGGAAACTGGGACAAGCTCTGATCCTGTGCCTAAACACATCCCAGCAGAGCTGAGAACTGCACCCAGCTTTCCTGGTAACAAGACCAAGTTTCTCCCTTTGAATCTGTGCAATGGTGACCATGTGGACAAGAAAAACCCACAAGCAGATGTGTATCCATGAAAAGACAATTCTTACAGCATTGATCAAAAAGTGCTGTAAATTACAACTCAATTAAAAATAAACAACTGCACACTATCTCCTGTCCCTATTTCCTAATTAATTTATGTAAAAGGAAAATAAAAATTCTATTTTTTCCCCCTGAATCTGGATGCCAAATTAAAAAAATCTACTGCAAACAGTGCCCAGTCCCACACCTGGGGAGGGATCACCTTGAAGGGAGAAGGATGAAGGTCACCTGCACACAGTTAAGCAGCAGTGGCACTGGAGGCCCCAGGTGACACCAGGCTGGTGACACGCCATCACACTTGTCATTAGTCCCACAGTAAGCAAATGACAGGCACAGTGAGATGCTGGCTTAGGGAGGAATTGACAGGCAAGATTTGGAATTTGTAAACCAAATTCCTGCTTGTGACAGGTGATGAAACCTAAATTTTTGTAAATGTGTTGTAAGTCTCCTCTGTCATCCCCTCATTTAGGCAATAAAATAATAAAATTATTTTGTTTGGTTTTGTAAAGTTGTTTTGAAGTAATTATGGGAACATTCACATTGAAAACATAACAGGGAGTTGTGTTCATGTGAAATTGCTTTCTCATTGCATGGAAAATCTCCCATCTATCCTGGGTTTATCTCACATTTTGTTTTCTGAAGAAAATGTGCCTACTTGATCAAAGCTTGAGGCAGCAGTAACTGAATAATAGAAAGGTTTGGGTTGGAAGGGACTTTAAAGATCATCTATTTCCAACCAATATTGTACCAAAACATGTGAGCATGTTTTGGTGTCACCATGCTGGAATGGAAGTCCCCACTTGCTCAACGCACCCAGCAGCTGCTGAGCTGGGTTGGCTTTGGCACAGGCCACCAGACAATGAGATAAGGGGCCAGGACTCTGGAGCAGACAACGACTAGAAGGAAAATTTAAGGGGTGACTGCCAAGGGGGAACAGATGGTCTGGAAGCCCTCAGCTCTCCTCTCTCCCTGTGAGGAATATCACAGGATTTAAAGCCCTGGTGCAAAAGGTCACTCCATAAGCACCTTAGAATCATAGAACCCTAGGATGGCTTGGAAGGGTCCTTAAAGATCATGTCATTTCAACCCCTCTGCCATGTGCAAGGACACCTTCCACTAGACCAGGTTGCTCCAAAGCCTGTCCAACCTTGGCACTGAAAGCTCCCACAGATGGGGCATCTACCACTCCTCTGGGTAACCTGTTAGAGTGTTTCACCACTGTCATCATAAAAAACCTTTTCCTTACACTTACTCTGAATGAACCCTCCTTTTGTTTTATCCTACCACCACAGACCCAGTTAAACAAAAAGTCTGACCTCCTCTTTCACCCACTGCAAACTTTGAAGAGGCTGAAGCAGTACCTTGAAGGGAAAGCACCCTTGGCTCGGCTGGCACAGCTCGCGATTAGAGGTTTCTGCTCACAAGAGCCAGGTACGAGCTGTTTGCTGGCTGTAAATCTCCCGTTACAGCCTCCTCTGCCACACAGCACACATGGATTAATAGCAGCTTTCTACTTTTGAGGTTACAGCTGATCCAAAAGTCCCCAGAAGAAAGGGCGCGTTTCCTAAGCAGCATGACTGACAAGACGGCGAAGAGGGAGTTTATTCAGAGCATTATCTAATTCATTCCCCAGTGAAGGAAACTCATCTACTTTCGAGACTTAAAACTTCTAAAGAAAACTGCTATGATCTAAAGAGATTGGCCATAAAACTATTTGTATTGAAAACTTAGCCAGCATGCCTTTAGTGAACTTCATTCATTAACATTCTTCCTGGCAAGGTTTCCATATCTCAGCGTTCATTTTATACTTTAATTTGGTTAGTAGGTCTTTGTTTAATCGTCCTATTGAAAGGAGGACAAAGAAGGTTTAGGTGATACAGTGAAGTAATACACTATATTTTATCTCTGTAAAGCCCAGACAAAGTCAGCAGGCTCTGATACCCTCCGATTTGTTTTTTTTTTTTTTTAATTCCCTTTCTCTTCCAGGACATTTGGAATCACAAATCAGTTGCAGAGCATAAAGATCCTCACTGTACTTAGCTGTGGACACCTTCAGAAGTGAAACACCTTGTCAAGCAGAGAAATGATGCTCTGAGCACAACATACAGCCCCAAAGAAAGATTATCTTGGGAAAAGTGCATTCCCATTACTTTGGGGACGGATGCTCTGCTTTTATGTCCTATGTCCTCTAATAAAAATCAGTAGTCAAGACAGTTTCTTCCATTTCTGAGCTTTGAGCTTACTGTCTCGATATCAACTTTTTTATGTTTCTTTTTTTCTGGGTGCAAAACTCATTAACAAGCTGCAGTTTTGCCTAATGATGAACCTGCTTCACAGCCAGCACCCAGCACAGCGACCCACAGCACAGGCTGCCCTGGAGGGGGATTTACAGGATAAAAAGCATGAAAAACTTTCCAAAAGGAGCTGCTGTCCAGCCCCAGCACTGGCCTGTGAGTGGGCAGCTCCCGGGCTGCTGTAAACTGACACAGCTCCAACTGACTCCCAACTGACTCCAGATAAAAATCTGGCCCCAGAGTAACGGCAGGATTCAACAAGCTTTTCTCACGGAATAGTTTTTATGCTCTTTTCTTGAATATTTACAACCCATCCTTACTGTCCTGCTTAAATCCACTACACACAGTGCATCCATAAAGGGAGAAAAGCGTACCTGTCTGCTCTTTACAGTGAAGATGGTGAGTTGTCTCCTCACTGAAAACTCTTTAATTCTTTACTTTCTAAACTCTACACCAGTTCTACTCCAACTATCCAGAAGCAGCGTCCCAAACTGATGCTCCTCTTGATGAAGCTGCATTTCAAGGCAGGAAAACCATTCGAGACTTGGATGCTCCCCCAGGACATCCAGTGAACAAACCAACCTGCAGCCCACTCACTGTGCCCCCTTCTCTTGGATGGTGGTGTCCAAAATACAAATCATAAAAGGATTCAGATGAACACAAATCCCAACCCTAAAATCAAGCAGTGACTCTAGGGAGCAGCCCCAACAGCTCCCTAACTTTCCATACACCAAGTTTATGGAGAAGTAACCCAACCTGTGAAGTTACCAGCAGCAAATGCAGAGGTCTGGGGAAGGAGCTGGGCTTGCTCAGTGCTGGGTGGGGTCTGTAAAGAAGGTCCAAGCCACATGGCTGCTCAGGGATAAGCATTTCTGGAATGATTATTCATTTATGGCACTGATTCCTGATCCACACCAGCATAAGTGAAAGGGAGGCAGGCTCAGCACCAAGCTGATGACCCGGAGGTGAAGGGCCCCTTCTCCTGTTACTAATCCCCTCAGCCACACAAGCCTCCTGAAAATGATGCTTTGGTTTTATTGCCACAGGGGTCATTTATAAAATCATAAAAACCAGGTTAAGAAACCAACCCAGCAGCAGCAAGGCCAAGCATGCAGAGAAAGAGCTGAACAGCCATGGAACGGGGCAAGTTCAGCCCTCCCATGGTATTCTGAGTAATTCAGCTGATTAAATGTGAGAAATTCTGATTCATGGAGAGGAGGAGGAGGAAATGCATAAACAACTTACCAAAAGCTAATTTCTTTATTATTGCAACCAGAAATGACCAAAGACGGCGTATTTTGTATGTCTGCACATTACATGTGGAAAAACCCAAAAATCAGCATTGCAACATCCAACAATTCGAAATAAAATAGAATAAAAAATCAAACCCAAGAACTTTCTTGACTGGTAATTAACAGGGACGGAATATAAACGAGATGGCATTGAACAAAGCAGGTAACAGTGCACTTTTAATAAACCCATTTCATCCATATCTCCACTGATTTGCAATTTAACAGTTCTATCAGCAAAGCCTCATTTCCCTAACTAGACTGGTACTTTTGAAAACATGACTAATTCATTCTCATTAATATCAATTTGGATGCATTTAAAAAATAACTCTTAATATCTGCACAACAGGCTAAAGGGACATATTTCTCCAACATCAGACATTCTCATTGCATTGGTATAAAATACAGATATCCCCAAATTAACCAATGCAATCTAAAATTGATTAGAAAACAAAAGGCATAAATTAGTTTCAAGATTTTTCTTATTTAGTCTGAGACCCATTGCACTACAATGTCTAACACTGAATTTTATTTCATTTTCTCTGCACCTTCCCCTCACATTTTCAGTAGGGGATGTGACTGGGATTCAGTTTACCAGTCTTTCCAAGGGGATACAAAAAGCAGAGGAACACACCTGCATCTCCTCTACCTAAATACTATGCTTTTGGCAAACTTGCTAATCACTTATTATAAAAAAAGAAGAAAAAAAGGAGAAAAAGGGGAAAAAAAAGTCCATTCCAGCTACAGATTAACATGCTGTAGCTGCCACTAGAAGTGCAGAGCCCCCCTGGCCTAAGCTCCCAATTCAGAAGGCATTTAAGCACATGTAGAACCAAGAGTGGGAACAGGCTCCTTGAAGGCAATAGGATTACTCACTTCTTAAGAAGTTGCCACATGTTTAAGTATCTGAATCGAGGCCTAATTATGGTGCTGGCCACCTCCTCGTGCACGCACAGCTGGGGCAGAGCTCACCAATCCCTCACAGCCATGAGGACAGGCGTTTGTCACACTGGCTTTTAGTAGCTGCTAGGTTTGTATTCTCGGGCAAACGACAACAAAAAATCCTCAAGCCCTAAAAAAAATTAAAAAAAATTACTTTATAAATAGCAGGTATTTACACGTGTGAAAATCTTTTAATGGGAAGTGTTTTTACACATTTGATGAAATGTACAAGCAATGAAAAGGTATGCTGACAAAGACTTTAAAAAAAAAAAACAAAACAAAACCAAAAATCAAAGTATAAAATATATTACAGGTCCACCAAAAGAAATTCACACGGAAGAAAAAAATTGACACAATAGAAACTTTTTTTTTAAAAATAGAAGATATATCACAAAAGCTTGAACATGTTTATTTTATGTTAGTACTAAAAATCAAGGAAAAAAGCTTCATATATTCTCGTCACAAAAATATTTACCAGCCACTTTTTATTTCCACATTATGATTATCTGGCTCAGCAAGAGTCGAGGCTGAACTGTATCCAGACTACAGAAATCATTCCAGAAGGTTGTCTCAGTTTACAACTTACTGCAATTTACATTTTCTCCTCCTCTCAGCACCTTACTGCAAAGGTTCAAGAGGGATTAATAAGAAATCAAGAAAGAATAGGACAGATATCTGTATTTACAACATTCATCCGTGTTGCTGCCGAGCCACAGGAGCGGGAGCGGTCGCAGGAACCACCGAAGTCTTCACAGCGCTCTGTGCAAATTCCCCTTTGGCAGGGGCAAGAAACAGCATCAGAATGTACCCAAATCCAGTGCCCTGGGCTCGGACAGTCTGTGAAACCCAAGAGCCCCCGAGCAAGGGATCTCCTCAGCCCTGACTGCAGCCACAGCCCCGGCAGCCGCGGGTCCCTCCTGCAGCCGAGTCGGGGCAGGAGCTGCCGCGGTGACCGCGCGACTTCAGTCCCTGCCAAGCCTTCAGTGCGCCCTGTGCTTCCTCTTCTTGTGTTTTTTATCCTTCCTTTTGTTGGCACACTTGGAGCAGAACCACTGCATCTCTTCTGGGGGTGCAGCCGTAAGCCCAACGCAAGGCCTGTGAAGGACAGGGAAATAGCACATCATCTCGCTGGAGTAACATTGCTTTTGTTTCTTACCCCCAAAAAATTCAACTTTCCAGTGGGTGTCAGGATCTGGCCTTCGAATTAATATAGTAATTATCATTATCTTAATGAATATAATGATTGAAACCTAAAAATCCTAAAAAACAATGATAAGAACCTAAGAATTCTCACTTTGAAACAAAAGAGAAATATCAGAAGGATACTCAGATAAAAAGTGTTGTTTTAGTAGAAAATATGGGTGCACTTTCAGGTGTAATAGACTAGATTTAAAATAATTTCAAATGCTTCTTTAACACATCTGCAAAAACCCTTATGATTTTACGTAGCTTAAAAAAAAATTGCCTAAAAAGTGATTAATTTCCCCTAACCTTTTTATAAGAGCTGACATTTATATTACTGTTCATACAATGCTTCATAATTTGAACTGTCTATCTGTATACACTGTGCTCATAATCCTGTAGTTCTCACAAAATTCCTGGAATCAGCAATATTTCCCAGCAGTTTCAAAAACAACCGTTATCACCAATGCCCATTAATTAAAAAGTAACTCTCCTTCACAGCTTAAAATCTGCCTTTTCAAATTTCAGAGCAACAGAGATAAAAATATCTTCCAGATTATTAAATTGGACACAGTAAAGCTATTTAAATATTCCCAACGTCACGAACTATTAGAAAAAAAGGTTTTTTTGATAATACAGCCCCAATCTGCCAGGCACTGGCAGAGCAGGATGGATGAGAAGAACTTACCAGTGATACCAATCATCGCAGTCATCACAACCTATCATTGGACTGCCATCATCTGGCTTGTTACAGCCAGGACAGATCCAGATCTGGTTACCCCACTCGTCTCGGATCTGGTGCAAAGAAAAGCAAAGTTAGCTGGTTCTCAGGGCTAAGCAGGCAGGAAAATTGACATTTAAAAAAACTAACAGCAAAAATAAAAAAGGTTTCTTGCTTATCATGCTAAGCCATTCAGCAGCCCCTGTTGTTATGTGTGAATTCTCTGATCATGAGAGCTCAGTGTTACGTCTTAATTGATTTTCCTACACTGCTCATGACGACAAAATCATGTATTTTCCTGCATTGTCCTGTAAACCAGTAAAGCCAGTTACACCACCCAACCTAAGCACTGGCATTCACACACAGAGCCAGGGCTTAAGGACACAATTCCCTCTCTGTCTTTACTTTTAAAATTCGACTCTGTTAATGGCAAGCAGGAGCCACGGCAGCCTCCTGCGTAAGATAACAGTTCTTATGTGCATGTAAAATATACAGCGCCGTGTGTATGTATTGCTGCATTACTTATTAGCCAAAGTCTTCAACTCCAACGAGCTGATAAGATCAGGATATAAAAAAAGTTGTTACTGAGTAACTTTCCATTCCCCTTATGACATTTATGTCGCAGTACAATTTACTAAAGGGTAAATGAAACAAGAAAGGCAGATCATTTACAGTACTGGGCAGCTGCTCACCGGGTTCATCATATGCATTTTTTAAATGTTTATATCCTGCTTGACCCATTGTTTGTATTTTTAGATTTCCAGTGGTTCTTGAACGGCTCTTTGCTAAAAACATACACGCAAAATGTCACAGAATCCACCTAAAGGAGTGCAATTAACAACACAAAGTACAAAATGTCTGGGGCATTACCCTGACTCCATCACTCCTTTATGAAGATTTGCACATTATCCTTGAATCTCAAAAGCAGAAACTGTTTTGTTCTCAGCTTTTGTGCATTTATACATATCTCAGGCAATAACTTTTTGCTATCTGTACAGCTTACAAACACGATATTAAAAAGTAGCAGATGAAAAGCCCCAAATGTTCTAAGTAAAAAAAAAAAAAAGCCACTACATGGTGGTCTGTACATTTTACACCACTTCCTGAAAAATCAATAGGAATGTACCAGAGTTGCAACCAACACATCACTCTTCCCTGATTCCTCTTAAAGCCCAGAATGTTTTTGCGGTTTAAAACTCAAAAATACAAGTCCCAGGAATACTAACCAGGGACCAATCCCCTTTTCAACAGAGATATGGAGTAGGCACCACCATAAAATTAACTTGATTTCCAAGCTGATTGATTGCAATAATCATTCCTATCTACCATCTAATCTCACATCTGCAAAGTCACTTTAAGTTGCTGGAGAAGCATCTGCTCCCCAGGTGAAATGTATGGGCTCAGAGTGAAGAGGTGCAGGGCATTTCAGTGGGATAACCCTGTTGGGGAGGGAGGAGATGCTGTGCTGTGGTGCTGCAGAGAAGGGATGCTGTGGGATGTTACCCAAACACCTGGCTGCACCCCCATCAACCCCCAGCACAGGCACCTCATCTCATCTCTGGTGCTGCCTGTTTTGGGCACTGGCCCTGCCAGGTGTAGGCAGCACTGCCAGGTGTTGCCTCATCAGAAAATAGACACCCCAACTTTTCCAAACTTAGTTTTTCAGGTATTTTTTTCCCCCTGCAGAATGGCTGCCTCAGGCTCTCAGGGGCTGGAGAGGGGCAGGGTGGTCTATAATCACAGAAACCTCTGCCTGTTTGTTAAACAAGAACTTGGGCTGCTGAATAAGTATATTAAAAATATTGCCTAACTTCTCATTCCTTAATGAGCCAAGGGTCATGCAAGCAGGGACAGAGTGGGATTGCTGACTGCTGTGTTAGTACAAACCACTGAGAGCTAATGAGCAGAGCACGAGGACTGAGATGCTATCCAACAGGGAGATGTGTATCCTTTATTTTTTGAACTATAAAATCACCCTCCTCTCCTCCCTGCAGAAGGGAGCTGGGCACCTCTGTCACACTGGCTCCACTCGTCTCTAGAACAGCTTTTCCATGTGATCTGAGGGAAATCATTTTGTCTCCTGGATTTCCTTCTAACAGTTATTATTAATTTTCTTCTTCCTCAACCTCTCTCTGAGTATTTTGACTGATAAATCAGGTGTTTCTCTGCATGAGCACATATTTGAGTCCTAATGCAGTAAAGCCTTGGTTTCAACTATAATGTTGCAAAAGACCACTTTTCACAAGGGCCTGAAGTGACAGGATAAGAAGGAGTGATCTTAAGTTGAAGGAAGTAGGTTTAGATTGCATATTAGGAAAAAAATATTTGCAATAAGGGTAGTGAGGCACTGTATAGGTTGCCCAGAGAGGTGATGGACTTCCTGTCCCTGGAACTGTTCAAGGCCAGGTGGGATGGGGCTCTGAATAATCTGGTCGAGTGGAAAGCGTCCCTGCCTGTGGCAGGGGGATGGATCAAGATGATCTTTAAGGTTCCTTCCAACCCAAACCATGATGTGATAGTCTATGGTTTGTGAAAAGCAAAAATAACCTGGAGCCTTCATATTATCTGAATTCTCCATTAAGGTGCTAAGAGTGTTACCACTGGAAGCATCAAGGCAAAGTGTAGGTATTTCTTTTTAAAACTAACATAATCTTTAAATAATTTCATAATTACTGAAGAAAATGGGATGTAGCAGAGCATTTAGGAAATGTTTCTGTCTTAAAGTAAATTTTGAGACCTTTGGGCACTACTGTAATAATAACAATGACAATAATACTAGTGACTGTAATAATAAGAGTGACTGCTTTTACACTGTGATACCAAAGGTGAGGCTGTGTCCTGCACCCTAAGGATATGCAGAGCTTGTGTGACGTTGTCCAGTGCTGTAACTAACTCAGGAGTGAAATGTAGCAGCTGTTTAAATAGAGACCAGTAACATGATACAGCAGTTTAAGTCCAGCAGGGAAGCACCTTTCCATTAGAAATGCAGGGTAGATTTATATTAGAAATCAATACTAGAACAAGAATCATATTAAGAAAAAAATCATGCCTATGTTGCAATTCAAACATGGCAAACTCTGTAATAAAAGTAAGCTTTAGGTGTTTTAAATGGTGAGATTTTTAAACTGCAGCTAAGCAAGGTGTCACCAATCAAGTGGAATTTAGCCAGGACAGGGAGAATAACAACACTGCTACCCTTGTGCTGCTTTTCAAGGATCAGGAATGCTGAGGACTTCATTTCACACAGCATCTAAAGCAGAAATTCTCAGCAGCACAGCAAGCCTTGTCCTACCCAGACATATATGCACATTCTTTTAGGGAATGCAGTTCCTACACCATGTTACACAAGAGACTTTTCCAAAAGAATGAAGAATTCTGCCAGACAGAGGCCAAGTTCAGAGCACATGTCAAACACACAAATGAAGTGTAGACTAATGCACAATCTACAGACTTCTGAGATGCACAAACATCTGCAATTCCTGTATGTCGAGGAAACCAGGAAAGAGATTAGTGGACTCTGCACATTTCAAATGAGGGCTAAGTCAAGTTCTTGATGTTGTATGAGGGTTTTGTACTTTCCCTGACTGACAGCAAAATCTATGGTGAGTCTGACATTTGAGATTTCAATTCAGCACTTTTGAAAGCACCTATAAAAAACCTCTACCTCCAAAAATAAGTGCTCTAACTCAGTTAGCAGAAAATATCATAGTTAGAAGGAACTTAAATTTGGAACTGGGAACCAATTAAAAATTCAGTCCAAGACGTAGTGTTTCGATTATTAACCCCTCAAAATGTGTGTGGAAACAAGGGCTGGATAAATAGCACTTTAACAGAGAGCAACATCAGGAATCCAGGAACCATCAGTGTGAGCTGATGAGCCACCCAGGAGCTCACCAGCTCCAGAGAGGAATGGCACTGGGACAGAGCACACCATGTGTTACCTACCACATAAGTACTGACGGTCTCGGTCACCACGCTCCGAACGGGAGCTTTGGAGCCTCCAGCTGCTGACACAGCTGGGGAAGGTGGTGGGATCAGGACTGGAGAGATGGTGGCCTGTGGAGGAGGAGGAGCTGGAGCAGGAGGAGGGGTGACATGAACAGGAGCTGGCACCGGTGACGGCACAGGCGGAGGCGTCTTGGGCCGCGCTGCAGGAGTGGAAGGTTTGGCCTCTGGAGCTGACACCACCTTGCTGATGACTCTGTAGGACCAACATTGAGAATTGTTAGAGCTGATGGGAGAGAAAGCAACAACTGATCACTGACTAGAGAGAAAGAAAATATAGAGTAGCTAATTCACATCACCCTGCAGTCCCCAAAGAGGCTGTTTGAACCCCACTCAAGGACTGTTGTCAGTGCTGCACCCATCCATTTACAGGAAAAAGCACAGAGCCATTACAAAGTGAATGCCAGCACAGCCTGAGCCAGTCTGTACCTCACTGTCGTATAAATATTCTCTGTGGCTTTACTAAACCTTGTTTCGTTAAGTTTTATTGCATTAGCTCAATTTGTGGAAAATATTAGAAAGGAAAATTAATCAGCTGTGAACAGCACTGATTTTAATCTTCAAACTGAGAGACAATATCATCCTGTTAAGATTCTACATTAGGGGGTTCTGCAAATATTTGCTGGTTTGGTATTTCTTTCCCCAAATGTTTATGAAATCAGCAGTGGATCTAGTCAGGACAAATAAATGACGCACACTATACACTCAGCAGTTAAAATATTGCTACTTACTCGAGTAGCTGAAGTAGACAGGATGTAGCTCTAGTAAATACACTGTATAGAACTATCCTGCCCAGGAAGGGGGATATATAGAGCACCCAAGGTTTATTAATGACTGTTGATACACAGTGTTAGTGATGTGCATGCAATTTCACAGACAAGCCAGAAAAAGCACTTACTACAAGGCTCTAGGTTAGAAACACAAAGAGAAGGAAAAGGAAAACCCAAGAAACAACCAAAACCTCAAACAAAACACAGGATAGGTCTATTTGTTTTACCACATTTTGGTAAATCATTTAACTGATTTATTTATATTTGAATGGGAACTGTGGGAGTGTGATTGATCTGTGATGGGACTGTACAAAGAGGGTGATTTAAAGAAAGACATTCCAGGGACAAGGATCGCTTAAGAAAGTAAAAAATGGGGACACCAGTAGAGAAATCATGATGAAAATCGAATTGCAACAACTCCTGAGAATCAGGAATGTCCAGCTCCACTGTCAATGGAAATTCTAAGTTCAACTTTAGAGTTTATTGCAACTCTGATACTCCAAAGGCAGTACCACTGTGATTGGAGACATTGCCTGAATTTCAAGTCAATAAAATTCCAAGCCATAATTTGAGAAAGACTTGGAATTATACAGTATGTAATGCCTAGCTGAGATAATGGTGTTTTTCTCACATGATATGGCACTTGCACTACAAAGCAGAACTGTGGTGAGTTATAGTAAAAGGAAACAAGAGCAATGAATTTGGTAGTCCTGCCTAACCCCCAGGTGCAGCATCACACCTTCTATGAACAGAGAAGAAAGTCAAAGAGTGGAATCTAAAGGGTGATAGATGATTTTTCCATCAGCAACACTGAAGACATTCACACTACACCTGTCCCAGTGATTGCTTCAGGTACCTCATGTGGGGCTCAGGCTCTGTATGTGTCAGTAAGGTGCTAGACTGTGAGTCAAAGTGCAGGAGTCTTAATTTATGTTGTCTGTGACTTGCAGAAGGAAGAAAGGAGCTACTATCAGCCATCCTGGGAGCAACCCACGCATCAAAACCAGCCTCCTTCTCCTGTTAGTGAGGAACATCCAAAACCCCACTGTTATCTCCCACCAAGGAAGCTTTCTCTTTGGCTCATGATGTGTTTCTGGTTCAGTGAAAGTCTCACTATGTGGCTCCTGGATCTCCTGCCAGACTGGCTGTGCTCAACTCAGATGCTTCTTCCGTGTCTTCCCCATTCCACAGAAAGCCCTGGCTCCCAACGCTGAATGCCCAAGACCTTGGCTGGTGCTGATATTCCCATGATTTGCAAAGCTATCCTGATGATTTGAGAACCATCTCTCAATAAATAAACTCTTAGCAATAATAAAAGTGAGGATAGGGATGGGAAGCAAAATATAGGAGCAGAAAAGTCATCTGGATGGTTCCAAACATTATTGCCCCTACTTCCCCTGCCTCCCTCTCCCAACTCCTGCAAGTAAACAAAGTCCTGCCAGGAGTTCTTCAGGGAGTCAACCCTCCCCAAGTCTAGACTAGGAAATGTATTAGCTAATAGGGCTTTAAACACAACTTTGCACGCAGCGTAAACAGTTTGAAAGAAGTATTAGCTAACACAATTTGAATAAGAGTGACCATGCCCAGCTAACACATGAAATTAAATTACAGAGCTTCTTGGTCTAAAGCCAGGTTCTCCTCCTGCACAGGGTCTTCGAAGCCACTCTGCTAATAACTGCAGAAGCTGCAAGGAACACCACATGTGAAATCTTCCAAAACTACAAATATTCATTAGCGAGCGACACGGGCTCATCGATTGGCTGGCGTGTCTGCAGTGTGCAATTAGCACATGTTCAGTATATAGGGCAGCTTGTTTATCTTGATTTCAGAGCTCAGTTATCAAAACAGGAGATCGGCATTTCGGAGCACGCTTGGGCCTACCACTCCCTTGGGCTAATGAAGTTCAGAGACTTTAGACTCCAGAGTGGAGAAATGAATGGTTTTGTGCTGCACCATTAGAGGTGATGGGGTAATCTCAGCGAGGGTGGTTTAGCCTGTCCTGAAGAAGGGGCTGCACACATGGCAATATGGAGGTGGGGAGAAATCAAAGGGAAATAGCAGTCCCACGACTAATAATTACTGTTACTTCAGACTTGGAGAGAAACCTGATATCAAAACACTATGTAAATGATGGCAAGATTTATGAGCTCTGTTTTATAGACAGGAAAATTGAGGCACAGAGCACACTGCAAGTGGGTGGCTCTCAGTGCAGCAGAGCCTCCATCCACCTGAGTCCTCCTGGGATTTAAACTCTTCCTTGGGACATCACCACACGTATGTTGTTACCTTCTTTCCCAAATGTGTTTTCATGTGTTCTAAAATCATCCCTTAGTCTGCAAATACAATACTATATAAAACAAACTTTCACCTCCTTCTCCACACCAATCCAAGAACTCTAAAACTGAGGCTGAATGAGTATTTTTTGCAGAAATCAAACACAAATGAACATCAACCACCTCCAACACAGAGTCCTGAAACAAGAACTGCATTTCTCTGCAGGCTGCTTGCCTGGCAATGTACCACAAACACATTCTACACTGAAAGATAAAAGGTCAATTAAAAGTTGTTTTTGAATCAAAACAGTTCCTCCAGAATAAAGGGGTGTGAGGAAACCTTTGGAATAGATGTGGTAATAAGAACCTCCATAAATTGTGACTACAGGTTACCACTCCCTTTGAAAAAAAACCCCAGAATTAATGTAAACACTGTGTGTTTGGTTGTGTCCAACCTAAATTCACTTTGGATTTCTTTTTAAAAGCCAGTAGGAGCTGTCCTGCTCACAGAACCTCAGTGTATTTATCACTGAACACGTCTTGGTTTGTCACAGAATGCTCAGTAGTAACCAGGAAAACACATCTAAAAGTAATAAAAAGGGAACAAACTGAAGGGATGTGAAATTTAAAGTGGAAGGACAGAAGGACAGAGAAATCCTCAAATACCATGATTACCATTTATTTTTCTGTGTTTTTTTTTTTTTAATATAATTCCTTTGCTAAAAGAGCAGAGCATGAAGCTTCCTGACAAAGGCATTTTAAGTTATTTTTCTTCCTCGCAATCTGTTCCAGTACAAATAGCATTTCAACCCAATATGAGAACTTAATGAAATTTTCCATTGCCACTTCTGCTCACTTATGTCAAGGCTGTGCTGGGCCAAGATAATAGTGTGTAATATCTGAATCTCAGCTGAGGAGACAGATCTCATGGAATCAAAGAATGGATTGGGTTGGAAGGGACCTTCAAGATATTCCAGTCCCAACCCCTCTGCTATGGGCAGGGACACCTTCCTCTAGACCAGACTTTTCAGAGCCCCATCCAACCTGATCTTGAACACTTCCAGGGATAGGAGTCCACCAACTCCCTGGGCATCCTGTGCCAGTGTCTCATCACCCTTAAAGTAAAGACTCAGTGCTTATCTGCTGGTTTAAAACTGTCCAACACTGCTCCAAGGGGAAGGAAGAAAAGAAAACTTCACTGTTTCTGTTTCTCAGGAGGGTAGAGTGAATGAAAACCCTTTTTAATCATCACTCTGGGGCAATCACCCTGTTCACAGTGATAGCTCCAAACCCAAATAGGATGAACACCAAGTGCCAGCTTGCAGGCAAAGTGCACATTCTGCCAAGATTGGAAAGTGTTGTAACAGGTCAGTTGGTTTCTAATCGGCTCTAAGTGGCAGGAGCTGTAACATTCTACATTTGGAGTAAAATGAAGCTCCAAGGTGTGAAATGGTTTCCTATCTTTGGAAGTAATTTATTTGATTTCATTCTGATCCTTACGGCTGAAAGCCCCATTGACTGCTTCACCTAAACACAGGGGAGAGATGTGCACCAAAAGGAAATGGCTTTTCAAAAACAGGATATGGGCCACAGGGCAGAATGATTGCTATGGGCAATGAGCTCCAAAAAAATACTGCATCAGTACTTCCAAAGGTCTAGTAAAAAAATCACAGTAATCTTTGCTTCTTCTGCAGAGGCAGAGCTCCCAAAAAGCTGTTCCTCTGCCCAGAGGAAAAAAGCAACATTTGAAAAGTCCTAATTATTTTCTGAACCCATGACCCATTTTTAAGCAAGAAGGAGCTAAATGGGTCTCTGTGTGTAAGAAAATGACACTATCAAGTGCACTGACATAACTGAAACTGGTGCAATTCACTTGGATTATCAATCATCACATTATCTATTAGCTTTGATATTCCCTTATTGATATAAATTCCTTGATGCTAGAAAGCGATGTAACTATTTTGTTACTGAAAAGTCTCACACCTGGAACTGAGATTGTTGCACCAGAAAAAACCTAAACACTCTAAGACCTATGGGTAAGAATGTCAAAAACACCTAAGGAAATCAGGAAATTTCCATATGGTTTAGATTCTTCAAAGATAACAGGTGATTCTGAAAATTTTATTCCAGCCCTGGAGGAGAATCAGTGTGATTTAAGCTCTTTAATGTAGGCTAATTCCCCTATTATTTCTAGAAAGGGAAATTTATTTGCTGTTTTATGTCCTGCTGAATATTTTATTCTGTGCAAACAAGTCATATTGGCAAACAGAAGCTCCACAAGCACACGCTGTGACCAACTTGAGAGTTTGTAGAGTGCCAATGGAGCCCCAAGCAATTTTGTAAGTGAAAAGACTTCAGCACTTTAACATCACCTGCCATGTGGTATTCTTCTCTATCAAGAAAAATGATTATTCCAAGATAACATCCACTCTTCTGGGTGCTTGCTTCTCCCAGGTAAACCATGTTGACCTTCAAGGGTGCAGATGGAGACCAAAAGCTCATTCTATGTTTCAGTGGAGTTGAGGAAGGGTCTGGAGCACCAGGAGCAGCTGAGGGAGCTGAGGAGTTCAGCCTGGAGAAAAGGAGGCTCAGGGGGGACATTATCACCTTCTAGAACTCCCTGACAGGAGGTGCAGCCAGTGGGGGTTGGTCTTTTCTGCTGAGTAACAAATGGAAGGACAAGAGGAAATGGCCTCTAATTGAGCCCAAGGAGGTTCAGGCTGGATATTAGGGGAAATGATTTCAGGAAAAGGGTTGTGAAGCACTGGAACAGGCTGCCCATGGCAGTGGTGGAGCCTCCCATCCCTGGAGGGATTTAAAAGACATGTTGATGTGTCACTTGTGCACACACTTTAGTGATGGACTTTGCAGTGCTGGGTTATGACTTGATGATCTAAGATGTCTTTTACAGCCTAAATTATTATATGATTGTACTATTCCAACATTATGGCAAAGCCCCACAAACATCTGGACATTCAGTCCAGCTGACATTTCCAGCTATCCCCTTTGCTTTACGGACACATGCACTGTTGAAATTGAAGTACAGGTTTTCTATTGTTTATTTTCCCATTGCTTTAAGTGAAACAGAGTCCTGCCCTTGGCCTTCACCCTCTGTATCTGTTACACCCAGAGAATTTCTCCCAACAACCACAAGCACCTTGCTGTCGATGACTCCTAAATCTCCCTCCCATTTTCTCACCCTTCTGACTTACACCTCTGGATGGTTCACTGCCAGTCTGACAAAACAAAACTGAGCTGGTAGCGTGGCGTCTTGGTATCTTTCATCTTTTTTTTTCTCTTATCATCAATAACAAACATCTTCAATGTTAAAACCACCTGGCACCAACCCCTTCTGCTGAGTTCTCAAGAGCAAAACCAGAACCTGGTAAAACATGTTTATGTCAATGAGCTCTTTGCAAACTTTCTCTTCTGTGTTCCCAGCAAACTGCCTTTTATTGTCATTTGTTTTGGGAAATGTTATGGGATACATCATCTAGGAGCTTGCCCATATATATCCATTCTTTTTGGTGGGAACTGGTATAGAATATGAATTGTATTAACTACCAGAAAGCTGTACCAGTATGGGTTTAGAAAATCTTTAAAGCTGTAATTTTCAGCTTGTTACCAAGCTTGCTTTTGAAAGAAACAAGTAAGACAGACAGTCCTGGACTTGGAGACTCTGTACAGCTGAAGACAAATTGCCAACAGGACAACTTCACTAAATTCAGGTAGGACCATCTGTTCTTTTGTGGCTATTTATGCTCTTCTTGTCCACATCCAGCTCCCAGGAACCATCCCACAAATCCTTGGGTCTATGCAGTTTCCTCACTTTTGTTTAAAAACCTCAATAAAAAGAAGGTTTAAAAACCTGAATAAAAAGAAGCACCTCTGTTAAAGACAAGAACAAATCAGTACCTTTCTCTTGCAGTCATCCTCCATCCAAAGTTTCTTTTTGAAATAAATACCCATCTGCCTTTCTAATCTTTAACACATATTTGATCAGTTTCTGTTGTGCTTCAGAAGGGCAGCTGCTCATGGCCATTTACACAAGCAATTCCCTCATGTGTCTAAACCTGCCTGAAGTATTTTTTTTTTTTAATTGTGGTATACAGTATACAATTTTTTTCTTTACTCTTGAGCAATAAGCAGCAAAATCAAAGAATCTCACAGTAAGTTGTTTTGTTTTCTAATGACTCAAGCCTTTTTATGGATTCACTTTTGGAGTCATCACCCAACGTGGCCAGCAGCAAAATGAAAATAATTTGCCACAGACTACTACCTACCATAAACAGGATGAATAATTAGTTGGGGTGGCTTCAGTAATTAAAAAAAAAAAAATAAAAGGAAGAAAAATCCTAAGGACTACATCTGAAGTTGTAAATTTAATTCATGCTCAAGGAAGAAAAAGCTGTGCTAAATCACCTCTAGAAATATAAACAAAAATGAACATTTACTTGGTTTGGTAAAAAGGATATGGTACTCTTCACTTTTTTTTTCATGTAAAAGCTGCAATCCTGCAGCAAGGGAGAGGCTGGGGAACCTCCACCAAAGTGAAAGAGCCTTTTGGATAGATACAGGACCACACATGGGGATTTTACAGCAGGATTTGGGCCAATATGTAACACTAAAAAAGAACAATTGGGAAAGGGATATGAATCATAGCTGAGACAGTATCTTCATTAAAATACATTCAGCATTTAAAAAGGCACCAAAAATCAGTCCTCCAGCTCTTATAATTTAAAAGACTACAGAACAGAGAGATGTGGCTATGTCAGTAAATACACTCACAAAGATTGATGAAAGCTGTAAAGATCACTGGAATTCCTTCAGCACACCTTGGAGAGGAGCAAGATCATTTTTCATTACTCTGCCTTCTCACTTAGGTGGTCTATTGATCATATCAAAAATGATTTCACCATTACATGCTCTTTTACAGCACAACTTGGATTGACACCCAGAGCACTAGTTCTGCCAATGCACGGATAACATGGCCTTTCCCTGCTAAAATAATTGGGATGCCCATTAGCACAGCAATAAACACAGACTTTTACTGCTTGTGCTCTATTGTTTAATTTTCCCAAACAGTGGTTAGCTCTTCTCCATTTTTCTCCCTGAAGTATCACTTTTTTTTTTTTTTCTTCTTCCCCTCCTCTTTAACTCCTCAATGAATTCTCCTCTGGAGCTTTCCCTTGAATAAGCAATGTCTCTCAGGGTAACCAACACCACCCACAGCTGTGTCCCACAATGGCCCCACGCTGCTGCCACTCTGTCTGTCCAGGGGCTTGGTCACGGTGCCTTAGCTGCTCCGAACACTGCCCTTATTCATTGCAACGTGTGGAAGGAGGGGCTTCCAGCAGGATTCCTTTACCTGTTTCCCCACCACAAAACAGTGCAATAAATGGAATGGGTCATGAGCTACTTGGCTGGTAATGCAAACCTAAGGCTTGACAAGTCAATAAAAAGGCAATCCTTCCCTCCCCAGCCACACGTAGGGAGCCAAGGCTGGAGGCAAACAATTTGGATATGCCTGTACAGGGAGCTTAATGAACCCCATTATTCAGCTTTTGTGGGCAAACACTATGAAGGCAATAATGTAAATTAGCAAAGTCTGACTAGTGCTCCACTAAACAGCACCCAAAGTTCAAAAGTTTCTTCACATCCTCTGATTTATCTGTATGAGAACAACCCCATTAAAAACTGAAGTCCTGAATAGACACCAAAGATGATTCTGTAACAATCAGGTGCATTCTTGGAAACTGCACAGGGCAGGATTCTAGTTTAATTCCAACTAGCCACAAAGTCTTGGATATCCAGCCTCTTTTCCAAAACTCACATAGATCTTGAACAGTTTTAAAAGAACACATGTTCATGTTACAGCAACAACTCAGATCCCCAGTGAGCTTTGGGGAGCACCAACACAGTCCTTGGCTGATTTCTTTTTTCAGCCAGGTCAATAAGAAGTATATGGATGCATTTGTTAAAACCATCTTTTCTTCTTCTCTCCTCCCTTGGTGCCATGACCTTTTAAAGTCTGATTGTGTATGGATGTGTGCAGTTTTCCCAAGAAAATTCAACCTCTGGAGAGTTTGCAACTCAACTCTTTTGTAAATCAAGCTTGTTGTAGACAGAAGATCCCTCATTAAGGCATCTCTTTTTTGGTGAACATACACTGGGTGGCTCTCTGCATGCTACAGGTGAAATTATATAGTTCTGTGAGATTTCAGAAAGTATGAGTGAAGAACTGATTTACTGTAATTTTGTGTTGCACTTAAAATAACAAATTCTTGAGCCAATAGAACTGAAAGAGGGCAGGGTTAGATTGGATATTGGGAAAAAATTCTTGCCTGTGGGAAAAGTTTTGGATTAATAGATTCATTCTTCTGTAGAAGTTCTTAGATGGATAATCAAGAAACTTGGTGTAATAACCTAGGTTCTCCTGTCCTCCTAGACCCAAAAATACTCTTCTGGGTCACTGATATTACAGAGGGGTCACACCTATGATCACAGGATAATTTTTCTATCTTGACCCTTGGTTTTGAGATCCTCTACACAGGAAGGCAGCTGGTTCTGTTCATGGTTTTTGTCATGGGGGTATCATGCAGCTGAATGAGCCTCCACACAAAAATAAGTTGGGCTTGGACTGATAATATCCCTAACCAAGTAATAAAGATTTGTAGTGGGCCAATTAAGTATCTGGGTAACAAATTTTTTTTCATCCCTTAATCCTTTTAGGATTTTATCTTACAATCCACAGGTTATTTAATATATATTTTTATAGGCACACACATACATATCTGAGCATGTGTGTGATTTGTTTTTGGAGAAAGTCACGTATCTGCTCACTTAAAAAATATAGAAGACAAAGGGCAATTTCATTAGAGCAGCAGGTCAGGTTTGCCAGTTAAACATTGTTAAAATGCCTGTCTTCCCCCTTCTTCCTGTCTGATTTCCAGGTTCCCTGCTGATGGCAGAGTTATGATATGGGTCTGGAGCAAAAGTCTGAAATTTTAAGGTAAATTTGGAGACCTGATTTCACAAAGAACATATATCCTGCTTCCAGGGCACAGAAACACTGAAATAGCTCCCAGTGAGTAGTAATGTGCTTGTGGTCTGGCATTAGTGTCAGCAGCCATGTGTTTTTTCTTAAAAGCTGTATTTAAATGTAGAATAAATTTATGGGAAGTATCAAACATTACAGCATGTGCTTTTGCTGAAGTTTATGTCAGCTGTAGTAGTAGCTGGAATGTCAACACATTATCAATAGACATGATTTTAAAAAGTTTATGTGTATGAAAAATGAAAAGTGCTTAGGAAAAAAAAAAGACAAAAAGAAGCCATGATGTAATTGAATAAAAGTATTAAACCCTACTCATCATTTGCAGTTCATTTAAAATTTAAAAGTCCATGTTTTTTGTTTTGCTTGTTTTGTTTTGAAAAAAGATAGCATCTCCAGTTCCTTCCTATACTAACTCAGTTAGCAATCTACCTTGATAACACTGGAATGGAAAAAAAAAAAAGTGAAAAACCTTTCCAACATATCATTCAAATCATATCTAAAAAGGTGGTCATAAATATTTTAGAACCCAAGCAAACCAATAAGAGCAAGGCCCATTAAGGATAAGATCTTTTACAACAAATTAAATAAAACAATTTATTGAAGCCTGGACTTGAGATAAACTAGATTTACTAGCTGACCTTTTATTCATTTAAAGAACAAAATTAGCTCTAATTGCATTAGAATGGAATCCAGTAAATTTCTTCTAATGTGGCATCCATGCAAGTATTGCTGTAATTGTTTACAACTAAGATGGAAATGCTTTGATAATAATCTACTTTCTTCTTGTTTTACTGTGCAGTTAAAACACTTGCAAAAAAACTCTTAAGTAGGACAGTTTTTCCAATATTGGTCAGTCCATCCTTCAGCAATAATACATTTTCATGTCTATTAACCCAATGTTGTTAATAGCCACTTTTTTTGAGCTGATGTGTGTTGTAAGAACATTTGCACTTCAGACAGGGCTGAATGCAGGTATTACTTTGAATCTGGGAGAAATACTTTTATTCACAAACACAAGAGAAAAGATTTTCCTGCTGCTGCCACCACTGCTTTGTACACTGGTCCAAGCAGAGGAGTCAAGAAGTAAAATTATAAAATCACAGAATGATTTGGGTTGGAAGGGACTTTAAAGATCATCCAGTTCCAACTCCCTGCCATGGACAAGGAACCTTCCTCTATCCCAGGCTGCTCCAGCCTGGCCTTGGGCACTTCCAGGGATCCAGGGACAGCCACAGCTTCTCTGGGCACCCTGTGCCAGGGCCTCCCCACCCTCACAGGGAACAATTTCCTCCTCATATCCCATCTAACCCTGCCCTCTGTCAGTTTGAAGCCATTTCCCCTATCCTGTCACTCCATGCCTTTGTAGAAAGTCCCTGTGCAGGTTTTTTGGAGCCTCTCAGGCACTGGGAGGGGCTCTGAGCTCTCTCCACTGCCTTCACTTCCCCAGGTTGAAGAGCTCCAGCTGCTCACTGCACTGCAAAGGCATTTTGCTCACCACTGTGTTACTCACTCAGCTTGTGCTGGGGTTGTGCTGAGTTTGTGGGGTGATGTGAATCTCCACTCCATGCACCATCAATCTGACGTTTTCACTTCAGACACCTGAAAGCCTGTGGCCTCTATTAAACATGTTCTATATGAAGTTCCCCTAAACAAATTCGCTTGAACAGTTACTTGAGTATTCCCAAAAGCCTCCCAGCAACTCTGCTCTCTAACAGAGAATTGAAATAACCAATTTCTCCATCTAGTTTCTACTCATATCAAATTCTAGGAATCCCTAAAAATTTTTCTTGCACCTTTCCATGGAGATTCATGGTATCCTCAAACAATCCCATGCCAGTAAACTCCAGAGACAGGCTAACTGAAACACAACATTTTTATATGATAACTGCCAGATATTTACAACCTCATTACCAACACAGCTGAAATATAAGTTTAACTTTCCCTTACTGTAACACATCAAAAAGCTTTCCTTTCTGCCTGCTATGAGCTCCTCAGATGAGGGCCAAGGTGCCATTAAAGATACAAAAATTAATCTGGAATAAAAGTGACTTTCCCAAAACATGAAACAAGATGTCAGTATTCAGACCCACTAAGGGGTGGCAGGGATGACAATGATGCACCCACATGATTTGTAGCAAACAGAGGGAATCTGAAGTCCCCTCTCAAAATGTGTGTGAGTCTGAGAAACACTGTGGTGAGATAAGGTTGGAAGATAACTGGTGCTAAAATATGGCTTCAGATCTTTAATTGAGAAGTTCTGCCTTGAGAATATGAGTAAAGTTCCCCCATAAAAACACTCTACAGTCCTTGAAAAAGCAGGATTTAGAAGTATCCATAGCTACTCAAGGAGGAAAATGGATGTGGGCTTTCAAGGGACAGCATGTCCAGCCATGCACATTCAAATCATGCTCAGCAGGACAGACAAGTATTCTGAGAAAGCTGGAATTTGTACAGCAACCTGAGGCACAGAAATTTTAGATCACACTCAAATGCTGTGAAAGAAAGAACGCAAAAATGATTAATAATTGGGGTGCAGGTGTCCCTTAGAAACCAAGGAAGGACTGAAGTTCCTTAGAAGCTTCAAACCAGTAAAAGCCATGGTAACCTACTGGGGAGAACTAGGACAGCAGAGAAAAAGAATATAATCATCAAAATCCCATTTAACAGAAAAAATAGTGATTAGGGGGTTTAGTTCATTATAGTTCTATAAGAGAAACAACTGCATTAGCAGTATTTAATGTGAGGAATGCAAAGGAAAGATCTGTGTGGTGCTCATGTTTACCATTGACATGAAAGTGTGCTTTGTGCCATGAAATCCAACACAAAAAACCTGATTAAAAGAAACCCTTCACATACAACACAGGCCCAGCCTGAGAAGCCTGGTGACACATGGATTCCCCAGCCTCTCCAGCCTCCTGTTTATGCTGGATGATCTCAGGATAGGGATCACCCTATTTATGCTCATCCAGTACAAAGTAACTATTATTTGTACAACAGCACCCAATAATTAGGGAGCTAATGAACCAGCACTTGAAATGCGTTAGGTACACTCATGAATAATCATCAACAGTTATAATAAAACAGATGTGTATAAAGGAATTCCAACTGTTATGTTTTAAAGCACAAAACAACTGTTAGCTGGGGAGTGTTGTGAAACTTAGCTGTAGGTTACACTCAGGATAACCATGCATTACAGAAACCTCACTAAATGTCACTGGAGGCATCTCCAGCCTAGATGGAGTCCTGTAATCCATGCCCTAGAAAGACATGGAATAGGGCACACAGCAGGATGGATGGAAGGTGGTGGGTGTCACTTGGAGAATATACTTTGCTGTACAAATGTAATTTACCACTAATTTTTAAGCTTTTCCCACTGAAGAGCTCCCACAAGTGCCAGAGGATGGAGAGTGGTGAGCATACACCTCACAGATGGATTCATACTTACATCTTGTCTTGGCCTGCGCCCACTCTTAAAGTCAGCCGAGGAATAACCGGTGATGGAGCTGGAACAACTGGTTCCACCTTTATCTGTACAGGGGAACACAAGCATCAATCAAAGACTGCAAGCAGACTCCCAAAATATATTAATTACATGAAAGCACTGATGGAGTTAACCAGAGTATATCAACTTAATGAGACAAAACTATGACAGACTAATCACTGTTCTCTCACACTTCAACTCACGGTGTGGATGGGTCTCAGTCTGTGGGGAGTTCCAGATGTAGCAATTCACAAATACAAACTCTAAGCTAAACAAATAAACTTGAAATTTTGCTGCATTTGTACCTCCTGATATCATTTATTAGAAAATCTTCCTGATTAAGTACTTTTCCAGAGACACGAAACTTCCCAGTTTGTTTCTAAACAATGACATGAAATGCTTTGATCTTAGTACTCAAACATGTCAGGCACCCATTGGTGTTTGCACGTTTTTCTGAGATTTAAATTCAATTATTTCCTAGGTTCATCACATAAATGTACCATGACTCCCTTGAATCAAAAGGAGAGACAAAAGAAGCAAATAAACTCCGAGCTGAATTCACCAACACTGAATACTTTATGAAAGTTCTTATCCACACAGGCATAACAGCCACTGCATTTTACTGCAATTAGGCTGAGGTTTTTAATGACTACTTTTCAAGTGGCCTGTGATTTCAATCGTGGTATCTGGTGGAGTTTAGACCACTTGAACATGTCCTTGAACTTATGGTACCAGCATATGCCAAAATTGCCAACTCCCATTGAGCTACTGGTTTGCAAAACCTGTACAGAATGACCACAGATGCTACAGCTGACACTGTAATGATTCTCCAGCCAGTCATTACTCAACTTATATCCATATATGACAAGTGTATACACATTATATATATAGATATATATATATATAAAGAGAGATGGAGACTGATCTCATTTTGAGCATGTGTGTCATCATATTTAATAAAACAACCACTTGGCTGAATCTCCTCCAGGAACTTAAGAGACAAAACAAATATGCATACACTAAATGGGAACCTGATCAAATCTCCAGTTTCATAAAGCTTCCACAGAAAAAGGGAGGGCAAACAATCACTGCAAAGCACAGAAAGCAGGCCATAGTGGGAGGGCTCAAGTGGGACTTGTTTTGAAAAAGGTAACAACAAAATCTCATGCCACACATTTTGGCAAAAGAACTGGAGTTGCTCTCTAGGAGATGTCTAGGCCAGGGAGAGAAGGAGAGCAGCCTGAGTGGTGTTCCTGCTCTGACACAGTGAACTGTGCTTTGCAATACAGCTCTCCATGGATATGGATTAGCTGATTTCACAGGCCTCTCTCCACGCTTTGTTTATGTAGAACCATTCTTTGTTACATCATTCCCCTGGAGTGTTGCAAGAGCTTTTTTTCATCTGAAGCTTCTAATGCCTGCAATAATTTCACTGCATCTTCTATAGGTGAGCCTTTTCTCTGTTTTCCCAGCATCTTAACCTGTAACATCACCCACTGCTTAGAGACTGAACCTGAACCCTGGCTACTGGAGGCTCAGGACTATGGCTTTGCACAGGCTACCCTGCCTCTTTTCCTGCAGGTTTCTCCTCCTTCTTAGTGGCTGTTTTGAATACAAAACGTTTTAGGACAGGCACTGCTGCTGCAGCTTCCAGTACACATCACAGAGAGATGCCCACAGCATTTATAAAGGTTTTCATACTATTCTAAACAATGGTGGTGTGGGCTCATGGGGCAGAAGAAAAGCACATAAACTACTTCTTTATGCTCAGATACCAACATCACAGTCTGCTGGGAGAGGAAAACAGGGCTCCACCACAATGCTAAATATTATCCTTTGATACAAGAGAGGAAGCATCTCTCTGCAATGTGAGTTTGTGTGTAGGGTTTACATCATTAGACCAGGGAGAAAATTAAGCAGCAGTCACAGTTATATCCTGTAGAGCTTGGTCTTCCTCTGCATTGGTGACAGGATTTTAATACAGGAACAGGGGCAGCTTTCTTTGGGACAGCTCTGGCAAGCCCTGCCCTGATGCAAGGATGGCTCCATTTCTCTTGAAGCAGTTCCTCAACTACTTTAGTTTCCAGCTCAGCTTATTAAGGTTAGCTGAAACTGGGTCAGCAGCTGCTCCCTGAGCTGCTCAGTCACTCCTACAGCACGCCTGGTAATCTCTGGAGTACAAGTGGGGTGTAACAGCTCCAAGTGTTTGCAAGGCAGTGCCCCAGATCTCCTTCTCTGGCTCCGAGGGCAGCACCCAACACCGCTGCGGGGCACGGAGCTGCAGGCAAGCCCTGAGACAAAGCTTCTCCTCCTTGGTGCCACCACCAAACACTCCCAGCAGGAAGGCTTCAGCTCCTGTTTTCTGCCACTTGTGCAGTGTTCTGTTTGCTGCTCTGGGGGCAAAATTCCAGGAAAATCTTGCTAAAAAGCCTCCATCACCCAACAGGATGGGATGCACGCTTGGGAAATAACGACAAGGCTCAAAAATGGGAATATTACAGCTGAGTCAGTCTTTTGTTTAACTACAGCAATATTAGAAATGGGACTCTGACTTTTCTCCTGGCTATCAGGAGCTGGAACTGCAGTGAGCTCAAAACTCATCTCCAGGTTGTGCTCACACCTCCGACGCGCTGGGCAGATTAAACGCCCAAGCTGTAACTTGATCATTTGCTCTTGCAGCACAACTGCTGGCTAAATAAGTCATTGTGTGATCTAAAAGCTAAATTAAGGAAACATGTACTTTTAGGGGTTAAAACGAAAGAGCAGCATTCTGGAGTAATACTGGGAATTGGGGCCAGCAGAAGAGCATTTACAGTGGATTACTAAGCTTCCCAAATCACCAAAGAGGTAAAGTCCAGCAATATAAGACTCCTTTGTAGCTAACTAAAAATACATTGTCAGTGGATTTGTCCAGTTTTATGTATAAGCAATACTTCTTTCACCTGAACTAATACTAGTAGTCATATAAGCCCCTTATTGCCATGTGCTGCATTTTTTTTGCTAATCTTCAAGGATTTAGCTTCTTTGCCACATACCTCAGGGCACCAACTGATAAAGCTCTAACTCTCCATTTTTCCAGGACACCAGCAGTGCGGCCTTGCAAAAAATGAAAATCGCTCAAGAGATTTAAAGGGGAAATTTATTTTTAAAATCCTGACTTGCAGCAAAGAGGTGGATTTAAAAAAAGCTTATCTCTCAAGAATCAGTTTAAATTTTAATTCTATCTGGGGACTCTTTCATGCATTCTAGCTTTAAAGTTTATCTTTTGACAGGGACTTTTTGCCAAGGTAATGGGCAGCTTTGTCAATTTAATTTGTCCAAGTTTTTATTAGTATTGAACTCCTTTTCCTAATATATATATAGTGAGTCTATACTGAAGTTTTACCAGTTTGTATTTGTTTATGTGACAAACTTGACACAGACAACTGCAGAAGAAATGCAAGACTGAATGCATGGAAAACAAGCAACTCATTGCCTCTTTTTTACATACACCCATATTTCACTTAAAAAAGAAAGCTCAGCAGAAATTCTCAATTAAATACTGCCAAAACAGCTCAGGCACAAGGGGCAGATAAAATGGGGAGACTGTGAAAGTGTTGCTACAGTCTAAAACCAGACATGAAATAACTGGGCCACCACCCAGTCGATCACCAGCTCATCCACAGCAGACAAACCTTAGTTCTCCATATCACCCAGATTCTGCATGGAAAAACCATTTGTAAACTTAAAAAAAAAAAGTATCAAGTTTTGAAATCAGCACTCTGTTTTAAGTCCAGCAGGTAAAATAAGAGTGGCAAGAAAAGGAAAGTGAGGAATGTCCCAAATCTGAGCTTGTACAAACTGAGTATTACACTCAAAGCAGGATGTAAAGAGCATCTTGGTAAAAATGGAACTCACACAGTGCTTCCTAAGGCTAAGGACAGAGATTTAGGAACTCTTGTATCCAAGGTTATCACACAGGAAGACAATCTCTTTCTTTTCTTCTTTCTTTTCAATATTAACAACTTAATGCGTATTATAAGGTGAAGTGACAAAAAAAATTAGAGCAAATCCTGAATTAGGGGAGCTGCTTCTAATGGGATTTCAAATCTGATAACATGCAAATATGCTGGTTTCATTTCTTAAATATTAAATATATTCTCAAGATTAGGTGATATTGGAAAGAAGAAATTATCTTTGGCTGATGTAAATCAGTGAAGAGTTACAGGAATGGAAGGAACTCAAACCCCTTGAAAATTAGCTCTCCCCTTCTGTCTCTCGAGCATAAGACTTGAAACAAAAGGTGACATTTGAACACTTAGACCATAATTTGAAAATAATTTTTTTACTTCAAACAAATCAGAGCAACAAGGGGGCAGATTTGCTAAGAGAAGACTCAGCAATTCTTTTGAGCATGTGAGATAACATTTAGTTGAAGGCAGTCAGCTTCTCATTTCTGTCCACCTGGGAATCTCCATGCTTCTACAAATTTTCAAACAGGAGACTTTTAGAAACAAAACTGAAAGTTTCTATGAAAGGTATAGGGGTTGCTGCCCTTCTAGTAGAACCCTACAAAACAAACTTTCTGCATCACAACACATCCCTTTCCTGTGTGTGTTGTTGCTGAGTCTGAGCCTCAGCTTTTCCAAGTGAAAAGTGAGTTGAGAAAAGCCAGAACAATCTCACATTTCAAATTCACAGAATTAGATTCCACTGTTTTTGTTTTCCAAAGAGGTGGGACAATCTCTGAAGCTCTTGGTGGACACCTTCCTTGGAGTTGCTATTATTAAGACACACCAAACCTGTAACCACCCTCCTCCTCAAAGCTCTTGGACAACACTCAGCAGCAAACACAGGAATCCATGTGGATTCTTCAAGCAAGTGTGCCATGTCAACTCATCCAACCAGCTTACCTTTTCATGTTTGTGTTTCTCCTTTTCTTTTTCTTTCTTTTCTCTTTCTTTCCTCTCCTTTTCCTTCTCCTTCTTTTCTTTTTCTTTGTCCTTCTCCCTTTCTTTCTTTTTCTTCTTCTCTTTTTTGTCCTTCTTCTTCTCTTTCGGTTTCTCTTTGTCCTCAAATAGTTTTTCAGGTAGCATGGGAGACAAGGAAGGTAACATGCTGGGAAGCCTCATGGCAGATGGTGTGCTGAACAAGGGCATGGGCATTTCTTTGGGAGGTAACACAAGAGGTGCTGATGGCACCTTTATCTTATCTTCCTTACTCTTATCTTTGAGTTTCTCTTTGTCTTTTTTATCCTTGTCCTTTTTGCCTTTCTCTTTCTCTTTCTTTTTATCTTTATGTTTTTCTCTCTCTTTTTTGGTATTGCCATCTTTCAACTTTACTTTTGTGTCAGCATCCTCAAAGTCCTTTAGTTTGAATTTATATGGATCAGGATCATCCTCTTTGAGTAGTTCCTTCCACTGAAATTTTGCTTCCTTGTTTCCTTCCTTGTCTTTATCTTTCTCCTTATTCTTTTCCTTATCCTTATTTTTCTCCTTGTTCTTCTCCTTATCTTTTTCTTTTTGTTTTTCTTTCTTCTTCATTTTAGTTTTCAGCTCTTTTTTCAATTTCTTTTTCACTTCTGTCGATGAAGCCAACTTGGTTTTCTCTTCATAGACTTTGAGAAGAGGCTCTGGAGTTGGAGGTGATGCAGAAGGAGAGGAGAAGTAAGTGAAGTTGGTAGGTGGATTAGAAGGTGTCCCCATGTTTGCTTTCCGAATGACCTCATCAATTGAGTCATCCATTGTCCATGAAATGTCTGAACTTGAAGTCCCACCTGAGGCAGGTATTGGAGTAGCTCCTGCCTTATTTGCATTATTGGCAGGAACAGAAGGTTTAGGAGTTGTAGACTCTGAAATAGAAAGTCTTTTAGGACTGGTAAAAATTTCCCCTTCTGATTCAGACCCAGAGGAAAACTCGAAGGGATCCGGTTCTCGTTCTGCACACGCACGAGCAATCACAGCATCGATTGAATCATCAATGGTCTTGTCCATCACTGGGACTTTCTTCACCTGGTTGTCCATATTTGGCTTGGGGGCAGGCTCAGGTGGTGTCTGTCCCTGTTTCACTTGAATATTTTCCTTTCCTATCTTCTCACTCAGTGCAGCCACAGGGGTTCTGCTCGGTGTTTCAGGCTTTACAGGCGGTTGCGGAACGTGAGCAGGAACCTTTGGACTTTTGGGACTTTTTGGGCTCTTGGCGCGGCCCGGTGACTTTTTTTCTTTGGATACAGTTTTTGGTGAACGAATGGGACTCCCAGCTACCACTGGTGAGGGTGTAGTTTTCGGTGATTTTGTCTTTTGTCCTGGAGAACTTGTTTTGGACTTTGTTTTGGGTACAAACGGCTTTGCCTCTAAAGTTTTGGGGGTCGGCACTTGGGATTTTGCAATGGGAGCCAACATTGGCGGTTCTGGAGAAGGGGGGGCTAAGTCTGTACTGTCCTGAACATGAACTGGAGAAAGCATTGGTGGGACTTTTTGTGTATTTATTGAGCTAAGAGGCTCACGTGGCTCCACTGCTCCGTCCAAGGCATCCCCTTTGGAAACAGACAGTTTTGGCCTTTTCACAGGTGGGAATTCCTCAGCATCAGGACTTTCTAATGGTCTCTTGCTCAAGTAGTTCTCATCATTAATTGCCTCATCCTCTTCCATATCTCCTTCTTCTTCCAGTGGGACCTGCATGGCCTCTGCAGATGTACCTCCATCTGTAGGAACCTGCTCCTCTTCCTCTTCTGTAACAAAGAACATTTAGAAAAGCATTAGGATAACTGAAACATGTTTTACAGAAGCAAACAAGCACCAGAGCAAATATTCATGTGCAGCTCAACCCAGAAGAGACAACTGGCCACCTAAGGGATTTTTAGTGGAAGGAACATGCTTGGAAGGAACATGTGGCACCTCCTGTCTCACATCAGCCACTGCTGGAACTCTGTTGTTTCCAGAGTTGTTTATTTTATCTAATCTAAAAGTTCTTCCCCTGACTAGCTGAGGTCCTCTCAGTAAGTCAGCCCCAGGCACACTGCCCACCCCTGGGATGGCATTATCTTTTTATACTATAAACATTATTTACAATTATCTTCCAATACCTATCACTTATATTGTACAGTCTGGTTCTACCCTAAACCAATCTAAAAATGCCAACATCACCTAAAAGATGGATGCTAGGAAGAAGGAGAAAGAAGGACAAAACATGCCCAGATTCCTCTATCTTGACCCTAGGACCTTATTCTAAAAAATCTTAACATTCTACTTTTTCATCTTTTGATAAACTAACTTATACTCTACTTATTTTTTACGGCTTGTAACTCTTCATGCAAAGGTGGTAATTTTTCCCAGGGGCTAAAATCAAAGGCACAGGGGTTTTGGGCTCTGTGCCAGGGCTTCTGAGCCCCCTGCCAGGGTCTCAAGCCATCCAGGGTATCTAAAGGTATGTCCTGGGTTCCCACATAATAACTTCTTCATTCATTTTCAAATGAAGGGAAAGAGGTTGAAGCATTTTTTGCTGTAACATAGTGTCAAAGCAAAGTGTCAAGGTAAAATTAACCAGAACTGTCTTTCTTGCCTATGTATCACACAATTTTGATTGCAGATTAACTAGTAGGAAAACATCTTCCTAAACCTAGTTTATTCTTCTTAAAGCAGCACAGATTAAGGCAGAGGACTAAGGCCCATTCAACCTTCCAGGTTCTGTCTGTGATGCCATCTTGGGAGATGCTGCAGGTGGACATTATCTGTTATGACTGTATGGGAACACCCCAGCATGGCGTGTGTGTGCTGGTTTGGATCAGGAACATGCCTTTGAAATGCATTTCCCCATCATCTTCCTTACTGCTGTGTTGTTTGCAATGTGGGACAATCCTGGAGTGCACATGCAGGCTTCCTGCAGCAGTGAAACCAAAGTGAAGGAGGAATCCACTTAACACACTCCAGAGCAAGTGGGCATTTGGGCTGTGAGACCAAAAACAGCTTCTGAAAACAGGATAAACCTGAAATCTACATAGTGCAGACATCAGACATCAACTATTCCAAACCAGTGTGGATACCACCTGTGTGATTGCTCTGTTTTTTTGTTTAATAACAATTAATTTTTTTCCCCTACATACAACACCATCTTCAGAACCACACGTGACACTATGGTGCAGAGAAAGGAGAAAATTTACTTGAGATTTCCCAACAAATCCACAGTAAATTTAAGAGAACCTCTGATCTCCACAACCACAGCCAAGCACTTTATCCTCTTGGATACACTTCCTCACTTTCAAAATGGAATTATCCGAGCAGGAAAAAGGATTCTTAGTCCTGAATAAGAATGTCTACACAGGCATTAACCTGACACATTTGTATTTGCAGTAATTACATCATTACACCTCTGCTGGTTGACATTCCTACACAGAAAACCTCATTTCACTTTACCCCAAGTTTGTGTTTACCCACCTGCAAAAACTCAAGACATTTTGTTTAGCAGGGTTTCTGAGGAAAGATATCCAATGCCCCAAGATTCTCACATGAAATATGTAGTAAAAAACATTTATGAGGACAGTGGCTAAAACCCAGCTTCTTAATGAGTGGGTGGCTTTAACAAAGAAAGCAGCAATAAACTTTAAACATTCCACTAAACACTATTTAAAACTCAGTAAGGCAGCATCTTTCTGAAACATCTCTTTTCAAGGAGTTTATTTCCAGGTTTTCTGCGCTGGTGTTTCTCTACAGCAGTGTGTCAATGCTCTGATTTAGGAGAGTTGAGTCAAGAGCCCTGGGCTGCAGCACAAATCTTGCCAGCATCACAAATTAAGTAAAATGAGCTAGCAAGTCTGGCTTTCGCCGGGGCCCAGAGGATTTACAGCAGCCAGCCCAGAGAGGAGACTTTGCCTGAGGATAAAGTCTTAGCCTTCCGTGAAAAACAGAAATGTTAGGGAGTTAGGTTTTGCCTGGCTGGGCACTGACATTAAATTTTTTAAACTGCAAAGTTAGACTATAACTGAGAAATCACTGTGGACTGAGCCTGCACCTGCTATGGGGGAAAAAAAATCTGCTTCCCCATCATGGAAGTAATTTCAATCTCTGTTTAAGCTGCTGCAGAAATCAGCTGCCTTCACCCGCTCAGAAGGTTGTGGGGATGAAGAATCAGCATTCATCAGATGTCACACAGCACTGGTTGCTACTGAGCAATTCCCTCCCAATCCCATTCCACCTCCTTCAGCACTGAGAGTTTGTTTGCGTTTAAAAGTAGGAGATAAAATTTAAAACAAACATCATACTTTAAAATTGGGATTTAGAGAAATCTTCTGCTTCAGCCACAGGATGAAAAGTGTAGCCAAATTAAAATATTAGGAAAGATAAGGTTTGATGATACAGGCTTCAGAGATAGGAACATTAACCATTTTAATACAAGAAACATGGGGATAAAAAGAGTCAATAAAGTGGAAAATAAACCACTGCAACAGTAAAAAATTTACATTTACTAGAAAAATCAGAACATTTATTTGCTAAGGATTTCTGCCTAGTGTCCATTTAAACAGCCCCTCTCTTACACTGTATCTCATGGAAAGGCACTGCAATATTTCATATTTTTGTAACTCCTTCCCATCCCAAGGTGCTTCTCATGTTTTACCTACTCAGGATTGCAGAATACCAGCAGCTGCTGGATCAAAGGCAAAAAAACAATTTCAGGGGAGCTTTGGCGAACAGGGACCAGAGTTCTGTACAATAAAAAAAGAGCAATGCTTATTTTTTTTCTAATAAGGCCAAGCAAAGTTTGCAGCAGGCCCACGAAGTTTCTGTGATCTTGTGTGGAGGTGCCAGGGAAGGGCAGAAAGGTTAAAGTGCAGTTTGTAGAGGTGAGACCAGAAATCGGGGTGTCTTGGCTCCAGCTTTCATGCACATTCCTGCAAGCCACAAAGACAACTTAGTAAGGAAGCAGAAGCATTACCATCCCTTTTATATGCACTTGGATTCCCCAAAACATCTGGAAAAAATTGCCTGGGTCAGTCCTGAACAATCCAGGGACTAAGGAAGTTCATGAGCACTTAACTACTGACACACATTCACCACTTTTCAGACATGCTCAGATGACAATCTGGAATCCTATCGTGGTCAAATGAAATCCAAATTTCTCTTGGAACAAGGCCACAGTCTGATCCTTAGCAAGGACTGGTTTTCTGCCAGGCAGTGGCTTTCAAACCTGAGCCACCACAGCTGTGGCAGAAAACAATGAAGCACTTTTTTTTTTTTTTTTGGAGGTGGGGTGGGGGGATAGTTAATTAGAGAAAGTGAAATTTCTATCTCGAGTTCAAGACCTACAGCTCTTTTTCCTCCCAAAGGATTCACACCAGAGCAGGAACTAAATATGGAAAAACATCAGCTTTTAAGTGTTTGCTGCCTGACTTGGTGATGAGCATTTACAACCACGCAGCCACTTCCTCACCTCTGTCCATCTCATTTGCCACCCAGCACTCCTGGATGTGCCACCCTTTGTGCACAGGATTGCTTTTTAACTCCCTTTACTGCCATCTCTCCCTATCTCTGGCCACCTTATTAATGATCCAGCCCGAGTTAGCATCTATAGGTCAAATGGATATCACCTCAGCCATCTGCCCTCATAACTCTCCCCTGTAATGAAAGGAGACTGGAGCTGTTTGGGAGGTTTCTCAAGATAACAGACACATTTTTTTTTGGTCGTTAGAGAAGTCACTGCTGGATCAATATTAATGCTCACATTACTAAAGCTATAGAGAGCAATTGTTTATTATGTCAGGAGGCCCCCTGTGCAGAGCCTGGGTTACAGGAGGGATGAGTTCAGCCATCATAGCACTGAATTTGTCCATCACTGAAATAAAACAAGCTGAGAGCTGTCAGCATGCTGCCTATGAGAAATCTGGTTAGAAAGGCAGCATTCCTTACTTGAGAATATTAGGCTGTGCTAGGGAAGTGATGGAATCACCATCCCTGGAATTGTCAAAAAAACATGTGGATATGTCACTTGGGGACGTGGGTTTCGTGGTGACTTGGCAGTGTTGGGTTAATGGACTTGATGATCTCAGAGGGCTTTTCCAACCCAAATGATTCAAAGGGTAACAACAGCATCTGTGTCCATGTCAGAAGGTAAATTCACTTTCATGAAAGGGTAATTTTGAAGTTAGGGGAGGAAGGAATCCACTCCTCTCTTGACACAGGTCTGCAGAGTGATTTGGGGCAGGCACTTCACATCCTGCTGCTTTCCCATTTGACAAATGATGATAATTTCATCTCACAGAGATGCTGTAAAAGCTGAACTTGATAAATGCACAGCACCTCATGATTTCTGGACAGAAAGCATCAGAATCCCACATGCAAACCATGGGGATCTGTCACCACTTCAAATGCTGGAAAATTTCTTCAGGTGAACAGTTCAGGTAAGAAACTGAAACTCCTGCACCTTTTTTAAGGAAAAACCAGTAAAGAAGCTCACACTCTGTTTTTTGGTACATCATGTTCCTGTAGCACAGCAGGGACCCCAGACCAAAGGGTTATTGAATATATACCTTCTTAATTTGGCCACAGCTCAGTTTCAGGACAGCAACACTCAACACTCCAGTAATGAATTTCCAGCTTTACAAAAACTGAGGAACTATTTGTCCCTGAAATGGACACAAGGGTACAAAGGAACAGAAATTCTGCCTTTTTGCAGAAAAAGAAGTGCAATCACCTGTACCACATTATCATGCTCACCTGGCTGCCTTGTCAGAGGAGGCAGCACAACTGGTCAGATAAAAGTAAAAGCACAAAAAATAGATGCAAAGCTCATCTGATTGAGTAGAAATGCACCTATGTGTGGGCATTCTTCAAGCAAGAAAATCAATCATATATAAATACATCTGCAAAATTAAAATTGTCATCATCTTGGTCATCACCTGACTTTCTACTTGGTAGCTTTAGTGAGAAAACTTTAGCATTGACAGCTAGATGGGTGTTCTAGAGAACATGGCACAGATTGGAACAGACAAAATCTCTGCTCAGCTCCTGACCCTGCCAAAAACTCACCCTGTCTGTTGGCTGGCATTTAATTTAAGTAAAGTTCCAGTCTCTCTCCTGAAAACTAGATTAACATTTTGCTCTGTCACAGGGTGGTGACAGGATAAAACCATCTGGGTGAGACACGCAGATTTAAGAATAAATGAATATTTCTTATGTACAAGATGAAGCAGAGTCATGCTAACCTGAAGCTGGACACCACTTGCTGAAGAAAGAGTATCTTGATTTTAGTAACAGCAGCTCTTACCTCCAATGCTGCATCTAATGTATTAATTGCACAAAGCTCTGGGAGGTAACAGTTCCTGTGGAAGCCAACTCTTGTTATTATAATAATGTAAAATTTAGGCATTTGGCATTTGATAGTAACTGCAGTATGGCAGATAAATAGGATCAACTATCAGAGTAAACCCATTAAGGATACAATTCTCAAAAAGCAGACGTTTCCATGCAACTCATACATGCCTATTTTCAACTATTAAATTTCTTCCATAATCCTTTTCTTTTTAAAGAGAACTTGAACATTTGCTTTTCTAAGAGAATGCAAAATGACCAAATAAGATCTGTCAGTAGATCACAGAATCCTTTCACACATAGTTCTGTTCAGATCAGCCTCTTTGCCACTGCATGGTACCAAGTACCTGAGAACAGGAGTTGGAAGCATCAGGGTTTTTAAGGAAAATTAGGATTTGGGAAAGGAAGTGATCTGGCAGTGCCTGCACTAAAATCTTCAATTAATCTTTGTTTCCAAGCATCCTCCTTAGGACCACATGGATCTCAAGGCTGATGTTTTTATACACAGCCAGCTCAGCCTCTCAAATGCAAGGAAGGAAGGGATTGTTCCCACCCAACATATGAAACATTTTAGTGAGAAAAAAATAGAAAATAACTTCCTGCAGACTTCCAGAATAATTTTCGTTCTGTCTAGTTAAAGCATGAGATGAAACCAAAGACAAGTTTTTGGAAATTTTTAAGTCATTAAGTCAAGAGCTTACATCCCTATCATATCCTAATAAGCAGGAGCTTTTGATTTCTGTTAAAATTGAAGTCTTTTTCTTGTGCCATGATATGTTTTATCTCCTTAACTTGTAATAACAATGGCCTTTTCCCAAAACAAACAGAAAGTGTGCTTGTAGTCCATAAAGGAAATTAATGGAAGAAGGACAAAATTCAATCCTGATATCCTACAGGCCAATATCCTGATACCTTAATGCAAAATGAACACACTGAGATACCTGTGACACATGTGGGGCTTAGAATACTGGATTTTATACAGATGCTTGTGTATATACTACATAAATATATAATTATATATATAATTTTTCTGCTGTATGAACATAACTGATCAATGACATGACCTGTTTACCAGACAATAAAACAAAAGATTTCTCCTTTACTTTATAAAGATCAACCAACCTATGACCAAACCCTGACATCTACCAGTTGATAATTCCTATGGGAAGAGAGCTGGGAAGAGAGCACCACCAAGGAGTTCATCTTCCATGTGTCTCAGATTTTTCCACTGACACTGTCAGCAAGTTCATTGCAGTGCCTTCTCAGTATGTTATCAAATGCAAAAACCACCAATAAAAAGAAAGGTGGAAAAAAGGTATGGGAAGTGATTTTGCAAAAACAACTGAAACACTGTAAGGAAGACATGGAAGGTGCTTAAAGTTAAACATCTCAGCTTGTTAATCACACTGAAAAATGCTGCCCCAAATGGCTGGGTGGTGCCTTCAGCCCTTACTATTATAGCCAGCACTGAACTTCAAGGTGCTCATCAGGAGTAAGGCTTGGTGTATATATATTTATCCATCACTCCAGAATCCCTTATTAACCTGTCCAAGAAGCTGCAAGAGGTCAACAAACCACCCCTCCATTCCTAATGACATAATACATCTAACCATCTGGAAATACGGATTCTGGACTCTGGATTCTGGTTCTGGACTCAAAAATCTCCAGATTGATTCAGTTACCTCTCCATCCTCTCCATCTTGGTATGAAATCATTGGAGAATTGAACTATTGCACACCAGTAAAAGAAGAAAGTATTGATAGTTTGCCAGAAACAAACCTGTAGTTCTACATTTTATATGGAAACTGTCCCACCCTTTCTTTTGTCCTGGTTCAAGCATCCGTGCAGGAGAATGAGGAACTAATTGAGGCTAAAATAAGGAAGATTATCTGCTAGTTTGGGCTGAAAGTGACCTAATGGGATAACTCAAATGGAAATATATCTGAAGATGGAATAAAAAAAAACCAACCCAAAGATAAAGTATTTTCATGTCCAGCTGGCAAAGTAAAAAACCCACCTCAGGATCACACAAGTGTAAGGGAGTGGGAAAAAAGAGGGAAGTTGTGAAGAGCATCACTCTGAGCATCAGATCTTGGCTTAGGATATCATGTGAGATTTTGGCTTCCAGTGCTGCTTTAGGATACCAGATGCAATGAGAGTAACACTTCTAGGTAGTTGCTAGTGGCTGCCCTCATTCTAATATTTTTTTAAAATATGGAATTTTATGAAGCCAAGTTACACAGGATTCTTAAAATGACACAGCCAGTTCCCTGCTGAAGACAGAAAAACAGAGTTGGCAGATTGTTATCTGCTACACCCACAATCTCTCTCTGACCTGACAAAATATTAGTCCAGAATTTGTGCTGCTACAGCAAGCAAAAACATGTTTCTGTCTAAATACAACAAGGGAGACTTCATTTTTGCTTTGACTTTTAAGCAGTGGCTCAACATTTTTGTAGCTCAGGCACATGTGCATGAACACACAGCAGTGCTGGGCTAATGGGTCTGAAGAGCAGAAAAAACCCCAGAAGCATCTTTAGGAAGTGATGGAATGAGAAATGTGTGAGATCAGCCAGCTCCCTGTCAGCAGGGCAGCCTTGGCTCAGCCACTTCAGTGTTGCTCTGAATTATTTGGGATTGAGTGTCTCCCCTGAACTCGGCAGAGTGTAATGTGAAAACCACTGCAGCTAGACCAAAACACAGAGCCACGGACAGAAAACCTCTACAACTAAATCTGGTTTCATCTCCATGCTTTTTGTTTCACTTTTAACTCCCTCTGGGGTGTATGATCCTTAACAGCATCGAGAACTTGTCCCGAAGTATGCATGCAGGCACAGGGGTTTTCTCTTTAAAGGAACATTTTGACTTCTAAAAAATAAAATTATTAGCAAAGACAAGGTAATTAGGCAATGACAATTCATAGAGTACAACCAATCAATAACAGAGTACATTAGCAAGACTGACAGAGGTGTGAAGCCCATACATTATAAATGGCTCTGTACTGACCTGTAAAAATGCAGCGTTTCCCTAACATTCGGCACAATAAAAAAACTAAAATGCTATATAAGCAAGCCAACCTGAAATGACACCTAGTATTATAAATGGCCTAATCTATATGTTAATACTGTTGTATCACATAACTGCAGCAAGACTAAGATAACAATATGACTTTGGGGTTTCTATGGCTACATCCTGGGCTAACGTGCCTGAAAGGGCTTGCTGCTGACACCACACAAGCTTTCTGAGTGCTTCTCTTTGGTTATTTATGATATGATTTATGATAACGACAACATCTCCTATTTTCTCCCCTCGTCAGATACAATAAATTGCCATCGTTAATCACCGGTCTTGCTTCAGCTATGATTACAATAGTATAATAGGGCCTAGCTATGGTAATACTGTGTATTAAGGTGTTTTTTCCCCCCCTTTAAAGAAATATGCACAAGTAGATCTTTGTAGCCGATGTCAGTACCTGTAGTATTTTAATAATCTTCCCAGGAGTATTCCCGGATGAGAATTTCTGTTACAACTGAGATTCAGCACCAGTCCTCTTGCAAAGATCAAATTTACCATCTAAAGACTCAAAATCCACATTGTATTATCTCTACCTAGTAATTCTCAAATATAATATGAGGGGTTTATATGTATTTTTTTTGAGAAAAGGAAAGCAGACCATCAGTCTTTTCACTTTGCACCTCTGTATCTAATCTTCCTGGCTGAGCTTTCCAAACCAGCTTTTCAAGTATCACAAATCTTACTAAAAACAAAAACACTGAACCTATATAAACATCTGGAAAGATTTTTACAGTGCTTTTCCTTTTCTATACTATGGTCTTGTATAAGAAAATATACTGTTCTACCTTCAATAAAATCCTAGGTTGAAAATCCCTAGGCTTTTACAAATATTTTAGGAAGCAACTATTTGTACCTCCTGGCAAAGGAACAGACTAGGTATTTATTGCACTGGGGTACCTGTACTTCTTCCATATTAATAATTTTTACCTGGCATTGCAGAATTTTAGTACTTCACAGATTTGCAACCTACATGTATATTTGGGTACTTGGATTCAGCAGTGTGAAAATAGAGTGATTATTTAATGTTCAATACTGTCAATTATTTAATAAAGAACTCCAGAAACAGGAAGGCATAACTATGTCCCATAGACATCATGTATTTCTTTCACTGTATTACTTCAAATCCCACTCTTTCTCCCCAGAAGTTCAAAATTTAACCCCCAAAAGTTTGGGGTTTTTTTGTGTAATGCACCTGAGAGCAGAAATATGGTTTAAAGCCCAGGTGTTAGAATTGAAGAGTCACATTTCTCATCCTCAAGTGCTCCACAGACAGCAAGAGGCAGACATGATGGCACAATGGGCTATTTTACATCGTACTAATAAGCACATTTGTATTTATATTGCTGCTAAAAATAGCTAGGGTGTCCTTCAACCCAGAGTGACCCAACTTGTTACTGGTTTTGTGGCAAAGGTAGGGGAGATGGGAGGGGAGATCATGGCAATTCTGATTAGTACAGGGGAGATGTGTGGCATGGAGGAAATGGCAACATGAAGACAGTGGTCTCCTACTACATGATGAGCTCATCTCCAAGTTCGCAGGATAAACACAGACACTGCCAGGTGGGGCACAAAATCCACATGGAGAGAGAATTCCTCTGGCAGACAAGGTCTGTGATCAGCTACAATTACCTGTGTCTGCCTTCGAATTGCTTCACTCCCTCAGAAGTAGACCTGGGCTACTGTGGGTCTTAATCTCTCATATTCTTATTCACATGAGGGAGTTTTTGCAAAAATGCATTCCCAGAAGGAAATCTTGGCTCAACTCAGCTTAAAGACCATCACTCTGGCTATGCAGGACAAAGATGCAATTTTGCTGTCATAAAAAAGGCTCTGAGTGTTTAAATCACCTTCAAATAACTTTTTAGTTCAACAACTCATTTGGCCATTAATTGCCTTTCCTCTCCTCCTCCTCTTGTGCATCACTTGCAATTGCAAGGGCATGTTTGAATCCCAATGATAAGCTGCTCAGGGCAAGAACCGTATCTGTGTTTTCCAAAGTGCTTTGGTTACTTCTGGCACTATAAGAAAAACAAACAGAGCACGTATTTAAGAGACACTTCCATCCACCTTTTTGTCTTCATTGGGTAAGAAAGGGAAATTCAGTATTTTTGCAACGATTCAAAAATAATTTCTAAAAAAGAGAAAGACTGGGATAGGGAGAAGTTTATTTTCAATAGATAAATTGTGAGGTATAAAAAAATCCAACCAGGCCATGTGCTCTAGAATAAATTGAAAAAGCTCTGTCTACCCTGTTAGGTGAAATCCTGATCTGTGGTATTGATCCATAGTGGCACAAATTAAGAGAAGTCACTGAAATTTAATTAAAAATAAATAAATTAAAAAGCCCTGCAATTGACTGGAAAACTCTCACTAATATAAACAGAATTACTTAAGAGTAAAAAAAAAAAAAAAAGGCACACGTTCACTCTCTCCCTTAATAAATGTATACACACCATACCCAGAAGTGTACACCAAATCTTCCAGCTGCTGGGAATATTTCAGATGTTGGGAACCCATTACTTTAATGATACCAGCAGCAATCACGAATGCTTTTGCCATGCAGAGCAATGAGCTTATATTCACAGCTGCTAACTCAGAAACACAACTGCAGTTACAGCTTCCAACTCTGTCTAAAGAGCATCCAGGAAGATGTGCTGAGCACACTTATCCCAGGACATCAGTGCTCAGAACCGGCTCTGGTGTGTCCTGGTACATCTATGAACCTCCCCCTCCTCTGCTGGGATGAATTCTGAGCCACAATACGAATCCCATAACAAATACAATCTTCTTGATCTAGCAGAGAAGGAAATCACTGATGATAAGGTTTTAATAAAGCTTGACAAGCCTCAAAATTAAATTTGCTGGGAAGGGTTCACCCCCGAAACAGATACTTTCAAGCGGTCTTCACGAAAGAAGCCACGGAGACTTAAAGAGAGGAAAATGTTTACTTTAAGAGGTTTTTTTTCTTACAGCTACAAATCCAATTAGTGACTCTCTTTGTCTTCCAGCTTCTCTGCTTCATTCTGTACAGGAGCACATGTGTGTGCAGGCTCTCCCTGTAACCCTGCCCTGCAGAAGGTGCCCATAGGCAGAGAGAAAACTAATCAGGGCAGTGCGATCACCTAGCCAGCAGCACTTCCCGGCGACACTCCACAGCCATCTGAAACCGGATCGGGCACGGAGGGTTCAAAATGTTGCTGTCAGCACCACTGGGAAAAAGTGCTCTGAGAGCATGGGGTGACTGTGCTGAGCAATAATTCTGTGGGCAGCTTCCCACTCCGGCAAGGAGCCCGATTCAGGAGCGTAGGAAAATTTAAACCACATCCAATTTAAAACCTCTGTTTTTTTTTTTTTTTCTGGTGACCTTATAATTTTTCAGGGACAGCTGCCAAAATCTATTGCTTCTTTCCTTAGGACCTCATGGATCACAGTAACATCTTCAAATAAATCTCACTTCCAAGAGAGCGCAGAGGCTGAAAACACAGCACAGGAGTCAGATGCTCTCACTGTACAAGAGTTTTTTTGGGGAGGCACCTGGAAAGACCTCGTGGGACACAGCACAATCCTGCACTTCTGAAGTGGCTGCTGCCAAACCTTTTAGGAAAATTAAGCCAAGAAAAAAGCAGTGAAAAACATCAGAGCAAAAAATGAAAGGGAGATTCAGAGATATGAGAGTCCTGCATTTGCAAAAGTAGAGCTGGGCACGGATGTGAAATGACTGTGATACACTTCTCATGGTGCCACTTGCAAAGGACACACAGCAAGAGAGGACACCCTTTTACAAGAGTATGCACTGAGAGAACAAGGGGGAAAGACTTCAAACTGACAGAGAGCAGGTTTGGATTGGATATTGGGTAGAAAGTGTTTACTCTGAGGGTGGGAAGGCTCTGGCCACAGGTTGCCCAAGAAGTTGATGCCCCATCCCTGGAAGTGTCCAAGGCCAGGTTGGATGGGGCTTGGAGCAACCTGAGATAGTGGAAGGTGTCCTTGCCCATGGCAGGGGAGGGCACAAGAGGAACTTCAGGGTCCCTTCCAACCCAAAAAATTCTCAGATTCTATGACTTCTGTGGAAGCATTAAGCAATTATTAGAGTATTGTCTGTGTTTAGAAATATTCCAACCCATTTTTTAAAATAAGAACTCACATCTCTGACAAGAACCTCAAGGCCCACACTGTGTGATGCTGCAGTTTAAATTCAGCTCCCTCTTTAGGCTGCAGCCTTCATTTAGATGCAAGGGCCGCCCCTGTGCTCCCAATGACCTTGGTAAAATTCTTAAAACAAAACAAAAACAAAACAGAAAAAAACACACTAAAAAACCTTCAGGACCTCAGGTTCTAAAGCTATTTTAGAATTAGCTTTGAATAATTGTCCCACAATAGGAGTTTTCTTGATTAATTGCTTAAGATAAGGCCTCCTTTTCCTTGCTGGCCTCCAGTGACTCCCTCCACTTCCCATAATCACTTTTGTCTCAGTCTCCTGTTCACTGGGAACAGCTAAGAGAAAAATCAGAGATACACCAACTCCATTACCTGAGGATTAGCCAGGAGATAACCCTATGTATTCCATTACTGACCATTATTTGAGTAATTATTCAATCAAGTTTAGACCATGTGAAAGATGCACTAATTGTTTTGCAGAGCTTGCCCAAGCTGTTTATCTAAGGGATGCAACTTGTGTCCTTTAACAAAACAAAAATGATGTGCTGATTGCAAAGGAAAATGAGAAGTGGCTTTGTATTGAGCTCTGTATCCTAATTAGGCTTAACCAGGAGTTAAGGATCTATTTTGATCAAGTTTCTGCACGAGCTGGATTGGGTACATACTTGATTACAGAAATACTGCAGGATATTGCTTTTCCATCTGAATTATTTAAAAAAATGGTACATGGCCATTATTTTTCTAGCAGTTTATGAGATAAGCATCCTGAATATAGGGAAAACAGGGATAGTGGAGAAACAAACAAGCCAGTAACCAGCAGGCTTAATTTAAACAAGAAACTTGTGCACACATCAGTACCAGAGTCAGAGAGCTTGATACTCTGATTTGAACTGAATTAATGCCTTTTAGCTAAGTAATATTTTTCTTGGACACACAGAAGGAATGAAAAAAATCCAACGAAAACAAATTTAGTGAAGGAATTGGCTTCAGTAGGCAGTTTTACGTAACATTAACTTTCCACTCAGACATAAAAAAATACAAAACCCCTTCATTTCAGAGTTGTTGGATTCCCGTGTAACCTTCCCGTTTCACGGCCCTCAGGCTGGTTCACTACCAGGTGACTCCCTGCTGAGAGGGAACTGCAATTCCCAGGGACACCAGCTGATGATCCACAAAGACCCCAAAGAAGGCACAGACTGAAAACAACTTCTTCATTTCGAGATACAAAACCTCCCTTACTGGTGAAACCTCGCAAAAGCCTTTGCGGCTGCTGCAGTTCATCTGTAACTTTATTTGCTCTGCTGCTTGCTGCCGCTCTTTCTAACCCCCTGTTCCATAAACTCCTTTACCACCTCTGTCTTTGTGAGTTTTGGAGGGTGGAGGGGAGATTTATCTTCAGGAGTGAGCACAAACTGTTGGTATTCTGGGATTGAGGCAGAACGAAGCGCGCTCAGCCGTGGCAGTGGAGCTCCTTCCAAGGCAGGATTAAAGGCAGCGGTGGGGAAGCTCGAGTTTTAATGGATAAATTGTGGCAGAATACGCTCAGCCAAACATCTCTGCTGATGAAGGGCACTCGGAATTGGGTGGGGAGGGGATTATCATCCTGCTGTGCCCTGTCATTTTTGAGAACACCCTTCTCTTAATTTAGTTACTTGCCAAACAGTGAGCAGCAGTTTGACCCAAATCCTATTAGCCACAACAATCTGTCGTTCCCTCCTCTCCCCAAAATGGAATATGCTCTGGGATGCGTTACAGAGAAATAAATTGAAATGAAGGAGGTTTTCCCCATTAATTTCTCCCACTTCCCAATCCAAGCTGTAAGTTCATGGGACAGGGACTTGAATTAGATTTAGATTCACCCACACTGCTGCCTGGATAAATGGGGAACAGAAAAACATTGATGTTTTTCTTTCACATTTCTTTTTTTTTCTTTTTGTTCTGACTTTCTGTTTTCTTTCATCCTTGCATTTTTCTCTTTTCCATCTCTTCATTGCAGGTGTCCCTGCCTGTGGCAGGGGGTTGGAACTAGACAATCTTTAAGATCCCTTCCAACCCAAACCATTCCAGGATTCTATAATTTTAAAATTCATTAAATTCTCCTCCAAAAACCAACAAAATTACATGTTTTCTGTATTATAGAATTTTTCTGCTTTTTCCTCTCCTTCACTCTGAGCTTTCCTGAGCTTTCTCTTTGTCTAGCATTTAGCAGGAAGATAAAATCTAGAAGAGGGAATAAGACATTTGCTTTTCATGACACTCAGGATATTTTCATGAAGGAGACTGACGGCCAAAGGCCAGACTGAAGCAAAATTCAAAGGACAAAACACTCAAAAAGCCCATGAAACATGGAACTACAAGAAGCAGTAAGAGGAGGTAAAGAAGAGTTACACTAAATAAACAAAATAAGGAGGATGGGACAAGCAGGTATGTTGTGGACACATGCTCAAAGTGGCTGTGGGACAAGTCAGAATGTAAATGGGCATCAATTGTTTGCTGGTTTGTTGTTTTCCATCACATGATGCTAAGTGCTGCAAGTTTTGGTGCTCAGGGTCTTGTTTTTGCAGAGTCTCTTCACTCCTGAGTTCTTCCATCTCACACCTGTCACTGTAGCTACTGGGGCTTCATCTCTTGTGCACATCCAGAAAAATAAAAAAAATGCCTGAGGATACTCCTAGATAAAAAGCTGCTTAGATGTGACATAGCTCAGCAATTATTAAAAAGTACAAGACTTATTCAGATCTCTGACTTTGCAGCATGGCACAGGATTCTTTTTCCAGCTGGGGTAGGAGATACATTTATTTCTCTTGAGGCATCTCTGACTCAGCAGAGATCACTCCTCAAGACACCTACTAAATTTTTAGTTTTCCTCTCTTTCAGGAGTAGAACTCTGATGATCATTTTGGGTCCCTTCCAACTCAGCATATTCTATGACACAACGATTATTTTTACACCATATTCTTCCCTAATAAAGTGGGAAATTGCAAACCCTTTCCTCTCTCCCTCCCACCATGAACTCTCACTGCTCCCAGTGGCAAGAAAGACAGAACTTCAGGTAATGCCTAGAAATTGCTCTCAAATACAAAATATCATTGAAATGTACAAAAGAAGACCTGCTACCACTTCTTCTGCAGGGAGAGCCTTCAATAAGGAATTTCAAATCAGAAACAGATCTGAATTTGTTTCAAGCTCTAAATAAAACTCTGGCAGACATCAGATTCCTGTATTTTGGAGTTTCTACTCCTCCATAATTTCTGGGCTACAGAAATATACCCAAAAGGTTGGTGTGCTCTGTGTACACCCAGGAACTCATTAATTCAATGAAAAATGACCTCCAGAACTGTGGGATGAAGTAACAAGAAAAAATGAGGCATTAGGAATAGGAATTTTAGGCATAGGAATTTTAACATGGTAACAACTTGCTTCCTTTGGCCACAATCTGCTACCACAGGATAAATATCTTGTATTCCAGCTAGTAAAGGTTTCCTACAAAAATTTAAGATTTACTAACATTACCTACTTAGATTTAAGATTTTACTTATCTGCACAGAAAGCTGTTTAAAAAACCTAGGTGCCTTACAGGGATAAAGAAATATAACCATGACAAGCAAAAACAAGGACACTGGCTTAATCCTCTAAGTAAGAAGGGTGTGTTGTCAGGACTTGCATCTGTGCCTTCTGTAAATTAAAAAGAAAAAAAAATGTCAGTGATGGTCAAAAGCATAAGGAACTGGGAGGAGAAAAGACAAGTTACAATTTTAGTCAGGATACCTGAGAAAATGTAAAGATATTATTTCCATTTCAATATGCTACAGAACCTCAACCGAGTATTACCCTTGACATACACCAGACATGTTGAATGACAGAGTGGCCAAAAATATCATTTATCATAAGCAATATGATTAACAAGCTCTCTGACTGCTCAAGAACAGCAGGTATTTAGGGACACAAGATATCCAATTCAGAATAAAATTCTAAATCCATTCTTACTCAGGAGTAAGATTTTTGCCAAGCTGCTGTTTGGGGAATTTTCTATTACCAGGACAACTTGCTCAGGGCATGGCCACATATTTTTACAGGCTCTTCACCTGAAAGAATTTGCACAGACAACCAAAATCACTGAACTGGTTTGGGTTGGAAGGGATCTTGAAAATTATCTTGTTCAAATCCCTCTGCCATGGGCAGGGACACATTCCACTACAACACAGGTCTCATCTTCAGAGGAAAAAACCAGCAGGGCTCAGAAATGACAAATACTGATGCATGGTCATTTTCACACAAAATACTGATGGCAGGGATGAAAATTCAAAGTCTAGGATGAGTTTGGAAATTTAATTCTGAACCTACCAGCTCACCTTTTACTTTAGAGAAGGTGTAATCAGGCTAATCAGACATTTTTAATATGGTCAGAAGAGGAAAGAGTCCATGTCTCTGGCTGCCTGGATTAGAGGAGACACCATGTTCATCTGCATTACGATCCTGCATTTCTCCTTAGGAGAGGGATGCTCCTCCTGCCACTAAAACTTTTGGTTTCTCCTGGCAGGAAGAGTAGTTTAATTCCTTATAATGCACTTATGGCTGATTTGGGAATGACCATCACTTTATGACTCATGCCCATCCAGAAAAGGTAAAATTTTTAATTTCAAAATAAATCACAGAAGGACTGCGAGATTTTAACCTTTGGTTTATGCACCACATCTTCTCCTCACCACCATCCCCGCTCAGTGCGGATTAGGATGGGGAGAGGGATGAATTATCTCTGGAGAACTATAAAAGATAGAATTGATTTTTGGTAAGAACTCCAAGGAAGTTCTTAATACCTCCTTATCTTTGTGAGTAATACAGCAAAGTTCCTCCGCTGAGTGAGCGCCTATCTTCGGAGCTATCCTCGCCAATGTTATCTCTACAGAAAAGCAGCTTTGAAGGACAGAAAATAATATGTGCTCCCCATTGGTTGCAAAGAAATTGTGTCAAAACTTGTAATACAGAGTTTAGGTTCTACACCAGGTATTTCCATAACTTAGGGGAATTCAACAAGTTCGCTGCTGTGACGCCGGCATGAGGCAGAGATAAGATTTGCCCAACTCGCGTTGTGAAATTTAATAACTGGGAAGCACTTCAGAGCACCTGCACACACCTAATGATGTGACATTGCCCAAACTCACTGACTTGCAGGTTAGTATTTTTATTAGAGTGTGAATTTGTGAAGCTTCTTTAAATAAAATGTAAAAATCCATCGTATTTAAGTATTTCTTGAAGAAAGGTAGCAAATTCTAGGTTTATACGAGGAAGCAATTTCGTCTTAGACTTGTAAGGAGGGATGGAAAAAACCAGACATTTTTGGATGCACAAACTATTTGCCATGACAGAGGCACATGTACAGAGGCTTTTTTCCTGACCACAATAATTTGTCTAAGAGATCCTACCTCCTCTTACAACCCGTCTGATCCTGGCTGCAACATCAACAAGTCAAATATTGGACTGTTCCACCCGTGATAATTTTGGGTAGACCCCTACAATTTCTGAGCTTTTAGGTCAAATGGTTGATTTTCTGAGAAAGTGAAGCCTTTGATTCAAAAGTTTCTAAGAGAGATTCATTGAAATGTGCATGGATCTCTGCACATCACCTCTCATCAGTCTGGGGTTATGCTTATGTATAATAATTTCCTTTTTATTTTCAGGCCTTGATAACTAGCAAGGAGAACACATACAGAAAGTGTCTTGCAGCCTTGCAGCTCCTCTAAAAACAATCCTCTACTGCAGCTGAACAGCCACTCCAAGAGAAAGAAGAACTTTTTGGTCATCTACCGAAGCCAGTCATTCTGTTCTTTGGATTCCCAGGATTTCTGCTATCTGATGGAATATTTAAGCGGAGACTTCATTCCCCCGGTGGAGCGCTGACGGCTCAGCCACTCCACTGCGGTGTTCAATGAGCTCTTGTGTTCTATTACAGAATAAATGCGATTTTCTGCCCAGCTGGAAAATGATACTTCTTCCTAGTGCAGAGATTTGTACCCCACTTTAACCCCTCTAAATAGGTCACAGTCACATTTTCACAATACTACCAATATATCCCTTCAGAAAATGCAAAAGCTTGGTGCTCCCAGGGCAAAGACTATCTAATGTTGAGTACTGCAGACTCTCTCCTTAGCAAAGAAAAATAAATCAAACTAAGGAACGTGTTGCATCTCTCTATAAACCCTCTCCTTGACTCGGTGGGTTGGAGGAGCCCTCCCATATCTCTCTGTCTCATCAGCTTTCCTATTTCAAGCAGATTTGAAGGCCCTGCTCTGCCAGTGACCAGCTTGGCAGTGCTTGACAAGTCAGCTCCATGCCTGAATCCCATCCTCTATCAAATGGGGATTATTGATATTTCCCCCAATTGCCTTGAGCTTTGTGTGTGTACCAAGAAGCCTTATTTATTCATTTGCCTGCTCCAAATAAAACAAGCTCTGTCAATCCTACCAGCACTACTCTACATGGTGCAAGTCTCCCAAAAATATGGAGTCAGGTCTAGTGAGATCACTTGAGAAAGCGAGAAGTGTGATTTGTGGCTTAATTTCTTCTTCATGCATGCTTTTCTTAGGCTGTTTTACCAGTCAAACGACAGTGGGATGTGATGATCTTAAAGGTCTATTCCAAAAGTAATAAGGCACTAGGTAATGTGCCCTTCAAAATCATATGTTGTTTTCAGCCACTGTGGTATAACCCTGTAGTAAGCTCAAAAAATCCAGGAGAGTTAAACCCTGCATGTGGACAGACTGAAACTTCAGTGCCAAAATACATTTGAGGTAAAATGAATCAAAATGTGGAGAAAGGAGATGCTCAGAATTGATTTTTCCAACAAGGCATTTACAGGCACTCCAAACACCATCTCCACTTCAAACATAAAATACTCATTGTGCTGATTTGTTACAGTAAGACTTGCTAAAGTATTTGATTCCACATTATCTGAAACTCTGAGTTATCCGAGGTCTCATCTTCTTAATGGAAGGGAATGTACAAAAGCAGAGCACTCACTTGAACACACAGTATATTATCTATACAAATTGGGACTCATTCAACAGACAAACTTAAAAACCAAATTATGGTTGACTATCAATTTGATACTCTGAAGGAGAAAGGCCCACTGAGAGCCTGATGGTTTTTAGAGCCTTTTAACAACACATCTTGGCACTACAAAACACCAGATCTTGACCATGTCCTAGAACACACTAGAAAGCTCCCATGAGAAGAAAATTTTTGCTAGTTGATTGTTGCAGCTGAGACCTTACCAAATATTAAGCAAATGCAGTGTTGTGGGCTAAGATATCAATATTAAAAAAATGTTTGTTGGCAGAACACCCCACTGCTGTGTCAAAAGCAGATTCCTGCTGAAGCAACAGGCTGGGTATCCTAAAGGAAATTTTGGAAGCAAAAAACTCAGGAACCCTGCCTGAGACACACTGATCCAGGAGACAGTGAATTTCAGCTTTCATCTTTGCTTCACTACAGCTACCTCTAAAACAAGCCATCTGCAAAATAAATTCGGATCCTTGCCTCAGTTTCTCCACTTTTAGAGGCTGGAGAAGCTACTTGAGAATGGTGAATTCAAAGTCAAACACAGAAACATAATTTGCCAAATACACCTGCAGAAATCCAAATTGCTTTTCCATTCAATGCCAGATGCTGGAGATGTCACTTTGTATTGAGATGTTTCTATGTGGTAATGAATATTATTTTTTAAAGCACCAGGAATTTTTGCCTTCAGCACAGATATTCTTGAACTCATACTTTCAGTGGCGCTTCATAGGATCTTTAAAGTGACCTTAAAGATCATCCAATTGCAATCCTCCTGCCATGGCAAGGGACACCTTCTGCTAGATCAGACTGCTGCAAGCCCCATCCAGCCTGGCCTTGAACACTTCCAGGGATGATGAGATCCACAACCTCCCTGGGCAACCTGTGCCAAGGCCTGACCACCCTCACAGTAAAGAATTTCTTCCTCATATCCACTCTAAATCTACCCTCCTGCAGCTCACAGCCATTCCCCCATGTCCTATCATTCCATGCACCTGTGAAAAGTCCCCCTCCACCCTTCCTGTAAGCCCCCTTTGTGAACATTTTGTGGTATTTTAGAAAAAAAGCCCAACAACCATCAGTAAATTAAGACCAAGTATGCCAGTTTTCAGCAGAAATAGTATTTTTGATTTTTTACTCAGAAAAAAAAACTTAATTTGCCAACTCCTTTAATTACAAATCATTAAAAGCTCTAACTTGCAATCAGAACTCTGCAACAAAAATAGTAGCCTCCACATCTCATTCTGCAGCTTTTCATCAGGGTTTGAGGCAGACTTTAGCTGTATAGCACCAGACACACCATGAACAACACAGCACAGTACAGTTCACCAAATAAAAATTCAAGTCCACAGTGCAGTGACAGATACTTGGATGCTACTGGGCAGTTCATGTTATAAACAGAGGCATTTCTCTTGAAAGTTCAATAAGGTTGAAAGCCAAAGCAGTGATATGGCATCAGGGATTTATCATCTAATAATAAAAGAGTGTTTGTTCCTCTGGATCTGCTCTGAACAAGTGGAGTCTCATGCTGAAAGAGCAGGTTCAGTAGGCATGCAGCTCTTCAATTGCACTCCTTATTGTATGCTTTATATTAAAGAAAGCAATTTAACTTTTGAGGACAAGAAAATTATCTTGAAACTGAAGTCCTGCCTAAGCTCAAGGCCAAGCTAGTAAAGAACATATACAATTATTAAAAGGTCTTCAATTATTAAGATAGCTGGAACACTTGCAACAGCTGTAATTCAGGGTGCCTACACATTTTAATTATATCCCCCAGTGTCAGCAGGTTATAGCTTTCCCTCTCTATCATGCTAAAATTTATCAGGTCTGGCCTGTCATAGCCTTTAGGGAAAAAAAAAGTTTAGGCCACATTGCTCACTCCTGCTCAAATCATGGGAAAGCAGAACAGAAGTGGAAGTAACTGCAGTTTTGCTGCCCCACTGGTGATGAAGCAGAGATAAAAACACTTGAGCACCCTCTCTTAATGGTGCTTTGGAGATTTTTGGTGAAAACTAGGTATGGTGTCACAGAATCCACTCATATTATTCCATAAAGTATAAAATAATGTGAGAATTTACATGACTGTCAAAGCAATGTGAAACAGAGAGGCACCATCATCCAAGAATCCTAGAATGGTTTGGGCTGGAAGGGATATCAAAGATCATCTTATTCCAACCCCTGCCAGGGACAGGGACACCTCTCATTGGACCAGGCTGCTCAGAGCCCCATCCAGCCTGGCCTTGGCTGAAGCTGTGCTGTGCCAGGTATACACCTAAATTAATTGGCTCCACTTCCATGAACAAACAAGGTCTCCTACTTTAAAAAGTCAAGGCTTTGGGATCTTTGCCTCGCTCCTTATCAAGCTAAAATGAATTCTCTCTATATATATTTCTTTAAATATTCAACAAATTTCAAGCAAAACCATCCCAAGACAGTGACAGGGATGTCTGTTAACTCTTGAAAGACTGGAGGAGCTCTGACAGAGGGGCTCAACTCTGATCTGCTGGTTCTGTATATCCTGCCAGAACAGAAAAACCAAACATGGTTCCTTCACACGACACACACTGATCAAAAGTTTACTGCTATTCTAAAATGCTCCTCTGGACTATAAAGTATAATGTAAATGTACATGTGAAGTATAATATTAGAAGTGAATAAAATTCAAGGAGACAAAAATCTCATATATGCACAAGTACCCACAAAACTACACTAAGCACTAAAGCAGATATTGGGATGTAAACACAACACCTTGCAAAACTAATATACTGTAGTTTTGTAGATCCAGATTTGCCAAATCAAGCTCCAGCAAATCACTGCTCAGTGCAGAACTTCATGCACCATCATTTCATGTTTGCAGAGTTAGGATAAGTCAAATATTAATGATATGGTGCACTTGAAAAAATAAATTGTGATGGTAACACCGTCATGCAATGACATGGGAGGATTCTATGTCCAGCCTCACCTGAACATTTTTGAGTTTAACAAGTGTAACCTCATATGTGTCAATGTTTAAAAGAAAGATGTAACATAGTGGTACCACTGAATTTATGATGGCTTTTATTAAAGAGGTATCTTGGAAACTCCAGCTAACAACAGAACTCCGTTGTGGTAGATGCTGTCCAGACTTAACCTGAAAAGCCCTCAGTCAGAACAGTTTACAAATCAAATATGGAAGACATACCTAAGCTGAAGGACAGGAAATATTACTGTAATAATACTGATTTATGGAGGAACTGACCTACCTAAGGTCACAAAGCAAGTGTGACCCCATCTCACAAATCCCAGTCCATTAACTGCAAACTGTTCTTTGTCTTCCTCCTGAGGTGAGGAGTTGGCACAGCAAGGAAAGCACAGCTCCAACAGTCTGTGCAGGATCCCAAAGGACTTTTTACATAAGGTACATTATCCTCCATGCTGGATTACAAAGGTTTATTCTCACACAATACTTAAGAACACAACTGTACTGTCCCTTCTACACTGTGTTCAGAAAATTTAGCATATACCATTGCCCTACCACCCTACAGCAAATTCTCTCTACATAATATTCTATTAATTTACAGGATATACTGCTGTACTAAGTACATTTTCAAAGTGTTACATCACATAAGCTGTTAAAATACCCACTTCACAGGTGAACAAACTGAGATTAAATGATACAAGAAGCCAGTTTGCTGGATCAGCTGAAGGCTTGACACAAATTCAAGCAGTTCTTGAAGTAAGATTCTATTCACAACAATAAACTTGCAAGATGTGCAGAGAAACCTGTTTAAAATTCATTTAACAGGTTCCACACAACAGAAAACAGTCACTGCAAAGCTAACAGTTCCAAGACCTTTAACTTACACTGGCTGAAGCTGATGTAGAACAGAAAACAGGTCATTTCTAGGCTAGTGCAGAAGCAGCTGCCCCTTCAGTGGCTCTGAACTCTCCAGGATGCTGATTAGAGTTTTTTAATGGTTTAAATACAATATTTGTATTAAAAATACACAATTCCAAGATACTCTAGGTCAGTTCTAGGAATTTAGGTAGAAGTTTAGTTATGGTTTCACTGGGAAGTTCTATATATTTAATCTGCTAGTGTAAATCACCATTATGGATGGTTAAACCATAAGCATCACAATGCCCTTTCAGCAGACAGAGTCAGAAAACACCCAGAGCCTGGCAGCTGGCAGGTGTCCTTGCTTATTTTTGCCTCAATCACCCTGAAAGAAAGCAAAAAGCTCCCATTCTGGGTTAGCACAGGTCCAATTAAGAACCTGTTTTAATTGAGTGGAAGCCAAGCCTTCCTCCAGGGCTATGGGCCTTGTATTCACTGACCAGAGGAATTTCTCCCTTGTGTAACTATTCAGGAAAGTTTCCTTGTGTGTACATAGGAGCTGGAGAGGCTCAGATGTCAAACCTTTATTTTAAAGCCACGTTTTTCTTTAAGATGATTTTAGGTACCTTTAAACTTTTAATTTAAAGCACTAAAACCAAATAAAAGGTCAACTCTTCAAACACGGCCCCTGTTAAACAAGAGCATTTATAGGGTTACAACTAAGGAAACAAGTGCATTTATAAGGCTGCAAGAGAAAAGCAACTTGAGCTTCTGCTAGAAGAGAAAGGGGTGGGAGGGAAGGGAGCATAAAGAAAGCTTCTGGCAGTTTTGCCTGACCTGCGTATTTTGACTTCTGATTTTTCTGCCTATCAAACGGTCACACACACAGACTCAACAAGTAACTCTCAACAGGGATTGAAATCTCTGCAGGAAAAAAGTCCTCAAAGTGCAGGCTTGTTATCCTGTGTCAGAGCAGCTCGACTAGAAGATGCTGACGTGAGGGAGAAGGACAGACCACCAGGGTTAGGAATCCACAGCAAGTAATGCCTCAACCTCCACTTCAGCTGCTCCCTAAACCAGGAAAGCACCAGGATATCCTTCCCGTTACCTGGAATAAACCCCATTTCATCCAGAGCTATTACAGAACAAAAAAAATACAAAAGCAGAGGCATTATTGCTGTAAAATCCACGAGGAGGAGTTTTTTTCCCCCTCCCGTGCCTGCAGCCTGGCGCCAGGGAACAAAACGCAGGTCCCAAGGACGGATGCTGTCAGAGACGATGCCATTGAGGACACACAGCCATGAATGCCTTCTCCTCTTACTGTAAGGAATGAGGGGTGGGTGGCTGCTGTTATTGTTTTCCCCCAATTCCATCCTCGAGCCTGTCATCGGGTACAGAAGCAGCCTTTATGCTGCAGTTGTACCATCCCGTTTCCTGGCTTCTGACAAGCTGAACAAAAACCAAGTACTAAACACATTTTATGCCTTGGAGTATCAAATGTTCTTTGCTATCAGTCGAAATGGAGCTCTGTTAATTTTCATTATTGCTTCATATGAAAATGTTAGCTCTATTCATATTCCATATTCAAGATGTTTAACCTGGGTTCACTGTATGAAAAGTCAATCATGTGTGCATAAATTCAATATATTTTCCCCATTTACTGCAGTACAATGAATATCTTACAGAGAGTGATGTTTGTGTCCTGATTCAAAAATATTATCTCTTTCTTTTGCCCAATTTATTTTGTATTTATTTGAGGTGAGGCAGGTATACTTGGGTTAAATAAGCTTTATCATAGCTCAGGGTTTATTATGTTTAGCACAAGAAAGAAATGTGGTGTAAGAGAAGGAAATAAAAAATCCATCTTCGAAATCACGCCAGCAAGTGGGAAGAAACACTTTTGCTGATAAACAGGAAATCTTTTATTTCTAAAGTTAACATTCTTAAGTAAAAAAACAAACACTTCAGCTAAATTTGTGGGTTTTAAAACAAACTGTGGCAAACATTAAGGGAACTAAATAGAAACCATCTTTCAGGATGGTAAAACAAGGACAACTGCAAACAGGAGGTATTAAACAAGCCACAACAACCAACACACACAGCAGCCAATTTTAACACCAGCTAAACATATCTGTGATCAAAACCTGGAAAAAAAACAAACTTAGAGAAATGCCAATCAAATTATTATGTAATAATATAAAGCCTTTACTATTATTTGTATTTCAGGAAGTTGCACATGCTCCAACCAGTGTCCAGTGTGCTCAATGTACCCCACAACCTCCAAAAAACATAAATTAAGAGAATCCTTGCTCCAGAAAATGAGGGACACAGTTCATGACTACAGAAAGTGAGGGTAGAAGGGTGAAAGAACAATTAATTGATGCAGCTCATCTCAAAAAAACAGCCAATATTGGTAAAATTTTGGCAGGGTTCTACTCTAGCTCTGCAAAATCAGTTTTGTGTTGCTCATGGGAATTTTCACATACTTCTCTAAATTAAAATAAAAAAGTAAAAGCAGAAAACATCACTCTTTGACTTTCTCCCTCTTCCCTCTTTCTTTCTGCAAGTTTTCTCAATAACTTAAATAAGAGATCTAAAGGGAGTTTTGCATCTCTGTGTCCTGTGCTGAAAGTGAAAGCTGGATTTCAGGCACTTTAATACAGAACTGTAAAGTTTCCTTCCAAAACAAAAAGGCAACTTTGATGTATTTTTTTTAACCAAAAAAAAAATCAACTACACACAGAGTTTCCTTTCATCAGTCTCTCTACTCTCTCAAGTTTTTTACCTGTTGGGAAAACAGACTGAGCCCAATTAGCAGATTAACACACAACATGCGGTGACAGCAAGGACTGCCCGTATCAGGCACAGGTTTCTTATGGGCAAGCATGTTTTTTTTTTCCAGGTAGAAATAAGATTTTTATAGTTAGTGAAATATAACATGTGCTAGGGGATAATAAGCACTGCTGAGTGATGTCCATTAGGCTGCTACCCACCAGTGCACCCACTCTGGGCATGCTGCTGTACAGCAGTGAGTACTGGGCAGACTGGGACGCTGGGGAGAGCAGGTAATGCGTGAAAAGTGCTTTGAAGGTGAAAAGCAAGAAGTGCTAAGCATTATATCTTATTTCAGCAGCTGATCAAGCTTATGATAAATGCAATGTATCTTAAAAAAAAAGGGCACACAGGTAAGGAAAATGCAGAAAGTCAGCTGTAATAGTTCTACTTGTAAAATACTCCACATGATAACACGCGTTGTAACCAACTCCTACTGTAGAGAAGGAATGCAAGCACCCAAACAAGAATAAAACTTTTCTTCAAAATACTGGGGTTGAGACAGCAGTTGTGTGTTTCTCTTAAGCATGGAGCATTTAAAGGAACTTAATATTCCTGCAAAGAGGTGATCTGGATGAAGCCCTGCTCTAATTTCTCTCTTCTATTTAGATTCATAAACCAACGCCAAAACGCCGACAACTAAATCAACGCCAATATTGGGCTATCAAATTATTTACCTTTGGTGGGGGGAGATAAAGAGTTTTAATGGAGTGAAAGCAAGGAAGAAAAACTCGACTTCAAAGCAAAAACTAATTATGTGTTTTACTAATTACATTTTAGAAAGATACACAGGGCATTACCAACGAACCCTGCAAAACTGAAAACACAACTGTGTCTCAGGCTGCCTTGGCCTGGAAAAGAGCTCCTGAGAATTACCAAGGGATTCCTGCTTCCCGCAAACACAGCGCCACTAATATTCTCCAGATTTGCTGGCCCTGCTACGAACCATCTCAAGAAAATGTTTACATTAAAGTCGGGTTCAGCGAGGAGGTCAGCTAACTTTAAGGCTTTAAGAAATCAGCAGCCGTCTTGTCTCCTGAGTAGTGCAGGGGGATGGGGAAACTTTTTTTTTTTTAAAAGAAAATAATTAACTTGCTACATGGACAAAACCTCAGTTTTTCAGCTTCTTTCATTTGCTGTCAGTGATGTGAAAGTTTTGGTGTTTTGTTTGGTTTTTTTCTCCTCCATCTTTAGGTGTCCATCACTAAACTGTCAGACACACGGTGTGATTGTTGGGGCTGTCCTGCACAGGGCCAGCAGTCGAACTCTGTGTTTCTTGTGGGTCCCTTCCAACTCAGGAACTATGATTCTATGATTTCCAAAGTTTCTGTGTGCTCTGAAGCTGCTTTTAGCCCAAGCCACACCTCACATTTTCGAACCCTAATGAAAACAACCGGCACTATCTCACGCAATTAGCTGCAATTTTTATCAGGTTTCTGACTTTCAAGCTGCACATGTACATCATGTAAACACGATAAGGAATTTATACTGTACGTATTCAGCTTTTATTCTTTAAAAATTGCTTTGATGAGCACTGATTGGCTGTCAGATGATTTTCCATTTCATTCTGTACCTCACAAGAATCAATACAATCTGGTTTTATTTGAGCCAGGCTGCTAAGCTTACCTCTTATTTGCATCTTGCTACTGATAAATGATAGCAATAAAAGTGTGGCATTCCACAGGAAGAAAGTGAGATTACACTTCATCTAATTGTTTAAAGTAGGAGAAACAGTATTCCCACTTGGAAATAAATGCCTTAAAGGCTTCCACTGGTGTAATTGTACTGCAAAGGTCTAACAGTTCTACGCTGAGCGAGAATGGCTGCAAATACAACAATAAAAAGTCAGTTTTTCCTGTTCTTTATTTTTTATAGCTATGTATACATGTAAACACATCAGAAAAACATTGCCTTGGTTAGAGGCTCTTATAAATAATCAAAACCCCTCGATGGTGGTTCTGCATAAGAGACTTTGTGTGCGCTGTTAAATGAAATCAGCTGCGCCTTGGCCAAGAGTACGAAGGCAACTGGTGATATTTGCTGCTCCCACAAAACATGTTTAGCAGATCAGGGTTATGCACAGAGTACAAAAATCCCAGAACCAGCTCCTAACAGCACACAAACACAGGAAAGGTAAATACCTGTGCCGTGTTCTGGTTCTGTCTCATTAACTTTAATTTATCTCTGTACTAAATGCAACTACTTCACCAAGTTAAAAAGCACAACCCTGTGAGAGCTACACAGGGAAAAAGTGAGGTAGAAATAGACAAGTAAAACCCAAATAAAAATAACTGGTTACAGAAATTATTTGATTTAGTTAAATGTCTGAGTTAGCACTGGGAATGGATGCAGAAAACTTTCAGAAGGGAATTGCTGCTGCCCATTTTTAACTTGGGAAGTCAGCCTTTCTGCAGGGTCTGACTCTTTCAAGCAGCTTCTTTTCCTGCTCAGTGAATCCCAAAATGATTTCCAAAGCCTTCACTCATTTTGACACAGAGGATACAGGAGACTGTTTAGACTCCTAATAAGCCCCGAGCCGTTAAAGCTGCACAGTCCTGTTAAACACGGGATGGCGGCAGCCAAGAAAACAATTCCTTGGAGAGGAAAACAGCCAGCATGTGCCCTCATGTAAAAATCACATTCCAGAGGAAAAGAACGTCTTTGGGCTGGCGTGTGACGTGACTCTAAGATGCTTATTGTGCACGGAGGGGCTCCATTTCCCTGGAAAAGGGACATTTAGTTCACCCTCCCAACCTGGTCATCGTCACCTGCTGAAGAGCTCAGGGCTTGGCAAGTGCTGCTATTGCTGTCATCTGGCAATTGGTAATAAATGTTAGGGATATATTCACTTCTGAAAGTTAGGCAGGAAGTTTTTTAAATTCTAAGAGAAACATTCCTTTTCTTTTTTTTCCTCTTCTACCAGAAAAATACTGGATACCCCTTACGAGCTCCTCAGAGGTAAATATAAAAATGTAAAATTACACTGATGTGAAGTCCAGTAATCTCAAACTATACCATAACAAGGGAAAGAGCACAACTCAGTAATTAACACATCACCACATATTTCTTCCAATTCAGCAAATTTACAGTTGAAAACAATTCTGCAGAACCCAATTTAATTACATTAAAAATTATGCAACTTATTTTATTAAAAGGGGATTGATTGCTCTACAAAGAATTTAGATCCAACAATGACCTTCTGTGCTACTGTAAAAGGTGTTCAGAACCCAATGAACATACAATAAGGCTCTAAACCAGAAACTAATTAGCTCACACACAAAGTATTAAATCTGTTTCACAAATTATGTAAATCATATAAAAAATGAGGTATAATACCAATGGCAAACTTTATAGTGCCAAAATGGAATAAGCTGTATGTATACCTGCCTTCAAATTAACTAAAGCAATTATACTGTAAAATCATTAGCCCAAGACATAGTTTAAAGTCAAGCTTTAATAACTTAATGCTACATGTATTTTCTAACCACAGAAAAAGCATTACATACATTTACACTTCCCACTAAATTTAGAGGAGGTTATGCTGCATTAAACGAAGCAGAAAAAATAAAGTATTAAACAAAGACAAAAAAAAAAGAAAAAAAGGGAATGCCAAAAATATTTACTGCAGAAAATATGTACAAAATCCATCCATCATTTCCTCTGGAGCATTGTTTCTGCATAAAAACAATATATTATTATGTTTTTTGCAACACTAGCACATTTATTCCAACTGTTACCACCAAAAAATAAAATAAATAAATAACTCTTCTGAACTAGGAGAAAATACAGCACCAGTTTATATGATCCTAGCAATACTTTTAAATGCCAATTATCTGGTCTCATGGTTCTGCATTTCCTATGGCCAAAGAAATCTCTTCCTCCTTCAGTTCAGAGAAGGTGAACAGCGCTCGCGGTCCAAACGTCTCTCCCCACACGGAGCGGCGCTGCCTCCACGATCCAAGGGATGGGATGAAATGTTTCACTTATTTTTGCTGCTGGGGAGTGCTCAGAGACCCCTGTGTGGAATCCTAATGGGATTTCCAACCTGCTTTTCACCCTTAAGGTAACTAACTGCTCTAGGGCTTGATGCATCTATGTAGGAGTGAAGGAACTGCAAATAATTCATAATTAAAGTTTTCTTACTCTGCTCAGAAGTTACATTTGTTATTGCTATTTTCACAGCATTGGGGTGTGTAAGAGAATGTTCTTTGTGCCATTGTGCAGGAGAGGCAAAGGGCTGTGAACCATCTACCTGTTACTTTTCATAGAGGTATAGAGGTGGCTCTACTATTTCTACATCTATCCTGCTCAGGTGTGACTTTTCAGATACTTTGGGATTCAGTCAGCTAAAATAAAACTAAGATACTGTGTGCACGATTTATGTCTGCAAATGAGCACATAAAAACCTCCTGAGTAACATTCTCCTCCCTGATGTGAGATGAATGCAATTTTTGGGGGTGAAATTAAAAGCTGGAGCACAACTGAGTTGCTGTGTGTGTGTTTAGAAATAAAGATTACACTTCAGCTTTAACAAAGAAAGATTCAGACCATTCAAAATCCCTCCTAAGTGTTCACAGCCAAATGTCACTGTCAAACTTTTAACAGATCAAAACACTTTTTGCATTGCTAATTTTTTTTTTCCATTTAAAGGAAAACAGTTCTTTTTTGTGTATCAGTGTTGCTTGCTACATCATGAACTACACAAGCTCAAATTTGGTGCTTCATACCCCTGCCAAGTAATGTCCTGTCAGAATATACACTAAGCCTGAACACTACTCCAGGAATGAACTTGATTTTGTTATGTCAGAGAGGAGGAACTGCAGAAGATCTTTCAAAAATCAAGTGAGAAAGGTAAGAAATTTTCCTGTTTCCAGAATAATGAGTAATTAAAATGCAACTTTGTGAATTTACTACAGAACTTTTAAATACTACAGATCCAATGGGAGATGATCAGCAGTGAGGTCAAGTGGCCAGAGATGTACAACAACTATTTCTGTGTGTCTGCATATCTGCAATCACTAATCCCATGTAACCAATACACACAGACCCCATTTACTAGGGGCTGCTATAATATTGTTTTAATATCACCTTCCTACACACAGTACAAAAAGGACAATGTATGCAGGGAAGAATTACTTGGGATGAAGGAGGGAATGGAAAGAATCACAGAGGGTAGCAACTGGGAAAATCTGGGCCATATCTGTGCTAACCTGTGGTGAAAACCAGTAACATCAAAGCAGCCAAGTGAGAAAGGAGGACTGCAAGGCAGGATCGAGGACTGAATCTTCTAATAAAATGCATCTGACTGGAAAAAGAATTTCCTTGCTTCAGAGTCATATTCCCACGGTGATCACGCCATGATAGAAATTGTCCCCTAAATATCAGCTGCCTCTTGATGTTTGTTGCATGACCACCTCCCTCCCCTCTCCCAGACAGAATGTAACCACTGTGGTAATTATAGTGACTGATGACATGTAAATATTTAATATAGTTTAGGTTTTGTCTTTAAAATGCGTTTTTGCAAGCAAAGTCAATCAGTCTCCAGATCTGACTCCGGAATTATTTGTGGAGAATAAGTATTGAAAAGGAGACAGTCAAGGCAAGTCAGTTTGTCTGCCAGAGACTCTAAATTTAATGAAAAAATACTTGCTGCTGTAAACTGCATTTCTAGTTTGTCAAAATAATTCCAAATTAGATCTTCATCATGAAAACAGATGCAGCAAAGCCAGGTCTCTGACAGTATTTAATCTATGCCTTTCTGACTTACTGGTCAATCCCCACACAGTGCCAAACACCATGGCACTCGTGAATCTCTTAATCTGCTTCCTTTGAAATCCATCATCAAATGCTCATTTCTGCACAGTTAACGGCATGGGCTTTGTAACCTGTTTTCTTTTTTAAATGTAAATCCAGTGTCTTGGGAAGGTTGGGGGTTTTTGGTTCTTTTTTTTTTTAAAGACACAAACCTATGAAGTGCTTTTCCATGCTTTTAAACAGCAGTGTTAAGTATAACACGTTAAAGGGGAAAGATGTCATGGATTTGAAAATTCCTTAGAGTGTCATATTGCCTCTTTTACCTCTAATATATTTTAAAATATTTTTAAAAGAACAAAACTGTATTTCTGATATTTCTATCTGTTGTTTCAGCAGCACTAAAACCATTTTTATTGTCAGCTTTGAGAAATTTCTATTTTTAAATAAAAACAAGAGACAGAATGAATAGGTCATGAAATATCCTAAAAACAAACAGCAAGAAAAACATCATTTCAACTGCATTAAAGCTCCAATTACTACTTACACCCCACTTTCCTGGGTTAGACTGTATCTCAATCAATGATATCCCAGCTGGTTTTAGTTGAAAAAGTTTCCATTTCTATCTCTCCTAATGGTGCCACTGATAAAGAGGGAGAAATGCATCGCGTCTGCCGCAGAACCGAAACTCCATCGAGGGATATATATTCATTAACACATGCAGGAACTGAAACCGTCAGGGAACATATATATTTATGAACCCTTGCTCGTACACCTAACATTTCAGCAGTACAGAAATCCAAACGGGGAAGTAGAGTGCAAGAAGCATACTAAAAAATATTAAAAAATATGCCAGGGAAAGGATGGCAGATCTGCCATCTCTAAATGCTGAATAAATGATCAGAGGGAACCAAAGTTGCATGAGAAACTCTCAGCTCTGCCCTATCACCCTGTACTACCATATTTACTTCCCACTTTTAATTTTATTAAGAGCACACTGCAGCTACAGATACACCAGTTAGACCCAAAGAAAATAAAATATGCAAGGTTAAGCACCGTCAGAAGTCGCTGCTGTAGCGCAGCTGAACCTTGCACTGCTCCTTCCCCTTGTTTTATTGCTCTTCTGATTTACACTGATGTGCAGGTTTAAAAATGCCCTGGGAAAGGTGGCAGGAGGATACTCTATATTCTCACTCCCTGCTTCTGGAAAACTTTGGCAGAGAACAAAGGCACGGCAAAATCAGGGCACTCTGTTTTAAACAACCAGTTCTCTCTTCTACACAAGCTGAGAGCACAACTGAGCCGATTTCTGCTGTGCCTGGGGACTGCAAGCCCAGCCAGGGACCTGCAGCCTGGCCCCGTGAGTCCCAGCATCCCATCCCCATCCTCATCCCCATCCCCATCCATGACCCCACCAAAGGGAGCTCAGCACAATTCCTCACAGCTCCAGCTGGAAACTAGCTACAACATTGCCAAAGGAAAAAAACTTTAAACTAACGCAAACTCATCTGAATTTTGCTCATTTTGCTTCCCCCCTCTGCTTGTATGGAGGGTTTTGTTCCCTTGTTTTGGAGAGAGGGCACAGGGGAAGGCTTGAAAACAGAACATAAACCACGAAAATATCCCAACACATGCACCAAGGCTGCAAACCTTTTGTTTTCTTACATGTTGCTCCTTCATGCTTAAAACACAAAACAGAGGAGCGTGAAGCAAAGCTTTGGCTAAAAGGAGTAACTGTAATGCCCAATTTCTTTGACAGGGTCCTTTTCAAATTCCCATTCATCTTCCAAGGAAAGCCAGTCTGGCATCAAGGATTCAACAAGTTCTATCGTAACAGAGTCCTTGTGTGTTCTTAAAATAAACATTTCATCTCTTTGCGTGGAAATGGCATCTCTTTCAATTTACATCTCTGGAAACAAAAGGCCCTGAAAAAGTATACAGAAAAAGCTGGAAAAACCCCATCCTAGTTTGCAAAACCGAAGTAAGATATACAAAGGAAATGAACCTGTGATACTATTGCTGTAACACAAACACTCGCTGGCCACCACCACCATTTAATTCACATTACGTGCTTTTTTTTAATCCTGGGTTCTTCAATTTAGCAATGATGAGCCACATTAAAAACTAAAACTTAAATAATTGCATTTCTGCAGATTGTGTTGTGTTTAAGGCCAAAACCATCTGTGAAACTAAGTAGGAAAAAGCCTTTTTTTTTTTAAGTAATGCATTAGTGTAAATGTCTGTTGGAAGAACAGGGTAGAGAAGAAAAGAAGGGAGAATCCAAAGTATTTATATAATTTTCTTTAGGCATCCAGTTTAGATATCCAGCATTTTGAATCGTTTTCTTTAAGGTGTCTGCCTGTCTGTTCAATGGATTTATAGGGATCTTTGATTCCTATTTGTAATGGCTTGCCAAACAACTTCAGTATCTGTGTCAGCCAGTGTAAATATTCCCACACGTGTTTAAAGTGGGTCCTGAACAAAACCCCTCAAATTTGATTTGATTTTTTTTTTAATATTTGGACATAAAAGTCAGAGCTTAAGTCTGCCTTCATATTTAACTAAAAGTCAATGAGATTACAGCCAAGCAACCATATGAAAACCTGAAAATACACTTTGTAAATTATGTTGTTCTGGGTTAGTTTTTGAGTACAATTGCAATGTGAACTTTCCTGTACTGGCAGCACATCCCCATCTATCCATTCCCAATGTTTTGTGTTTTATGCATGGCTCTTCCACAACCAAAACCAGATTTCCAGAGTTTGGTGTACCAAAATCCATATTCATACTACAACCAAAGCACACAATTTAATTTGTGGACATTTTATGATGTATGGAGCCAAATTAAAAGAGCTACCAAAAACCCAAGCCAAATTTCTTGCCTTTTTTGTCTCTATTTCTACTGCACCATGTTAATAATCAATTTTCCTATTGGATTTCCTCCTGTCTAAGGGAGGGACTGTCCAACTACTGATCAGCTGTTCAGATATAATTTATTTGAATGGGCAACATGAAATTGGAATGGAGGTACAAGCTCTGTCTGAATGTCCTCACACACTGAAATAAACATAGATGGGGAAAATTTTGGTGTGCTGAGCATGCCACAAATAGACAGTTTAGAATTAGTGAAAAACTGGCTAAAAATTGGGAAAAAACACTTTTTAGAGCCAGAAAGAAGAAATCACCTCATGCCATCAAAATGCTCACAGAGAGGAGACTTTGAGGTTAACAAGGAAGTGGATTCCAAGTGTTCTCCTTCTGCCCTTCAAATAAAGTCTTGCTGCCTTAAAAATACATTGCAAAACAGGGTTTCTCCACCACAGTGACAGAGCTACATTGCTTTTGCCCAAGCCAGACAAGCACAGGGACAATGCAACAAAAAAATAATTCATTTGTAGTTATCTCCAACTCCAAACTTCTGAGAATTGATGGATGCTTTGTATTGCTACTGAAAAAAAACCCCAAACACCCAGACATATACTTCTCACCACCCAAAGTACCATGAAAACCCAATTTTATGGTGTATGTATAGCTAAGATGTTTTTCCCATCTCCATTCCCAGGCAGGATGCAGCTCCAACCTGGCTGATGTGGACAGCAGTCAGACACCAGAGCCATTGGAGGGAAAGCTGGGGCAGCCCACTGCTAGAGCAGCAATATCACACAACATCAACAAAGCTGATTCATCTATTCTAATTTGGATTTTGCTTGTTTGGGCTAGAGGCTCTGACCAGATGACTGTCAAAAAGAAAAAATAGACAATTATATAAAAAATAATTATTAAAGCCCCTAAGGAAACACCAATTATTGTGCTCTTTAAGGTCAGGTGGGAGGACAGGAATGAAGTCAATTCAGAGAATCCAGGTGGGGAAGAGAAGGCAAGAGAAGGCACAGGAGTCAACCCAGCAATATCACAGCAGCATTTCCAAATGGAAGCTGGTTTCTCCTGCAAAAAGCTTCTGCTATATCAATGTTTGGTAAAACTCACAATTTCCTGGAAAAAGCCAATATAATTTCCTCCTGCTTCCCCTCCTCTCCCCCAACATGTTTTTAAACGTTTTAAGTTGCTGCTGCAAGTGGGACCAACAAGCACAGCTTCAGAGAGTAGGCAGGGAAGCACTGAAGCAGCTAAAGCTCTCACTAACAACCCTGGAGGCAAAAATACCCTGGCATTTATATTTTATTTCATTTTCTTCCTCTTCTGGGGTATGGAGAGAGGATAAAACAGCAAGGACCTTTTCTAGCTTTCAATAAACCTCACATAATGGTGATGGTTTAGAATTTGGTTTCCTTAGGAGTGATGAGAAAAAAACTCTAAGTGGTCTTTGCTATCTCTGCATTTTAAAGCTGGTCAGAAAATGGCTTTATGCAGAAACCCTTCCCTATAAGGGAAAAAAAAAGTTTTCTGGCCTACCACAAAAAGGCAGTTTTCTACAGAAAGCAAAAGCTGTTCCAAGGAAAGTATTAGTGCAATTGAGAACTTCATTTTCTGTTCAATTGAGAACTTCATTTTAGTTCAGACTAAAATTCTCTAACCAGCTGTTACAGTTAAAACTGTTCAGAACTGGTCATTGTTTACTGCTTCCTGCATTATCAAATCCAACATCTGATGCCCCAAGACTGAGGCTTTCAAGGCAAAAACTGCCCCTTTGTGTGCACAAAGCACCCAGCAAATGTTGCTGGAGCATTAAGTTAAGGAACTAATGAAGTTGTGGAAATATGGAGATAATGAATTCTTTCTAGCGCAATTTTAATTTTTTTTGCCATACAGAACATCTATTTGTGTTCTAAAACTCTACCACCTATAACTCTAAACCAAAATATTAAACTGTTAACATTTTGTCTATAATAGAAGTCAGTTGCCTGTAATGAAGAATACACAGGATGGTCACATTTACAGTAACAACCTTCAAATCCCCCGTGAAAGCTTCACCCTTTTAAGAAACACCTTCTGAAAAGCCAATACAGAATATTAGCTCCTGTTTTACTACATGCCATGAAAAATACCCACACAGTGTAATCTGATGCATTATCTCCTCAGAAGCTAAAAGTGGTGTCAAATTTACTGGGCATGAACTCTATTATTATTATTATTGTTATTATTATTATTAATATCATTACTTCATTTTGGTGCAAGTTTTGAGCTCTGTGGTGTATTTAAGGTCCCTTCACACAGGTCAACAACAAATCCTTAGGAAAGGAGTCAATGGTAGAGAGAAGGTGGCATTTTGGTGGCTTTGATTCCCAGGATAAGCAGAGAGAAATGGTTTAAACCCAATGGAGTGCTGATTTCTTTGCTGAAACACTTTTGCTTCTCTCTTCCCACACCTCCTCTGAGACATTTGGCTACCATTGCTGTTGTCTGGGCAATTCAAAGGACACACCAGCATGGAGAGAGAGATTATTTCAATTAGTGGTAGCATTAACTTTACACCTGGATCTTCACACATGCATAAAAGAGGTGCACCAATTTACTGTCCAACTTTTACTCCCCCTGGCAAGTCTTCCCTGTGCCTTTGAAGGGAGCAGAGCAGAGGACCCCATGTCCATGCTTAGGTCACTCCTTCAAAAAGCTTTTTCTGTAAAATAAACAGTTATCAAATGCAACTCCAACACATCTCAAGCTGAGAAAATAATTAGTTCATGCTACAATTGCTACAAAAATGAAGAGGGAATAAATGACCGAACACAGTTCTGCACATGCACTGCTCCAACAACTGCAATCATGAAAAATATTCCTCACACTCCTTGGTCCAGCGTTAACCAGCAGCAGAAAAGGTAAAATGACAACCACTAAGGAAATATATACACTGAGGAAATAAGCTTCACTTACAGTGCTGAGGTGTTCTTATATGAATTTGATGATGTCTCTTTTTATTTGGAGTCCAGAACTCTGGTCCCACTGCCAGAGAATCATTTAAATGTCAAATGGAAACAGAACAGTCATGAGATGGTCTCATCTCAGTAGCTTAGGGATGTTACATGTGGTTATGTATATGTGTCTGTGTATTGCTGTAACCACATGTTTTATTTTACTATAAAAGACTGGTTACACTGTCAGCCCATCTGGGAAAAAATCCAGTTTAAGTCACTCAAACTTCGCATTTGGTATCTCAGCTCCTCTGCAAACACAGCAGGGCACAGCGAGGCCTCGGCGCTGCCTGCAGCCCTGGGCACTGCTCTGCTGTTGTTTTTTAGGAAAGTAAAACAACTGGAAAGTTGTTAATTCTCTCACAATTCATTTTTAAACACCCATGAGGCCAAGGGCCTCTAAACACTAATACAAAATGTGAAACATATCAAAGCAGAACCAAGGGGAGTTTGACTCAGACTCTTCTGCAGGCTTTTACATCAAGGAAAGATCCAATGAGCAGTTTAGTGAGACTTGAGATGAGACTCCTGTGACACCACACCAAGGTGGTTTTAGCAGCTCAGGATGAGAAACTGCCTGGAAACTTAGCTGGAAAAGGGGATATAGAGCAGAATCCTGACTGCAGATCCCACCAGCAGAGCTGTGGCAGAGCAGGGAGCAGCTCCCACCTCTGGGAGCTCAGCTCTGTTCCACCCAGCTGAGGAGGGAACACGGTGCGGCATTATATAGTTCAGCTTTCTGGAGCTAAAAGGCCAAATCTTGACCCAAAACATAATTATCAAAGAGCAGGGGAATGAAGAGTGCTGTGTGTGGGTAAGGGGGAGGCACAGGACCAGGTGTATTTGGGCAAACTCATGGACCCAAGGAATGATGCTGATGAGCTCCCTGCTCTCTGAAGCAGCCTGGTGTGGCTTTCAGGCTCAGAGCAGGGACACAACACAAAGGTGGAAAGGACCAGGAGGGGGAGAGAAGCCTTGAAATCAGAGGAAATGAGCAAAAAATGAGAAAAAGCCAAAATGTGTAAGGAGTAAACGACGGAGTCACTGAAGTGGCTTCAGTGGAAGGTGATCACCACCTTCTCCCAGCAGCACCTTTAATCATCCTTGATGCAATTTCACTAAAGCAAATTCTATTTAATTTCATTGTGCCTGACCAAGCAGTGCAATTCCTACTAGCTGGACACTTTCTAGCCGTCATCAGGCTTTTGCAATAGCACTCATTCCCTTGAATTTATCAGTGCATTTATCACAGCGGTTCCAAAAGCGCCAGCTCCATGAGGCAGAACCTGGTGCTCAATACTTTATTTGTATTCAGCAGATCGACCTTTGCATTCTGTCCTGGTACGCTGATAATTTCCCCTGTTTCCAAGAGAACTCCTACTGCCCTGCCACACAATCACTCCCTGGTTTGACGAGCAGAGCACTTTCCTTCACATCAGCTTTGGCCCCTACATATTTATACATCGTTTAGCAGCTCAACCAACTAAGTTTAACCCACAGATATTTAATTTTGTTCTGCTACAAGAACAACAAAACTCAGCTATTTAGTTTAATCCCAAATTTCATAATGTTATGATCCTTTTGAGTAAAAAAAATAAATTCATGTACAACAATCAAGGATTGATTTGAGAATCTTTACACACCAGATGCACTTGAAAAAATGGATATGGATATGGATATGGATATGGATATTTACCCTGTAGCAGTGTGTTTCTTACTGCCAATCTAAAGGACATCACATACACAATAAAAATCCCAGAGAATCTTTTCCTTCCGACTGTTTCAGTACATAACCACTTGCTAGTAAAGCAGCAGGAGATTAATGATGAAAGGGGATTATAAATTATATCAATGTATACAGAAATAGGTAAAAGTTTTACAAAAACACAGTTATTCAAGTTCTTCTCGTGTTATTCTTAAAATATATTTGTCATCATGGCAGTTCTTCCTTTGGAAGTCAACATTTTTTAAAGTTTGGGGTTTACACTTGCACTGTTGGATATTTTAACAGTAGAAAATGTGATCTATGTGGCATAATTCATCTTTGGCTTGGACTGGATCCAGGTCAAAGAGCTCCGTATTTTCAGCCCATTAGTCATGGGAATTACAAGTATTATACAGTTGCTTTTAATTGGTAGTTCATGCTCAACCACTGCAAACCAGTCTACGATTGCAAAACTAGCTAAATTATATTCTCAATAAAACATCATCCAGCCTGCAAAAAAACCTCAAAAAAACAACCAAAAACAACCCTGTCCCAAAGCAAATTACATCTCACATGCATAAGTAAAATCTAACTAGCTCCACACTCAACGATCATGGGAAAAATGTTGATGACCAGCCCTGAGTGGCCAGCGGAGCAGAGCTCCAGCCCAATGCCACGTTCCACCCCAGCTCCCTCTCAAAGGAAAGTCGTTCTCAATGCTCGAGTGGTCAAACACAACATTAAGTAGCAAGCACTAAAAAGTTAATTGAATGTTTGCCAGGAGACGTATGTCCCATTTTTATACTGGATAATTAATTTCTTTGTTTTTATAAGAATTTTAAAGAGTGACCAACATGCACCCTGAGGGTAATGATCTTCATTCAAGGGAGACTTCTGACTTTTTGTGGCACAGGACTTATTTGTAACTGGAAACGCTCCAAGATTGTTCTCCTGTAGGTGCTCACTTTTAACATTGCACAAACTCTTGCATCTATTTTATCTTCAGCAGCTAGTGTCTTTGCATACCACTCCTAAGAGATGGTCATTTTACTTCAAGGATCTCAAAAATAAATTTGTTCTTTACATTGTTTAGAAGCAAGGCACAGGTGAAGCTCCTTGGGCTGGAGGCTCAGTGGAAGGGACTATCTCTGCTTCCAGTCATGTATTTTCAAATTACAAGACCTGTCCTTTCTCATTGTGGTAGTCTCTAAGCCCTATCACACACAGTAACAGGGCTTTCCTGTTGACAGTGTGAGCTACTCATTAAGATAAACTGCAGTTTTGGGGTTTAAAAATGTTTTTCTTAAGTTACTATCAACCCTGTCAGGATTAATCGCTTTACAGTATACTTAAACTGTCAAAACAGTTCCATATTTAGAATCAGGAAGGAAATATGGACTATTAGCATCTCACAACACAGGCCAAAGCTTCAACCTACCTACAGACTTCTGGCCTGCTACTGTTTTGGAATAAAAATCCAGAATTATCTTTACCACAATTATGCTTTTGCTCTTTACAATGAGTGTTGCTGTAAATTAAAACTGTAATCATTCCCATGCTGTTGCCATCTGTGAGTAACTTCTACTGTTTTAAACAAGGTCTTTAAACAATCAGCCCCCTATACTAAAGAAAATGTTGACACGTAAACAAGTAATACTGTGCCTCTCTCTTCAAACCCTCCCTGTGACAACTGCAGGAACTACTGCTGCTGATAGCTGTCAGGAAATGTACTCCCCACATATGTGGCATTTAAGTTCCTTGGGCCTTGCCATTAAACATGACCAACTGTAAGAATGACCACAGGAACACCAAACTCCTGAACAAGTGAACTCTAAAATTTCTCAAACCTTTCATCTGTTTGTGCAGTTTTTGGACTGTGATTTTTGACTCCCATTCCAACTGTCATCTAAAATTATCTCAGTTAACATAAAGAGATGTTTTTTATCATCAATAAAAACAGAACTAGGACAGGAGCCTGAAAAAGTGACTGTGATTACATGGTTTAGCTGCTCACCTGGGCTGGCTTCTGCAGGTCTGAGCACGTTTCCACTCCAAAGGAATCAACAGGCATTCACCCTGCACAGCCACCTCCAAGATCCTCACTGCTATCAACTACTACAATTATCTTTAAAGAGGTCTTTTTTACTGTCTAAATATCTGTATAAGAGCAAATTTTAAACAATCTGCATCATAAAAGACAACCTTGTGTAAAGGTGAAGCATCTTTCTACCGCCAGCTGGACCTTCTTCTAATTCTCTGAATTGCTGGCAACAGTAGAGTGCCAGGAAAACAAATTTTGCTATCCACCTCCCTTCAGTCTGCTCCCTCTGCAGGTTACCCACAGGCTGGTGTGGGGTACGAACACTCACACTGTCATGTCACCTTCCAATCTGATTCCTGGATTGCAGCTTTCCTGCTTGAATGAAACTCAGAGAATTCCAGAATAGCTTAGAGTAGAAGGGACCTTAAAGATCATCCAGTTCCAACCCTGTTCCATGGGTAGGAACACCTTCCACTAGAGCAGACTGTTCAGAGCCCCATCCAACCAGGCCTTGAACACTTCCAGGGATGAAGCAGCCACAGCTTCTCTGGGCAACCTGTGCCAGGGCTTTGTCTCACTCACAGTAAAAAATTTCTTCCTTGTATGTAATTACCTTCAACCTGGACACTGCAGCTCCAGGTAAGCTCCACTGGTGAGATTCAGGTGAAGGGCAAGAATGCTGGTGTGGATATTCCTATAAGGAACTTATCTTTATGTCCTCCTTTGCACCTGGAAATGCAGCCCACACTTTTATGTGTTGAGTTTAGGGCTCCTGCCCAGTCAGCAAACTCAGCTGAGGAGAATTTGTTTGTCCTCCAGGGAGAGCAGTGGGGAGGCACTGGGGCATCACCAGCACATGGATTGCTCCTGCAGCTCATGGATATGTCCACACAACCCAGCTGGAGTGAAGACAGCACCTGCCCCTAAGCAGAGCATTCCAGTCTAGAATAAAAGCACCTACAGATCAGACCTGCAGGTCTTCTGCAGGTGGATGGCAGCAGGTTTCACTTCCGAGCCAAGTAAGGCACACAAGAAGGAAAATCTCCTCTCTTCTCACTACCAAAATGACAGAGAAGATGTAAAGTGAGTGCTCTTTTTGCAGAGCAAGAAAAACCTGTACTCTGCCCTCTCCCAGATCTTTGTTGACATGATGACAAATAAAAAAGAAAACCTACTGTTTCTTGTGTAAGTGAAAATATGTTTAACAGTATGTGCACACACAAATATTTAGGAGCAGACAAAGCTGTGGTGATGATGAGGGGCTTGCCATGTCCCACCGGCAGCCCACAGCAATAATTCACTTCACTGTAACAGACCAACTGCAAACCTGGAGCTCTTAGGACCTGAGGGAATAGCAGGGAGATGTGTCAGGGGAGGTTCAGGTTGGATATTATGAAAAAGATTCTTTCCCCAAAGGAGGGCTGGGCACTCGAAGAGGCTCCTCAGGGAAAGGAACCAAGCCTGACAGAGCTCAAGAAGCATTTGGACAATGCTCTCAGGTACAGGGTGGGATTCATGGGGCTGTCCCATGCAGGACCAGGAAATGGATTCAATGAGCCATGGACTCCAGGATCCCTCCCAACTCAGGATATTCTATGATTTTAAGCTAGTGGTGTGGTGATGTCTTCTGCCTGAGGTTGTAATAAGCTAGGTTTATACGCTCTCTTCTGTTCTAAAATAAAGCACACATATTTATTGATCAAATATGAATTAAATGCAAATGATTTCACAGCTGTAGCCTTTCCAGACCATGTACCACCATGCTACAACACTGCCATAGTCGAGTTAAAGTCAATATTCCACTCACACTGGCAATTTTCCACTAACAACAAACCCAAGTCTAGTAGATGCAACATTTCAAAATGCATGTAAACTATTTAGATGAATTCTTTTTATTGACAATCCCAGGGGAATGGAGAGAAAATGATTTGTTTTACCCTCAGAGCTCAAAGCTCTCTTGGGAGGTAATTCAATTGAAATTTCACATTCAGTCTAGCCAGGCAGTGATAAACAGATGCTTAAATTAGCTGCATTACACCATAATCAAATATCTTAAGACGGGGGAAAAGTTTCCAATAAACAATGGGGGTGGAGGGAGCTTCCCAGTATTTTTAGAAGGAATGTTTTTCATACCTCTCTGAAGCTCCTGCAGCAGCCCCACTCCTACAGCCTCAGAGGCATCTGACAATGCAGGGAATAAACACACAAACACAAACCCAAACACAACTGGCATTTCCCTGAGATCTCTGGCAGATTAGGCGACCTGCACCCCCAGCATTTCCTTTACCTACTACACTTAGGGATTTCTAGTCTGATGTCCTGCTACACAGCACCACCCCTTCTCCAGTTTTACAAAATGCTGCTCCTGTTTTAATTTAAACAAACTGTTGCATAAAAGACCCTCACACAAGGGAGGCAGAAGAGGTAACCAGACCGGTGCTGCTGTTCAGCATTTGCTGCTCAGATCCAAACCCTCCCTATGGTTGGAACCTCACTGAGTATTTCCATCCCCTGTTCCCAACACCTGAGCTGCTTCCTCTCCCCCTCCTTCTTGGTCCTTCCCTACCCTGCTGAGCAAAAAAGCAGCAAGGAGCAGAAGATCTGTGTGTTGTTCCTGCTCTAATGGTTGGAAAGGAGAATTTCTCTGAAAATCACTGAATGCTTTGTCCACCCAGGAGGGTGGTTATTCCTGAGAAATCCCTGGAAGGGCATGAATGGTGGTGGAGTCCCTGGAGGTCTTTAAGGAAAGACTGGACGTGGCAGTCAGTACCAGGGTCAGTTTGACAAGGTGGTGATCAATCATAGGTTGGACTCAATGGTCTCAGAGGTCCTTTCCAACCTAATTCATTCTCTGATTCTGTTAGAATATGACAAATACAAGTCATATAGTTGTCCCAAGCAAATTTCTGAATTCCACAAGCTAAGGGAAATAATAGATGGGGAAAATAAAAAAGCTTAGAAGACATTTTCTACATTTTCCCACTTTTTTTTTTTTCCAAAAAGGAGTATTTTGCATTTCTCTCTAGACTTTCTGTGCAGGTCTGTGACACTGCATGATTGATGCTGGCTGTCAGTGCACTTCCCAGTTCTCATAGTTATCAATGTAATGTGCTTTAATTTAAGCACATCCAGAAGTTCCAAAAAGCAAGACAAACAAAATAATAAAGATATTCTAATAATCAAGACTTAATCCCTGATGAGCTTTCAGTTACAGGGTTTTGGTGCTCACTCAGTGTCACTGCAGATCCACAGCCACCCTTTGGCATCCAAAACAAACAAAATGTCCTAAAACAGAGAGTCAAGTTAGCAGAGGTCAGGCTTCCAAACATTGTGTGTTTTAGGGGTTGATGTTTGGTTTCTTTTGAAGTTCACTGCCACTTTCCTCATCAGCAAGTGCTCCTCAGCCTGCCCAGCCAGGGAAAGCATTTGCCTGCTGCAAGAGGTTCCCAAAGGCAATACTAGAGGGGAAAACAAGATTTAAAATTCCAAACATCCTGGACTCTGTACAAAGCAAGCTTATGAGAAAACTATAGCCTGCTATACTGAAGGTTGAAATAAATGTCATAATGATTCCTCTGGCTTAAAAAACCAACTCCATGATACCCATTGCAGGTTCAGTCTGATTGAATCGCCCTGTGCATTATCACAACTGTAAAATCTAAAGTGTAAATGCCTCCTTGGGTTTGTAATGCTCAAAAATTAAAGTTCCTATTTAATAAAATTTTGATTTTTTTTATTGGTCTTCTTGTCTAATTTCAGTTTTAAGTAAACCCAAATGCCAATACTGGGGGAAATTCTTAAGAAGACAATTTGTCTCTCCTCCAGGTCAGCCACCATCCAAGTTTTTCAAGTACCTTTTTGAACCAAGGGTGTGTTTAGTAAATAGATGCTGTAAAAGAGCTATTCCTACAAAGACTAGATTGTATTTTAAAGCAGTATGGAGCACCACAATCAGAAAAATGAGGCTAAGAACAGACAGTTACTTAGAGAAAGCTGATTTGAATGCCAAGTGAGCACCAAAAATGTGTTTGTTGGATCAAATAAAATGTGAAATGCTGCATCAAGTTTTTCAGTCTGTGATAAAAACAGGCTACAACATTAGACACTAGTAACTCCTGTTGTAAGATAAATCTGGCATGCCTAAACATCTCTGTCTTTAAATGGCATTGCTTCCATCACAACAGCTCAGGAAAAGTTGTCAGTGGTGTGAAACAGGAAGGTAAAAGCTCCTTCTGCCCAGAGAAGGCAAATCTAGCGGGTGATGAGTATCCTTCTCCTCTTCCATGCCCAACACACCAGGAAGGAGCTGCTTGGAAAACTCAGCAGCAGCAGCAGTATGGGAGCCCCAGGCAGCAGCACAGGGAGCACAGCTCACAGGAAAAGCTTGATAGGCTTCAGTACAGCCCTAATGCTGCAGTTCAAGTTCTCCTGACCCCCAGGTTACCACCACACTGCAGGTGATGCCGGGGGCGTCTCTCGCTGAAACCCAATGCATCAAAGTTGTTGGTTTTTTGTTTTTCTTTTTAGGAGATAGCTGAGTTTCCAACTTGTTTTTACTTACAGGGTTAAGAGTGTACAGTAATTGCAGCAGATTAAAAAGAAGCAAGGAAAGGGTCTTGAATCTGTCTTTCATGTCTTACATCTTTGCTTTCATAAACTAGACAGACTCATCTCCTAAAAAAAATAGTAATAAAACCCCTAAACCCACAGCTTTCAGGCACCCAATGCTTTCCAGTGCTAATATTTCCAAAGAGAATTCATGGCTTTAAAGGTTCCATGAATTAGAATAATGCCATGAAATCAGTCATTTAAATAAAGCAATATTTTAATTGATTCTGACATTCAGAGACATTTCTTAGCATTGCCACCTCTTTCTGACCTTTCACCCCAAGTGGGTTTTGCTCCAATGACGGGGACCAGAGGTTTATTGCTGCCTTTGAAGTTATAAATGCACAGTAGCAACATTTGCCCCTGAAGAAATAAGGTGGACATTTCCTACTGATCTTACAGAGAACAAGATCTGGCCATGAGAAGTGTCATAAAAATTACTCAAAACTACTAAAGTATTATATCCAACACATCCAGTGAAAGGGCAGCAGAATCAGAGGCCACTTCAATTATTGTGGTTTCTCTTTATGGGAGGGTCAGGAAAAAAACAGAGGTGCCAGTAGAAAACAGGGCAATAAAACAGATAATTAGACCTGCAACGGCAGAACTCACTGGTCAAAGCTGTGACACAGGTATCTGGTTATCTTATATGCTTACTTAAAAAAAAAAAAAGAAAAAAAAAAGGACCAAAGAGCTGTAGAGGTGGAGGTACAGCGAAGATAAAGCAAAACTAGGCATTTAATACCCAAAGACAAAAATATAAAAATGCATCTTTAATTCCCCCCATCCCAAAAGCATACTTCTAAATGCAGGAAATATATTGCCAAAAACCTCTAAAGTTTATTAAGAACTTGAACACAATTTCAGATATTTAGTAAGATCAGCCAAAGCTTTAATAAAAAGAAAATTCCTAGGTCCTTATGATTCAGCAAGCCTTACAGAGAGAGGTAAGGGAAAACACTCATTTTTAGGGGGGGTGAGATATTCTACAGCTGCCTTCCAAAGGATATTTCATACTGCTCTGTGATATACCTGGAATTTACCATCAGACAGAGGGTAACACACCAAATCCTCTATGAGGATACAGACCCAACATTACAACACCTGGATTTCTGCATTCTTAAAAGCAGTAAGAGATTTCTGTCGTTCCAGCTCCTGCTGACTCCTATTTTCACTTATGTTAATTACCAGATTCTGAAGAACTTGTTGGCTTCTGACTCATCCTTCACATCCTCCACCTCCTCCTCCAACCTTCATGCAACACACCTTCTTTAGTGCTGCCTAATGATTTATCAGTTTTCTGATCAGCTCTCTGGAAAGCACAGAACTATCTACAATCACACACAGCAGCATGAACATTTTAATTTAGTAGCCTGTATGTACAATATCTCAAGTGGTTCGGGTCATAACACAGTACCACCTTCAGCAGATTATTCCTAGAGCAAAAGAACCTAACAGACAAATAATGTTCCCATGTTTTCCCTGAGTGAATGCATAAATATTTCCTGAGTACACTGCATCATTGGGAAATTGGACAGCAGGGGCAAGAATTCAAGCAACATGCATGAGAGTGTGAAGAATGTGAAAGTCTGTCTCACAAAACCATGAAAGAAAAAGAATATGTGAAATGTGAGAAGCTCCATGCAAAGCTTCACAATTCTCCTTTGCACTCACTTAAAAATAAAAATTATTTTGAAAACTTTGGGTTTCTATACTATCTGTTGTTTGTATGACCAACTGTTTATTTAAGTAACAGCAAGTTATAATCCTAAATCATTTATCTGCAGCAATTAGGGTACTTTTATAAACTTATTATTATTTACAGTTCTACTTGGTTTTCTTAAACTTCATTTTCCAAAGCTGTGCAACATACATTTTAAATCAAGCACACTTAGTTTCATGTCAATTAAATACAAGCAGTCCTGAAATGAATAGCTGAGCACAGAAACCCCTTTACTCCTACCACACTATGACTGATGTAACCACTGCTGAATGAAGAAGTTTCTTACCCCATCACATTTCTACCCTGTTTCTCCCTGCTTTTTAATTTTAAGAATATCACAAGTTGTCCTGTCTATTCAGGCAATATCACTACATTCATTTCCACAAATTTGTGACCCAAGCAGGCACTTGAACAAATCTACTTTATATTTCTTTTACCTGAAACTGCTACCAGCATGCTTTTGAAACAGGATTAAAAACTACCGTAAAAGAGAAAAAAACATAATGCAATTTATTTGTGCATCCCATCCACATGACAACGTACCTCCTTTGTCTAATCAACTCCTGGGGAAAAAAAAGGAGGTCAGGAGGTGAGATCTGAAGAGAGGATGGAGCTCAGTGGGACAGAGGAGAGCAGAAAGCTCCCCAGACCCCGGCAACACAAGTGAGATACTGTGGAAGCACAGGAAGGGGAAAAGGAGAGACTAGAGGTCAGATCCTGGTGTTTTTGCACATCAAACTCGCGCCAAGGCCGGTATTTTGCGCTACCAGTTTCAGGCTGCAATCCCAGGACACCGGAGTGGAGGCTGGGATTTGAACAAGGCACGGGGCTGTGTTAGGGGAGCTGAGTATCTCGGGGGCTGCCCCAGCCTGGCCCTAAAGGGGTCCGCAGCCAGGGCGCAAAAAATCGACAAGAAATCAAACAAGGACGAGAATGGAGAAAATGAAACACGGGAGCAGTTTGGCTCTTGCTTCCTGGCCTCATAAATCCTTAGTTGCAGAAGAGAAGTCAGATGGAACAAAGCATAAATAAAGTAGGAGGTGAGTTTTAACCATTTTTCAGGGCAGGGAGAAGGAAAGCTAAATAGACTGCACCTCTCCAACCTCATTGAGATGCAAACCACACAAAGGCGAAAAACTCATCTTGATGCACTGGTAGTTACGCATGTAAATTCCAGCGCAGGGAGCAAGATAAGCCCAAAGAATGCAGTTTCTCTCACCAGAAAGATTCAGCTTTGTGTATAATGCTGTAGTCTAACTACTGTAACCATCAGGACAACTCTGTTTAATATCAATAAAGTGAGCAATGTGTTTGCCTCATGCTAAACGAGCTGAAAACCCAGAGCAACCAATCCCCACAACCTAGGAACACCCATACGTGAAACAGCATCCAACTTCGCTTTGATACAAAAAAACCCTTCTTTCCACTTCAGGCTCTTCTTTCTTAACCGGAGCAGAGCGGCAGAGAGGAGTCTGAAATGAGAGCCCACCTGTGCAGCGCAACGTGAACCTCAGTCACCTCTCCTAGTGGAAAATAAAGTTTTATTTTAATAAGACAGGCCTGTGACGTGCCCTTGTAGGAGCTCTGTACGGTAACACTGACAATATGACTTGGCAACCTCTTTCTCTTTCCTCTGCCTCATCTCTGGCTAATTTTTTTTAAAATTTTAGTTATTTTGGCAGCTGCAGAACACACCAATCTGCACACTGCAGAACACTAGTTTAGTTATCTAGATGTGAATTTTTTTTTTTATTTTAATCATTAACAGCAATTATGAAGCGTTGCTTTTGAAAGGCCATAATTAGGGATGACAGACAAACAGTGGATGTGGCAGGAAAAGATAGCACCAGTTCTTTGATAGTACAAAGCAAACCACCAAGGCAGCGTGATAGTACTAGTTTCATTCCTTTTGGAGTTCATCAGTTGCGAGCGATTGAATTCTGCCTCGTGACTGATAAATGCATATTTTGATTTGTTTCCCCTTGAAAGCCAAGTAGTCTTTTATTGGCAGGCTGATTAAAGTGGAATTAAAATGTTCTCTGAGGAAAGAGGTGAAAACTTGTCACCTTTTCTGCAACGCTCTTTTTTCCCCCCTTAGTAGATAAGGGTTTTTCAGAGTCACAGACACCGGATACTTGGGGGTAAATTAACCAAACTAGTCATGTTTTAAAAGGACAATTGTTCTATTTTTAAAGCTGTCACTTTCTGAATATTTGATTAGGGCTGCGTTACAAAAGATAACTTTTGCAAACAGTCTGCTCTCCCCCAACCCCCCCTTATTAATTTTACATTAGATTTCCACTCTGTTCCAGCAAAGCCCGTGGTGACTCCCTGCTCCGCAGAGGCTTCCTTCCTACAGCGATCTCTGCAGGACTCCGGCATGGCAGAGTTCAGCTACATCAGCAAACAGGCAGCCACAAACCTCAGGCCCCGAGCTGAAGTGCAGCTAAGCTTGAAAGAAATACAAATATTTAAAGACAGTGCAGAGAACCAATAAAAAGGAGAAAAAAAAAATTCTGCGGAGCATTTACACGACATAAAGCTACTAGACCAAAATAAATGTGACCCTGGTGAATTTGCTATAGCAGAAGTTTATGCTTCCCTCAATTTAAAATTTTCAAATAAAGAGACTAAGTACAAAGCCCTGGAGAGAAAAATAGTAGAAAGTAATACAGTTATGAGAGCAACAGCAGCCATTGCGAGTGATATTGTTATTTTCCATCAAGGAAGCAATAACTTTGATGAATAATCCCCTTAATGAACACCAAGATGGGGTTCTGCCTCCCTAATTAAATTAAATTAAAAGTGTCAGGTATCAAACCTCCGCGGTAAAGACGAAGAGAAGCTACACAGCAGCTTCCCAACACGGTATTATCAATCCTGATTTTGAATCTCAAACTATTAACAATAAAAATAAGCAGGAAGGGTAGAAAACAGACCTATGAAAGATGACAGATTAATAAAAGACCCAAAAGTAGGTGATGGTGATAAAGGTGGAAACTTTCTCCTTAACTTAGCCCTTACCACGGTTGTGTCGTGTGGCTTAAAAGATCAACTACAGAAAGCAGAGAAAGCAAAATGAGTTCAAGCAAGCCATGGAGTCTTATCAACAAATTATCTTTACCAGATAGAAGGCAGATCTTCATTATTACTCTAGCAGGATTTTTTGTGGGTTAATTTTCTTACTGTCTATCTGATGCAACAGAAAAATACAAAGCCTGAAGGAAAATAATCCCTATAATTTGCATTTTTAAATGCCCCTACATAAAATACATATTTAAGCAGATACATCATAATGGTTGGAATTATTAAGTTACATAAGTATTTAGAGAGATTATGAAATACTTATTGATTTAACTGCATAAATATGTACCTAGGGAAATTTATATCACAAATGAAACTGGCCAAAGCCACTATGTCTAAGCCAAAACAAAGACAATTATCTTGTCAATAAAAAATTGAAGGCAAAATTAAAAAAACAAAACCCTATTACTGTGCTAAAAATAAAGCAATTTTATAATTATAGCAACTAAGTAGGGAACAAGCCTCATGAATTCCTATACAGACACCCAAGTAAATGGAAAACAAATACTTATTTTGGTGGTGTCCTAAGAATCTGTCACGATTTGGGGGAGGAGGAGCATAAGGCTTTACCTTGTCGAAAACCATGAAGTTGTACAATTTTCTATTTTCAAAAAGTATTTAGCTGTATAATTACATAGGCCCTGTTTATAATCAACCATTTAGGGCATCCTCACTCCACTGACAGTCTTCCAAGCTTTAAAAATTCATTAGGATCTTGGCAATAAATATTGCCAATGTATTTTACTGTAACTGTATCGATCCTAATGCACTTGACTTATCTATAGAGATAAAACTTATCTTGACCTTGTCGAATACAAACAGTCTGGACTAAAAACCTGCGATAGCCTCTCGTGGGGAAAACACACAGCAGATAACAGCTACAGGGATGATACAGGAGCAGAACATCAGTATTAATGCTTCAGACAAAACAGAAATTTGCCTGAATATTACCCTACTGAGCTCATGTAAGGAGACACTAATAGGAAACAATATGAAAGAAGGCTGTAAAAAACAAATGTGTACATTTAATTAGAGCCTTCTTGGGCATTGTATTAGTCCCCTTAGAAAATACATGGTGGTTACAACCTACTGCATGGTTATATTACTGGGTATGCTTTTTTTTTTTCGAGGTAACCACCTCTCTTTTTGAAAATCAAACCCAGGTGTCTTGTGCTGCACTAAGAAGGAACCCAACCAACTTCTGCCTTTGTTATTTAAAGTTGCCGTTTCCAACTGCAATCCCAGCGTTGAGTGCACACAGCGGCATTGGCCTTGAGACATGAACCCTGCTGCAGGCAGGGACAGACCCTGCACTGCCATCCCTATGGATCCTACAACACCACCAAGGCACAGCAGCAGGATCGAGATCAGGCCCCAGCCCTAGGATTTCCCCTGGAAGCAAAGAGCCGTACGGACCCACACCGAACGCTTGCGTTTCAAACTCTTTGGTGCTCCTTCCCTTGCAATCCGCCTGCCTTCAGCTGCCGATAACTTAATTAATGTTTTCGAGTAGGGAAAAAAATATTCCCCACTATTTCTAATGCAACAGAGATTTTTGGAGGAGATGTCTTTTGTGGTTGATTTTGAAATTAATGCAAGAGTATCCTGCCAGTCGGCAGCAGAGCGTATCCCTCGATCTTTAACGCAAACTTCTCCAGGTTGTTCGTGTAACTCAACCAGTTACGGACAAAGAGGCACTTTCTGAAAGAAACCTACAACTTGTTTTTTGCAATTAATGCTCTATGTATTTGCCAAACACATCAGACTTTCATCTTCCAAATATCTCTCCTTTACAAGCAGTAAGAGTAGTTTAATGTAACATCAGTGTTAAGTACTCTCAGAAAATTATTTCTTTCTGACACAATGTTTTGTAGCTGGTCCTCATCAATTAAAAAAAAATTAGGATGTTTACAGGAATTTGGACAAGGGAACTATTTCTAGGTCACAGTAATTACTTTGCATTTGCAATTAATGAAAAATAATTATGCCTGATCACTAATTAATATTTCAATAAGCTAACCAGCACAAATACAAGTCCCTGCAAAGATCCAGAGAAAAACAAACTAAAGAAGCAAACAAAATCTGCCAAATAAAATCAAAAGGTTTCACACAGAGTTAAATATTACGTTTCATAGTGACATGTTTCAAGTAGTGACAATTTAAAAATACTATAATAGACATTTGGATACAACTGTAAAAATTATTGTGACGCATTATCTCTGCTCCTTCCTGGGCCATGAGCAGGAATTTTAAAGGTTTCCATTTACTCTGAGCAACTAAATGAAAGTAACTCCATAGTTTTCTATTTCTACCTTTAAATATTGCTCAGCTTTGGGAGACAGCAATAAAACTTTCTACCTTTTGATAGGCAACAGTATTTTGCATTGACTGAAGGCAAATAGAGACAAAAATAATACTATCCACAGCAGTGGCACAAAGAATAAGGCTCCATTCCTAATTATACAGGGAACTGAATTTAATTACATGGAGAACATTAAACACTTTCCAAACAGGAAAAAAATATCAAGAAAAGCTGGAGATGAGCTTTCAAGTGCCTTTAATGCTCCAACAGTGCCCTCTGCCGAGGCTCCCCAACAGTGCTGGGTTCGTGCTCCAGCACCAAACACCGCGCACAACCAGGCATCGCTACTTTGGGATCCTTTCTGCCAAAATTAAGCACCTCACAACACCCAACTCAGCCAAATTCCTGCAGGATGGTATGTCACATATGCAGAGCAGCACTGCAGTCAGTGTGCATTTTGCAGTGAGATGGTAACTAATAATTTCAAAGAATGCTGTAGTTCAGACACATCCAAAAAGCAACATCTGAGGTCTGAATTCTTCGGTCTCACTCACAAGATCCATCTAACGAGGAGATTCCCAAAGACAATTCTGCTTAGGATCCCGTACTAAAGCACTGCTATCCTTAAAATACAACTTAGTTTGCTTTTGCATTGTGACAGATATGACTGGGTAGTACTAGAAACACCTTTGAAAGCAAACAGGCTCCAAAATAATCTAAAGCAAATAACAAAAAGTCTGTTTTATTACTCAATACATTTTAATACGATTTTTTTCAGATGGTAACTATATCCCAAAATATTGTTGTCTGGCTCCTGAAAACAAACTAGTGAACTAAACGCTGTTGTAAGCACTGAGGAAAGACTGGACGATGTGTTTCAAAACTCCAGTTTCAGGTGGTCAAGTGAAAAAGGGAAAGGGAAAGAAAACAGCAGGCAAAGATCTTAGCACAACTGGAAAGTGTAGCATAGAAATTCCTGACAGCTCCCTCACCCTTCCTTTTTCCTTTTTTCTAAAGAAAACACAGTTGTTTTTTTCTTAAGTCACCCCTTGGCTTTCCTACCTTAACCTGAGAGAATAAAAAGAGCAAAATTCTTTCCACTTTAATATGTTTCCTTTTTCTTTGACCAAATTTTTAGAATTTCCACTAATACAAATGAGCCACGCTTTTAAATGTTTGAGCCTTGCCTTTTCCCCAAATTCACGAGTTATTCTATAGCTCTAATGATTAACTGGCAAATAGTTTATCACCTGAAAAAAAAAATGCAGCCACAAGCACCTAGATATTTCAGATTAGATTGTAGCCATAGAATTTAGATAATTTTATGGCTGCAGGAAGAAGACGATGCCAAATGACCATGAATTGTACAAGCCTGTTTCAAACCAGCAGCTCCCTGAAACTCAGCTCCTCTCAGCAGCACACTGAGCTCTCCGGGTACTCAGAGAAGCAAGGGGCAAGGAGACTCACTTAAAACTCACATCTTTCTACTTCAGTGACACCTTTTATAAAACTGGGGGGTATCTTTCTTTCATTTTAAAATCAGAACTTAAAAAAACTCCCCTATTTTTGAGGAATCTCAAATTTATGTGGTTTAAAATAACGGGGAGTGTCCAGTGTAAAAACCAAATGCAGGCTGGCAGTCCCGAGGTGAGGTTTTTTAGCACACACTGCAGATTACAGCAACTTTTCCACCACCTCACAAGCCCCATGGGAAGTGGCAAACTATCAGATCCTCATGCAGCCGGTGATGCTGGGGAACGGGAGCGGGATGCTCGCTCAGCCGTTGATACGGACACCGATTTTCAACCGGCTCAAAACCAGGCTGCTAAAACTGGGTGTAAACATCCAGGGCTCAGAGTGCCTAAAACTGCTGCTGATTTCAAAAAATATGGGATTTCTCAGAAATCCCAACAGTCTTTTTATTTACTAGACACTGTGACAAATCCTGGGCTTCCTCCATCCAGCTCTGTCTCTGTTTGGCCTCTGTTTTATGTCAGCAAAGCTGGAATATTCTGTTTAACTGTGTTGAAAAATTAGCTGCTTAAACACAGTAGTACAGAAAAGGCTGAGATCAAAAGTGCATCTTTTTCAGGAGTCTGGCACCTCTCCTCACACACCACTTCCATTTCAAATATGTGTTGTGAGTCTAATTTTTATAAATCTCTCTATCCCCTCAAGAGAGATGACTGCATAGATGTAGCAGGTGAGCCTCCACTCACTTAATATATTTAAGTATATATAAGAATATATATATACACACACATATCAGTATATATACTTAAAAGTAATACACACCAAAGGTTACATGGAGGTGATAAAATTACTTCAAGCCACATCAGTGCAGTAACCACAATAAAAAATGCACATATTAATAAAGCAATATCAGGGCTATGTAATATTACCCTAAGTTCAAGCTAGACAAAAACATTCAACAACTTGCTTACTCAAAATACAATGCAAATGATGGCAGATTTACTGCTGCTGTTGGATCCTAAAGGTCCATTTTCTGCCTGTTTAAATCTGTAGCCTTAAAGCAATATCCTGCTTGTAGGTGGCTTGGTTTTGGCTTTCTAAAAGGAATGTTAACTTTGCAGGACAGTTGTACAATCTGAAATCTCAATCCATTGCCTTCCTGTTGTTTTAGACAGGTAAAGCCAGGAGTGATTAACTGCATTAAGTTATTCCTTTTCATTCCCCAAAGGGAGACTTTTAAATTCAGTGTGTATTTCTAAGAAAACCCAACACTTTGCAATTCACAGTTCTCCGGCATAAACTCATCGACCTGTCAACAAATCTTCAGAGATGATTGCACAATCTTCTGAATAATCACAATAATTAAGACAGTTCAGGGTGCAAAACACACAGATGCAGCAGGCAATAAAGGCAAAAAAGCTTTTTCTTCCTCTTGGGGTTAAATTAGGAATATTTTAAGCAACCTGGCAGCTGTAAGTGGAAAGATCTGCTCCTTTTGTCCCCACAGAGAGTCTAAACAGGTTGGTGTAATCAAAATAGCAAACAAATAATCAATCAATTTACTACAGATCTATCTGTTCCCTAATCTGAAAATCCAGATTTTCAGGAATTTTCAATTCAGATGCCACATTCCCTGAACTTTGAGATCCATCTTGGGAGATATCTGGCTCTCTCCCTCTCTCAGCACAATAAGGAAAAAAGGAATTCTCGAGGCAGAAGAGGGGAGGAAAGGGGAAGTAGAATGAGGCAGGAGTGCCTGGATCCCCCAAATGCTCAGTGCTACCCAAACAAACTTGAAGCTATCTGCAAATTCAAGTAATTTCTAGAAAAAGGGAGCCCATTTCAGGAAATATTTTTTTTTCTTTTTCCCCCAATAAATACTTTTTTTTTTTTAATCATGAGGAAAAAAATGAAACCATATTTTACTCAGAAGCAGTCTGTCCACAGATTCCCAGGAAAAGGCAGAGAGGATGTACAAATATCAAAGCCAGCTAAAATGAGGGAGTACAAACCCACCTTCCCCTGAGTGTCCCACACACTCTGCTGCACCTAAGCACAGATTTCACAGCACACAAAAGACACTTTGCAAAGCAGTTTTCTCCCAATCCCAAAAACCCTGGCCTCTGCCTTAAAAGTTGTTTTTTTAGCATTTAGTCAGGATATTTAGCTCTCTGCTTAAAGAAAACAAGAGAGAATGCCTTAATTTCTGTGTGTAAGCTATCTCAATAAACAACCAGCTGCCAATAACTGGGATGGACATTGCAGTTTTTTTGATTAATATTTACTGGGATGGAGAATTCAGGCTTCAATATGAAAAGCAGGGGTTTTTTTCCAGGAGTAAATGGATGTTTTTACCAGAGATTCATGCATTGCATCAAACTAATTTTAGTTGCATTTTTAAAACATGAAAATCAACATTAGATTTGATCTTCTAGAAACAATTTTGCACATTCAGTATAAAGGAATATAAGAAACTTCTCCCAAAATAGTGTATCACTAACAAGCACTAAAAGGAGAACATTTTACCCTGTAAAAGGTAATGGAATCAGCACATTTAAACTTTGGTCAGTAAGGGAAACAAAGTTTTCTCTAAGTATGTAATTTTAGCTCAAAATTGTGCTCTAAGTTGGGTGATTTAAAAATTGAAATTTCACCTCTTGTCCCTCCCAAAATACTCAACTTCAAACAGGACACCTAATAAAAAGGAACTAGAATAGTTTATTATTTTTTAAATTAAAATATTAGCCAAACTCAGGAAATAATATAACTCAAAAACTGTTCATTTCAGAGTATAAATAACTTGCATATATAGGTAGAAGACTGTTGCCAAATAGTGATGGTTATCAAACAAATCCAAACTGCATCATTCTTTTATCAAAGATTCCTACAAGATTCAGGAAAAAATCTGAAAGTTAAGTAAAATATAAATCACAAATATAAAAAAGTAACTGCAAGAAGGAAAACTGACTGTGAGAACTTTAAGAGGAATATTTTGCCTTTCTGATACTTGATACTACATCTGTCCTTTTAGATTTACACACTGCAGTAACAAATGCTGTTAACAACAGTCTGTTCACCAGAACAAACTACTCTGAGCACTGCAGATCCAATGAGAACAGCAAGAAAAGATGCTCAGGAAAGATCACAAGCACCAGGAGTGAAGTCAATCTTTGAAGGATACATCCAGTTTTTTGCATTCTTACTACCCACTTCTCAGAAAGCTCATCTAGGACCTGATCAAGGTGATTAAATAGGCTGCTCCACTGGCAAAGTCCAGTCCTTTTACCCATCTGTACAAAAGCTGTTTACAAAAATTAAGATATATATTAATTTCAAAAAAAGACAACAGAAACAAAACAAGAAAACTACAAAACCATCTGCTGCTGTAATATTTCCAGTAAAAATGACATTTCAGCATTTTCAGCCATTCTTCCTTCTTAGCTTTGCTCCTTGTATCCTCAATATCTCACATCAGGCTTTACTAAGGGAACTGATGATCTTACTGAAAGGAAAAGAGGTACATAAGCCAAGACAAGCACATCTTATAGGGGAAAAGAATAGGATATAATAGTAAATCTGTTATTTGATTTTTTAAAAATGCAGTTAGCACTGATGCAACAGCATCAACATCCATGTCAAAACTTTTTCATGTTAAAGAAACATAAACATTGAAACTTCTCAGACCTAGGCACAGCAGCCATCAAGTTTGGGTATAAAACCAGACAGAAAAATTAACAGCCAAGGACTCCTTCATTGTCCAGCTCTGCAAGGAAAACCCTTCTGCCATTTCAGACAAACATAAACTAGGGAAATAAAATGAAATTCTAATGAAAATAGACTGAAAATTATTTTCTTTTTATTCTTTAGCAAGAACTTTAGAGAAAAATATTTCCATGTAAGGGCAGTCACAGGTTACAGCCACACACAGCTGGTCCCAAGTACAAATCCAGGGCAATGCTCCCCAACAGCAAACAGGGATGGAAATACAAATTATAAACACTTTAAGCCTCCTTCTTTCTCTGCACCTTATGCTAACTTTTCTGAAATTCTTGAACACTTTCCCTTTTCAGGAGAAAACTGCTTCTGTTCACTTAATAATACCTTTACATTTCTGTAATAAAACTTGTAGAGAAGAAAAGCTTTTTCAGTGAAAACCAATATATTTTATTTTTGTTATTCACTCTCAGTAGCTGCAGATTTTAATCATCGCTACCAAATTTTAGAATTATGAACAACCAGTTGGTATCACATGTGTGTATCCCAAACCTACATAGCAGAAAACATTCCTTTAATACTGAAACAAAGAGCATCTGGATCATTTTGTCCTTCTGTTTGAGACAATTAATGTCTCAAACTATTGCGCTGTCTCTATCAGGAGTTCACTAATTACTAAAGCTACTTGTTATTACATGTATCTAATTACTACTATCAGTAAGTCCAGAATATAGACCACTTCAAAAGAATGACCCTAACAACTACCACTTCTACCCACAACAGATTATGATGTATTAAGAAAAAACCCCACTACAAGATTAGACAAGAAAAAAAAAGATAATTTCATCAATTTTCTGAAAGAACTACAAAAATAATAGATAACTGGAAATCATAATAGAAGCTTTAAAGTTCAACATCTGACAGTATCGCAAAATCTTACTTGAAAAGTCTTGGACAAAAAATTAAACATGCTGAAAGAAAGCAGGCAAGTGGTAATGAACAAGTGGGGAGAGCTAGGAAGGAACTGAAAGAATATCATTAAGGCATGGTTTTATTGTGGTATATTCCAAAAAAAGGGTGATCCCACTGAATGGGACTTGTCAGAAAGTGTCACGCTGCAAATATGGGACAAATGTTCACAGAAAATGACAGATCTGAGAAACAGATGTATAAATAAACTACTATGCTTAGAACAACGTAAACTGATCTTGACATGCAGGAAAAAGATATTTAGTGTATTTCAAGAAACTTGTTTATTAGGAATAGAATCATGGAATACTTAAGAGTGAGAACTACTGGTACAAGGCTCTGGCAGAGGAAAGGCAGAGCACATTTGACCACAGCATTTAGGTCAGTTTAGTATTAGCAGATTCACAACAGAGCATGGAAACAGCATAGAAGTATTTGTCAAAACCAGGTTCCACTTCCAACTGGAAAAATGGCACACAAATTGGAAGGTGCTTAGGAAAATTAAAAATTCCAGAATGATGGAAAGACTGAACTTTAAGGGAGAGAAAAAAAAAAAGCCCTAAACATGCCAGTTGCACAAATACATGAGATGGGGGAAATAACATGAGATTTGCAAAAACATGGGTTAACAGAGAAACCAAAACTCACGGAGCACCAACAGTATTTAGTCTCTTCAGTCCATTTCAGTAACATCACAGGCACATATATAGTGCTCTTTTTGCATTAGGAATAAAGCACATTTAAACAGAAAGACTGTGAGATCCTATCTGATAGCTCCACTGAATCTATTTCATCTCCTCGAATGGTTTAACTCTACCAAATTACACAGTGACACAACAGTGAGGGCTCCGATGCTATTTCCATTTTAAATCACGCCTCAAACATTTGTATTTCACAGAGGGGAAAAAACCCAAACACAACTGTATCTGTTAGAAATACAACATCTTATGCCTGGATTCCACTTAGAAGCTGAATTTCTGTAAGAAAGTTACCATAAGACTTAAGCTATTTGAGTTCACAAAATATTTCCTCCACATTCTTTTTTTTTAATTAGCTAAAATATAAAAAATGTGTTAAATCAAAGTTTATTGAATATGTCATTGTGCACAATAACCAGACATTTTGTTACATGTGAAGAAGGGTTTAAAAATAGCAGAACTTGCAGCTGTGTGAAAATTCCATGTCCAATAGCCTTAAGTCATAACTTCTCTCAACTCGAGGCTTGGAACGGTGCTGTAAAATTTTTGCACGTGTGGTATCTGAAGGGAGAAGAGTGATAGAGACCTTTTGGGCTTTTACACCTTGGGATTTTCTAGCTCACATAAAGCTCACCACACTTTCAAGTTGGAAATTCCTCTGAAAATAAAGTGCAACCTACACCTTTCTGCAGTGATTTGTAAAATATTACTGTTAAAACACTGATGTTAAAACTCCGTGTATAAGTCTGAACTAATATGATCACTGAATTTGCATTAAGTAGCAAATCAGATATAATAACTAGGGTGAAAAAAACCACAGCTGTGTTTTTGGAAAACACCTAATCTCATCTGATTGAGTTTTAAGAGGGAAGAGGAAAACATCTAATTTTCCAGGTTATCTAAAAGATCGATGAAGAGAAAAAATAGTGGAATATAGATTTTCTGTACAACTGGCTCGTTAACAGACTCCCTAACACTGACCAAATCCCTTGTTTTGCAGGGAGAAAGGACATCTGCAAACCCATTTAAACCAAGTGGTGTCCCTGTATCTCAAATTCCCAAATGCCCTTTAACTCTACCTGGACTGATGTATTCTGTTTCTCAGCACATTCCTGTTCTTCCTTGAGTGAAATGAAGAACAGAAAGGAAAATTCAGCAATAAAAGTGGATGTAGCCTCTGAATAACAAGGTCCAGGCAGACATCCTTACATGCACTACTGTAACAAGGTGGTGGGAAGAGCTTGGCTCTTTTCAAGGCATCACCTCCTGTCACCCAGCATCACCACATCCTTGGCACCCCAAATTGCTCAGGGTGCAACTGGGGATGGGCTGTGGTGCTGTGCTCTTCCAGAGCTGCATGGAAGGGCACTGACACTGCCCTGATGGCTCTGCTTCAACTCCACAGTGTGAGTTAGTGCTTTAGTTGTTTTCCTTTTCCCCAAACTCTAGCACCTGCTACAGCCCCTTTGTGGCTCCACTGTGGTGTCTCTTTTTTTTTTGTTTCCCAAGGACTGCCAGGAGCAAACCCCTGGACCTTGCGCTGCAAACTGTGCCACATGTATCACACTAAGCTCTTGTTCTTCAGCAGAGATCACTGCACCTCCAAGAAGATACACCACGAGTGTAGTTATCTGATCTCCACTGCTCAGACTGTCCTGAAACATTTAATTTTCCTTGCATGTGCTCATCTGGCTCCTCTCGGCTTCCCTCCTGAAGTTTCCATTCTGAGAGCAAGCAATCCCTCCCTCTGGACATATGCTCCTTTGGTTTCTTTTTGAGTGGTAGCAAGCAATTTCAAGTAAACTTAGAAATGAATACATTTAATTAGTTTTAATTAAAATGCATTAAACATTACTAATCTTTTAGTGCTGCTAAATTTAAAAAAAATTGTTAATATTTTATTTATTGCATTTATATAATAATAATTTAAAACATTCCACTTGTGCAATGCATTTTATAGTCACATAACATACAGCAATATAAGATGCTATAAAGACTCAGACTAGGGGAAGCCTAGATTTTTCATCTGTATTATTTCCTTTGCTGTATGTAACCAGATTATGTTGTTATTTAAAGAACACATATTTTGCTGTAAATGAGACATGAACATAAAAGACAAAATAAAAACTGGAGAGAAATTACTTGCGTTTTGCAGAATAAAAGTTGCAGACTTGATACAACACAGTGCAGCTAGGTAGGGTAGATCAATAGAGAGAGCTAACATTAAAGAAATATAAATTCCTGATAAGCATAGCAATAATATGCTCTCCAGTAGAAGTGTGAGGGAAAAAAACCTTGAAAATCTCCCCTTGCAACTCTAACTTTCCTTACATTACATCACAAGGTGTGATGGCAGGACAGCTCAGGTGCCTCACTCTGCAGCACGAGGCAATGAGGCTGAATATTGCTCTGGGTTTTTGCCAAATGTCATTCTTTGTCAGCTCTGTGGTAATTAGGAATCTGTCTCTTTGCCTGAGGAAGCAAGACTTCTCCTTGCAGACTGTTTCTTACAGACTGAACTGCCTTAGATATGTTCATGTACCATGTACCTCTGACCAGGAAAGGTTCCAGGTTTAACAAAGCTCTGGCTCATTAAAATGACAAGGTTACAGCTCTTTCCTAATTCCACAGAAAGGGATGACCTACCCTTCACAGAGAGAATGGCACTAATGCAGCTGTTCAAAAAGCAACCCCGACCTCTGCAGGATGCTGGGACAACAAATGCAGGCAAGGAAACAAAGTCATCTGATTCTGGAGAATAGTGTTTAGGTGTTACCTGATCAGGTCGTGTTCTCCCTCTGTTAATTTGATACTAAGTGGACACGCCTTATTGCTGGGATCTCTCCCTCTGGAGCTGACTTGTCCCCTCATCTCACCTGTCCTTTCAGAAAAGATTATCTGGGAAAACCAAACTTACACCAATTAAGGCAGCAAAGAAACTGCAAAACTGGACATGGAGAGGCTGCAGTAACTCCGAGGAGTCTGAGTTTCAGTCAGCTTGAGACAAGGAAAAAAGCAAGCGGGTTTTTAATCCGCATCTAAGCTCTTCCTCAGAAAACCAGCATCTAGAGTCTTCCCCTTGAGATACTACCAGTATACTTAATCTCTTCCAAATGACAATAAAAGGTAATAACAGCTTAATGCAAAGATGTGCTGCACTGAGAAACAGATCTAAGACAATGAGGCTGTAGCAGAAAGCTCCTCTGCCACTTAACAATAGAGAGTGAGAACATTTTCATTTATTTTCACTTGAAAAGAAAGTCAGAGTCCTGTGACTGCATTGATAGGAACGATGTACACACACTTCTTTGCCTTGAACTAAGGAAAAAGGAGCTGGTTCTTTCAGATGGAGTGGCAGTGCACAGAAGTCTTCAGCTCTGCCTCCCTTTGCTCCTGATAAAAGCTTGGAGCAATGAACTCTCAGGAGATTAGCACACACAAGCGCCAGCTCCAAAAACTTTAGGCAGCATACATGTTCCTTTGAGTCTTGTACATGTGTTGTGTATAATGTGCTCTTTTTGATATTAAAAAGTTGCTAAGTTGTTCTCAAGCTGGAAAGGGTTTTCCATTTAGATAAGGCCAAAGCTTCTGCACAGCACAAGCACATGTGTAACACTGGAGTCTGAGAGCAGCACGAGCGTTGGTCGTTCCACCAGGGGCTGATAAGAACGATTCCATTTTATACAAATCCTACTGGAAGTTATTTAACCCCAACATGAATTCTTCTGGTGGCACTGCCAGCATCACCTTCTCACATCCCACACCTCTCTTTCACAGTAGATTGTAATCAGTTGTCCCTCTGTTTGGCTCTTTGCATTTGATCACTCTAAGTCCACACCTTTTCTATACATTGGCTGCTAAAAATACCACATGGACATTACTCTATATTATGCACAGAACCAGCCCTTATGTGCTTTAGAAAGAAAGAAAATTACTGAGGTTTAAAAAATTAATATTTCTATTTGTCTCAGTTTCTTCACTGTCTTGGCAGCACCTTTGGATCAAACATGGTTCTCTCCTCTGCAAACAGATTTGAATGCCAGGATGGGCTCTACTCCCTGTCATGAAAGAGCATAACAACCCTGCACTTATTTATCATCATTCACACACAGGTCTAACACCAAGCTAGAAAACACACATGCACTGCTGGATTTACCCTGAAAAAAATAAACAGAGGCTTGCTGGATGCTTTCAGTGAATGGGATTGCCTTTAGCACAGCATCCCTTCAATTGCTGCTTGAACACAGGAATTGCGGTGGGAGGATGTGGCGGCTACTTGGCGGCACAGAACAGCACTGAGCTGTTTCTCCTCCACGAATTTGAAACTGCTTGGGGCATTTAGGTTGGCAGAACTCTATAACCCAACTGGAACCAAGCCAGCAGGGTTCACATGCTGCTCTTGAAAAGTGAGCCACCGAGGCTTTAATCACCACAAGTGGCAAGGACTTAATTTTTCATCTCATTTGAAATATGCCAGGCTCAACAGCAGACCGAGCCTCTTATAAAGTGCCATCTATTAATCAACACTGTTTCCTGCTTCACTGGATTGCCTTGGATATCTCCTGTTAGGAGTCCTGCAGCAGCCCTGCTTGGCTCAGACTGTGACCTAGGAAAATCTTAGCGCTCAATGGCAGGGCACAGGAGACATCCCACGCACAGGGCATATGGATCATTGATATTGCAAAATTCAACCTCCAATTTAATCTGACATTTTCCACTTTCCACACCATGGAAACACCACATTTTGGCTTTGGCCAAGCAGCAGGGCTAGATTTTAGGACCACAGTTGTACCCAGGCATCCCATCTGTGTGACATTCCACCAGGGGATCCAGGAGATGTGATGGATGTTCATCTCAACAGAGATGATCCAAACATACTTGCAAGGAGCTCAGCTCAGTGAGCTCGTGTCAGAAAAAATACCAGTGTGAAGGAAAAATTCCCTAAATAGCTTTGCTCCTTGTAAAACTGAGGTTTTGAGGAAATTCAGTCTTTCAGCCTGAATCACGGGAAAGTTTAAACAGATACTAAGCATAAACTGTACTCTGTGAAAATCAGCCCATCTAAGGGAATTTCGTTGCTTGCAATGTCGGCATTAAGATACTTATCACTTTTTAATTCACACAAAGGTTACTTTCCCCAAGAGTCCTAAAAAAATACTGAATTATGTCAATACACACAATATTGTGACAAACCCTTCCCATGTTGGAGTTTATAAGTGTAACTGAACTACACAGCAACTTCATGACAATAAAATTCCACCTTGTTTTTTCAGCTCATCGCAACCAATCTGATTTAATATCATGGTTTTAAGGACTTTGGGAAGAAAAGTTAAGGTTTGATGCTATGGGAGGATAAACAGATGGCTAAAACCCACCAAAATCCAAAAAGATTTCTACTTGTAATTCTAAAGCTTCTTAAAATCCCCCCCCAAAATATCCCAACTTAAGATGCCTGTCCAAGGATATTCGATTTAACTGTACCCTTAATATTAGAAGATCTTAAAGAATAGATGTACATGTTTTGATTACATTGAAAATATTTGTAGAATATTTTATACACACCCCAATAAAAGGTAACTGAATGCAAACTTTGGTTTGCAAAGTTTGGTCTGAACATGTAAAGCCTGTAATACAGAAAATTAAAACTGTATGGTAAAAAAAAAATCTAATTTCTTTAAAACAGAAAAAGAAGTAAGTTATTTCTGAAAGATTACAGATGAGCTATCACCTCCAGCAGTATTGTGATTTAAAATACTCAGAGCAAAGAGAAAGCCTCGTGAGTGACTGTGTTAAAAAGTTTCCCATGCAAAACCAAACGCATCCTTGTTTCATATTTAATTTGCAATAGGATCCCCAGCAGCTGAGCTGTGAGAGTTCTCCTGGCTGGTGCCTTGCTGCCTGCTGAGAGGGGCTCCACACGAAGGGAGGGCACATTGAAGCCTAAATCCTCAGATCTGCACCTCAGCTCTCTTTAAAGTTAATCTGAACACACTGGACTCCAAAGGAAATGAGAAGTGAGTTTCTCTCCCTTCCTATGGCACCGGCACTTCCTGTGTTTTAGCGATTGGTCAAGAACTATTATTTCCTCCATGCTATTCCCAATTGTGACTGTCAGACATAATTAGCGTTGTCTGCACACAAGCACAAAATATTTGCTTAAATAAGCCTGGAACCAAAGTTCCACATGCACAGAAACCCAGAGAAATGTGGAGAAACTCAGAGAATATTAAGATTCAAATATGCTGTGCCTGAACGAACATGCTGCTCTAAATATTTAGAAATGCAAAGTTCATTTGCTGAGATGAATATCCATAAAAATCTATGCAAGATAAGGGGTATTAAAATTATTCACTCTCCAGTTCAGGATGGATTATTTGGCCAATCTGTTAAGCTGTACTGCTCAGACACCCAGAATCTGTACCATCCTCCTCCCCTCAGGGAAAAGAGCTCATAACGTTTGAAGAAAAGTATGCTCCATCCCAACCGTAGGAATACACATGAAACACAGAGTCTTCCTTTAACACAACCCTTTGGAATGGGAAAACAGCAGACATCAACAGTGAGAATGCAGAAGGCAAACAAGTTCACCAAAGAAAATAAATGAAGCAGAATGCTGCAGATTGTAAAGTGGCCAGAAGAAAGGCCATTTAAGTTGTTATCGACCTCTTTCAAACACACACACGCAGAGCTGAGCTTCAGTTTATCTCTCTATATAAAATACCACCCCTGGCAGCGTGGCGTCATCGCTTATAACCATCACCGAAAAATTAATCTCAAACCAAGTCAGAGAAATTTGTGACTTACTGTGTTACCACCTGAAGACCCACTGTTTTCCAGCCTTGGGCTAAGTACAAGCCAGATCCAGCCCTGCTCAAGTTTAACACTGCTCCTCAAAAACACAGGTATGCTATGGTAGGCTTTGCTTAACCGACCCAAACAATGCACATTTATACACAACGTGCACTCAGGGTTACATTTTACCCAGTCACAATGTTCAAAGAAACAGAATCCAAACTAGAGAAATACAGAAAAATACCGTCTTGTCAAGTCATCAGAAAACCATTAATGTTTCTAATGAGAGCAATTACAAAAATGAAAGATTCTGAAAAAACACAGCTCAAGATGAACTTTAATTATCCAAGCATCTGGCTGCATGAACCAGGGTCATGTCTCCAAATGCCTTTGCATTTGAACTCTCCTTGTTATCCATCCAACTTTGCATTTCTCCAAGTCTTGCAGAATTAACTAGAATTGCCTACACACAAAAATGAGTTATCCCTTCCTAATGACTTACCTAGTCACTAGCATTCTCTTTAGCTGAGAGCTGGAGAAACCAGGAGCATGTACCAAAGATGAAGACTGGAAGATGATCTCTAAGGTCCCTTCCAACCCTAAATCTAAGAAGACACTGAAGTCAAGAGCTGTATGGTAAAGTTAAAGTGCTTATCTGTGTGTGGCAAAAGACAAATAATTCAAATGAGCTTTCTTAGTCATAATATTAAAAATTAGAAGGCAGAATTCCTTAGTCTTAACCTGGACTGTACCACATGCAGAAGCTTATAATGAGTCATTCCCCTGATTAATGCAAGAGAGATATGGGGTCCCGTAATCCACTCGTGATCTTTGTCTAGACAATGTTTTTTTCTGATGCTGAGATCAAGGTTAGGCTCAGCTGTGCTTGAAAATGTGCACAAAACACCAAGCAGTATCTCCCAAACAGCTCCAAGCATGGATGTTTTTCCCAGGAGGAAAGAAACATTTCAGACATGTCAGAGGCGTTAAACAGAGTTTAAGTTACTCTGTAAAGTTACTCTGCAAGTAACAGTTCTCTGGGCAGTTGTGTTATTCAGAACAAACACCTGGAGGGCCAGCTCCTGAATTCCAGGTGTGAACTATTCCCTGTGTCCGTGTAAATGCCACAGCTGCTAATAAGTAGCAGGAGAATGCTGGCATTGCTTAAGGCCACACGTTTCAAAATCAGACACATGTAGGAGGTCTCAACAAACATGTTCTACTTCTACATCCTAGTACAAAATTAAGGCTTGCTTGGACTGAGACATTTCTCCAGAAGTTTGGCATAAATTCCCATGCAGGGAGGTAACAATCAAATTTGTGGCTTCGCTCCCAGTAGCTAAAATTATTTTTATTTGGTTTTTAAGTGCCAGGAATTGTTAGCAATGACTAACATCTTCATTAAGTTAAAGCATCCTTGGTGGCAGAAAGAAAGAAAAGCACTTGATTAAAGAAAAATAGGAAACATTCCTGCATGAAGTGAAAACACTGAAATATAATAAAGTTACACCATCAGCCTTTAAAACAGGCCAGTTGTGTTTCTCTTTTTTTCCTCTTTAAAGAATCAGGCAGACTTTCCATTTCCCATCCTCTTCCCTCAAGTCCCCAAAAATACTCAGGGCATTTAGGGAAAGTCTGAAAGGCCCAAGAACAGAAACACCCAGCTATCAGATGATAACCTAATTTGAAACTTATGCTTCCAAAGGCACAAAGGTGTCTGATGATCCAGCTGAAATAAAATCCTCGAGCATAGCTGCAGTAGACAGTGCAGGAAGCAACACAGGCACTAAACAAAGTCACACATTGTCAGAAAAGGGAAAAAACTGATCTGACGTGACGAGTCAAGACAAGTGACAAAAGTTTTGCTGAAAAAGGATCAGTAGGAAATTAAAATCATGACAGCATTTCTGTTCAAAACACACAAGACAATAGAATCCTTTTATCACAAAGTCCCATTTTCTCCTCCAGTTTTATTCGAACCAAAATTGCAATTTGCACATCACAATGCAGTCAAAGGATCCATGACTTTCATTCCCATTCCATGTAAATAATTTACTGCAAAAGTCTGGCTTTTATCAGGCAACTTCTGTGTTTTGCCGTTTTTTATTTTTGAATCCTTAAGAATCACTAACTTGTAAGTTATCTAAACAGGTCTGAAAAACAGAAAAATCTTTGTGAGAAGGTTTTAAAAGGATGATATCCCCTTGAAGTCACATTAGCTTCATTTCAATTGCTATATGCAGCAAATAAAACTAGATAGCTTAAGAAGCTAAACCAGTAAATTTTCACAATGCTGAATTTTTATACTTCGTTTTACTAACTCCTTGTTATTACTTATAAAAAAATGGAGGCAGTATCTTTATAAAATTTATTTTTTTATTTGCTTCTTCATGTATAGCCAGGTTCCACCTGCTTTATTTATTTTGAACGATAAGACACTTAAAAGACCTGAAGAAACAAAACCATGAAAATTCATCACTAGCCTCTCCTACAATTAAAGAAAAAAAATTTAATCCATGTCCTCCATTTCCCACTTCCAGCAGCCATTTAGTTTCTTAAGAAATAGCAAGAGTTTTGGTTTTTTTTCCAAAAACATGAATTATCAGAAGTTAGGTACCAGTCTCCTAGACAATATAAAATAGTGCATGTGTCTGTCTCCACAGCCCACGGATCCCAGCTATGTGAGTTAGTTCCTCACTTTATCCTCACAGATAAAGTTTTACTATGGCACTTATTACATTGATTTTTTTTTTCTCCAAGTGCTGCAAATTAAAGAAGTTCTCCTGTGAAAATATCTATTTAACTCCACATTTAAAAAAAACCTGACTTCATTAAATCCTTTCTTGCAGGATTTCACTGGAAATTATGCTTTTGATTATGATACAGCTTTTTAAGAAACGGTAGAGATACAGCTGTCCTCCCAACTACAGCTTTATCAGCAGCATGCCTTGCAGAAAAATTATTTTTCTGTCTAATGGTACGATTTAAACCAGGCACATTTTCTGTACACTTCTTTTTTTGTTCCTGTCTCGTATTTTCCTTTTTTCCTTTGAAATCTGCCTCTCCTATTGGCTCTTTCCCAATGCCTTTCTTCTGGCTGCATCTCAAGCTTGGCTGCTTTTTCTCATTTTGTCTGTTTTTCTCCTGTTGCTCCTTCCTTGCTGGGCTTCTGCAGACGTGAGGATCCCTCCTCACAAAAGCAATCAGAGTCTGACTTTCAGCCCTGCACACACAGGTAAAGGATGCCTGTGAGTGTCAGCAACCAGGCACAGTGAGCAGCCAGGAGCAAAATCTTCACCCTGTGGCAGGGCTTTAACTCTTCAGACTGCTTGAACACACAGTACCTGTTTGTTGTGGAGTGGTGGTTTCATAACCAACTATACTGGAAAAGCTCCGTTGAAAAGATCATTGCTGCTTTAAAAGCATTGGTGCAGCTGCTAGAATGAGGGAGATTTAGTCTGTGGGGTTAAACTAGAGCTGGGGAAAGGCAGAAAGGTCGAAAAATGACAACAGTGAGACCTGTGTTACCAAAATGGCAAAGTGGATACCCCAGGATCCCTTTAAAAGCCCATCACATTCTGATTTACAAAGAGGGAATTGCTTTGTTTAACCCTTGGAGAAACCAGAGATTGAAATCACCCTGGTCTGAGATCCACGACTTGCTACATTCTGTTGGACCATAGCCACAGAAATCACTGCCAGCCTGAAGGGACAGTGACAATTTTAAAGTTCTGATCTATTTCCCACTGGAGCTTGACACTAATGCTTTTTGTCACCTTGATGCTCAATGCTTTATACAATTACAATTCCAGCACTGATAAAACCTAGACACAAAAATGTGGTTTCTTGATTAGCACCTTGCTTCACCAGCACCCCCAATTCTCATCAATTCAAACGAGATTTGCAGCAGCTACCATGGCATGGAAAAAACCAGAGATGTGTTGAGATGAGCTGCAGTTTGACAGCTGGGTTTCCACGCTTCCAGGTGGCTGGAAGCATCAGGTTTTGGTAGGTAACAGGTCCTAACATCACATCAGCAGCAAAGAGGGGAAAAGGCAGGACTGTAAGAAGATCAGCAATTTTATGCTTTGATCTGACAGGGAAATAAAATGCTCTGACAGAAAAGGCTACAAATAAATCTGAATTTGTAAACTGTGCCAAGAACTTGTCCTGACTCAATGATCAGAAATACAATGCCAGCGCTTGAGCACACATTACCAGGAATGAAAGACAACAAAATTTAATGCCTGGGAAAAATTACATTTGTTCCCAGATCATTTTCAAGGGAAAGGAGCTGAACCTCTAGGAGTGGGAGCGAAGTGGCATGAAGCAGAGAATAGAAAAAAAATGCAGCTGGAGCTGCAGAGAAAGTTTGAATCCCTGAAAGCTACCCTTGTCCCCACAAAAGATCTAAACTAGGGGGAAGAGACTCTTGTGTCTTCTCCTTCACATCCTGCTGACATGCACCAGAACAATTAGACTGTAAGAGAGGAACAAGGGTTTAATCCAAATACCACAGCCTATGAACAGTATTGCATACACAAAACCAATGCATATTCTTCAGTTTTCCAGACAGAGAAGCAGGGATGGACTGCCTGGGACTTAAGTCACAAAAAGAGAGAAGTTGACATAAAGTGGCTATTTAAAACAATAAATTATTTCTTTAAATGAAGAGATAACAAGAGGCTGTAAGTGCAGGTAAAAATTAATTCCAGGAAGCTTAAAAATAAGGACACTGTGGCACATTCAGGATTCACACCTCACTTTTCTTTGTTTTAATCATGGAGAATGCTACATGTTCTTACAACAACAGGACTCAGGCCTCTCAACATAATCACAACATGTAATAGTGATTATTATTAGCTGTGGAGAAGTATCTGGGTTTTCTCAGCTGGCCTAGTTTCAGCACATACTGTTTTGCTTCAAATGCAATCAACAAATTCTATGAAGTTGATTTATTATTGCAAAATGTATGCTCCCTTGCATTAAAGCACAAGAAATAAAGCATGACCATCATGTTTTGTAACTAATTTATTTTTTTCTCCTTTTTTAATCTGTCTTACAAGTTTACCATGACATTTTAGTGACAACAGTGCTAAACTAACTCAAAAACAAAAAGGAGACTAATTAAAAATAGGCAGACAGCGAACATCATGATACATTGGCATAAAATTATCCCTTCAGTTTCCTTTGTAAAAATACTGCTAAAAACCCAGCATTTTCCATGGCAATACTGAGTCAGATTGTTTTATAATATATAGAATTATATATGCAGATCCTCACAGCTCAAGCATTTGGTTAGAGCTTGCACTCCATATTTGAGGCAAAAAAACATTTTCTGCTTTCTTGGAACAAAACTTTTATCACTGAACTGAACTTCTGACTGACACAAATTAGAGATCTTGAAAACTTATTTATCTTCCTCCCTTTCCCAAATAATTTAAAGAATCACTTGGAGCTCTTTCAGAATTTCTTACAGCTGAAGGAGATGGCTCCTCTCAGGCTGGAAGGGCTTTCTGCTCCTATGGATAATTAAGTAACTATGGATAACTAAATAACTAAGACATCTCTCGAGCTCTGGGCAGCCTCTGCTCAGCCTGAACCACCACCAGTTCTGCAGTAAGTGGAAATAAGAAGTTGGTTACATGTGCAGAGCTAAAGGACTTTTGGGAAGGAGGGCAGCAACACCTACTGGTCACGGTGCAGAGTGAACACTGCTTTGGTTTGGTTTTTATATTAACAGTACTGAAAAGAGTTTTTTCTTACTCAAACTTGTGGCTACAATATTTCTAAAATATATCAGCACTTGTAATTTCTGACCCACTAACAGTAAATAAATATTCATATCTGAGCTGAGCTCCAAGCTTTGATATAAAACAGGACATAAGGAGTCCTGCTGATGATTCCTTAAAGTCACTGAAAGATTTATATCACACACCCTAATGTGCACAAAGCTTTCCTCTATTTCTAATTATTGCCTACTCAAAGCAACTCAAATATTATGGACTGAACAATCTGAGCAGCCTCAGACATTTTTTTCCTATACTACAAAATATTGCAAAATATTTAAATGGCTTCTGCAATTCTTCATATTTTTACCATGCATTCCTTTAATCTCCAAAAGTAAGGTTTTCTTACAAATTTTACTCGGAATATCATAGAACAAAACATACACAGCAGTTTTGTGATCCACCTCATCCCTTTCAAAAACAAACCACAGAGCACAAACCCCATTTTCAGAAAACACTTAATTCAAAATTAGAATGTCCTCAACTGTAAATATTTTAAATCAACTATAACAAATCTGCATTTAGCAACTGTATTTAATGCTTCCTTTAAATTTCCATTTAAAAAATATTCATTTTTTCAACTTGTGTGTACCTACAGGTCCTCTGATACACTACCCTTAGGCTTCAGAAGTTTTCCTGGTTCTCATCCAACTTTGGAAATAATATCTTCTTGCTTCAGGTGTTAAAAGGATTCATACATTATTTATAAGGACTGCTAAAATCTAACTCCTGGATCTAACTTGCAAGAGAAAGAGTATAAAAAGTTACATATAGAAAAAAAAGAAAGAGCACAACTGTCCCCATTTCAATTTTTAGCCTCTCTTTGTACGTCGTGCATTGTCAGGCTGAGTCTGTAACTCTCCTCTCTGCCTCCCCACACTCAGATATTTGTCTGCAGCTGCTTTGAGCCTCAGTGGATTTGACTTTTCTTGCATATTTTAAAGCATGATTTTCCAAAAAAAACCACCCCAAAACTGCAACACTGGTGGGAAACTTGTTACACTTCAAAGATGCCACAATGGTGTGTTTACCTCCCAAAAAAGCAGGCTAAAGCAAGTAGCCAGAACAGGGAAGCTGAAATCCCCATTCACTTAAAGTCACCTTCCTTGTACTCTTCTTTTATATATGCTGTCTACACACATTATTTTATATTTTATTTGCCTCTTCCTAGTTTGAAAGAGTTCACTGTTAGATTTTTAAAAACAACCCTTTTAACAAACTTCACAAGGGTGAGACTTTAGGATCTCCTTAGCAATTTAAGAAAGTATTTCTGATTTGAACAGTAGTTCCATTTCCTGGGTTGCATTAAGGCAAGAAACACTGAAATGTTATTGAGCTATAAAATACTACTAAAGGAAACAGAAAATTCAAGTGTACAAAGCCTCAGAAATACTCACCAGGATGAGTAAGTCCTCACCTCGTAACTGGAATGAGCGTATTTGTTCAGAACACATCAAATTTAGTACCTGCTCCTCAGATACCTGTTCCTGACCAAAATTCCACCTGCTCCAACTGGAGTACACAGCAGCTGCATTCTTTAGCTGACCATGATGTAAGGAAGTCTGAACACACACTTCTAGAACTTGCTAAATCACTGGAATACTGCCCCATGCCACACTTGTAGCAGCACAGCCATGGATTTCTTTGCCCAACAAGGTGATGGTGCTTATGTTCATCCCTACAATGGGCAGAGTTTTTACACCCAGTTCAACAGGCAGACTTTGAGACCTTAATTCTTAAAAAAAGAGCAATATGCACAATAGAAAATGATATCCCTTCTGTCCCCACAAAATTCTAAGTTAAGTATCTTGTGCAGGTTGCACCTGTTCATTACACTCTTTTGGAAAATTAAGTTCTTCTATCTGGGATTTTTAGACCCACAACCTTATATGTATTTATTTCCACACAAAGTACAGTTGTGTGCTATTCACTATTCAAAGGGCAAGTCAGACTAGGTCATGTTTCTTAAAGGTTTATCTTATTAGCAATCAAGTCTCATATGGCTTAAAAATAGAGAAAACAAGTATGCTTTTGCCACTGCCACAATTAAAATTCTCAGGCTAATTGCATCTCGTAGCACTTGTATAGTTGGTTTCACTATTTCCCCAACCTTTGTCTCTGTGGGACAAGAAAGGGAAGGAGCAGCAGGAACAGCGATAATGAAACCCTAATCAACGTTAGCAAAGAGAATTAAAAGCCAGTAAAATGCCTTTAAAATATTCTTACTTCTATATTTTAAAGCTGAATTAATTTTAATTAGAAAATGAGGTTTTTTGGTTTGGTTAGGTTTGGGGTTTTTGGTGAAATTTTAAGAAGAAACAGCTATCAGGAGCAGGAAATGCTGTGCCAATTTCATCAGCCTTCCTTCTTTTACCTTTGGCAAATTACAGAAGCTCTTGCAGGATGCATAAGGGGGAGGCTAACATAAAAGGTAATACAAAGCATTCATTCCTACTGTCATCTGAAAACTTAAAATTTAGAATGCATTATTGAAACATGGGGTAACATGATGAATTTTTGGCACGAGTTAATCTGGAAGGAAAGTAAAAACAGTGGAGAACAAACCTTCCACAGCACTGCCACCTGTTTTGCAACCCTGCTTGAGTAACACCTCATGGGTGTTCTCTTCTGGCCTTCCCAAGCCACTTGCACAGGGCAGCACAGCTTGAGCTGCTGGGGGATGCCCACAAATACCCAAACACAGCAAAACCGAAAGCAAAGGATTGATTTCGCACCTTCTTGAGAGGAGACAATAGGTGGCAGGTAATCAGGGATGTACTCCTTCCTCTCTTCTGCATCCTTGCTTCCCAGCTGGGGGAACTGGAGGACATTGTTCTTGCTGACAGGGAACGAAGGGATTTGATGTGCAAAAGTGACAGGTTCAATATTGTGTATGTAATCTTCCAGCTCATGCAGGTTAACCCCCATAAGCTTGAAGGCATCGCCTACGTCATCCAAAATCGGATCTGTGCGGCCATCTGGAACAAAAGAAAACAACAGAACAATATTTTCACTGAAATCCAGGTTAAAAATTTGACCTGAAGATGCCTGGAGATTGCAGACCCCCATCTCACCACCAGGAAGGAAGATGGAATTACTGCCCCACAGTTCTATCAGGTTTACTTTCAGAAGGGTTTTGTTTTGAGCCATCACTTTGTTTCAAATCATACCATTGAAGAACTGCACTCCAGAAAGCAAATCAAGCCCAAATGAAGGAGCAACAACAGGCTGCTTTACCTGGCAACAGTCAATTAACTCCACATGACCCCACATGCAGAAAGTGCTCTTTATCAGTATGGAACAAATCAAACATTATTTCTGAATCTAGAAGAGGAGCAATTTCATTTTTTTGAACTGACTGTAGTTTACAGAGAGAAAAGGGAAAAAAAGTCTTTTGATATAAAAGAACCTTCACAAAGCATCCTTCCACCAGATGAAATCTACAGGATTCATAAACTGTGAGACACTTCATATACTGGTTAGCTACACCTCTTAGATAAAAAAGAGGAATATGAAGTAGTGGTCTGATGAGGAGACAGTATTTTATACTATCTTTATGGGCTGATTTCCTGGAATGCAACTTAAGTTTGATTCTACAGCAAAAATCTTACTTTCTTCACAAAAAGCACAGTGAAACCTCACAGGCCAGGCAGTTGGGATCTTTATTTAATAAGGTCTCCAAGAAAACAGTCCAACAGAGGATGCAGTTTGCACTATACAATTTATTTGGTTCAAAGCTTTAAATTACACTTGCTGAAGTCCAAGCACCTCAGTTTCCCTGACTTGACAGAGGAAAATCCCTTGAAAGGCCTCCAGAGGGAGAACTGGGCACCTGGCTTTGGCAGCCAAGGCACCACTTGGAATCTCTTTGACTTTTCATAACAACAGTAACCCAAAAACAATGCTGTAAACCCCAAACATGATTTTTTATTCAATAAAATGATATATTGAATTATTACAATTCTGCAGAATTGGCTTATGGAGATATTACATCCCTATATGATGATAAGCTGTGATTTACTTTAAAAAGTAATTATGGAAAAGCAGCCCATGCTTATTGAAGGAACACAATGGCTATTGTGGAGATGTGGCTCCAGAGAATAGGGGGATGCTCTTTTGTTTGTCCTTTAACCTAATCTCTTCTTGGTTTATCTTGAAGCTGAGACAGCTGAGTGGGCTGGTTGTCACATCACTGCATGAATTCCACCCCCCAACTCAGCCTGCAGGTACGTTTGGAAAATGAGAATTTTGTTCTAGAATTTCCCTTCTTAAGTCTTGCTGTGAAGATAAGGATAATATTCAGATTATGGGGTTGATTCTCAGCTCTCCAGCACTGGCCTCTTGTGTGACTACATGCAAGTCTTGCTTGTGTTTTAATTCTGTCCACAGCTAAAAGGAAGATCAGACCAAGTCACTGCCAGTTGGACCCTCCTGTATTTGGAATGTGAACTCTGGAGGGTGAGAAGCACCTTGGAGTTTGTATTTGTGTAATACCTGTGTGTTTGTGTAAATGCAATACCAGTTTGTTCTGCAAACTCCAGACTTGCACAGAATTAGATGAGGGTATCGCCACTCCAGAGCAGTTATGAGATCCTTATACTTATTGGGAGGGAAAAAGGTGTGTTTTGTGCTTAAAAAATTAAATTCAGATAATTGACACCATTAAGAAATTTTGTGTTGTCGCTTTTAGGTGCTCTTCAGGCTATGAAGGTACCTGTGAACTCACAGAAGCATTTTCTAAGGTGTCAAGATTTAACAGGTACAAGTTTGACAGACAGGTGAAAAGAAAAACTTGGGGAAAACTTTCAAAAGGTCTTTTCCTAGATCAGCACATGATCTTTTTAACCTCCAGAAAAGTGTGCTGACATGATTAGCAAGTGATAAATGCTAAAAAGGAATTCTTTCTACAAATGCTTTTTAAGAACACGTGGCAGAGAAGCAGCTACTAAGTGTAACTGAAGCATGGAAATATTTAACAACTGTATCATGAAACAATTACGTGTATTAGAAAGTGGGTTCAAAAGGTGACCAAAAAAACCCCAAAGAAGATTCAATTTTCCCAGAGCTTTGACATTTGCCTCCAAAGAGACAATGCCAAGTTTTAAGTTTGACTGAAAGCTATAAATAATGTTTAAACCTGCAACTGTCAGAGGGATGAAAGGATGGAGCAGTTAACCCTTCTTTTCAAGAGGTTGTCCTCAGTGATAAAAGTGTTTGAGAAAAGTTTCAAGTCTCTATTCATATCTGCATTTAAAATCAAACCAGCTATCAACTGGAAATTATCACAGCATAAAAATGCATTAAATATATTTCCAGGTTAGTAATCAAATAAACACTTTAAACTTTTATTTCAGCAGTTAACATTTCTCTTATTTCTCTGGCTTAATAAAAAAAAAAAATCAGTAAAATAGCAGAAGCCAGACACATGAAAGGGAATGCTGACAAACATGTAACACACTCTCTCCTGGTGTTCCATTAGTCTCAGGGCTTTTTCTGTGAGCAAATGATGTCAAGAAAAAAGTTTAAGCAGTGCATACTGAACTTATCTCATTATTCTTCACATATCTGTGCTATCCTCAGTTACAAAATTCAGATGCTGAAGCTTCCCAGTGAAATAATTAATCTAATGTCACACAGCAAGCTGGTGCCAGATCACAGACACTTCAGAGCTTTGGTTTCCAGTCTCTTGCTGCTCTTTATACCACAACACATTAAATACTACCATTGCTCAGAGCTGGGAAGAGATGGAAGCAGGTGGGAACAGTTTATCCAGCAAGTTACAGCTCTCCTCCTTACATCCTATGAACAGTGAACTAGCAAAATACCCTTCTCACAAGCTTTTCAGCTGCACTATCTCCATGAATGGGAACTGTGCTCCAAAAGTGGTGAAGCTGTGGCAGCAGCAGAGCTAAATTAAGACCATTTGGTCCCAAAACAGCTCAGCAGAAACCTGTGGGAACAGCCGTGCAGCTACGATACTCTCAGCTTCCTTGGGCATGAGAACAAGCACCAGGTGAGGAGCAATCTGCACAGGGAATTGCATCCCAAAAAAGTACTGGACTGAAGTGATGGGCAAAGAGAATCCAGGCAGAGCAGAGTATTCGTGAGGAAAGTTATCCAGCTCTATCCAGCTCTCAGCCTCACTGCTCAGCATCACCTGCAGATGGACCAACCCAGCCACAAAGAACGAGGATGGAGCGCTAAGCTCTCCTACAAACAAGGGTTTGGGTTGTGGGCAAAAGGAATTTTAGAGGCTCCTAAAGCCTAGTTATTTTTGCAAAAGTCTCAAGAATTCCTCCAGCAAACAAGCTGGCCAGTGCTCATGTCACCCAAAGGCACTGTGAGGGGGTGTGTGGGAATTAGGGAACTCTTGCCTGCCTTAAATTCAGTCTCAGGAATAGCTGATTTCCTTTAGTCAAACTCACCCCCACCACCTCCTCCTTTCTGGCCCAAAGTTCATATGAATGAGTGAACATTTAACAGGCAAGTAAGTACAGAACAGAAAAGCTTTTAGTTTCATGCCAGGTTTCTTAGAGGAAGCAACTATAGTTCTGTAATAAATATACTGAGAAAAATTAATGAGTCACCACACATACAGCATGTACATGTGTTATAAATAGTTCAGCATTCCCCCTTACAGCTGCTGTAAAAGAGATTTTTATTTTCAGACTTTATTTTAACCAGCAAATTATTAGGTATAGTTCCTTGGCATTTTAATTACAGGCTCTATCACAGATTCCTCGTGCTCCAGCACGTCACACAAAGTTACTCCAGGATAACTGTTCCATGGAGACAACACAGCTTTCATTCAACAAAGTCATAAGGATGTACAATAGGTTATTTAATAAGTATAGATGCCTTACTTAAATTCATTTAAGTGGGGGGGAAAAAGGGTCCTATTAATGTAGTTACCAGTCAGGCAAAAGCATCTTCTTGCTATAGGTACTCAGTCTGCTCCTTCTCCCAGTAACTTCAGAAACATCCAGCAAAAAAACCACATTGTCCTTCTTTATATTAATAGCCAGTAAGATGCTAATTAGCTGAAAAACATCAACACTTAAGGTTATCAGGACATAAAACGTACACTTACAATGAATGTCACAGGCCCAGGACAGATCCTTGTTACAAAGTCATTCAAGGACCAGCAGAGGGAATCAGCTCATTTAAACTGATCACCAAAATCTAATCCTTTGATAGATATTATTACTGTATAGTGGTAAGAATGAAGGAACTAAAAAAAGGAATAAACCAAATAAAACATATGAGGTAAATTTGACATTATAAAGAAATAAAAAATTGGCTGATGCCAAGTGAATTCTCTCCTCTGTGGTAATTAGCAATGAAAATATTGGTCTGCTGTTTGCATTCTCCCTTTGCTATAATGAAGTTTACAGGAGAGACTGTGCAGATATTGGAGCAGATTTGGAGCCAGCTCTGCTGTAGAAAACATTTTGCAATATTGGCAATTTTCCCTTCCAGTTATAATATGTGCTCACCAGATCAGAACCTGCCTTTCAACAAAAATGCAATTGCATTCATAATACCAATTTCAACATAGCAATTAATATTTTTATATGTATATATAATTAGTATGTAATCCTTCAAGGAACAGGGATCCAATGATCCACGTGGGTTCCTTCCAACTTGAGATATTCTACAATCCTATCCTATTGCATAAAAATAATCTTCAAAAAAGTAGTCAAACAATATGAAACTCAAGACCAACTTTTAAACTTTATTTCCTAACTCTTAGCAAATTTCAGGAGCAAAAAAAATCTCAGTATATCCAAGCATAAGCTCAACACTGAAAATTGAAGGAAAGCAGAGGAAAGTACACCTCTAAATTAAAAAAGTTAATTATCTAGCTTATTTCACTTCTAGTTGTAGCAGCAGGTAATCTAAATTTGTCCTGTTGAAATATGCCCAGGTGCCCTCAGTGATAGAAGCAGCTTCAATCTGACAGGTTTTTAGAGCAATGTACCAGAAAAAAAGAGACTTTGGGGGGGTGTGAATGACAACTTCCCTCCTCATCCCTGCCATGAACTGCACCACTCACATAAACAGCCTGGAAACTGAACTGCCTCATGGATGTGTTAAGAGGTAAAACATGACATACTCTGCACATCTGTAACTCACCACCCCACTGCCAAGCTACATAAGCTCAATTTATGGCAAACAAAGCAAACTGATCTGCCCTCATGTACAGATCCTCAGTACAAAAAAACCCAACTTATACAATCCAGAGCAGGTAACTCAAAGCACCAGCTCTGCCACTCTTCTATCAAACAACATGAAATAGGAGTGCAAAGCAAAGTGGCACCTAACAGGGAGCTTTTCCCTTTTCACCTCTGCTTAAAACCAACAACAACAATGCAGAGCTCTGCTCTCAGAAACCACTCTACATCCGTTTGTTTTGTAGCCCAATACCTTCATTACATACTCCAACACTGCTTTTCAAATATTTAATTTAAATTTGAGGATAAAACAGCACACAGCATATTGAATGGAGTTCCTTTGACAAGCTTTCCACAAATTTGAGCAGCAAAAAGCACACGGATGGTGTGCTTTAAGAGGAAAAAACCCTGATTTTCTCCCTGTAAGTTCAGCCTCTCCTCCACCCCCAACACAGCATTCAGAAGCATTTCACGGCATCAAACACATCTCAAACGCGCTTTGCAAATCCTTTTGCCTTCTCTTTGCAGCCACAGAAGCTCCCATCAACTACAGCTACCGCAAATGCAAAGAAACAACAGCAGAAAAGTAATGAAAATCCTGAATGTAGCTCTCTTAATGGGATGTAACAGCTGGAACAAAGATCTAACCCAGCTGGGAGAGGCATCATTTTCTTCTGCAAGTGAGAGAACACGTGAGCAGCGATGACAGGCTTTTCACAGCGATACCACGGTGTCTCAGCTACGTCAGAGTAAATCCATTCCGTTTGGAACACAAAGATTATGTCCCTCAGCTGACAGCCCTGCTAACTCAAACCCCACTGGTCTGACTCCGAGATAACGGCCTGACAATGAAGATGCTACAATTGGAATTTAATTAATTCTACTTATGCAAAACCATGGCAGAATTCAGTTCATTCATCCAGAGCTGGGTTTGTACAGTAACTTCTTTTAGGAGCAAAAGGAAACAATTCTGAAGTCGTGCGGAGATGTCAGCTCAGTATTAAGATGTCGTTTTACAAACCTTTTTAAAGAGGAATTGTTTTAAAAGAGGTAATACAAAAAATACCACATCACTGGCACAGGCACAGTATATTCTCCTTCTCCTTAAAGAATAAAAAAAACCAACAACAAAACACCAAAGAGATTGTGATACTTGTGGTTCTTCCTTCCCAATTCATAGAGAGTAAAAATGCCTTTCCCCACTTTCAGTAAGCAAAGCCAAAGCAAGAGAGGTATACCTGAGCCCTACAAACTTCCAATCCTCAACACCAAAAAATTTATTTGCATCATCATCTCAATGTCTTTTCCTCCCAGTCTTAGAAACACTGCAGCACAAGCATCTTCTCCAAAATTTGTAACAGCCCTATGAAAGGATAGCTCTGACCAAACCTAGGTGAGCTTCTTTTTCACCTCTCAACTCCATCCTCTTAAACCCTCTTTGCTGTCTCCTTTAATTGCTTTAGAGATAATTTGTGTGTGGATTGGGGTACAAACTTCAGAGCTGCACTTGTGCTGCTGGCATATATGGGTTAATATTGCACAGTCCCATTTCTAGACAACTTGCTCTCAAATTTGGAGAAAGTTGTACAAGTAAATTTATTCAACCTGAGAAATTTGCAGCACACAGTTGTTCCTAAGCTTGGTTACCCTGGCACTGTCAGAGTGGATCTCAATTATTCCTGAAATGATGAAGCAGAGCCAGGGCCAGGTACACTCAGCTCATCATTTGTTTCATGGGGGATCCCTGCAGCAGTGAGAACTTCTCTTCCCTTCCTCAGAGAAGGGACACAACCTCCAGCAACAGCACTTCCAGGTTGTGGTTGCTCCTCTCCTGACCAAGCCACTCACACTGTGCTTCCAGCTCCACACAATCTCTCGAGAAATTCACCCCTGCAGAGGAATCCAACACACCCAAACTTCACAGCTCCTTGGATCTTGATGGTGCATCCAATCCACCACCAGCGGACAGCAACACGTCTCTGATGTTTCTCTCACCTGTGGCTGACACCTCATTAGCACAGTTCCCACAGCGTGCACTGGTAAACATTCCCAGTGATGCATTTCAGGGCTGCCAATCCCTGTTACCTCTCCAGTAACCTCCCAAAGGTCCCAGCACATTCTCTGAACTGGTGGTGGCTACAGTAGCCCCCAAATTCACCAGCAGTGAGTCACCTTCTCCCTCCCCAGCACTTCAGGCAATCAATTATCCATCCCAGCTCCAAGCCCAGCCAGACCCAACTGCTCTGACCTCTGCCCCAGAGGCTCTCCAGGACTTTTCCCATCACAAGTACGGGACACATGGAGCAGCTGCTGCCCACAATGCCACAGCTCTCCAGCATGCCAAAGGAAGGGAGAACATGTCCCTCTTGGCACAGGAGGCATATGCAGCCCTGTTCTCCCAGGCACACAGCCTACACTCACCTCTCCATGGTACCCTTGCTCCCCAAAGTCCCTCCACTACAGAGGTCCTCCTTCATTTCCTTCCTATTCCTCACAGACCCAGCAGGAGCACTGGCAGCCCCTGCACACAAATCTCTGCCACATGACCCCCTCCCTGCCTCACAGGTAGGGCAGCAAAGGCCTCCACACACACAGACTTGTGACCCTCTAACCACACCAACAGCCTGAGCTCTGCATCCCCCACAACATTTCCTGTGTTTAGACCCGGCAGTGACCCTCACAACCTCTCCCTCCCTGCAGACTGTCACCTCCCCACCCCTTCCTGATCCATCAGCACCCTTTCCTGACTCTCCCAGACCCAGCACAACTCCTACCATCCTCTCAGCCCCACTGGCAGCATTACTGACCATGCAAGCAACTGCACATCCCATCCTCCAGCACCTCGTGTTCTGCAGGTACCAGCAGGACACCCAACCCCTCAGTATCTCCACTGCAGGGACACTCACAATCCCAAGTGACACACAACTGCATTTTCTACTGTAAACCCAGACCCAGCAGTGGTGCTCCCTTCCCAACCTCATCAACATCCACATTCCAGACTCCTGTGTGACCCAGCCAGCACTCCTTGGCACTGATTCCCAAGCCTCTCCTTTCTCTTCTCCCACTTGCTGTAAACTCACCCTTCCATGCTCCCATCCCAGCACCACCTCACCCCAAATCCAGTGAGGCCCTGAGCATCCTGCCCCCCACCATCACTTCCAACTCCTTCTGTACCACCTCAATGGCAGCGTTGGCTAACTCCAGTCCCTCACAAATCCAGCCATACCTCATGCCATGTGCACTGAATTATCCCCAGCCCCAACCCACCCCTTCTGCACTCCACAATTCCCATGTGCAATCCTGCCACACTCCCACATGGTGCGCACTACAGCTCCACTTCCCCCAAAAAAATATGTTAGTGCATCCCTGCCTTCCCACACTCCCCACACACATGTTCCCAGTCCCAGAGTACCACTACTTCCCTCCTCTACAAAAACATTCACAGAGCATCCCAGCAAGAGGACTTCCAGGCACACGACTCCCTCCCCATGCAGGAGGGAGTCCAAGCCTTGCACCCTCCATCCTCAGCACTTCCCCTTGTGCCAGAACAGTGACCCAAAGATGAGCCATGACAACACAGCAGCACATCTTCCCATGTACACATCCCACTAGGCAAAGGGGCTGGCTGCCCCTTCTCCCTCCAGTTCATGCCCTTTCCACATTCAGAACATCCCAGCAATGGGGCCAACAGTGCTCTCTCCCCCTCCTCTACTTGTGTCTCCCCATCCCCAGCACCCTGCATGCTGTAGCCGGAGAGGACAGCACCCCCAAGTCCCCACACTCCAGACCCACTGGCACAGAGCCTCCTTTTCTCCAACTCCAGCCCCTCAGTCCCAACTCCTCACCATACCCAGACCCACTGCCCCACGGTCCTCCGTGGCACCAGGACCCCCCTGCCCCAGTGCTGCTGCCCATGGCTTCTCTCCCCCTCCTCCCAGTCCTGTGCACTGCTCCACAGCCAGGCTCCCCTTCCTGACAGCTCCAGGGCTTATATTCCTCAAACCCACACCCAAAGACCCCAGCACTGCCCAAATCCCACCTCCCCACACCCTCCTACCCTGCCCAAATGAACACAGCCCCATGACCCTCCCCTACCAAGCATCCCCAGCTCCTGGCACTGCCTGACCAGCAGCAGCTTCCAGCTGCCCTCCCCACACCTCCACAATACTACCCAGCGCCCCCAGACCCCTGCCCTGCCCAAATCCCACCTCTCTGTGCCCTCCTGCCCTCCCCAAATCCCCCTCCCCGTGCTCCTGCCCTGCCCCAGCAGTCCCCAGCGCTGTTTCCTTGGCGGGATGGCCGGGACTGGCAGGGCTCACGGAGCTCACTCAGCCCGGACCCTGCTCAAGTTCGGCCGCTCACAGAGGCCTCCCAGGACCGTGTCCAGCCTCATCCCGCCCGGCCCAGCCCCAGCTCGCACTCACAGAGCTCGCAGTAGCGGTGGCAGCCCCGGCCCAGCCCCTGCAGGTACCGCTGCAGCACGTCGGTGAGCAGGTCGCAGGCCGAGACCTGCACCGAGTCCCAGCCGAGGGCCTGACAGATCTGCGCCACCGACACCCGCAGCAGCCAGCGGGAGTAGGTCTCGCACATCCCGCCGGGGCCGGGGGGCCGCGGGAGCTCTCACGCACCGCCCGCCACCGCCGCCATCGCCGCCGCCATCTTGGCGCCGCCCCGCCCCCGGCAGGCAGCGCCGCTCCAGCGCCGAGCGCATCGAGCGGGGCGGAGCGCGGAGCGCGGGAACGCCGCCCGAGACTCCGAGCACCGCCCCGAGCACTCAGAGCACCGCCCCGAGCACCGCCCCGAGCACCGCCCCGAGCCTCCGAACACAGCCCCGAGACCCCGAGCACCGCCCCGAGCACTCAGAACAGTGCCCCGAGCCCTCAGAGCACCGCCCGAGACCCCCCGAGCACAGCCCCGAGCCCTCAGAGCACCGCCCGAGACCCCCCGAGCACAGCCCCGAGCCCTCAGAGCACCGCCCGAGACCCCCGAGCACAGCCCCGAGCCCTCAGAGCACCGCCCGAGACCCCCGAGCACAGCCCCGAGCCCTCAGAGCACCGCCCAGAGCCCTCAGAACACCGCCCCGAGCCCTCAGAGCACCGCCCCAGACCCCCGTACACAGCCCCGAGCCCTCAGAGCACCGCCCAGAGCCTCCGAGCGCCGCCCGACCTCAGAGCACCGCCCGAGACCCCCGAGCACTGCCCCGAGATCCCCGAGAACAGCCCTGAGCCTCCGAACACAGTCCCGAGCCCTCAGAGCAGCGCCCGAGCCTCCGAACACCGCCCCGAGACCCCGAGCCCTCAGAGCACCACCCCGAGATCCCCGAACACAGCCCCGAGCCCTCAGAACACTGCCCGAGACCCCGAGCCCTCAGAGCACCATCCCGAGATCCCCGAGCCCTCAGAGCCTTCCGAAAACAGCCCCGAGCCCCCTGAGCGCCGCCCCGAACCCTCAGAGTCCTCCGAAAACATCTCCAAGCCCCCGCGTCCCGCAGGACGGGATAATCTTAAATTTTCACTAGCACTAGCCCAGCATCGCTAAATGTGTCCTGAAGGGATCTTACAGGAAGGATGCGGCGAAACTGTTTTAAAAGGGCATGTAGTGACACGGCGAGGTGGAATGGCTGCAAATGAAAGGAGTTTTAGACGGGATATGGAGAAGAAATTCTGCGCTTTGAAGGTGATGAAACACCGCCACAAGGTGCCCAGAGAAGCTGTGGATGGCACAGTCGTGGCAGTATTCAAAGTCAGGTTGGATGGGGCTGGGATAGTGAAAAGTGTCCCTGCCCGTTGCAGCGGGTGCAACACCATGATCTTCAAGGTCCCCTCTAACCCAAACCATCCTGTGATTCTATCATCTCTATAAATAAGTATCTCTAAATAAATAAAAATATCTCAATATCTCTTAGAGACAGCTGTCAAGAGGATGGTGCCAGACTCTTCTCAGTGATGTCCAGTGACAGGATAAGGAGTAATGGCCATTAACTAAACAAAATCACAAACTTCATGAGGAAGAACTTCTTTACACAGAGGGTGGCAGAGCACTGGAAGAGGCTGCCCAAAAAGGTTATTCTTCTCTTTTTTTTTTTCTTTCCAGCTGAATGGAACACCAAATTGGCAGCAATGAGGAAAAAGTATTTCTGGGTGAGTTAATTGGGGAAAAAAAAAAAAAAAAAAAAACCAACAAAAAATAAAACAGGTAGGGAAAGGATGGAACTCCTGCAGCAAAAAGGATCCGGAAACAAAATTTAGAGTAACTGAGTGGTGTAGGAGGCACAGAGGAGGAGAAGAGCTCTTGCTCAGTGGTGGCTGTGGAGATACACCAGAGCTAAATTGTAACTCAGTAGCTGTGTGTAACCAGTCAGAGCATGGAGGCCAGAACTGAAAATAATATGAACTTTAGTACAAAAACCTAATTAGTCCATAAATTAGCACTTTGGTTTATGAATAGTCTGTTTTATCAGTCACATTCACATCTCACATCTGCAGCCTGAGAGCAGGACCTGAACAACAAAGTCCTGAAGCTCCAGGTTTGGCCAAGGTCGTGAGGGCGCTGCCCTTCAGGGCTCCACACCGGGACCAGAATGAGCTTTTCTGGGGAACCTGAAAACCAGAGATGCCAGGGCCCCTCCACCCTCACAGGAAAAAATTTCCTCCCAATGTCCAATCTGTCCCTGCCCTCCATCATTTTAAAGCCATTGCCCTTGTCCTGTTGCTCCATGCCCTTATCCACAGTCCCTTTCCAGCTCCCCTGGAGCCCCTTCAGATGCTGCAAAGTTTCCCTGGAACTTTCTCTTCTCCAGGCTGAACAAAACTCTCAGGGTGTCTCCAGAGCAGAGGTGCCCCAGCCGTCTGACATTTACATTTCTGTACACACTCTGACCATGCTATAAACTGTGCTTTCTAAATAACCTCTGTAGTGACTCACCTAATCACAGCAGTTATTTTTTAAAAGTCAACATCTGGAAACAGTAGCAATACAAAATCAAATAAGAGAGTTCAATGTTCCAACTGTGTGATGCAGAGATTATTCCAGTCTCCTCCTACAGCCCACAACACAATGTACCTGTCAAAGCAGGTCACTTCACTTTCAAACAGGGTGAAGTCAGAAAATCTCTCTCACTCTTCAAAACTTACATGTTTCACATGGCAAATAAATTAAAAATGCAGAGCACAGATTTAAAAAAAAAAAAATTCAAAGCACACCCAAGCCCAACCTCGGTATTTAGACTCCAAGAGCATTTGCTCCACAGACAAGCAAAAGGATCTGTTTCATGGAGGTTGTTTATTGTAAGAATTTACAGATTTCTGGGACTTTTCAGCTTCTTCACAAGATAACAGAGCAGTCTTGTTAACACAGACACAGGCAGGCTAAACCACATATGCTCAGAAGAGCTCCTCTTCACCTGTAAGGAAAATTGAAACAAATTAAAACCCTTTCATCTATTTATGTATTTATTTTAAACTGTTATCTTCCCCAATCTGAGTATTTCATTAATATTCCTTACCACCCTCCAAACTATTCATCAAATATATTTCTTCTTACATTTTAAATTTTGAAATTTTCCTTACATTTTAGATTTTGAATATGTTCACGTAAACACAGAAACCTCTTTATGTATGTCTTAAAGACATTTTAAAGTCATTGCAAATGAATCCAATAATAGAGAAAAAAAAGCCCACAGAAAATTATAACTCTCATGCGATTATGCTCTCATGGACATATTTTCCATAAAACTACTGAAAATTAAGAACTCTTTGTCCAGACAGATTCAAACTAGAAATGTCCAATTTCACAGCTCTTACAGAAGAAAAGTTTCTGTCTGACCAAGACCACTCAATTCTGATTTCATCTGACTTGGTATTTTCTGTGTTAATTCATTTTAAAACACAATCCAGTGTCTATGACATAACTTTACCTCTTGGACTTGGCTGAACCGCTTTTTCCGATTAATCCCTGGTTATGGTATTATGAGAAAAAACAAAACAAGCAGGTTAGGAAGCAACTCATGCAAATTCAGGCAAAACTCTGCACGGATTTATGACCACAAATGTATTGTGAGGAGCACAATACAGCACTGAGATAATATAAAGTACATATTCCAGGCATTCTGTAAATACACAGGATATGAACACATGTATTTCCATACAGAGCATAAATTTTTAACTGTTACAGTAATACACAAGAGCTACATGCAGTTACAAATTGTGGTCTAAGCCCACACATTTGTAACCTGCAGCACACACCTGCACAAAACTCCAGCCTCAGGCAAACAAGCAAAATACTTAACTTCAAGTAAAACACATATTCCCTAACTTCTGGAAATTCCCTCCTTGCATACCCACCCCCAAACTCTCAGCTTCTGAACACTTGATTTATCCAAAAGCATTTCAGTCACACCATTTGCTCTCCCCCACTCAACACTACAGGGCCATTTGACCAGGCAAAGCAGGAAACATCCAGGTAAAAGGGAGGGAGGAAATCCACCAAAGGCCAGAAAGGAGGAAAACCCTCACCTCTCCAGGCAAGGATGCATGGTGAAGCTGAAGATCTTTTTACCTTTACTTTTAAACTGCATTTGGTCAGAAATAACTGCCCAGCTTCGCTCTGGTTAGTAGAACTGCACAAGCTGAAAAGCTTGGGAGCCATGCCAGGGACTGCCTTCCCTCTGCTTTTAGGGCCTACAACCCCAACCTTTGCCTGTTACCCTGGCACACGAGCAGCACATGACTGCAGGAGCTCAGAGAGCATGTTCCTACAAATACTCACAGAGCAGCAGCACCAGAGATGATCTCAATAAGCTCCTTGGTGATGACGGCTTGACGGGTGCGGTTGAACGTCAAGGTCAGCTTGTCAATCATCTCGGCTGCAAAAAGGCAAGATTGGAGTTTAAACACAAAATGAGTCTATAAATGCAGATAAAGAGAAGCTTTAATATCCAAGTGTCTTGTAAAGCACTGCAAATACCAAGAGGCCTAGTGACAGTTTTACCCTACAGGTAATATTACCTGTAAACAATCTAGAAACCTGAGAATTCAGCCTGTCAGTTAAACATCTGCAGAACAGCTGGCAGACTTGTAAATACCAGCTATGACATGGCTTACTGTAAAATAACACAAGCACACATCATTTGCTTTGAAATTAGATTTCACTGTCAATTAACTGCATTGTTATTTCTTTCAAGTTGTGGCAAAAGGAGACAGATTTTTCTGAATTATTTTTTTCTCAATTATTTTTAATCACAGAAGGTATCACTTCTTTCTCTCAAGAAATCTGGTCATCAGAGCCATGCCTACCATTCCAAGCAGCCCAATTGCACATCACATCAGCTGCACAAAATCACCAGTATTCTTCCAAGGAACACTCATACATTCTCTACTTGCTCCATGACAGGTGCTATAAAACTACTGCTTAAGTTTCTCCACTTTTAAATTGTGTTGCACTAATTATATGTGGTGAATGAGTAGGTACAGATTTATAAAAATTCAGGAAATCCTCAGAGCAGCCACATGAGAGGAGCATAGAGAATATTTAGCCATTACAAGATTAGTTTAGTATTTCAAATGCCTTTCAAATAATCTGTTATTTTACTTCCAGTCCTAGGCTTGTTTCTTAGAGCAATCCCTCATTCCAGGGACTAAATATAGCTCATGTTTGAAACAGAAACTTAGTTGAAGTGGCTCAAAAAAAAACCTCAAAATGGAATTTAGAGAGGAAATAGCTGATTTTTGAAGCAAAGAATTACACAAAGGGAGGTCAGCACTTTTCTGCTGAACAGCTGAAGACCTGGCAAACCCAGGAGTACTTACAAGCATTCTTGCTGGCGTTGTCCATGGCAGTCATCCTGGCGCTCTGCTCGCTGGTGGTGGATTCTTTCAGGGAGTAGTACAGAATGTTTGCTAGTGTGAACTCCTGGTAGTTTCTCAGCACATCAGCATCAATATCATCATAGATACTTAGGCTTTCTGCAAAACATGGAAGAGCAGGCTTAGAGACATCCAAGATTTACTACTTCCAGCAAAGTACAATGGCATGGAAAAGGTTACTTCGCTGGGCTGTTCCACTACCTAAGGTAGCAGAGAGGGACTTCCTGCACATATTATGTGTACCTTCAGAATCTCTATGGTAGTTATAGTTCTGTTAACTATTTTATATGTTTTAATTCAATTTAATACTAGGAAAGTCAGACCAAAGCAAAATACATTATTGTCATATTATATTTAACCTTCCCATAAAATGCTGCAGAAACATTCTGCGGTATTTTTAGCAAGCAGTGAAAAGTCAATCACTACTCAGGCTGTTCAGTGCTGAAAATTTTGGAACTGATGAAGTTTACCTATACACAATTCTTGCTTGAGACAGAATCTCAAATCAGATTTAGTACCACCTTTCCTTTTAACCTCCTTGCCACAGTACCTTTGTAAGTCAGCCTTGAACTGATCTTGGCCAAGATAAAACCATCTGTTAAACTTATGATACAAGCACCATAATGAGAAGTGTTAATACCATATTCCCATTTTCAGAGTACTTTTCTTGTGATTTACCACTGCATGTAACTGGTGGTTTCTAGCTCCCCACTTACCAGAGCCAGCCACAGTTTCAAAGGAGAAGATTGGTTTTTCATCGGTCTTGTAAGAGATGACAGACCTGTACAAAAAGAGCAAAACAGGCTCTTCAGTTCAACTACCTCTGAACTGAATGGTTCAGAACAAATTGGAATAGACAACTTCTGACTTTCCAATGCCACAAAGTTTTGTGATAACCCTGATGAAAAGATCTTGCATACCACGTGGATATAATGATGTGCTGACTGTAAATGTAACAGCGTTCACTACACACAAGCCAAAAGGGAGTTTCAACCACAGCTACTAGAAAAAACAGCCCAGTTCTTCACACACAACAAAATCAAGAGAACAAGCCAAATCACAGGCAGTTTTCATATAACTCCATTGGGCCAATATGCTCTTTGAAGCATTCTGCCAAGTATTTTTCCAGTGAAGTTTCAGTTCAGCCTTACCTGAAGCGATTGTAGATGACAGAGCCTTGATCAAATTCAAACCCAGAATTTAACAGCTCTAAAGCAATGGCTGAAGCATCCCCAAAGCTCGGGGGTCTCCGTCCCACTTCTTTGAATGTCACCAGGAAATAGTTACCATGTGTCCTGCAGCAACAACAAACCTGGGTTAGATCCAAGTGGATGCTCTGAAGTACAATGAGGCAGCAAGAATGACTTACTAGAACTGACTGTAACTTAGGAGTGTTCCCAACATTTTATTGAATTAGGGTCTGAAAGCTTTGCCTTTAGTTAAATCACAAAAGTTTCACAATGCACACATGTGTAACAGCATCAGTTGAGAGCTTTCAGACTTTTATTTCAAGAATATTACAGTGTTGTGCAGCCATTTCCCAAACTGTGAGATTATCAGAACCACTTTTTAGGGTATTTGCAGATCTTTTTTAACAGGAACTTGAATTTAGCCATTCCCTTAAATGCAATTTCCTGCCAATGGCACACAGTCTTATGAACAGTCTTGAAGTTTCTATCACAGTACAAAAAACTCCAATCTAAGCTTTTGGGCTCCATTCTTTTTACCTTTGAAGCAGGCCTCTGATCTTGTCACCTACTCCAACCACCATAACCTCTTTCCCTGCATTTGAGAGGTTGGTAATCTCGTTCTTCAAGGTTTTAGCAATAGATGTATGAATGGCACCACACAGGCCTCGGTCAGAGGACACTCCAATAAGGAGGTGCTTCTTCTTGTCCTCAGGTGGCTTTATTTCTGCCTTCTCATAAAGAGCTGAAAAGAAAATTGTTATGCTTTTCAAGGGTGCAGAAAAAGCAAGTAAGTCATAAAAAACGCTTTGAATTATTTTAACCAAAACCAATACCAAAGGGGTTCCAGATCTCAGCCAGATTAATTTTATCTTCTAGTTTTCACATGGTCAGACCAGATGTGAACAAGAAACAATTCAAAGCCAGTCACAGCTCTGATCAGATGTCACTCAGTGAAGTTCACTGTGCAAATTCTTTTGGACACAGACTACTGGAAGGTTAAAAAGCCTTGCCATTTTATCACCACTATGAAAACCTCCTCTTCTGCTGCCCCATGACTAAGTGTAAGAAATTCCTCTCACACAGAGCTCCTGTTCCATAGACCCTGGCAGGCTTCAGCTCCCTCTCAGCTCTTGCGTATTTGGCTGCAGAAACCATCTTCATGGACTTGGTGATCTTCTGGATGTTCTTGATGGACTTCAAACGCCTGGTGACTGCAAGGTTAAGAGTTGAAGGTTGTACTGGGCATAATGACTCAAACCCAAACAACAAAATGCCAGCAAGAGCCATGCAAAGATATTTTGCCATGTTCCTCAAAGAAGAAAAAATAAATAAACAAAGAGCGCACAAATAAACCTCATAAAAAACCTCAGTATTAGCAGTAAGAACTAGCTAATACAAATTCATCTTTACAACAGAGATGTAATTTCCTTTAAACATAATATTCATTTAATATTTAGCCCAACATGAAGTTTATTTACCATTCTCTTTGTTTCCACATCAGAAATTTATCAACTGAGGTATAATGTCACTTTTCACAGATGACAAGCAGAGGAAACAAACTAACAAACAAAGAAGTCTCCACAATGTGAAGACAGAATAAATTTCCTCCTCTGTTGAGACTGTGGCACTTACATGGCATTTATAAAAACACTAATGGAAAAAGAAACCAAACCAGGTATCCCTTAGACAAGCACAACTCCAAGGCAATATCCTTCTATCAGAACATGAGGAATGGCTTAAGGAAGCACTGTCACATTAAACCACTCAGTCAATCCTTTTCCCCCCTGCCAAAAGTACACAGAAATAACATAAGAGAAACTAAGTTAACTCTTAGAGGTGAGCAGAAATCTAGTTTAGCACATATCATAAGATTATTTTTAAAATATATTTGAGTAAAACTATAAAAAGACATCTAAATTACTGCCAAAACCACTTCAAGCAATTTCTTTTCTGAAGCTCACTTCATCAATGTAATTAGCACTGCAGGCCTATATATGGGATACATTGTTATGCATCACAATCATTTTACCCAACAGAATTATATTTTAACATATGGTTTTCCTGCAACATTTTTCCTCTCTCAAGAGCAGACAAAACTTTTACTTACTGTCCTTTAGCGTTGCCATATTCCTGACTTGGACCCTGAAAAGGAAAGCAGGAGAAATCAGGATAATTCACTAGCTCTCCAGCAAACCAACACCTGCCAAGGGCAAGTCCCTTTCATAGTGATGAAAATTCAAAGATTTGCTGTTTCTTAAAAAACACCTGTGGCAGAGACAAGCCTATGGCTTATATGCACACCTTCATCCTTCCCTCATCCATATAATCTCACAGAATCAATTAGGTCGGAAAAGACCTCTGAGATCATCAAGTCCAACCTATGACCCAACACCACCTTAACAACTAAACCACGGCACTGAGTGCCACATCCAGCCTTTCTTTAGGCACCTCCAGGGACCGTGACTCCACCACCTCCCTGGGCAGCCCATTCCAATGCCTAATTACACTTTCTGTGAAGAAATTGCTCCTAATATACAAGCTGTACCTATGTCCTCGTGTCCTGCCGCTGTCTGCCTGGCAGGAGAGGCCAACTCGCACCTGACTGAGTGCACTCTCTTGTCAGGAGTTACAGAGTGATAAGGTCACCCCGAGCCTCCTTTTCTCCAGGCTGAGCTCCCTCAGCTGCTCTTCAGCGGCTCCAGATCCTTCCCTCGTTCCCCTGCCCTTCTCCAGCCCCTCGATGTCCTTCCCGAACCGAGGGGCCCCGCACCGGCCCCAGCACTGCCGAGTACAGAGAAAGGTTTAATGCATTATCCACAGCCTCGGGTAATGGCACGGAGCGAACGAGGGCATTAGAAGGACAAATCAGAAATAAAAAAAATAATTTCAAACAAAGCTTCATGTTTAAAATGCACGCAATGCAATTTGTTTCTAAAGACTGTTAAAACGAAGCAGAGGAGGCGTCACCATTTCCTGGCCAGAGCAGGGTCTCCTGCCATGTACAAACCTGTCCTTTAACCCTTGCCTGTCCCATTCACCCTGCCGAGCGTTCCAACCCACCGAGAAGGGACCCTCCATCCCTGCGGCTCCCCGCTACCCTCATCTCCCGGTATCCGCTCCGCCACCACCCTCAGAGCCCACAGCCCCTCACGGGCCGCGACCCCGCCTCCCCCAGGCGCCGCACGGCCGAAGGACGCCATTCCTCCCTCACCCCGCAGAGCCGCCCCGGCCATCGGGACGCGCTCCCCCATCCCCACAGCGCCCGTCCCAGCCCGTGCCGGTACCATTGCGGCTGGACCAGCGCGACCGCGGCCCCCCGGGCGAACATGGCGGCGCCTCCACCACAGCCCCGCTGAAGGTCAGCGCGCCCGCACCGCGCATGCGCGGCCCCGCCGGGATCCGCTTCCGGGGCGCCGCCGCCATTTCCGGAGGGGGCGGGAGCGGGGCCGGCGCCGCGTCGGGAGCGGGGTCAGGATCGGGATCGGGACCGGACCAGAGGCATGGGGAAGTCGGATTTCCTCAGCCCTAAGGCGATCGCCAACCGCATCAAGTCTAAGGGGCTGCAGAAGCTGCGCTGGTACTGCCAGATGTGCCAGAAGCAGTGCCGCGATGAGGTAAGTGCGGGTGCGCTGGGGGCTCCGCGGTTCTTCGGGCGGCCCCGACCTCCGTCTGAGGAGCCCCAGTCCCGGTTCGGTTGGGGTCGGGGCCCCTCGGTTGGGGTCAGCTCTTGTGACAGCTCCGATCTCGTGGAATCGCAGGATGGTTTAGGTTAAGAGGACCTTAAAGATCATTCACTCCCATCCCCCTGCCATGGGCAGGGATACCTTCCCCTATCCCAGGTTGCTCCAAGCCCTGTCCAGCCTGGCCTTGGACACTTCCAGGGATGGGGCAGCCACAGCTTCTCTGGGCAAGCTGTGCCAGGGCCTCCCCACCCTCACAGGGAATAATTTCTTTCCAATATCTTATTTAACCCTGCTCTCTATCAGTTTAAAGCCATTATCCCTTTTCCTATCAATCTCCCTTGTGAATGTCACCAGTGCTATTGAGGAGAACATTGTGGGAGCTGCAATCACACTTGTAGGATTTTATTTGTATTATTTTAATACTTTCTTCATCCATGAATATTGAAAATTGAGATAAAGACAAGCGATGTATTTATTTTTGTTTTATAGAATGGCTTCAAGTGTCATTGCATGTCTGAGTCCCACCAGAGGCAGTTGCTGCTGGCTTCGGAAAATCCTCAGCAATTCATGGATTACTTCTCTGAGTAAGTTTTCTGTATATTCTCACCCAGCTCTTCATCCCTGTATCAGGTCTGCACAGCCACACCCCTAAGGCCCAATAATGTCCCATTGGAAACATTTTATTGTGATACATATTAGTGTCAACTCTTTTTGTAATTGAAAATTTAGACAATGCCCCCTTTAAACTTTAGGTAAGAGATTTCAGGAAGCCATGATTTCAGTCAAATTTGATGATTTTGTCTCGTGTTTTAATCCTGTTTAAAGTTGCTCAGTGTTCCAAATACTTCACCTTTTTGTCCTGGCTGAGTAACTACCACACACACATGAGCTAAAAGAGCCATAACAGAGAGAGAACAAGTCAGGGGAGGGACTGACATCCCCCAGCTTCTCCCAGCCCTTTGTCCAGCTGACCTACATGACAGCTGGGATGACTGGAGCTGTCCTCAGCACGAGTCCTCAGCACGAGTCTGAAGTGAGGCTTTGTGCTGCAGCCCTGGAATTAGCAGGGAGATGAGTGATCCATCTGCCCCATCCACTCCTCTGCCCTTTGTCCTGCCCTGTGCTCTGTGTCAGTCAGCCTGGGAAGACACCTGGTAACCAAACACCAGCAATTAGTGGGAAGTGTTGAGATTCCTTTGCTCCATTTTATCCCTTTGAGAGGCTGTTAATCTCTTGGAGATTTGAGGTGTGTACATGTATCATATTGTGTTTCATCCTGCATTTAATCCTGCTCTACTGAAAAAGGGAGCTGTGTCTGAATATCATCATGCTCAACTCAAAAAAATAATCAGATTTATACTGCAGATGTTTAATTGTTAATGACAACAGAAAATTGCTTTCTAGTTGTTAAAGTTTTAGTAAAAATACTTTTTTTTTCTTTTTTTTTTTATTCCCTAAGGGAATTCCGAAATGATTTCCTAGAATTGCTGAGGAGGCGATTTGGTAAATATTTTTTTGTTTGTTTGTTTGTTTTAGTGTCTTTTGTTGGTTCAGTGAAGCCACATAATAATAGTAATAATAATAATAATAATTCTGTATTTTAGGAACAAAGAGAGTCCACAATAATATTGTATACAATGAGTACATCAGCCATCGAGAACACATCCACATGAACGCCACACAGTGGGAGACACTGACTGACTTCACAAAATGGCTGGGGAGAGAAGGTGAGTGTGCCTGCTCAGGGTTGAGAGATCTTAAAGTTATTGGGAAATTGAATTCCTGGTAATTGATCAGTAAATATTTATGTTAGTTCTTTTTCTTTCTTCCCTTCCCCTCCTGTATATGAAAAGATTTCCAAACTTATTTCTGTGTTAACCATTAGGAGTTTGCTTATGAAAAATGTCAGAAGTCTGGGATAAGTAAATCAGTTGTGAACCTTTCCTTGTTTCATCTGCTGGTCTGTATTTACTGGATGCATTGCTAAACTCTAAATCAACTTCCAACAATTGCCATTTAAAAATTAAGAACTAGGACATCCCTTAAGGCTACAGAATCTTTCCACATCTGAGGTGACAAGAAGCAAGCAGTCATTTTCAATCCTGGCCTAGTGAAAGGGTTAAAGCTGCAGATCTTTGTTCTGTATTTAGTGGGAGGAAGAGAGATTTAATGGCACTGTGGTGTGGCAGAAAGTTTTCTTTGGCTCTGGGTGTCCCTGTTCTGCAGGATACATCCAGCAATTCAGAGTATTTGGGAAGTCACACTAGCCAGAGTCAGTAACAATAGCACAATATTTCCTTTGGTACCATACTGTGAGTGTGTATCATTTGAACATGTGAGATTTCTGCCTTCTTCCTTGTTAAAACAGTGGGAAGGAAACATTTTGTTCAATAAGGAAAGTATTGTAAAACATTTCATGCACTTTGTGATGTATATTGGTTTGTGTCCAAACAGATCTGGGTAGCTAAGGGCAGAAACACATGGTACAGATAATTCACAGTCAGTTTTAGCAGCCTGGTAAGGGGCATGTTGTCTCTGGTAAAGCATTGCTACAGTGAACATGGACTAAAAATGATCTTGACATTGTTAATATTAATCTTACTTTGTTTTACCTTGACTTTTTAGGTCTTTGCAAGGTAGATGAGACTCCTAAGGGCTGGTACATTCAGTACATCGACAGGGACCCAGAGACCATTCGCAGGCAGCAAGAACAAGAGAGGAAGAAGAAACAGGACCTTGATGATGAAGAGAAAACTGCTAAATTCATTGAACAACAAGTTAGAAGAGGTTTGGAGGGGAAAGAATTGGTGAGGAAAATTGCATTGTGTGTGAACCTTCAGCTCAAAGCTCCTTGTGGTTAAGTCATTGGGGAATTTGATGCTTTGGAATCCTTGCCCTGGTATTTCCTTTGCTTCCTAACTTGCAGTTACATTGTACCCAGCTTGCAGTAGTGCTGAGGAAGTAATAATTACTGCTCTTCAAGTGATTGGTGGTTTAAAAATCACTCTTGAATTTAGGAAAAGGGAGCAAACAATCCATTAACTGTCTTCATTTATGATATTTCACAGCTGATAAGCCTGCAGATAACAAGTGCCTTGTACACTGAGGAGGCTGAAATAAATAACCAGGGGGATCTGGCATAATCAAATCCACATAGTGAAAAGTTCTGTTTTGGTGGTGCTGGTGTGGTTATTTGGGATCTGTTTATTTGGCATCACTCCATGACCCCCATACACACTGCCTGGGGCTTAAATCTCCCGTTTGATCCTGGGTATTGATGGGTATATTTGAATACTGTTATAAGCAATTACCTGCTTCTTAATTTAAAACTAATTGAAATTTAAATGGTCTGAGCCTTCAGTGCTTAAAAATTGGAAAGATACCAGAATTTTGAGTTATCAGTCTGTCCAGAAACCAGTCAGATCATGCTGGGCTCAGATAGAGAAAACTGCTGCAGCAAGGCCCCTTGGCTTTTATGCTGGAATTTAGCAAGTTCAGGCAGCATCTCTGTTAATTGAGGAATTTTGTACAGGAACCTGTAATGAGATGATGTTTTCAATCTTAATCTTTTACAAATCAAACCAGGTTGAATATTACAGTTACTGGTAATAATCTCATGGCAGTCTGTAAAACTGAGCTAATGATCACCAAAAAGTGATGTCTTGACTCAGTTTCCTTTTGGATTCTTTAAATGTGCTTTGTGGTTTTTTGGCAGGAAATGCCAGTCTATACTGAACTGAACAGAGAAAATGAAGAAGAAAAAGGTAACCAAATTTTGATGGATGTAATTTTTTAGAACTTACTGGAGCTGATTTTGTGATTCAAATGAAATGTGCATTGAAATCTGCTTGGTGCTTCATAAAGTAACATGAGATAAAGAGCACTAGAAAATGGAAATTCAGAGTGTTCTGTATTACAAATTTTAATTTATTTTAAAACTAAACCAAAATATAGATTAGTAAATATTTTCAAAATTTTGATTTTTTTTTTCTATTTGCATATTTTTGCATAAAAATTTTTAGCATCCTTCAATGCAGTTATTTTTAAAGATAGAAAGAGAGTCATGTCTCTTTATTTTTTAGTTGCATTTAATTTAAACAAAGGAGCAAGTACTTCGGTCGCAGCATCTTCTAAAACAAGGTAAGAAAAGAATTTAGAGCCAAACTTTTTACTGTTAAAAAACACTTCTATGACAATGGTATTTGTATGAACAGGAGGGTTTGTCCTGTCCTAAAATATTTGGAGTCTAATCTCTCATCTTCTCTTGGTATTCAGAAGGGGGTACTAGGTGACTTCATGGTTGGTTTTGTATTTAAAATGGATGAGTGGGTGTATCTTAAATGTGAGCTGTGAAGAGCCTTCTTGAATTCTCTGTGCTTCATGGCAGATGCCCTTAAAGTAGGAGGCAGTTACAGGTTCCTCCATGGAGGGTGGGAAAGGGATCCAGCCAAAGCATTTGCAGTGATGCCATCTAGTCCCAGCTGCCTTCTGTGAATGGACATTTGTGACTTGTTAATTTTGCTTCCTAAAAGGTTTGATTGCCTTGTCTAATTGGAGACAATATTTTCTCTGGTCAGTGTTTAAGCAGCTACATCTACCTGAAATAAATCTTCCTAGAGCTCTGGAATTTAATTGTCATCATGTAACCACAAGCAATGTAGGACAAAAGGGATCAATAATGCAAATAATACTGACTTACAGCAGTCTGTGGAACTGTTTGATGAGCAGTACATCTTCTTATGTGAGGCAATATTGTAATTTAATGTATTGCAGGTAAAAAGAAAGCTTTCCCCTCATCACACTCAGCTCTTAGATAAGCTATCTGATGGGATATATGCCAGGCAGAAAATGAGACAGTAAAGCAGTTCTTTGCAATAATAGATACAGATTGCAGGCTTTGAGAAAAACCTGTAAATTATCCCTAAGCATTGAGTTGTGCTTAAGATGATTCTGGAACTTAATTCAGACTCTCACTTGAATAGTTTCAGTGAGGAATACTTCAGGTCCTTGCTAAAGTTTGGCCAAATGAGAAATCATATATCAAGTAGTCTAATTTCTTCACAGCATATACAGAATACTTGTCTGTGAACTTTGAAATGGTAGTGTAGTTACTTCACAGCTAGATATGTTTGTCTTCTTAAATATGGACACTGCAGTTGTTATGTCTTAATTGTATGTTGCCCTTTAGGAGATGTTTTCTTAAGTACTTACTATTTGATTTGTGGTTTTAATGTGGATTTTTTATCAAACTCTGTGATTATTCAGACTTCCTCTGAAATATTTTTTTTTTCTTAAAGTTGCTTCTACTGCAATTCCTGTATCTTAATTTCCTGTGGGGTGTCTTCCCTGTGGGAGAGTATCCAGCATCCTCACCACAGGCAGAACATGCAATTTGTCCTAAAGCCATATTAATTATTGCACCACTGTTCACCTCAGAGCAGCTGCCTTCATCTCTTGGGTTGAAACAATACTTAATTTTTTTTTACTGTTTTCAAATGTCTGTTGTAAAAATGACTGAACTGAAACTGCTGTGGGCAGTTCTCAATTTACCTAGATGTTTCCTCATCCCTGAGACATAACTTTTTGTGCTGATTGCTCTTTATTTTCCACGATTCTGAGGCTGTTTGCCTATTTTGAATATGGTTGTGAAGGTGACATTTGTTTCCTGGGTGTGGAGCTCTTCTCTACAGATTCCAGAATGTTTTCTCCCATTGTCAGATAGGCTCAATGTCTCTGTCTGGAAGGAATTCTAGATATCTGCCATGTCTGAGAGTTCCTCTGTCCAGATGGCTTCTCTATAATTTGTCCTTTCAAATTTGAAAGCCTTATTTGCAAATCAACTTCTGTCTCATTCCTTGAACTCAAGTCCTTGATGAATTCTTTGCTTGTGCTGTGGGGTAGTGGGCACTGGGCTGTGTCCATTCTGCTGGACTGCCAGCAGTGACCCTCAGTGGACATGAACTTTGCACCCCAGGGAAATCAGTTCTAGAGAAGGAGATGTGCAGGGTGTGCAAGGGGACTGGGACAGCTGAAATCAGGCAGATCATCAGGTCTTTTTGCACAGCCTGTTCTTCAAATGCATCTTGGTGGAGCAGAAAGATGCAAGATCTGATGTGAAAACACCATCTTACTTTTCCAGCAGTGTCCTTGGACAGAACGCACTGAAGATGGTGGAGGGGGCAGTTAAAAGGAAAGAAGCAGCTCATAGCTCTGGTCAGCTCAAAGAGAAAAAGAAGAAATCTGCACTGGATGAGATCATGGAGGTAGTTACCATGTAGGATGTGTTTCTGTGTGCCCCTGTGACAATGTCCACTTCACCAGCATGTCCCTTTGAAGTGACCTTAGACCTTCAGTTCATATGGAATTTCAACTTTCACATCTTACCAGGCAAAATAATTTCATTGCCTCATAAATAATTTCATTTCCTCATAAAACCAGCTACTCATCTTTGCCTATTCCCCAGAAGACTGAGGTGTTGGAAGTAAAGGAATACAGATTTTGCAAGAGAAGAAAATACCTAGAAACACTTACTAAAAAAAAAAAATCACTATCATTTTATCAAGAGTTTCTGGATTCATCAAACCATTTTTGAGGCATGACCATACTGACTGCATGTTATTTAGGGTTTTGGGATTGTTTTTGTTCCCCACATGACATGAGACTGGATGATTGGTTCAGAACAGTTCAAAGGCATAGGAAGGCTGCAGTGGAAGGAGGAAGTAAATGGTGATTATTTGTTGTTCTTCTTTAGCTTGAAGAGGAGAAGAAAAGAACATCTCGAAGAGACTATTGGTTACAACCTGTGAGTGACTTAAAAATTATTTTTATATTTCTAAAACCACTGTTGGTCAGTGTAAAGATCCAAAAGCAGACTGCAAACTTATTTTCCCTTTCCTGTTCTTGACCTATTGTGGGCTGTCACATTAGATCATGAATTCAAATGTAACAGGATTTGTCAAAGAAACCCAAATTATTGTCAATAATTTGACAATATACACAAATTTCAAAAAGCCACATCTTTACTATTGTTGCTTCCTGCACTGTGTTGTACTATTAATTTAGATTATGGAGTTGTTTGCAATTCTGGCACTTTATTTTATTTTTTCTCTACTTTCAAATCCACCAGGAAATCATTGTAAAAATTGTCACCAAAAAGCTTGGAGAGAAGTACCACAAAAAGAAGGCAGTTGTTAAGGTAAGGTGGGCCATGGGGAACATGTGGCATTGGTTTGGCTTTTCTGGAATTAGGTGACTTAGCAAGATTTGTTTCATTGTGCAAGTTGTTCAGCCTTAAGACAACATGGTTGGGGACTGAAATGTCACCTCATCTGCATTGGGGCTTACTCTGGATAGGGAGTGAACCTCTGAATTGGTTTAATGTCATTTATTCAGTGATCCTTTCTTAAGCACAGTTTTGTCCTGTGTGGTTTGTCCCTATTAACACATCCATCTTGGAGAATAATCCCTGTGTCCATGGGATGTGACCAAGAGCAGTGCAGTGCAGTTGGATTTTAACCCAAGACTAGTCAGTTCTGCACTAATATTAAAGTTGCAGGATCTCATTTGCACACAAAATCTCCAGGCTGGAGCCCTTGCATTTTGCTGGTTTTGAAAATGTAGAATTGCACAGTGACAATGCCAGAGTTTGTTAACTTAGAAATGTAAATTTAGAGAAAAATGTTTGGTTTTTTCACAACAGGAAGTGATTGACAAATACACAGCAGTTGTGAAGGTGATTGACTCTGGGGACAAGCTGAAGCTTGATCAGACACATCTAGAAACTGTAATACCAGCACCAGGTACATTTGTTTTCTGTTTTCATTTTCTGCCTCTGCAAAACTTGCATTTCAGTTCTTTTAAACTATAATTCATCCACTTGTATGTACCATAACCTCTCCTGAGAAGACAGGCTGAGAGAGTTGGGGTTGTTCAGCCTGGAAAAGGGAAGGTGCTGTGAAGACCTTAGAGCACCTTCAAATACTTAAAGGAGGTTTATAAGAAAGATGGGGACTTTTAGCAGAAGTCTGGAACCCCTGTTGTGTAACTCTTTTCCTATTTTTATTTCAGGCAAGAAGGTGATGGTATTAAATGGTGGGTACAGGGGAAATGAAGGAATTTTGGAATCCATCAATGAGAAGAGGTTTTCAGTGACAATAACCATTGACTCAGTAAGTATCAAATATTGCAAGCTCTTGTTTGCAGAGAGCTTTCCATCTATACATGGAGAGCTTTCACAAAGAGCCCTGTTATCCTTAATCCTGCCTTACAGGTGGGATTTGTGGTGTGCAGAGTTCTGTGGACACCCCCCACCTATCTTTAGGCATGTATTCCCACCTATCACAGGCTTATTCTTTGCTGCTTGCAGAGAATCTTCAAAAAGATGCTAGGGTGCTGAATTTAGCAAGTTTTGAACTTGAAAGATATTTGGAAAATATTTTGTGTGTTGATGTTGAGCATGTCTGTTGTGGTGCTGTTTTGTAGGGAGGTAAAATATGCAAGGATGTGAATTTTCTCCTGTGTGTTCCAGATTGAATGTGGGGCTTTATGTGTTCATTTGTTGTTTTGTTTATGGCTAACAGTTATGCTTAACAATCAGCCCATGCCACTGTGTCTGTGTGGCTCTTTCTTTATTCTGCTATGCAAAACCAATTTTCAATCTGACTGATAAAGTACAGAGGATATTGACTCAAAGTCAACCCTAAACACAACCTGTAAGAGGGAGACACTGTTAATCCCATTCAAAGAAGGGCTGCACAAACTCAGCCCAGACTGGATTCTGGAGGATTTGGAAGAGATTGTGCAGATGCCCTGATGAGAGAAGGAACTTTGGTTCCAGGACTAAAAACATCCTGAAAGTGAAAGGATTTCTGGGATGGTGTTGAGGCCCTGTCACATTCTTTGGTCAGGCTGAAAATTATGAATCAAAGAACATTATGTCATGAACAAATCCCCCTTACCTCTCCTACTACAAACTCCCTGTTGGGAATTCAAGAAACAATCAATTTTATGTTGTGATGTTATGTTTTTTTCTGTCATTCTCCAGGGACCTTTAAAAGGGCGCAGGGTTGAAGACATCCTGTATGAAGATGTTTCCAAACTTGCCTGAGGTGCTAAATCATGCATCAGAGAAGATTTTGGTCCTCAAAACCTTCTTTCTGACATCTTTCAGGCAGACACAAGACTCTACTATGTCAGGGTTTTAATTGTGTGTACATGTATTTATAATGTATATAGACATTTTACAACAGCAGACTTGATTTATTTAAAGATAGCTATTGATTTGTTACATAAAACGTTTATGCAAATACTATCAGTGGAAATTTTTCATCTGATTTTATATCAAAGTTAAAATATTTTCTTCAATTTCCTTTTGTAAAATGTAGCAGAGAGCTGCAAACAGGGCAGGTCCTGAAGAGAGAATTACCTACGGGGAAGCAATGTGTGTTGGAGCCAGTGGAGTTTAAACAACACAATGCTCAATCCAGAGCCAAAATGCACTTCTGGGTGCAGGAGCAAGGCAAGAGATTAAGGGAATAGCAGGAAGATACCAGTGCTGCAAGGTATTATTTCCTGGATGCTGTAAGAATGGCCTGGGTTATTACATGCAGTTTAATTTTGATCAACATATCAGTGATAGTAGAATGCAAGTCATCTCTCCTCCAGCAGATTTGTCAGGGCTCCTGATAATGCTGATATGGAATTTCTCTTCATATAGACTCCACATGGAGCTGCTCCATGGATGTTATTTGTGGAGTGTCTTGGGATGCCAGCTGAAACTTGTGCAGATAGGTATTGGGGGTTGCTCTTTTGGTTTTCCAAAGCCTTTTCCTTTCTTCCATTGTTGCTCTGCTACATGAGTAATGTTACTCATGCTAAATGATACAGCATTACTTGTTTTATTTTTTTAGAAGTATCACATTTTGTACAATGTTTAGTTTCTAAAGCACTTCAGGAATAAACAGAAACCTTTCTTAGGCCAGTGTGTTTTTTACCAACTTTTCCAATGTGTGAGGCAGCTGTTGATCTAAGTCCACCAAAGATCACAGTGAATTTCTGGGTTGGTGCACCACGTTATTTGGGTAAAAAAAACCGTGGGTGATCCTGGGCAAAATAAAATCCATCACCTGAAGGCTGTGTGTCTCTGGAACCTTTTCCCTTTCCTTGCCTTGAAAGGTCTTGTTGATTTGTGGTTTCCAGGGGAAACCTGCACAAACTGGAAGTCTGCAGAGGTTTAATGAAATTTCTGTCTGAGGCAGCCTGGAGCAGCCTCACCCAGGACAGCTGCTGTCTTTTCAAGCATAGAGAATGCAGAATTTTGAGAACTGGGGGCAGAGAACACTCCTCTGTAAATTCAGGTTCTTAGTGCAACCTGAGCTGTGTAAACAGCACTGCCCTCTCCCAGAGAACAGGTAGTGAGAGAGAGGAGGTTTTTAGGAGGGCAAGTGACAGAACGGAGCAGCTTCTGTATCACTGAAAATGGTTACACTTTACATTCTGCAACCTGATGAATTACAGCAAAGTTGTAAATCCTGTGGAGAAGACCAGAGAATGGTAACTCACTGCTTGGTTGAACTGGGGCAGTGGCTGCTGCAGGATGTTGTGGAGGCCAGAACTGATGGGTGAGTTGAAAGAAGCAATAACTGATCTGTAGGAAGTCTCTGACACTTCCGAGAGGAACTTTGAAGAGACTTTTCAAAACCACATTGATGCTGACACAGCTGCAAGAAAGATCCTGTACCAGCTTTTAGTGCCTAAGTGAAAGAAATCAAAATTCAGGAGGGCAAGGAGACTACTTCCTTCCCTAGATTAGGGCTGCCAATGAGTTTGAATAATTAGGCCAATGTGTTTTAATAAGATGTTCAAAAAGAGTTTTAAACCCAGCTTTTGGTACACACAGAGGTGTATTTCACTGCTGATCTCATTCATTGCTAAATGCTCCTGAAAAGTAAGTGATCTTTTGGGAGCTAAGCCCCCTGGAAGGGAAATTCTAGTACTGATGGTTATTTCTATACAGTGTGAATGTTTCCTGCTTTCAAAGATTTGTACCTGTGTGAAGCCCCATTCTGATGTTGAATTTTCCCAAAGAGGCTGGAGGCTGTCTGAGACTCATCTAATCCATTCTTGCCAATATAGCAGTAACAATTATTTCAAGGACCTTCCTCACCACTGGTTAGTACATCTTTAAATACTGGAGACTGCTCATGATACCCATTCCAGCCCCATGTTCCTTTTCTGTTAAATTTCCTTTACTTAATGCACATACTTCTTTTTGCCCAGTCCAGCCCTGTATGAACTTAAATTTTCCCAACAGTCTGGAAATACAAAGGTGCAAGTATTAAATACATATTAAATCTGGTTGTGTGTGTTGCCTACACTGCAAGAGCCACAATACTGTTACACCTCTACTATGAAATGGATATTAGAAAACAGTAGAAATTTTTAATGGAATTTTACAGCCCATTAAATCAGACACAGCAAGAGGAAGACACCTCCTCCAACCCAGCATGTCACTTTATTACAGATTTCATTTCTCAGCAGAGAAGGGAGTTTACACGTCTTTGAAACACTGATAAAACAAAGCAAACAGTGGTGGGGTCGCCTCCAGCCTGGTGTGACAGGCTCACAGCTGCTGCTCAGAGTTGTTTGGGCATGAAGGAGCAGATGGGAATTTTTTGTACTAAACTGGAGCATTCAGGGTTTCTTCATGAAGCTGTAGAGGTGGGGGACCAGGTAATCCCTGTAGTGGCCATCTATGAAGCCTTTGCCACTGTTGTGCACAAACCAGCACAGCACGTCGGTCCCCTGCACGCGGTCTGTCCTGTAGTCCTTCTGCACGCCCCTGCAGGGAGAGGACACCCAAAGGAGGGTCACAGCTTGGCAAATAAACAAGGGGACACCCTGCTCAACACTGCTGCTGCTCTGCCAAAGCAGGGAGATGTGTCTTCCACCAGCAGGAAGTGGAAATAACCACAAAACACAATTAATTTGTGACCTCGTTCTGGGGGTTCCAGACACTTTTCAAACCGGTCCAGTATCAAATGCCAGGCAGCTCTAAGGACAGAACTGATTTAGAAAGAGAGCAATAAAGCATATGATTCCTACCTGGTCACAGTGAACTTGTTGCCCTTCACTTCCATGATGGCTTGTGGTTTCTCTGGAGCTTGCCCAGGTGTTTGGTGGTGGATTGACACTTCTGGTTCAGACGCAAACTGACCTGGACAGGGAGAGGTTTAAAGCTGTTTGTGTGTCCTGACCTTTGAAGTTCCATGTCAGCTGCTGCCAGGCACTTTTGGAAAATCAAACTAGCTCCAGCAGGCAAACCAATCCTGCATGGATCACAGGGCACTCTGTCTCTAATCAGGAAAACAATCTCTGCTTCTCAAAAGGAGTTCTAGGTAGGTCCAGGAATCAGAAGGTTGATTTGCCTTATGAACTGAGGCCTTGCTTTCGTTTTATATCACTAGTAGAAAGGGTTGTCTTTTAGGAAAGAGCTGATTACAGATGTTTCCACAGAAATCTCCTTGGAAACTTTTGAGGAGTTTGTTTCGGTCTTTATTTTCAACACACAGTAGCTTAGCCAGGCAGGGAAAGTTCTGTCTCAGTCCTGTCACCAAGTCTAGTCAGGTCTGTTTTGAAAACACCCTCCCCAGCTGGAATAAGGAATAATCTCCTGGACCCTGATGTTCCACAATGTCCTTGGGGCTTCCAGGACATTACAGGACTTTCCCTATTCTCTTTTTGAATAATTTCTACACCTTTTCCATCAGAACACAGTCACCAACAAATTAACAACATGAAGATGTTTAGGCTGGATATTAGGAAAAGGTTCTTCACCCAGAGGGTGGTTGGACACTGGAACAGGCTCCCCAGGAAGTGGTCACAGCACCAAACCAGAGTTAAGGAGCATTTAGAAAATGCAGTCAGGCACACGGTGGGATTCTTGGGAGTGTCCTGTGCAAGAGCTGGGCTCCTTGTGGGTCCCTTCCAACTCAGGATATTTTATGTCTAAGATTCTATAAAATTCCCTCCAAGATCTAGCAAAACCACTTTCACCATTCCCACTGCCTGCCCCTTGCCCTTACCTATCAGCCCATGGGCTTCAGGAGAGAACTGGTTTTCTGGGGGAATGTAGATCCCCAGGAAGTCAACATTCACTGGGTGTTTCTTCCACACACGGTGCAGCAAAACCATGAAGGACATCTCCTCTCCCACAGTGATGGTAACATTGCTTTCTTTCTTCACAGATATGAGAAGCCTGGCAGAGAGGGACCAAAGGGCAGGGTCAGTTCATCTGCCCAAACAACAGCTCTCAGCCCCTTGAGGCATCCAGAGCAATCCCACAGGGATGGCAGAAATGTCAGAGGATCCATTAAAAACCCTGAGCCTTGGGAGTGGTGCCCAGATCTGGCAAGACAGTATGTAACAAACAGACACTTCACCCCCATGCTGAGGCAACCTATTTCCCCTACAAATTTAAGCTCTTCCTGCTGTGAATTGAGATTTTTGATGTGGTCCTGCTGCCCAAACAGTGTTGTAGGGTGTCCAGCATGGCTGACAGCTGTTAATCTGCAGGGGAAGCTCTCCTGAATGGTGTGAGTCATCACATGTGTCTTGGGTTGCAATGCAGGATGTGACCAGGGGTGTGGATTCTGTTACCATCTGTTAAAACCAAATGGGGCAGTGATCCTTATCTCTGTGGGAGACATCCTCTGTTAATGGGCCAGCTGTTAAAACCAGGTGGGGCAGAGTTCTTTATCTTTTCCACAACCCATCCTTCCTCCAGCAGATCTCTCCTGTTCATGGCCACTGAGTCTCACTACATGACTGATAAAATTCCATCATCCCATGGGGAGATGCTCCACCCAGGGGACGAGCCAAGCCTTTCCTACCTAGATAAAATCTGAGATTTGGAACATCAGAGCAGCTTTTTTCTACTGGATTCCAGAGGAAAACCAGATCATCACTGGACCTTTGGAGGAAAACTGCACCTTGTACAGGAGCACTGCTCCAACTGAGCCACATCTGTCACTGCAGAACAATGCAGCCACCATGGAATGGGACTGCTGCCAACACCCTGACTGACTGATGGGGTGGCAGGTTGGATTCTGACTCTGTCAGTGTTTTATTGTTTTGTATTATTGTATTTTTTTTTTAATTTTCCTAGTAAAGAACTGTTATTCCCATATCTTTGCCTGACAGCCCCTTAATTTCAAAATTATAATAATTTGGAGGGAGGGGGTTTATACCTGCCATTTGAAGGGAGGCTCCTGCCTTCCTTAGCAGACACCTGTCTTCCAAACCAAGACAGCATGGCAGGAGCCCTGAGGGTATCTCAAATAGAATTAGGTGGGAACAGGTAAAAAATCCACTCACTGTTTCCGAATGATGTGCCCTGTGTCAGCCCAGGTCAGTGTGATGGCATACGAGCCATCTTTCAGCGTTATTGTTTCTGTGGTGATCTCCACTTTCAGGCCTTTCTTTTTGAAATAAAACCCAATTTTGCCAAAGTATGTGTTGAGTTTCTTGTTCTCTGCTTTCTTGGCCCCGATGAGCTGCCCATTGACCACAACTCCTGTGGAGAGCAGAGAAGAAAATGTTGCCTCAGACTTGGAGCATTGCCTGGAGACTTGGAGTTCTGATCTCAACAGGGAGCACCATGGGATCAACAGAAACAGGAACCCCTCCGACCCCCTGTTTTTCTAATTTCTTCACCAAGAGAAGAGAATAAATTATTAAATTGCCTCCTGATGCTACTGTTCAATCCTTTAGCACAATAATGTGGTGGGAATTGCTGTTAGATCTTGCTGGGAGCAGGAGCAAAACCCCTTCAGGTGTAGTGTAAGGGATGCATAGGACAAGAGGAAATGTCCTCATGTTGTGCCATGGAAGGTTTAGATTGGATATTAGGGAAAGTTTCTTCACGGAAACTGCCCAGGGAAATGGTGGGGTCACCATCTCAAAAAATGAAAAAACCCGTGGATGTGACACTTGGGGACATGGTTTCATGGTGGGGTTGCCAGTGCTGTGTTTAAATTTGGACTTGATAATCCTTATGGTCTTTGCCAATTCACTTGTTCTGTTATTCCATGATATTTCCTGTGTTTGGCCATCCTCACAGTGAAAGGGTTTTCCCCAGTACCTCACTTCCACTCTGAGTTTCACCTGTTGCACCTTGTTTCTGTAGCCCCTTGTCCCTCAGCTGTGAGGCTTCACCTTCACCTTCTGCTCACATGGTTGAGCACAGCAACAAGACCCACCATGGATCCACCACTTCTTCATTTTAGCTTGATCAAACCATCAAACCCAGCTGTGTCAGCCTCTCCCTCTCTGTCCTCTGCTCCAGTCCCAAAATCATCTTAATGGCCACCACTGAATTCAGTCCAGTTTGTCAACATCTCTCTTGTACTGGCAAGGCCCAAACTGGACATGATATTCCAGATGTGGAGGGAAATAAACACTTCCTTCAGCCTGCTGGCCACACTCTGGCCAGCACACAGTCCCTGCTGTAGGCAATTCCCCTGGTCTCTCCAAACATCATTCAGACTCAAGCAAAAAATACTGTGCTGTAAAATAAACCATGTTTTACTCCCTTACCAGTGCCAGGATCAGAAACCAAGTTTAGGATCTTCCCAGGCTCCGAGTTGATATTGAAGCAGATGTTCTTTTGGCTCTTGGGCAGGTGTATGATGAAATGTGGGTCATTGTCCACTGAAACACAGAAAACAAACAAGTGTGAGAAGCAGGTCAGCACCTGCCCTAAAGGGAAGGGGCACAAAACCTTTTCAAAAGGATTTTGAAGCATGTTTTGGGACTCCTCATAGTAAAATGAAGGGCCTTTCCACCCTAAGGTAGCTAAAAAAGTTCTCAGATGCTCCTCACAAAAGCCCCTCAGACACTTCCTCCTCATACAGTTCCCTGGTTTGAGGAGAGGAAGTGACATTCCTGGTCTGAAAGCTGCCAAATGCAGTGTACCATACTGATGCCAGGTAAATACACATCCTGCCCACTAACCCCACTGAGGAATACAATCCAGGACTTGTTCTCACAGTGCATTTAACAACCTGACAGGATTGGGCCCCTCAAAAATTCATGTCCTTTAACATTTGCCTCAGATGAGACAAACACTTGCACCCATCACTGGAGGCAGCTGCTTCCAGCCTTGTCTTGCAGTGCAAAGCTCTGCTCAGCTCCTGCTGGGTTGGTGGGGGCTGAGATTTCCCTGTGCTGAGGAGTTTGAGAGCTCTTTGTGTGATCACTACATAAATACACACATCACACACAGAGTTATTGTGGTAACACCGTGTTTATGGGCAGTGGTTCTCACAGCTGGCTTGCTCAAATAAACTGCCACTAAACTGTGGCAAACGCCCAAGAATTAACAGGATCCATCAGTCACCAGCACACTCAGAGATTTTTATCTAGCACAGAACATTTATCTGCCATTTACAACAGCAGTAACTCTACAAGAGCTTTCATCTGTCATTTACAATGGAGGTAACTTTGCTACTGCAGAGAAGTTAAAGTCAAGCTCAGCAAATAGCCCCAGCCTCAGGGAAGCACACAGCAGCTCATGAGGTCACTTAGACACTTTATATCCTATTAGGATCCAAAAATAGTTTCATCCTTGTAGCTTACAGCATACATTTTTACAGGTTCATCTATTCAAAATCAAAATTACTCCATAATTTATAAAGAAAAAGCTTGGGCTGGAAGGGACACTAAAGACCATCTTGTTCCAGGAGCAGGGACCCTTTCCACTCAACCAGGTTGCCCAAATGCCCCTGCATCCTGGCCTGAAACACTTCTAGGGGTGTTGGTGCATCATTAGGTGATGAGTTTTGTTATGTCTGGTGTTCCTTTGCAGAGGAATGCTGCAGGTTTTACCTCTGTTGATGCTCACAGAGGACACAGGTGGGCTCCTTTGCTCAGGCATGAAGCTGACTGGCACAGCTGTGACATTGGCCCAGGATGGGATCCCTTTGTTGTTATTGGGTGCATTTGGAGTTAATCCCAGAGTACCTGTTAGATGACAGTCACAATTAGGGTTCTGTAAGTGCTGACATATTTAATAGTGTAATTTTTAGAGCACTGCAGTAGATCAAAGCCTGATGTTGTTACAGCAATGTAAAACAGGTGCAACACCATTTACACAAGATTTGTACAATGACATAAGGTTGGATTTGCTCCAGTGTCTCCACCAATTAAACATGACTTAAGAGGGTAGATAGCTCACCATAAGTTATCAGTAAAGAAATGGAGCCTGGCTCTTTATCTCTTATCATGAGAGCAGCCCTCTCTTTAGCAAAGCCTCCAATGTAAGAGCTGAAGTGTTTTGCTGAGAAAAAAACTGACTCTTAAAACTTCAGCATATGGTAAAATCAGCATATGGGCTGATTTGGGTCCTGAGTTTGAGGTGCCTGAGAAAAGGCAGGACTCTTCCTGCATGCTCTGGGATGACCCATGTGAATACAGGTTTAAAAGAAGGGCAAGCATGTAATATCTGTGATCATGTTCCTTTCTTCTAGAGCTCTCCCATGATGGAGACAGGAGAAAGTAACTTGTCCTGTCTCTCTCCCATTCAGTTCATAAAGCAACATCATCTTAAACAATCCATGAAACTTGGTTTGTTGAATATGCTGAGCTGACACTCACATCTGCTGACCCTGCTCTGAAGAGGAGCAAGGGGAAATAGGAGCTGGGGGACAACAGCAGGACTGAAGATGGCACAGGTCAAATCTCTGTCAGCATTTTCTTCCTTGTGTCCCTAACCCACACCAGAGTTTCACAGAATATGAGGGACAAAGTAATGGGCAGAGGAGACACTGACCTGGGCAGCAGCCCTTCCTGGGGTCTTTGGGCTGGTCTGCCAGCATTATCTCATCCTTTTCAGCGTTCTCTATCAGCATGGCCGTGAACGGGGTGACGATGTGATGGTCCAGAGACATCTGCAGGATGGATTTGGTGATGTTCCTCTTCAAAGCTGCAGTGGGGGCTGCATTTCTGGGTGGAAACAGAAGCAGAACTCCTGGCTAGCAGCTCTACAGGCAGCTGCCATGGCAGTTCTGTCATGGGGGGGTCACAGAGCCAAGTGTTGTTGCAAGAGGAAAGGCTGAAGGGGTTAATCCTGACCTGGTCCATTGCTCTCACTCAGGCTCCATAAGGTAAATCTCCATTTTTTCCTTCCCTCAGCCCCACAGCCAGGCCTGTTTGAGCACATCTCTCCTCACCTCTCTGCCATCATCTGGTTGACAGTCAGATAGGCCCACAGCTTCCTTGTGAATTCAGGATCTGCATATTTGTCCTTCTTCATGAATCCATCCAGCTCTTCTACATCTCTCAGGGTTTCCATGACGAGCTCTGCATTTGCCTGTGCAGTCAGAGAGAGAGAAAGATGAGGGACAGGAGCCAGGAGAATGGGGTGCCTTGAATTCCCCTCTTGGGTTGTGTTAAGGACCCTCTCTGGTCTGCCCTTGGTCACTTCTAGGTCAGAAAGTCCCAGCACCATTGGCCTGACTGCAGTGGAGAGGGGAGATGTAGCAGGAGGTCCTTCTGCTAAAGACACTTCTGTGACAGTGGATTAAAGCAGTTCAAGGAGCTGTTAATAGTAGCCCAAGAGGTGCTACCTCATGCCAAAAGAAGAGGCTCTTGACAGAGCTCTGTTAATCCTCCCCTCAGGTTTTTTCACATCCAATTCCACCAAAGAACACAAACCAAGTTCTGCTTTCTCACACAGAGCCTTGGACTGCACTGTGTTCTGGCAGGAAAAAATATTGAAGAGGTTTGGTTTTTTTCCAACAATTGACAAATGGCAACTCCTAAGCCCTGTAGGAAGTGCAGATAATTCTGTTCTTCCTCAGAAAGAAGGGTCTGGATGTAATATTCCCATCCCATCCCATCCCATCCCATCCCATCCCATCCCATCCCATCCCATCCCATCCCATCCCATCCCATCCCATCCCATCCCATCCCATCCCATCCCATCCCATCCCACTCCACCTGGAAGAGCAGCCCTGAAAACATGGGGAAAATCTCATCACACACAAAAGGGCAGTGCTAGGACTTGATGTGCTGTAGATCCACCAGTTTGAACTCCCTGGTGGTGGGAAGTTCAGTCATGAATGGAGTTGCCTTAGGGAGTGATCACTCCTGCATCTCCATGAAGCATGAAGGAAAATCCATACTTTTGTCTAGCTTTAGTCTTTTTGGTATATTTATAGAAGGAATTTATTCTGGCAGGCTGCAGGGTGCAGGGAGTGACTATTCCTGGCTGTACTTGTAGCTGTTGTGAAACACTGTTGTAAAAATCTCCCCATCAGTATCTCCGCATTCCCACCCATAACCCAGAAGGACAAAACCCTCTGCTGGCATTACCCTTCAGCAGGGAGACTGCACACAGAGGGGAATGGACCAGCCCAAAAGCCCTGAGCAGGTGTCCCAGGGACCCCTTCACTCACTGCAGTGGCTGTGACCACGCTCTCCAGGTGCTGCAGGTTTTCTGTGTCCACCTTCCCAGCCACCACTATCTCTGAGCCACCAAAGTAGTTGTGGAAGCTGCTCTGGGTGACATCTGACACTGACTCCTGTGGGTAGTTGAACTGAATCTTCTTCAGGAGCGGGGTGGAGACCTGGTTGTAGAAATTCTGAGAGGGAAGGAGACAGAGAAGTGAGTTTGTACATGAAGTGACCCTTGCACAGGCCACTCTTACTGAAGGGACAGTGGGTGACAAAACAAGCAAGAGGGAATCTCCTTATCTCACAGAATGCTGACTCCTTCACACTTTTGAAGGGGTACAGCAAGAATATCTGGTCCAAGTCTTGTGAATGTCAAAGGGTGGTCAGAAGTCCATGGGCTGTGCTGTTCCTAGACCTAAAAGTCTTGAGCACAGATGTGTGTGGGCCTGAATCCTTCCTCAGGATGGTCAGCTCTGGGCTACTGTGACAGCTACTCCCCACCTAATTCTTGTAGAGATGGTGAAATCAGGGAAGAGTCACAGTATAAGGATGTCAGAGTCTGATCAGCTGCAATTCCTGCTCATTGATTTGGAACCAGAGCTAGAGGGGAACTTTTTCTAACATTGCCAAATCTGGATTATCATTTAGCAATTATATCTAGGGGTTTTGTTAGTGATGAAATGGCCTGAAGTAACAACCAGGCCTTAATTTTAATTCAGAAAATATTTTCTTATAGTTAAGGCTAGTTTATAGAATATTATTCCTACACATGGAAGTAAAGTATGTGTTATAGATATTATTAAAACTGTAACTAGGACCACTTCAGCTGAAATATGATTGCTATCTTGCAGGACTCTCCAGAAGAAATGATGGGTTTTGAGAACTTCTTGCTAGTGGAGTTACAGCTGTGAACAGAAGAGGAGAGTTTCAGAGGCAGTGAGGCAGAAACTCACCTTCATTTGGAGAGAAGTCTCCTGATTTCCAAAAATCCTCTGGGCCATGCCACGGTTGTCGGTTGCGATTCTCTGCAGGAAATCGTAATCTACATCAAACCCAATCCCGAGGCAGAAGAGAGAGAATTCATCCTTTATGCTCTGCTTCACGTTCTTCTGGATTGTTGTCAGCTTCAGCTCACCTTGGAGACACAGAAAGGGTGACATTCACCTGAGCAACAGAAAAGTCTCCATCAGGGTGAGCACGTTCCTGCTCTCCCCGTGTCTCTGGCTCTCTGGATATTAGGGAAATATCCAAACAAGCTCAGTGCCCAATTTCCATTGCCTACAGCAACGTTTGAGCTTCTAGAGAGAGATTAGCAAAGTGTTTGTGCTGAAGACAATCCTTTCAGACACTTTTTTTGGTATCTGATGCATTTTCTTTGGAGATCCAGGGCTCTTAGTAACATCCCAGGGGATTTTAAATTCTAGCACATCTAGAGTTCTCCCAGAGCTAGTGATTCAAACTCTGCAGATTAAGGCATCTCCATGAAGATTTTACTTCAGAAGTTCTCTGTCATCATTGGAACTGTTTTGTTTTGGTTTTTCAATTTTTTTATTTTCAAGCTTATTTTTAATGGAAGACTTTTTGGAGCTGGCATCTTCAAGTCAGCAATTGCTTTGACCGGTACCAAGTCCAATCTAAATTAATTTGCTTTCCACTCTTTTTTTCTGCTTTTGATGTTATGCTTGTGAGTGCATAGATCTGTGTGGGCTAAGGTCATAACAAAGGAAATTTTTGTACAATCATAGGATCATAGAATGGTTTGTGTTCAAAGAAACTTTAAAGATCATTGAGTTCCACTCCCCCTGTTATGGACAGGGATACTTTCCACTAGACCAGGTTGCTCAAAAGCCCAATTTCTCTAAGACTGTTCTGATTACCTGTCCTAGAGGATTTGTGCAGCTCTGTAAATTGCAAAAAAATAATCAACCTGCTAACATACTATTAATCTTTTGAGAGCTTCTGTGCAAAGCCCCATGGCACTTCTAGCACTTGGCAAAAGGGCAACACAAGGCAATGGAATAAAGATGAATGGAATTTTAGAAACTTCACTGCCAAATTGTCTACTTGTTGTTTTTCTCGGTGTTACCCCACCAGCCATTCTTCTCAGCCAAAGCAGGATCCTTACCCACTGTCGGGTCTCCATCAGATACCAATACAATCATGGAAACTGAGTTTGGGTCCAGCATGCCTAAACTTTTGGCTTCGTTCAGGATGAAAGTGGCTCGCAGGAGAGCTTCATTGATGTTTGTGCCTGTCAAAGACACAATGGACAAAACAAGTTTTTCATTCTTGTTGAATCCAGATCGGTTCTAAGATTCTAGTGGAGTTGAGAGGGACAAGAGCTGAGATCAAGGCAGCAAAACCCCTCCTCCCTGATGTCTAGGAACACCTTTCTGCACTCTGGTTCCCTTTTTCATCCCAGGCTGTTGTCTTCATGAGGCCCCGCCACTCCCCCTCACTAATTCCAGTGTCACCATTTGTGGTGTTGGGAACTAAGTGTGGGGAAGAATTACTGGGCTTGCAGGAAGGAGATTGAATAACAGCATGGAAAAACTTCTATTTCTGACCATGAGCCCATTCCTTGGACAGGAAGAGGTGTATGTTTGCTGAGCTTATCTAATGTTTGATTTGTGACACAGAAAGAGCAGAGTAAGAAATCAGGATGAGAGGATCAGAAATCTGAAGGCTGAGCAATCAGAAAATAGGTATTTTCTTTGTCAAGAAAGCAAAAATCAGCAGCTCCAGAGACAAGATAATAAAATGCTGTATTTAAACTGGCTTTGCTGTATGGGAGCTGATCTCTAAGCTTATATGTCAAATCTTTTGGGCTAACAAAGTCAGACACTCATATATCCAGCTTTGTTTCCTATTCCCAACACACTGATGATTTCGGACAAGTCTATAACTTCACTGTAGTAAAAACTTCTGGAGATGAAGATGACACACCACCAGAAGGCTCTGATGTTAGTGAGAGTGTCTCCACATTATTGATACACAAATAACTGAATAACAAATCTAGAACTGCACTTCAGAGAGTGGCAGATTAAAATCATCATAAACCCCTTCCAAAACTTGTACAGCTGAAAAAGGCAGCTGCCCTTGTTTATCAGACTGGAAAATGAATGCAAAAAAGGATTAACAGCTTGCCCACATGGCATTTGGCAGCTCACAGAATCATTAAATGGTTAAGGTTGGACCTCTAAGATCGAGTCCAACCATTAACCCCAGTCCACCACTAAACCATGTCTTTAAATTCCTGCAGCTGTTTCTTGTAGGACTTGTGGTCCAGACCCTTCCCCAGCTCAGTTGCACTTCTCTGGACATGCTCCATCCCCTCAATGTCTTTCCTGTTGAGAGGGGCCCAAAACTGAACATGGTGTGGCCTCACCAGTGCCCAGCACAGAGGAAGGGTCACTGGTCTGCTCCCGCTGGCCACACAAGTGCTTATCCAAGCCAGGACACCAATGGCTTTCCTGGCCACCAGGCCACACTGCTGGCTCATATTCAGCTGGCTGTCACCCCAGGACAAAGATTGTGATTCCCTGCTTAGGGAATATTTCATCTGCCTGTTCATCCAAGGTATGAGATGGACTTCATCTTCCAATGGCATTTGGGATTTCTGAGATGGGAGGTGAGATAGATCAAAGGCAGCTGCTCTGTGATCTGTGTTCCATCTGCCATAGAATGAGATGCTATCCCATCCCCTAAAACAACAAACTGCAATTCTTGCTCTTCTTTAGGCATGCTTTCCTGTTTTGGGAGTCAGACTCTTTTTTTAGGAATACTCTGTCAGTCTGAAGGCTGTCTGAAGTACCCCCTCCTGTGACATGCAACTTCTGTGAGCACCCTGCAATCAAAACCTCATACCCCCGTTGGGATGGATTGACTGGATGTACTTCTTAGCATCTTCCACCTGCGATGGGGTGGCTGAGACCAGATTATCTCTCCAGCACCGCACGTTGTGGTTGAAGTCGATCAGGGAGAAGTGGTCAGCAGCACGGAGCTCACTCAGTATTGCCTTCATGGCCTCGATGGTCTGAGGAGAAATTTAAGAGAAGACAGGTTTGTATTTCCTGCTTATGAAAGCCTTTTCTTAACTTGTGACCACAGGCAAATATCAGCCTCTGAGGAATAAGCACATGAGCACTGAAATCCAAATTAGCATCTGCTATCCAAATCTCCCTTCCCCCCCACTTCTTGCATAATGTCCAAATCTTTCCCAAAGAAACACAGAAAAATTGCAATTAGGAAGGATACATTCATGTGACTCAACTTGCTTAACTCCTGGTTACACAGAGTGAAGGGAAAGAGAGAAACGTTTGTGGTTCAGGAGAGATCGGATCAGCTCAGGAGACTTAGCTCTGTCTGCAACGCAGTCATTTCAGGCTGGGTAACATCTCTTTGAAGATGTGTGATTTAAACACGTGACAATTAACCTGTATCCCAGTTTGGCAGCACTGATTTCCCCTGAGAAGCAATCTGCCAAGCCTTACTATTGTGCTCTGAAGGAAATTCAAATACACCTGGATGATCCCCAGCTAACGTTTGTCCAGTCAGTTCTTAAAACCCTTCAGTGACACATGATAAACAATCTCCCAAACTCCTCACTCAGACCTACAGGGTTTTCCCAAATATGTAACATAAACCTGTCCTGCTGCAAATCCATCTGATTCCATCTTATTCTACCCTGGCTGGGCATGAGAGTCAGCTGTTGAGTTTCCCTTTCAGAACAATTGTTTGCATATTTGGAGGTTGATTATCTTTCTTGAAGCATTTTCTCTTGCAGACTAAAATATCTTATTTTAACATTTTTTCCCCTTTTGGGTTATGTTGTCTAAATAATCCTTAGTGGTCTTCAGAGGGCTGTCAAAAATTCATCCATGTTTGGAAAGCAGGGATGCAGTATCCCCACTGAGACTTTCCCAGGATTCAGTATGGAGCACTAGAGAAAAAGGAGGTCAGAGCCTTTGCAAAATATTTTGTGATCCATTTGTCCATTAAAATTTAAATTTAGAGTTAAAATCTGGCATGACCTCTTCCTTAAAACATGGAAAAAGCATTCTAAATAATGGGATATAAAAAAATTATGAAGTTTTTGATTCCAAATATTCTCCAAATTAAGCTGGTCATTTTACATGCCAGCATGCTACAGAGCTGCATGGTAAAGCACACGGGGAAAGTTGGCAGAATGTTCATTTTGCAACAGAGGTCAAACACTTACTTGTTTCATTTTTAGTCCCCACATTGAGCCACTGACATCTATAACAAATAAAATGTTTTTGGGCAGTGGATCAAGATTTTCCGGAGCAAAGAAGTGAATAAAATAGCCATTAAAAATCTGCAAAATAAAATTAAAAACCACAGTTAAATGAGCAATAGAAAAGATTTCAGAAAACTCAAGACAGTGACAAGCAGAAAATTCTTATTTTCTTAATGAGCTAATTATTTTTCCCTATTGTCTTTTCTCTTCTTTATTGGCCAGTTTTAACTTTCAGCTCTGCACATCTCTGTAGCCTCATACCATTTTTACTCAATAAAAGCAGAGCCTTGTTCTCAGAAAACTTCCATGCCCTAGCATAGGGAGGAATGAAAAATGCTTTGAAAAAGACTGTTCTGCCTGTAATAATTCAACCTCATAACTCAGCTTCATGTTAACATAAAAATAGTGATGTTCTGGTTGTCTCCTCGTGATGTATTGGTACAACATCCAATGACTCCATCCTCTGATTCTACATTAAATCACCAGAGTGCTGCCAGGTATAAAGACATTGGCTTTGGACATGACAGGAATCTTCTCCTACTATATGTAAGCCCACGTCTTAGTCATAAATTAAATAAATCCATTCTGCCCACTTAAAATCCCTCTGTTCTTTCAATTGGATACAGAGCTTGTCCTCATGCTTATTCCCCTGAAGGATGAAGTTTAGCACAGTTTGCTGAAGGACAGCAATTCCTTTATTCACAGCTCTCTGCTCCCAGCAGAGCAGCCACACTTACTTCCAGTTCTCCCCCCGTGGTTTCTCTGTTCACATCGTACTGCACCACAAAATTTCCATCCACGGCCGTGGACGAGCACGTGGGGCATTTTCGCTGCTGAGCCATTGTTGGTTTGAAAGAAACATGAGCCTTGAAGTGAGGAGAGACCATCAGTCAGCCAGGAGTTGTGTGAGAGGGGGATGATTCACACAAAGAGACTCCACATCTTCGTGAAATATCTCATTTCACTGAACATTTTCCTGCTTTCATTATTTGCGGAAAATGGACTTTGTCATTTCAGAAGGAAAACAGCACTAAGGTTTGCCTGGATATGTTGATTCAGTAGTAGCAACTGTGACACAAATCACATGACCCATGTACAGCACCAAATATTTCAGCTACAACTGTCCAAACCATTTCTATTAAGAAATACATTGGGTTTTATTAACGTTTTCCTAGTTGAAACTGTCCATAATTTTTTCAACATTTTAAATAGGTTTCTAGTTGAATTTTTTTCCCCAAAGACGATTGCCATTTGTCTGTGAATTAACTAGCAGGAAAAATTTTCATTAGTCATGTGATTGATTATGCAGACTTCATGGCATTTTTTTCTATTTCAACTGGATAACTTGAAATTGCCTGAGAAGGTAAGACTTAATATAGACACATAGTACTTCTGAAATAATTTTCTAAACTAGGAATGGGAGTGAATTTGAATACCAGGAAACAACTACTATGGAATTAAAGACAAATTTTGCTGCATGATTGCATGCTTCCAGCAGGTACAAACTTTGCCAGGACTGTGTAGAGTAAGTGTGAGAAGTGGAGATTTTGTGCTAGTTCCAGTCTGTGAGTGGTTACCTTCTTCTCCCCCTTGGAGATGGTGGTGATTCCATTGAAATGATCCCCGAGTGAGTTCGGCACGTGCACGTAGCGCAGCCCCTGCGGCTCGATGATGCGCACATCCACCTGAAGGCAGGAGGGGAGGACATTTACTGTGGAGACCTGCCACATCCCTGAAAGTGTTCAAGGCCTGGTTGGACAGGGTTTGGAGGTCTAGTGAGGAACAAATATGTCCTGTAAACACAGCTGAGAATCCCCTGAATTGTGACTGACTCGCGTCAGAACCACTTGGCCAAACAAGCTTGGACATTTTTATACTCTTGTGTAAATTTGACTGAAGAAAAACAAACAATACTTGCTATTTATTTGGAACAGTGCTTTTCACAAAAACCCCAACTTCATGAGGTACTGTCCCATGAGAGCTGATGATCCCTGGTTGTCTCTCCATAAAAATGATTTGTCATAGAATCACAGAATGGCTTGGGTTGGAAGGGATCCTAAAGTTCATCCAGTTCCAAGCCCCCTGTCCAAGCAGGGACACCTCTCTGAAAACTGTGGGTGCTTTCTCAGCAAGGATTCACCTGTGGGGTTCTTCCTAAACACCCCAGCTCTGCTTTACCTCCATGTGCTTGGCCAGGCGTCCTGGTTTCACAGAGATGACGTGCTCGTAGGAGCTGAGCTTCCTTCGGATCATTTCATGGTAGTGAAGCTGGAACTGGATCCTCATTCCTGGCGGCACGTTCACTTCAGTTTGGAAGTTTTCCATATCCAAGGCATTGCTCCTGAAAAGTCAGCTGTGGGGTTATTTTTGAGAAAATACAAGGAAAAGCTTCTTTGCACTTTGGTTTAGATTGAGGCTTTTGATTCTAGCTGTGGCCTCTGTCAGGGAGCTGCAGTTGTCTGTTAGCACAGGGTGTTTTAGCAAGCAGAAAGCTGAAACACAATCTAAGTCTGTGACAATTAAATATCAGAGCTGCTGTAAGTAACCATTTTCCTTCCCAGGATTCCCCCTCATCTATCTCCTCCTGGGATATTCTTAGTCCTCCTGTGGATAAGTTCAGTACAAAACCCATATTCCAGAGTGTTTATACCTGACTATTCCAGCAGCTTTGCCTTTGGCTTTTGCTTGAGCGTACATTTTCCTGGCTTCAGATTTTTCCCGAATATGGCTGGTAAATGTGATACCATTGATATCCCTAGGAGAGAGAAGCACAGTCAGCTTGCAAAAGAAACAACTTTACAATTGAGGACTGTTTCTTCAGTTTACATCAGTGAAATCTAAGCTGGTGGGAAATGAAATAACAAGGTTCTTGTTTAACCCCAAAGTAATGAATTCTGATTTTCACTAGAGCTCTATCTTTTTCCCTACCAGATTTTTATTTCAAGCAGCCAGCACCATTGTGCTCTGAGGAGGATCTGCTTTCCTCCACCTCCTTCACACTTTCCCCATGCTTTGGGCAGGGAAGGCAGATCCTGATGTCATGGCTGGTTTGGAACATGGATCAGGACATCTCCTGACCACCAACCTGGCTGCTGCCTCTCTGAATGGATACTGAACCAGCTCAGCTTCTGTTCAGTGAGGGCTCTGATTTGGGTCTCCTTTGAACTGACAAAATGGAGGCTTAGTCTATTTGAGACTTTTGTCCCTTTTTGTTGATATTGACCAGCAGCTCAATAATTACTGGAGAAGACCTGGACAGACAGACAGACTGACTGATGACATGAACCTCTTGAGAAAGCCTCCAAAAATTACACTAAACCTGGAAAACAATAAAAGCTTTTTGAGCTTACAAACACTTCCTTCCCAGCTCATGGAACCCTTCCAGAAGACGAGGCTGATAGCTGACCACTGCTTACATGGTAAAGTTGTCAATGAAAGCTCCTTTGGGGACTTGCACATCAAACATGATGGGCTGCGGCCGCCTGGCGTTGTTCACCATCTTGGCTTGGATCATTGTGTTGGCCAGCCTGGATGTGATGGTGGATTGAACCTTGTAGCTGTAAAGACCTATCTTGTCATCATCCTCCACCTGCATTTGACAAAATCACTCCATTAATTTAGGGTGCCTCTGGAAAAAAATGCCCTAGAGGACAATATCAATAATTTTTATATTCTCAGTGGTACTTTTAAATGGCTGGTCCTTACAATATGGCAGCTAGAGGGGACAGGAGCTCAAGTGCTGGACATCTCCATAATTTTACCTGGAAATTGTGGCAAGATATTCACGTGAATATAGTTCATGATAACATTTCAGCTGAAAGAGGGTGTTTTTTAAGCTGGAATGTTTTCCTTGCTTTTCATCATGCAACCAGTCCTTGGAATTACTGTATGAGTGCAATCCAGCACGGAAAGCTACACAGTAATCCTGAACATCACATATTGAAGAGGAGAGAGCTCACATTTTCAATAAAAGTCCTAAATAGAGGAGACTTAAAGCACTGGTTACTGACCTAGTGTCATAAATGGTTAAACCACAGCAGGGGGATAACAGTATTTAAGTGTTTTATTAAGACATTGTCTTCGTCTAATCACTTTTGATGCTTATTTATTCATATTTACCATACCCTTCTCCCTCCAAGAGCAGATGTATCAACAGTATTGTGCAAACAGCTCTCTGTTTAAAGAAAATAGGTTAATACCCAACCGGCAGTAAAAACAAGGAAATGAACAAACAGAGGGATTGATTTCCAAAAAAAATGGTTAACTAGAAAATCACTTTGTTCAATATTATTTACCACAGAGGAAGAAAAATACTCACCAGATCTCCAACATACCCCCAGTCAGATGTGCTTCTCTGGAAAAGAAAAATATGGAGGGGATATTTCAGCAAAGATAAGAACATGACTGGCTGTTTCAAGACAGGGATGTGTGTCTAAAAATAGTTTTCTAAGGTGATGAATCATAGAATCATAGGGAATCACAGAACTGTTAAGTTTGGAAAAGACATCTAAGATCAAGTCCAGCCATTAACCCAACACTGCCAGGGTCACTAAACATGTACATGTTTCGTTGAATACTTCCAGCAATAGTGACTCCAATACTTCATGGGAGTCCTGTTTCAATTCTTGACAACTCTTTCATGGAAGAATTGTTCCCTAATATCCAACCTAAACTTCCCCTGGACAACTTGAGGCCATTTGTTCTTGTCCTGTCCCTTGTTCCTCAGAAGCAGAGGATTGCACCCTCCTGTCAGGGAGTCGTGCAGAGTCACAAGGTCCCCCCTGAGCCTCCTTTTCTCCAGGCTGAGCCCCTTTCCCAACTCCCTCAGCCACTGCTCACCAGACCTGTGCTCCATATTCTTACCCAGCTCCATTGCCCTACTCTGGACATGAATGAGAATTAGTTTGAGTTCCCAGACAAAGTGTGAATATTCCTTTTGTTTTATTTCATGTATTACTACATGGGATGTTGGAGCATGTGATGTCCCAGCTGTGCCTCAGAACCTATCATAAACAGGACAGTTTTCTTCCTCTTTTATTTTTTTTTTAAAGAAAACATTATCTTCTAGAAAAACATTCCTCCTGAAAGCAAATCACGCTGGCAGAAAGTCATCCTTGGACACCCTTGTTTTTAACAGAAAGGTTCTCTTTTTTTTTCTATGAAAAGTGGAAAAACCTCAAACCCCAGACTTCTTTAGCTCACTTTGTTGTCATTTACATTAGAAAATATTTATTTATGTATTGTATGCAATATGTATCAAAAAACATATTGTGTAATCGATATTACATTTACATGCTTGTGCCTGTGGAAGTTAGTTATGTGTGCATTATTTATACAAAATGCTCATTAATGGTTGTGGTTTTCCCCCTGCCCCATGAATTGCTTCGTTTGGAAATTTCTATGGCAAAGTGCTGACATCTTGTGGCCATTCGAGTAATTCTGTTTAATTCCCCCCAAAAAATCTTCCTCCCACAAGGAATATTTATATTAATCCCCTGAATTTGGCTCACCTAGCTGCAACCTTTTAAAGCAGAGATCTACTTTCATATTATCATCACAACTAGGCCAGCTCAGCTCTCCATGGTCAAGAGGACCCAAAATCACAGAAGATGCTCACCAAAAGAGTTTTAATCCCATGATGAACTGGAAGATTGCTCTGCAATTGTTAAGTTCATTTGAAACTAATTAATATGCTGTTCTAGAGAAATCTTGTGCTGTGTAAGAGATAATGATGTCATAGTAAGTTCATTTTAAAGACATGATTTTAAGGACCCTTTAAAGGCAGATGGAGAGGATTCCTGCCTGTCTGAGAACAAATGCAGGTTTTAATTTCTAGCTCTGAAAGCTGTACCAAAAGCATTCAGACTGGGATTTCAGGATATGCAAAGCCTGATGGACTGATCCTGTCACACCCCACAAACCTCACTGTACAGGAACTGGACTTCCACACCTGATCAGGGACCAGACCTTGAAGAGTGATTTTTGGCCCCACACATACCCTTGGCACAGGGAACATCACCAGCTTGAATACAAATTAGGATTAGACCAACATTAACTGAAACAATTTTAATTTTGGAAAGATGAAGACCAAGATCTTAGAACATTGATGCTATATCTCATGCATGCCAAATTGACTATCAGAATGAAGACAACATGTGCCTCAGGAACTGTTTGAAGGACAGATGCTGGGCTCTTTCTTCAGACACTGAGATGCACATTCTCCTGAAACCTATGCAGGATATGGATATTCAACCCTTCACAGTGCTCTTTGTTCAAATCACTCTGCATGGACTTTGCAGCAATTTAGTAAAATAAGGAGGGCAGAATCACAGATGTTCTGCATTTGACAGAAATTTATTTTCTACTGGGGCATGAAAAATGTTGAAAAGCAGATGCCAAGCATGAGAAAGTACAAAGAAGATATGATCTGCAAGTGCTCAAGGCTAGGTTGGACAAGGCTTGGAGCAGCCTGGTCTAGTGGAAGGTGTCCCTCCCATGGCAGGGGGTTGGAATTAGATGAGCTTTCAGGTCCCTTCCAACCCAAATCATTCCATGTTTCTGTGATTCTATGATCTACCCAGAATGCCCTTCCAGTTCTTTGAGGTGTTGTTCCCTCACAATTCACTTATATCCCTAAGCAGCTTTTAACACACTCCAAATCCATTGCAGCCTCTTCAAACTCCTTTCAGGGGATCCTCACTGTGGGATGCAAGAAGAGAAATTTCAGACCTAAGGCTTGGCAGAGTTTGTCTTCACGATGCTGCAGATGGATCCTTGTCTGTTTGGTTACATTTACACCCTGGCAGCTGAGGGAATCCCCAACCAGCTGATTTGGGAAGAAATTCTTCAGTGTGAGGGTGGTGAGGTCCTGGCACAGGATATCCAGAGGAGTTGTGGCTGTCCCATCCTTGGAAGTGTCCAAGGCCATGTTGGGTGAGGCTTGGAGCAGCCTGGGATAGTGGAAGGTGTGGAAGGTGTTCCACAGGGAGGTTGGAATGAGATGAGCTTTAAAGTCCCTTCCAACCCAAACCATACCACAATTCCATCATTCCACCCTATCTCTTTCCCTATATCCCTCCTGTGCTGCTGTTCTTGGAGGGGAAGCCAGGCAGGCAGAACAGTAAGGAAGGTGTGATCTCACCCACCTCTGGACAGGCAGAGATCAGGCCCCAGGTGTGGGGAATGTGTTACAGAACATCCCACCTCACAGGGTGCCTCACAGGTCTAGACACTTTATCTCCTCCCAAGCAGAGATAACAGCTGTGCAGCACCATATGGAGGTTCACAAGGTCACCTGCATTCCAGCCCATGGAACACTCTGCTGCTGTGGTCACGAGGACCAGTCACACACCTGAGGCACAGCATTTTGGGAATTACTCACGAGCAAAATAGCAGAACACCTTATCTGTACCTAGAAAACCATCCTCTGTGTTTAGAGCCAATCAATAGGGTCTGCAGGGAGCTCTGTTGCCTTGTTGCCAATGGGCTGGTGAGCTCTTTGCAGAAAATCATAGTGCTGAAAAAATAATTTGGAGACAGCCTTCCTGTAGTGATGAACAGTAAATGACTGTTTGCCTGCTGCTGGCCAAGAGCTGCTGTCAGTTTAATCTCATTTATTATATTTTATTGTGACTCCACTAATATAAGAACAGCTGAGATCTTAGTTCTACCGGTTTTGCAAAGATTTATTTGATAGGTAAAGGATGGGATTGAAAGCAATAAACGATACAATGAAACCAGTTGGTAGAATTGTAAATTACAGCATGCATATGTCTGTGCCTCTATGTATCCAAAATTTTGTGAGCAGAGGCAACATAATACATATGGCACTGATACAGACACATTGGAAAGAAATGATGCCCTGAAGAAGTGCAGCTAGGAGGGATTCCTGTTCAGATCATGATTCAATTATTTAAATACTGGACTGGCAAGCGTGAGAAGGCTTGATTCATACTCATGCTAAAATCTGCCATTTTCTTCCGCTGTTATGCAGGCTTTAGGTATCAAAAAGTTCCATCCAAAGCCGTGGAACAGAGGAAAATCTGGTTTGCCTGCGTGTAATTTCAAAGACTCTGGGAAATCCAACATTACTCAAGAGGATCTTTTGTTTTCATTACACTGAACAAGCTCGAAACAAGCAGCAGCACCAGAGCTTGGTGGAGGACAAGGTCCACTCTGAGCATCATTTCCTTCATGCAGTGTAATGAAAAATTAATATGTTCAAACAACTGATGTCATGAGTATTACCATTAACTGTTACTGTGTAAAACACAGAAAAACTCTTGCAATGCTGCTGTAAATGTTTCTGTCTCACAAGCCAACGGACTAAAATAATCTGCAACTCATCAGTGTGCTGGAAACAAATTTTCTTCCCAGGTCTCAGATGCCACCAGCTCATCATTGAGTGTCACTCTTTGACCACAGGAATGAATGGACTGAATGTTTACAGCCTACATTGCCAGTGCCTGAAGTCCTTTTCCATTTTCTCATGGATAAACCTCACCCATTTCAATGGGATTTTCCCCAGACATGAAGTTAGACAAGTATCTCCATCATTTATCACCTTGGGAGCACAGACACAGAACAAAACCTGTAGAACTTAAAGGAAAGCAGAGATATGGAAGCCTCAGTGCCTACAAAAACCAGCTGGTCCCATATGATTGTACACTCAGAACCCTGGACATGGAAAAAGACCCCTGGAGGGGGCTCCCAGGCATTCTGGTTTCCCTCCTCTTTGAAGCATTTCTGGGTACTGTACCTGGTACCTGCCATTTCTCGCCTTGGGGCTTGAGGGAAATCCATCAATTTCCAGGTCAATCAGGTTTTCCACTTCCTACAGGAGGGAGAAGAAGAAGAAGAAGGAGTTGCTGCTGCCTTGCTGTTTGATTTATCACATTATTGATTAGCACTTTGCATACAGGAGAGTTCCAAAGGGAATTTTCCTCCCTTGGAAGCTAATGGGGAGGAGAAGCACAAACCGTCTCAGACCAAAAATCCTCACACATTCAGTTTCCCTCAGTGACCAACCAGCTCTATAAACTCTTGTAAAATCATGACCTTTACCATCATTTTACAGCCTTTCCTTCTGAAACAAGGAGTAATATTTAACATGAAATGACCACAAAGAGCAAGAGGCAGATGATTATCATCAGGATGGGTCTACATGGGAACTACAGCATTTCTCACACTGATCTCACTCAAAGCAAGTTCAGAGAATTTCTGCTCAAACCAGTAGAAAGTGTCTCTGGTTTTACACCAATATACCTGAGAATTAAATTTCCCCCAGTGACAGCAAAAGAACATCAGGTCTTTTCCAAGTGCAAAGCTGCACTGATTCATTTACAAGTGTGGGTCACACCACAGCAATACCCTCAATTAAATTCTGTTATGCGTTTAATTTATGGCAATAAAGAAGTTTAAGTGCATGAGTTCCTTTCCAACTTATGTGATAGCATACACACAAAGGTTTGCACAAAATTAATTTAAATTGTTTAAGCTCATTGATGTTAAATTGATAAGGCATCTACAATTAGAAAGAACCACAGGTCTGGAATATTTTTCCTGGGAATTACAAACCCAGTTTTAAAATCTCATTGAGTCAAGGAAATGGCTGTAAAAATAAAGAAAAATAGGATATCCTATCTCACTGAAGATTTTTATTAATCCTGCAAAGGAAAAGAACGTTCTGTATCATCCCTGCTGACTTCACAGAAATATTTCAAAACTACAACGTGGGAGTGGGTGTAGACACCAAATCTAAGTTCACCTGAGCCTGGGGGTTTAAATTGAGACTCAGTTTCAGAGCCAAAGCAATAAGTATGATTCTTTTCATTGTATTATCCCAAGAAATTATGATCTCTTTTATAAATTCTCTCATCCCTCTGCTGAGGAATGTAAAGTCAATAGGATATTCACTCTATATTTGAATTCCTGTTAACAGAAACCCAATTCCATACAAGGCTTTGCTGAAGTTCACAGTGTTCCACCCACAAAGATGTCTAGGTGCCCTGTTTCTGCATATTCCAGGGAAACAGGGTCTAAAATATGCTGAAGATCTGAGTATAAAAGCTCACTTAAATGTTTAAAGAAAAGGCACCAGAAAAAGCAACACTGAAGTAAAAACATGAAAATTGCTTGGAATGTTATTTGGACTTATTCTTGTGCTCTCCCATTAATAATATAAAATAATAATAATAATAATAATAATAAGCTTTAATAATATTATTTTAAAAACAACATTACAAATGACAAATTATCAGAAAAAATCACAGCCAAAAGTAGAAGAAAATTGTGAAGCAGTGACCCAGTTCTGCTCCCACTGCTGCTTCCATGCAGACTTCAGCAAGGAAGGGAGACCTGGGCCCTGCCTCCCAGTACTCACATCTGGGATGTCGTCGATGACCAGATCAAAGCCCCCAACTCCAGAAATGAAGAACAGAACCAGGAAGCTGCTCAGACACTTCATTTTCTTCCCTTTTGCTTCCTCCTGAGAACAGCCTGCACAGGTATGGACACAAGTTCTTCCCTTCTCTGAGACAAGTTCAAGGAAACAGCCCAGGTTTGTGCAGCATTTTGAGCAAAGTTCTGAAACGCTGACTTTGTTTAGGCTGTAGGCAAATATTAGCCTTGCAACGTAAGTCTGAGCTGTGGTGCCTGAGCAAGGGTTATCCAAATAGTGTCTTCACTCACCTCTGCCCTCGATAACAGCGCTGCCTTGGATAGGCTCACTCCTTGCTTTTGTAGCTTCCCGTGATGTTTGGCTAATTTCCTGCTAGGCACAGAGCTTGCAGTATCCAAAAACTTCAAAAGATCTCAGTAAGAGCTCCAGCTTGTGTGTTTAGAGTAAACGAGGCGAGGTTTGGGTCTCAGCGTGATGGAGGCAGCAGTGTTGGGCTTCTCCAGGGGCCCTCCCACCCAGCCAAGCCACAGGGGCTGGCAGAGACCTTGGGCTTGGATCCTGACCCACGCAAATACCCTGTTTTCCATTCTGCTAGGAAAAAAAAATCATAGCTGAAGATGTGACAGTTCTAATTTTCCAAAATTAGTCACATGAGAACAGCTGATTGTATTTTCAGGTGCATGTTCCATGGCTCCTGGGTGCTTTTCAAACAGGTTTTTTGCCTCCCTGTTTTTTTGGGTGCTTAAAGTGATGAGATAAAGAGAGCAAAGCAAAAGGGAGAAAGAAGGGAGGAATGTGTCTTTTGGAAAAAGTTGTTGGGGTATCCCTTCCACTCTTCCACAAGGAAAGGATTGTTGGAGACATCTGAGCAGCTTCAATGCAAATGACAGAATTACTGTGTGAACTCTGGGACAAAACTGCATTCAAATATATATTATTTATATATTCTATTCTATTTTATAATTCTATTCCATTCTATTCTATTACAGTACATTACATTTTCTTGTATACTGTATTTTGTTATATGATATTTACTATATAATAGTAATAATATTCTGTTATCTTCCCTTATGCTATGCTACACTTGGATATTTCAGTAAAGGATTTCTGTGGCACAAGTCTGCTGTTACTCATCCTTTCTCCATCTTTTCAACAGACTGTTTCTCAGTCTGAGCCCTGAATCTACCTCCACAAGTTCACATTTCAGTGCTTCAATTTCCTTCTTGTAGTGAGGGGCCCAAAACTGAACCCAGTATTGAAGTGACCTCACCACTGACAAATTCAGGGGCAGGGTCACTGCCCTGTCCTGCAGACCTCACCATTTGTGGTACAATCTGGAAATTTAAGTTATTACCTCAAACTTACTTATTTAAGTTAATTACCTCAAAGTTAGCTTAGGAAAACCCCCAGTGAGTGCTATTGAGCTATGGCTGACACAGCTTCTCCAGAGCTGCAAGAGCAGCAGGATAGGACAGCCAGTCTTTGCTGTGTTGATGGTACCTAGTTTAGCTTGAATTTTATATATAAACTGATTTTTGTTCACAGATGTGCCCCTAGTTTAGGGTGACCAGTCCTGGCTCATCAGAAACTCAGAGTTGTTCTGGAGTCATCCGTGCCTTGGGACCAGAAAGTGACTCACTGCTGCTCTGAAGAGATTAAAAAATCCCTTTAGAACAAAGTTCATTTGTAAAAACAAGTTTGCAACCCCTCATTTCAGTGTCTCACAACCACTAAATGTGGCTTAATATTTTTTTTTTGGTAAAAATATCAAGACTGGGAAATTAGTGTGCCCACTAGATGGCACAAACTGCTCAAATATACTGCCCAAAAGAGCCCAAAAGGCTGAAACCTCTCCAGCTACAGACAATATATGGGAGAAACAGGTGCTGAGGATGCTCAGAGCCCTACCATCAGTCTGGGTGAACCTCCCCAGAATTTCATGAGAAGGACAGGATCTCAGTAGGATGTTTTGTGCTATGTGTCCTTTGGGCTGTTCCAGGAGTTGTTCTCTCATGGCTGGGATTCTTTTGGAAGGAAGTTTTCATGCACTGAGACCTGAATTTGGTCTGCCCTGAGCCACCTGAATTAGTGCTGTGCAGAGCCTGTCAATCAGAATAATTAAATTTTGCTAGTTTGGCTTGTACCTGGGGAGAAATGTCACAATTTCTGTGTCTGATGAGATAGCCAGCATCCTCTTCCTGTACTGAATTCCATACCTGGAAATTTCCAGTGATCCAGGTGAGAACAGGGTGTACCTGCAAGGAACAGACTTGGTGTGACTGCCCTGACATTAATCCCATCCCACACCAGCCATTCTGGGAAATTACATATATGGATGTGCAGCAGTGCCCCAGACACAGTCAGACATCCTCAGCATCAAGCAGAGACTTTGGGTGATTCTCATCTGAATAATACCAGATTTGGAAGTTCTGAAATGCTCTGTTGGGCCATGGTGCACAGAGCTAATGGCAGAAGGGAGATCAGCAGACACTGGGAGCCCAGAAATTCCTTTTCTACTCTTCTCTTCCCCCATGGAACCCTACATCCAGGGCTTCATCCAGGTTTGGAGTTTTCAACATGACAACAATGTGTTGGAGCAAGTCCAGAGGAGGCCACAAAGATGCTCTGGGGGCTGGAGAACCTCTGCTGTGGAGACAGGCTGGGAGAGCTGGGGGTGTTCAACGTGGAGAAGAAAAGGCTCTGGAGACACCTTACTGCAGCCTCTCAGTACTTACAGGGAGCTTGTAAAAAGAGGGAGACTGACTTTTTATCTGGATATTTAGTGACAGGACAAGGGGTAGCAGTTTTAAATTAAGAGAGGAGATGTTTAGATTAGATATTAGAAATAGATTATTTTTTGCAGACCGTGGTGAGGCACTAGAACAGGTTGCCCCATCCCTGAAAGTGTGCAAGTCCAGGCTGGAGCAACCTGGAGGCATCCCTGCTTATGGCAGGGGGTTTGGAACTAAATGATCTTTACACTCCCTTCCAACCCAAACTATTCTGTGATTCTTTCAGGAACACAGACACTCCTCAACAATGTTAGAATTGGGGACCAGCAGATGCCATCCAAATGTTTCAGAGGAGATTGTTTAGATTAAGACCTGAAGGAAAATATGGAATGCAATTCCCTGAACTTCATGGTAATTAATTTTACCTCTGGACATTTATCTATGACTGCACCTGTGTAACCCTTTGGGACTCTTGCCAATTCCTTGATCCAATAGCTGGCTTTGAATGCCACTAAATGGTAGAGATTGTTAGTGTTTTGGGTACATTTAGTTGCTGGTTCAGACACTTCTGGTTGGGCATTTAACCCTGCATGAAGTCACCAAGGTGCCCTGTTTGTGTGTCAACACAGAGAGACTCCTTGATGTAAAATCTGTTCCAGGTGAAATGTGTGTGAAAGCTCAGCTGTTGGATCATGCCTCTCTCTCTCTGCTGTCTCTGCTCATGCTGGCTGCAGGCACATCAGGAAATTTAATTTGCTGAGCCCCCATCCAAAGAACAGCTGCTCATCTTGCTAAGTCTGCAAAAATCAGCATGGAACATGTCTGATGTGAACACACCTGAGTAACTGCTTGTCTTGGAGTCCAGCAGCATCCCTGGAACAGTTCCTGCCGTGTTCACACCCCAAACCAGGAGAATGTATTCCAAGGAGGAGTGAGAGGGGATAATGTGAACAATCAAGACCCCAGGCTCAGTGTTCACTCAGCAAACCTAACTGCATCTGCACTACATTAAAACACACCTTGTTCTTACCCACGTGCTGTGTCCTTACGTGCCCTTGCTGAGGGGAGCATAAGCAGAACTGGCTGCTCCTAATCCCTTCAGGAAGGGAAGTGCTTTTCCCAGCTCACTCTCTCATGCCTGTTGGTTATCCTACTGGAGGATCCTGTTCTGGCTTGAATGCCCTCCTTTCACCAGGTGTGCTTAGGCTCAGCTTTGTTGCAGCAACTTTGCAGAGTCTCACTGTTCTGATACACCCCAGCCCTCAGATCCTCACCTGGGCAGTGGGAGATGCAGAGTGGCCAGAAGCTGCAGCTGGTGAGATTTGGATGGTATTCCAAATGCCTCCTGACTGTGCAATGGTCATTTCAAACTGGGAAACATCTCCCCTTCCTGACCTTCCTGACCAGAAACTACTGTTACCCCTAAGGTTTGCAGGCTACTTTTGACTTGCTTTTACAGTGGTGTCTTGATTCTCTTTAGGTTTTGCAGAACAGGAGGAAAATCATGCTATATGTATTGGTTTGGATGCCTGTTTTCAGCATTTCTAAACACACACTGTGAGACTTTCACACATCTGTGTGCCCAGGGTAGTGAAACATGAAGCAGGTTGAGATCATCCTAATGTCAGTAGTAAGGGCACAGGAGGGTGCAGTCCTAGTTCCCATGCTGCTCCCATGCACTTCTCTGTCTGAGCTAGGCAAGACATGTGGGAGCTGAAACTAACTGGAAACAGATGAAAAATACTTGAAACTAATTTTTTTGGGGTGTGTTCTTAACCCAGGTCTCAGCCTGAATCATGGCAGTGTCTTCACTGATTCCCAAATGGATGGTTGACACTTCTTCCACCACACTTTGAAATGGTGAGGAGCTGAAGAAAATGCTTCAACTGTCTTCTGGCAGGGATCAAATCAGCAGAGGAACCACTTGGGGTGTCTCTGAGGGCCTGAAGCATCCTGTCCCAGCTTTCTGCCAGCATCTTCTCTTCTCCACCCACACCAGCCTTTCACTATTCCCTGCAGTGCTGCCCAGTTCTCCAGCTCCCACTGAGAGTGTGGCCACTACAGAGCCTTTGTACCTGACAGTGGCCCCAGTGGGAAAAGCACTGGACAGGTTTGGATTCCTTCCCTGCTGCTGGCAATGCCAGCAGGGCCTTGTGTGTGAACATGGTGACACCTCAGCCTCAGTTTGAGCCATTGATTTGCTAGTAAGACAAATAATAATTTCCAAAGATGCTGGCCATGACTTTCCCTTTGCTCTACCTCCAGTTGCCCTCTTCCCTTCTGAAAGGGGAACATCTCAAAAGCACATGTGAGATGTGGAGGACACAAAGTTTCAGAAAGGCCAGAGAGACATGGAACCACTCAATGGACTCTTACTCCATGGATGGGAGGTGAACCTCAACAGCTCCAATTGCCGGTGGCCCAGAGCTGGAATGGAAAAAGAAGATAGAGTGGTTTGTATCATGTCAGGTTTGTGTGTGCAGCACAGGGCATCTGCCAAAAAGAATAAAAAACAAAAAACAAACAAACAAAAAAACCCCCTGCAAACAAACAAAAAAACCCCCCAAACTAAAAAAACTCCCATCCCCCAAAAAACCAAGCCAAAACCAACCAACCAACCAAACAAAAAAACAAACAAACAAAAAAACCCCAAACAAAAACACCAAAACAAACGAACAAGCAAAAAAACCAACCAACCAACAAACAAAACCAAAACAAAACAAAAAAAAACAACCCACCAAAAAAAACCGAAAAAAACAAAAAAACCAAACCAACCCAAACCAAAAAACCAAACCAAAACAAAAAGAGGAAGTTTGAGTCTGCTAGTTTTTAGAAGTTGCTGCTGTAATAGAAAAACAAAGTAGCAAATACACCTGATTTGGGGCGAGCTGAGCTTTGTAGACACAGGTTCCCAATGCCTGGAGGTGAGAGCAGCCGGGTCGGTGCCAGCTGGCATTGCCATGCCTCGGGAATGTCCCGGGCAGAATCCAGCCTGTCCCACCTGCCCCCGGCAGGAGAGGGCTCTGCCTTTGGGAAAGGCAGGGAAGAGCAGGAGCTTCAGCCCGGCTTTGTCCGGCTGAAAAGCACAGTTTGGATGGCAAGAGAGAGGAGGAATTGGGTGTGTGAGGAATTGAATGTGTGAGGAATTCGGTGTGCGAGGAATTGGGTGTCTGAGGAATCCGGTGTGTGACGAATTCGGTGTGTGAGGAATTCGGTGTGTGAGGAATTCGGTGTGCGAGGAATTGGGTGTCTGAGGAATTCGGTGTGCGAGGAATTGGATGTCTGAGGACTTGGATGTCTGAGGAATCCGGTGTGCGAGGAATTCGGTGTCTGAGGAACTGGGTGTCTGAGGAATTCGGTGTGTGAGCAATTGGATGTGTGAGGAATTCGGTGTCTGAGGAATTCGGTGTCTTGGCCGCCTTGGCGGCTGCCAAGGTGAGGCTGCGGAGGGAGCCCTGCCCTGCCCAGCCCAGCCCAGCCCTGCCCTGCCCTGCTCTGGTTCAGCTTTCCTAAACCAGCCAGGGCTCTCCAGATGGGGAGTAAGAGAAGCTTTCCCTTCACAGAGGGTGGAACCAGAGGGTTTCACCACCCCTTAGGAAAGCCCCAACCTTGAGGCACCTCCTGGGCCTGTGCTCCCTGAGGGCGCGGGCGGCACCGGGGCAGGTCAGCCAGGTGTAGGAACTGTCCCCTCCGCATTCCCTCAGCAATTCCGGCCGGAATGCCGAGCGGCAGCGGCTCGGGGACCCCCAGCCCCGCTCCTGCCCTCAGGAGAGCCGGGGGGCTGGCGAGCAGCCCCGAGCCCAGCGGGACACCGAGCGAGCCCGGCCGAGGGGTGCACGCACTCCTTGAGCTCAGCGGGCCGCCCTGCGCGGAAAAGGGGCCGGTCCCGAGCCGGGGAGGAGGAGGAGGAGAGGCTGGGAGTGCCGCTGTGTGCGCCGAGCTCCGGCGGGGCTGCTGTGCGCTCACCGCGGGGCTGGAGCCCCGGCGCTCCCCTCCAGCCACCATGATCCTCTGGCTCTGCCTCTGCTGGGGCTTCTCGCCCGCGGCGGCACAGCCCGACTCGGAGCTGATGGCCAGGTACCTGGAGCAGCAGCTGCTGGCGGATTACAGCATCGTGCAGCAGGTAGGTTTGAAGGGGGGTTGTTCGGGAGCATCAGGCGAACGCGGCTGGTTTGTCCCCTTTTTCACCAGCAGTGCTGACAAGCGGGGCAGGCTGATAAAAACGCATTTATTCCACCTGTCCGTGCTGTTCAGCTCCGCGGGAGGTGCTGCTGCCGGCATGGGGTTGTGCTAAGCTCGGAATTCACCCTCCGGTGACGATGCTGCTGTCCTGGGACGGGCTCGGTCCCACACCCGTCCCCAAGGGTCCCACATCCATCCCCAGGCTGTGCTAACCAGGGCTCGGTCCCACATCCATCCCCAGGGGTCCCACATCCATCCCCAGGGTCCCACATCCATCCCCAAGGGTCCCACACCCATCCCCAAGCTGTGCTAACCAGGGCTCGGTCCCACACCCATCCCCAGGGTCCCACATCCATCCCCAGGGTCCCACACCCATCCCCAAGGGTCCCACACCCATCCCCAAGCTGTGCTAACCAGGGCTCGGTCCCACACCCATCCCCAGGGTCCCACATCCATCCCCAGGGTCCCACATCCATCCCCAGGCTGTGCTAACCAGGGCTCGGTCCCACATCCATCCCCAAGGGTCCCACATCCATCCCCAGGGTCCCACATGCATCCCCAGGGTCCCACATCCATCCCCAGGCTGTGCTAACCAGGACTCGGTCCCACATCCATCCCCAGGCTGTGCTAACCAGGACTCGGTCCCACATCCATCCCCAGGCTGTGCTAACCAGGGCTCAGTCCTACATCCATCCCCAGGGGTCCCACATCCATCCCCAGGGTCCCACATCCATCCCCAGACTGTGCTAACCAGGCACCTCACAGGGACCAGGGACCTGGCAGCACTCCAGCCTGAGTAATTCTGATTATTTCAAACTTTTCTGCCTATGGTCTTACTGTACTTGATTTTAAACTCGTGCTGGATGAAACAAACAGCATGAGTTTCAGCTTCTAAAATGCTTCTTGACAATGAAAGGGGAAAAAAATGCATTCTACAAGTGAAGGCTATTATGTTGTGTTATTGTGTGACTTAGATTTTCTGAGGAAATGGGATTGAAAGAGCAATGAACTTTTTTGCAAGAGTTTGGGTGGGAATTTGGAAGGCTGTGATCTATTTCAAGTGGAAAGTGTCCCTGCCCATGGCAGAGGGGCTGGAACTAGATGATCTTTATCACTCAGATTCTAGAAAAGCTTGAGCTTCAGGTCTGTGTTCACATCTATCAGGTCCATAAGAGATACCATGTGTGACTTTGGGTCACTTGGGGTGAGTCATTTATCTGAATTTGAGCAGATCTGAGAGGCCCTGTAGCACCTGAGGCACCCAAGTGGACCTGAGATACAATGCAGGAAGTATGGAATACCTGTGCCTTGCTGGAGGTCAAGTGGGATAATCCAGTTTGTCTGAAATGTCAGTATTTGTCTGTATTTGGCATGTTGGTGGGAAGAGTGGGACTCTTGACATGAATCTGTATCTATCCCACCTAGAATAGAAAATCTCCAGAAGCATCCACACCTCTCCCCTATGGGGACACCAAAAACTTTGTTGTCAGTGCTGATTACTATGGATGTATATTCCTTTTTGGGGAATTCAGCCACAAACCAACACTGTTTTACAAACCCACCTGTCCAAGTGGGAGAGAATATCTCCACCACTGCCAGTGGAGTGGTATCTGGGATCACTCACCTGCTTTAGGGGGAAAATCAGTTGCAAAGCTCGAAGAACTGGCTCACAGTGCTGAAGTAACCTGGTTGATGTTGCCTGAGGCACATGAGGGTGTTTTCTCAGAGCTGTGCTGCTGGCAGGTCAGTGGCAGCAGTCACTTCCACCAAAAAAGCAGTGATGTGGTGTGGTGACCTGGTGCCCTGGGTCAGTCAGATCTAGAAGAGATCTGTCTGTCCTCACCACACCCCTGAGCCAGGCTGAGAACAGACAAGTGCTCCCCTAGATTGAGACACTGCACTAGAAACAAATCCACTGCACAGCTTATATCTCATACACTGTGCTGGGACTAACAGATGGCAGAAAGTTATGGGGTCGCTACTAGCAATTATCTGGCTTTAATGAGTATGTTGGAAAGTTTTAAAGCTAAAGGTTGATGGTCATTTGGAAATTGTTCCATTAGATGATGCAAGGAAGCTGCCTGATTGGAACAGTCTCCTCTCCTCTCCTCTCCTCTCCTCTCCTCTCCTCTCCTCTCCTCTCCTCTCCTCTCCTCTCCTCTCCTCTCCTCTCCTCTCCTCTCCTCTCCTCTCCTCTCCTCTCCTCTCCTCTCCTCTCCTCTCCTCTCCTCTCCTCTCCCTTTCCCAAGGGAGCTGTTTTCCCTTGGTTCTAATTTTACAAGATGTTGGCTAAAATAATGCAGAAGGAAATAGTAAAGATTCTCATGGATGAAACTTTAATTTCCCCATTGGGCATTCCTGAGCTTTTCAATGCATGATATAAACAGACATAAAATCATCTTTTTGGCAAGGGCTGCTGCTATTTCAGAGTAAATCAACTGAAAGGGCAAATCAGGTAAAAAATATTGTTACATTCTTCTGCTCTCTGGGGTTCCACTGACATTTTAAGATGGTGCTTGGCTTCCTTCATTGATAAAAGATTTGCTTTGGGCAGGGACTTGATTTGGAGATGTTGGGCTGAGTCCCACACCATGAGAAGAAGTCAGAGGAATTGATAAGAAGTACAATTGCACTGTCATAGGTGAAGCACTTTGTTTCATAATAAGGTCTGTGGCTGAATTTAAATATCTTTTTTTCCAGTTTTGCACATATCTTGTGCTTTTCTGTCACTGCACAATAAATACACAGTACCTGTGGAGAGTATTTAGGCAACAGATCTGCTCTTGAGCTAATATTTATACAGCTGAAGCTGCAGCATTAATTTAAACTAGTTACAGAGCCACAGAATGGTTTGGGCTGAAGGGGACCTTAAAGAGCATCCAGTTCCATGAGCAGGGACATCTTCCACTAGACCAGGCTGCTCCAAACCCCATCCAGCCTCACCTTCAATACTTCCAGGATGTTCTTAGCATCCAGGGCCAGGGCTAAGGGCTGACCTTCCTGCCATCCTACAGAGAGAGGGTCCCTTTCCAATCACCATTTGCAAACACCCAGCAGCTCCTTGCCTGGGACAGCCACATTCCACTGCTGAGCTTTGATCAGTGGGTCTGTTCATACAGAGGAGACTCAGGTTTTAATTTTAACCAGAGGAACATTTGAACCTGGCCATGGGTGATCAGTCACACAGCTCTGTGTCTGGGATTAAACAAGTGACAAGTCTGCTGTAAGCTGAACAGAATCCACTCACTCACTCACTCCCTTAACTCTTTGCAGGTTGCTCGCCGTGTCCCAAGACAGGCCAAATTCCTGCAGAGGCTGGTATGTATCACACCCTGTCTTTGTTTTACCTCATGGGAACTACACTTTCCCTGGATATGTGTGTGTGTGTGCATCCCTGTGCCCATGAAATAACTATTTGATGGTAGAGTGAGATTTTGGGTAAGGGAAAAAAAAAACAACCTTCCTTTTGGTCAATGCAACAGGTAGAGGTTCTTCTAATATTTCCCAATCCATCTTCTCAAGCCCAGATTTGAAGAAAGAACATCTAATGTTACAAACCTTAACAACACAGTGAACAAGCCTGATGAAATCTCATTGAGTTTTAAGAGAAAGGGAGTTTGATTTGAAATTTGAATGTCTCTGTTGTTCTCTGACAAAATCTCCTGGAGGAAGGAAGAAAACAAGGAAGCCAATATCCCTCTTTCAGCATAGAAATCTAAAATTTAGATGTAGAGAGGTAGCCAGTGGAATTGCTGTTCATGGCCAGTGATTTTTCTGGCTTTTCTGGGGGACTTCCCAGTTGAGAACTGGTGGAACTCATTCCACACACTGAGCAGCCATCACCTTAACAGCTTCTGGTCCTCTTCATCTTGGACAGATTGGAATCAGCAGCCTAGACAGAATCTCTCAGGCTATTACCAGTTTATTACTTCTAATCTGAGAGACAGTCAGTTTGTTTTGATGAAAGTAACTGATAAAGGCAAAAATATGGATTTCATTTATATTCACCTCTTTTTCTGTCCTAAATATTTCATGTAAACAAACATACAATAACTTTTTTGCTGAGAAAATTTCAGCTGCCAGTTCATCACCATAACCAGGACACCTCCACAAAGCATCCAGCCAACCTTCCTCATAGCAGTGTGCTAATCTGCTGCCTTGGCATTCCCTCACTTAATTTTTAATAGAGATGATAAATTGTGGTAATAATAACATTAAACAAATGGTTTGTTTTGCTCTTTTTTTTTTGAGCTGCCTCTCATCTTCTGAAAGCCTCAATAAAAAGTGCAGAAAACAAACAGGCATTTGTGCAGCTGTAAGTCAGAGCACCAGGCACTGATGGATTGTGCAAGAGCTCCAGGGAATGCAGCACAGGAATCACAGAGTGGAACTCGGGCTGCCTGCCCAGCCTGGCTGAGCAACCTGTTTGGAAATGGCCTGTGCCCTCACCATTTATATTTTCTATATACAGGGAATAGCAGATCCCTTCCAGGGATGGGAAGGTGAACCAATTCTTTCATCCTCAGCTGTACATGATGCCCTTATTCAGTGTTTGATTTCCCCAACAGCAACTCACATCCACCAGGAAGAGGAAGGGATGTTGAATGTCTTTTTTTGTTGTGTTTTTTTGCCATTCCTCAGATTATAAGGATATCAGAACTGGAGCTTGTTCAGTGGCATAGAGATGTTTGCCCCATCTCTGGAAGTGTTCAAGGCCAGGTTGGAAGGGGCTTGGAACAACCTGGTCTAGTGGAAGGTGTCCCTGCCCATGGCAGGGGGTTGGAAGTGGATGGACTTTAAGGTCCCTTCCAACCCAAATCATCCTGTGATCAGCTGAAGTCAGCAAAGAGTGGATTTAGCAAAAAAACCCTAAGGGACTTTTTTTTTCCATATAAAATACCATTAAGCTGTGGAACTCCTTGCAGCAGGATGTTGCAGATACTAAAATTTACATGGATTCAAAAAGCAGCTGTGTAAAGTAATAGAAGAGAAATCCACATAATACAAATATACCACAAAAATATCACCCTTGACTCAGGAGCTCCTTCAGCCACAAATTACTGAGAACTGAGAGAATATTTCAGGGTGGTATCAGTGCAGTTTGGACTGATTTTACACTCTGTTCTAAGCATGTGCTGTTGGTCTATGCCAGTGACAGGCTACAGGGTTAGAACTGCTTTTTTCTCACCCAACACAACCGTTCTCCTGTTGTTGTCCTAACTAGGCCAAGTTTGTGCTCTCTGTCAAACGTGAAAGACTTTTTCTGAGTTCCTGTGAATCCATCAGTGCATTCACAGTGTCACACAGGTCACTGCAGCACCACTTGTATCTCCAGTGAAAGGCAAAGAGCTTGATCCTCTTTTGTTGATCATCTGTCAGCTACATATGAACCCACAGTTTCTGATCAACTGCAGCACATGGGGCTGAATGCAGAAGGTCTGACACCAAAGAATTTGCTGTAGTTTCTGATTCTTTCTGTGGCTTCTGTTATTAAACCCTCTGTGTGCCTTGCTATGCCACAGGCAATTAGTGGCATGGGAGACTGAATGAAGCATCAGCTCATTATATCTGAAAGCATTCCTACAACCCTATTTCAGTCAAAACTCCCCATCTTCTCCACCTTCAGGATAATGAGACTGGAAAGCCATGCCTAGGTATCAGGGAAGGTCCTAAACAGCAGGATCTAGTTCTAATTAACAGCAGTTAATTAAGCAGTGGTCTAAGGGTGGGACATTAGATCTGTACAGGGGTGTTCTAGCCTGGATCCACAGATCCATTGCACTGATCTGCCTAAAATCAGTGAGGTGAATCCAACCTTGGAAGATGTAATCTCTTGCCTTTGTGCTCCATGTGAGCCGAGCAGGATCCTGGACACAGAGCACATTCCCCAGTCAAAGATATCTATCATGACTAGGTTAGTCTGAGACACATTATCAGTCTTTCCAAGCCTTGCAGGTGTAGCAGGCAGGGCTTTATGCCAAGTCTGTTGGTAGATCTGTGTTTCCAGTGGATCCTCATTCTTCCATTTGCCTGGAATTCACTGGCCCAGCAGCTTGGATGCTCAGTTACTTCTGATGGCCTCAGCTACTGCAGAAATGTTGTTGTTTCAAACTCAGACAAACACTTGCTCCCTTTCTTAAGCTGTTTGCCAACGTTATTTTTGTTCTGAAAGAAAGCCTGGACATGCAGCTGAAGAGCCTGTTCTTGTCCTCACAACTCTTACGTGACTGTGAGTTTTTTACCAACCTCAGTAGGAAGAGTTTAGCTGTATTTGGCTTAGTGAGGTTGCTCTGTATTTACAGTGCGTTTTACCATTTATCTCTCTTCTGCTTTTGAGGGTTTGGTCTGTGATTGTGTAAGTCGATGTACAGATTTTTCTTTTTCAAGGGCTGCTTACAGTTAAGTACATTGAAGTATTCCAGGAAGAAAACATTTGAGCTCCATGGAGATGTTGCTGTCAAAAAAAACATTAGTCTGGAGAAATGCTCCAACTCAAGACTTGTGCACGAAAACACATTCCCAAGAAGCAGAAATTGGCTTTCAGCTTCCATTGCTACATCATGTGTCATTCACTGCTGTCTCTGCTGCTTCTCTGCTGGAAGGAGTCCAGTGTGGGCTAAAAAGCTTAAAATACTTTGCTTGAGATGTCACAGTGTCATTTCTTTTTATTAAGTCTCTTCATCCATTGGTGCAGACTTCCAGGATGGATTCTCAGCAGAGGAGGACTCAGTTGACTCCATTGACAGCAGTTTCTCTGTTTACATAACTTAGGGATCTGACTGGATGAATTTGAAGGTGCTGCTTCATAAATGGTGATGTCAGTCTTTCAAGAAGTCTTCCATCTGTTCTTGTGCACAGTGCACAGGGCAGGGTCTGTGACACAGTTCTGGACCCCATGGGGACATATTTTGGGTTTCTCTTCCCAGGCCACAAGGGAATAATCCCGATCCTCTCACACAATCAGAGTTGAAGGCTTCAGTTTAGGACACAGATGGATTTTGTCAGGGTGTTTCACAACTTAAAGGCTGGCATAAGCAGAGCTCTCAGAGCTTTCCCAAGCACTGGACAATGTCTGTGGCCTCTGTACATGAACAAAGGCAGTACCACATTCCTGATTTACTGTTTGCAGCTCACCTGAAATTTTGAGGACAAGCCCACCTTGCCTATTGCTGTCAGGAGTTTTGATACTCATTGGGTGGGACTTTGCTAATCCACATTAAATATTAAATCCTTTGAAACACAGAAGGGGTGAGTTATCCAGCTGTCTGTTTAGAGGTGACCTTTTGATTGCCGTAGGAAACCAGGCCTCGGATGTCGGAGTTCCAGGTGAGATCCACGATCATTTCCCGGTACGCTTTCACCACCGTGTCCTGCACCATGGTGAACAGCGGCTCTGAGGCACGGGAAGCAGTGTTTGAGATGCAGATCCCAGCTGCAGCTTTCATCTCCAACTTTACCATGTAAGTAAGTAATGCACAGGCCAAGTCTATGGATGCCACAACACTAAATACAAATCCTCAATGTAAACAGGGAGGGAAAGTATTCTGTTTCCCATCTGAGTGTCTTTTAACCACTTCCTTCTCCTGCTCTCTCTGATTTGAATGAGAAAACTCTCTTCAAGACCTCAAAAACCTCTCCAGAGAAAGTTTCAGCAACGCTGGCAGATATATTTATCTCACCTGATTGACTGTAATACCTAAGAATCTTCTTGTTATTTCATGTTCTCCACATTGTCAGTGGAGCAGAAGTCAACTCTCACCAGCAGTTAGGTTCAGTGGCTGCTGGAGATGTGAATGATAAACTAAATAGAGAGAAACTTCATAGTGAAATGACTAATAAATAAAACTCTTGGTCTCAAACATACTTGGTCTGATCATGCTCAGATCTTCTCTACAGACAGACTTCAGGGCCACAGCTTCAGACTTGACCAAAGGGATAGGGGTTCACTCTTTAAGAAATACTTCAATTTAGAGTGAGTAGGAAGAAAAAGAGACGTTTGCCTTTGTACTGGGGTGGTATTTCCAGCCAGGGAATTTCTGAGTTGGCTTCTGTCCCAGAGACTTGGGTGGGCTCAAGAGAGTGACACCAGCAACACTCTGAGATTCTTCTCACATCAAAGTGAACACACCTGCAGCAAATGTACACCTGCCACTGTACTTGGGTGCAGAGTCACCATGCTGACATCTCTGATCTCTCCAGGAGCATTGGCAACAAGACTTACTATGGAGAGGTCACAGGGAAAGAAAAGAAAAATAGCACTGATGACAAAGAAAGACAAAAGAAACCTCCAAGCCCCACAGAAGGAAGGTGAGTGTTGTGCATTTGGCTGTGTTCTGGGAAGTGATGCACTCTCCTGCCATCTTTATCTTGGCTGCCTTGGCAGGTCCATCCATGGATTTATAGGAAGGAGCAACTAAACTGAATGTTATCTGCACTGCCTGTTGTCATTCCTATACTCCAAGCCATGAAAAATTGCACGTGGCCTTTTCTAACCCTTTTTAAATTCCAAGATGCTCCAGGATGTACTTCTGGGGGGATGAGTTCTTGTTACTTCCTGAATAACAGAAAGGAAAATTAGGGTGCTAATTAGACAGAGTCATCCACTTCACTCAAGAGGGAAGCAAGAATATATTTATTTATATAAAGCAGTAAATCAACAGATTTAACTGGTAAAGGCAACAGATGTTCAACAAGATTGATGGGAAGGTTCAGTTTATTATTTACAGGGAACAGGGTCAGGCAAAATTGTCGGTGGGAGGGGAAGGAGATAATGTGTGATGCGTATGTGTCTTGGCTTGAAAGACAGGTGTTTGTTCAGAAAGGCAGGAACCTTTCTTGAAATAGACAATGTAACTCCCCTCCCTCCAAATTATTATAATTTTGAAATTAAGGAGCTCTCAGGCAAAGATATAGGAATAGGAATAACAGTTCTGTACTAGGAAAAATTAAAATAGAAGTACAGTATTACAGAAAAAAACAAACCCAAAACACTGACAGAGTCAGAAAACAACCTGACACCTCATCAGTCAGGGTGTTGGTAGCAGTCACATTCCATGGTGGCTGCATCCTCCTGCAGTGACAGATGTGGTTCAGTTGGAGCAGTGCTCCTGTACAAGGTGCAGTTTTCCTCCAAAGGTCCAGTGATGATGTTGAAAGCTCTGATTTTCTCTGGAATCCAGTGGAAAAGAGGCTGCTCTAATGTTCTGAGTTTTAGATTTGATCTAGGTGGGAGAGGCTTGGCTCCTCCCCCTGGGTGGAGCATCTTGCAATGGGATGATGGAATTTTATCAGTCATGTAGTGGGGATCAATGACCATTAACAGGAGATATCTCCTGGAGGAAGGATCACTGCCCCACCTTGTTTCAACAGATGGTGATAAATACCTACTGCTGGTTACATCCTGCTTTGAAAGCCAAGACAGTGTGGGATGTGAAAGTGTCTTTGGATTTTCCTTCCAGGGAGAATGGCTACGAGACATTCAAGGCCTCTGTCTTCATTCCTCGCAAGATGCAGGCCAGGTTCATACTGCATTACGAGGAACTTCTGCAAAGGAGACTGGGGAAATACGAATACACCGTCAGCATCCGGCCCCAGCAGCTGGTGGGGCGGCTGCGGGTGGAGGTGAACATCCTGGAGAACTCAGGAATCGTGTCCCTGGAGGTGCCTCCCCTTCGAAACAGCAAACAGAAAGGCAATGGGAAGGCTGAAGGTAAGGAGAGGTTTTATAACCCGTGGTTCTGTTATCTGTGGGGCCTTGATCACTTCTCAAGAAGTGGCCTGGCAGTGTTGGATCTGTTTTCTCTGGATGACTGTGCCTGTGTGGTATCTGTGCCTAAGCCTGTGAGGACTTTGAAGCTCAATGAATACAGGGCTGATCCCATTCATCTCAATAGGGGTTTTTATTTTTTTGCTATTGTCTTTAAGAGCTTTGAACTGAGCCTTCAGGCCTTATACTCAGCACTGGAGCAGGCTCTTCCCTGGCCTCCACATCTCCTGGGAACTGTTTATTTTAAGTGAATTGTTTTTTCCATCCATCCATGCCAAGGAAGATAGGAAATCCTGCACTTCAGAACATGGGAAACTCCAAGAGGAAAATCCATATTTTGCCAAAGCACTAAGTACTATCTGAGCATCTGTTCTTACCCCTAGCTCTCCTTGCTCACTGTTAAAACAGTGTAAATATAAATTTTCTGGTGTAAACCAACAGCTCAGGATATTGTGATTGCTACATGTTGTCAAAAAACAGGATGGATTGAAGGAGGATGCAGAGTCTTATGTTACTTGACCCTCAGTCACTCCAAGTGACACAGTCAGTGGAACTGTTCATATCTGCCATGGAAAGATCCAAATGCATGTGAACTGGAGTTAAACTGGTTGCTCAGTGGGATCTGACTGATTTCATCCAAATCACATGAAATCAAGGCTCTCAGTGACTGGAACTATCTTCAGCCTCATCAGTCTCTGTGTCGTACATCCACGTGCCAAGTGATAAATGTGCTCTGCTCCTCATCAGGAGAGGCAGGAAGCCTTTTCCACCTATCAGGGAATGTCCCTGTGCATTGTTTGCATGTGTTTTCCTGCAAGACATCTGGCATTGATCAAGGGTAGAGACAGGCTAAGCAGAGCAGACACACTGTTGGTCCAGCACAGTATGGAAATTCCTATATGTAAGTGACATACAGGGAAAACTCATGTAACTCACTATCCAAATGGCAATCCGGGAGCACTGACATTCTTGGCATCATGCTTCAAATTTCAAAGAGCTCATATAAAAATGGGCCTGAGCTGTTGGATTCTGTAATCCTCCCTAGCCAGTAAAATGTATCTAAAATAGGTGTTCCATTGCAGGATGGTAATGCAACTGAAGCTCAGATTCCCTGTGCCTTATCTTTGTTCAGAATTCAATTACAGTCCCTTTCTGCCTGGAACTATCCCATGTGGTTGTCCACTATATTCCAGCTGTCATCTCTCAGGATGGATCTAAAAACAAACCATCAAAGCCATTAGTTGCTGCCTCTGAAGTCTTCTTGCTCATATGACAACCAAAAAAGTGTGAGATCAGTTCACTTGGCTGAACATCGGAACATTGGAAACTGGTACTACCTGACTGGTTTGAGGTTTAATATGTTGTGAAACCTCTCTTCCTCTATTTCCTATGTCTAAACTATTTCATAGTTAATGATAAAATATGAATTATTAATAAATTACCTTGAGAGTAGTGGATGAAAAATATATTATGCCATCAAGCTGTTACAACCAGCCCCAAAAGGTGAGGGTAACCCAAGTTCTTGAAACAACAGGGATTTATCAGTGTTTGCAAATATGCACATGTAGGGTTCATTTGAGAACAACCTGGTTACACAGGAAAACAGATAAATTTTGGTTCTTACTATCTACAGTAATATGACAATGTAAAACCATAAATATATAACTTAAAATATATAAGAGTAGAAAGATCTCACCACCTGAAAGACTTTGATTGGTGCAGTTTCAGTGTCTATTGGTCAAAGTGGTGATCACAGGCTAGATCCATCATGTGGTGAGGGAATTCTTAGGGAAACCCACAGAATGCACAATCTGTTGGGTTTATATTCACTCGGGTTCAGGTGGGAATGCCCAGGGGTGGGGAGATTGTAATGGTTTTTGGAATGCTGTGGACCAAGGATACCTGAATGATGGAACGTGGTGGATCATGAGACACTTTGGGAGTCTTTGACACGTACAGCTGCCTGTTAAATTAGCCCATCATGGTCCAGCAGCAGAGTGAGCACCTTCAGGCTCATGTGAATGTCCCTGCACTGGGCAGGGCAGTTATCACAGACTAAATTCCACCTCCCAGGGTTTGCCTCTTTCCTTATCTGGTCCAACACCAGCTGCAGCCTGAGCTGGGCAGTGCTGGCCCCTGGCACCTGGGTGGGTGCTTTGCCCTGAGGTTTGAGCCACCAGCATCCCAGTGTGTCTGCCAGTCTCACTTGTGGATATGTCCTTTTCTTCTCTTAGAAAGTCCTGCAGGCATCCTCTCTGAATGGTGAGCAGAATGTGATGACAGGTCTTTCTAGGATATTTCCTTGTGCAGTAACTCCTGCATACCCAGCTCCATCTGGGAGTTGTATTTTTCCCAAAGGAAGGCATTAGGCATGTGAGTTTTGGAAAACTATCTTTTGGCATGTGCAGGTGTTGTCTTCTGTCACATACAAACCCCAGACCAGGAGGCACTGAGGACACTGATCCTGACCTTCTCTGGTGACCTCAGAACAGAGCCACATCCTGAATACTGTCCTGGATGCTGTCCTCATCTTGTTCCTCCAGTGTAGCTGTGTGAGAACTAGCCATGGGCTTGGGCAGGAGACACTAGGCTGCTCAAGCATGACTGTTTCTTTCTGAAGTCAAAGGTCTCAGAAAGCTTTTTACTTCTTATAACAGCTGTCTGGAAGTTTCCACATGTTAGCAGAGGATGAACTTTGCATTTGAGCTCTAATCCCAAAACTGCCAGACTCCAAAATAATTTAGGTTTAAGTGTTCCTCTTGTGAGGATGACAATTTCATCTGGAAAATGCTTTTTTCATGCTCTGTTTACTTCTTCAGCTGAATTTGGTGGAAAGTTTGTCTGAAGGCTCTACTGACTCTCTCAGTGTGAGCACAAACCAGCCCAAGCATTTGGAGCTCATCCATGCTCTGGACTGTGAAACATCTCATAGATTTTTCTCTCTATGCTACTTGTTTAAAAAGAGCAAGGCCAATAAACAGAGGAGAGTAATTGTGATCCAGATATAAAGTGCTGCCTAAAAAAGAAACCTGGGGGAAGACATAGGAACTGTGTTCAAGAATGTAAAAGGCTGCTGCAAGGAGGAAAAGGATACCATGCCTTCTGTGTCAATAACTGAAAAAACAAGAAGTCATGGGTTTATAATCCACAAGGAAAAATGTAAATTAGACATTGAAAATGTCTAAGAGTGAAAAAAGTGAAGCTCTGGAAAATCCAGGCACTGAGTTTCCATTACTGGAGTTCTAGAGAATTTCCTGATTGTATCAAAAAACTAAGTAGGAAGGGATTAGGTCTGGGAACATGGGATGAATTAGGTAAGTTACCTTCCAGACCTGATATCAGTTATTCCAGGAAAAAAAAAAAATTAAAAATGCTTGGACCTTTTCTATCAGACCATTTTTTGGTTTTTAACTTCTGTCCCAGAGATGGAGATGAGTGGCTTTGAAGAGGATGGGAGAGATTCCTCAGCAATTCTTGTCAGTTAAAATAGCTGTGTGAGACAGCCTTGGAAACTTCCTCTCCAGAGATCCCTAAAGCACTGTCTGTGTTAGAAAGGATGACATTTATCACCTCCAGAGAGTTCTGAAGAGCAATAGAGGGAGACAATGTGATCCACATGCTCCACATTGCTTTCAAAAAGGGGTTACCTGTGATTATGCTCATTTAACAGGTGGGGAGACTGAGGCAGGGAGTTTCTACCTAAATCAGCAGATTTCCAATGCTCCATAGAAATGTTAAGACTGGAGCTTGTGCTGTTGTGGCACAGCATCTCATCCTCACCCATCACTGTATTTATGGCAGAAAAACATGGAAGTGCTGCCCAAATGCCACAGACATGGAAGTGCAGGAGGAATAAGGAGAGAGCTTCTGGCTGATTCTCACTGACCCTGGTGTGATATGACCAGGCAGCCTAACCCACAGCAGGCTTTCCTTTCAGCAGTTGAAAAGTAATATCAAAGTACCAGATCAGAAATTATAAATGAACATTAAAGCCATTTCTATGTATTCTAGGCTTTTCCCACATACTGGCAGTTAAGTGGGATTTCTGGAAGCAATAGAAGACAGATGGAAAATTCAAGGAGGCAGATACAAGCAAAACTGATGCATTATGTATTAAAAACATATTGTATCTGTTGATTCATCAGATCAAAGGGCAGCTACAAAAATAAAAACAGATCAAGACTGAGGTAAAATCTTACAGCAATGTTGATTTATAACTTTTCTTTGCCAGGAGAAATCTGAACTGTACATGGATTTTAGAAAACCTGTCAAAGCTCTGGGTAATCATTTTATAAGCCCCCTCTAAGACACAAAACTAGTGTCCTTATGTGATTTCAGTGTATTAGCTGGGACCTCCCTCTGTGTTTCCATCAGGATGAATGGATTGGAGCTCTCACAGCATGAGAAGCTGTGATGCAGAGTCAGTTCTTGATTTTATTGAAATGGAGTGAAATCTGTCATTCAGTCTCTTTGGACAAGGCTTTTGCTGAGGAGTTTGTTTTACAGTCCAGGTGCTCTAACTATAATTTGCTTGTGTAAAATTGGGCCTATGATAAAACCCTTCCTATCTCAGCAGAGCCTTGTGTTTTCAAATGCACTCCCAGGACAGCTGTGAAAGTAAAGCAAAATCATCCTGGAAGTAACATCCTAGAGTGCTACTGATTTATCTTACTCCTTTGCCTAGAGGAACCTAGATTGCACATGGCACTTCAGAGTAAAAGTTACAGATTTGGATAATAATTTCATAAACCCACAAGGACCCTAACCCTGGCATTTCTATGGACTTTGACCTGTGGGAAGTCAGGTAAGTTAGGTAACCACTCCATGTCTCCATTTTCCTGCTTATTAACAGGACATAATCACACATTTCTGGTTTTGTAAATCACTGTCGGGTCTGGATGTGAGGTTATGTTCATTGTTGCTCACAGATGTCACATTGCCTTTCCCTAATGCTGCTCAAAGCCCTTTACAAAGGTGAAGTGCCACTGCTCATTACATAAACAGAGTTATAGGAACCCCTGGAGTGGAGCTTTCCCAGACTGCCTGCACCTCGTCATTTGGATCAGTATTGTTAATTTATTGTTAATTAAAATTTTTCTAAAGCAGAATGCCTGTCTGGCCAGATGTATCATACCCTAATCCCTGACACTCTTGGCCTGATCTCCACTTGCATGGTGGAGCACAACAAATAAGCTTAGATGTAGATATTTGCATTGTGAACACCTGAACTGCAACTGAGTCTCTCCCATCTCTAATTTGCCTGTCATACCACAGATTTTTTGGGTATTTTTGGCAAAGATTTGAGATTTCCCCTCATGGTATAATTAAGCAGCTGATTCCTACCAATTCTAACCAGCCTAGGAGCAGACATAATAGAATTCTGTGCCTCAGAGGAATGTTGGAATAATCACTGTGAGAGCTAAAGCACCCAAAAACAACTTCAGTTGACAATCTGTTTTTGTGTTTTCAAAAGCCAGTTAGGAAAAGGGGAAAAGCTCAAAAAGCCTGGAGAAGTTCAGGGTCCAAATCAATCTCATTTCAAATGAGTAAGGGTCCTAATGGAGTTAGAAAAGTTGGCAAACCAAAAGAGAGTAAGGTGGGATTTTGTTTACATAGAGAGGCAACAGGGAACTTCCACATCCCTCAGCTCTTAAAGAGTGAGCACAGATAACAAATACAAGGAGAGTTTCCTGCAGGGTGACTCAGACCTAAATAATTGTCTTCATCTGAGGTGCCCTCTGCCAGGCACATCCCTCTTTATTGATTCAGGAAGGATTTTCAGAGTTTAGCATGAGTTTTTTCTTAGGGATGCAATTTGTGTGAGTGCACTGGGAGTGTTGGATATTGTCTGAGTTAGACTGAAATTGCAGTGGCTATAATGATAACTTTTGTTGAACATAAAGGCAGCTAAGGTGACTTGTTAAAACGTAGACATCACACATAAGACACTTGTCAGGTCAAGGGATCAGTACTAAGATCAATCCCACCTCACATGCCTGCAGTATGTCTGAACATGCCACCCCAAGAATTCTTCATAATCAATAAGGAAAAATCTGCAGTGTGATTCATCTAATCCTGGAAGAAATGTTTAAACAGGTCAAATGAATCATCCTTGCATTGACTGTCAGGATCTCAGGATCTCTAGAGCTGGCTGGAATGAACAGCATGTGCATGTCTGAAGTTGTGTTTAGCCAAACAGAACTGAATACAGGAAACTTCTACAAACATTTATATCTCTGAGAGCACTGCAAGATGGGTTTCAGTTTAAAGTTAAAGGAGAGGGGTTGTTTTGGTTTTTTTAATGTCTGTTTTTTTAATCACTGGAGAGCTGAATCTTCAATCCCAGTAAGTCACTCTGCTGGCTGCCTTGGCCCCCTGGCAATACCATCTGTGCTGTGCTTTGACATCTGTAAGGCAAGGGGAAAAACCTGTAAAATTGTGGTTTTATCTCAACAGGTGATGTGTCTCCTCCTCCCTCTACTGTCATTGGGCACACCAAAACCTTAGCTAAGGTTACTTTCAATCCCAGTGTTGTTGAGCAAACCAAGATCGCCCGAAATGGAATTTTGGGAGACTTCATAATTAGATACGATGTGAACAGGGAGCTGAGTGTTGGGGATGTTCAGGTACTGTACACATGATTCATCTTTTCTGTTTTATTAACTGTACCCAAGATGGCTCCGTTGTTTTGCCTCCTCCAAATTCCTAGAAAATGCTTTCCAAGTGAAGGCTACTCCTCCATCTTGTAACAACTATCTAAAATAAAACCAGTCACTTAGCAGCCACAAGATGGACTTAACCCCAACTTCACTGAGTTTCTTTTTTGTGTCTGCTTTTCAATACCCTGGCTGTGCATACCTGGATACAAAGCCAGTTCCCCAAGTGCATATTGTGGTTCTGATCTGTGGGCACACGTTATATCCTTGCTGCATTTGGAAGGAAGCTCCAGTGTCAGCCATGGAAGGAGATGTGGAGAGCTCCAGTTAGCTCATCCAGTCTGGATAAACTGAATTAAGGGGCAATCCCAGGGGTATTTGGGACAGAATTAAGAGGGATTCCAAGGACCATTCCAGTGCAGAGTCACTGAAAGCATCCAAATACCCCATAATGATGTGTGTAGAACATTGCACCACGATCTACCTTTGGTTCCTGACTCCCTTGCTCTTCCACAGATCCTCAATGGATATTTCGTGCACTACTTTGCCCCCACAGATCTTCCTCCCTTGCCAAAGAACGTCGTGTTTGTGCTGGACAGCAGTGCCTCCATGGTGGGGACCAAGCTGAAGCAGGTGAGCTCCTTGTGTCTGTTCTGCACTGCTCGGCTCTGAGGTGCCAAAGCTTGGTTCACAATTTGTCTCACCGTGTTTCTTCTGCAATATTTGTTGTGTCTGAGGTGAGAGGTGGCTCTGAAGACACCTCAAGGTGAGATGATTTACCTGCCATGAGAAATTATTGTGTTAGTGGGAGTGGGATGGGAACAAGGAATGTGGAAGGATTCATCACTCTGCAAAGGTCAGTGCTGCCAAAATTGAACACAGGATTGTCTGGGGCAGTTCTGTCCTGAGCAGTTTGAAGAGAGGCAATCAGGCAGAATTCCCAGCAAAGTGCATTCAGCAGGCTCTGTATCCAATCCAACAGCACAGAGAAGACACTGCTGCCTTTAAATTACCTTGGAAAAATTCTTAGTGAAGCATAACTCAAGAGGTTCTGCTGAAAGAAAAGTAATTTTGTCCTTTTTGGGAATTTGAGTCTTTCAGAACGAATCTCAGATGTTTTTCCAGGGCACAGACCTTAATGTGAGCAACCATACCAAGCTGAAGGGCACATCAAATACAAATGGAATGTGGGTCCTGTGGATCCAAATTGTCTTCCCCAGTGACTGGAGAAGAAGATGACTCATCAAGAGAGTTGTTAACAAGCAATCCTAGTCCTGTGCTGAATGAGCTCTCAAATCAAGATGCCTTTCAATCTGTGAAAAGTCCCAGGGACAGAGCCTAGCTCTTGACTTTCTGTTATCCTCCTGCTGAAGAATGACCACCCTGCCTCTCAGAATAAACAGTTGTGGCACAAATGCTCCCAGTCCTGCAGGCTGGAAGCAGACAGGCAGTGTCTGCTGAACCAGGGAGATTAAAACTCCAAAGGGCTTTGGTGCTTTTGTGAGCTGCACAAGTAGATTAACCTTGCACTATGAAAGCTTTTATTCTCCTCCTGAGTATCAGAGTTTCTTTTCATTACACCTACTAAAAACAACACAGACATTAACCCCTAAAGGTTGACTTCATGGCCTAAGCAGTTCATGCTGCTAAAGATGGATCTCAGATAAATTAGCTGCAGAGAGGTTCCTCTTGAGCCTGAAGTGAGAGAAGTGTCTATCCAGAACCTTTGTTGAGTCTGTACACAACTTTTTGGTTGTTGTCTCAGTATATTCTTTTTATGGAGACCCACTGGTACGTTATGAAGGAGTGCTATGGGTTGGAAGAACTACCATCCTTTGATTCCAGCTGCTCCAAAAAACAGAACTTTATGGAGTTAAGATCAAAATCATAAAACCCCCACATAGATTAATCAAGAAAAGACCAAAATCTAGGACTGACTGAAAAATAAACCTCTCTTGGTTCTCTAGGAACGTGTGATCAGTTACAGCCACGTCTGCTCAGTGTCCTTATTACCAGTTGTTGATGTCATTAAGATGTTTATTAAATTACAAGCAGATTCTCTGGTGGCAGGATACATCTGAGCAGAGGAAATGTCTCCTTTTTGTATTTTTCTCTTGGACTCTCACAGCTGTGGTGATCTGTGGTGGTGTGTGGAGAGCTGGGAAATCCCATGGGACTGTCTTTCCTCATTTCTTTCTACTGAGTCACATGCAAGGTCAGCTAAAAATACAGTCAGCACTTGTAAAAGTGCTCTTGTGGGTCAGCTGCAGTGACTATGGCAAAGGACAGATTTTGGCATTGTATAAACAAGGATGGGAAACTTCAGCTGTGCATCTTTTTCTGTGGCCACTGGAGGAGATTTTGTACTCTTCAGTCACCTGCCTTCACTAAGTAAATGGCAAAGTGACTCAAGTGAGGTCAGGATTTCATGCATCCCACAGTTCCCACAACCCAGTTGTGAGTCATTTATCTTTTCCTCTCCCAACGTTTTCCTTTTCCAACATGAATTTTTTTGCCATCCTTTTTTTCCTAAGCTATCTCAGTCTTTGAAGCAGCAAATGTCCAGTTGCAAGCACATAGAATGAGATTGGTTGATCAGCTTGAATCAAATCATTGCAGGTGTTCTAAAAGTGTGTGGATGTGGCACTTGGAGACATGGTTTAGTGGTGAACACAGTGGTGAACACAGTGGTGCTGTGCTAATAATTGGACTTGATGCTCTTACAGGTCTTTTCCAGCTTAAACAGCTCTTTGGTTCTGTGATTAAGATCCTTGAGACATTCCCCTCATATCAGTGAGATATGTATTAACTTTGAGGGGATGATATTTCTCCTCAGCTTTCACAGCCTCTGAGCTCTGGTGATGTCCAGCAGACTCAGATGTGTTGCAGCAGTCAGACTCCTCTGTGAATCTGAGCCTTTGCTGCAGTCTCCTTTTAGCACTGGCAGGGAGGTAAAGTTCAGGAATAGAAAATTCTTGAGCATGATGAGAAAAGAATATCCATGTGCTCAAGGTTTTGCACATCATTACTGCTGTCCCACTGGCAAGGAAAATCCCCATGAACTTTGTTCCTTTGTTTGCAAAGAGACAGCAAGTTCTGTGTGGAAGAGTTGCTTTTAACAGCCAGGAGAGCCTGGGGAAGAGGTAATATCTGCAGGTTTTACTGGGAAGCAAAATTATTTGCCCTTTGAGCTGTCTACCCTGCTGATTTTATGGTACCTTTGGTAAGGCAGAAGGGCATATAGCAGTTTTACATTGGTATAACCAGAGGAAAAAACAATTATAAGTTCACCACCTTGTGATTACCATCATTGCTCCCAGCTTACTGAACATGGTGAGAAAGGACCCTTGTTACAGAACAAGATCATTCCAAGCTGTGGATGTGTCCACAAGAGGATGAATTTGCAGGTATTTTGCAGATTTATGGTGAAATAGAGTTGTTTCAACCACAGGTTTGTTTCTCCTTACCTTTCCCACAGGCAATAAATACCACACACTCAGTTAAGCAGCTGGCTTCACTGCAAGCCTGGCAACTTGTCAAGGGTGGCGTGCCAGATGTAATTTTCTCTGAGGTTAATTGCTCCAGGAGGAACCCAGCTGACACTGGGACCTGCTGGGGATTTGCAAGGGCTTCAGGTGATTTTCCTGTGCCTGTCCAGGGGACACCCTTGGGTCACCCACACTGCTGGAGCCCATCTGAGAGCCCTGTGAGCCCAACCCCTCCACCTCTGCCTCAGCACAGACACCCTGAGGATTTCAGGGTGCTGCAGGAGCAGACAAGCACCTGAGCATTCAATGTTCTCCTTCCCAGCTCCTCTGACTTCTGCTGATTGCTGCAGAGCTGGCTGTGAGCCTGTTGCCTGTTAGTCCAAATAACAACTGCTGCCCAGGAGAACAACCTTAAATCGCCAGGGAACTTTGGAAAAAATGCTCATTCTAATTGCAGCCTTGTGTCAGTTTTGTCATGTTTTCCATTTTTGTTGGAAAGAGACAACCCAAGAGAACACAGAAGAGCTGTCTGCAGCACTAACAACCCCATGCAGCTGCCTCCTGCCCAGGAATGCACCACAGCAGAATTATCTCAGTCCTCTCTAGAGGTGTGAATGTGGGACATAAGAACCACTACAGTAAATGAGACATCAGATCCATGTAGACCTCATTTGCTCTAAGAAAATAAAAATATAATTTCTCTTCCAAGAGAAATGCAAGGATTTATCATGCAGAAAAATTATCTGCCTAACTCTAAAACCTTTAAATAATGACAGAGAAGCAAGGAGCCTTCAGAGCAAGATGCCCTCAGGTATTCAGGAAGGGAGAATCTGTTTCTGGTCTTAAGACTAACATCCAATTTTGCTTCATGCTGAGGCAGTAGAAGAGACAAAATTTCCCAGATCACAGGCATCTATAAAGTGCAAGTCCTTTAATTGAGTTGGGAGTAAATAGGAGGCAAAGGTGAGGGTAGAGTTTGCATGGAAATGCTGCTGAGGCTTGAGCTGAAAATTCAGGAAGACACTGAGATCTCTCCCAAACATTTCAATTCGACCATCACTGAGTTCATTAAAGGATGAACTGGAAACAGGTGCTGCTGATGTGCCAGACACAGCCCAGTGACCACCAGACAAAGCTGCAGTGAAATGGAGCTGGGAAGTCAGTCCATGGATTTAGGTCATTGGGGTTTATGTACCAGGGCTACAGACACAGCTCTTGGTCTGAGACTGGGATGAGGGCCCAGGCTGGAGCTTAAACGGGCAGGAAAGTGGGTGGAGGCCCCAGCTGGGGCTGGGCAGAGCCATTAAAGCCTCTTGGTATCCTCGAGGCTCTGGCAAATACATAAAAGTCAGTGAAGTGAAAGATCTTTCTTTAGTAGTCCTTTCCAAGCTGGAATTAAGGGTGTTTTTTCCAGCTGCTGGAACAACACCTGGAAAGCCAGACCTGGTTTCTATGTGTGTTTTCATCATGGATCTGTTTTGTGAATTTAGGTAGGTTATTTTCTTTGCCTGTGCTTGTCTCTTTGCAGAATCTTGTCTCTTTAGCTGGCAAACCCATGTCTGGACTTAGGGCTGTACAAAAAACCCCTAAGTCCAAAAGACACCAGAGCTTTGTCAAGGCTGAAGTTATTAGATTAGCACTGTTTGCAACACTGCTATTTCCAATCAAATACCCCTTCACCCTAATTCAGGGTGTGTCCTGCACGTTGCTCCACTGGGACCATTTGTTCATGGCTGTGGAGAGCAGCTGAAGCTCAGAAGTGCTTGTGGCTCCTCACGTGGATTCCTGCTGGAGTGAGGACTTCTGTGTTGTATTACTGAGATCAAACTGTTCACAGGAGCTCTGAGGTCCACACAATGCAATTTGTGGTCCCTTAGGAATGAGGGATATGATGTTGTGTCATGGGGAGAGAGCTTTTACTTGGATAGTTACCCCTGATGCAGTGACATAATCTTCTCCAAAACATCTGCTCTCTTCTCTGCAGAGTTTTGGGTGAAGAATTGGCTTCTCGTGCCTGAGGCAGTGGCCTAGGATAGAAATGGGCAGGCGAAGGGCTGCAGGCAGAGATGTGCAGGAGGGAGTGGGGATCCTGGGGATGCTGAGGAGGTTTGGAAAGGGTGAAAATTGGATGGGGGCACGTGTTGGAGGAGTGTGAGGGCCCTGTGGTACACACTTAGGTGGGAAAACCAGCAAATTTGCTTTTTAAAAGAACTGTTTAGTGCTCTTGCATTGCTTAATGCTAACCCTGAGCAAAAGTGCTGGGTCTTTGCTTCAACCAACAAACCATTGTCCCTGTCCCTCACTCACTGGAGACCAGAGAATCCTAGAATGGTGTGGATTGGAAAAGACCTTAAAGATTATCCAGTTCCAACCTCCTGCCATGGGCAAGGACACCTTCCACCATCCCAGGTTGCTCCAAACCTCATCCAACCTGGCCTTGGACACTCCAGGGGCAGCCACAGCTTCTCTGGGCACCCTGTGCCAGGGCCTCAGCACCCTCACAGAGAAGAATTTCTTCCAAAATCCAATCTAAATCTCTCCTCTTTTAGTTTAAAGCCACTCTCTCTTGTCCTATCACTATCTTATAAAGTCCCTACTACTTGTCCTGTAAAAAGAAATGAAAATAGGGAAGTCACAAGGAAGGAGCAGCACATCTCTCCTAGCAGGTTACACCCATGGATGGGATGTTCTGAGTAGGGGCTAGAAAGCTTCAAACCCAGTCTGTGAGAGTGGCTACATGATGGTTGGGGTAATCAGAATGAAGAGCATGATGAGCTGTGTCTCAGCTCAGGTCCTGCTCTGTAACACAGCAGTTGATGATTGCTGAAATTGAGGGGATGTGTTGTGGACAGATGTTGGGCATGTCAGCTCTTCCCAGCACTGTGTTGGGGCTGATCTGTGTGACAGAAAATGACTGGAACCAATTATTGGAACAGTTTCGTGCCCTGGGATGAACTCCATCTTCTGAGGATGGGCAGAGGGAGAGATGTCAAGCTCTGCATGGAGGGCATGGGGCATTTTTCCCCTGGTGCTGACCTTTTTGCTGCTAACTCCATGGAAATTTTTCATCATGCTGATAGGGTGGGGGTTTGACTGCCTAATGGGCATTTTATGGGATCTGATTCCACTGAAAATGAGCTAAGCACAAGAGAAGAATGTGGCCTCAGACACTGCTGTGTCAGTCTGGCTGTGTGCCCACACAGCCCTGTTGTTTCCAGTGGGGTTATTTCAGTATAGCACTGTGGGGCAGCCCTTGAGCTTTTCCCTTTGTCTTATTTACTGTACAGAACTGTTTACTGCTCCAACTGTAATCCATCCTGGGATAAGGGCTTCAAGTAACAGTGCTTGGTGCTGATTAGAACTTGCCTCCTTAAATCTTCCCACTGACATTTATCCACATCCTCAGTGCTGCAGTGAGATTGCAAAGACTGAGCATCTACTCTGCCCTCTGGACCCATGGAACTCCAGTTCCTGAGAAATCAGATTAACTTTTGATCATCAGATTAGTTTTTCATTCATGTATTTATCCTCACCATGCTGCCGGGTGCTAGACAAGTGAGTTACTCCAAATGATCAGACAGTTTTATCATCCACTGAGCAAGAATTCAGTGCTTAAGTGTCCTGGATGAATGTGGAGCTAAGTGTTAAGTGGAAAATCTTTTTCAGAGAAGTCAATAGGAACAAATATTTGTTCTAAAGGATGGTTGTTTTTAAGCCTGGAAAACTACAAAGCAATTTTTTAAGGCCATACAGGGAGATAGCAATGTTCAAGTGACCAGCAAAGGATCTGGGATGTTCAGAAGGGGGAGACTGGACCACGGACTGGAGACAGACCTTTATTGTCCAGAACTCTATATTCAAGCTCCCTCCCATCACAGGCCTGTGTCAGTGTTGAACAAAATGCTTGTTGTCCAGAATTGCGAAGGAGTTTTCCCTGGTTACGCCGTTCTTGTCTGCCAGGGAGAAAGCACAAAGATACATTGACAGGGACAGGGGCAGTTGCAGTTCCTCAACTGCAGGACATTCCCTGTGGAGGCAGAAAGGGCCAATTGTCCTCTCTGAGAGTGGGATGCAGGAAGGTAAAACAATCCAAGGGTGAACCCCTGGTTTTGGTACAGAAGTCCCTGTTGCTGGAAGGGAACGTGTGACCAGCATTATGTGGGCAGAAAGGACACTGGGGCACAGGGGACAGCAGAACTCATGTGATGTAGTTTCAGCAGGAGCAGCACTGCCCAAACCTCTGCTCTCTCTGTGCCTTGGCTGCTCCCTGTCATGTGGCAGTGGTGCCCCCACTGCATTCCCTTGGCTCTGGACCCAAACCAAACCTATGGCAGCACCTTGTCTGACCATGTTAGCACCATTTCAGGTGTGGCCTTGATGCCAGCCTTTCCTTAGTCACAGTACTGATTAATCCTTCTGACACACCATGGGGACATTGATTGGTTTGGCTGTTGCTGTTTGAAAAACCCAGCTCTGGACTTTTTTGTCAGTTGCCTCTGGATGTTTGGAAAGGGAAAGAGAAGAACCACAGCACAGAGGATATTGAAGAGGAGGAAAGAGCTATTTTGGTTTTTCTCCCTGTATTTCCTTGCAATCTTTTCCCAAACACTATATTCACTTGTACTTTCCTCCTTTTTGCTGCAGATCTCATTTCTGAGCCCTTCCCTGCACTGTTACACTCTCAGACACTTTACTGGACAGAGCTATGGCTTCCTAATTCCCTCTGAGCTTACCTCTCGTGCCTTAGCTCCTTTCTTGTCAAATTTGGTTTCTCACAAGGGATCTGGAAGGACAAAGGGTCCTGAAATTTTGTCTTCTAGTTGTGGGATCTTTTAGCCCATTGGTGCAGATGGCCCCAGGTCAGCTCTCTGCAGGCTGTTCTTGTGCATCTCCTCCTGTCAGTGTTTTCCACAGGCTGTGGTTGGGAATGGTTTTTTATTTTCCTCTCTGCTAGCAGTGCTCTCTAGACAGGCTGATCCTGAGCCCAGGCAGGTCCCTGTGCTGGCTGAGCTGGAAGAGGCTGTGCCACTGCTGATGAAGTCCTGCTGCCCAGCTGTTGTGAGGGTGGCCGGATGAAACACTCAGAAGTGTTCCTAAGGCCATGGAAAGTGTGAATCCGTGGGCTTGGGATATGCATTTTAATGAGGTGTTTGAATTCTCCCCTTGCTGCCCAGCAGGGCCAATGGCTGGCAGTGCCACAGCTCCTAACAACCACACATTGTGTCCCTGTGAGCTGCACAGCTCTCAGGGTAGCCAGACCTCACCCTCACTCTGCTCCCCAAACAAACAAGGGACTGTGAAAGAAATGTCACCAGCACTCAGATTCCTCCTGAAAGGTGCCCAGATGGCCTGACATCATCCCAGATGTCTCTGAGGCAGATCTTTGACCCAAAAAAGACTGCAAGCTCTCAGCTTTCCCATAAGAGTGTGTGTCTTCCCATGCTTTGCTCCACCAGTGTTTAACAAGATGAGATCTGTCAGAGCTAACTCCAAGGGCTGGGTACAAGGGTGACAAATCACAGCCAAACTCGAGTGTAGCTGAGGGAGTTCTGCTCTTCCTGCCATTGCTGGGGCTGGTACAGCTCTGAATCACCTTGGCTGTGGTGCAGGGCTTGTACCATGCAAGAAGCAGGCAGACAGCAGCTGTTGCATGTCCAGGTGTCAGTGCAAAGGTGACAAAGAGGTGACAAGGAAGGCCAGAGTGGTGGCTGGGAGCTGGCTTGTCTCTGGCCTGGTAGGATTGAGCAGACACTGTTTGCACACCAATCATTTAGACAGTGTGAGCTCCTCTCCCCTCCCATCATTCATAAAGCACAAACATAAACTTTGGTCACTCCCTGGCAGTCATGGTCACCTCACCTGTCCCCAGCTGTAGACTAGGGTTGTACTGCTCCAGATTTGGGGGTGATATTTTGCAGCCCTGGAAGTGGCTATTTCAATCCCTAGAGGATTGAAATTCATCTGCACAATTCCTCATCTCAAATGCAGTGGCAATTCAGTCTTCACCTCTCAGCTCAGTTTTATCTGTGCTAATTTGAGGGAAATTGAGTAATCTTTTCCCACCAAGTTCTCTTCTTTTAAATCCTCATTTAAAACTTGACTCTGGCACGTACAAACCCTTCCCAAATGGTAAAAAAGGATTTTTATTCAGCTGTTCTATATTGTTACTTCCTGCCATACTCTGTTTCAATCCTTGCTCCAAATGCACCTACTCAAGCAAACATGTTGGGAAAAGTATTTCACCTTGCAGCACCTGGCACAGAGGCACTGGACCCCTAAACTCTTTTTCCTCTGTGTGAGTGGGTCCAGCTTATCTCCAAAATGAACCAGCAACATGTGCACAGCCATGGAGGAGCAACCTGGCCCTCAGCAGGGTAGAAAGGGTTAATTTTCCTCCTTTTTGGCAGGAGTTTGAGTGGAATGACTCACTGGGGCCAGGTGGGAGTGGAACTGCAAGGACCCCATTGGCAGCAGAGCAGCTGGGGAATCCCATGGCAGCCACAGCCCTTGGCCCCTGAAGCCAGGAGAGGTTCCAGCTGTGGCCTTGCAGGGACAGAAGCAGAAATCTGCTGCTGTAACCCAGCTGCAACTGCAGCCAAAGCCTTGCCTGGGGTCTGGTGGAGACAGGAGGAGAGGGCTGAGCACCAACTGCACTTGGTGATAGCAGAGCCCTTCAGGATTTCAAGCAGGGCACTTTTACCAAGATATTCTCTTTATTAAATGCTGGTTTTGCCTGCCAGCTCCTGTATCATATCCAGCCCACTGAAGGAAGTCACATCTGTCTCATAAACCATTGGTGGGTGAGGAATGCTGGCAGGGAGCAAAGGGTGCTGTTGCCACCCCATGAGGTCTTTAGGAGATACTTGGGAGTCCTGATGAGCTGGGAGGAGAGATGGAAATAGGAAGAGACAGGGGATTCAGAGCACTCTGGGAGAGGGGGAGAAACTGTTCAGCTCCTTTTGGCTCCAGCAAGAATCAGAACGCTCAGGATTGGTTATGGAGGTGAGTCCCACCTTCTCTGCCTGAAGGCAATTCCTGGAGACAGGCACTTCCAGACAGTGACTCAGCCATCCCAAAACCTGTCCAAAACAGATGGGATGGATTACTGCCCGGAGGTGACTTCCCCTGCCTCGAGCAGGATTAGATGTGGTGCCCAGCTTTCTGATGACTGATTGGGAAAGCTGAATCCCACCCTTTATTTTTACTGTGGATGGAGTAAAAGCTGCAGGAGAATGAACCATATGGCCTCCCTCACTGTTTGCTTTGGAGCAAAACCATGTGCACACTCGTACATGTGTTTGTGTGCATGTTACATAAATTCAAAGGGTTTTAATTTAAGTTGCAGAGGCAAGCACAGGATACAGATGCCAGAATCCAGGCTGTCAGTGCATAGCCATTAAAATATGTCAGAAAATACGGGAAAAATTGACTCAAACTCCGTGGAGTGACAAAAATGAGACAAAAAGCTAAGAGGAAATGAAAGAAGGGGAGAGAGAGATGGTCCCAGCCCCACTTTTGGCCCCTGTATGAGGGTGTAGGGAAGTGCTGGGTTTCCTGGGAATGAATGTTTCTGCAATTCTAGCTTGGATGCTGTGTATACCAAGCTACTTCTGCTCTGTGTTGTTTTACCTTCTCCTTTTCTTTTGGCTGAACACAGGCAAGAATTAAAAGGAATTTGTGAGCACAAGGGAAGTGAGATGCAGCCTCTCTGCAAGTAGGCCAAAGCAAGATTATTTCTCCTCTTGCCTTGTTCTCAGAAGAAGCAGAGCTTATTTGGGCCTAATAAATCCCTCTGAGAAAAGTGCAGTTTCACAGAACTGGAAAAAAAAACTGAAAAGAGGGGTTTTGTAATGGGAGAGGTCAAACAGTATTCGTTATAATCAGAGCTGTAATATAGATAATGAGATTTGGGGAGTTTTTCTTCAAAAACGTGGGATGGTTTGGCTGCCTGAACTGAGGGCTGGGAACCCCAAACTTTGGGAACCTCTCACTTTCTGACCTTGACATAATTACAAAAGCAGCCTGGTTTTCCTCTCTGTAATGGCTGGGTGTCTCTGAAGGGTGATGTCATGCATTTTCTGAAGCATTTTTACAATACAAAGGGTGTTTTAAAACAGGAGATGAGAGATACTAAAACCTTCTCTGCTTTTTCAAATAACTGATTTTTTAGCCCAACTTTGCCACTTTGTGTGGACTGTTAGACTGGAGGCAGCCTCCGTGTTTGAGCAGGAATTCACCTTTGTGAAGGTTTGTTTGGGGCACATGATGTGAACCTGGTAGGGTTCTCCCCTTCTCTTTGAAAGAATTTCTTCCACCAGCATTTGCTTTAATATTCTTGTCTGTGAAACACTGGTGGGACGTGGAGGAATGTTCCAGCTAAGCAAATGGAGGGATTAATCCTGAGATCCCTGCAGAGGAAAATGATTTGTACAGAGCACTGAAACAGGCAGGGAGAGTCTCCAGACCTGGCTCCAGAATGTTTGAAGCTATGGGAAATATTCTCCTTAATTTCAGGTGGACTGGGAGCCAAGACACCAGCTGTGAGGATTAGATATGTTTGCATCATTGCATCATCATCTGCCATGCAGAATCCAGGGGGATATTGATGACACAGCTTCATCAGTCCATTGAGCCCTTTTCCAAACTCTTTACATAGCAACATCAGGTCTAGGCTTATGTGGTTTCCACACTGTTGATTGTTCTGCATTTTTTCTGGACAAACCCTTCACATATTTTCCTGACAGGCATGAGAGGAACCTTTAAATGCTGGTGAGCCCACCATGTTATTTCCTGCATAGCTTTGCATGGAATTTGGGAGGCTTGATGGTGGCCAAGAAGGGGCTGAGCTGAGAATCTGCTGATTCCTCTGCTTCAGTATTGCCTCATATTCCTCCCATGTGTTTTGCATCCTAATATAGGGTATGTTTGCATGGACAGAGGCTGATTTGGGCAACTTCTGAGTCTTACTCAGCTGTCTCCATGTGAACACAGCTGCATGGCTGCTAAATCCAAGCTGGTCACACTGGGAGGAGCTGGACACCTCTGCAGTTTTCCTCTTGGCTTTTCCTCAGTGGTCTGGCTTTCCCAGGATCCTTAATCTCCTTTGTAAGAACTCATCTTGTGACCAGATTTCCTCACTCTGATGCCTGTGTTTACATAGGATGATGAACAGTTGGCATATTGATGACAAAATTGACTGGCAGATAAAATCTGCAATGACTAGTCAGGACTTCTCTTTGTATTTAGTTAATTGAATATATTAACCTAAACATTTATTAATTGCTGAAACTATTCATTAGAGTGTATATGCAGCAAATAGTATCCTAATTAAGAATAGAGAATGTGCATCCTTTGACATGCTCACAGGTTTTTTTAACTTATAAGTAGCCTATTTTCAATATATGCCACTTGCAGCTCACTGCCAGTCTAAAGGGCATTAGACAAACTCTAAGAGCTTGTTATTAGTCATTATTTTTCATTCCCCTTAATTCAGAACATGGTTCTCCCAGTCACTGGGAGCTTTTATCCTGATTTTTAAGCTTAGTTAGGTCTAGATGTGCCTCACAAGACATTTTGGGCAAGAGTTTTTCATCTCATATTTGCCCAGCCCCTGACACCACAGAGATCAGGCCTTGAGATAAGGAAGGACATACCAATTTTTTTCATCAGCCAAACTGGTAGCGTAGAAATATCTAATAAAAATCTTGAAACTAAATTCTTGCCCACTCAAACACTGACAGCTGTGTCTTTTGCTCTCTTTTCTCTTTCTAGACCAAAGAAGCTCTCTTCACAATTCTCCAGGACCTAAGGCCTGAAGACCACTTCAATATCATTGGTTTTTCCAACCGAATAAAGGTCTGGCAGCAGGACAGGCTGGTGCCAGTTACTCCAAATAACATCAGGGATGCCAAAAAGTACATCCATAACATGTCACCTACTGGAGGTATGACCAGAAATACAGATGGGATTAATTGTGTTATCCAATTGATTACAACAGGACAGAGAGTGGTGAATGAACAGGAGAGCAAGACACTGGAATTTAGGTCATGGGACAAGGGGGTCCCTTCAACTCCACTCAGGATTATGTGTTCTTTATTAACATACATGATGGGAAGGTTTCCTCAGCCCTGCCTATTGCAGGGGGCTTGGACAAGATGGCCTTTAAATGTTCCTTCCAACCAAAATTAGTCTGTGATTCTATACACTCATATAAACCCAATTTGATTCTGTTCTCTTGTTTATCTGGTGACACCCACAGAAAGGGAAAGCTTCCAAGGTTATTTTTGAGGACACAGATGAAAACATACCCTGACAAAGGACACACAGTGTATTGTGTGGTTTCTGAAAGCCTCTGTGAAAGCAGCTTCATGATTTTGTCTGGGTTGGAAACCCCATGGATGGAGCACACACTGTGGGATGTGGGATTGCCTTCTGCAGGAGTTAGTTTCTCACCTAGTACTGTCTTCTTGTCTCTACCAAGGAGCCAAAATGATATTTAAGAATTTCTCAGCCCTCTTTACTTATGCCTTGCTGCCTGGAGGGAAGCAGGCAGAGAAAACCCCAGAAGATTGGCAGAGTGCAGGCATGAGTTTTAATTTGATTCACAGGTCTCCTGTGAGGCCATGGACAGTAGTATAAAAAAATCTCCAACTACAGTGAGGTTTGTAATCAAACATATTCCAGCACTGTGGTCAGAGAGCTGCAAAATGACCTGTTCAAATCCTTCCCCATGGAAGCAGTCACAGCTGGTTGAAGGTCAGGGAGGGCCTTCCCATGGCTGCCCCTGAGCAGTGACCACTCCTGGCAGAGAGGAAACCCTCTGATGGAAAAACACAGCAAACAGGATGGTTGGCTATGCTCTTTGTGTTGTGGCAGGAATTGCTTAGGAAGTGGGGAAGGGACCTGCCCAGTTAAACAATTAACAACAGGGGGACTAGACTCAGAGAACAAAACCTTTTACTCCTGAAGTGCCAAGAGAGCTGTGCAGAACCAGCTGGGTTTGCCCATGAACCTGCCAGAGAACAAAAGTAAAAGGACATTATTGACTGTGGCTCAACAGGAAGGTGCAGTGATTCTCCACCACAGGTACTTCAGTTCTGGCTAACTCTGTTTTTTCTCTATAAAGGTGCTATTCCTTGAGTATCTTCTAGTGAACATGAACACACACAAAGAACATGGTGTGGTTACACCCCTGTGTTGTACTCACACACCAAAGAAATGAGTTAAAAATCCTTCTGCTAAATACCTCAGCTGGCAAAAGGCAGTTTTCAGTGCTTCAGTTCTATGATACAACTGAGTATAAAATTACACTCTGCTACATGAAGTGGTTTTCTTCTGGGGAAAAAAGTTCTTTCTGAGATTTTGGATCTACCTAGAGATTAAAGGAGTTAGGATATTTGGGTGCTGGTTTTTCAGTTGGGAACCATTTTGCAGAAGACAGAGTCAGGATTTTGAGGACTTTTTGAAGTCTTTGCTGTTTTCCTGTTCCTTGTCTTGCTGCAGTCACTGGAGCTGTGCACACTGAGTTTCTAGGTATGTGCTGTATGGGCTGACTTTCTATCACATCCTGCTGATAACCTGCCTAGATCTCCCTGTGCAGACACCGAGGAACCAGCTGTGCATGGCTCTTAACCCATTTCACCTGCTTTGTTTTCTAAGAGCTGTTTAGAGCCCTGATGTGCTGATTTTGCAAAGGTCCCACAGCCAATCCCTCTGTGCTTTGACTAGGAATACATGGAGAAAGGGAATACTTGTACTCATTTTCCTGTTTTCCTTTTTTTTGAAGACACAGTGGGCTTGGCTCCTTTTCATGCCTATTCTAATGTACATCTGTTCCTTCATTTACTTTTTCTCCCTCCCACCCCACTTCAGGCAGTTCTATTCTTCACTAGCCAGTTGTTTTGTGCAAACACACTCCACAGCTAACCAAGCTCTTCCCTTTAAACTTTGTGTCCCCTGGGGTGTGAAGAACCAGCCCATCCACTTGTTTTCCCATGTGAAGGCTTTTTTCCTGACTCCAAGTGTTGTGCCCTTCAGAAAAAAATGAGTAGAACTTTTTCTAGTTCAATATCACCTGGGAGAGTCCTATAATTAGGTTTAAAAATTTTTGTTTATACCAGGCAGACTATATGACTCTTTACCAGGCTGATTGTTGTACATTGAGACATTCAACAGCAATTTCACATGACAAACTGAAATTCATAATTCAGTTCATAAACCATAAACAGCTGTGCCAAACTGGTGCTCAGATAACAGAGCTGAACTGAATTAAGGGGCTAGAGCAACTTCATGTGGAGAAAAGGGACATCCTGATGTCCAGAGGAGCTGTCACCTCACCAAGGGGAGCTCAGGGAAATTATTCACACCACTCTTAGAAGGAGAAATGATCTCTAATCATTCTGGCACCTTCCCAGGCACTAACATCAACGAGGCTCTGCAGACTGGGGCGAAGCTGCTGAATGATTACATTGCTCAGAACGACATTGACGCCAGGAGCGTGTCCCTCATCATCTTCCTCACGGATGGGAGGCCCACTGTCGGGGAGACACAGTCATCCAAAATCCTCAGCAACACCAAGGAGGCCATCCAGGATAAATTCTGCCTCTTCACCATCGGCATTGGCAACGATGTGGACCACAAGCTGCTGGAGAGGATGGCCCTGGAGAACTGCGGCATGACGAGGCTTTTCCAGGAGGATGAAGATGCAGCCAGCCACCTCAAGGGGTTTGTTCTGATTTTTCTGTCCTTTGGCTTCTTTTGGGATGGAAAATCCTTTAGTGAGACGTGGCAAGAAATTGGAGTTTCCCTGAGGCTCAGCTCTGGGTATGATCAGATACTCTGAATGGCTACCCAGAAATTTCCTTTTTCTTAGCAGACCCCCTGAGATGTACTGGAGCTTCCCAGCCCCTCAGAGCAAGGCATTTGTTTCCCTAATTCACATCATTTAAACACAGAGAGCTGGGGGGCACAAGTCCCAACTCCTCACAGGTAGATGGTGGGAGGAGAGGATGCATTTCATACGTCAAATCAACAACATAAACAGCATGGAGGGGATCAGGAATGAAGATTGCAATTTGGAGCAAAAAAATGATTTCTTTATTTTTTGGAAATTATAACCTTTTGCCCAAGATCCAAAATACTTGACTTTGAAAAGCTCACTAAGATAATTCCTGGGATAACCATGTAGTCACTTAATTTCCTCATTCTTTGCAACCCAGACTCCTCATAAGTTTCCTGAAATCCTTATCATTCAGTAGGATCAGAGATTATGTTCCTCTTCTGAGACCCTGGTAAGGAACAGCAGAAAGATATGTGACCACATCTCTGACCAAAATGTTTGGCAATGTGTCAGTGTTTCCAAATAAAAATGTTTGGCTTTCACTCCCAAAATGTCAGTGGTTTAACCACAGAAACCAAAAAGAGACAGTTATTGAGTACAGGCCTCTCCTACTCCTCTGGAGCAATAAATCCAAGCACTTTGCACCAGGGCTTTGCCTTCTGTGGCAGCTATGCATGGACAAGAATTCCTTCTGAACTCAATTCTGTCACTCCACCCACATCATTTCCTCCTCAGGACATGCATTTTGGACAGCAAGTGGCATTCCCTGGCAAACAGAGGATGCTCTGATGGATTGGGCTGTAGCAGCCCAGTGCTGCAAGTACTTGTTCAAACGCCTCTCTCTGATGAGCAGCTCACTGTTTATCAAGCTCAGTCATGGCAAACCCATTTGGCATCTGGTGCCAGATTTATACAGAAAAGCACAATCACTGCTGGAGGCCAATTCAAACCTCAGTTGGAGGGAAAACCTAAATGGGTGCCAATGTAATTTTTTTTTAATGCTCAGCAGGTTGTATTTTTATACAGGTACTTCCTTGAATTGTACTCTAAGACAGGTTGTGTATCTCCACCATTTGTTACAACTCAGAAATTAGTTTACAGAGAGTTCTGAAGTTTAATTTAGTCATGCTTTTAAGTCTGGTGAGGTCTCTGCATGAAAGACAATGAGTGCTCAGACAGACTTTAAAAAAAAAGTCAACCAATTCAGGCTTTGGCTTCCCTTGGAGAGAGAATAAAGCAAAAAGTGTGACTTTAGCTTCCAGACAGTCTGTTTAACCAGATGTGTCAAATAAATGCAGCTTGAACTAAAAAAGGGCTGAGGCCAATTCTTTGTTTATTTACCAAACTAAACTGGAATGACTTGCCAAGAGATGAGCAGTTTGGCATTTGAATGGGAAATATGGCATTCTTGGAGCAGCTTGGGAGGAACCTTCAAAAGCACATTGCTGTGGGGAAAACACAGGATTGTAAACTTGGGCTTTGAGCCTTGTGACAGTTTTCTGGGCAAGGTGTTCTTACAAGTGTGGTTGATCATGTTAACAAGGGATTAAAGGGTTAACCTCCCTGGTTCCATGAGAGCCATGCCTTGCTCCAAAAGAAAATCACCCACGAGGAAGTGAGCTCTCTTGTGCCAGGGTGTGTGCATATAGCAGCTAGAATTCCTCCATTCCTTGGAAACATCCTCATTTATGGGGGGCATGGTGGGATTCCTTCTTGATTTTCTTTCTCTGTTGGCCCTCAGAAAAGTGTATTCCTGCTTGTCCTACACTGACCAACCCATTCTAGGGGTTTTTCAGAGATTCAGAAGCTTTGATTTGGAATCTCTTCAGCTTTGGTGGATCTAACATTTTGGCCTTGCAGTTTCTGGCTCTAGGATACCATGTGTAACACCACTAGAAACCTGTGGGTAACAGCATCTCATCTAAGTACATATTTCAATAAATGGGGTGCTTTCTGTGAATCTTGGAAGCCAATAATTTACTTCTAAGTGGTCACAAATATCTCCCTGAAAAAGTCTGGAACCACAGTGGAAGGGAGGTGACTGCTAGGACATGCTGGGATGATTCTGAACATACTTAAGAGACTGTTTAAGTACCTAAGAAACAGTGAAGACTAGGAGGAGGCAGAGAGTAATTTTGTTGACAGGGACCTCCAGAGATCCTGTAATTCAACCTCCTGCTCTGAGAAGAGCTAACTTCACGTTTAGGTGAGGTTTCTCAGGGCTTTGTCCACTCAGGTTTTGAAAAGCCCTAAGGGCAGAGATCCTCCCCACCCTGTTTTTCTGGATCAAGTTAGAGTGGATTAGGTAGTTAAATTTGTTTCCTGATGGCTCAAACTGCCCCTGAATGACTTCTGAGCCATTTTAGACAACCTGACTGTGTCCTTGTTGGTGTACAAGTGCAAGAGTGCGTTCACACAGTGCTAAAGGTGAAAAATGTGTCTTGCTTTAAGGTTCTATGATGAAATAGGGACACCCCTTCTGTCTGACATCCGTGTTGATTACCCTGAAGATGATGTGGAGCAGGTCACCCAGAACTTCTTCCCCAACTACTTCAATGGCTCTGAAATCATCATAGCTGGCAAACTCATCAACCGCACCTCGGATAAACTGCACGTGGAGGTGACTGCCAGCAACTCCAAGAAGTACATCCTCCTCAAAACAGATGTGGCTGTTGACCTGCTGAGCAGAAATGACATCAGGGGTGTCCCTGGCCTGGAGGATGGCAGAGGTGACAATAATTACATCGAGAGGGCGTGGAGCTACCTCACCATCAAGGAATTGCTCAACTCTCGCCTGAAGAGTGATGACAGTCAGGAGAAGGACAGTTTGATGGAAAAAGCCAAGTCAATGGCTCTGGCTTATAATTTTGTTACCCCCTTCACTGTTCTGAAGATGAAGGAGGCTGGACTCCACTCAGAGCCCCCTCAGGAGGAGTTTGTCAGCCCTTCTACTGATGGCATTGGGGAGAAGGTGCAGAGCCTGCAGGGGCACAGGGCCCCACCAGGTATGAGAGAAGAATAACCTTGTTCTGGTAAAAAATCTTCTTGCATGGGCAATGTCTCATGGCCAACTTTGCAGGGGTGATCTAGACAGTGAGCTGAGGAGTAAGGCTGAGATTTTCATAGCAATTTTGCTAATTTTGCTAATTGTGGGCTTGGGTAACCTTTAGCAAACCTTTTAGGCTCCTCACTCAGCCCCTTGAAGCACTTACTGCTCTGTAGAAACTACTGGAGAAAAATTGGTGTTCTACATGAAACTTAAAGTGGCTGCAGGAATATGTCCCATTATGTCTCTGAATAATATTTGGGGAACATTATTATAGTATGTCTCTTTCTGCTGCTCAGTAAGTAATTGTAACAGCCTTCCTTCCCCACTTCTAGGTATACGCAGAGGGCAAGAGAAACAGAGAATTAAAATCTCCAAAACTTCAGGTCAGTGCCTGTTTTCATGCCTTTAATAATGCAAGATAATAGTGGCTGATTTATGGAAACCTCAGATGCATACCAGTGTGGTATAACCATCCCAAGTGAGCAGCCAAAATTCAGTTTGTCAGACCTACAGAGTAGGGAGGAAAATGAAAACAAAGCCAAAATACAGAGAGGCTCAGTAATGAGGAGTGTGAGCAAGGCAGATGATCTGCAACACTTGATCCTCATGTTTGAAACTTCTGCAGGGTAGGGGAGAACAGAAACACATCCTCTCTTTTATAAGTAATAATGTTGAAATATAAAAAAGTTGTTGAAGATGGAAAATAGAGAAAATTCTATAGTATTTTGCAATTTTCCTGTTGGTCCTATTCCTTTACTTAACTTTTCATACATTAAACACTGAAGAATAAGTCCAGATGAAGAATTCTGACTTGAATTTCTCTTGATAGAGTCAATTTTACCTTAGAAACTAGGATTTTTGACTTGCCTTATTAATGGAAGCTGGCTGATAGTTGATGATAGGTCAAGAATTGTTGAAAAATTGAGATTGTGGGATCAACAGCTGCTGTTGACTGCTCCAGTCTCATCCTGAGGGCCAGGAGGGGTCAGTGTGAGGTGGGTCCTGCAGCAGCCCTTGGTCAGAAAGTACATTTCTGTGTGCTGTGGGGGATGTAGCTTGCCAAGAAAGAATGGAGGAGTTCAAAACACCTACATGATAATTCCCATAAATCACCGGAATTATTGTCCGGGAAGAAAATATCCTGATTTTCATCTAAACTGTTTTGGGTTTTGAGTTGTCATCGAAAACACAACCTTTTCTGTGAGAAAAACAAAACAATCTTTGTGAAAAACAAATCAAAACTTGGCATTTCCTGGCAAACTCCATCTGACCCTCTAAAAACAACAAACCGGGAGGACTTTAGAAAAAAACAGGGACAAACACACTTTAAAGAGCAGTTTTGTTGCAATCTTGGACACTGCAGTTTTGTGGGAGCCTCTCACATTTATCTCTTTTTCCATGTCTTCTCAGCGGATGGGGACCCTCACTTTGTCATTGATTTTCCCTCCAGCAAGTTCTCTGTGTGCTTCAATATTGATGGAGAACCAGGGGACATTCTCAGGCTGGTCTCTGACCACAAGGAATCTGGTGAGCAGCCAAGTCAAGTTCCTTATGGAGGAAAATCAAAGTGTAAGGCCAGCCAAGCACCAAGGTGCCTCACAGGCAAAAAAAGTGATAGGAAATTAGAAAAAGTTTCTTCTATGGTTCAACTTCACCCAGTTATAAAGTCACAGCTTGCAAATAAAAGGTTTGGACTCATCAAAATTGCTCTGCTGTGGGAATTTCCCTCTTTGCTTACAGTACTGTTTGATTTAGGACAGAGCAAAGTACCCAAACAGGCACACCAAGCACCATGGCTCTTTTAGTAAAGAAACCACTAAACTCTCTAGAGAGTCATGACAATCTTGAGAAAACCCACATGATTCAGGATCTGCTTTACCCCAGCCAGTGTGAGCCTCTGGGGCCCAAAGTGTGGTCTGATCCCATCTGGAATTCTAAGCAGGGCAGCTAATAAGCAGATTATGTCCTGCTCAGGGCACCAGAGGGAGAAAGGGGTGTCAAAAACCAGAGACAATTCACAGGCTTGTTTTACAAAACCCCACAGTAAAGTTATGAGGATTCTGTTCTGTGTGGCAGGGGTCTAGCCCCCATATTTCTGTGTTCATGTCTGCCTTAGTAAGATACAGCTCCAGGCTGTTTTCCTTCAACTTCTTTCACAGATTATTTGTGCTGCTGCTTGAGTGATTTTGTGGCTCAAATGCAGAGTGAGCTTGAGAAAAACAGACTCTGTAGCACTAGAACCTTGAGTCTTTGAAGACAGAAATGAGAGATCCCATCAGGAATAATGGGATAATTTCATCTCAGTGTTAGTGGCTTGGGTTTAGCTTGGGTTAGCAATAAGCCTCCTCCTTAATTGTCACTCTTCAGTGGGTGTTCAGAGGCTTGTGGGAAGTGAGTCACTGTCTTATGGACAATAGGTCACAAAAATTATTAAAATTACTGGGATCTTACTGCGGACATTTCGGCTTTGACTTAGTGAGATCAGCACCTTTGAACACTCAAAAGTGGTTCTTTTTGTGGCATCTGTACACTGTGTCAGGATTAATGGGGCTGGGGGCACCTGCCTGCAGAGAAGGCCAGTAATTCTGAGCTTGGGTAAATTTATGTGCTCTGTGTGAGGTCATAATTTTATAACAGGCTGATTATACTCGTTTGAATACTGCTAAGTGAAATAATTGAGCACGAGGTGGTGAGCCTGCACGTCCTCAGTCACAAGGCTTGTGTCATTGAGACAATAGACCTGTTCCTGCTGGGTCCCTTCCAGCTCAGGCTGTTCTGTGATTCTGTGCTCCTGGGTTCCAGCTTTCACTTACTGATTGCTTTCCTGCAAGGTGTAACCGTGAATGGGCAATTAATTGGGGCTCCTGCACCACCCAATGGCCACAAGAAGCATCGGACTTACTTCAGCACCATCACCATCCTCAACAATAAGCCAGAGAGGTCTTACCTGGAGATCACCCCCAAGAGGGTCATCCTGGATGATGGGGAAAGGCTCGTGCTGTCCTGTGGCCGCAGTGCTGTTGTGAGAAGCAGGAGCCTCGAGGTGTCCATCTCTGCCTACTCCAACATCACCGTGACGATCCGCGACTCCATCAGCTTTGTCATCCTCATCCACCACTACAAGAAGCCAGCCCCATACCAGAGGAATCACCTGGGGTTCTACATCTCCAACAGTAAAGGGCTCTCCTCTGACTCCCACGGGCTCCTGGGTAGGTGACAGATTCTTTTATACCCTCTCTCAAACAACATCTCTTTTTCTAGTACCTCCAACTCCTCCCCTGTCTTTTCCTCATCTCTCCCTATCCCAGCTGTGCCTGCTGTTCACATTTCCACTCTTTTAATGATTGTTCAATACAGTTACTATTAGAATACTCATGCTTGATGCTCCCAGTACAGAGACATAAACCAGATCTTCCACAAGAACTTTTTGTGGCCCCTTTATTTCAAATGCGAAATGAAAGAAAAGCCACTGCTACCTTTTGAAGGAACTAGGTTTTAGGTAGGCTCAGCTAATGACCAGATGGTTGTGTTCTTTCAGCCAGTGAGAGAATTGATGTTTTTGGTTGTGTACAGGTGCAGAACTCTAAAATTTCTGCCATAGTTTCTGTGCCACTCAGGCACTCCCAGGTGAAGGAGGAGATTATCCCTTAGGAGTGAGGTTTTTGACTCACGTTATTCTCATTGTCAGACCTCTAAATCCACACTTAGGTTGGGCTTAGAAGAACTTTCTCCCAGGAAGGCAAAGGAAGACAACTTGAACCTTCAGGCCTAGGACTTTTTGTTTGCTGATGGACATTGTCTGGGTTATTAGCCTCTAATAACCACGTCCCACAGAAGGGAGCTTACTCTTTAGTTACCCATGGAAAAAAAAAATCAGGTTTTATTCTAACCCCTATGTTTGTGAGATTTAGAAATGAATCACAGGAACAAGATTCATCCTGCTCTTGCAGAGAACCCCTTTACAGATCCATAAGCCAAAAATCCTCAAATGCATCCTACCAAAAAAAAAAAAAAAAAAAAAATCAAACTACCAAACCACAACAATTTATAAACAAACACAAACCAGCCAGTCATGGACTTTTTTTTATCTTGCCTTGCAGGTCAGTTCTTGAACCATGAAGTTAAGCTTCTTCAGGAATCCCTGAACACCAGTGGTGGGGAGGCTGGGCAGAAGCAAACAGAGGTGTTGAAGGCAAACCCCACAAACACCCTGGAGGTGAAGGGGCGGCTCGTTCCCGTGGTGTGGAAGCAGAGGAGGATCTACAATGGCCAGCAGGAAGTCGACTGCTGGTTTGCCAAAAACAACGCGGACAAACTGATCGATGGCAGCTACAAGGACTATTTGGCTTCTCATCCTTTCGACACAGGGACCAGCTTTGGGACAATTAGCAGCCTTTAATCGGTCACAGCGATGCACTGTGGCAGCACGTGTGACTGCAGGTCCCTTCTGAAGCCTTTACTGGGCAACTCCTGAATATTTCCTTACTTCTTGGTGCCAAAGAAACCAAGGATTTTTGTCCTTGGAAATTGGCTGTCTCTCTTTCGTGCTAAACGAACGTTCATCAGATTCCTGAAGAAAAAGAAGGCTGGGGGAAAGGACGTGGTTAAAGGCATGATTGATGCTCTCCCAGGGGGAAGGGAGGGGAAAATAAGCCAGTGAACAGTGCAGAGGCTGCTGGCCCTAAAGTAAACCCATACAGGGATCTGTGCAATACTCCCTGGGGCTGGTGAGTCACCCCACAAAAGGCAGGTCAGACAGCACAGTGCCTGGTGAGGTGATAGGCTTTGCAAAGAAGGGACTCAGAGCATGTGCTCCAGCCTTGGTCCTTGGGGAAAGGAGAGAAAGACAGAAAGAGAGAGGAGAGCTGGGTGGATATTCATCTGCAGTGACCCATCAGCATCAAACAAAACCAAAAACCTTAAATCAACAGGCCACAGGAGGGTATTGCTTTCCTGGTTAGTGGGATGAGGTCTGGATTTGCCACTAAACATGATGTTCCCTGAATCACTACAAACCCTTAAAACAGTGGTGAAAACCTTGACGGGGTTTATTGCTGTCCTGGTGCACAGGTTGTGTGTTTAAAAAGCACCTCTGGTCCTCAGCAGCAACAGGAGTGGTGCAGGGTCCCATTCCATAAAGCAGTTGATTCAACATAATTCAATTTAAATAACATTGCAGAGTTAGTGATTTCTCAGAAAGAAAGTTCCACTGTGAGCTTCCAACAGACCTGCCATGTCCTTGAGCATCACGCCCCTTCTGCTCAGCAAAGATTAAAATTTTCTAAGGGACGACAAACCAGAACCCACAACAGCTTGTGAGCCTACAAAGCAGCCTCTTGAATTTTAACTAGATGTTTCTAGCTGCTTTTGTAATCAGGGAGGAAGTCTTTATTTATTCCAAATTGTCAAAAAAGTTTCATCCCGATTTCCCCTGGCTGCTTCTCCTTCCTTACACTGCAGGAATTCGTGCGCAGCAGGAATTTGGCAGCAGGAGGTTACAGAAGGGTCTGCCAGCCACCCCCACTGCAGGTGGTGCTCCAAACCCAAAACTGCAAGGCTGTGGTGCATTTTAAAGTGAGGCATCACTGAGCAATGCTATAGATCAGCCACAGGGGAGTTTTAGCAGAGAGCTTGTCCAAAGGGGACTTGACAACCACAAAGACATTTACATGGCAAGGCCAAACTGAGCTCATGAAAGCTCTGCCTTTCCAGAACTGGAAAGGAGGGAGCCTGGGTGTGGAAGCATCTCCAGGAATTAAATGATATCCATGTGTTAGGAGAAAACAGTTGCCAGAGACCTACAGAAATAGGTTCGATCTTGACTGATTTTTTTCATATTTAACAATTAAATCATATTGTTGCTGTAGGAGCTCCAGCTGCTGGGGGTGGGGTGGTGATTTTCCAGTTGCTTGATCAGCTCGTTAGTGCTGCAAGCACCGTGGCAGCAGAGCAGGTGCCAAGCACGGTTTCTTTACTCACACCATGTGCTGCCTGGAAGAGGGGAACAGCCAAAAGCAACCAGCAAGATTTTACTGCACTCTGGAAGATCCTTAGAGAGCTCCCTTAGCACAAAACTCATGCCAAGCTCGTACTTTGGAACAGAACATAAAGAAGAAACTACTGCTTTGGGCCCTGCTGTCTTGAGAAATAGCTCTCCTGCGAGGGAGAGCTGAAGGCAAGACTTCAGCACTGTCCTGAGTGTGGAATAATAACAGAGGATTAATGCTCTGCAGTTTGCTTGTGGGCCAGAAAGAGATGGGGAAGGACAGCTGTGAAGTTGACTTCTCTGCCCAAGAAGACAGAAGGAAGATCAGCCAGAGCCCACATCCAAACCACCTCCCCTTTCACGAGCAAACAGGAAAGTGGCAGTGGATTTCTAGACAGCCTGGGGTTTGGCAGTGTTTACTGTCCTTACTGAAACCTTCCCTCTCCTCCCACACTGTGCTGCCCACGTGTATTGCTGAGGGGAGTGACTGGCTTAGGCTCTCCCCTCATCTTCTCTGTACATAGATATGTATATAATATATATATATATATAAACACACACCTACTGCTAATAATTTGGGTGCATCATTGCTCCTCTTTCTCCTCCTCCAGCCAAGGAAACACATTTCTTTCAGGGCCTGAAGATAACAGTGATCAAGTCCAACTTCTCAGCAATATGAAGCACCTGGAGCAATATACTCAAGGTCTCCTTAAGGCTCCAGTTATCCATTTCACAATAAATATTTTACAGTGAACACTGCAGTGAAGCTTTCATTTGGCAAAGATAAAACAAGCTTTGAAGCTAAGGTTGTGTGTGTTTTATGCTGCTGGACAGGTTCACATTACCAGATCACTGAAAGAATCACTCACAAGTTAAGAATAAGTTGGGAACCAAACTAATTTCAGTGGAAAATTAAAGGTCACTGATGTCCTTCAAGAACAGACCCTAGGGTCTGTTCTACTCCCACACTGAAATGAGAGTTTAACCACAGAGCTCAAATACAGAAGAATAGGACATGGGAAAACAGTTTGTGCTCCTGCTGCCCCAAGAGCAAAAGCAGGTCATGGACTGTAAATTTCAATTTTTTTCAGCTCTGAAGTGGGCATCACAACACTTGACTCTTTCACAAGGGGGAATATGTTCAGGGTTGGTCCTCACAGCCCTTCATGCTATCCCAGAGAGCTCCCAGACCTCTATGCAGTTATTGCAGTGAAGATGCATTTGTTCTCATCTCCAAGAGTGTCACAGAGCACTTGGATTCACAGAGCTGAGTCTAGTGATTGCACATGGCTCAGACAGCTCAGGAATGAGGCTGAGCAATCACTCAGGAGTGCAGTGGAAACAATTGCACAGCAGCATTTCAGAGATGGGAAGGGAACAGGGCTGCTGAAACAGCACTGGCTGCACAAGGATTGAGAGGGAGAACCTTCCCCCACATCTTACTTGTCCTGCTGTTGCCAAGTGTGAACCTTCCCAGACTGCCTCAACTGAGGCTAAAATGAAGGTCATGTCCAGTTCAGGCCAAGGACATTGCTTTGGCCAAATTTGCACTCTTCACCCACTGCAGGATTGCACTGTGCAGCCCCATAGCAAGAACAAAACTCCAGAACACCAGTATTCCTCAAAACAGGGAGCAAGTTTCTAATAGGGAAGCTGTTTTAATCTATTTCCAGTCAAAACTTTACACAGCACAAGACTTTCTCCAGCCCTTACCAGTGCAGAACTCCCCAGACAAGCAGAAATTGTGTTGTGAAACCAACTGCACTGAGCAATATAAATAATCTATTCAGAGCACTGTGTGCCATGTGTTCCAAAAGCCTTTTGATGTGCCAGCAGAAGTAGGATTTTGACCCTTCATTAAGGAAGAAAAACAAAAAAGGACTTAATTTCCAGAAAAACAGTTTAAAGCTGCACAGCTGCAAGTGTAGCCAAGCGTGTCTAGTTCACTGAGGGGCATCTGAGACTTTGATTTGCATCTAAGGCTTCAAACCACTTTGAAGTCAGGAGAAAAACAACAAACCAAGCCCCAAAGAACACCCCACCAACTATCTTCACATGCTCCAAGCTCAGCCTTTACATCTAAATCCATCCAAGTTAGAAAAGCCAAATCCTTTAATTTTTACTCATTAATAAGGGCTGTTTTCTTGGGGAAAATACAAGGGAAAAAAAGAAAAATAAAAGATCATTCCCATCCATCACTTAAGGGGAGTTGTCTTGCAAGAAGCAGAGCCTGGCTATGGCTCCACTAGGGATACCAGCCCAGTGGATCCTGGATCCCTGCTCCAAGGACTGTCCCCCCTTTTGGGCTCTGGATGGGTCTCTCCACAGCTGTGTCTCTGCATCCAGCCTGGGAGAGGGGTGGTGCAGCTGCTCTGTGCTCACTGTGTCCCCAGGACAGCTGCAAAGTGTTTTGCATTTTTGTGTTTATAGACAAATACAGTTTGCTAAGAGGAAAGCAAACAGGGCAAAGCCCTGCACTTCACACTTGGAGCAAAAAGTGCCAGTCCTGGGGTGACCCAGGGTTGTTTCCAGCAGCAATACTATCCCAGCTCCTTCCTTACCCCAAAACAGGGCTAGCTAATGGGGCTTCCAGATACAGCTCAAATCAGATCCTGCAGACATTGCAGTTGTTTATTTTAAACAAAGTAAAAGGCGAGGTGTCAGCTTCCAGCAAACACTCCCTTGTAAGGTGGGGACTGGGATCCATCTCTGAGTCTGCTCTGAGCCCAGCACAGGCTGGTGCTGCAGCACCAGGGCTCTGCACTGAAGCAGCTCCTGCACCTCACCACAGAAACCAAGCTCTGTGGCTCAAGCTCTTCATCTTTAGGTTTACCAGAAACCTGCCCTGCTGCAGAAACACAATCTTCCCTGGTCAGGAAAGATTTCAACAGCTCCCCTTCCTCCTTTTCCCAGTGTCAGGGTTGTGTAGGACATTAAGCACATGAAGGCATTTAATCTATGAAGCAATTTTAGGTCAAATATTTATTGGATTCCTTATAAAACAGTAAAAAGAATCAGATCCACTGGGACAAGCTTCCCAATTCAAGACATTTAAATACATATTGCAAACCAATTCTTTTGAGCATTGTGCATATAAAAGTGTCACAGTTCAGGTAGTACAGAATAGAGCTTTTTTTTTTTTCTATTAAAAAACCAGACAATCTTTTCATTTCAGTCACTAGCCCTGACAAAAGAAAAAAGAAGTCACACCCAGTTGCCTAGCCAGGGAAAATAGATCCCTGTATCCCCAACCTCAACGTGCCTGCATGTGGGGCAGGCAGGGAAAGCAGATTCTGCTCAAGCCTGTACAGGATGCACAGATTCCATCCACAGGACAACTGCAGGATAGGTCTAAGATGTGGCAGGCAGAAGGATTTCTGCAAGGGTGACCCAGTATTCCCCACCCTGCCCTTCCCTGGCCAGCTCAAGGATCACAGTGCTGCTCCTTCCTCCACCTCCCTTGTGCCTCAGATGACCACTTGGTAGCTGGGCTGCTTCATCTTCTGGCTGGGTCCCCGGAGTGCTGACACATCCTGGTCGCTTTCAGACTGATCAAAATCCATGTCTGGAGAGAGCAGTACCTAGAAAGGAGAACAGACAGATGCTGATGGGGTCAGAGATCTCAGATCTTCTCAGCACTGCTTGCTGAACGAGTCAAGCATTCCCAGAGGGGTCTGCTGCCAGATCCAATCCTCCCTGGCAGATGGGTAAGGCCTCAAGGCCATCTAGACCATCTCTCCAACAACACCCAAACAGGTCTGGGCACAGGCACCACGACCAGCTGGTGTCCCAGCCTCCTTCCTTGAGAGCAGGGGGCAGCTGAAGGTTCTATCCCCATGGGACAGGACTCCCACATGGAGCCCCAGTGGAGAAGGACAGAAATGAGGTCACACAGTTTGTGAACAGTTGTACCACGTGCAGACCTTTTCCCAGGCCCCCAGCCACTTGTCACCTCCACAGCTCAGCCAGAAGGGCAAGCAGAGCTGCAGGCTCAGCTTCAGCCATGGCCAGCCAGCTCAGGAGTGGTGTCCTAGCCTGGCAGCACCTCATTTCTGCCTGGCACAGCAGCTCCTGGCTCAGTCCAAGTTGTGGGAGCCAAAGCAGAGCAGTGACACCTCTCACTAGTGGTTGAGGTAAAAAAAGTACTTTTATTTCTTTGATGCAGGACCCAAAGGCTGCTCTTTTCCCCCAAGGAACCCCTACACCCTCAATAGTTAACTCCACATCTGAGGATACCAGGGGCTGCTCTAAAGCAGCTGCCATCAGCCCAAAGCATTTGCAAGGTACAGACAGAGCCATGTGTAGACATTGTCCAGCCACATCCTCTGGAAGAGGAAAAAGGCTGGATTTTATCCAGGAGATGGCTGCACTGACTGCAGAAGAGCTGAAACCCAATGCCAGCCAGCCAGCAGTGTGCATGGATAATATTCATGGCTGGACAGATTAGAATCATTGAATCCTCAAGGCTGGAAAAGACCCCCTGGGCTGAGTCTAGCCATTAACTCAGCACTGCCAGCCTGAATGTCCCTGAGCACACATCTGCATGTTTTTTGAACACTTCTAGGGATGGTGATCCCACCATTTCTCTGGGCAGCCTGTGCCAGTGCCTGGCCACCCTTCCAGTAAAGAAATTTTCCTTAATATCCAATTTAAACCTCCTCTGGTGCTACTTGAGGCTATTCCCTCTTGTTACCTGGGAGAAGAGACTGATCCTCACCTGGCTACAACCTTCTCCAGGGAGCTGTAGGGAGGAATAAGGTCACCCCTGAGCCTCCTTTTCTTCTCCATCCCCATTCCCTCAGCTGCTCCTCATCAGAGCTGTGCTCCAGACCAGGACTCCACCTACCCCCCCTCCTCAAACACCCACATTTGGGAAAGAGAAGCTGCACTGTCACTGGGAAGTCTCCCTGTGCCTGACTCAACAGCGTCAAAGCCCTAAGTCAAGGGATGGTTCATGGACCTCCAGCCCAGTGCTCACACACAGAACATTCCCAACATCCCCAGAGCCCAGCATCCCTTGGGCAAAACCAGGAGCAGGGGGAATTACTCCTGTCTCTATCTCCACACACAGTGGTGAATTCACGTGCCCTCCACTTGTTAGCACTCAGGCAGCACCACAGGGCCAGTCACCACAGCAACAAAACCACAAAACAGGAAAAACAGAACTCCAGTGAGTCAGTGACTTCAAAGGAGCAGAAGAGCCGCAGGGGAAGATTTCCTGCTCCCCACCCTCACACGCAGCCCAGCCCCTCCATCCACTGTTCTCTTCACAGCCAGACACCCAGAGGACAGCAGAAAACTGGATTAAGTTCTCTTGTCCCCCTCATTGCTCTCAAGGAATTTTTTTTTTTTTTTTGGTTCAGGAACCACACTGGAAAGTTTCCATCTCTCTCACGTGAAGATTTCCTCTGTTTATCCCATTGATATTGTGATGCTGTTGAACCTGAAGGAATGTGTGAGTTATTACTCACAGGCAGCACAGAACTCACTGAGCTCTGACAGGCTGCCACAGACTGCTTGTGGGCCCTGTTGAACTGGTGATTTGGGTGGGTTTCAGCAGAAAACTCAAACCCCCTTGCAGCCAAGCAGGGGTGGTGACACAGTGCTGTGCATCCAGACCCATCCAGGCTGCCACCTGCCCACCACACACTTGTAGGAAGCTACAGGAGCCAACAGCCCCCAGGAACCTTTCCACAATTCCCCAGGGATTGGAGAGAGCACCTCATTGCCATGACAGTCACAGGACACACCCTCAGGTATCATTTCAAGTCCAGCTCTAATTTGGGAGTTTTCAGAACAACCTGGACAAGGCTGTTTCCCTGCAGATGCATCCAGGTCAGGATCACAGCATGAGGACTGTGAGGTGGGAGTTTCCTTCCAGAGGCACCTCAATGCCCACCCTCATTTACCTTCCCTGGCACCTGAGTTCACCACGAGCTTGAGCTAATTAAAAATATTAAAAAAAAAATCTAAAATAGAATTCTTGCTCAGCTAAGCAACAGGCAAATCCAATTTGCTCTTGGACTTGAAGTGTTTCAACACTAACAAGTAAGCAGCACTGTATTGGTGTCTATCAGAATTTTCATCCAATGAATGCCAAAATGCAGGGCTCCTTATGAAGGGAATTAGGACAGGTGCTCCATCCTGACAAAGGCAGCCAGGCCTCATGCAGTATATTAACTTTCCTTCAGCCTCAGAGCAGCCTCTAATTTCACATTAATTTTTCTCACAAGTACCACTGTTACTGGACTTTTGCTTTAAAGGTTGTCTCTAAAAATGTAAGCCTTCAGGAAAGCAACAGAAACTTATCCACCTCCCTGGGGAAAAAAAAACAACAACTGAAAAAAAGATCAAATAAAACATTATTAAACTGACTTGTTTTCCTGAGTGGAGGAAACAAAGAAATCACAGATAAGATCTAAAGTTCATTGGGAGTTCCAAGGGCAAGGGAAAAGAGCCTCGGGTCAAGGGCAGGACGCATACAAAGCAAAAATAAGAGCCCTGCAGATGAATTAACCTCCCCAGGCTGAACAGCACTGGATGCAGACTGGCATTCAAAAGATCATTTTCTATCCCAAAAGAGGGGGAAAAAAATTACTCCATGAATATTTACAAGGCAGGGCAGGAGACTGAAACAACACAAAGCTTAAGACTGACATGGAAGGAAAGAAGGGTGAAATTCTCCCAACCATAAGAGGGAGTTTGTCCCTTTCAGGGATTCAGTGTAAAGGAAGCAGTAAGAGCTCATGCTCTGGTTCACCAAAGGAGCTTTAAAGCCCACAAGAAGCTGCCACTTCCCGGGCTGCAGCCACAGAGTCAGTAAGTGACACCAGAAGCAGGTTTGATGTTTTTTGGTTTCTTCTTGCTGCTCTGCCAAGCCAAGGACAGAGCTGAGCTTTCCTCAGCTTTGCCCCCAGAGAAAGCACAGAGTGGGATTTTAACAGGTTAACTTCAGCCCACTCTTTCTATTCTCCCTCCTATCTCTCCCCCTCCTTTTCCAAACACAAACTGCTGGTTCATGTGAAAATAATGACACTCCATTGGTGAGATAGGCAGAGGGTTGAAATTCAAGTTGGCAGTGAGATGGGGAGCTGGTGGCGCCTGCAGTGAGACAGCCCTGATGAACCCTGATAAACCTGTGGGACACATTAGCTCTGCCCTACTCCCCCCAGCCCCCCTTCCTCCTGCACTGAGCAGCAGGGAAACAAGAAATTCCCCCACCTGAACAGGTTATTAGCAGCAACAAACCCAAAAAATGCTCATTTTCTGCTTTTGAGCCTAAATTCCAGTCAATGCAGCTGTAGGGCTCAGCCAGTCAACATGATCTTTAGTTCACAGCTTAAGAAGCTGACACCTGAAGCAGGAGCTTAAGGCTTATTCCTCAAGGCCCAGTGCCAAGAAACAGTTGGAAAACAGCTCATCCACTTCTGTGTTTCTTCATAAGCTTCCTTCTCTGCCCAATGTATTTATCAGGCCAGAGGCACAGGAACATGTCTGAGCATAAAGGAGGCAATCCCTGCAGTCTGCTCCGAGGAGCCCTTGGTAGCTCCACTGGATCAGAGGGTTTCAGGGTGAACAGATGACCTGCACATTGTTGAATTTTGGCTGAAGTCTTCAGAGAAAAGCAGTCAGGTACTTGGAAGCTGAGAGAAACCTTTAACAGAAAGTGGAAGATTGTGGGAATTGTTTCCACTACTTAAAACTTCCCATCTGTTGACCTGCCAGAAGAGCCTTTCTTAGCATCTGGAAATTAGCAGGTATTGTTCCTTCTGATTATTCAAAACTGAGCAGGAGGTCACAAACACTTGCAGAGCTCCAGTGGCACAAGGCAGAGGTGCAGCTCCACCTCCAAGGAGCAGCAGCACCTGTGACACCACCTGCCCACCCACAGCAGCCACCACCTGTGAGCCTGGGCTGCAAGGTTTGCTTCCAAGAGCTGTGAAGGAGGTCCTTGTCTCAAATAGAGATGTCATCTCCTTAGCTCTGCTTCTTCTGGTGTGATTCTGACTGACCTTGGGCCTTCAGGAACACATCCAGGGAGCAGGGCAGGGCTTTGCCACCAGTGACCTCTCCAGAGCTGTTTATCCTGAGGCAGGGCCAGGAGGAGTGACTCCACTGTCTCAGCAGCTGCTCACATCTGCCTGCCCTCCCTGCCAGAGTGAGGATTCCTCTGACACTGCCTGAGCAGTGGCCACTTCCCCACTGCACCCCTGGGACACAAAGCCTTGGCTGCTGTGCAGACTGCCAAGCACACTCTGCCAAAACATTACTACCTCTGTGTGCTGCAATGCCACCAGTGATGGGCCATCCCATCTATCAGCACAAGAGATGAGTTACTCCTCATGAAAGAACTCTCACAGAGCAGGAGCTATTTCTGTTCATCCTGAATTCCTCAGCAGAAGCTCCTCCAGGAGCCAGTCTGTGATTGCCAGAAATTATCTTATCTGGGTAAGTCTTGCCAGTGAGCTGCAGGATATCAGCAGTCAGAGCACACTGAAAGCAGGCCTGGGTGCCAGCAGAAGGGAGGGAAATCCTTCCAGGGACCAAGACTGTGGACACTCCCCAAAGGTCAGTAAGAAGCAGACAACACCTACCCAAGAAACCACACATGATTAAGAAGAACAAAGTCTGCTGGAACTGCAGCATTTCCTCCCCCACCATAACTTTGTCAGGCTCAGACTACACAAAACACAACTAAGGGACAATTATCTGGCTGAAAGACTACCAAATTCTGACAAAAATAGGATTCTCAGCTAAGCCTTGTTCTCTAAAAAGGATGCTAACAATTACAGAGAGGAAAGTAAGCTCTTCCCAGCCAAAATTAATTACAATTAAATTTAGTAAACCTCAGAGTGACAGCACACACAGATCAGTGCAGAAGCCAGCTCATCCCCCCAAGGTATTGCCATCATTCAGGGCAGTATTTCAGCAACACTTCCTGAGCTGTGACTTTGCTCATGGTTAGAGTGAGTTTGACTTTGCAGGCTGATCACCCACATCCATGAAGCACCACCCCAGGTCCAGGCAATGTGATGTTCTGTTACAGGGTTGTGGTAAAACACACAGACCATCCCACAAATCTGCAGCTGGGTCTGAAACACAAGTTTGCATCCCTGAGATGGCCTAAGGAGATTACCTTCCTCTTACCTGAGATTCCTCAGTCCTCCTGGCCCGAGGAGTTTCTGTGGATCCATTTATGTCTAGGGTATCCTTCTGCTTGTATTTCCTCATAATCAAGCTGTCCACAACCCAGAACATAATGGCCTTGGGGAGAAAGAAGTTAGATCAATAGATTGTAGAGACCAAAATAGAGAGTCATTCAATCACAGATATTTCTTCTCCTCTTGGGTTCTCCAGAAACCCAGCCTTGATCAACGTCATATCTAAATCAGTCCTGCATGAATTGTGTCCATGGGGATTGGATGAGTGAAATTCCTTAAATCCCTCCTTACACAAGTCCTATTTCCATAGTTGAAGACCCAGATTAAATAAGACCACAACAGTCCGAGTTTCCACCAGAACACAACCACTGAACCGAGCTCCATCCAAAGTTCACTGGCTTGAACCAGCCCCTGGTCAGTTCTGTGAGGATTAGAATTTGCTTTCTAATGTAGAAATGCAGCCTGGGATGGTGGACAGAGGCAGATCAATCCAACTTTGCCACTGCTGCATCCATTGAAATGTGCATGGGATGAGCTGAAAGTGAATTCAACTCCCTGCTTGTCCAGGGAGCATCTGAGTGGTAACACCTTGTTCTCATATCCCAGCTTAGCAGGAATTCAAGGAGCAGCAGCTCAAGGATTGCCCAGGATCAGGGGAACCAGAAAAGAGCTGAGCTTTCAAGATGTTTTCAAGAGAAGAACAACAGTTCTGCGTAACCTTGAGGACCTTGTCTTGCTGTGACACAATCTGACATCCAGCCAAATGACTGGACTGGCAAGGTCACAAGCCATCCTATAGGACATTAAAGGGCTTTGGGCATCCCCATGCCCACAGCTTGCTGCTGAGATGAGCTCTCACCTAACAAGACCCAGCTTTATTCCAAGAGGTGAAGAGCCAGCCCCACAGCAGCTCTGAGAAAGGGACAGGAACTGGGAACAGGGACTGTGGCAGTGACAGATTTGTGACAGATTTCTTCCCACACCCCTCCACCCTGCCCCAGCCAGTCCCTGTGCACACTCCCATGAGGGTGTACTGTGATTTCCAAACCAGCCCACCCAGCACTTGCAGCACTTACATTGACTATGAAAGGCACAACAAACATCACCAGGACGAGCTCCAGCTGAGGGTTTGGGATGTAACCCAGGAGGATCTGCTGAAGCTGCAGAGGAGAAAACATTTAGAAGCATTATGTGAACAGCTCTGTTGCAAGATCTTTGATGAAAACTGGTTGTCTTCTTACAGGAGCAGCCAGAGCTCTGCAGCCTGTGCTTCAACCCAGCTCCTAAAAGATGACACAGCCCAGCTGCCAAACACATGATTTTGTACAGAAGCAAGTACTGGGAGTCTTTCAGTGTAACTATCCATGACAACAACTGGTGGGACTTCCCCTGGCTCCCTGGAGCTCATCTGCAGGACAAGCACCAGCCACAAACAGCAATCATGGAGAGGAATCCAGCAGCATCTCTGGGTCTGGATCTGTGCTGCTGAAGAAGCACTTGGATGTGAGCACTGTGGGCTACTGGGTTTGAAGGACAGCCCTGGAAGAGATAAGTGCTCCCAGACTGCTGGAGATAACTCCTCAGACAAGTTACACACAGTGCCTGGTACCTCAGAGCCTGGTGAAAGTGGACTCCAAACTGGAGTCACCTCTGACTCCAGAATTAGGTTTTACACCCATCACACCTACCTGCCAACAGGTATGTGGCTAAAAGTCCCACAGGCTATTATTTTTATTTTTTTAAATAAACTTCTGATCAACACAATTAAGAGCTGGCATACAGAAGCAGCTGAGCAGGAAAAGACAACACACTGCTTGTATAGCACTTTCCAAATTAATCTCTAAGAATTGTCCTGGTGTAAGCACAAGATCACAAAACACCAATATGGACTGACTTGACAGAATAACACAGAAATCCTCTGGCAGAACTGAAGGAGCTCAGTTGCCAGCCCAGCCCATTTTAGCCTTCCAAGAATGGGAAAGAAAATTAAAGCATCATCTTATTCCATTAGCTTTTGACTAGCAAGAGAATGCACCAAAAGCCAAACCATTATGAAAGTCATGTTTCCCAAAATTTAAGTAATAGCTAATGATTACAGAGCGATGTCAGCAAGTGTGAGGATTAAAGACCTTCAATTTTGGGAACCATCAATCAGGCAAAGCTGACAAAAAGCAACCACAACAGCTACAGCTAGAAAAATACTTCTTACCTTTGTCCAGCCAGGGATAAGCAGGACAAGGCTAATCACAGTCTTCTCAAAAACCATTATCAGCAAGTAGAGGATGCACTGGCCAATCCAGGCAGCAGCTTGTGGAGGGTCACCTGGAAAACCAGAATATTAAATCTGGGGCAGAGGACAGGAGGAGACAGCCTTGCAGAAAAGCTGCCTTATGCTTGGTACTGACCCTCCTCTCTACAAGGACCATCAGTACCTGCACACTCTTCTATAAAATAAACACAAATAAATCATTAAACATATAACCTGCAATGTGCTCCCTGCCAAGCATTACCCACACAGTTGCCAGAAACAGTTTGAAAATTTCAAGTCACCATTTTCCCTACAAGCAGTGTAACTCCTTGGGGCTGAACAGAATTATTCATTGTGCTGATGAAGTGAAGGGCTGGTTATGTGATACTGTCTGAGCATGAGACAGGAGCTCCATTGCCCCAGGTTTTAAAGCAATTCACTCAAAAAGAATCAATGCTAATTAAATATGAATGTTTCCAACGGGGCACTCACCAAGAAATAAGGAAAAGCATATTTGTGTTGTTAGGAGCAATAGGGGCTCTGTATCTATTACATGTGCTGGTTCCAGCCCTCTGTGAGCACCCTGCCAGCTGGTTATCACCTCCCCTGGCTCACCACAGTATCTCAGGTCTGCAAAACTGAGCTTCTGTATCTGGCTCAGGAAAGCTGCAGCATTTCCTCCTACCACTTAAAGACCAAGATAAGCCCTGGCAACACTTGTTCCCAGCATCATGTGGCCGGAATCTGGAATTCCATCCGTGCAAGGGAACCTGTGCAGCTGGCACTGACAGATGCCAACGCTCAGTGTGGTCAGCTGGCAGCAGGCTGGGAGCCTTGCTTCACTTTGGAACACTTCTCCCCACTTTTCAGCACAATTCTGTCGAGATGTGGCGGGGGGAGACAACACCAGCAGTCTGCAAAGTAAAACCAAGTAAAACCTCTGGCCACAGAAACCAGCAGCATATACTGGGATTTGGGAAGAGCTGGTGTCCAACCATGCCCCAGCTCTGTGGGGATCAGTTCCTAGCAAGTGCAAAACAGGTTTCCAGGTACACTTCTCCTTTTTCTGTCATTTGTCAGCAATGTACCAAAACATCTGCCTCGTTGCAAAGCTACAGCTAAAAATTAGAGGCATCCTGGTAGTGTCCAAGGCAGGATGAGCTTGTGCCCCAAATTCTTACTTGCTCAAGCCATGACTGAGAAGGAAGCAAAGAAGAGGAGAGGGAAGGACTGGGAGGCCAAGGGTGCAGGGATGAGGAAAGCAAGCAGAATCAAACCAGCAGGAGCTGCACGAGGGAGGGCAGGAAGAGGGAGCCAGGAAGGTTATGTGGAAGCACTCCCAGCAGAGCCTGGGGAGGATTTTGGAGAGGAATCTCTGCTCCCTGGCAGGCCAACAGCTTAATGGGTGGTCTGTGAGGAGATGGGAGCAGTGTTAGAGGCAGCTGGCAGCCACAGGCTGGTGGCAGAGAGGCTTTGATCCTCCTGAAAGCCTCTCCCAATAGATCAGGATGCCCGGCTGCCTTTGGCACACACGTTGGGTCTAGTGAACCTTTTCACCCCATAGCCCAAAACAAACCAATTCTCCCAGAAACCCCCACATCATCACCACCCATCTGAGCACTCACAAAACAGGAAAACAAACACATCCGTTGTATCCTTCCTGCGTTTGAACTCTTCCCCTTCTGCTCTGTGTTGTCAGCTGTGCTCTGTCCCCCACGGAGGGACAGGACCAAAACCCACAGCACCCTTTGTGGATCAGCTCTCTGTGACTGCACTGCCATCTCAGCTTACCCAAAAAGCAGCAGCAGGTTTGAGATCTCTCCCAAATAGCTGCCCCTGGCAGGGACAGGTCACTACCATTCACCACCTCACCAATGTTCTGAGGCTCTTGGTTCTTCATGCTGTGCTCTGGACAGCTCCAGGCAGGTTTTGGCTCATCAGCCCATAGGAGACAACCTGCTGCTTAACCCTCCCTAGGCATGGCCTTGCCTGGGTTTTCAAGACTTAACTTCCATACCCAGCAGGGAGATCAGAGAGTGTTTCTATTGTTATTTTTCACTGCTTCCTGATCTCCCAAGGACTCCCAAGGCTGCTCTGCACCAAAATGATTCAAGACAAAGGTGAAAATGAAACAGCAGCATGGCCTTAAGGGCTGCAAAGGTGACTTAGAGACACAGCTTCACCAAGGAATGCAGCTGTCTGCTTCTGCCTCAGCAGGTTTGGAGTCACCCAGGGACCACTGTCCACCCCAGTGTCCATCATCCACTAATCCACCACCTAACACCACTAATTCATCTAATTCTGACCAACACCAGGAACATTCCAGCCTGGCATCTCATCAGGGAATATTTTGGTGTGGTCCCTAGACAAGCCCATAAGATTTGCCCCATCTCCTCCCACAGCAGGGAAAGGCTGGAGCTGAGCTCATGCAGTGCTGGTTTCCTACAGAAAACTGGTCAGAGGCATCCTCAGATTCAGCCTGATGTCTCTGATGGAAGAAGTGTTGCCCACTTCTGTGGATGGGAAATGATTCTTACAGGAAGTTTTTCTATACATAAATCTCAAGGAGAACCCACAAGACTTTCAGCCACACCATGTTGCCAGCCAGTAAAAACTCAGCTGCTACCTGGAGGTTAAAAAAAATTAGAATAAAATAGATGTCTTCCTCTTTCCTAGCAGGAAAGGAAAGCTCTGATCACAGCAGAGTGGGGAGTTGGTCTGAATGATCATTGCACATCACACCTGTTGGGTGATTATCACATTCCCTTTGAACCCTTCCAGTTTCTTGTCCCTGCTTCTGGCTGGGAGTAACCCAGCACATCTCAGCTCTACACATGGAATCCATCACAAACCTCTCCCTCTAGCTTAATGAACATCCTCTGCTAAAACCTTCCTCCAGCCATCTCCCATCTCACAGAAATTCATATCCTCCTTCACCCCGAAGGATGCACCCACTGAATTTTGACTGCTCTCCTCCAGCAGCATTCCTGGTGCTCCCCACCACCAGCAAAACTTCCTTGGAGCAGCCCAAGGACCACTGGAGCCCGTGGGAACCTCACACAAATGTGTCTCATGTTCCACTCCTGCGTGGGAGCCAGGGCAGCAGCGCTGGAGGTTTTGGAGCTGCTGCCACACCACAGGATTAGTTTTAATCCAGGCTGCCTAATGCCCTGAGCTGTCAGCACAGCCCACATGTTACTGCCAGACAGCTTTATTTACAGACTTCTGGTGACTTGTGCACACAGAGCAGGTAGGAAAAAAGCTCAACCACAGCCAAAGTGGAGGGTTCAGGGGGTTTGAGGAAAGGCAAGTATTTGAAAGTGCTGGAAGTTGTACTGAGTGACAAGGTAGGGGTAGAAGAGTCAATAAAAACTTGTTAGGAGATAGTCAAATGATACCTCCAAGACCAAGGGATCTAATTATCAGTGCCAAGTACAGAGGAGGGTAGAAAATAGCAGTAAACTCTGAATTGTGTGAAATCTCACTTGGAGGGCAAAACCAGGTTTTTAGAGATGGGAATGTGATGCATCAGAGCAGCCAGATGGGTCCAGTGGACATCCCAGACTCTCTCTGGCACTTTGTGCACCTGAAGTAAAATGACTGAATCACAGAATGGAGTGGGTTGGAAGGGACCCCATGGGCAGGGACACCTCCCACTAGACCAGGCTGTTCAACACCCATCCAACCTGGCCTTGAACACTTCCAGGGATGGGGCATTCCCAGCTCCTCTGGCCAACCTGCCACATTGCTGGAATGGAGAAAAGTGTGCAGTGTCACACCAGTGCTCTGGATCTTTGCTCCCTGTGGCTATCCAAACTGCAGGGAACACTGCAGTTACTGTTCCCTGTTCCCATCCAGCTCCAGGAGGCTCAGAGGTCTCAGCCCTGCTCAGAGCAAGGGACCCAAGCACACCCACCCTCAGTCCTCTCCTGACTTTTCCCCCTGGCCCTAGGGGTGGAAAAGCCCAGCAGGCTGAGCACAGGACAGCCCCCAGGTTAGAGCTATTTCCAGCAGTATTTCCTCAAGCATTAGCAGCCAGCTCCCTCAACTGCTCCAGGACGTGGGAATATTTGTTATGGAAATTTTGTACAACATCACCACGGGGCCAAAAGCAGCCTACACAGGTCCTCAGTTCAACTCAGCAGCTGGCACAGAGCATATTCTCTTAGAACTAAATTTGACCAGCAGAGTTCAACAGCCCACTAAACAGACTTTGAAGGCCTGCAAGCAAGATGCCTTTCCATTTCCAGACACTGAAGGAGCACAAAGCATCAGGCTTAGATAGCCAGTGACCACAGCTACAGTCACACAAAAGTCAGCACCCAGAGGGACATTTTCCAGTGAGAACACTTTTCCTCCCCCTAATTTCTTAATGCTGCTCTAGAAAAATTCACCTGCACATTGCAGGAAATCTCTCTCTCGATGCAAATTCATCGCATTTGCTTACTTAAAAAGAAACACCAGGGTATTTCTAAAGTAATCCTGGAGAATTATTAAACACAATTAAAATGTCAGGACACTGTAGCCATCCAAAGGTGCTCTTTAGGGAGCTGCTCGTTGCCATGGGGAGGGAGAAGAGAGCTGGACCAGGCTGGAGATGAGGCACAAAGTTCAGTCAGGCTTGGTCTGCACACCCTGCCCAGCTCAGTCTGTCCTGGAACTTGGGTATCCACCTCCCACATCTTTTGAAGCTCAAACTCTGCTTTGTTCTCCTCCCTGTGATGGTTTTCTGCAGGGACAGCTCCTGTAACCATGACCTGCTACAGCAATGGTGCTTTTGTGGAATTTCACAGAATCATCACAGCATGGCTTGGGTTGGAACTGACCTTAAAAATATCACCTAGCTCCAAACCCCCTGCTACAGGAGTTTCTCAGGGTCCCATCCAACCTGGCCTTCAACACTTGCAGGGCAGGAGTTTGTCAGCTCTGAGTGGGTGTAAGGCAACCCTCACTCCCCAAAGCCCTCCTGTGCCAAGAACACACTTCCCATCTTTGATCTCAGGAGCCAGGCATGCTGAGAAGAGACAGCACTTTCCAAAATGCAGTTTCCTGTGCTTAGAGGCAATTCAGAGAGCAATCAAGAGCTTTTGGGTAAAGATGGAGGGACAGAAGCATTCCCCACTAGCTGTAAAAGAGATCATTCCTGGCTGCAGCAGTGTTTGGCCATGAGAGAGGCTGATCTCAGAATCCCTGTTCCTGGGCTTTTGAAAATATGGAAGTAATTGATTTTTCTAAACAATTCTGGACAGCTGGATGCTTAAAATAGCAGCATAGATTTAAGAGCTTTCCCTCCCCTTTACTTTACCTCTCCATTATTGCAGCTGAACAGGGGGAGCCAGCTAGGGCTGCAGAGGCAAGAGAAGCAACCACAGAGCAGGAGGAACTGCTGCAGCCCACACCAGAGGACAGCTGCAGTGGTTTGCATCAGTAGCAGAGATGCTGGAAGGACACAGCTGTGACAGATTTTTTTTTTTTCCCTCTAAGTTGATGCAGGAAGATGGGTACTGGCTCTACTGGACAGAACCACAACCCCTCTGTTCTGATGGCAAAGGCAGTGCTGCTGTTTGCAACATGGATTTGGTGCTCCCCTGGCTCTCTCCTCTGCAGGATTTATGCTGCTTCCCTCAATTCTCCTGAGGAGAAAAAGTCTGCTACAGCAATTAGCCCAGAAAATGAATCATACTCCTGGAGCCTGCATCTAACTGTACAAAGTTTACAAGCTTCTTCCCAACTGTTTTGGAAGTTACTTAACACCAGAGATGAGGATGGGAGTGTTTTCCTTCCCCAGCCCTGCCACAGGATTGCCTTGGACAGGTCATTTGACTCCCACCTGAATTTTCCACTGGGGTCACTCTGGCCAGAGACCTGCACCAAAAACTGCACTTGATGGATGAAATATTTAACCCCCAATCCAAGAATCAAATTCAAGCAACAGCACAAACTTGTTTTTCACTAATGAAAGCAAGATTTTCTCAAAGGAGTGAGCTGTTTCTGTGGTCTAAGCCAGCTACAGCTCAACAGAAGTTCAGCCCTGCTCTGCCAATACACTTTTCATGTTTTTTGCTTCTGCTCAACTGCAGACGTGGCACACAAAGCTGAAGCTGTGTCCTGAGGTGTTTGGGCTCCCAGTCCTCATTGCTCCAAAGGGGAAAAACTCCAGTTCCTGGACTAAGAATATCTGGATTATTCTGCTGTCTCATCTGACTGACTTTGGGGATCTATTATAAAGGAGGAGCTATTAGGGAAAATACAAAAGGTAATCTCCCCACCAAATCCCTGCTGCCAGGAGGCTGAAACTGCTCTGGAGATCAGCCCTGAAAGCCACTCTGAGGTTTGAGGATCTCATTTCCAGTCTGTAGCTGCTTCTGCTGCCTCACAAACCCAGCCAGGCTCTTCATCCTCTGCCATGACCCATCTGCACAGGCTGAGTCAGTTCACAAGGCACTGGGGTCTCCAAACTAATCCTGGCTGGGTCCAACTTTCACCAGATCAGATGCTAGACCAGCTAAGAACACAAAAAACCAAGGCTAACTTTAGAACAGACTTAATGATCAGTATCTTAATGGCAAGACTGCAATTTTTATGAATAAGATGTATTTTCTGAAATATGACTGAATTCATCTGTACATTAGATGTAATGTAAAACAGGCAAAACATTAATTTTTCCCTTTCCTGCAGCTTCCCCTGCAAGCTGGCTCTGCTCTTTTGGAAGGGAACTGCTACCCTCTAGTGGGGCAGGCTGAGAGCAGCTTTTTGGAAACATCTCCATCTCAAGGCAGGAATTTAAAGAGAAAGAGGCCACACATGAGAACTCAAATTTTGGGGTCACTCTATGCCTGACTGATCCCTGCTACAGCTCAAGGCAAATGCAAGAACAACTCCATATTCTGAATGGAGATGGTAGGGAAAAATCCATAAAGGAAGCACACAAAAGAACCCTGCACACCTCAATTTATCACAGGGGTGCCCAAGGAAATGTCCAGCTTTCCTCACCACCCTGCTACACTCCAGTGGTTCCACATTTAACTCACTCTCATGAGCTCCCTGAAGAAGGGATAACAGAAGGCAGCTGCTCACATTTCAGTCAAATACTTCCTGCCATTTTCTTGTCCCCATTCCCAGCTGGGAGCAGTGACACCTACCATACTCCCCAAAGACCAGGTACGTGTATTTCTGGTGCTGCACAATCCAGGAGACAACTTTCACACCCAGCCAGATCAGCAGCATCCCCAGCGTGGCATCCAGGATGAAATTAATAAGGTAGCTAAAAGTAGAGGAAAATTCAGGTTTCAGCTGTGTTCTTAAGTCTTACTCAAAAATCCTTAATTTCATAATGGAAATGAATTTTAAAACCCCCAAGATTTTACAAAACCCTGCTTAACAATCCAAACTCACTTCCTCTTTTGTTGCATTTTCCTAAGCCTTACCAGCAATTTCTCAGTTTAAAAGCTTGTTCAGGAGAGAAGGGCAGGCTCCACCAACTCTCTGGCATCATTATAGCAATAAACACTTCTTAAAAGTTACCCCCCAAAAAGGAGCCTTTCCATTTGCAGCATTTTTTTTTCTTATTAAAAAGAATGAAATCTCAAGTTTCAGAGGAAACAGAACCAAGCTGTTCCAGAATTTCACACAAGAAAGTGAAAGCTTTTTGGGCACCACAGCTGCTCCACAAATTGGGCAGCAGAAGAGGCAAAAATTCAATTTTTCTGAGCAGCTGCAAGAGGCTCCCAAAAACAGCCACTCAGACTGAGAGGCAGAGTTTGGGAGAGGTGAGGGGCCCTGACTCAGCAGGGAGAACCCTGAGGTCCCAAAAACCTCAAGTTCAGGTCCCACTGCAAATCCAGGAGCTGAACCCATCCCTGCCAGGAGATTCTGGCTCAATGGATTTGAGCTCTGCAGCTCTGGATGTTGAAGTGTCCCTGGGCAGAGTGCCAGGGGCAGGAGACCTGCAGGGACCTTCAGGGGATTGCAGGGTCCAAACTCTAATCCAGGGCTTGGTATTTTAATGAACTACAAAAAAGGAAAAAAAATCACATAGACTAATGTGTTTTGTTATGCAGTTTTCCATTACTGCAATATTTTTGCCAGATTTCTACAGCATGAAGAAAATGCCAAGCACAAGGCTACAGCAGTGAACATTTCCTTTTCCAGAACTCAGCACTGCCTCTGAACCAAGAAACTGAAAACAACAATCTGCTTTTGATATCCACTCTGAAAGCATAACATGAAGTTTTTCTACATCCAAAAGCTCAGGCTGGCTTTTTACAGTTTCCAGCTGCTGGAAATCACAGCATTCCACACAAACATGAGGCTCTGGTGGTTTGCGCTGGGCAGGACACAGAGCACGAGCCCCAAAGCCCAGGGACAGGCTGGAGGGCTTTGGGCTGCCTGCTTCAGGATGACAAGTCAGGCAGTGCAGGGAAACATAAAACACACATCAGAAATAAACAGCACACCCAAAGGGCACGGCATAAGCATGAAAGGGTTATTTTAAAACACTGCCTGTTGAAAAAAACAACAATCCATCACTGGAGAGGTTATGTGCAGCCCCAGCCAAACTCATGTCTGCTTAAAGAAACACATCAAGGTGCAGCACTTTAATATGAAAAAAGGAGAGGGGCCAGAAGGTTTTGAGGAGCATTTTGATGTTTAAGGGAGTTTCTCAAAATGAGCTGAGGTTAACACTGAAACTAAATTTTTATCTGCAAAGTGGCTGAAGCAAAGGTGGCACTTCTACATTAAGTCTGAAGTTTGGTTTTGAAATCCCCCAAACAGGACCAGCAAAGAAGACAACACAGACCCCAAAAACAAGCTCAGCAGGGTTTATCCCCATGCAGTGCTTCACATGGATCCATTTCCACTGTTTATGACCCTTCCCAACACAATTCTCCCTTTGACAGATGTAGGGCATGAATGCAAGTGCCTTGTGTACTTACAGAGAGCAAGGGTCCTCCTCAGTGAGATCAGACAGGAAAACATTGGCAAAGTGGATGAAGAGGGCACCTATAGCTTGCTTGGAGGTATCATAAAACCTGGAGGGAAAACCAAGATTTTTCTGGAGGAGTTATGGAGGGAATTTTATTTCTAGGGAACACCAGCTACTTTATGGAGGTTTCCTTGGGAAGCAGCAGCACATTTCATTTAACAATTAAATGTCATACAGGATACACAGGGGGCCTAGAAGATTGTTAGTATAAGAGAAAAAATATTATAAACAGTATTTTCAAGTTTGAAATGAAAAATCTCACCATATCCTCCAGGGACGCCTCTCTGCCTTTGGTTCCTTAAATCGTTTCACTGCAAAGAGAATGAGAGAGGCTCCATCACCCAGATGAACTCTCCCTGTGTGCATCCTGCACCCACCTTCACTGCAAAAACAGCCCAGAAATCCTGCAGGACCCTCAGCATCTGCAAATGCAAAGTTGAGCAAAGCCAAAGGACCTGCCCAGGGCAGGGGTGGAATCCCTGCAAGTGTCCAAAAGACACAGGTGTGGTGTTTAGGTGTTGGATCCCAGAAACCTGGGGGTTTTGAGCTTTCTGTGCTTTCTGACACTGACACCCCAGCAGAACACTGCTTTGGACCTGAGGCCTTGGAGAAGGCTCCAAATTTGAGTGATGGAGTTAAAATCACAGGGGTGTAGTTAAATAGAAGTGTGTGATTTCACATGGTGAAGGGTTTGGAATTTGGGGTTTTTAGAATACAGTAATAGCTGTCTGAAAAGATGGAGGATTTTGGGTGTTGTCTCTTTTCTGTCTTCTCCATGGTTTCAGGCAGTAGTTTCTGGTTGGACAGTCAGTGCTGCACTGCAGGTCACAGGTGCTTGGGTATTGGATCAAAAGTATAAATAATACAGGTGTTAGTTGTTTATTGTACTATTTAGCTTTAAAAGACTTTGTAACTAGCTAGGTTCAGCTCCATTTTCACTCACTTTTAGCTGGTAGCTACAAGTGTTACAGAACTCTCTGTACTCTAGATAAGATTTAATAAACAACCAAGTCCAAACACCAGAAATTTGTCTCCTTTGTGTTTTTAATCCTGACTCTGAGTGAAGACAGAAGAAAATGAAGACAAGCCACTAATGAGGTGATGCAGATACCACATTTACACTCAGGGACACAGGTGAGGGGTGGGCTTGGCAGTGCTGGGTTAATGGTTGGAGGTTGGACTTGATGATCCTGGGTGGCTTTTCCAACCACAATGATTCCATGATTCTGTTCTCTGGCCTGGATGCAAACCAAGCAGAGGCAATGCCTGCACCCATGGATCAGCAGGGTGGACAGCAGAGGGGTTTGGAGAGAGGTGTGTGCTCCTGGCATCCCTCAGCACCAGCATTCCTGTGCCATGGGGAGTGTCTGACCCTGGGAATGCTCAGGGAGGGGTCATCACCTCCTACCTGCCCCAATCATCCTCACAGGTAACTGGAAATTACAGCAGTGGCAGTGAAGGAGCTCTTCATTCCTTGAAAACACACAGGGTCAGGTCCCTGCTCTGCTCTCTCCAGCTGTATTTGAGCACTCAGCCTGCCCCCAAAGGGCAGCCTGGGCTCCTTCCCCTGGGAAATGCCCTCCTGATCCAACATGGAAGGATGCAGGGACTTCCTGAAGGAGCCTTGACATTTCAACAGTGCAGCTTGGTGCTGTTTCACTGGCAAGGTGACAGGGCAATAGAGGAAAAGACAAGGGTGATAGGGCAATGAGGAACTTTTTTTTAGCTAAAAGAAGAGATATTTAGACTGGATATTGGGAAGAAATTCTTTACTGTGAGGATGGTGAGGCACTGGAACAGATTGCTCAGAGAAGCTGTGGCTGCCCCATCCCTGGAAGTGTCCAAGGCCAGGCTGGATGGGGCTTGGAGCAGCCTGGGATAGGGGAAGGTGTCCCTGCCATGGCAGGGGGTGGAACTATCAAGATAGTCTGCAAGGTCCCTTCCAACCCAAACCATTCTCCAATCTCCCCTAATCCCAGGACTTCAGTCAGGAACAGCAGGGCTTTGGTGTCAGTCTCAAATCCACAGAAAACCAGCACAGCAATGACCTGGTCCATTATGGCCAGTAATGAGCAACAAGGCATCAGTCAAGCTACACCAGACACTGCTGCAGCAGTCTGTCCTATCCCTGTCCATAAAACCCCTGGTTTCCCTCATCCAGCTGAATCCCACCATGAGATATCCCTGCAGCAATGACTTCCCTCAGCACAGACACATCCTTCAAAGGCCAATTTTCATTTCACCTACCCAACAGCATCACAGCCACAACCAGCCAAGTGGCCAGAAGTGTTCAAACCAACCCTCAAGCTCATGGGGGCAAGGAGCACAACGCTGCAGAGAAGCTCTTGGAGGGGTCTCCAGGCCACCAGGTCAGCCAGCTGACCACCAGCCCAACCCCAGGAGCACCAGGGGTGATTTTCATTATTTTCTTAATGAGAAGTGACATGTTATGTATCCACAGCCACTCAGGCTGGAAATACAGTAATTCAGTGTGATAAGATGACAAGTAAGAGGTAAGAAGTTAATGGTGTGGTGCCTTGTTGAACACAGCTTGTCATGCCTCATTAGATTTAAGAGAGTTATCTGAGACTGTGTAATTATCAGAGACGGTAAAACTGTTGTATTAAAGATAAAAGCTAGTATTATAGAGAAATAATTAACTGCTTAATAGGGCATTTACTGTGCAGAGCTGCAGCAGGCTGTCTCCAAATTAAACCAGAAATCCAGCCAAGATTACCAGAGCTTAAACAGGGAGCAGAGTTGTTTGGTAGCTGTGACCTGGGGCTAGGGGGGGATGTTAAATCCACACAGGAGCAGCACCACATCTCTGAAGACTCCAGGAGATGATGGAGCCCTCCATGAAGCAGCACTTTGTGCTAAGTGAGCACAGCAGGGCTCTGCAGACTGAGGAAAAGCTTCCCTCTCCTCTTCCAAACACCACAGAGCCAAGCCCTGGCATGCACAGGCTCAGGCTCAGCTGGATCAAGTCTGGAGAAAGGCTAAAATCTCCTCTGTTCTTCTCAAAATGTGTTTCCATTCACTGCAGTCCACTCAGCTTTCCACCAGCTGTAGGTGGGTTTGTACCTAGCTCAGACAGATCAGTCCATCCTTAATATTTACTTTAAGAAAAGTTATGTGTGCCATCAAGGAAAAAAAAAAAGTGATATTTGAGTTCTATCACCTATGACCAAATTAAACTCCATAAAAACACATTAAAGAAATTAAAAATGCTGCATTTCACTGCACACAAGAGTTGCACAAGATTGAAAAAAAACAGATTGAAAATGAAACTGGAATGTACCTGGTCTGTAGCAGAAGGCACCAGGAATTTGTCTTCCCAACAGTTTTCCCAACCACAGTGTTGGATGTTTTAATGCTGCTTCCCCTCTGTGCTAAGCAAGCTGCCTCATGCAAGGAACCAAAATTATTGCACATCTTGGGAAGAAATTGTTCCCTGTGAGGGTGGTGAGCCCCTGGCACAGGGTGTCCAGAGAAGCTGTGGATGCTCCATCCCTGGGAATGTTCAAGGCTGGATGGGGCTGGAGCAATCTGGGCTAGGGGAGGGTGTCCCTGCTGATGGCAGGGGTGGAGCTGGATGATGTCTAAGCTCCAACCATTCTGTGATTCTGAGATTCTGTAAGAGGCAGGAGAAGGGGACCCAGGTCTGTCCCATTAAACACGAGCAGAGCCCACTGGGATGGTGCCTGCCTCCTGCAGGGTCTGCCCCACTCCAGCCCTGCAGACAAAAAGCTGTGAAGCTGAACCAAAAGGGAAGGAAGATGAGTGACAACTTGAGAGATCCCCTGCCCACGGCAGAGACAGGGTAGGGCAGGAAACAAAATGCTTCCCAGCCCTTCCTCTCCAGCCATGGACAACAAAGATCATACATGCTTGAAGTTCCCTCAAACCACCAGGCTGGGTGGAAGCTGACATCTGAGTGAGAACCTGTGAAATGTTGAAAGAAAAATAAAAAATTTGCTGGAGTCTTTCAATGTAGATCTGGAAATAGAAAGCTAGAAGATAAAAGCACAATGACAGCTGTCCTCACTCTTTTTCCAGGGTAATACAGAGGTTAATATTCATTATGGTGTTATTTTGATGCAGTAGGAAGGGGACAGACAGCTTTGCCTGCCCTTGACAAAAACAAATGCTGTGAAGTTACCAGAGCTTACCACAGCCTACTTCTGCTTTTAAATGAATTCTCTGATTATAATAATTGGTTAAAGGAAGGGCAGCAGCAACAACAGCCCCATCCCCCTGTGCTGTTCCTCACCCATGCTGGAGCATCCTCCCTGCATCCCCACTGATCCCACACTGCATTCAGGCAGATCTGCTGCAGATTTATGCATCAGCACAGGTACAAACCCCTGATTCAGGCAGGATTAGCTGCAGCATCAACCAGCTGCTGGTCAGCCAAACAGGCTACCAGGTCAAACAGGCTACCAAACCAAACAGGTTTCTACAAAATTAGAGGGGGAAACTTATTTCCCTAGGATATGGTTAGAAATGCTTGGCTGAGAGCCAGACCACCTCCCTGACAAATCTTACTGCCATCAACCACAGGATTCTGAATTTGAGGTTTGGGAGGGAGGTGTTGACTCAACAGACAAAACTTTTGGGATTTGATTTACAGGGATCCAAGCCTGACCCCGCTGAGCTCAGCAGCAGGCCTGGGGATGGATATTTTACATGAACCTGGTATGGGAAGCACTTTTAGATGCATTAATGCACCTAAATTGTGAAAAGTCCACCAAAAATAAAGTCTGAAATTCCCCAAAGTGATGATACTGCTACCTGCTTTTAAGAAGGGACTAAATTGACTGCTATAAATCCCATCCCACCAGCAAGAGGGTCAGGACTTTATTTCTGGCCTGTGCCAAAGAGCACTCAGAGCTACTGTACCAGGGAGGAAACAGAAGCTCTTCCCCTGCCAAACCTCTGTGTTATTTTCAGCAGTACACTCTCCAATAACATATTTCAACCTATTTTGCAGGACACACCCTTTCCCAGGCTCTCTCCAAGCCCCAGGCAGGAAAGAAGCCAACATGCAGGATACAGAGCCAAAACCCTGGGGTCTGCACTATTCTTAGCCCGAGCATGCAGCCATCAGACAGCTCGACCCCAGACACAATGGGAGGAAGCAGCAGCCACTGTTTGCAGAGAGCAGCCAGCAAAAGTGTGAAACCTGTATCCCCCATCAACTCAGGGAGCAGCAAAAGTCCTGGTTTTCCTCCTCAGAACAGCTGTCAGGGGTTCGATGACACAGCTGCTGCTGACTTCCACCCCAGGTCTGCACTAGGTGTATTTAATCATTCCAAAGAGCCTTGTACCACTGATATGAGAATGAAAGCACCTCTAGCAAAACTGGCAGAGGAAGGGACAGAAATGGAGATTGTGTTCATGGAATCACAGAATGGTTTGATTGGAAGGGTCTTTAAAGACATCTTGCTCCAACTCCCTGCCATGGGACACCTTCCACCAGCTCAGGCTGTTCAGGAGCCTCAGCTGGAACATTCATCCTTCTGGAGACTCCAACTGCCCTAATAAACCCACAGAGGCATGGCTCTCAGTTTTGAGCTCTACCCTTTGTGTCTTATTTTCACACAGATTTTTAAAGCTGTTATTTTAGCCAAGTGCCAGGTGGTCACCAACCAAAGCTGTGAGATAACAAGCACCAGTCAGGCTTTGCACACTGAGAACAGAACATGTTATCTGCTGACACAGTGGGTCCTACAGGACACCTGGACTGGGGCTGGGCTCCAACTCCAGTGCAGAGCATCCTGAGGGGGCAGTTGTGACTCCCTCTATATAAAGCATCACTGCATTGCAAGACAGTCCCTTGAAAAAATGGAGTTTGGACAAGGAAAGATAAAAGTAAGACCATAAAATCCAAGATCATTAAGAGAACACCACCTGAAGAATGAAGAGAGCACAAGCAGTTATCCTAGAATCACAGATGGTTTGGGTGGGAAGGAACCTTGATGATCATCTATTTCTATCCCTTTTAGCATTAAAGACAGCATTTTATCCAAACCCAACTTTTATCATTAAAGTCTCTCTGCCATACAGATTTCTTACAAATGCTGTTAAAAAAAACAGCAGGAAATTTAACAGACTCCTTAAAGCTTTGCACGCTCCACCTCCTAATTATAAAAGATTTATTTCCCTGTAGTTTCTTGTCGTGTTAAGTCACCCACAACATCAGCTGCTCACCACACACTGCAGAACCAACTCAGCCAGGTGCAGGGTGCTCAGCTGCCTGTGGATCACAGGTAACTTCTCACAAAGCTCATTCCTCATCTTCCCCATCCCCTTTGTTCTCCCAGGAGCCTCCCAGTCCCTGCTCAGCTTCCAGAGGTGACGGCCAAGGAGAGGTCAGAGCAATCAACAGCTGCAATTCAAAAGCTTTGTGCCAAGCTGTGTGCAGCTTAATGAAGCACACCGAGTGTGCTGCACAGACCTTCCAGCCCACAAAGTGCAACACATGTGCTCCAGCTCATCCAGTTTTCAGATGCACTGAAGCAGAAGAGAAACATGCTGGGAGCCCTGCCATGTGCAGCTCGTGTCTTAACCCACAGACTTACATGTAAATCAGCAAGGACCCAGACTGCACCCTGCCACAGACAGTTAACCTCTGTGGCTTTCTTTTTCTCTAGAGGGAAAAGCATTTGCAGGGGTGAAGTTGGAATTTAGATGTTCTTGTGTGTGAACAATAAAAATCACACAGTTATGCACTTGTGTGATAGCAAGCACAGCCAGCAGAGCCTGCCTTGGGCATGGTAAGCCTGCAGTGTTTTTGTGTTTTGGGCAGATGTATTTCAGGACAGAATGGAAGTCTGAACAGATCAAGTGCTCTAGCATCTACTTCTTCTTTTTCTTGACATGGACCCACACTTCCACCCATCTTTATGAGGTATATTCAGTGTAAAGTCAAAACACAAACCAGAAAGCACTTGGGATACTTCTGAAGCACAGAAACAGCACTTCACTTAAACTATGCACAGCAACCACCCTGAACCTAGCACTGGGGCAGAATCACAGGATGGTTTGTGTTGTCCTTTGATGGTCATCTCATTCCAACCCCCTGCCATGGACAGGGACACCTTCCACCAGACCAGGTTGGTCAGAGATGCATCCAACCTGACCTTGAATGTTTCTAGGGACAGGGCATCCATCATCTCTGTTTCAGTGTTTCAGCACCCTCACTGTAAAAAAAAAAATTAAAATTATTCTTGTATTTATTCTAAATCCATCCTCTTTCAGTTTAAAACCAACGCCCCTTTTCCTATCACTACAGGGCCCAGTAAAAAGTCACAAAAGGTGGGTCAAGTTTGATTTATCTGGTGGAGATGAGTGCAACAGCTTCTGTGAATCCCTAAATTCAGACACTTCTCAACATGAGGATGCTCTCTCCCATTTCACCATCCAGGAGAAAATCAATATTGAAAGCTCAGCTGGAAAATTCACAGGGATCAAGAAAACACAGACCACAGAGCAAGGGGATACTTCTGATGTTTTTTAACAACTGTTTTCTACCCCACAGACACTATTCCTTTTACAGGAAATCTGGTAAATTCCTATTCTGTGGCTCTGCCTCAGGACAAGCTACCTGGACCAGTGCCTGAAACCACCCCAGGTGCCAACAGAGCATCTCCAGCACCAAGTCCTGCCTGGGGTCAGCACCAGGGTCCTACTGCAAACCACTCTGCCTTCCTAAGGCTAAACTCAAGGCAAGATGTGCTGGAGGATGTGTCCAGCAGTGACATGTAAGAGGAGAGAGGGACACTGCTGTCATGTGAGGCAGGATCAAGACATTTTCAAAAGTAAAACTGGAAACCAGATTTTCCACTGGGTTGTGGGAGCTCAGTCCAGTCCAACTCTCCTTGCCTGGCAGTATGAGTGTTTTCCAAGAACAAAATCTATTTTCATACCAACATCACAAGTGCTACTGCACCTCATTCAGCAGCTCAGAGGGCTGCCAAGACAGTTTCAGAAAAAGAAAAAACTGGAAGAGAAACAAATGTTCATGCATGCCCTCAACCCTATTCGTGGTAGAGTAGAAAATGAGTATACCAGCTCCAGGGAAAACTTTCCATTCACAGTGGAGACAAAAATTCTTCAACTCCCCAAATTAATTTCTCCTGCACTCCAGTTAATTCACAAAAAAAGGCTACAGATGTGATTTGGACAAAAGATCTTCCCTCATTTCAAAGAGTTTTGCTGTCCCTTGTGCAAACATGGACAACTTTTGCTAGTCTAGAACCCCTTCCTCAAAAGAGGAAAGGAGGTTTCAATGAATAGCAGCAACTCAGAATCACACCCAGCCCTGCAGCTGAGGTAACTGCAAGAGCTTTCTCCACTCAGCTGAGTGATGCTCAAGGAAAAGCATTACAAACTGCTTCAGATGGGATTGCACAATCATCCCCACTCCTCAGGGTCCTGACCTCCCCAGGGGATGTTCTTGCACAGGAATCCAGATTGACACACACAAATACTGCTGGGCTCCCCTGCCTCTGCTTTCCAGTGTCTGTGTCCCAGCTCTAGCTCTGTCCTTACACCCAAAATGTCTCCAAAGCCTCCCCAGGCAGGTGGAAAGGGTAACACCTCTTGGCCACTTGACTCCCAAATGGGGCAGAACTGCAGCCAGAGCCAGCCCTGGTCATACTGGGATTAAGTTTGACTACACCCTTAAAGGCCTTGCTGGAACAGCAAGACAGTGTTTGTAGGCTGAAATGAGCTGCCACCACTATTGCTCATGGGGGTTGACAGAATAACAAAATCCCACTCAACAGCTGTCCTGACTCCCTGCCAAGGCTGGGCGTCATTCACCTCTGTTTTCACCACACACAGGACTCATTTCACAAATCCACTGCAATTGGGAGCAACCACCCCACTCAATCATTCAAGACTAATTTCCTCCTCTTTTAGGTTTTCCTACCAGGTTGGCTGGAGAGAACCTTTCCACAGCCCCAAGAAACACAAACTCAATGGCACAAATTGCTTTGATAAAAACAAACTTATCCTCCCTGCAATGGCCATGCTGGGACCCACATTCTGGAGGGGTACTCTGAGCACACCCCACACACACACACCTGCAAAACTTTGCAGAATGTCACATTAACATAGCATTACACATCTCATAACACATAACATTATTGTTAGTCTGAGTTCCTCTACATGTTTTCAACAGCTGTGAACAGTTCCTGCACAATTTGGAAATCTTACCTACCCAAATCCAGGTGTTCCTATAGCTGAGCTGGTACTTTAATGTGGAAGGAATGGAAAAGGCATTGGTTTGGGTTTGGACAGGAATTCTGTAACATTGTTTTGGGTCAGAAGGGACCTTAAAGAACATCCAGTTTTAAACCCCTGCCATGGGCAGAGACACCTTCCACTGTGCCAGGCTGTTCCAAGCCCTGTCCAACCTGGCCTTGGACACTTCCAGGGATGGAGCATCCACAGCTTCTCTGAGCAATCTGTTCCAGTGCCTCACCACCCTTATGGACCTTATTTCCATTTATTAACCTGTGGCCTGCAACATCCAGAAATCACAGTAATAAACCCAACAGAAACACACCAAGAACATCACAGTACTGAAGGAAAGAAGTATTGAAGGGCTGACTCCAACAACAGCAACACCCCAAACTCTACATGATGCAGTCACCCAGCTGGGACTGCCTGGGTGGGTGCAATGCAGATGCAACCAAAGTTCCCAAAAGTTCTTTGTCTCAGCTCCAGAAGCTCCCACACTCCCAGACACTCCTTCTCCTTCCCAGAAAGCTGCCAGCTGAATGTGCCACAGAAACAACCCAAAAGCTGCAAGTTGCTGCCCAGCACAAAGCTGTTGGTGAGCCCATCACCATCACTTGGGGTAGGAGCCAGCACACCAAGAGCCCTCCAGCAGACCCAAGGAAGGCTCCAGCAGACCCAAGGAAGGCTCCAGCAGGAGCTGTGTGACTGGGGCACAGATAGGGACCAGCTGGGGTGGATTAGGGACCACCAGCCCAGCTGCAGCCAGAGGAGGTGCTGGGGGTGGGATCCCAGGGCTGTAAACACATCTGCCCTTGGGGTCCCAGCCAGCAGTTCCTCCTCAACAAAACCACACAGGACCAGCTTTTGGTTTCTCTTTGTTAGCTAAGAGGTTGTAATAGTCACAGAAATACTAGCCCTTACATCAGCAATTAGCCTGGGGTTGATTTTCTATCTATCTCGTCCACAGAGGTATTCCAACATGATTTACCACTGATTTTATGGGACACCCCATGGAGTTTATGGGACAATTAACCCACATGCATGCATCACTAGGGGGAAGAGGAACAGAAAACGAAATCACTACTATTTTTACTGTCGATATTTGGTGAAACACAAGCAGTGGCATGTTGCAATTGGGCTGCTCCAGCTGGAATAAAGTATCAGCTATCGCTGGAAGAACTCGCTGCAGTTTTCTCTGGCAGCCTGGTGTTAACCACAGAGCTGGAGCCTTTGAAAATGCTTTCCAAAAGGCAGAGGGGGGCAGGAGAACCTCCAAATCTGCAGCTACTCAGCCAGAAAACTTGGAAGTTTCGGTTCACTGTCACCACAGGCTTTTACACAAGGAAAACAGATCGAGTTCTGGCATGTTGATTCAACTTGTGCTAAACCACTTAACCCTGAAGAGCAGCAACACACGCGTTGCTCTGAGCAATCACAGCTGCAGCACAAACAACAGCAAATCTTCACGGCTCTTTCAGCCTCAGCGTTCCCCACCTTTTCACAGGATGGCAGAATCACTGAGGGTGGAAAACACCTCTAATATTAAATCCAATCATTAACCCAGCGCTGCCAAGCTCTCCGTTAAACCACGTTCACACATTTTTAAATCCCTCCCGGGACGGTGACTCCAGGGCAGCCTGTTCCAATGCCTTCCCCTTGCGGGGAAGAAGCTGTTCCAAATATCTCAATTTTTCTGCAGTGTAACTTAAGGCTGTTCTCTCTGAACCCGCAAATCACACCCCGGGATTTTCTCCCTCCTGAACTGATTTCTCCCGCTACCATCCCTTCCCAGAAAACAGCAAAACACGTTCTCTCTGGAACTCCTTCCCCAGCCGCTCAAACCCTAAAACTTCGCTCAAGTCCTGAAACTTGGCTGAGCCGAAACGAAAATCAAACACCAGAGTATCACCGCCCCGTTCTCGCCAGCTCCTCCCCGGCAACTCGCGGGGGTTACACCAAATGTTTTGGGGTTTTTTTACCCTTCATTAAAATTTTCTAAGTGACTGAGCAATGGCTCACAGCAGCTTACAGCCGCGGAGCTTCATTCCCATCAGATTAGGGACTTTTGAAGAAGGAGCATCTGGCGCTGTAGCCGCCGGCTCGGGCACATGCACAGCCCCAAAACCCACCGGGACTGCACCAAACCCGGAGATTTCGGGAGCGAACCCACCCCGAGCGGCACCGAGATCCCCCCAGCCCCGGGGTACTCACGCATGAGGGTGCTGAAGGCGCAGAGAGCCAGCAGCGCCTGCAGCAGCACCCCGAAGCGCCCCAGCAGCGCTCCGCTGCCGCAGCCGTGCGCCGGGCGGGGACGGGCCATGGAGAGCCGGGATCCGCCGGGATCCGGGCAGGGAAATGCGGGGTAACGGCGGGGACCAGCGCGGCTGAGAACGGCGATGGGGATGGGGATGGGGACGGGACAGCCCCGGCCCCGCCGCGCACAAAGGCGGCACCGAACCGCCCCCGGAGCGCCCCGCCCGCAGCACAGAGCGGGGCGGGGCGGGGGAGACCGGAGAGGGGTGGGAGGGATGGGGTGGGAATGGGGATAGGGATGGGATGGGGAGAAGGGACAGGGAGGGGGACAGAGACGGGGCTGTGGAAAAAGTTAGAGTTGAGAATACAGAGGGAACAGAGAGACAGAGACAGGGATGGGGATGAGGATGGGGAGAAGGGACAGGGAGGGGATCAGAGATGGGAGTGTGGAAAAGTTGGAGATGAGGATACAGAGGGAATAGAAAGAGAGACAGAGGGATGGGGATGGGATCAGAGACAGGGGTGTGGAAAAAGCTGGAGGTGAGGATACAGAGGAAACAGAAAGACAGAGGGATGGGGAGAAGGATGGGGATAAGGGACAGGGAGGGGGACAGAGACGGGGTGTAGAAAAAGTTAGAGATGAGAATACAGAGGGAACAGAGAGACAGAGACAGTGGGATGGGGATGGGATCAGAGACAGGGGTGTGGAAAAAGTTGGAGATGAGGATACAGAGGGAAAAGAAAGACAGAGGGATGGGGATGTGGATAGGGATGGGGATAACGGACAGGGATGGGATCAGAGATGGGAGTGTGGAAAAGTTGGAGATGAAGATACAGAGGGAACAGAGAGACAGAGGGATGGGGATGGGGAGAAGGGACAGGGATGGGATCAGAGATGGGGGTGTGGAAAAGTTGGAGGTGAGGATACAGAGGAAACAGAAAGACAGACAGAGGGATGGGGATGAAGATGAAGATGGAGATAGGAATGGAAATGCAGCTGAGTTTGGGATGGGGATGAGGATCAGGACGGGTGGAGATGTGGAAAAAGTTGGAGATGAGGATACAGAGGGAACAGAGAGACAGAGGGATGGGGATGAAGATGAAGATGGAGATAGGAATGGAAATGCAGCTGAGTTCGGGAGAGGGATGTGGAAAAAGTTGGAGATGAGAATACAGAGGAGACAGAGACAGACAGAGACATGGGGTTGAAGATGGAGATAGGAATGGAAATGCAGTTGAGTTCGGGATAGGGATGGGGAAGGGTACAGGATGGGGACAGAGACAGAGATTGGGATGTGGGAGAAGTTGGAAATGAGGATACAAAGAGGATAGAGATAGAGATGGAGACAGACAGGCATGGGGATGGAGTTGAGTTTGGGATGGGGATGTGGAAAAAGTTGGAGATGAAGATACAAATGGGACACTGAGACAGAGAAGGATGGAGATGAAGATGGAGATGGAGTTGAGTTCAGGATGGGTATGAAGATCAGGACAGGGATGGGGAAAGGGACAAGGATGGGGACAGAGATGGAGATTGGGATGTGGGAGAAGTTGGAGATGAGAATACAAAGGGGACAGATACAGAGATGGAGACAGATGGGGATGGGGATGGAGATGAGTTGGGGATGGGAACAGGGACAAATACAGAGGTGAGGATGTGGAAAGGGTTGGAGATGGGGATGCAGTGGACACAGACATTGAAACAGATGCAGCCATGGGACTGGGTATGGAGATGGGGACAGGAATGGGGATGGAAATGGGAATGGAGATGGAGTTTGAGATGGGGATGAGTGTGGTGATAGGGGAGGGGACAAGGATGGGGACAGAGATGGAGATGCAATGGGAACAGGCAGAGAGAGGCATGGAGATGAGGATGGAAATTAAGATTGGATGTGGAAGGGGTGAGAGGTGGAGATGCAATGAGGATGAAGATGGAAACAGGTGGGGATGAGGACAGAGATAGAGGTGGGGATGATTGTGGTGAAGAGTTTCAGGTGCTGGGATGTGGAGGGCCCAGCAGAGCTTGGGTTGCCCTGGCTGGAGAGGTCCTTGCAGAGTTTGGGATGACTGGGGAGGGTTGGAGGGACACTGGTCAGGATTGGGGTGCCAGCCTGAGGGGCTCCAGCAGGGATGGGGGTGCTGGGTTTGGGGGGTCACAGCAGGGTTTGGGGTACCAGGCTGGAGAGGATCCCAGCAGGATTTGGAGTGCTGGGCTGGGGGTAGTCCTGGTGGGATTTTGGGTCTGCTGATGTGGTTGGGTTCTCAAACTGCAGCCTCAAATCTCTTTTTTTGCTTCTCTGTTGCCACCCACCTCTACAGGCTCTTCCCCACAGGGCAGGTTTCATTTTCTCTTTCTTTTCAATACCCTTGAGGCCATCTTTAGGAAGCACTGGGGTCCCACAGTGGAATTTCCCTCCCTGATTTTGCAGGGTAGGAGCTTGTGTTTAGTTACAAAACCAGAGAAGCTGCAAATCTTATCCTGTCATATGACTCTGAGTGATGGCCTTAGAAAGCAGTAAATGTTATGAGAAAAGAAAGTCATGGGAGCTGGCCTGCTTCCCAAAAAGGTCCAGTTTACAACACAGGAGGGAATTGTGTTGTTCCTGGGCTTGGGAATCCCCTGTTCTGGAGAGGTCATTAGTGCCAGGCAGTTTAGGCTGGAGCCCTGTCCCTCCTCAACTCAGTCAGCACATCACTGAAATAACAAAAATAGTCCTTCCTCTATTTTTTTTAATTTATTTTTTTTTCCCCCAAGGGTGAATAGAATTTTGGGTTGATAGCTGTTCACTTAGCTCACTGACTTTAATCATGGTTTAATCACGACTTCAGCCGGGAAGGAGGAAGTTTCATCTCACTAACTCATTTTCAGCCGATTCTTATGTGCAATTGTTAGTTTCATAAAAAGGTTCATTCCCCTGAGCTGGTAAATCTGATTGTGTTTCTCAGTCAGCTGCCTTTATATTAAATTCTAAATCAAATATTAAAGTTGATACTTTTTATAAGCCAGTTGAACACACTCTATGTGGAAGCATCTATTAAGCAACTACACTTTTAAAAAGAGATTTCTTCAGGCTCTAACTTTTTTTTTTTTTTTTTTTTTTTTTTTTTGCATTTTCTCAGATTTCCTAAGCTGCTGCAGAAAAGGCATTTCCAAGAATTGCTGGTTGCTAATTTTTCCCCTGGGAGGTGCCGTGGGGTCTGCTGGGCCAGGTACAGCACAACAACTGGAGAAAACAAAGGGGGGAAAAAAGACATTTAAACAAGATTTCATTTTCTGTGAATAACCCGCAAATTAGCTGCGATGTATCAGGGTCTTGCCCAAGGGAACAGTTTTTCAAAAGCTCCCTCTGAGCCAGCTGCCTCCTCCCCTTTCTTCAAGCCCAATTACTGGTGATTTCTCCCAGCTGCTTTATCAGCAGGACAAAGTTGTCTGAGGCTTTATTTCCAGGTGCTGATGGTTTTACAAGAGAGCAGAGTGCCTCCCATGTGTGAAAACACTCAGGCTCCAAGAGGCCAATAAACAGAACCTGGATTTCCCCCCTCGCAGGAAGAGGCAGAAACCCTCCTGTGGCTGCTGATGCTCCACACTCCTCCGTGAAAACACAGCTCTGCTTTATCAAAAGCACCATTTGCACTTCAAAATATTTGTGTTCTCTGAACCCGTGCAAAAAGTCTTGGAGTTTTGTCTGTATCCCACGTGGAGTCCAGGAGCTTTGGTTATAGGTTATAACCCCAGAATTTTGGGAATTAAGATGCCTCACCAATGGCTGCCTGATTTTTAAATTTTTTTATTTGTTTTTGTGCTTTTTTTCCCTAAGGTTTTCCTCTCTCTGAGGAGATTTTAGAGCCCCTTTCAGTATCTCAAGGGGCTCCAAGAGAGCAGGAGAAGGACTTTGGACAAGGGCATGGAGTGATAGGATAAGGGGGATTCACACTGACAGAGGGCAGGTTTAGATGGGATGTGAGGAAGAAATTCTTCCCTGTGGGGGTGGTGAGGGCCTGGCACAGAGCAGCTGTGGCTGCCCTGGATCCCTGGAAATGTCCAAGGCCAGGCTGGACAGGGCGTGGAGCAACCTGGGATAGTGAAAAGTGTCTCTGCCCATGGCAGGGGGGTGGAAGGGGATAATCTTCAAGGTTCTGTCCAACCCAAACCATTCAGTGTTTCTAACATTTGAAAAACACCCAGCAAAAGAAAAAGCAAGCCAAGTAAGTGCCTATGCAAGCACTTAATAAAGGAATCATTAAAGAAAAAACATACCTAATGAAAATGAATTAAAATATTAGGCCATGTGCTTAAGCATAAAATCAGACACACCAAAGTGATTTGAAGTGATGAGGAATGTAAAAACTAACCCAGGCTATTTATGAAAATACAAGGAAAAAATGAAGGATGGAGGAAATCTGTGAATTCTCTGCAAGAACAGTATTCTACTCTGTGATAGAATGGAAAACCAAATAATGGAAAAATGGAAAATACACTTCAATTTTCCCATCTTTCCAAAAGGCATCAGAAAGTGAAATTAGCTTAAAACAACACGAGCAGTGATAACACAAGAACAGGTCAAAAGATGGGAGGAATCAAGACTGATGGATTCAAGGGGCTGAAGAAATCTAAGCAAAGTAGCTGGGAGGTGGGCAGGGTAAAGTCTGGCTCCTCAGGTGTTACCACAGGAGAAGGGTACAGTAATTTCATAATTATAAGCCACACCTGATTATAACCACATGTCCAGGTGTTGGCAACTGTCTTGGGTTACAATACAGAGTGTGATCAAAGGTATCTGTTCTATCACCATCTGTTGAGGGTGGGGGCAGTGATCCTGATCTCTGTGGGAGATATTCTGCTAATGGGCATCCATTGAAACCAGGCAGGGCAGTGTTCTTTATCTTTTCACAACCCATCCTTCCTCCAGCCAGTCATTTTCTGCTCATGGCCATTGAGTCCCACTGTGGCACTGATAAAATTACTGCATCCCATTGGGAGTTGCTCCAGCCAGGGGGAAGAGCCCAACATTTCTTACCAAGATAAAAACAGAGGTTTTGGGACACTGAGGGAGCCCCTTTCTCCACTGGACTCCAGAGGAAAACTGGATTTCTCCACATCCCCACTGGAGCTTTAGAGGGAAACTGCACCTTGTACAGGAGCACTGCTCCAACTGAGCCACATCTGTCACTGCAGGAGGATGCAGCCACCATGGGATGGGACTGCTGCCAACACCCTGCCTGACAGGTGTCAGGCTGTACTCTGACTGTGTCAGGGTTTGGGGTTTGTTTCTTTGTAGTGCTGTATTTCTATTTTAATTTCCCTAGTAAAGAACTGTTATTCCTAATTCCCATATCTTTGCCTGAGATTTCAAAATTACAATAATTTGGAGGGAGAGGTTTACATTCTCCATTTCAAAGAGAAGCTCCTGCCTTTCTCAGCAGACACCTGTCCTCCAAACTAAAACAGCAACTTTTCCTTCTTTGTCCATATATAAGCCACACCTGATTATAAGCCGCACTTCGGGTTCGGACCAAAATTTTAGTCAAAATGGTGCGGCTTATAATCGTGAAATTACTGTAAATGCTGTGCCTGGCTGTGAGGAGGGGAATGGGCTGTGAGGAATCAGAGACCCACCAGCTTTATTCCAGTAGCCAGGAGGACACTGGTAAAAAATTATCAAATAATCAACTTAAAAGCACCTAGCAGATAATAAGATAATTAAAAAAAAACAGCCAATGTGGATTTGATTAGAATGAATCATGTCAAGAGAGTTTTATTTCTGCTCTGAGAAGAGGACTGGGTATATCTTGACTTGGGGAAGGTTTGTGTGGCTGCCCCAGTGAAAACCAAGGGAATGCACAGCTCCCATGAGCTCTGCAGGAGCATCACCTCTAGAAAAATCCGCACAGCTTGCTGCTGCACCAGGAGCAGTGTGATGGCTCCAGGTGGGCATCTGAAGCTGTGTGAGGTCAATTAAACCCTTAGGATATCAAACTAGAAGAGTCTACACCCCTTCATGAGGTTAGGATGAAAATTAGGAATTATTTCATTGAATTGAAGGGATGTTTCCAGAGTCAGCAGAAGGAAAGTCAATGAGTGGTAGGGAAGGAAGGAGGCAAAAAGTGGCTGGAAAGAGTTTCAGGAGCTGCTAATGTCCTGCAGACAAAATGTGAGTGGCTAACAAAAAGAGTGTTGCAATGAGGCACGTCCTGTTTTGGGAGATGATCTGGAGAGTTTTGTAGAAAAATTGGGCACTTGCTGTGTTCAGCCCAGTTTTGCCATCACACAAGGATGTGCTGGAGTCTGGAGAAAGCAAAGAAGAATGGCAAGCATTTGAGAAAATAAGAAACAGAAAGGAAATGGGATATTTTCTCCTCCAGAAAAAAAAAAAGGCAGAAATAGTAGCTGTCATTGGAGGAACAGGCTTTGTGGCAAAACTATTCCAGTACAGTTATAAAAAACTAGTAAAGCTATTGGAATTTTTCTGCCTCAAAAAGACAAGTCAGGTTTTTTGTTTCCAAAAAAATAAATGCAAAAAAAAAAAAAAAAAAAAGTAAAAATTATTTGAAATTGTCCAGCCCATGTCTGACACTCAGCACAGGTACCTGCTCACACTCAGCCTGTGCTGAGTTCAAAACAGACCTGAGAGGAGGACAAGGCTTTTCAAGGCTTCAAGGGCACTGAACTGTGAAAAGCTGCTGGCTTGGGATCCATAGGGATACATATTTTTTAGTCTACTCCTTTTTGTAACATTGCCATGGCCTTGGATGCCCTTAGTGCAGCACTGGTGTGGTCACAGGATGAAAAATCCAAGCCCTGTTCCGCACAAGTTACTCTTGGGTGGGATCCACCTTACCTGGCTTCAGATGTCTCCTTTTGAGAGATCTCTTGTGTCCTTTCACAGCAGTGGAGGGGAATATCCTCTTTTAGGACATCTCCCTTCCACCATCCTGGGCAGGGGAATTCAGTCTGCTCCAGCTCCAGGCAGTTCTGAGATGGCCTCATGCCAGAAAAGTCACAAAGGCATGGATGTCCATTTTTTTATAGCTACCAAACCCCAACCCCCTCATGCCAAAAATCCCCAAATCTCCCCTCAAAATCCTCCCAACCCCCCCCCCCAAAAAAAAAAACCAAACCCAAATCCCCTTTCTCACCCCATTTTCCCCTCACAGGAAGAACCCCAGGACCCCCCAGCCCCCCAAACCCCCTCACCCCAAATCCCCCAAAAACCCCCAACCTCCACAAAAAACCCTAAAGCCCCCAAATAACAGTGCAACAGCCTTGTTTTCTTCAACTCTCTTACCCCCAAAACACTCAGGTGTTTTGTACCCCCAGAGTCCCCAGCTGGGTGGTGGGGATGAGGAAAAGGCAGTGCAGGTCTGCAGATGGTTATTGTGGTAAATTGGAGGGGGACACATGAAGCTGCCCTTTCCAGGGTGATATAAATTATTCATCTGGTTTTATTTATCATGTGGTGAAGAAATGACTTCTGAAAACAAGATCTCTTGAGAAAACTTGCTTTAGCTGATACTTGGAACAGACTTTATTCATGCTGCCAGCAGCAGTGATCCCTGCTGATTAAATAGTGGCTAGACCTTATTCTTGCTGAATTACCCATTTTACAAGGCCTGGCACATTTAACAATCAGTTCCAGGTTATATTCATAAGCAAGAGGCCAACACAAATTATTGTATCAGCCAGGACTTTGTATTGCAGGATACTCCAAGGAGTAATTGTCAAGGTAATTATTTTCTATTTTCAATAAGTGCTTTAGCTGTGTTATTATGAGATGTTCCATGTCTTGCTCGGGATGAATGGGAATAATTTCCCACTTTACAGGGGCATTGTTGGCTGTGCTTGGCTTGGAGCTGAGGCTCTCTAATATTGCCAGCCTTGCTCACCCTGGCTGTGTGAGCCAGAGGGGCAGGGGACAGTGACCTCAGGGCTGTGCCCAGCTCTGAAAGGCAGAAAGAGGAAGGTTCAGGAAGGTTTGAGCTCCCCTTTGCCCCTCTAATTGTTCAGAGCAGCTCAGCTCTGCAAACTCCTGGGCACAGCCCACTGCTCTGCATGGCCATCCCTCCACCCAGGACAGAGTGGGAGATCCTACAGCAGCACTGAGGAAACCCTCAAAGGTCCCACAGCCCTGTGGGATGATGTCCCTGCTTCCAGCTTGACTCCCTTGAGGTCATGGATCAGCCCTTGGCAGGGGTTGGATCAGATGTCTTTAAGGTCACTCCAAACCAAACCATTCTGTGGTTCTAAGATGGTCCTTAGGTTGTTTGTGACTGTTTAGACAAGGACAGAGCTGCTAGAAAGGCTCAACATTTGCTTTTTCAATCAATTTATTTATTGAAAATTAAACTTGTGTTGTTCTTATGTAAGAATGGCCAGGTACAAGTTCCTTCAAGCTTAAGATACATTTGAATTTATGGCCATTGAGACCTGGGCAAAATTCCCTGGGTCTGGACTGCAGTAGAGTGGATTTAGGCTGGCATCAGGACACCTTTTCAGGACTAGGGCTAGTTAAGAGATGCAATAAGTTATTGGGGGCAGAGGGAGAAATTCTGCCATTGGAGGATTTTAAGAATATCCATCTTTTTAGAATCAGAGAAGCATGCAGGTTGGAAAAGACCTCTAAGATTATCAAATCCAACTATTAATTGAGTCTATCCAATATTCTTCTCTCAGGGATAGCTGGGTAATTCCTGCTTGAGGTGAGAGAGTTGATGAGCTGATCTCCTAAATTCTGCATTTTCCTGGCTGCCCTGCTTCCTTTTGCCAGCCTGTATCTCCAGCCTGACCTGGTGTTGCAGTTGTTTATTGGACAGACAGGAAGTCTCCTAATGCTGTGCTTTTGGAGATCTTACTCCTTTCAACATCCTTCCAGTTCAGGGGGATCAGACTCCTCCTCAGGATACAGAAAAAAAGGGTAAAGAGAAAAAAATCCTCACAGCTCTCCTGTCTCTCTGGCAGACCTGAGATTGCCTCAGGAAAGAGGAAGCTTTTTTTTCTCTGCACAGTTGTGGGTTTGGATGAATCCTTTCAGGTCTGGATCTTAGAATCTGACAGCTTGGGCCACTATTTATGCAAAAAGATCAGTTAGGAAATGGAGACTGCCCTATAGGAGAAATGTTAAATATTCACAACATTCATGTAGCACGAACCAGAGAGGACCTTGATTATTTTCCCCGGAGTTCTATCACTCATTGAGAGCCCTGAAATAAAATGCTAATTTGCCAAGACCTGGCAAACATTCCCTGCTCCCAAACCTTTCTCCATTAGCACTTGAAAACCACAGGTTCCTTCACAAGCCATCCTTGATGTTTTATAAATGCTATAGCTGAGACATCACTTCTACTCCCTTTAATGCATTTTTTACAGCTGCAGCAGAGATATTATTTCCATTCAGGCTGCAAAGAGTCATTGGAAGGGACCTCAGTTACCTCTCCTGAGGTGTTTCCAGAGCAGCACATGCTACCTAACCTTAAACTAATAACCTGCTCAAGGACTCCACATCTGCTGTGCAATCTCAGCTGCAGAACTGCAGGGCAGGAGCCTGATGGATCCTTAAAAAAGCTTTCAGAAGACAGCTCAACCTTGGCTGAATTTCACATGGATGGATTTCCATGAGGAAAAAACCACCCAGATGTGGAAGAAAAGGTGTGTTAGCAGTGTTTGGATTAGAAATGGTGCAACAAGTGTTAGAACAAACAAACCTCCTCAAGGTTCAGCAAGAAGATTGTCTCCATCTCAGAAACCTCAGTCAAATCTGCCCCTGTGCTACCTACAGTCTAAATAAACCCCATCAACCCTCTTAAAACTGTTTTTTTTCACTCACCAGGTTGGTCTCTGATGAGAAAATGCACACACAATCCCACAGGGATCCTATTGGGTATTAAATGGGAGGAGGAATTAAAGCAAGGAGATGTGCATTACCTTTCTTAGGATCCTGCCCAGGAAATCAGTCAGTTTGAGTCCCACCCCAGGTCATTATCCAACAGGCAGAGTGTGCTCTACAGGAGGCACAGAGAGCTGCTCAGCTAAGCCAGTTCCTCCTAAGGACCTGCTGGAATCTTGATTTTAGGTTTAATCCCTTCTTAGTGACTTCATCTAGTTAAGCAAGGGACAAAAGTCACAAACAAAACACCAAGGGAGGATTGCTCATTTCTCCTGGGATGGGCAGCCTCAGATCTGGTGGTGTTTGCTAAAACATTTTACTCTAAAATATGCATTTAATTTAAAGTAATAACTTTGCTGTTATTATTTTTTCATGATGATACCCAGTGGTTTTCCAAAGCAGTAAGCACAGTGGTGAGTTTGCTTTGATCATCCCTGTGTTTTATGAACTCAAGGAGAATTTTTTTCCCAATTCCAGCTGGAGTTAGATCAGATGTGTAAATCTCACCCTTAGATGAGATCTGATACAAAACAATCTCACCTGAAAGAATCCATTTACCAGAGCTGTGTTTTCACATTTTAGTTCCCAAACACTGGGCACAGGCCACAATGTACAAGTTCCCTTCAAGCAGAATTATTGCAGCATAAATCAGACTCAGCTCAGAGTCTCCTTCAGCACTGGAGGGGAGCCTGTCACTGCAGGGACCTGGCTCTGTTGCTTTTGAGCTCTTTGAGATGTAGCCCTGCAGCCAAAACTGGCTTTCTAGGCTTCCTCAAATTGTGCCACTTCACCTGAATTTAGCTTCTGGAAGGATCTCTGAAGTTATTTACAGAGAAGTCCCAGTGCTGTCAGGAGCAGAGCTCACAGACAAAGCTTTCCCTGGCTCTGGAGCCTTGCTCTGAGTGGATTCAGAGCTGTACAAAATGCCTGGCAGCTGCATCCCAGAGGAGTCATACCTTTACTGCATTTCCATCTTTACAGGAGAAGAGAAATATTTGAAGGAGCAAAACAGCAGCTGCTAGAGATGATCCAACAAATCCATCCCACCCTGCAGTCCTGCCCTTGCCTCCCATGACTGCATGGGCGAGACAAACCTTTCCAATCCGAGTAATTCTATGAGTATAACACGGCTACAAGTTCTTTTTATAACAAAAAGGGTGAGAAAATTGCTTTGCAGAGTGATTTATAACCCCCCAGTCACCCCCAGTTTGTGTCTGACACCAGATCTGCTCTTTAAAAGTTTTTCTCAATGTTGTCCCAGTGAAGGGGTGGAATTCTACAATCACCTTCCTCTGGTACATGGGATTGAAAAAAGGCTTTTAACTGGCCTAATTTTACTTATTGCACCAGAATGGTAACTCTACAGGCTGAAAAGCTAATTTTTTCAAGGAGATTTGTGCCTAGTGGCTCACATGATTTCTGCAGAGCTCAGCTTTTGGCACAGCTCAAGGTGGTGGTCTCAAGCCTGAGACTTTTCCTCCTTGCCTAGGAGGAAGAGGCCTTATTAATTCAATAAGAAATTATTTTTAATCCAATACTTATTTCAAATTAAATGATGTTTCTACTTTCTTCTACTCTATTTCTTTTCTGTTTTCAGCCTCGCCCTAATCAAGGGCTGCTGTTTTAACAGGTGACCCCTTAGCTTGATGCTGATGTAGGCCATATGTTCTTTTCCTCCCCATCTCTTCCCTTCTGGATGTTACAGCTGAAATACAAACCCCTGAATGCCCAGGGATTTCCAAGGGCCAGAAGACATCTGCTTGCCATCACAGATGTTTGCAAGTTAGCACGTGGATGAAATGATATTAGTCAGTGAGATTCAGAACTGATTCAGGTTTCCACAATTAGGCATAAATGGTGCTTTGATGAGGAATTAAACAGGGATGAAAAAATTGAAACATAAGAAGTAGTAAGACAACAGTTGCCAAATGGATTTCCACCCTTCAGACTGAAGTGAAGACACCCAAATCAGTTTGGGTACAGGAATCTGTCTTGCTATAGCAGCAAGAAATGCCTTTCAACAGGGAATGTACTACAGCAGCTTTGTGCTTTCTGGATAAGTGTGTCTGGCCAAGGCCAGGCTGGATGGGGCTCTGAGCAGCTTGGAGTGAGACACTGAAATGTTTAGGGTTGATGGTTCCAACATTTGCCCTTTTGTGCTTTGCTGGTTCCAGGTTTCTGGGTGTGTGGTGTCATCTCAGTCTGCCCCAAAAGTTCTATTAACAAGAAGCTGAGTTACCCTCACCTCCTGAAGCAGGTTGTGACACCTGGTCTAGTGGAAAATGTTGGAAATAGAGGATCTTTAAGGTCCTTTCCAACCCAAACCCTTCTGTGAGTCCAGGGAGGCAAGTGTGAATCTGGAACCCACACCAAACCAAAGAAGTGCAAAGTGGTGGTTTAGATTTTACATAATGCATAAAAAAGGGAGATGTGCCAGCAGAGATGAGTCCCACAGGGAGATCTGGGTGAGTGTCCCTTTTCCTGGGGAGCCAGCACAGCCACATTCAAGAAAAATGCAAAGAGAGTTTGTCTCTCCAAAGGAGCTGGAATTTTCACTCTCCATAAATATTGTGCTGTTCAATTGTTGTGTCTATACTGATCTCCACGAGAAAACATCCCATTTTTTTTCAGTGGGATCCTATTGGCTGAGGCAAAAATAATTCCAGAAATCATTTATTTCTTCAGAAAATGTGGGAGTACTTGTCCCTGCTGCTGTCAGATCCCATCCATCCCTTTTATCAGGCAGTATCAACACACTCTCCTCCAGTGAGGACTGCTCAACAGCACACAATAAAATTGATTCATTACTCATTTTCTCCTTAATATCTTTCAATTGCTCCAGCTCTTGATACCACTTAAAGTGGACATTAGCTCTCTGTAACCAGTGTGTGAATGCTTTTCCTCCAAGCTTTCATTACATATATTTTCATTTAGTCTCATTACACCATGTGTCTTTCTCATGAACTTCTTATAAAGCCTTCACACACCTTTGTGTATGCTCTGCCAAGGTGAGAAGTGAGAACACAGATGGATTTCTTGGAAAAGCTGCCCAGGTGCTCTGCAGGTGTAAATGAGAAGTATTTAGTGCTAGAAAGTGGTTTTATTTACAGGAGCTGGCTTTTGAGCTCTCCAGAATGAAAAATCACTGAGAATGAAAATCAACTTTTGTGTTTGTCTTTGGCATGAAAGCAAAACTGATTAAACTCCAGGAGGAGCAAGATTTTCTGGTTATAATTAGCCTTGAAATGGAGATGGGAGCAGAGAGCTTTGTTCTGGGATAGTGGGGAGGATGATTTAAACTTGTGTTTGCTTTGGGAAGGAATACAGTGACAGTGAATTTAATAGTTTTGCAGACTCTGACTTGTACTCTGGAAGGAAAAATCTTCCACACAGTTTGCACACTCACAAAGGGTTGAATGCAAAGAAGTTCAGAACAGTGTAGCTCAGTGGAGCAAACCTCATGAGTACCTGCAAAGTTTTGTCATACAAGAACTTATCCTATGGGGAATCTCTGCTCCCTACTGGAATCTTGGGACCAGGGTTTCTTCTTGGCTTTGGGTTGGATTTGGGGCTCTTCTCACCCAGAGTTCCAGACCAAGGTGTCTCACAGGCTGCTTTGGGCCTGGAAACCAGATTTGCTTTATTGAGACAGATCATAGTTAATACTCAAATGTGGAAGTTTGAAAGTCTCAAGCACAGATGAAATATTTGCTATTTACCCTGGAGGGAGATGAATTTCTTTTGCAGGTCCCTGCAGTGATTTCTCCCCCCAGTTACAAAGGGGATTAATACTTCAGCTGCACTTATCTCAATATCTCCCAGTTCATACAGATGAATACAACCTTCAACATTTCATGGGATCAGATTTCTCTTTAATTAAAGCAGCCCTTTGTTTCACTGTGGCTCTAAAAGTCTTATTTATCATTAAATCCTTTAGAAGTCTCTTAGGAAAATAATTTCCTGCTCCCGTTTTTACCGAGCCTTTGGATCTCCTATCTCTTGTCACCTGTAACAAAGTGCTGTAGGAAGGAGCAGTGCTGTATTGCTTTCATGTTCTCCATCAGCTCTGATATGGATGGTTGTTATAAAGCTTCATACATAATATATGCCATGTCTTAAAGCAGCCCTGTAAATGACTGTACAGCTGTAAAGGTTTCTTAACTCAACCAGCCTCCAGCTACCAGCTATAAAAAGGCAGTTAAGCAGATTAGCATTAAAACTACCTGGTGAGATGAAAAATGGGGAGGCAGAACAGCCTAATGATGGATCCTTGGACTGTGACCAGTCAGGTGGGGAAGTCACCTTTCTGTGCCTCCAACCTGCAAGAGCTGGCACTAATCACTTTTGGGATATTTCTCTGTAATTGCCTGGTTTGCCCCCACAAGGGCCACCTCTCTGAGCACACACAGGGAGGATTTTCCAAGCAGTCCAAAGGAAATGTTGACCCTCTCCTACTGGGTCTGAGTTTTCTCAGTCTGCTTTGAAAATGTTGCCTTTGCTGTGCAAATGCCTTTGAATGACTTTGCATGCTGAGTTTTCTGCCTTTTTTCTATGGCAAAGCTGGGGAAAAGCCTTTGGAGTCTGTTCTGCCAGGAAGAGCAGCCCCATTCCTGTCCAAAAAGCTTCTATTGCCCCCAGTTTTTGAAAAGCTGAGCTGAAAATCAAATGCATTTTAAAGCTTGTCATGAGGAAAATCCAAGTCCTTTCCTACCTCGACACCTGTTGTTACTCAGCAGAGGAGGAACGTGGATTCTGTGCCCTGTGCTGATGCAATAATCAAATCTGGAGACCCCATGGACATTTCTCACTGCTCCCATCCCACCACTGGGCTGGGCACAAGTCATTGCACAGGAATAGAGGAACATAAAAGTCACAGAGTCACAGAATGCTTTGGGTTGGAAGGAACCTCAAAGATCATCTCATTCCAGCCCCCAGCCATGGGCAGGGATGCTTTCCCCCAGACCAGAATGCTTAGAGCCCTATCCAACCTGGCCTTGAACACTTGCAGGGATAGAACATGGAAATATCCCCAAAATACTGACATTTCCACAGGGAAAAAAAACCCAATTCTGTCTTTCAGAATGCAGTCCTGGGTACATCCATTGAGATATTCCAAAGATGTGACAGGGACACTGCACTGCCAGTTTAAGAAGGCTTTTTCACACAAGCTTTCATCCCTGACATTGCTTTTCAAAAAGAAATCATTCTCCCTGGCCCTGTCTTGTTGGCATCTCTTCCAAAGTCCCCTTTTGCCCTTTTGCTTTTTGCCCCTGCCTTTCACTCTTAATAGCTCTAACAGCTAGTGAGCTGCCTTTGTGCATCTTGGATAAATAGGATATTTCATAGACAGTAACATAATCAATGAATCGACTGCAATGATGATTTGTTTACCTAAACAGTACTTTAAATCCAATGCTTGTCAGCAAGCATTGCCTCTTGACAGGACTGTGCAATCCTTTTGTTTGTAAGGAGGCAATTTAAAGGACATTGAGATGAAGACTAAGAAGATTTGCCAAGGTAAAGCCCTTCTCTCATTTTACATTATGAAATTGTAGGTGAGTAAAAAAGCAGCAGTTGTATGTGCCAAGCAAACAAAAATGTATTTTTTCCTGTGTAAAGAGTTGTTCCTTTAGACAAAAACTTTTTTTCAGAGTACTAAAAGCTATTCTTTTCTCAACACCATGTTAAGAAACTTTTACATTTATACCTTGCATTTATAAAGAGAGATGATCAAAAAAGCAAGGAAGGAGAAGAATTTTTTTATGTTAAAATGTTTTAGCTGTTCAGTGAAGATCCTGAAAATCCTGTTGAGTGCTAGTGAAATGTTACCTGAATCTGCTAGTGTTGTTTGCTGTAAGGGCAGATCTCCAGCCTCCAGGACAAGCTTGTCCATCCAGCCTCTTCCCAAGGCCACTGACCATTTCCACCCTGCTCTTTTCTGGGATTAATGAGGCATCTCTCTATCCCCAAGAAAAGAGGTAATTTGCAGAACAAAAAGACTGAAAATACAGCCCATGAGGGTGGCACTGATGTGGCACATCCCTCCCTTGGGAACCTGGCAGAATCTCCTAAGGGTTCTTGCTGGAGAGCCATGCAGGACTGAGGAAGGTCAACTCAGTCACACACTGTACAAAGGGAAATCCTTCAAGTGACACCAAAAGAAACCCTGAATTCATCAGGGAACAACCTGGTTCAATCCAAAAGAAAACCTGAAAGATGGTTAATATTTATAATGTGTGACAGAAATGAGCTAGAGAAGTTTTTTTTTTTTCACAGTACAGCTGAACCCACAGAAAAATAGGACTGGCACAAATATCAGAAGTTAGGAGATGTCCAGAGATGCCCACTAGAAAAGAGTCCTGTCCAGACTGTAAATCCTGGCCTCCAGCAGTGCCAGTTTATAAAATCAAAAGGGAATCAGCAATGAGGTTGAATTGCACAAAATCCCTGTCTCATTAAATGTCACCAGCTCTCACTGAGCACGCCCCATGCCGTGTTTTAGGGCTGCAGATCAGTTCCACCACATAAATCAGAGTGGTTGACTCAGATGACACAGTTGTGCCTGTGGGCACGTTCTCCCCCTGGCACTGTGAGCTCTGTGTCTGCACACAGCCAAAACCCAGGGCTTTTCCCCATGATCCTTCCTCTATGTGAATTATGAAAGAGCGCAGCCTTTATGGGATCCAGCAAAACCCAAGTCACTTTAAACTGGTGGGACACTCAGGAAAGAGCCCTGGCTTTGGGGGCTGAAGTTGTATCTCATCCCCTTAGCAGGAATTTCTGAGCAGCCAGGATGGGTGCTGAGGATTTTCACCCTCTCTACGTGTGGCAGCACTTACAGTTTTTATCCAAGCTTGGATTTTTTGGGAGGTTTGGCTGCGAGTTTGTGACAGACGTAAGAGCTGAGTCTCTCTGCAGGATTTCAGAGCAGGTGTGAATTTCAAACAGAGCAGATGCTGCGCTAGGACCAAATATTCCTGAGGTTCCTGCAAGCCTGGGGGTGCCTGGAGGTAACCAGACATGTCCTGGGCAGGCTTGTTGAGAGTCTGAAAGTGGAGAAAAGGGTATCAATGTCATAATAAAAGTAAGGACTTAGAGGAACTGACTTGATGCTGGAGTCACATCCAAAGCTGTTTTTTCAGTTCCTTGAAAATCTCCCTACATTCCTAAAACCTATTATTTACAATAGGAAATCCAAGAAGGATTAAAATTCTTAAATATTTTTATGGACCTGGCTTATAATTTGCCTTGATTTCAGTCTGCCATCTGTACAATGCTTCCTTTCTAAAGACAAAGTACAGGATATAAGCCACAGAATGTGGCATTTTCCAGCAGTGAATTCTTCAAGCAGTTCATAAAAACAGGGCATAATTCCTCTTTTCATTTTGGGGATGGGGAAACTGAGGCACAGAGGCTGTCACTTGTCAATCTAGGGAAAAACCATGGTTATCTGCAGGCAGGACATGAACTACCAAGGGGGCTGGTCTGAAATGAGATCAGAAAATTCACTTAATGAAAAAAAACCCTGTTTCCTTCTTTACTTAGAACCCCACAGCCATGCCTTACTCAGCAGAGCTCTAGTAAGAAAAGTATTTACACACCTTCCCTCCTGATCCCTGCTCTGAGATACTTAGTCCTGAGCTCATTATGACCTTAAATATGTTACCTATTACCTTTAATGGCATACTGTAGACTCCTCTACTCATATGCATCCTTATTAAATGTGCTTAGCAACCTGGCAATGAAGAAGTGGAAGTGTCAGCCTCTTCAAATTAAAATAAAAAATCAATTATGCTCTTAGGGGCAGATGGAGATTAAGCTGAATACAATGTACAGTTACTCTGTTGTGAAAGCCGAGGCCTTTATGTGCAATTAGTGGCATTTCCTTCTTAATCTTCCTCCTTAATACAGAAGGAGCCATTAAAAGAGCAAAAGCCATCCACGAGCCTTTTTCATAGTCAGCTTCAGAGAGACACTTCTAAATGTATCATTTTCACCTTAGTACTGTAAAAAAAAATAAAATCCCTCCAAGTACAGATTTGACCTTTGAATACTTGGCTGTGAATTTGGGGTGGTGCTGAGTGGGGGCTAGAAGGAGGGAGGAGAAGGTTGAATGGGAAATTGCAAGGTTAGGTTTTGTTGCACAGTGAGATGTTTGCCAGAGAAATTCTGGGCACAAATTGTGTTGTGGGAATGTTCCAGGGCATTTCTGCCCACAGCTGACCAGCTCCTAAATCCTCTTAGGTACCAAAACCATGGAAATGCCTGGGCTGGGTTTGGAGCCCACCATGCAAGCAGGGCACTGAGAGAGCCAGACCAACTCAATATTTTGCAGACTATGATACAGAATTCACTCCACGTGCAGCAATGACAAGAAATGCAGATGTGATGCATAATTTACACTTTAATAAAATGTGAGCTCCTGGTCATCCTTGTCAGTCAGAGATTTAAGTCTTGTTCTGCCATTATAGATATTCCTGGATGAAACAGGAGGGAAATGGAGAATTTACTTGTTTGACCCCACAGAGCTTGGCAGGAGCACCCCTGTTAACTGAAAGCTGTGACCATAGTGCTGCAACTGAGATCCAAACCCATTTCCATTGTCACAGCCTTCCTCTGGGGCTGCATATCTGTGTGTGAGAGCTCAGCTCCTCCTGCCTCAGTTTCCCCAGCCTCCCTTCCCAGCACCAGCTGATAGAGGCTAAAAACCAGGAGGAGTTTTCCTGCCAAGGCAAAGCCTGTAAATACTTGAAATGAATCAAGAAGCTGTTAGTAAATGGTAGAAATGAGCAAGTTTTTGATATGAGAGTGGATCTCTCCTGTAGTGCTGGCACGATCAATAAGGCTCGTGGCTATGAGCCTCAGTATTGAACCTCAGTGCTTGATTTATTGGGCATAACATGTGCTTCCTTTTCATTTACTGCTAAGGTGGGAGAGCTGTTGTTTAGCACAGAGACCATGCTTTCTGGGCATTCCTGAGCTGCAGGCATGAGGCTCTGGCTCAGCTTTTCCAGTTAATATTAAAGCCAGTTATTGCCTCTCTGCTGAATAACCACAACCCCTACGCAGCGATTTCTAATCAACAGGCAATAAAAATAAATAAAACTGGGTAAATAAAGTGCTTTGGGCTGTGGAGTTGGTGTGTGGGTCCCCAGATGGGGTTTGAATCTGGGGCAGGGTGTGCAGGGCAGCTGCTGCTGGAGGCTTTGGGGTGCCTGGCCCTGAGAACTCCCATCTGAGAGGGATGATCCCTTTTCCCTGGTATTCCTTGAGTTCCTGTGGGAGAAGAGCTACACCAAGGGGCTTTTACCTCCCCAGGGGCTGTTTTGCCTCTGCAATCACTGCACACAGGGCTGGTGCTGCCTAGAGGTGCAAAGCCTGTGAGATCATAACCCAGTGATTATTTTATGAATCCCAAGGCAGAAATTTCTTTGCTGTTCCCAGCATTCAAGAGGCAGGACTTTTACTGTGAAGCATAAAGAGGGAGTTTAAATTTTGGATTAACTTCACTTCTGCTAATCTCTTCTTTAGATCATGCCTTAAACACGTGCCTTCAAAGCTTAAATACATTGGGGGAAAAAAAAAGGTATCAGAGAAATTCAGCCTAAATATGATCTCCAGGAGATGGCACTGTGAAACAAGTCTTTCAGCATCCCAATGCCACCTACCAGGGACCAGCTTCTCTCCGAATTAGGGCTGATGGATAAAAGAAGACAAAAGTAGAAGTGAAAGCCCTGACACAGGGGCTTCCATGAAATAAGGGCCTGATGGTCTTTACCTCCTGTAAAGATTGTGATAAGCTGGGGTGAAAACTTGGAAAATCAAGGCCACAGTTTGTTGAGAGGAGAGGGGAAAGGCAGAGAAGCTTCTCTGTGAGCCCAGGAGCAGTCCCAGGAGGTGAGGAACTTACAGGAGCTGCACTTGGCTGTGGAGGTGGCCCCAGGTGATGCCCTGAGCCTCCTCTGTGACACCAAGCTCCTGTTAGACACTCTCCATCCTTTATCTCACTCAGGCTGGGCACTGCTAACCAGCCCCAGATAATTCCCTGGTGGCAGCTGCACAGCCCTGCCCCTTTCCCTTGGTCCAGCATCCCAAAAGCAGGCAAATACCTCCAAAAGTGGAGATCACCACATTATTTTGGGTTAAAAGGAAACCTGGCTGCCACCAAGGGACTTCTGCCCTCTCTCACAGTGTTTCTCACACATGAAGCTCCAGAGCCTGACTTTGCCATTTTACCTGTGGCAAAGTTGGCTCAGATCCCCCCATTTGCTCTGTCTGCAAGGTTAATGTCATTTACTCGTTTATGAACACAAATGTCATCTCAGCACCATGTTAAGCTTGTGGCATGCTCTGAGTCCTTCAGGCACCTGCTTAAATCTGGGCCAGAAATGGATAACCAAACACACAACCACCTACAAATCCCATAATGTCTTCTAGAGCATTTATCTTTCCAAGCCAGGAGAAAAGAGAAAAATTAGGACTGTTCATGCCATAACATCTCTGTTTGTGTGTGCTTGTGCCTCCTTGTGTGGGGGATCTTTTTACATCTCCATCTATCCTCCAAAAATATGAACCTGCTGAAGGCAACAGCCTGGAAAATGGGAAATTTTTGTGTCTTAGTAATCTTATCCTGCAGATCAGGAACTGCTAATATCAGATCTAAAGTAATGGGACTCTGAATTTCACTGGGTGGGACAGTTTTCTTGTGTCCAGCTATGGAGAATTTGGAATGTGAACAGTTACATCCTGTGGGATTTATCATCAGAGACAACAGCAGATGGATGTTCATTGGGTACTTGGTACTCAGGTAAATCTTTTTTTATCAGTGCCACTTGAACAAAAGTGCTTTAGTTAAAAACAACAACAAAATTCAGATGTGAAACTTCTGTTCCCAGCTTGAAATACAGGATCAGGTGCCATGGTTGCCAACAAATGTGGCTCTAAGGAGCATGGACAGCAGTGAAATTAATGGAGTTGCTTTAGATCAGAGGAAGATACAACCCTGAGAGTCACTGAGTCTGAAACTGGAGCTGATCTCAGTGTGGGTTTCTGCCAGGGCTTAAATCCATTTTACTTCTTGGGATGCTACACTGGCACAATTCAGTATTTCTCAAAGCACTTTTTTCCCAATGATGCTCTCAAAGGTGGTATTAAAATGAAATCTCTCAGCGATTACTGCAGTTCATGTCCACTAAACCAATCTGTATTCTCAGCAATGAGCAAGATGCAAAGTCTTTGCTGCCAACAGGAGCTGCTTGAGTCTTCTCCAGCTCAGACCTGACATAACTCTGCACCTTTTCATTCATATTTCAGAGCTTTGTTGTAGCAGCCACTTAGAAAAGTTCCAAAGGAATTTTGTTCCTCGGCTTTAACTACTATTATTTTTTTTTTAACCACCTTTTTGGACACCATCCACAGACCTAATTTAGATCATAAACTCATAGAAAGTTTTACTCCTCATCTCTCCATACAGGACCAATTGAACCATCAGTGCTTTGGAAATAGTCTCTAAATAAAACTAAAAGAGAAAATCAAGGCGAAGAGGGAAGAAGAAGCTCCAGAGAAGACAGTGGAACCAAAACTTCTCAGAAGACCCCTTAGGGCTGCCTGGAAATAAAACACAAAGACATCTGGAAAGGAAACAGCTGAAATGCTGTAAGAGCCACTGTGGCTGTGTCTGTCCCTAAACTGGATGATGCCACCAGATTTAGATGCAGCCAGAGGAATCTCAGTGTGATCTAATTCAGAGCAGATTAAAAGGAGAGAACACAGATATGGTGTTTGCAGAGTATCTTCCTTTCAAAAGTATGTAGAAAATTTGAAATGTCACCATGCTGAAAATGTCACCCACTTCCACAATCATCTGGATAAACAGGACTTCAGTGCTCTCCTGACATCTAGTTGGGTTTTTGGTCTTATTTTGAAGTTCTGACAGTGTTCCCTTGCTGTTTTGAAATCCCATCCAGCCCAAAGCCTGAGAATAAGAACTGCTTGATTTCTGTGTTTTCCAGGAAATCTGCTGGAGCAGGAGAGGCTGAGCCCATGCCCATGGGCTCGGGGAGAGAATGGCAAGAACATGAACTGTGGTGAAGAAATATTGTCTGCAATATTTGCTCTTCTCAAAAGTATTTCAGAATGAAAATATTTCTTCATCTTTATTCCACTCCTCAGTTGTCTTCTTGCACAAAATCCTTGAGAGGCTGGTGGAAGAGGAAGGGATTGGAGAGAGTGGAAGAGAAAGGGAATTGGGAGGTTCAGTGGTGAATCCCCAGCAAGAACCAGTGAAAAGGGTGCTGGTGCTTGCAATAGAGCAGAGAAGGGCTGGGGTCACCTGTGGGAAATCAGCACTTCCCCAGGTGTGAGATCACTCTCTGTGCTCCTGCAACAAGGGATGCTCACAAAATCAACCTGGAAACTTCAATCTTTGGCTCAGAAATGGCCGGAGAAAGGCAAGTGGAGACAGCACTTGCATCTGACCACGAGGGGTGATGTAAATTTGGCAGCCTGGGCAGTGTTTGTGGTTAATTCCAAAGGAATTCGTGGGAAGCACAAAGTCCAGGACTGGTTGCTACCCCAAAACAGAGATGCCCCTTCCCTCTGCTCTCCTCCAGACCTGTTGAATGCTTGTGCCCTGCACCAACCCCCACCTCGGAGGATGCTCCAAAAGCATCCACTTAAATCCTCAATCGTACCAACCGTGCCTGCAGGGAGACGGGAGCTGGGGCTCCAAAAATCCCAAACAAAGATGCTTTACGCGATCCCTGCAAAATTCACCCCCAGCCCCGCTGCTGAGCAAACCTGGCTGGGGGAAGCTCTGGGATCCCGGAGCATCCCAAGAAACCCGAGGGTTGGGGTTTATCCCCATCCCTCCCACCCAGGGGGATTTTTCTGATCCTCCCGAGAGCAGGACCAGCCGGCGGGGGTATGGGCGGTGGTGTCTGGCATCATTTCGCAGCGGGGCTGATTTTCTCCAGAGGGGAGAACAGGGTATCTATGCAGTAGATATTCTGAATAGTAGAAAGTGCAGGATATCTATGCAATCTGAAAAACCCCGCAGTGTACGTGCGAACACCCCCGCACCAGCACAGCCGCGCACACCGGCGTGCAGCGCGATTCCGCACTCGCCGAAGAAAGGAAAAACCATCTAATAACCCCAAAGGAAAAAAAAATAAAAACCCCATCCAATAACCTGAGCAGCAAAAGAAGGAAAGTTGTGCGTGTCCCTGCTCGCCGGGAGGGCGCAGGGTGCCCACCAGTTGATTTTACACCCTGCCTTGCGCCTTCTCCGGCTTTTCTTGATTTATTTGATTTATTTTCGGCAACAAGGAATAAACAGGTAATGCCGGAGCCCAGCGAAGCGGAGGGAACGGGCGGGATGAGGGATGCGCCGCATTTTCTGCTTTCCCTCTTTCCCCCCATCTCCCTCCCTGGAAGTTTCTTGGCGACATGAAACGAGGAGGAAAAATCCAAATAAAAGGCGGTGGGGAGGACGAGCGGGGAGGCAGCGCTCCGCTGTTGAAGGGTCGGTATTTAACGGGATTTAACGCGGAGCTCGGCATCACTTCCAGGCGTGCATCCCCTCCCTGCCCTGACCAGGGAGCTCAAATCCCGAATTCCCGGCTCGGAGCGCGGAGGCACCGCGGGCGCGCAGCGCGGCGCAGCCGGGTGGGATGCGCGCGGCGTTATTTATACAGAATTTTTAAATTTTCTTTTAAACCTCATTTCTTGAAACCGCCAAGAAAAGGTCGCCGGAGGAGTTGGCCGCTAAATATTAAAAAAAAAAAAAAAAGCAAGAAAGAAAGAAAAAAAAAAAAACCCCTAAAAAGAGCGGCAGGCATGCGCACTGCGCGGATGCCATATTGGAATGAGTCTGCCGCGGGTGCGGGCGCAGGCACGGCTGGGCTCCGCTCCGCGCAGCACCGCGCACGGGAAAAACGGGGAAAACACCCCAAAATAAGCCAAACTCACACAGGTAAGGCACCGCGGCCGGCAGCCACCCCTCCCAAGCGCTGCCGGCTGGTATTTCCCTTTATTTTATATATCTGGTTTGGCACCGCTTGGGTGGAGAGAGTCGCTTTCCCCCCTTTCGAAGATATATTTAAAATTTTTTTCTAATTTTAAATTTTTAATTTTTTTATTTTTTTAAGCGTGAGAGGGGGGTGTGGGCATTTCCCCGCCGTGTTTCCCAGAGGCTGAGGCGGCGGTGGAGTTGTGGAAGTGTTGGGTGCCGGGGCTGAGCCCCCGGCCGGGACCGGCGCTCGGAGCGCGGCTGCCGCTCCCCGCGGGCTCCGCGCTCCCCTCGCCCGCATCGCGGGGCTGCTCCTCTTCTCTTTTACATCGCATTTTGGATGCTCTCATCTCCTTCTCCCCCTCCCCTTTTTTCCCCCCTCCCATCCCTTTTTTTTCCTTTCTCTCTTTTTTCCCCTTTCTTTTTTTCTGTTATTCCCTTTTCTCATCTTTCTTTCCCTTATTTATTTTTAAATTTTTTTTTTAAAGTTATGCCTGTCGTTTTCCTCCTTTCCTGCCAAACGCTCGTGCGACCTCCTTTCGGATTTGCCAGGCTGATGCACATCTCTCGGAAAGAGTTATTTTGGGTATGCGGGTGGGTTTCTTCTGAGTCTGCCGGGGAAAAGGAAGGGGGGAAAAAAAAACTACTGCAGGAGGCGAGAAGGAAGGGAAAAAAAAAAAAAAAGAGAAGAGAAGAAAGCAGTCAGCTATGCCAAAATGTACAACCCTGATCTAGACGTATTTTCCCGAACTGCGGTAAATGAATATTTATAAAGCTTGTTCAACATGGCGGGTTAAGGTGTCTTCAAAAAAAAAACTGCAAATAAACATTTTGAGAGGAGGAAAAGAGGGAAGGCGGGGTGCCAGGCGTTTGGCTCAACTCTCTTTTGTCGGAGAGGTGCGCTGGTGGATGCGCTGCGGAGGGATGAGGATGCGATCCCGGTTCGGGAAAAGTGCCGGGGCATTTCTGTGTGCTGGGAAGGGACGAGTGCACTTGGAACCGCGGCCGGATTTGCCTTTGAATGCCAAAATCGCAGGCGTGCCGTGAGAGAGAAAAAAGAACAAAAAAAGAATAAAATGCGGGGGGAGACAGCGCTGATTTTTTTTTGCATTAGCAGTAGACGTGTGGTGGGATGAGATGTCCTGTTGGAGCTGTCAAACCTTCCTGGGCGCCGTCAGATGGGGATGTCTGGGTGGTTTTTTTGTTTTTGGCTTTTTACATGTTTTTTGTTAAGCAAAACCGCTGTGGAATCGCTGCACGCGGAAATTCTGGGCAGTGCGAGCTGCATCTTCTGCACAGAGACCCCAAAACCCCGGGGAGGCGAATCGCAGCTTCTGCAGAGCAAGGGAAGGAGTTGGCACAGAGTTCTCCGCGAGTTGTTCGTGCCCTTCCCGGCTGCCTTTTCCAAGTGTGTTTTCCAGGGGAGTGGAGGAGTGAGGCAGGGAAAACTTCCCCGGTTCCGAGCAGGATTTGATGCTGCTGCTCTGGGGTTGTTCCAGCGTGGATGTGGGATGTTCACTTTGGGGCATCAGTGTTTTGGGGTGTGGGAGGTGATGGGATGCTCCAGCGTGGCAGGATGTGTGGATGGAGGAGGCAGGGAGAATGCAGGAGTGGCTGGAGAGCTGATGTGCTGCTCATTTATTTATTTCCCTGTGCCTCATTTATTTCCCTGTGCCCCTTGGACATGCTCCCCAGAATCTCGCCGTGGTTTTGTTTAGCAGGGCTGGTTGGCAGTGCTGTGTGCACACCTTGTCGTGCAGGGTGAGCTTTCCCGTTGCAGAAGGGCTCTGATCCATCAACCCACCCATTTCCCCTTTTTCCAGCCCTGCCAGGACCACTCTGGCTCAGGGATCCAGCAAACATTGCAGGGTATGGTGGTGGGGAGGGGGCGGAGGAGAAGATGGGGGTGAAGTTGTGATTTCTCATCAAAATAGCAGAAAAGGGCATTAATTGTAAGCAGAGAGGCTTGGAAGGCAGTTATCAAACTGTGGTGGGATTTGGGTGGCAAAATCCAAGAGCTTCAGTGGGATTTTGTTTGCAATGGGATGGGATGGAGCCATTGCAGAATGGGAAAGTATCTTCCCTCTCTGCCCCCCTGCATCTCCCCATGCCCAACTTTGCTGTTCCTTGGACAGGACAGTTTCTAAAATCAGTTTGTGCCCCTGGTGCTCTGGGGAAGGAAGTGTGGTAGCAAACAGAGAAGCAGCTTCCCCTGGTTGTGTGATGGGGACATGGAGATGGAAGGGATTTGGAAAGGTCTCCAGAGATCCCTCTGAAGGTGGGACAAACCTTCTCCAAGGAGTTTCTTCCTGCTGTGGCAGAGAAGGGTACTGGCCAGGATTTAGTGCAATTTGTTTTTCCTCTCTAGAAGGCTTTGGATGAAAACAAATTTTATTTTCTTTGCTACTGGCAAAGTAAGAGCAGGTGAGGCAGGTTCTTTCTCCAGGGTTGGGATTGTTGCCTGGGTGAGCAGGGATGGAAGGAGCTTTTTTCCTCCTTTTTTTTTTTTTTTTTCCTCTCTCCAACAGATTATTTATGAAAGGGAAGAAAATATCCTCACAAGTCTAATAACTTCAGTGCTTGTAAAGGATTAGGTCCTAATAACTTCTGTGATAAGATGGAGGCTTGGTGTAATCTGTTACTAAGTGAAAAATCTAAAAGCCATTTGAATAAATGCAGCAAAGAGCTATTGAGAGATTGGTACCTTGTACACAGCAAGGAAATACCTTTTTAGTGATTTTTAAGGGGTGCACAGAGTAGTGGGACAGTAAATACTTTATAAGCAAGACAGTATAATATCAGTTCTATATTGAGAAAACATTTGCAAATACTCAACAGATGTTACATGTGGCAGAGGTGGAGAGTGTGTTTTGCACAGATGTAAGAACATCTGTAGAAGACAGTATACAGTTATATAGCAGTGATTATGAGTGATAATTGGCTGGACAGACAGTTGATGTTTTAATGAAGCATTTATTAAAACTTTTTATGGAAGTGTTACTAGAAATAGGCTAAACACCACAACTGCCAACACTTTAGACTGGGGATGCTTTTCCCCACTCTTGGCTTGTGCTGTGCTGAGCTGCTGTGTTTTGGGTCACTGTTTCTGGCCTTTCAGAGCTATGGGATGCTGGTCTGAGCTGGGTGAGGGGATGTGATGCTAACCTTGCTGAAGGACAGGACATGGTAGAGAAGGGGCCACCTTGTTTCTCCAGCAGGTTTTGGGGAGAAATTCTTGGCTGTGAGGGTGGTGAGACCTTGGCACAGGGTGCCCAGAGGAGCTGTGGCTGCCCCTGGATCCCTGGAAGTGTCCAGGGCCAGGCTGGATGGGGCTCTGAGCCACCTGGGACAGTGGAAAATGTCCCCACCCTTGGCAGGAGACTGGAATGAAATTATCTTTAAGGTCCCTGAAGCCCAAACCAAACCATTCTGTGTGTCTGTGAGTCTTCAGGGACATTTCACTGGTTAAATTCATGTTGGTGTGGGGTAAGCAGAGGCATGGAGAGCATGTGAGGAGGTTCACAGGGATGGTGATGGTTGAAGGAGGTGGCTTGTCCTTGACTGTGTCCAAATGATAAAGTAAAGGAGTTGTGAAAAACTTCAAAACTTAAAGTAGAGGAGCCAGAGGTGTGTTCATGAGGGTTCACAGAAAAAAAATCAATGTGGTGATCACAGGGTTCGTGTTTTAGATGACCTGAAGGTGTCAGAAGTATTGTATTACTATGAATATTGATGCAGAGTCTATCAGCTGCTGCTGCAGGGTCCTCAGTGCTGAAAATGAAATGCTGTTCATAATAGTGAAGCCACCTGCAAATTTGAGTTTATTCTGTCATTGTAACATCTGGTCCCTAGGAGCAAGGCTTTTTTTAGGATTAGAGTAGCTGATGGTACCTTGTCAATATTTAAAACTCATCATTTGAAATTGTTGATCTTTGCATGACAGACCCTGATGAAACCTGTCAAATCCATCATACAGGTTTTTTTTTGCCAAAAGATTTCTCTTTCCTTTATTTTCTGTCTTGGGGTATGACTCTTACAGTGGTTAAAAATGTTTTGGTTGCAAAATAAGGAAATACAGAATTAAGAGCAAAGACTTCTCCACTGACATTTAAAAAACTCCTGAAAAAGTTTATTTTGAGATTGGCCTTTTGTAACAAAGCATTCTTGTGAAGGCTGATTTGGAAAATGTCTTCACAGATACACCCATTTTTATGAATCAGAAGTGTTGATCTAAAATAAAATAGTAATAGAAAGAAAAAAAAGTCTAAAACCAAGCAGTTCTTGACAGCTGACCCAGAGATCAATTCTGAGTAGGTGTGAGGCTTAAAAAAAGTATGTGCAGAATCCTTGCTATTTTTACTCCCAATTCCTGCTTTCATGACTAATACTCTTAGCATCACTAGGTGGCTTGTGCAAAGGAGCTGTCTTTTCCTGGATAAATGAATATAAGTTAATTAAAGAGTCTTGTTTTTATTTGCTTGGCAAGGAAGTGGAATTCCCTCCTAAAATCCAGGAGGTGACATTCTGCCTGTCCCTGCTGAGTGGGAGATCAGACAGGACAACCACAGGCTGAGGATCCCTGAAGTCTAAAGGGTTGTAAGTCCCTTTTGGGTAGAAAGCCATAGCTCTCCTAGGTGCATCAAAAATGCATCTTTAAAGAAAGTTCAGGAAAAAGCAAAAATTAACTGGTTCTTGGAAGGTGTTTCAAGTGTGGGAGCTCAGTGCAAATGTGGGATCAGGCTCCAGGATGCTTTGTTGGGATGGTGGTGAGGCATTAAACCTGGATGTTTTGCAGCAAAAGGGAATCTGATTTGTTTTACCTTGAAAAAATGGGGTGGAATTAGCCCTGTAAACGTGACTTGTAGGACTCAAGGAGCTGAAATGTCTTGTGCAGTTTGGTTCTGGATAGACTTTGGCAGGGCTCTGCTGGCTGCCCTCACATGTGCTTGGCGAAGGGAAGGGTCCTCCTCTTCCTGCTGTTGTGCTGAGAGATGGTTTTGAGGGCTGGATCTTTTTAAAATTTTTCTTTTTTTGGCAGGTCCTGCCAGTCAGTGAAGCTGCTTCTGGATGTAAAGCACTGACAGGGTTGTAAGTGTGTGTAGGACTAAGCCCAAGTGCTGATCAGCTGTGCTGTTCAAATGAGCCAAACAGTGCCAAGATCTAAAATGTCTTTTTTTTCCTAAAAAGTGTTGGAATCAGATGGCAGATGTTTCCTGAATTCTGGTTTGCGTCTTATATTTTTTTTTTTTAAGCAGGTCTGACTGCTGCAAAGACACAGAAGGCAGAACTGATTGCCCTGGACAATGGGAGTTTGGTTGATGAGGGACGTGTGAATTGGGCTCTAAATTAAGTCCGTGAAAACAGTGTTTTGTGTTTCCTGCTGGGTGACTTCTGTGGCTGGGCTGATTGTTCCCACTCAGGGGGTCTGACTGATTAATTTGGTCCATGTGGATGCTGTTTTGAGGTGACAAGCATCACATGGTGGGGGTTGGAACTCCCTGATCTTTAGGGTCCTTTCCAGCCCATGCCACTCTGTTCTGTGATTTTTGCCTTTGTGTCTCAGGATGATAAAGCAGCTCTGTGTCTCCAAGTCACCCATCTCAAAGGCTTCTTGGTTTCAGCTGTTTCAAACACAGAGGTGGGAGAAGGCAGAGTGTTGCACATGGTTGTTGCGCTGCTTCTTCCTTGCAGTTCTTTTTCCTGCTATAAAGGGCATCAAGGACATTGTCCCAATCTTCTCCATGGCCCTGGTTCAGCTGAGAGCTTTAGAAGATACCCAAATTTAAATATACCGTATTTCTAGTTGGTGTATGCTGGGTGCTTAGCGTGTGTAGAAGTGTTTCACCAAAGTGGGGGGCAGCATCATGGAAATTGAGTCATGAAGAAGGTGGCAGGCACCTGTTAGGTGACAGAAGAGCTGGGAACAGGAGAGATTATTATGTGGAGACCCCCCTCTCCTTGGGACCCTTGCTTTGTGGGGTTCACAGGGCAGTGGCAGGAGTACAGGTTGGGCAGCAATGGCCCCTTGTCCCTGCTTATAAAATGTCAAACTCACTCAGGAGAAGAAAAAGTGGCTGAGAAATTGCTTTAATTTTTGAGGTCTGATTTAGTCCTCTGAGAAGTTTGTGGCAGGTTTTGGCTTGAAGTCCCTCTCTAGGTCCTTAAGTTTTATTTGCACACAGCTGAAAGGATGATGTGTACCCAAGCCTGGGTGTCTGCCTGTCTTCTCTCTCTCTTTTTATTTTAATAGTGCAGGGCTTTTTGCTGTAAATAAGTTAAGAGTCTCTAATTAGGTTTATTTTACTTTCAGTTATCTTATCTTAGTACCATTTATCTCTGTGTGTATCCCTGTATCACACTCTGAGGAGTGTGCCAGGTAGGAAGGAGGAGAAAATTGCTTTGTGGAGCAGGTTTGTCTCTGTTGGCATCAGAAGTGTGAAGCTTTTGGCACCAGTGCAAGAAGAGAGGAGAGCAAGGACCTGCTGAGTTACAGGGGCTGCTACCACCTTGCAAATCCCTTCTCCACCTGTGTCTTCAGAGAAGTTTGGTTCCTGTCTTTCTCTGGCTTTCAGATGGACAATCCAGACCATCCCTGCTCTGGTGGTTCCCTGATTTACTGTTTTTACACGTTTTCCTTCCAGGCTTATTCATTTATTTTCTGCTGCTGCACAAATGTTGATTTTAAGAATAGGAAGATGAGCCCTGTGAGTGGCTGAGCAGGGAGCTGGAAGGGATCTTGGGCTGACCATCCCTTACCTCAGGGCAGGATTAGCTCTACCAACATCACTTTCTGAATGGATTAGCATCCTAACTCCTCCAAAAAGCAGAGTTCTGTGCCCTTCCCACAGTGTATCCCTCTCCTTCACCAGATTCTTTGTGATTTCTTCTCCTGCCCAAATTGTGTCCCTTCCTTACAGTTCAATCCAAGCTGCTTTCTTCAATCCACCAAGAACATGGAAAACAGATTATATTCTTTCCCCATTCAGCTGTTTTTTATGTATTTGAATATTGTGAACATTCCTGGTTCTCCAGAGTACGTGGGATTTGTTTCTTCCACCCCAGAGTACAACACAGAGCTGTTCAAAGCAGTAAATTTCCCTTATTAAAATCCTGTGGGGTCTTCAATATGAAAGAGAAATTGTCAGTTGATGTAAGTGAAAACATTTGGCGAGGGGAAGCTCTCAAATAAATAATAAAAAAACCCTCACAGGAATTTGGAAGAAAAGGTTCTTAAAAGGTTTCCAACTGGTACTTTGTCTGAGAGGAGAGACAGGCCCTTTTTCTGGGAGGTGAAACTGTTGCTTGATGTGTTCAATAGCCCTTTTGAATGAGCTTCCACTGCATTGTGCAGATGCTCAGGGATGTAAATATTGTGGCAGGCTACCACTAGCAGTACATCCTGGATCATTCCCACAGGGATGAGATGCCTTCATCCTGCTCCATGAGCAGGACCAGCACCATGTGGGATCTGAGCATCTCCCTCACCTCTGCAAGGTGTCCCTGCCCGTGGCAGCAGGGCTGGAGCCAGATGATCTTTATGGCATCTTCCAACCCAGACCATTCCATGACTGATTCAGCTGGGAAATTTGGATATTTAAAACATGAGCAGGTGCTGTGCAAGGACAGGAACCCCCTGAGGGATGTTCATCTCATCTGAATTTCAGGTGTCTGACGTAGACCACTTCAGTCTTCCTTTGGATGTGATGTTTCTTGGCTTGGTTTAGGCTGGGTGTTTGGGAAAGGTTCTTCCCCCAGAGGGTGGCTGGGTGCTAAACAGGCTCCCCAGGGAATTGGTGACAGCACTGAGCCTCACAGAGACCATGAAATGTTTGCACAACAGGCATGTGAGGTTGTTGTAGGGCCAGGAGTTGGGCTGGGGGGGATTTTGGTGGGTCCTTTCCAGCCCTGGACACCCTGTGATGCTCTGACCCTGCTGCCCCTCTCAGGTGTCACCCTTCTGAGGGGTGGGACCATCTCCAGTCAATGTCTGTGGCTGGGTTTTGGAGGGGCCAAAATCAATCCCAGATCACTGGTAAGCAGCAGAATTTATTTTCCCACCGTTCAGGACTCAGCATTCCATTGGTTCACTATTCAGGCAGGAGGTTTCAGGGATGCAGGATCTTTTTTGTCTCCCTTGTGCCAATCCAAGTGTGCATTGGAGGGAGAAAGTGAGTTTTTCAGGAGTAGCTTTAAGGAAGAGCCCTAAGGATGCTGGATTTGTGTGTGGGTAAGGGACCTCTCCCTACAGAGAATTACTCCAGAGGAAGAAAAAGCAGGGTGGAGCTGACAGGAGATGAGAACTGTACAACGGTGTGAGGAAGCCAATGCTGTGCTTGTACAATATTGGTACAGATGACAAGGCAGCACACTGGAGATAAAGGCAGGGCTGAGACTGACAGCCGTGGGAAGAAGGAAATAAAAGAGATTCTTTATTATATTGCCTGACTTTTCCTGCCTGTGAGTTAAGAGCCTGGATCTGAATTAAATACCAAGGGAATGGGAGCTGCGTGGGGGGAAGAATTGGATCAGTCTGAAGCACCACTGTGCAGAAACAATGAGCAAGGGATCTGAAACCAGGGAATTTCCCCCCTCCCTGCTCTTTCAAATGCATTTCATAGGATTTTCCTTTGTGCTCCTGCCTGTAATGTCACCTTGAGTCTCTTTTGGTGCTATTTGCCATCACCTTGTTCCCAGGCTGGCAGAGTGGTTGTGGTCCTTGGTTTGGTTTGGAATTGGAGCACAGTGGTGTGTGCTGCTTGTGTAATGTTGATTGCAGGCCAGCCAGTGTGCTACTGTTAACAGTATGGCTGGGGACTCTGTTTGAAGTGTTAATTAGCAGCAATTAATAAGAAGTGAAAAATTAATACCCTTTGTCAGCTTTTTTGCTAGTTAGTTATATCAACACTAAAGCTCAGAGCTATTTTGAAGCTGGTGATTGCATAAGGGTTTGGTTTTGTTGTCACATGGTGTTGGGAAAATACTGAAATACTCTCCTACCATAACTGGTAAACTTGTTATTCCCAAAATAAACCAAGTAATGGCCTCTAATAGATCCAGTTCCCTTGGCATGTGGATGCTCTTGACATGATGTTTCAAAACCAGTAAATTGTCCATAGCTTAAGCAAAAAATACATTAAAGTAGAGTTAAAAAGCCCAGAAATGTTGATGATGTGCTGACTGTGCCTCAGAGATTCTGTATTTCCCCCTTCTGGTTGAGGTGGGCTCAAACCCAGTCCCAGATGGGGCCCCTGAGGGTGGGTCCAAGTTGGGTTGCAGATACCTCAGGCAGGTTCCTGCTGATTTGCCCATCCACTTTCCATTTCTGATGGGAAATTCCATGATCCAGAGGTTTCAGTCCCTCTTATAGGTCTGGTGGCAGATTTGTGGCTTGGCTGTGAGAAGAAAAAAAAAAGCAAATACTGTTGTTGTCTGATTGGGCACCTTCAGCTTTTTATCAGCTCATAACTTAGTTTTATCAGCATCATAGAGGCATCACAAGATTTAACTACTATACCAAGAGGATTATGTTTCTTCTTGGTATTTATATTGTTACCCCTGAGCTCTCTTTAAGATGATGGATTTGTTGTGTTTAAATTGAGCTCTCTCTTTCTCTCCATTCTTTGAATTTTTTTTTAGTAGACCCAGGTTATCTTCCATCCTTGTCTGGTCCCTGGCAAAAATTAAACAGTCACATCTACCCAAAGTTCAGCTTCAGCTCTCCCCAGTTCAGCTCCCCTCCTCTCCCATTTAACAAGCCTGATGTAAAGTCCTGGTACTTAGCTAATTTATTATTAATGCTATTTACAGAAGTGTCTCTATCAAATAAGTGTTTTTTATTTTTTTTTTTTACTTTCAGTAAACTGATTGCTTCTAGTTTCATGGTTAATTGAAACTTAATATACACTGGGGATGAGTGATGTGTATGTTCTGAGGTTAGCTGCACTCAGAATTCTTGGAGTCTATAATACACTTAATTCATTAGCAAGTCTCATGTCAACAAAGAATAGAGATGAAGTGCTGTAGTGGCAGAGGGAAAAGGGTCATATCTGTGGAGTGCTTAAAGTCTGCTGAGCAGTGTGAAGAGACCAAATAGCCATAATGCTCTGAGCTGGGTTATGATCTTCCTTTCCAAAAATACTTTATTCCTTTCATTAGCAGGATTCCTTTGGGGTGGGGAGCAAAAGTTTCTGACTTTGCCTGAAGAGCCTTCAGTGGGGGTTGAATCACCTGCCTTGGTAATTTGCTGCCACCAGTGATTTTTTTGTGAAACACCTGTGGGTTTTGCAGGTTTTAATTGCAGCTGTGACTTGCTCCAGCAGACATGTCCCACCATGGTCCAGTTAACAGATATCAGACACTTGATATGCTCCTCATCTTTTTCAATTCTAATATAACTGCTCACACACATCCATTTCTTCTTTTAAATTTCCATAGGAGTGGCCTTAAAACCTGGCAGTGAGAAATCCACAGCAGAACACTCTCCTCCTTTCTGTTTTATAACCATCATATCTAGTCTTCTAGAATATGCCTCCAGAGTAGTAAAAGTTGAAAAAATCCCATATATTTTTACAATCTTATTACATCCTGCTTTGCCTGGCCTCTGGCAAGTAAACTTCTTTCCTACTTTTAGTCACACATTTTGCAGAAGCATTTGGCACTGGTGCTGCCAGCACAGCCCTCTCTGTCATGCAGGATTTTGAGGCTTCTCTAATAAGCAGGACCAGTCCTCCCCATCAGATATTCTGGACACACACCTTCCCTACTGCCTGGCTTTGCTTTAGCATATCTTGTGTGAATAGCTGGTTCCCTCTGTGCCCATAACCCCCAGCTCCTGGTTTCTCTTTTTCAGTCCTCCTTTGACACCTCATAATTCATCAGCATCCCAGAGTTTTACTGAAAAGCTCACTTGGAGTTGTTTTTAATCTACTCCTAAAGGTGTATCTCGGGGTATTGCTTGTCTGGTGGCTCAGTGTGGCTGGAAATACAGTTCTCATTTAGTCTGATGTCTGATGCAGGATCTGCTCAGCCTGGGTTTTTCATTTATGTGTGTTTTTATTCCACTTTGAATTTACTATGGTCACTGCTTCTAGAAGAATCTCCTCTGTTAGCATAACCCAATTTAAAATGAGTTAGCATTTGCTACCCTGCATGTTAAAACTGATGCAGTTACCTTAGGTCAGTCCTCATTCAATAAACAGTTGCACTATTTCATGAAGATAACTGCATTTTGCAGGCTCAGTTTTATTTTCTAGAGTTACTCCAGTCTCTTTCTCGTGAGTATTTCAGCTTCAGTGTTTGCTCTGTTCATTATCACAGATCTCCCCCTTTGGAAGTTTGGATATTTATGGAGTGAGATACATCTCACATGGTGTTAGCCATCAAAAAGCTGGAAATCAAGGGCTGGAATGGCTGGAAGATGGTGGAGATGTTTTTTTTAGCTTGGATTGTGCTGCCTTGTGGGCTCATCCTTCTCTCTGTGTTGGTGGCATTGGGAGCTGGAGGAAACTTTGAGATGTGAAGCCTCTGGGTGCTGTTTATTACCTTATTATCTGTTGTCATTATTTTTGCTGTTGCTGTTCTGATATAATTGCCACTAAGGTCCTTTAGTGTGGTTTTCAGCCACCCCCAGCTTCAGCTTGGAGACAAGAGCAGGATGGAAGGGTCACCATCAGAGAGTCATGGAATGTTTAGGCTGGAAAAGATGTTTAAGATTTTTCGTGAAAACCATCGGGAAAGGCTGAGGGAATGGGGTGGTGTAGATAGAACAAATCACTCACTGCTGTTTTTTATTTCTCCTTGCAGGTTGTCCTCCTTGCTGCAGGATGAATTAGGAAGGCAAAGCCTTTTCCTCTGAGCCATGGAGACGAGGGCATCCTTCATTGCCAGCATGAGAGAGACCCAGCACCTGTCCCCAGAGAAGGATCCCAGCCCTGCCAATGGTGATGGGGAGCAGTTTGATTCAGGTGGGCTCCCCTCCACCCCTCCCTTGTCACTGCTGCAGCTCCTCACAGGTAGAGCTGGGATCCAGGGAGCTGTTGGGAATGGTTGCACAGCTCCAAGCCCTTTTTTGGGTCTTAGGGATTGGCCTGTGCCCTGTGGTTGATGGGAAATAGGAGCTGTTCTTCTTCTGCACCTTGTCTGCAGTATGGATCAGCTATTCAAAATGTAAACAAACCTCTCCCAAGGCATCATGCTGTGTTCTCCCAGCTTTCCCAGCATTTTTTATTCTGCTGAAGGTTTTGTGGTTAAGAGAGATGAAGCAAACATTCAGAAATTTACAGCATTTCTCCTTTGTTTTGGCCTTCCTCCTCCTTCCCTTCACTGTTTTTTGGAGTGCTTCAGGAGAGGGGGCTTCACAAACACTGAGGAGAGCTGGTCACACATTGTCCTTGTGCTCATGACTGGATGCTTTGTGATGCCCTGGGATGGGCTCCTGAAGGTGTGAGGGTTTACTGTGCTAAATTTGGGTGTCCTGTGGTTAGATGCAGAAAAGCAGATGCTGCATTCAGGTGATTTCTGATGGAATCAGGTGCTTTAACTTCCCATATCCAGCCTTAGCAGGAGGAGACTGTGTCATATGATGAAAAAGTACATAATGTCTAGACCTAACCTACTTTCTTTCTGAAGCTGAGCTTTTCCCTGCATTCTCCCTTCAGTATGTCAGAAATTTGGCCACTCAGCCTTCAGTTTCCTCACTTCTTGTAGCAGCTCAGTGATTTTCCTGTTTCCTTGGACTCCAGATCTTGGGATTTCTAGAGTGGGTTGATCTAGTCACCATCTGGATCTGTTTTTATCTGTGGTAGAGACATAGGAAGCATCTAAGATGAGATTCAGTTGGCCAAGATTTATTTTTTTGGGACATTTTTTGAGAATGAGAAGAACTGGCCTGCAGTACCTAAATTCTGGCTGGGATGAGGATTTTGATGGCTCTCCCAAGGCTGTGTTCAGAGGTTTGTGGTTGATCAGGTGTGCTGTGTGTCTCCCTCTCCCCACACCTGTTGTGGGAGCCTTTCAGTGCTCTATTCAGTCAAAAAGTCATGTATGTGTATCTAGGTGCTATAAATAAGATGTGTAAGCAATTTGCCCTCAATACTTTCTCCTTACAATAAAGCCTGGGGAAAAAAAAATAAAAATCTGTGTTTCTGGAGCCACGGGGTTTGGGTCTTTTATCCCTTTTCTTTTCCATAGCTGAACATCCCAGGGGGATGTTAACAGGTGGAACAGTTGCATTTTTACAGTGTCAATGCACGAGCACTTTAAAGCCATTGAGAGGCTTGCAGATAATGACTTGTTGATTTTATTTGCCATCCTGGGCTTGTTTATACATCACCGTATTGTAAACCAGCCAGCCTTGACTCTTTCATTAAGAAAAAGCTCTGGACCTAAGCACCAATGATTGGAAAGGGAGCTGGTATGTAAAATAGGTTTAATGGCAGATTTATCACCTTTCAGGGTGTCCTGTGCTGCTCAGCAGTTGGGTTTTTCTGGTGATGAGGAGGTTTGTGTGCAGCCCTGTTGCATGTGTGGGTGGTGTTGGGTTTTTTGGGCTGGTGTCATCCCTGTGCCACTCTGGGACTGCTCTGGGTGCCCCCCTGGCAGAATTCCAGCAGTGAACAAAATCCATTAAAAAACCATTTTGAAAACATACAGTCCCTTCAGAATTCATTGTGGTGAAATGAAGCAAAATAAACCACTGATGCTGTGATAAATGAGTACTCTGACATTATTTTTACAGACCTTGTAAAAGTAATTTCCTGATAAAGTCTGCAGATAAAACATGGTAGAGGAGCCAGGCTGGTGATGTGTCAGAGAGGAATGAGCTGACAGGGAGGGAAGGCTGCAGCTCTCACTCTGCCTCCCTCTGGGCCTTGAAACCTTTTTGTTTGGGTTTGGAAAGGAGAGATCTGGGTGGTGTTTTGTTAAACAGGTGCTGTTGTGAGTTTTGCTGGGCAGTATGTGAAAGAACCTGCCAGTGAGAGTCCCTGTGCTGGCCCATGGCAGAGTAGGTCAGGGTTAATAAGGTTGGTGCATCTATAACTAGCATCTATTTATATTTGATAAAAAGCTTTTTCCAAATTCTGGAGAAGACTCTGAGCTCCCTGGAGACATTGCTCCTTGCAAGGGCTGGAGATCATGCACTGAGCTGACTGAAAACCTCAGTGCTCAAGGTGAAACTTGGCTTGACTCACGTGGGAGATCAGAACAAAAACAGGAATAAAAACTGAGAGTACACAGAGAGCATCCAGGGCTCATGCTCTGAAATGGAAGTGCCTGACCAAGAGAGAAGAGAGCCCAGGGCTGACCTGGGAGTCAGAGAATCACTGAATTATTTAGGTTGGAAAAGGCCTCTGAGAGCTTTGAGTCCAGCACTGCCAAAGCCACACACTAAACCATGTCCCCACGTGCCACATCTGTGTGTCTTTTAAATTCTCCTCAGGGATGGTGACTGCACTGCTCTGGGCAGCCTGTTCCAAATGTCCTGAGGTGGAGATGCCCTTGGGATTGCTGAACAGCTCATCCCAACCCCACAGACACAGGTGGATGCAGGAGCAGGGAGAGATGAGGCAGAGGGGATGATGCACTTTAAGCTTTTCTTCTTTTTCTTTCTGGGTGCTTCTGACTTCTGGTGGGATTGGGATTGGTTGTGCTCAGGGTAAAAAGTTGCTTAAGGGATTTTAAGCCTGGAATGGAAAATCAAATCTGCCCATACTGATGGACTAACATACTTAGTTTTAGAGACTCAGCCTTTGAAATCTCTGCACACAGCTCTTGCCTATAACATTAACTCTGCAGGGTTGCAGGCATGAAGGCTGAAAAATGTCCCTGTTCATCTAAATTGCCTGCCTGCATGATACAGAATTTTTCCACCAAGCTCCTACCTTGTGGTTAAGTTGTGGCTTATTATTCAGTCAAGGTTGAGCTAACCCCTCATTCTGGGTTTGAGATCTCAAGTAGAGCCAGCTCCTGTGCCTGAAGGTTTTTGCAGTGATTGCAAAAATCAGAACAAAGCTCATTCTTTATTCTATGATGAATTTGGCTATTTTTGGATTGTAATCATGGAATTGGGTTATTTCTTGCTGAGTTGAAGAGTATTCTGGTAGCCTCTTTATCACTGGAGTAAATGTTGATTTGCATCTCCATATTTAAGAAGATGACTTGAGTTTAGGGCGAGGAGTCAGACTTGATGCAGCAGCATGCAAGTGTTTAACAGTGTTGACAGCTCAGCTTTGAACTCCCAGACAGATCTTTACCCTCTGCTAGCTCTGTCTCAAAAACCTTTTTCTGATCTTCTTTTTTTTCCTCACCTATGTGGCTCTGGTGCCACAGGCAGCAAATAAAAACTGTGTCTTCCCCTTTTAATAATGAGAGATTCCCCTTGCACAACATAATTTTCTCTGGTCCTGGAAACTGGAGACCTGTAGCAATAATTGCAATAAATTAACCCTGCCTTTTTCTTCATAAAACTGTCTGGGGAAGGTTCTTAATTCAGTTTGTCATGAGTCACTTTAATTACATCATGAACACACTGATGAATGTTTGGGCAGGTAAAGGGTCTCGCAGAGTTTGCCTGATAAATGCTTATTGCAAAGAGCTCATTGCTAGACTGTAAATATTTTTGCTCTGGGGATGAAACTGGGCTTGTGAGATTGCTTGGGAACAAAATGAAAACAATCAGATTTGGCTGATTTTCTGTAAGTGAAAGAAGATTTATTTTTAATTATTGCTGTGTGTTTTTTTCAGAGATGGTTTGGGGCCTTGGCTCTACCTCAGTGTGGTTGTAAAGGAAGAAAAGAAAGAGAGGTCATGTCCAGCTGTTCCTGTGGGGATGGGAGAACATCCAGAGCCCCAGATCTGAAGGGGAGCAGGGAGTGAGAAGGCAGCAGGGGTTTAGTGAGGTGTACTTTGGGGAGAGGGAGGCATGGGGGCTTTGCTTGGGATTTATGGGTGCACTGATGCTGAGAAGAGAGAAGAAGGGTGGCAGGAATGAAAATGGGTCTCACTCACAGCTCAGCCAACAGAATCATCTTTAATTTCTCTCTGGGGCACTGCTGTGATTAACAGTGCTGGGAGGGCACAAGGACATTGCACCCCAGTGACAGTGGGCAGGCTGCCACCTCCCTCGCAACCAGGGAGTCACCAAATGCAAAATAAAGGAGCACAAGTGCCTGTTGCAGCTTGTGACAGTTCTGTGCCCCCACTGCCATGGAAGCAGAGTCATTTCTGGTCTCAGTGTTGGCTGCTAAAGCCCCAGAGTCTGCTGAAAGTGTAGTAAGAGCTGGTCAAAACACAGATCCTTAAAGCAAGCTTTCTGTTTTCCCTTCTGTTGATGTTTATACTGGTTGCTATTCTCACCCTGAACTCCTTGACACAACTTTTGCCTTCTTTGGCTGTGTTTTAGGCTGCTTTTCTTTCCCTCATTTTTTAATTTTTTTTTTTTTCTTTTGAACAGATGAGGGCTCCAGCATTGAGGACACAGACTTCAACTGGGACGAGTTCCTGGAGGAAACAGGAGCCAGTGCTGCTCCCCACACCTCCTTCAAACATGTATGTGCTTCCTCTGAGCCTCCTGGGGGTTGGACACTTTCCTCCTGCAGCTTTTCAGGGGCTCCCTGGAGAGCTGTGGTGGAGTTCTCAACATTTTGGGGAGAAACTGTCCCTGCCCACATGTGACAGCCTGAGTGGGAGCAGCCCCCCAATCAGTGTTAGGTGACCTTGGTGTGTTTGCAGTCACAGGCTGGGCTTCTGTGTCTGTGCCACTCCCTTATCCTCTGTGTTTGCATCAAATTTTCCATTTTTGAGGGCTCATGTTGCTCTCCTTTGGCTTATAATGCTCTCATTTTTTTTCCTCTTCACCCTCTACACTCATTGTTGTCCATGCCAGCCTGCAGAGATAAATCTCACAAGTGTCTTACTTCCCCAAATCTCCTTTTAATGCCTGATTTACTGACTGTCAGAGTCACTCAGCACTGGAGCTCAGTGTGGCTCATGGGAACCCGTCTCTCCTGCCTGGAGATGCTGTCTCAGTGTGGGAAGCAGGGGCTTGGGCAGAGCTGCTTTTCCTGGGTGAGCTTGGAGCAGACAGCTGTGCAGGGACAGGTCTGTGCTCTGTGTTAGCACCAGCAGCACTTGGGGGCAGCTCTGGAGATCACCTGTCAAACCACCTTTGTCTCCAGGTAATGTTCTGGCTTGTTTTGTAGAGCTAAAGGAGCTGTAGGGATGAAAAAGCTCTCTTTTATCTAGATCTGAAATACCAGTACAGTCCTCCATTCCCTGTTTTGCTTTCATTTTAACAACAGTTAACCCAGAGAATTGCAGGGTGAAGGACCATAATTCTCTATACTGGAGATGTGCAGGGCAATGCTTATTGTGGAGTTTGGTCTAACAGCTGTTTGGAGAGAGTATCTGGTCCCAGATTTCTGCTCCAGGCTCCAAGTAGAGAGTTTTGTGCTTTATGAGGCCCTTAAGGATGTTTTCAGTTGTGTGGAGATGCCCAGCTCATCCTGCTGGTCGTGCTGAGTGCAGTGTCTCACAGCACCTCAGTGCTGGGAATGTCACTGTGGGACAGATTGGTGCTGGGAACAATCCTTGGTGACTGCTTCACAATCCAAAACTTGATCCTCAAAAATCTGGCCAAAAACCTGAAAGCTGTCAGAGGATATTGTATTGTCTGTCTGTCTGGTTCTACTCTTGATGTGATTTCAGTCACAAGTCTCTTGGCTTCCAGAGTACCATGTTGGTGTTGTGGTGAGCTCAGGGAGGAAACCAACACATGAATCACTCTGCAGGCATCAGGCTCAGGTGCTGTGAGCTGCAGCTGCCAGTCTGTGCTGGGAGGAGGCCAGGAGATCCAGTTTGTACTGGGACATGGGCCAGTCTGTTCCCTGGGTTATTGATGAGGACTCTGAGCATCACTGAGATCCTGTCCTAGCACTAAGTAAAGCAGTGCATGTCACAGACCACCTTCAGTGTTAGATCCTCTCCAAATGTCCCTCTCCAGTGTTCTGTGACTCTGGGCACTGATTCTGGAAGTAGCCACACAGAGAAAGGCACATGGAGTGCAGATGGTGAATGGGTTTGGCTGGGCAGCCCTGGGGCAGAAGCTGGACTTGGATGAGTGAGGGATTACTGCTGATGGGCCAGAGGAGTGTTTTCTCAGCAGCTTGGCATCCCCATGTCTGTGAAATCCTCAGCTGACCAAGCAGGCCATGTTATATTTATCTTTGTAAGTGGAAGAGTCACTTTAAGCTGCTGTTTGAATTGGAAATCAGTCAGAGACAGGTTTACTTAGATTTATAATCCCTCTGGATTCAGTAGCTGAGAAGGTTCTATGATAACTGTAAGAACCTGTCCTTAAACATCTCCTGAGGAGTGACAGGTTACATTATGGATGGTTTTGTGAGGACAAGGCTGGCACCTGACCAGTGCATGGCATTTGCCTCTTCTTTATCAGCAGCAGCTAGAGGCATCCCACTGGTCTTTGGAGCACAGGCTGTGCTACAGCAGACCCTGGTGTTCATCAGCAGTGTCCCAGAAGAGGTGCCCTAGCATCTCCAGTGTCCTAAGGCAAGCTACAGGTGACCTATCACTGCTGAGATAAATGGAAGTGACATCATCAGATGGCAGTGACTTCTTTCAGTGACAGGTCATACCTTGTTTTCCAGGGTGCTGGGAGGGAGAATTGGTTGAGATTTGAGCTGCTGAGGGTGGGTGCAGTGCAAATTCACTCCTTGGTCTGCCTGGTACAGCATTCAGCCCTTGATGCTTGTCCAGCCTCTAGAGGTGCTTTAGTGTTGTTATGTGACTACTTATTATAGTTGGCCTTAACTCCTAGAGGTGTTTCATACCTGCCTTTCTGTGTCCTGTGATTGCCTGGTGGAGCTGTGCAGTGGGAAATGAAACTTCACTGGAGTTATACTGACTCTGAGGCATTAGTGACGTTTAGGGATAGAAGATGAGTGCCAGTCCTCTCTTGGATGTAGTACACCTGAAGGTACCGCTCCTGCACTTTGGAACCTGTGGGACTTGCATGATGTGATAGGAGCCAGTGGAGTGGAAATGGAGCTGCCAGGCAGGTGGAGAAGGAGGTGCTTGGATTAAGAAGCACAGCCAGCTCATGTCCTGTCCCAGGGCTGCTCTTCAAGGGCAGCATTTCCAGGGGAGGGAAGGGGCTCTCCCTACAAAGCCCAACAAGTAACACCCACGCCTTTCTCATTTTGCAAGGTTGAAATCAGCCTTCAAAGCAGTTTCCAGCCAGGGATGAAACTGGAAGTGGCCAACAAGAGCAACCCAGACACGTACTGGGTGGCCACCATCATCACCACGTGCGGGCAGCTCCTGCTGCTGCGCTACTGCGGCTACGGCGACGAGCGCAGGGCGGACTTCTGGTGCGACGTGATGACAGCAGACCTGCACCCCGTGGGCTGGTGCACGCAGAACAACAAGGTCCTGATGCCTCCAGATGGTGAGCTCTGCCTGGGTTGTGAGGGTTGTACTGTGAGTTCGTCTCTGGATGATCTCTGGTGGGTCTGGGATGGGTGCTCCAGGTCCGCGGTGGTGCGGGATTCACTTTGCCAGTCAGCCTCCAGCAAAGGTGATTTTAATCCTGGTTGGTGACAACAGAAAGGCACTTGCATAGGGAAATGTGTTCTTACTGCTTCTTACTTCTTAATGCTGTGATTTTTGAGGAGAAAACTCCCATCCTTGTAGAAAGAGAAATGAAATTCAAGAGCGAGACCAAACTAAAATAAGCAACATCAGTTTGGGTGTAACCAGAATCAGAGGTTGACTTTGCACTCAAAAGTGTTTTGCTCTGAAAGTTTAAAACCTTCCACTGCCAGACTCTGGCAGCTTTTAATTGTAATGGTAGATGCATGTGATTAAAGGAGCAGAATTTGGTCATTATTGGTTTGGGCATGTCCTGATTGGCAGCTGAATGGAAGTGTTGTAGATTTCTGAGTGGCCCATGTGGAGGAGTTTGTTAATAATACTATTTGATCCCCAGTGTATAAGAATATAAATAAATATATATATATATAGGCTATATGCATCAGCAGAGCAGCTGTGGTGTACCCTTGCTGCTACATTGCTCCAAGCAGAAGCATATTGTCAGTGCTGCTCCTAAATATTCCTGCCATATATCCCATTTATTCTGGATCAAGGGAAGAAGAGATGAGTATTCAGCCTCCAGCTTGTGCATACATTTAAGGGAAGTGTCATTTAAGGGTTCTGCTGCTGAAGTTGCTCTTTCCCTTTCTGCAAGGTGTGGCCATTGCAAACAGTGCATGTGCCAGTTGTGCCATGTGGGAATTCTCCTGGAGTAAGTGTTCCCTGACTTCCCCCTGAAGTGAGCTGTAGACACAGTCTTTGAATCAAAGCTGACATTCCTGCCTTGCATAAGCCCAAATTGTGAGCTAAACTTATCTTTTTGTTCTGGTCTGTGTGTTTTGAATAAACACAAGATTGATTGCTTTAAAAAAAAGAAGTCTTGAAGATAAATGCAGCTGAGAAATCTCTTGGCTTAGTACCAGTAAATCAAGCTGATGTGAGAGGGGTGAGGTATTTTATTTTATTGGCCTCTTAAACTACATTTTATTATGTGGATTACAATCAGTATTACCAGAAAGGTGTACAGTGCTACAGACTAAATCTCAAATGTGAGGGTCAGGGGGGTAAAAAAGCTTACTGAATGTCATAATAGAAAATAACAATTCCCTTATAACCTGAGGCAACTGCTTTTCATGGGTCTGTTGGAATTTGCCCTTTGGGTCATGGCCACTCTGTGTGAGTTGCTTTGGTTGAGTGACTGCAAGTGTGCAGTGTGTCCTACATCCCTTTTCTCTGGGGGGTGATGGAACTGTACACCAGGGTGTTGAATGTGAGTAACTTCCCTGTTTGTTTGGTGGGGTTTTTTTGTTTATTTTCAGTGAATAAGCTTTGTTGAGTATGTCACAGTATAATTTTCAAATAGAGTAAATTAAATGCATGGGTTGTTATTTCAAAAGAGCTTGGGTCATATTTTCGAATGAGACATCTAAAGTGCCCACGAGTATCTGAGCCTTCAGGACTTAGAGAATCATAGGACCTATGCACTGGTAAAAGAGAAGCTGATATTCTCTATTAACTCTATGGAGTTTTTTTTAAACCTCTTTAGCATTGCACTTTATTTTGCTATCAAACCTTTGGGAGAAACAAAATCCAGCTTTAAATTGCATGGACTCAGTTCTGAAGGCATCAGTTTTGCACATCTTGATTACAGCGGTTGGCTGGACCATGCAAACAGCATGGCCAGGTTGTCTGTCATTAGGCTGTGATTTTAATCAGGAGCTGAAGGCTTTGGTGAAAAAGCAGAGTTGCCAAAATGGACTTGTTTAACAGGCAGAATGACAGCACTGGGACAATGCTTTGTTTCTGCTTACGAGTCAGGTTGGACTGATCGGTGCTCATCTCGTAAATGTGGTGCCAGACAAGAATGGTAGAGTGATGGGACAAAGAATTTCATTAGATGGGAGAGAGATGCAACAAAAATGGGCTGGTTCAGTTCAGCAGATCAATAGAAGTTGATTTAAAGTCCAGCACACACAGAGCTTTTAAAAGGCGGCTGCCAAATAATTGTGGTTTATGATCCAAATGGAAGGAAGTTGATTAATTTGCAGACTGCTGCACTGTTATTTATGGGCTGACATTAGTTGCATCATGGTGCCTGTGGCCTGTGAGTAAAATGTCAAGTCATGTTCTGTCCTCCTGTGACGTGATGGTGCTGTCACCAGATCAGGAATACCTGAGGTGGCAATAAAATGTCTTGGTTTATGGCAGGATGCTGTCAGTGCACGTGTGCCTGTGAGCTTCACGCTCCAGCCCCCTCCTCCACAGGAAATCAAAGGAGTAAAATTGTAGTTACTTCAAGCTTTGCCATTAATTATATTTTTCTCATTACAAATCGGTGTGTAATTTGAATTGCAAACTCAACTATCCTGGCAGAATAGATCTGTTTACCATTCAAAGCAAAATGAAAATTATTTAAATTAGTTAATATAGAACTCATTTGAATGAATTGAATGTTTATTCATGAACTAACTGAGGCAAGTGTGAAGCTGTCCTTATGGTCTGTAGCTTTGGCACTGATCAGCTCTAATGTCACGTCCTGGGACAGAGATTTCTTCTTTATTGCATATTAACTGTGGTGTAAGCAGTGGGTAACTACTGCCTGATGTAGCTGAGTGTGAAATTTTCATCCTTCCTGACGAGGCCCTTCAGCAATTGTAATTCATATGAGGAAGGAAAACCTGCTCAGAGTTCAGTGGCAGGACTGTGGTGGGGTGGGAGGCTTTGTTTCCTGCGCTGTAAGGGTGGGATGGAAGGTGGATTTTCCACCAGTTAGTTAAAATTTCCCCATTACATCAGCCAGCATGGAACCAGGACAGCATTTATCCCCTCCTATGTCTTACCCAAACACTCTCTTCCTCCTCCAAGTGCAGCCATCCTTCATCCCTTGGGCTGTTTTACCCATTGAGCATTAAAAATTTAAGCCTTTTTAACTTTGCTGAGGAGTGGAAGGAAAGGAGGTGTCCTTTAGCCTGTTCATTTCCATGTGCTGTTTTCCTCTGTTGATGACAGTTGAGTTCATGGGCACATCCACCATCGGGCACAGGAGAACCTGACAAGTGTAGCAGCTAAATTATGCATCGTGAAAGAGCAGGGACATCCTGTGATTGGCACTCGGGGGGTTTTGTACAGATTGCAGATTTACAGCTGAGCTGACAGAGCCCAGTCTCTCCTGGCACTGTTGTAAATGCATCCTGGAATGAGCTGAAGGCACCGGATGACGGGATTGTTGTGTGCGCTTGTAATTGCAGCAGTGGCTCTGCTTTAATGTTATTGACAGATGGAAATTCAAACAGGGCATCTCTCTGTCAGCTGGAGTCTGCTTGCCATGCTGACCTGGAGGCTGGAGATGGAAAGAAATAGGGAGAGAACTTGGTCTGTATTTTGATTTTGTGGTGGACTGGTGCGGATGGGGAAACCTTGGAACACTGGGCTTGGTCACCAAGAAGATCAATCACACTGTGATTCTGTGTGGGAAAGCAGCTTTTAGTTCCCTGCTGCATCAATACAAGGAGGATTAGAGTTCAGAAGTCTGATCCTGGGTTGAAATAACCTCCTCTTTCATGGTGCTGAGCTTGATAAAGTTTAATCATCAAATATACCATTAAGAGGGGTAGACTTAAAACATTGTGCCTGCCTGGGATTTTTGTGAAGGTAAACACCATCATTTGGTCACTGTTTGAGACAGGTTTTCATGTGGCTTTCAGGTGAGATCAACTCCTATCTCGGATCTAGACCAAAGGAGGGAAATTTCATTGTGATTCCAAGTGCTGGGTCAGATTCTGGGCAGGTTATGGTTGAAAAGGGAGATAAAACTTGTGCCACAATGTGTTGGGTTGCCTTCAAGTGACAACTTACTGCTGATTTTGTTTGGTTGGTTTTATTTATTATCTATCACAGAGCAAAATCTTGCTCTTTGAGGTCACTGAGGTAAAGGAGGAGGGTCATGGTTGTATCTGGTTTGCCTTGTCAAAAGTTACAGCATGATGATTCTGAATGGATTGTGAATGGCCAGAAGATGCCCTGCTGTGTTCCAGGTGTGGATTTGGGGTCACTCCAAGTGATGTGACCCATACCCTGGGCTTTCAGCTTCATTTTTGGAGCTCCCTTGCTGAATGCAAAGCTTGTCCATGGGCTCTTAAAAGAGGGAGACAGAGATCAGAGATAATGTTTCTCACAATGGATGAGTGTGTTTGGAGATTCCCTTTCAGAAAATACAGTCATGAATAATGTTCTTGTTTTTGGGTGGTTTTTTTTTTTGTTTTTTTTGGTCTTTTTTTAATGGAGGCATCTTCCCCCTGGTAATCTCATCCCAGAGGAATTAAAATTAAACTGTGCCTGCAGGTCTGTGATTACAGCACAGGTAGAGGGATCAGATGGGCAGAGTGGACTTCTTTTGCTTTTTTACTGGTGTGGAGAGCAGATCTGGCCCCAGTTTAGCTCTTTCACCTGAAATATTACTTCTTAAGAGCTTGAGGCTGGAGAAAATAAGTAGGCATTCACTGAGCTTATGCTGTTTTACATCAGCTAAGAACTGGGCCCTCGAGCCAAGTAAAATGAAACTCGGAAATCTTCTTTGGCAGGTTGCACTGTCAAAGCCTGTGGATGTTTCTAAAGCAGTATACAGGGCTGTTTTTTAAAATCTCTGCCCAATCTTTATCCTGTTATTCCATCAAAATTGAGTTTAGACTAACCTAATGTAAATAGATGGCAGGATTTCTTTATTTTAAATGCTGCAAATGACTCTTAGTGCAGTGTTTTATGTGTGCTTTTCAAGTCGACTTTAGCAGACTATTAATTATGCAGGGATGACGTTAGCATAAATAACTAGTCAGCAAATAAATGTCAATTAAATATTCTATTAGCATAGTAGGCAGCTTTATGCATTGGCATAGAACATTTAGCAGATTATACTTAACGAGCATATAAAAAAATAGCTTTTTTTTTTTTTTTTCTTGGCTCTCCTGATGACGGCAAAGAGGAGGAGAGGAGGTAAAAATGCTGGCTTTGGCTGAAATTTGCTGTAGTAGGAATTAAGTCAGTTGGCTCTGGTGTATTTTGGGAGTTTGCAGGAGCTGGAATTCACTGGAGCATGCCATGGCTTGGCATTCCCCCCCAGCCCCTCGTAGCCCCTTGCAGAATTGCTCTTGAGAAAAACATATTTTCATTACAGCACCCTCAATCGTTTTTCCTTCCCTTCCTTGGCATGATTCAAATCCCTCAGCCTGGGATGTGAAAATTCAAGAGTCTGCCAGTGGCTTGTGTGGCATCAGGATAATGTTGTCTTGATAGGGGAAATGGTCTTTTCACTGCTGTGTGAAACTGCAAATCTTTTGCATGTGCTACTGGCTTTAGTTGCTTTCAAAAGACTTAGTATTGCCAAGTGAGGCCCTTTTGGGGTAAACTGAGCACAACAGGCCCCCATGTGTCTTTTGGGAATGTAATTAATTGTTATGTACTGTGTAAATGTGGCACAGCCTGGCCAGTGGGTCAGGCTTTGCAAGGAGTTTGAGTTGTAGACTTTATCAAAAGCAGAGGGTTTTGATCATCTCCAGGTCTGCTGGGCTTGAGGTCAACATTTTTTGTTTTGATTTTACTTTAATACGATTTTTCAGGTCCAGAGGCATAACTGCAGAGAGCCTGGCAGGGATGAGATGCTGGCAGGTTTATTAGGTGGAGTGGGGGGTAAATAATTTATCCTGATGTTTCAGTTGTGAAACTCAGACAAAAAAAATACACTTTCTGGGTGGGAGAAATGCAAGGTGTGCACTGCTGTGGCTCTGGCTGGGACCACTGGGAGTGATGGAGAAAATTGAGGGGCGAAACCAATGTTTGGTTCAACAGGTGTTTTTGTTTGAGGTGGTTTGGGAGGGCAGTAGAAGTGGTCTTTAGGAATATGCACAGGGCTGCCAGCCTTGGCTCTGCAGGGTCCCTGTGGCTTTGGGGCACTCTCAGCTCTCTGTTAGGGGAAAATTTTCCCTGAGGTCACTCTTTGTGCTTCTCTGGAGTATTTGGTGGTACTGGCTTAGAAAAGTTCCTTTTTTTCCCGCTTCGTGAAACCATCAATAAGAAGCCTCTGCTTTGTACTCACCAGTATTTTCCTTGGGGGGAAAAAAATCAGCATTTTTCCACTCAGAAACATCAGGATGGTTGTTTTTGGGTTTAAACACCCAAAAAACTGTCTTGAGGTGCAGCAGACTGGGCACCCCAGAAGTGGAGGGTCCCTCCTTGCCCTTTGCCTGGCTTAGACTTTGTCTCAGGAGGTTTTGGCCCCTCCTTGTGCATTCATCTTGAGATTCTTCTCTTCAGTGCCCCATGAGATGCTGCTCTTGTGCCTGGGGACCAGCACTTGCTGAGGATCAGGCATTTGAAAAACTGGAACCATGCAAGATTGTTTAGTTTTCCAGTGAAAAACAGAAAGCCCAGAGCTTGCACATGAAGTAGGCTCTGTTTATTAAAAGCAAGAAAAGAAACACACTTTTATCAAAACCTAATTTTCCACTGAGAAGCCGTTTCAGCAGAAACATGCCCAGCAAGCCTAGTTTCCAGGGACAACAACATCTGCTTATACTGTATTTATATTTATTTATGCTCATAAACAAATGGAGGAAGGGAAAGAGGAGCAAGTCTGACCAGACAGCCTGTGGTCCAGTGAGGCAGGGATGTGTGCAGTGACTGTGGGCACCAAAAATGTTCAGGACCCTGCACCTCAGGTGCCTGTTCAGCATCTGTATTATTTGTATTATTTTAATATTATTTTTTAAATCATAGAACTCAAGAATGGTTTGGGTTGGAAGGGATCTTACTGACCATCTCATTGTACCCCCTGCCATGGGCAGGGATGCCTTCCACAGAGCAGAGTGTTACTAAGGATAATTTGGGAAAATCAGGTTTGGCCTACACCTAGATTAGATATCAGTGCAGTTTGGAGGGTTGGCAGTTTCACTGATGCATTTGTCTCCTAATGCAAATCCTGGATTTTTGCAGATTTCTGGGTGGAAAATACTTTTTATCTGTAACTATAGCCTGTCCTCATTGCTGTACTGGACTGAGCCATGTAGTCAGCAAACCTTGTAAAAAAATATTAGTTAGTTTTACAGCTAACACTGAGGATAATGCAGCACTGTTTACTCTAGTGTGTTATTAACCCAGCTCAGAGCATGGGTTTAATCTGGAGGTTGGCTGGCAGCCAGGGGAGGGTTCAAGAAGTGGTTTTCCAGTGGATGAGGTTTGAAAGCCAGTGTCTCAGGCATGGCCCTGCTGAAATGAATCCACTCTGCCTGCTTTTGCCTTGCTGGGATGGATTCTGTGTTCTCACTTCCATCCTAAAGGATGGTTTGCAGCATCCTAAGGGTCCCTTTTGGGTGGTGCAGGGAAGGCTGAACGATGAATCCTGTTATGATTAAAGCAGCAGCACCTTGTGTACGAGCAACAGTGGAGCTGAGGATCAGGGATACTGCAATGAAAACTGAAAGCCTAATCCTTTTATAAACAGTCTGGAGGGGGGAGGAAGAAAAGCAGCGATTTTTCGGGGACTTTGACAAGTTATAAATATATCCTGAGTGAAACCAATAGTGTGGAGCTTTATGAAAGATTTAATGAATGAATATTTCATGCCCACATGGTGCTTCTTCTGTAAAGTGTGCTGTTGGTAAAAAGCAATAAACAAAGAACCTCCTTCAGGGTTTGTTTGGGCTTTTAAATTAAACTAATTTAATCAACTTTTTCAGTCAAGCTTGATATTAGTTCATTTCTGTACACAGCACTGTACTCAGTTCTGTTTGTTTTCTCCTGATACCTGTTCCGCTCTTTGCAAGATGCTCGAATATCAGAGAATGATTCATTTCATCCTGCCCTTATGGTGCATCTGGGTTTTCAAGGCAGAGAGCACAGTCCTGACTTTCTCCTTTTCCTAAAACCTGAGGAGCCATCCATCCTCTGCCATCACAGCTGGAGATGCTACAGGACTCCAGCTGAGGTCATTATCCAGCAGGAAAATCACTTGAGCATGCTGGTCATTTCTGATTGTAAGCAAGTAGGATTTTTTTGGGGTTTTGGAAGCCTTCATCACTTAGCTTGCTGCTGCTTGAAGGACAAGAACTAGCCCAAAGAGCTCTGGAGTCTGGCCCCACATGGCCAGTGAGGCTTGGACACTTCTGCACTGGATATCTGAGATTCTTGCAGGGAGATGGGAATTCTCTTCAAGCTCAGGCTCTTGGCAGGGCTGGGGCTCAGGTATGCTGGTGAAGTTTCTTTAAGGCTGGCAGTCATGACAAAAGGCCAGGAGGAAATCAGGACATGTGTTAGCTCTGTGTTCCATGTCTTTTGCAGTAAATTCTAAAAAATCCTGGGGATGTGATTTCTCCTTGGGAACAGCAGGACTGAAGCCAGTTGATGTTTTCACAGCTGGACCAGCAAGTGAAAAGCAAACGAGGCACAGTAGGGAGATAAAGCAAGGGTGATTGGAGGGGGAGAGTTAAATTTGGGAAGGCATCAGCATGAGCTGGGGATCCTCTCAACCCCACACCTTGCATAGAGTGGTGGGGTTGGTGTTGAATGGAATGAGGCATTTCTTAGCTGCTTTTGCCATGAGAAGGAACAATAGTACTTTTCTCTTTTTTTCCTTTTTTTTCTTTTTTTTTCTTGTAGAACCAGTTGATTTTGTAGTGAGCAAACTTTGGGAACTGAAAATTAATCCCTGTTGGCTGGATGGAGTATGGCCCCATGAGGTTTCTGCTACATATAAGCAGGGCTTCTTATTAGAAGAGAGGTTGTATTAGAAACTGAGGGAGTTTTGCTTGTCCAAACCCACACAAATCCGAGTTCCATTTTTTGGGTTGTGTTATTAGGCAATATGTGAGATTCTGTCTCTGTGGATCAAGGCTCAAGCCCTTTGCACAGCAGAAGCATTTAACTTCAGCAGATACTGGTGCAGCAAAACTCCCTGCAAGTGATGCTGAGCTGCAGCAGCTGATTTATCCAGCCCAAAATGCTGGCAGAACCAATTTCTGTGGCAACTCCTGACCTCCTGCAAGGAAATCTCATTTCATTGGGACTCAGGCTCTGTTCAGGATGCTTGGAACACTTGAGGTGAGCAGTTGAGACCTGTGGCTTTGCCTTCTGTTGCTCATGATTCTGATCCCAGTCTGCAGGGTAACTCTGCAGCCTCCACCATCACCAAACCATTGGTTTTGAGCCTGATGTTTAGTGCAGGTTGTGCTGGAGGAACAGAGATAGGGCAGGAAAGGAGAGGCTGCATTTCCAAGGAAATACTGCAGGAAAAGCTGTGAAGAGACACCAGACTTTTCTGAGAATAGAGATTTCCTAAGATGTCCTCTATCTTTAGCAATGAATAGAGCAGGGTGGATTTTTGATGGTACCTTTGAGACCATTTCAGAAAAAATCTCCCTTTGGCAATTCTTGCAAAAAACTTCTTCCATCCACTGAATGAAACAGCAAAATCCTCCTCCCAATACATTTAAGTGCCAAGATGGAAATTATTTCATAATCTCTCTCTCTGAGGCTCCCTAAAAAAAAAATAAAGCAAGTTTAAGAGCTACTGACCCTGTTGCTCTGAGTTTAACCAGTTTTTTTCATCATCCAGCTCTTTGGTTCAGACCTTATGAATATGAAACAAAATGCAGAGAAGTTGAGAATGTGTTCAGTATCAAACAGAGGAATTACAGCCCCATTTGTAGGCTTGGTGTGTTGTCAGTGAGGAGACTACAATGTCATTATTCAAGCAGACACCACTGACATGTGCACCTTGCTCATGACTCTGGAGATCTCCACACTTTGAATATCCAGCAGTGAATACCCACAGTTACTCTTCCACACTCACATCGTGTCCTGGGACAGCTGCTCTGAAAATGTGGAGCTAAAAAGCTCAGAAACCACAGAAAAATGGGAGTATTGACCCTGAAAGCATAACAGTGGGTGCAGACCACTCATTTTTGTAATTGTCAATTTAATTAATGTCTGGCTGAATTCATTTTTAATAAAATACTCTTTTAAAATTATTAGTTTGAGAGATTTTTAAATAGTCATTCTTGATAATTGCATTTAATTTCCCTTCCCCAGTCTCCTGTAATTTTCCCCAGAGGAGTTCTGGAATGGAAATGCCACCTCAACTGTAAGACTAGACTTAGGTAGTTAATGATATAATAGGTAAAGCATGGTCAAACTTAATTAATCTCTATTGGAGACATCTGTGGAGACTTAAAAACCTCTATGTCTTTGATACTCTGAGTTAGATACAGTTTTGGGTGTTTATATCAGAGAAGGAGGTGATTTTTTGGTATATTGGATAGGAGCTGGGAAAGGTGAGTAGCACAATAAATTTGGTCCAGACCGTGCCAAAGTTGAAATACACTTCAAATTTGAAGATTAAATTATGCCTTTTAGTCCTGAGCTGAGGATTTTCTGAGCTCCTTCAGGCCAAGGACAAACCAACATGTCCAGTGCCATGTCTTCAGCAGAGCTTTCCTTCAGGTGCACCTCGGATTTGTGAGGAGCGGGCACGGAGTGAATTTGGGAAGCTGCTAGTGGCAGATGCAAGCACCAGCGTGATCCTGAGCCAGCTGTGACTTGCACTTGATTTTTCCTTCATTATGCATGATAATGTGGGCTCCCATTCACCGTGGAAGGGGCTGGATTCCTGAAGCACACCATATGCTCCTGGAGCCTGTGGAGGTGGCTGATAGCGCAGTGCAGAGGTTTAAGGGATGCTCCTAAAAAGCATTTCCCTGGTGACAGCTAAAAATCAATTCTTCTACCCCAAATTCCAAATTCTGGGTCAGTTCTGACCCTTCTGCATGACTCTGGAAAAGTTTTGCTCTGAATTCCCAAATAAACTGTTTCTATGTCTCTGTGTGTGCTCTCGCTTCCATTTGATTTTGGTCACAGAAGGAATAAAACCTAGACCCACAAATGAGCTTAAGGACATGGTGAAACCCATCCTGATTGATGGTTTATTTTGTGTTGTGAGGCAGAGCATCCACCTCCTGTGTTTTTAGCTAAAAAAAGCTTTTTTCCCCATGCTGTCACTTGGGAATGAAGAAACGAGGGGAAAGTCAGCATTTTGAGGTGTAAAAATGTAGCTACTTCCTAAAGTGCTGGAGTTGATGTAGAAGATTAACTATATCCAGGGAAAACCTTTCCAGGTTCAGGACGTCATCCTGCTGTCTGTTGTACCAGTTTTACTGAAGAGGCTGTGCCATGATGAGTGCAGAACCTAGAGGGGGAAATCCTGCAATTCCCCTGTGCCAAACAGCTCTGGGAAGGTCACTGAGGAGTCCCTGCCCATGTGAAGCATCTGCACCCCAAAGGTTTTGACTGCTGAAATTACCTCTTCCATAGATTCCTGCTTTGCTTTGAGCAGTTCTGCTCTTTGCCCTTGACCTTTTCAGCCTGGATATCAGCAGATCTATTGGGAAGCCCTCTTCATGCAGAGCATCTAAATTTATTTTGAAAGAAACCAAAAAGAAAATTTTAGAGGAAGCATTGTATGATGAAGATGAGATTAAGGGCTCCCAAACCAGTTGAATGAACCATGGCTCTGCACTAATATTTGATTTAGCAGTGAAGGCATTTGGGTTCACTGGAGCATCATCATCTCCACTCAGAATATCCCAGCTTGATGGAGAAGCTGAAGTTTTGCAATTCAAAGGGAATTTAGGGCATTGTGGAAAAACTGCTCCCGTTTCAGGTCCTGCAGCACATTGTTATTCTCATTTCAGACTTTGCCTTGCATAATGTTCCGCGTTGATCTCTGATTGAGATTTAAACTCTTCAAAGTTTCAGGGGATGTTTTTGATCCTGGGATTTATAGTTCAAGCCCCTTTTCTGTTTCCAAGTGCAGAAAACACATGTTTAGCAAGCACAAAATGAGCCTTGATGGAGTATTTCTTTGATGGCACTGTGGTGATGGTTATGAATTTACATTTTGTGCATAGGATGTTGAGCACCTCATGGGGCCTGGCCGTGCTTTGACTGTACCATTAATTTGGGGAAGGATGCATGATGAATGTTCATCAGGCCCTCCAGGTTCTGATTTGTGGTGCTCACATCACACAGCTGAGGGGCTCTGGAGTGATTAAACGGGATTCAGTCATTAGGAGCTGGCAGTACAAATGTGATTAATTACACAACGCACTGTAAATTGTGAAATGAGTTTGATGGGTGGTTTTTTGGTTTTTTTTTTGGAAAACATATGTTTCTGCTTCATGGGGTGTCAGAAGTTGGAGTCGTGGTGGATGAGGTTTGTTTGCTGTTTCCATGATAATTTGGGAGTGTGCTGGGTCATGGCAATGGTTAGATTTCCATTGTTGTCCCAAGCTCTGGGTGTGAGCAGTGAGATTTGGGGGGAGTCACTGGCAAATCTTTAAATTAGACTTTACAAGTCCAGCTTTGCTGTTTATACCTCACTAACTCAAGCACAGTGTCACCAGCTTCTCCCCAAGTCCTGACAGAATTTTCCAACAAAGAATCCCTTTGCCTCTTGCCTCTGGGATGGATCTTTGTGTTGGGAGTGTCAGGGTGAAACTGTGGCTTGCTTTTTACTTAGAAATTGCTGCAGGGGGAAAAAAAATAATGGGAAAAAATCTGGAAAACACTGCCCAGAGAGTCTGTGACTGTTCCATCCCTGAAGTGTTCAGGACAAGCCTGGAATGGGGCTTTGAGCCACTTTGTGTGGTGGAAGGCGTCTCTGCCTGTGTAGGGGATTGGAACAAGAGGATCTTTAAGGTCGCTTCCAATCCAAACCATTCTGTGATTCTAAAAAAAGCTCCCTCAATTTTAAGCATTAACCAAAACTTCAGTCCTTTTTTTTTTCTTTTCTTTAAAATTGGTATTTCTTCTGTTGTGTGTTAAACAATATAATCCATGCAATAAACTGCAAGCATCATCCCCACTCATTCTCCTCTTACTGTAGAATACAAAAAATAAAAAAATGAAAAACCCCAAATCCCAACCCCAATCAGAATGGATTTGTTGGACATCACATCCCTATATTTGTCTTCTGTGTTTTGATGCTTTTATTTGTAGTGTATATTTGCTGTAGACTCTTGGCACTGCCAGGGAGAAAAAAAAATAATATAATTGTGCAGTGAACTGGTTTATGCTTTATGTAAGAACATTGTGCTGCTGTAAATTTGTTGGGTTTTACAGAGCTGTCTCCAAAGAATATCCTTCAGAAAGCGACCGTGGGGTTTGGGGGTGAGAAAAGGCACTTAGTATGGGGGATAATTGGATGGAGTTTGGAGCTGTGAGGTCAGAGCTCTGGGCAGGATATTTATACTGCAGTGACATCCCCAGATGGAATGGCCCATAAATTTTAGGTGGTGTTATGCCACAAAATCTATTTAGGGCTGGTCTGTGGGATCCCAGAGACACAGGGCATGGAGCTGCCTCTTGTGTCCATTGCCAGGGAAAGCCAAGGGGAGGGTGTTTGGTGTTCAGGAAACTTCTAGATTTTCTCTCTTTCACTGTGTGGCACCAGTGACACCTGGGGCAGTGCAGTTTTATGTGAAAGACCCTAATTCATACCTGCTGTTGGCATAACCGTGTGCCCAGGGCTGCCCAGAAATGCTGGTTCAGGTCTGAGCCAAGCTGGTGGCTGGCTTGCAATAGTTCTGGCTGTGGTTAGGAATTATGACTTGGATGGGATTTGTCTAGGAATTTACCATTTTGCTTTGTAGATGTACTTGTTTTCCTCTTTCTGCATTTCTGATGGGGAGCTAGTACCCAAGGAGCTGTGGAGTGCTGCAGGAGTCTTTACCAGGGTTGATGGCTGGGCAAGAAGCACAAACATCCTCCCCCATGGCTTTCAAAGCTTTTAAATCGGAATTTTACAATTTTTGTTACATTTGTCTGTGTATTTCTGTCTACCTGCAGCAGCAAATCTCTTTGCCTGCAAAGATGACTAAATACTTTTTAGGTTTTCACCCAGAGGGGCTACAATTTGGAAGGAAATAATGGTGCAAATGCCTGCTAAGTGCAAGGAATCTGGTGTATGTACTTATGTCTCATACAGGTGAATTCATAACTTCTCAAACAGTCACACTGAGCTCTGTGATCTGGTTTTGCTTCTGAGCACGTTGATAAGGATGCTGATTTTCCCTGGATAACAGCACTCTTGCAATTTTATTGTTATTATTTTTTTTATCTCTATGGGATGAAAACTGATGTAGAAATTACAGTCACAATGCCATGTCCCCCCTCTTTTCCCTGAAAGCTCCCAAACTGCTGATTTGACAAGGCCTTCATTAAGACTCCTGGGTGTGGAGATTGGGAGCTGGAGCTCTCAGTGCTCATGATCCATCTCTTCTGAGCCCTGGGCACGGTGCTTAATGCACACGGACGGAAAAAATAATCAGGGAATGTGCGTGGAGGCTTGGGGTTAAGTGCCACGAGCTGCAGAGTTTGGATGCTCATTTTCACAGTGAGCCATCACCCTAATGGACATTGATACTAATGATGGGAGAACCCCTATGGTTATGTGGTGTGTGCAGAGCTTTCAAAATCCAGGCTCTCAGAAATGCCTTTCAGGAACTCTGTGCACATCCAGGATGGTTTAATGCAGACGGTCCTGATTTGTTTCTAAGACAGTTGTTGACAACAACCTTGTATGTGGAATTGAGTGGGGCAGAGAGCAGTGTTGTTGCTGTGTTTAAAGAGTGTGCAATTTCTGTTCAGGTAGGAAATTTTGGAGGAGCACAAACCACTTGTTCTGGGTGGAACACTCTGACTTTAGCTACGCCTCAGGTTTTTTCCCTAATTTATCACAGAGGTAACTGAGACTAAAATCCAGCCCATTTTTGCCATGTTGGATTCTGTAACAAAATCAGAATAATCAGCCTTCATTCATGCCTGCAGATACAAGAAAACAGATAATTGTCCCACTGTCCTAGGGTGACTTTATGCTACTTCTGTCCCTATTCTCCTTAATTTCTGCTTATGCTGGATATTGGGTTGTGTGCTTTCAGAACTAGATCTTCAGAACAACGAGAGGTTCCATTGTTTAATATTACTCATTTTTTAATGGGAATGCTTCACTTGTTAAATAAAAAGTTTTTTCCACTTTTCTTGAAACTGGTTGGGGAGGTGCTGCTTGAATTCACTTTCTGGAAAAGACCACTTCAGAAGTTTCCTCCAAAAATTTGCCCTAAGCCAGGACACTCAAAAATAGTTGTGTCCAGGAGATATTTTTTGCATTCCTTTACCAATTTTTGGTGGTGTTAATGAGGGTAGGTTTTAGCATCTGGTCTAGGTGAAAACATTGCAGAATTGTCTTCCAGGTGAAATCAGTGTAAAAACACCTTAAAAATAAACAATTAATCTAGAAGCATTTGGGTTGGAAAAGACCTCTAATACCATTGAGGGCAACCATTAACTTAGGCTATAAATATGTGGTAAATGCTCTGAACAGTTGAATGCTTCATCCTTAAATTCCAACCTGTTGAGGCTGGATGGCCACAGGTGACTTTTTGTGCTGAAGGACCAGGTGAAAGAATTGGTTGCATCCCTGCAAGGTGAAGGGTGGGAGAATGTAAATGTGGTAACTGCACCACTTAATTAGTGGCTTGTCTTCATTTTCTTCTGTCTTCACTCAGAGTCAGGATTAAAAACACGAAGGAGATTAATTTCTCGTGTTTGGACTTGGTTGTTTATTAAATCTTATCTAAAGTACAGAGAGTTCTGTAACACTTGTAGCTACCAGCTAAAAGTGAGCAAAATGGAGGTGAATGTAGCTGGTTACAAGGTCTTTTAAAGCTAAACAGTCCAGTAAGGAACTAACACCTGTATTATTTATACTTTTGATCCAATAACCAAACTCCTGTGACCTGCAGTGCAGCACTGACTGTCCAACCAGAAACTACTGCCTGAAACCATGGAGAAGAAGGAAGAAGACAGAAAAGAGACAACACCCAAAATCCTCCATCTTGTCCCAGTCCTATTACTATATTCTAAAAACCCCAAATTCAAAACTCTTTACCATGTGAAATCACACATTTCTATTTAACTACACACCTATGATTTTAACTCTATCACTCAAATTTGGAGCCTTCTCCAAGGCCTCAGGTCCAAAGCAGTGTTCTCCTGGGGGTCAGTGCCAGAAAGCTCAAAAAGGTTTCTGGGTTCCAACAGGAGATTAATTCCCCTCTCCTCTTGCCATGTCCCACCTGTATCTCTCTGCTCTCTTCTCCCAGTCCCAGATCCCGAGGGAGAGCAGTGCTGTGTGGGTGATTCCAGGCTGGATGGTGCTGATCACACTTGGGTGAAGCTTTTAAACAAAGGGGTGTGACAAAGTGCAAGTGGAGCTGATGGATTTGCTGCTGTTCCTTATCTGCATAATCTGATTGCAATTGATAAGTAATGCCACCAAGACAGAGCAGAGTCACTTCCCATTATCAGCACGCCTCTTTTTTATCCCTTTAAAAAATATTTTAAATACTTCAGTGCAAGCCAAGTATTGACTTTGACTGAAGAGAGGTAATTAATCACAATACAGTAATTTCGCGATTATAAGCCGCACCATTTTGACTAAAATTTTGGTCCAAACCCGAAGTGCGGCTTATAATCAGGTGTGGTTTATATATGGACAGAGAACGAGAAGTTGCTGTTTTAGTTTGGAGGACAGGTGTCTGCTGAGAAAGGCAGGAACCTCTCTTTGAAATGGAGAATGTAAACCCCCTCCCTCCAAATTATTAGCATTTTGAAATCAAGGGGCTCTCAGGCAAAGCTATGGGAATTAGGAATAACAGTTCTTTACCAGGGAAATTAAAATAGAAATACAGTACTACAAAGAACAAACCCCAAACCCTGACACAGTCAGAGTACAGCCTGACACCCGTCAGGCAGGGTGTTGGCAGCAGTCCCATTCCATGGTGGCTGCATCCTCCTGCAGTGACAGATGTGGCTCAGTTGGAGCAGTGCTCCTGTACAAGGTGCAGTTTCCCTCTAAAGCTCCAGTGGGGATGTGGAGAAATCCGGTTTTCCTCTGGAGTCCAGTGGAGAAAGGGGCTCCCTTAGTGTCCCAAAACCTCTGTTTTTATCTTGGTAAGAAATGTTGGGCTCTTCCCCCTGGCTGGAGCAACTCCCAATGGGATGCAGTAATTTTATCAGTGCCACAGTGGGACTCAATGGCCATGAGCAGAAAATGACTGGCTGGAGGAAGGATGGGCTGTGAAAAGATAAAGAACAATGCCCTGCCTGGTTTCAATGGATGCCCATTAGCAGAATATCTCCCACATAGATCAGGATCACTGCCCCACCCTCAACAGATGGTGATAGAACAGATACCTTTTATTACACTCTGTATTGTAACGTGTGTCATAATCGTGAACTTACTGTACTTATGAGTAGTTAATTTGCTGCTGGATGGGAGCCTGAGGCTGTTGTGTTCAGGGAGTCAGGGCAGGCTGATCTGGGTTTGTGGCACTCTGTGCTCTTGGGATCTCTGAGGCAAATTTCTGTTCTGGTCTTGGACAGTTGGACTTGGAAGCAGAAAGCCACAGCAGTGGGATCCCAGAAGAGGTGTCTGCATTCACAGTGTTGTGTTTGGGGTGATGACAGCTGATCCTGCTGCATGGGAGTGCCTCAGTAGTTGGTTGTGACTCTTTTATCAGGACAGAGTGTCTTGTTCAGCTTCCTGAGGTGCAGAGAGTTAGTAGAGGGGATTTTTACAAGATTTTGCATCGTTTAAAAAAACCAAAATCAGTATAATAGCATCCACTCACCTTGTCGGTTTTCTCCCACATCCACATCTTCCACCTATGGTTCTGTAGCTTGGCTGGAGTTCATGGCCAGTGCAAGCTTCAAGAAATGAAAAAGCAACTCCCAAAGCACCCACTGCTTTTTTATTGTTAAAAAGAGAGCAGTTAATTAAGGACTAGAGAACCCGAGGGGAATGGTGTGCACGTCTGTGAAGGGCTCAAAGGATTTGGGAAGCAAAGTGTCCTGTGGACAGTGAGGCAGCTTTTTGCTCATCAGCTTGCTTGTTTTCATCCAGAGGTTATAAATAGATCATTTTGGAAACCCTGAATAGCAGCAGGAAGGATAAAAGTTGCATTGTACTGAAATTCAGTGTAGGTGAACAGAAAAAACTGTAAGGGAGTTGTTCAGGTGAGAACCTAAAGCCTTTATCTGGCTTTTTTCCCCCTCTCTGCTTTTTTCTAATCAAGGACTGCTTTTTCATGCAGAGTTGAGCGTGGAGGGATTAAATTCTGTGTGTTGGACCTTTCTCGGGTCAAGACCATAGAAACTGCAGCATAATCTTCTCTTACAAATGAAATCAGGGTGGTTTGGATAGCCTGAAAAAACAGAGGGCATCAAATACCTTAAAAATTTTTAAAAACATGCAGAATGTTGTTATTAAATTAAGCAGCTCACATGGGCTAAACATTATTTTGAAGTTTGCACTTAGTGTTATTTTTTAAAAGTGAGATAATTATGAGCAAGCAGGTGAATTAACAGCTTTCAGAGAATACAAGAGCTACACTTCTCCTACAGACATCACACTTCCTTCCAGCATCTGTTCATTAGCCTGTTGTAAATTCACTTGAATGGGACCACAGAGCACTGCTGGTCCAGAAGTGTCTTTTGAGCACCTGTATTCTTTGTTGGACAGTTGCTTATGGCTTCTGGTTTCCATGAAAATCCTCTCTGTATAATATTTTCCTTGAACAGTCTATTTAATAGACAGGTGTATAGAAGGCAGTGCCTGAGCTCTGAAGTTGGGGTCTCATGATATTTGTGGCTTATGGCTCACAAGGAAATCAGATCAACAGCTTTTGATGCATTTTCTTTTCTTTTCTGGACTGAATTTGCATTATTTTGTGATCCAGTTCAAACCACAGAACTCTGCTGCTGTGAGAACAGACGACTGTTTGAAGTTTTAAGTAAGAAATTTGTTTGAAGATGTCTTTAGCCCCATTTGGCTTTTTTTCAGGGAGCCCGCAAAAGAATTCAAAGCAAACAGTCATTTTTATAAAAAAATGCCTTTCAAGCACTAAGTAAATTTTTTGAAATGTTGGTTTTACTTAATTTATTTTGGAAATTCTTAATAGGGGACCTGGCTTTGTAGGGTATGCAGTGTTCCCAGCCCTGAAGGTCTTGGGAAGGGTTCAGAAACAGCCTGAGCCTTTTGCTTAGGGGCAGCACTCAACCCCCATCGTGTTTTCACATCCAGTGTGGTTCACGAGGATGTAAATAGTTCAGCAAGACGAATGAAAATGTGGGGATTCAACCGTTTCCTGTCAAAATGCTGTTTTATCAAAATGGAAATATTTTGTGAGAACATGTCAGTTTTGACAAATTGTTTTGATGGGTGAAGTCTAAACAAATTGTTTTAGCATTCTATGTTATTTTGATATAAAGACATCTCATTTCTACTCCATCATTTAGACCTGTATAACATAGTTACAACATTTATGTGTTAATATTTTTGTAACTTAGAAATATTGCATCCAATGTGTGACAACTTTAAAATTAAAAGAAAATGTCAATATTGTAAGCTTTCTATAGTTTTGCAATATGCTGTTTAGCTTTTAAAAAACTGCATATCTTGTCACAGAGTCACAGAATGGTTTGGGTTGGAAGGGACCATAAAGATCATCTTTTCCCACCTTCACTAGAACAGGATGTTCCAGCCTTAATTTTCCTGGGTGACCTCTGGCAGATCTCCACTGTAATGTCACCCATCCCTGCTGGATGGAGTGGCTGGAATTCCTTTGTGTTGCCCTTCAGGTGCTCTCCTGCTGATCTGTGATCCTTCTCTCCAGCTTCTGGGCATTTCTTTCTGGCACCAGCAGCTTTTTTTTAATGTATCTTAAATATATATATTATTTTTGTATTAGTATATATATGTATATCTAGTTTGTATATTTATATTAAATTTTGATCATCCTGAATTATTTGTTTAGAAAATTAATCCAACTGGTATTTTACTTTATTTCCTGGTATTTTTAGTTTATTTATTTATAACCTGGTATTTTAGGTTATTTCACAGTGGAGGGAGAAGAATTACCTGGGTCCTGCCCAGCTATAATTCCCCTTGTTAACTATTCCTGTTCATTTGAGTCCTAGGAAAGAGTTAAACTTTTAATGATAAAAATAGTTCCCACACTGAGAGTGTTGTCTCTTAGCAGATTAATCTGAAAGATCTTAAACCATTTTATAAAGCTGTTTAAGATGCTGTTCTTTATATGTGAGAAAATTAAAACTCTGCTGTTTAGAGGTTGATGGGTTCCAGTGGGGATTCTCCAGTAGAGGTGTCGACAGGTTGCTGGTGATCCTGGGTTATTAACAAAAAAGAAACCCACCATGAAGAGTTTTTTTGGGGTTTTTTTGGGGTTTTTTTGTTCTTTTTTTTGCTTTTTTTGTTTTTTTTTGGTTTTTTTTTTAGGTATGGACAAAAATGAACACAATTTGATGTTACTGCTTGTTGGGCACTTCTGTCCATGGGGCATGATGAGGTGTTTTCAAGGAGTAGCTTATTTTTAGGTGCTGTGTGCCTGTAAGTTATTTGTGCTACCATTCCTTTATTTCACCAAATGTAGCAGTTCAGATCCCTGAGTCTCATTCTTGCCAATCAAGTGTTTGCCTTGGGGGAGAAAGCAGTCATGAAAAGTGAAAAACCAACCATGTTCTTTCCATTGTCTGGTCAGTCTTTCAGATTTCAAGGTTTTGCCTGCACTTTGTAGTGTCCTGTTCTTGGGGAAAAAAAAAAAAAAAAGAAAAAGAGAATTTCCATGTAAAGCCATGACCTGAGAGGAGTGACTCTCAGCAAAACAGCAACTACTAGAAAACGAGATAAAATCCCAAGAGTTGCTAATGTGATAATAGTATCTCATATTCATTGAATGGAGTGCCTGTGCCTCAGTGCTGTCATGGGACTGCCAGTGTGCTTTTAATCTCTTATTTCTCTAGAGAGGCAGATAAATCTGAACCCATTATGTGCTGAGGCTGAGGCAGGGCACAGAGATTTACAGGGTTGCAGGGAATGAAGCTGCTGTCCTGGCTCTGTGTTCAGGGGGATTGGAGGGGATGGGCTGTGCATTGCTCCAGCATTTCCAGTGTACTCAGGATGGTTTTCATGGTCAGCACACACACAGCAAGGGCAGAGGGCTGGGTTTGAGCAGCTGATGGGGAAACCCTGATGATAAACACTGATGGTACTTTGCACATCAGCCAGTGACCAGCTGGCAGCACCCCCTGCTCCTCAGGTGGTGCCAGGTCCAGCCTCAAGACACAACTCAGGAAAATGAGACCAATGAGTAAAACTGAGGAAATGGCAGTGGCTCAGAAGGGGAGAGAGGAGTGGGAGTCAGAGACGTTGTGGACAAGGTGAATTGAGTAGAGAAAAGTGGGAAGAATTTGAGGGATATTGGATATGATCTGTTTAATGGTGGAGTTCAGGTCTCTGGAAGGGGCACTCAGTTTTATAACCAGAGTGTTAATGTTAGAAAGGTCCTTTTTCTTTCTCATTAAGAATTTGCTGTAATATTTGCTAAACTAGAAGGTGATCTCTGAAATAATTATTTTTTTCATGGGAGGAGGCAGTGAGCTACAAGGACCTGGTTTTTACTTTACAGGTATGGATGGATGATTTCACTGATATCAATTGGGCTCAGCCTTCAGCAGCCCATCACTGAGTCTGGGAACTGCTGCATCATTCCAGCTCCTCAGGAACTGGGGAGGGAAACTGAGAACTTTTCAGGTGTTTCTGTGGTGCTCTGGGTTCAGATGATTTTCCTCTGTGTGTTTTTAGTCCTGAATGAACTCAGTCTGGAGCAGGGCTACAGGGGAAGTTCACAGGGGTTGTAGGAAAATGGATATATTGAAAGGTGAAGCCCATGGACCACTCCTGACTCATTGAATTTATTTTAAGGCAGGGAAAAATGTTTTGAAAACAGGAATACTAGTGGAGTTTAGGTCACCATGGAGCAGGATTCTTTATCCTGGCCACCTTCCCTTCCCACCAGCTGTCCAAAGAAAAAAAAACAGATTTCTCCCAGCCTGTCCAGCAGTAGGAGAGGCTCAGTAGAGCCTTTTCCTGTAGCTAACAAGGGAAAATGGGAAATGGGGATTGAAAGTTCTCTGCTTCAGTCCCCATGTGCTGAGTCTGATATGCCAGAGGACCATCAGCATTTCTGGAGAGGGATGCTCAGCTTGGGCACCCATGCATTGCACTGACAGCTATTCTCATTTACCCAGCAGATTTTCCTTGGTTTGGATATATTTGTTTAACATTTTGCTTGGTCCTCAAAGGCTTTTGCAGATATCATGATCATTCAGATTCACTTCATTACTACTAAAAATTAATATTTGCATTGTGGT